>NC_070634.1:6587634-8025363 GCF_947347685.1 Pleuronectes platessa | reverse complement strand
TTCAAAAAATTGTTGAGATATTCCACTGGTTACCACCATGTAACTGGCCCTGTTCAGAATCAGTGACCAAGTGTTCTGACCCTAAGAAGATTTCAGACTGGTAAACATACTCAGCGGTATGACATCAGTGCAGGTGTGTGTTGACTGGGTTCTGTACTTTTTCTCTCGAACAAGAATCTGATCTCATCATGAAATAACAGCCTTGAAGCATCAGTGATTGTTACCATGCATGGTATTATTTTAATTGTGTGCGTACGTGTTTGTGTGTGTGTGTGATTTTAAGGCTGGAGACACCATCTGTATCTAATATTGATCAGATAATTTTTCCCCATCATATAAGTGACTATGAAAAATTAGTATAAGACTATAGAAACAAGTTAAATCAATTACTCATTTATGATGATATGGTAGTGAATAACATCATCACTATTAAGTGTAGTGTATTAATACACTATTTTAACAAGCATGACTAGAGACATGATAGATAGATAGATAGATAGATAGATAGATAGATAGATAGATAGATAGATGGATTACTTTATTCATCCCCAAAGGGAAATTAAGTCGTCATAGCAGCCATACATTTGAATACAATAAAATACAATACAATAGAATAAAATAAAAAATATTGAGGTAGAAAGAATAAAAACAGAAACACAAGATAAATAGCTAGATAAGGTGCAGATGGTAATAGTACTGATGATATGCTGGTAATGTTATTGTTAGACAGTATATAAAAATAGTACAGTATATATAGTATATAATATAACATAATATATTTTTATATATGATAGTAATTATACAAATATAATAGCAGTATATAGTAATAATGGCAGCAACAGTATATATAATAATAATAGTAAATATAGTAAATATAATAATAATAATAATATCATGTACACATGTTTAAATATGTGTATATAGACCTATATATACAAATAATATACAAAGAGTATGATATGATATATAGTAGAGGTATAAATATAAGTATTTGACTATACAATAGATAATATAATATACTATGAGTGTGAGAATATGTAGACAGAGTGTGCAAAAGACAATATTATTGTATAAAATTATATATAATATCAATATGGTTTATATTAACACATATCACATATATCACATATGATGACTCAGTAATTTGTCATTGTACAGTATAAATGACATTATAATGAAATGGCATTACTATGGTATAAACAACTAGGCATCGACTGATTAAAACACACACACACACAACACACACACACGGGTATGACGCTTGTCATTGAAGAACTGAAGTTGATTAATGCTCCCTTCATCTCTATCAGACATTTTCTTATGTATAAATACTTTAACATTGACACTTTTCCATTATATTAAGAACTGTTTCTTCTAATCAACGTTGTAAATACTGATGTTCGCAGTTACACACACACATCTATTGCACTTCTGTCCGTCCTTGTTAAAGGGCTTTTGATTGATTGTAGGGTGGCTCTTTGTACACATAGGGTTCACAGTAAGCTTATTGTTCAAGTGATGTAGATAATGTGGTATTTTGAATCTTATACAGCCAAGGACAGGCAATGTGAAATTGTGAAATTGAAGTGAAATCTAGGTTCTGTACAAGTTTTGCTACATCACCACTCAGTTTAAACCGACTGCTCCTTTTACACTGTTGTTGATTGTACAGTAGTCGAGTGAGAACATTTTGATTTACATTCATTTAAGTTTGAACCGCTACAGGGCCTTATTACATCAGCACTGCATCTACTGATGTAATAACAACAACGACAGTCATATGTAATAATCATTGAACAAAGGCAGACGAGAACACTTTGCTATGTGCTGCTCTGTCATTGACCAACAGAGGGCGCTGTGTGAGTGGAAAACATGTTTACTGGTCTCAGGAGGAATACTCTCTACTCTCATAAAGGTTTACCAGTTACACATATACTGTAATAAAGTTTTATTCTGCTTAGACTGTGGAAAGAACTACAGCCCCCCAGTGAAAGTGGACACTATTGATTCTGCTCTATTCTGACTCTTAACAAGCGGCTATTATTCCCCCCTCAGTGTGCTGTGAGTAGCTTACTGCCTGCACTGTCACTGTCATCCTTTAGAGGGCAGACTAATCCTACTTATCTTGCTAGAGGAATTGACAGTCCCTTCCTTGCGAAAGAAGAGCTGGTTAACCCAGCATGATTATCTGATGGCATGCCTGCTCCCAGTAACTTGTTTAAATGAGATGTCTAATCTCACATCACAGTCCGACAGTCCAGGTCCTTGTCAGCAGGTGGAGGAGCTCAGATGTTGCCAGCCCCTGCAGTGAGATTAGAAATAGGAAACACTGTGAGCACTTTTCTCTGTGGAATGGCCTGATGTCTGTTTGGCTTCAGGAATGGTCTCGAATTGAGGAGTGATGAAAACTGTCCCCAAGCAGCTCGCACTTAATCAGGTCTGTGTGCACAAACATAGCATTTTTCACCAAATTAAAAAATCACCCTCTCTGTCCCGGCCTGGAACACACACTCATTCATCACGGTGCTAATGACATTCCTTCACACACAGGCAGGTATGGTTGTGCTGCAGCGCTTCCCAGGTTCAGCTGGGTTCAGTGCCTTCCCTACTGGAGAAGGATGTTTTTCTTTCCTTGAGGTCACTTACATGGATTTTTTTTTTTTTTTACAACATTTAGAAAAAAATCTCCATTATTTAATAAAGTAATGAGTACTTTAACTGTAGAAATATTTCCTGTGTCTGGCAAGCTCACAGCATGACGACTTTGTGGCCGCAGTGTTACAGGTCAGGGGACAGATTTGATTTTCCTCTTATTATATAATAATTCCTCTTCTTGTCGTCTAATGTATTTCTCTCGAACTATCTCTTGATTCTGAGTTTTCACTTTTTACATCAAGGTCACATTAAATAGCATCACTTCATTCTTGAATTTTTTACGTAAGAATTGTTGTATAGACAGATGTTAGGTTTTCCTTTCTTTTCTTTCCCCTTCTTCTATGTTACGTAACACCTTCATGGCCGGCCAATTAAATGATACCTTTGGCTTCTAAAATGTAATTAAATCCCCCCGAACACTCACTGTTAATTAAAGTTCTCGCATAGCAGGAAAAAGCTGCTGCCAAAAACGTATAGATACATACATGTAGGTGTGTATATGCTCAGGTACCAACCAGACTCGCTGACACAATTTAATGCACGCAGACACACAAAGAGAGAGACCCTGAGATTGTATGAGCTACAGTCTGCTCATACAGCGAGAGCAGCCCTCTCAGCCCATGTGAAGGTATTGAGTTACCATGTCGGATACGCTCTCTCCCACAGAAACATAAATCCTGCAGACTGACCAGATAAGCACCTTGTGACACGCTATATGAACTCAGACACCCTAAGTACACAAGAGCACATATACTTTTCAGAGCTTTGCTACCAGTGAGTTTAAGCTCCTTAACTACAAAACATTGATTATCTACAAGTTCATGCGATTATTAACTGCATTTTGTGCAGTTTGAGTTTGGCTGAATCCTGCCTGCTTTTAGATTACGGTAAAATTGCACCTGCATTAATACAAAATCAATACAGTTCTATAAATTGATCACCAACTCTTAATGTTTGTTCTGACGATAGCACAACTTTACACTAGAAATTCACATTTTTGGTCTGGTTTGCAAAAGGTTTTACCAGATTTGTAATTGATACGTTTTAAAGGTGAAAACCTGATGTCATTTGAAGCTGCTCTCATCAAGATTCTTATTAGAGGCCAAGCACTACAGACTTTTAAATCCAATGCCAATATTCATTTTAAACAAATTTATATATTGACCAAGTTTTATATTGAAAAGGGAAATAAAATTTGTATTGACTTTACCACAATAATCACAATTTCACAAAGTACTTAGCAACTCACCGTGAAGACACAGCTTGATTCTGCATCACGGCCTGCTCAGCTACAATGTGCTCATTGCTATATGTCAGTCAGAGCGCACTCTACTGGACAAAATATGAGATATCATTACCCTAAGCATCTTTTTCTGCTTTGAGTTCTTTACAGTTAAGTTCATATATACCGCTGCTTATCGGGCAAGAATGATCTCCCATCAGGCTTCTTTTTTCTTCTATAATGATGACACTCACCAACTGGCAGATTTTAAATGGGGGAAAAAACATGTGAGACGTAAAAGCAGTCGCTGGTAGTAAGAAACCCCTCAGAGAATTAGTACCAAGCTCTGCAGTTCATCCTTAGTTACAGAGATTTATAGAATCTTTCAGCTCATCATTTCTGATCGATTCACTCCCACTGATCTCATCAGCCTTATCAGCAGGCAGCCGACTTCGTCTCAAGAGCCTGATATTCTGACGTTTCCATTAAGAGTTACCAAAAATGCATAAACTCAATGACACGTCTCAAACAGAATTCTGATGTTGGTCCACACGGTGTCGGCTGAACATATAAACATGTGTAGTGCATTCGTACATTATGAGGTAATAATTCTTCAGATTTGCGTTTGCAGCTTGTTTTCCACTGAACCACAAAGTGGGCAAAGATGTGTTTTATTTCTCAGGCTGAGCATTGCCAACTGTGTGTTAGTGTGTACACAGCTTCTTTCTGAGAGCTACAGAGGCAAGCAAGTCAATCTTCCTCCTTCTAGCACTTAGAAATACGGATGACTGAGAATCTCCACAAACATTTTCAGGTTTGAAGATGAATGATTTAATACATTGAAATACACTTAACTATCCTATAAAGTCCTTACCCCTGAGTGTTCCAGGGAGGAACTCTAGTGAGAGCCTGGCAGCTACTCATCGTGTGATTTTCATCTTAGAGTCTCCACGGCGACAACATTCAGGCCATTACATTTTTAATAGGCAACCATACAATGGGTATAAGTGCAATATTAGTATGCATGATTTGTGTATGAGTATCGAGGGAATCTGCTGAATAATAATTTGCAGTAGACGTGGTAAAACACGGTGTGTTCAACTTGGATGTAGTTTTGTAACTACTGAGAAATTCATGAGACAGGAGAGCAAACATATTGTCTATCCAGTCAGCCAGAAAGCCACAGTAACAGTGATTTGGAAATGGTTTTGTTTAACATTAGACCATAATACACACTGTCTGCACACACAAACACACACTCACACTCCCCCCCACCACATACGAAGGAGGAGACTCATGTTGCATTGCGTGCCGAGTTGTAATTTTGTCTGTGTCTGCAGTCAGTGGCATTTTCTGAGCTTTGCCAGATTTCCCTTGTGCGACTGGAAACCATGCTTAAAACACTGTAACCATCCTGATCATAACACACACTGCCATTAACACACACCCACTTATACACGCAGCACTGTGAAGCAAAGTGGCTTCTGGTCAGTCTGATAGTCCAGCTGATCGTAGGCGACAGCCAGTTTAAATCATGAGGAACAGAATCTAAGAGTAAACCCTGGGTTAGCATGAGCGGATTTTTCCGTGATTAAAGTTTTCCTTTTGCATTTAAGAATGGTCCTGATTCAGTTATTTTAGGCAATAATCAATGTATTTGAAATTAAAAAAGGGAAAATATGACTCCTGAGTGAGCAATAACTTCTATATGAAAATCATCTAGTATCTCCAGAGTCGTCAGGATTTGCCCAATCAGTTTCTAGTTTGGTCTTGTTGTGACGGTTAGGGTAAGGGGCTAAGGAATGCATGATGTCAATGAGTCACCTCACATCTATAGAGAGACGTGCATGTGTGTGTGTTTGTTTTTAATCTGCTTTAAAAGACCATAAAGGGATAGTTCACCGAAAAAAGGAAAATTGACTCATTATCTACGCACACTATGCCAATGGAGGGGTGGGTCAACAAGACCCGTTAGGAGTTTAAGGGATACACAGTGTTTTAGCCCAGGCGACATCTTCTTCAGATGGAATAAAACCTTACTTCATTTGTATTGGATCGGCTGCAACTCTGTTTACCCCTGAAACTCCAGAAGTGTTTTGTGGACTCAAACACTCCACCCACCCCTCCATCGGCATAGTGGTGAGTAGATAATGAGTGCATTTTCGTTTTTTGGTTAACTATCCCTTCAAGTCAGAGGAGGAAATAAGTGGCTGCCACTCTCTAATTGAGAAGATCAGCACCCTGTGATTTAAGCCTCTGCCCCCCCATTTATCACACACATTTATATTCACTCGTCTATTTATGGATCTCCCTCTGGCATTTGACAAGGTTCCACCTCAGTGGATGGGTCCTACATGCCGAATGTTTGATACAGACAGCACAACATCTGAAGCTTCTCGTTGCCAAGCCACTGAGCAGCCCACATGCCCATCCAATCACACTACCACCCAGCTGAAAGCCAAGAACTCAGGAGACAGTGTTTCACATGCAGATCCCTCCCCTCCCCACAGCCATGCTGCCCATGGCCGACTCTTGACCATGACAAGTTCTCTCTCCTTGTGTCAGTGGCAGAGCTGAGACCGCCGCCTCCTCCATGAGTGATTAATAGCATTCAACTCAGCACTGATGTTTTGGATGCTGGCATGCTGTGGCTTGTGTGTATTTGGATGTGGGTGTACGTGTGCATGTCTGTGTGTGTTTGTACATTTACTCTTTTTTTGTTACCTCCTAGAACCTTTTCAGGCTAAAACACTGACCTTGTCAGGACCTGTAGACCTCATGGGGACCAATCGCTCAGTCCTCATGTAGCAAAACTTAATTTGCATGAAGAGGTCATGGTTAAGATTGGTGATAAGGTTTTGGTTAGACTGTCTACAATGACAGGAAGTCAATGCAAAGTCCAAACGTGTGGGGGTCTCAAGGAGGTCTCATAGCAGTGAGGGAGGTTTGAGCTTTAACTGCTTGATAAAATGATCTCTCTGTGTGTCTGTGTGTGCATGTGTGTGTGTGTGTGTGTGTGTGTGTGTGTGTGTGTGTGTGTGTGTGTGTGTGTGTGTGTGTGTGTGTGTGTGTGTGTGTGTGTGTGTGTGTGTGTGTGTGTGTGTGTGTGTGTGTGTGTGTGTGTGTGTGTGTGTGTGTGTGTGTACCACAGTATGTGGGGCTTTGTACTACACTTCCTAAAGAGTCTATGAAACAGCCCAGATTACCAGGTCTTGTGTTTTCTCTCAGCCGGGCCTCTCTGAAGAGGATTAAGCTTACCACGAGAATTCAGACTACTTGAAGTGTGCTGACACAGCAAGCCGATCACTGACTGCAGTCATTGAGCATTTGCGGCCTGCCACTGCACTTAGTTTTTCCAGTGTCGAGCACCTTGTAGGCCCTTATTATGCTCATAATGCATGAAACAAGCATAAAATGCCATATTTCCATCATGTTTTCCACGTGGCTTTTCTACCATTTGGGGTTAGACTCAAGATCCTTTAACCACGTAATGTGGTTGTTTAACCTTCTGCAACAAGGCACCAACTAGAGGACAAGAATTAGCCCTGTCAACTCAAAAAGATTAACAGTAGTAAATGGAAAGTGATGTGAATGTGAATTAATACATATTTTTGCAGTTATTCTGAAAATTCACTGATTATTTGCACTAAACCTGTATGGAAACCCTCGTGTCTGCCTAAATTTGTGGAGACAATGATATAGTCAGATTAGCAGGAGAACTTAAGTGGTAATGTATGTTTGTGCAATCACTACGTATTGCTGACTAATTATTTACACTCATTTAGGGAGGACTGACTGCAAATAAAGGTGGACGACGCATCTCCACTTCCTCCCATTGTACTAAATGAAACAAAAATATCATAGCTATGGGTGCAACCATCTTGAGCCACAGTCTGAGCAGTGCCAATGATGGTGTGGAGCCACAGTAGGTCTTGTCGATAGATGTGCATGACTTACCTGAGAAATGTATATTTTAACAGTGTGATAAGAACAATTTAAAATAACTCAAAAAAAACGTTTTAATTTGGTCTGTGTCCCATCTGTTAACTTGGAGGAGCCATAGTTTAGAACCTACCCTGTAGCCTGCCACCTTTCCATACTGTCTGTGGGGGACTTCTCAAGTGCAACGTTTAACATGACACTGTGTCATTCACCCGTAGTGAAAAGTAGATAATTCTGAAATATCCGTCTCTGCAATACCTGCATTCACCTTGATGTAGCATGAATGTAACATTGTCTGTTTCAGATTACTAACAGTTCCAAATCATGGCTGATAGGGTTTTATGGAGCCCTGCTCTGGTTAATTCCATCAACAAACCAATCACAGAATCTTTGCTTTTCAATTTCCATCCATTTACTGGCTAAATTTAGCTAAAGCAAAGGTGACTTCCTCCTGACCTAGAGATCGTGTGGTTGCCATGGTGACATCGCGTAAGGGGAGCGGGGGAATCATAAGCATTTAGCTCTGGACACCCACCACCTCTGTCACTCTTCTTTCATCCTGAGCTACAGTAGCGAAGAGATTTCCCTGCCCAGCATTCCACACAGGATTAAAACATCTGATAAAGTCTTTGTATGGGTCACTTTGCTGCATGCCTCCCTCTCTGTCTGTCTCTCTGGCTCTCTTCCCCACCTCCTCCCTCTAACATCACGTACTCTCATTCTTTTCTCAGACCAGAATAGAATTTTTTGTCATGTTTCAAAATAAGCCAGGATATTTATAAGTAGTCCTGTTGTCTACATTCCACTGATAAGTACAGAGCGATTAGTTTTGATTGCGGCGTCGAGCGTGGATGGTGAGTCGCTGCCGTGTTTTGAGGGTTGTTGAGGAAACAGACTGTTGTTTGTATGATTTGATGTTGCCTGTGTTATTTAACAGAGACCATGTTTCCTGTAAAATAACAGTTTGGTGTCGCTAATGAACACAAATGACTTCCTATTTCCACATTTCTTGTTTCAGTCTGTGTTTCCTGAATTGCTGTCCAACATTAAATCCTATACTGAAGTTTTGTTTTGCTTCGCTTTGTTTGTCACACAGCCAAGGACACTTTCTCACAAAGTTACAGAAAGTGATTCCTGGATTTGCCCCTTTGTCCAGATCAGTTTAAAAAAAAAAAACATACCCCTCTATCTTACCACATTTAAATCTGCTAGATCCAGATTTTGTATTTGGATCTGCACCATATTGCACATACTTTTTTTCATCAAGATCCGTGAGTTTTTCCCTCGGGAATTTGTCCTAAAAGGCTCTCACGTCGTTAAAGGATGTTATTTAAGACATTTTCTGAATCATTTCAAGTTATATTTTTTATATTTGCGCCCTTTGACAGTGGTTATGAGTTTGATTTTGTAAAATAAAAAAAGATTGCTCTGCAAAATGCCAAACTTGTGTCAGGTCAACTAAATGTATATATATATATTATATGTTATCATTCAAAAAGCGGAGTTTGCTTTTTAGCATAATAATCAGTGCGGTACAATACTGCTACACTTCCTTACTTTACTGCAATTTCTTTGAAGGCGGGTTATATGGATTATGTTTATTCATAATTTTGTGATTATGGATTATATTTTATGCATATAGTGTGACCTTCTCTTGTCACACTAATCATTTCAATTTGACGGCACACTTCAAGGAGGCACATGTATGTTACAGATGTCGCAGGTTTTTGAATTACAACCGTAAAGCCTTTTTCATTGCATTTGGTTGCATAATTTTTCCGTCTCCATTTATTTTTACGTCAATCCAGCTCTATTCATAGCGACACATTCCTCTAGGCGCCGCTGATTGGCTGGCTCCTGCAGACCTGTCTGAGCGTCAGAGGCCACACTCACACTCCTCTTAGTGAGTATTGCTCACCACCGGCTTTGTTAGATCTAATTAAGAAAACAAACCATCATTTCCTTTCCAAACGACGATCTCTCCAGTCCCCCTGCCTCCCCCCCCCCCCGCAATGATCTCATCGCTCGCCTCTCAGTGCAGTGCTGAGTCAATCTCAGATATTACTTTGCAATTTTCTACACAGGTAGGCAACTGTGAAAGTAAGTGGTCTCAGGAAGTAACTGTGTTTTGTGGACATAAATTGCGTTTGCTGTCAGAGTGATGTAGAAATACTCGCCATTGGTTCGAGAGAAGTTGAAATCATCATTCAGAATGGATGCTGTACTAGAGACCACCGTGTCGCTGTGGTTAAATAGGCATTCGATTTGAATACACCGGAAGTCAGTTGACATATTTGCGTGACAGACAGCAGAGCGGGTGTGGTGTTATGTGGTGCAAATATGATGGGTGCCGTGGCAGCGTACGCATTGCGTGAGATGAACTCAGACACAGGTGTTGGTCCTCGCAGCCAAGCGGGATGTTTCCGGATCAGCACCTGGTCCTCCTCCCGCTCAGGGTGTGCAGCGCCTCGCTCGGCATCTAAATTAAGGACTGCCTCAAGGGAGGAAGGGTGGGTGGGGGGGGGGCCCACATCCAAGAGCTAAAGAAGGAGACACGTTGCTTTCACTTGTTTGCTTTGGCAACAGGTCAACAAGCTTCTCTCACGCCAGATACCCAGTCAAACAGAGCTCCTCCCACCCAGCCCTGATGATTTATCCACCCAGTGCACACCACAAACACACTGAGAATGCACACATCCTCGGCTGTAGGTTGTGACACACGGTTCCTGTCATTTGCCTCAACCTAAATGCATATGTTGTATTTATCACGGCCTTGTATCGTAAAGCTCTCAGACAATGAAACAGTCCATTAACAAACATCAGGTGTAGTTTGTTTTGCAGGATGCCTTTCTCCTCTGCAGGTGTGTGCACAGATAAGACCCACATCTGACTAAGTCTTCACGCTCGCCTCCGTCAAATAGCCCTGCTGTGTTTTTTTCCTCAGAAAGGTTTACCTCTCAGCCGGGGCAGTGCAGGAGAGTGGAGCACGGGGCCAGACACTTCACATTCCTCCACACAGAGGCTCCAAACAAAGAGTGGCTGTGCTCAATTTGATATCATCTGTATGGGAAGGAAAACGAAGAACAAATAAGACCTGACAAAATGGAGTTGTTCAGTGTATGTTATGGAGCTGTGCTGCCATTGATATGTTCCTCCACATGAGTCCATGTAATGTGCCAGATGATACGAAGCAAATGTATCTATTCAGGTCAGTTTGAGTTTAGAGGGAGGTGGACGCCCTGACAGTCCATCAGATGTAACGGTCAGTGAATCATTATGTTCAGATGGAGAATTTTACCACATGTCCTGAGAATGTTAGATCTTATCTTGGAAAACTCACGTTACTTTCTGCTGTGTAAAATGTACAGTCATACGTTATATAATCTTCAAGTAAGAGCTGTAATTGAGTTTTCCAGAGATTGCTGGTTTACCCTGTGGTGGCCAAAGCCATGCTTCACTTTTAGAGCCTAATAATTCTAGTCAAAGTTGGAGTGCATGGCAGTTCTACAGACTTCCTTTTAGAGAGACAATGAAGACCAACACTCTGTGTTACTGAGATGTCCTAGTTTATTGTATTCTGTCTTCTATAGTGCAGAAAGATTGAACAGAGACAGCTCACATGTTGTTTTTGCTTCTAAGCAAAAAGTTGATCATTTTTAAGTTTATGTTTTACAATGTACTTTTGTTTAGAGGCTAAAATGTACTAACTGTGATCCTTTGACTTATCTTTCACAACCAGCAGGTTCACATTAACAATTGTCGAACCAGGTTCTATTCTTCTCTAACTTTTCTAACCATTGATTATCGTGTTAATTAACTACCTTTTTTTAATCAACATTGCTTTGTTTCAAATCCTTCTCTGACTTGGAGAAAGTAATTTTTGCTTCTTCAGGATTCACTGTTTTTATCCTTCCTGCGTGGCATAGCCCGCTCATGCCCTCAAGTATACAAGAAACTGTCACATGACTATTAGAACAAACTATCACGTAACCTCTAGCCTTTTTGCAAAAAATGCAGTTTATACGGCTTACTTAGCCTTACTTACTTATTACTTGTGTTAAGAGTGTGTTAAGTTTCTACCTTATTTGTGTTTTAACCAAGCCTCAGAAGGAAATTTTGCAGCTTTATATAATAGTTTCAGTACAGATTGGCCAAACATAGTGCTCTGAGATGTTGAAGACAGGAAGTTGATCCTGCAGCTTAATCTTCTTATCCCATCACCCACTTCACAGTTCCTGACCGAGGGGAAGAGAGAGCTTAAATTTCCAGTTAAGGCCTGTTCGTCAGGTTAAGAAAATGAAGCTGTTCCTTTAAGATCAATGTGCAACACTGGTAAATAAAAATCCCCCTTGTGTGTGAATTAGCTGTTTTCTGCTGCATTAATGTCGGAGTCATCAATGTTCTCGTTGTTAGTTGCAGCCCGTTGTGCTGATACAGTTCTTGGGTTTATATCTTCTACAACGCAGCTGACCTTGTTATTAACAGAAGGCGGCTACATTCCTGAGCAGCAGCTGTACCAGGGAGAAGTTCAGGTGCCAGCCGACCCACTTTGCCAGCAGCATTGTGATGTGTCCATTTGGCTTCCATCCTCTCTCTCTCCCCCTTCATGCTCTTTCACATCCTTATGCTGTACTTTCTACCGTCTCTCTCCTTTTATCTCATGCTCTATCATTTCAGCTTTATTTCACAACAAGTCTTCCCTGCTCACTTCTTCACAAAGGAGGGAACATTAGCTTTTCATTAGGCAGCAGCATTTCTGCCTGAATAAAGGCGCGCTTGTCCGCTCGCTCCTGTGCTTCAACCCTCATAATTGGTTTCAGTGCACACCCAGCTGAGAAAATGACCTGCAAAATGCAACATGCTGCGTCTTGGGCCGGAGTTTTGCTAATGCAAATGTTTTCTGACACAATTAGCCTTGATTTTAAGTGAATGATATGTCAATAGAGAGCATTCTCACAAATACACAGGTTTTTCCTTCACTATGTCACAGTCTTATCTTTCAAATACGTATTTATGATAGTTTTTGTTTAGTAAGAGTGTGTGTGTTTGTATTTGTGTGTTGTCAGGCTGTGCAAACCCAGAGGAGCTGACCACAGAGCGAGCCCACACTGCAATGGAGGACATGTTCGAGACCCTCAGAGGGTTGAGCCACTCCAGAGATCACCTCAAGCAGCTGAACTCTGTTTACACTGCCAGCGATGGCGTTCACCAGGTACAACACACACTCTCTCTCTCACACACACACACACACACACACACACACCCACACACGCACACACGCACACACATGCACACACACTTTTACAGTTGGGGCTCCATGACCTCAGAGGACATTACGTTGACTTACATTGATTCCCTTGTGGCTTACTCTAACCTTAACCATAGTTACTACTTGCCTCACCCTGAACATAGACTTAACCTTAAAGGGTTAGTTCACAGAAAAATGAAATGCCGATGGAGGGGTGGATGAAGTGTTTGAGTCCACAATATACTTTAATAGTTTCAGGTGTTCTAGCCCAGGCGGCCGCTTCTAACAACAGGAAAAACCCTCCATACTGCTCTTGTGGTTTCATCAAAGTTTTCCGTAAGCCCCGACATTCAACTCGAAACTGATTTTTTTTTAATTTAACATCCACTACCGGAAGTGGCTATGCTAGCCAAAGTAACCACACGATGTTGTGCCCAAGGGTACGTTAGCACACTTCCGAGAAGCCAACAGAGGACATTTCGGTTCAAAACGTTTTGTGTTGAATCTGAATGTCGGGGCTTACAGACAGTTGCATGTCACCACTCTACAGTTTACTTCAAATGTATTGGATTTGACTGCAACACTGTTTACCCCTGGGACTCCAGAGTGCTTTGTGGACTCCAACCACCCCTCCATTGGCCTAGAGGTGAGCAGATAATGAGGGAATTTTCATTTTTCGGTGAACAATCCCTTTAACTTGGACATAATCTTAAAACATGGCTTCACCTTAAAATATAATGATTTACATGACAGGGACTTTCTTCTTTGTCTCTATAAGAAAGACAAATCCCCATAATGTGACTGTAAACAGATTTAGGTCCCCACATTACGAGTTATACACGGACCATTCACACACAAATAGCCCAGTATAAAACATTAACATGCTGTTAGGGTGGTTCCCTTATAGACAAATCCAACATTTCTGTTTTGTCATCTCTTCCGTCTTTCCAAGTCCCACACGTCAGCTATGATAAAAAGTCACAGCTTAAACATCGTATCAGTATTCTCCGGCAAAAGTGAAGAAACTAAATATTTAGTTAGAATTGTACATTAATCACTCCTCCTTCCTCTTTATTTTCCTGTTTTGTTTGCTGAGGCAGTCTCACGGGAGCAGATGTAGCAGAGGACCTCTGGCCTTTGCCGTGTTTGTGTCCCTCCACCGTGCGTCACGCAGTAGCAGAGAAGCAGTACACAGTGAAAGCCTCTTCGTAGTCTTCAGTCTCTGTCTTGAAGCTTATGTAACTCAGAAAGGCTTCTCTTTGTGCCTCTGAAGGCTTTGTACTCATGAAAGCTTCACCGTTGCTGTCCTGCAATCTGATTTTGTTGCTTATATTTGGGAAGTCCAGGCTAGGAACATAAAGATTAAGTGATGGAAATTCAAGAAACTTTTTTTATGCTATTGAGGTCGCAATAATTTGACTCGCCAAATACACAGCATTAAAAATTTGTTATAAATGTAACGGACAGCAGAGGGACAGAAATACTTGGAAGTAGAGATGAGTTAGAAGACCAGCTTTACAGAAGCCGGATGTACATGCCTTTCTCTTTTTGTCTTTCTACAATTCTTACATAAATCTTTTGTCCTGTCATAAAGACATGACGTACAAAGCCTTTTTTTCATTGAAGGAGTTGGAGCTGTAGTGCTCAGCAGGATAATGAAATATAAGGTTTGATGTATGAAGTTCTCTGAGCAATGAATATATTTATTCATATTTAAGCCACTTTGAATAAGCTTTGTATTAAGCAATATACAGAAATATTTCAAATGAAAGTTTGTCATTTTGAGAAATACGCTTATATGCTTGCTTAGTTAGATGAAACGATTAAGAAGGCTTTCAGACATGCACTGAACTCTCTGAACATCATGTCCTGCCTCCTGTATGCTCTACCCAGGGGCCATCCCTGAACACCCTGGAGATTTTCCTGTTATTGGGTAAATGTCTGAATCAAACAATCTCCTGCTGCGTTCTTCAAAAGCAAAGTTCAATTCTGAAAACAGCTGAAAACGTAGCTAAAGATCAGGACGAGTAACTTCCTGGAGTCTCTGCTGGTTGCTAGGAAACTGGTCTTGACCAAGAAATCGTCCGGGACATAGACTTACATAAAAAGCATTTTTTTCCACGAAGATAAGCTAAGCTACGCTATCAGGCTGGGAAGATATCAATCTTCTCATCTAACTCTTGGAAGGAAAGGGAGCAAACAATTTACAAGAATGTCAAATTAGTAAAACAAATTAACTTTTTCTCTTCGCGGCCTCAGAAGGAAAAGGAGGAACAGAGTTTTATATTCGTCCTCTGCCCTCCGATGTTCAAAAAGCACTTTGATTGCACAATGTCTTGGAACTGATTACACAAATACACATGTACACACTAGAATTTCTCACAAACTTTGGAATTTGTGAATATTGCTTTACTGTAAATATCCCCATCTAAGTGCAGGAGAGTAATAGCCGAAAACATAACATCTATATCATCTTTGTCAAAATGGGTTGACTCTTTCCGTCAGGACAGACCTGTCTGTCCCTGTTCCTGCTGAAACCTGAAAACGGCTCCATACAAACAGAGAGCAGCGTGATATCTGCCAGCTACGGGCTGTTCCTGAGAAACATCAGAAATCCATCAGCCTCTCTCAGCACGCAGCCCCTCTCCCCATGAAGCCCAACCATCGGTCAAGATGTCGTCCTCAAACAGAAGCTCTTCCCTGCACTCTCTGCCCCCGGGTTCAGACACAAACGTGAGGTTTTGACATTGTTCACAACCTCTCACATGTGTCTGCTGCTTTTGTTCACAGTGATCCTGAAAAAACACTCTTTCCACACTGCAGTGGGTCAGAGGGATCAGATTATTTGCATGTTTGCAGGAGTTGCACTGAGCATTTGGTTACTGTAAGATTCAGCCATACAGCTTTCAGTGTCATGTGAGTGAGGGGATTATATTGACAAATTGATGGATACTGTCCTCGGCGGAGGGGAGAAGCTTGTCTGAGAGACTATTGCAGTTTTTATCACAGCCCTTTTAACTTGTTTAGATTATCAATGAGACACGGGGAGGGTTATGTGGCGAGCACAAACACTAATGCCTGAGCATTTTCAAAGTGAAACTGCATTGGTTACGGTACTGATGTAATGTACCAACTGTATTTATCAGATCAGAATCAAAATCAGAAAGTATTTATTGCCAAGTAGGTTTACACCTACAAGGAATTTGCTCTGGTTATTGGTGCATACAATGAACATGAACATAGAAACATAAAAACACAAAAACACAATAAATACAACACACATAAGAAAAGCAATCAAAAGAAACAATATATATTTACTCACTATTTACTTCTTATTTACTCCCTTTTTCTAATATATTAGCCTCCTCTGTCCAATATGGATCATTGCTACATAAATATAACACATAAACATGGCTTCAGGAGACATCAGCCATTACTCCCACTGTTGAACTGTGAACACTGTGAATAAAAGTGCAGTGCTATTTGTTAAATCAGCTGTGACTCACATGAATGTCTGCACATCATAAGTTGTGGCTGCTGTTGGAGATTATCTAACCACAGTTCCTACAGTGGTGAGTTTACACAATGTACAGTTGCAATCAGAAATATTCAACCCCCCAAAGATTTTAAGGATTTATCAATTAAAGTTGACAGAATCTTGCTCTTTGAATCTTGCTCTTTGAGCAAGATTCTGCTTCGGATGACTTCTGTATGAGTTGAGTGATACAGAAAATCAACACGGAAAATGCATGATGTAGTATTTGTGTGTAGCAGTTTATTTTGTTAAGATAGCCATGTCACAATTATTCAACCCCTTTATAATATTGTTGTTTTCAAAGCTGTCTGACAGTTTTTTTGTCCTAAAGTTGAGTTGAAACATTATTAAGCCTTTGGGAACTCTATACTGATCGTTCATTTGCTTCAGCTGTGATGCATATATAAACCCCACCCATGAAGGTATTCAAGGTGAGTTGCAATCATGGGAAAGACAAAGGAGCTTCCACAAAAGCTGAGAGAGGAGATTATTTCATCACACCTGAAAGGCCTTGGGTAGAAGAAGATTTCCCCCCAAAATTATATTCCAAGAGACACAATTGGGAACATTATAAGGAAGTTTCAAAATGATGGAGCAGCTTCAAACCTGCCTGGCCGTGGAAGAAAGCCCAACATTTCATCAAGGACCCTCAGCAACTTAGTCAGAACAACTCAGATAAACCCCTGTGTGACTGCAAGACACCTACAGGATGACCTGATGAAGGCTGGTACAAGTGCGTCAGTGGCAACTATAAGACGTGCACTGAATAAAAAGAATATGCCAGGAGGAATTTGGATAAGACTACTGAGTTTTTGGTGTCAGTTCTATGGACTGATGAAACCAAACTGGAACTGTTTGGACGTATGGACCAGCGGTATGTTTGGCGTGTGAAAGGCCAGGTTTATGACCATAAGAATACCATCCCCACAGTCCAGCATGGAGGTTGGTCAAAGATGATGTTGGGCTGTTTTTCTGCGGCAGGAACTAGCAATCTTTATTGTGTACATGGCATCATGGACTCACAGAAATACCAGGCCATTTTAAAGAGGAACGTGATGCCTTCTGTTGACAAATTAAACCTTGGTGATCATTGGACTTTCCAGCAAGACAATGATCCAAAGCAAAACCTCCAAGTCCACCAAAGCTTGATTGAGAAAAAGATTCTGGAACATCCTGGAATGGCATTCACAGTCACCAGATTCAAATTTGATTGAAAATCTTTGGTGGGATTTAAAGAAGGCAGTTGCAGCATGGAAGCCATCAAACATCACTGATCTAGAGGCTTTTGCACTTGAAAAATGGGCAAAGATTCCAATCGAGAGGTGTAAGAAGGTTGTCCGCACTTACCGAAATACGTTATAAAAGCTTGAGGATGCGCCACAAAGTACTGAAGCTGGGGGGTTGAATAATACTGCACATGCACATGTGTTGAAAGAGTTACATTTTTCATTTGAATTTCAAAGTTAAGTCAACTTCTGTTGTCAAAATAACTAAAATACGCATCAACAAATATCTTTTGTTGTTTGATGAGGTTTTTTTGTCATTTATTGTCATTATCTGTCATCCACATCACTATAATGTATATTGAGATGAGGGGGTTGAATATTTCTGATTGCAACTGTACATGAGTCACTTGTAACAAACCACATGATCCAATGTTACTAATGACTTCACAAAGTCGTTTCATCATGTTATGCAGCCGTCAGCCAAGTAGATTGAGACGACTCATCTATACCTCTGTTACACCCAAATTAGCAGGTATACACAGGTTTTTGAAACTTATGTAAAGCCACTAAAAAAAAAACGTATTTCGCATTGCTTGTGTTTTTCCCCCGATATGTCCAAGGTGTTTTGTCTCCATCCCTGTCGATCAGATCCGGAGCTGATTAAAAAAACTTGTCTACTGCAGATTAATTTGACCTGGGAGGGAATCTAAATTATATCCTTCAGTTGGTGTTAGCTGTTTTTTTAACAGTAGACACAAGGGCTAGATGAAGTAAATTGTAATTATTTTCAATTTTTAGGGATGATCAGATTTTATAGCAGAGAATGTTTATACATTTCAGTTGCATTATAGTTACTATATACTAGCTCTTCACCTGGAGAAATAAAGGTGGTATTAATGTCATTGCAATATTGCAGCTAAACTAAAGGGTCAGTTAACCTAATTAAATATAATCTAATTTGGTCTCTATAATCTTCGCATATTAGATAGAAAGGGATCATTTGACTGTTTTGGGCAAGCCAGTGATTCCCTGGAGTCACTATCAGGATACCCAGCGCCCAACCAAGAAGTAGTCTCACACATTTAAATCACAAGCTGACATTTTTGTGGCTGAATTGAATAAACAAGATACAGTATATTGTTTGTAGGTGGCTTAGGTTGCTAGTATAATGTTTTGTAGTATCCTGCTCGAAATCATTGTGTGTGTGTAAATTGTAAATGGTCTTACACTTTGCTCTAGTTTTGATGACCCCTCAAACCCCACTTTTACTATCACACAACAATTCTGTGTGCGCGCCTAGAGGAATACTGGTATTGTGATTAATTGTAATATTGTTTTTACCATGTGGGTGTTTGCAGTGGTGATGTGATGGAATTGTTTTTACCTTTTTGGAAAGCAGATGAAAATGGAGTGAGCGTGACTGTGGGTTGGATTCGTCATTAGAGCCTGTGATGCTGTTGTTTATCTGCATGTATGACCAGAGGTGAATCACTAATGTGTTTACTCCCAGTTCTGTTTGTGGGAGCTGACCCATGCAGCAGAGGCATGTGGGTGGATGTAAATATTAGTTTGTGTAATTATGATTATACAACGTGGACGTCAGGTTCTCCCCTGATGTGATTTCTCCACATGGACGAGAGGAGTGGGAGGCTTCTGGTAGGAATGATAAATGCTGATGCTCCACACTGAGGCGGGGGGGGGGCGTCTGTGGGCAGAGGCACCTGGATACAGTGGTATTTGGGTTATATTGTGGCTGTATATTTAATGCTTGAATCAACAGTTTGGTTCTAGTCTTTTCTGAGTGCTCAGATGTTACTTTGACAACATTGAAAGGAAAAGTTTTGCTTCGCTCACAGTTCAACATATCTCCTCAATGAGCTCCATACCAACTCCTAAAGAACTATAAACTGTAGCCTCTTGTAAAATGTTATCCAGCTAGGGCTTCAGCACTGAAAGATATTTCCACTGCTATTTTAAGACTTCTGCTATTCAAAGTACTTACACAAATCTCTGCCAAGTCTTATCTGGGACAGCAAACTTCACTCCCTTAAAGAAATCTGTCTCGGCTTCGTGATCCGTGAGCTTTGAGGGCTATATATGGTACATTATGTCCTGGATAGCTGGGCAGAAAGAGCAGATTCCCCTCTTGCTGTTGTGCTTTTCTGTCATAAATCAACTTTTAGGAATATTAAAATGTATTCATGAGGCTTTAGTCAAGATTCTGCAAATACTCCTGCTTTTCTCTGTCAGACTGAGGAGATAAAAGTAACTACTTGCTGTGATTGTGAAGGTTTGGCAGCTCGTTACACTGGAGAAGTAAGAGGGAAGATGTCTGCTGTTTTAACAAAGCAGGATATGGTCATATGATGGTGCCAATATGTGTGTGCAGAGCATCAACAACAAGTCAGAATATGACGCCCCTCCAGCATTGTTAAGTATTTTACCTTAAACGTTAAATCTGTCTTGCCATCTCCTGTGGCTTGGAGAGCAAGCAATGAATACAAGTTTATGACAAGTTTAAAAGTGATAAAAGCAGAATGGTAGTTTGGATGATGTTCATCATTGGGTGAATGATTTGTTCAGAAATACTGAGAGGACTCTCTAACATCAAAGGGTGTTAATACTGGGTTTAGGTTTATCCCCTTAAATACCTTATCTTGATTGATCAAATCCAAATTTCAGCCACAGCCAGCAGTGTAATATTTTTATCCTGATTACAGTAGGGCTCAAACTCTCCTGAAATGACTCATAGATCAGCTGCCTGTTTGGTCAAGTGGAGTTGTTTATAACTCCACTGTCTCTACAGAGGCGAAACAAAGCCCTTCCATTGGAAAACACCTCTTCACCAGCTCTTCACTCCTCATATACTGATTTATTTTAGTTAGCACATCTCTATAGTTAAAAATAAAAGTGTTGTCAATGAAGATATTTTGATTGTTCACAGATCGTTATGTTCAAGTGTGATGTTTGTGTTTTGCAGGCGACGTATCGTCCTTTTCTGCGACAGGTCCTGGAGGAAGTCTTCCACCCCAACAGACATGAATGTCCCGACATCGAACACATGTCTGGAGGGCTCACAGACCTGCTCAAGACCGGCTTCAGTATGTTCATGAAGGTTAGAAACCACTCAGACACATCCACACCAACTTGTTTCTAACTAAATCTACCACTTGGCCCTACCCCTTCGTTTTGTGCGTGGAGGTGAAGGACTACTGTTGAACCATTTCTTTATGTGATGTAGGGGTAATGGCCATCCAGCCCTTCTAGAATCCCTTCATCCGTAGTGTTTTCAGGACCCCCCATAAATATGAAGAGGTAGACGAAAATTCCTGAATGTTGTAAGAACTGACAAAGCTACAGGTAAAATGCTCACAGATAAAAGCATGAAATCTTCCACAATAACCATGTAAAAAAATTTAAATCCAGCAGAGTATCTTATTTGAATCCAGTAACAAATGAAATGTAGCTGAATCACTTTGACAAGTGACCAGTGGGTGAAGAAATACTACATGTCATGCTTTATGGCTCATTTATATGACCTTACCATCTTTGGTGAATGGAGTGAACAAAACGCTGCTAACTGCTGAATTGACCATCTGAAGTTTGATGATAGGTATGTGCTGAGAATGTTGAAAAGGACCCACAAGAAAAATGTATTAAAGACAAAGCAGTAAGCAGCTTTTTAGCACTGGTCATCCCAACCTTTAATCAAACGTATTGGTTAATAACAATTAAAAGCCTGTAAACATCAAACCAGTTGACCGCTTTGAAGAATCCCATTAATTTTTTGTGTAAAACATAAACCTCAGATGATCTCAAGCCCTGTAAATGGTCCTGGAAGAAAAGTTTAAAAGCAACGGAAACACTGGAAGAGATGGTGTTAATTGATCATAGAGTGGTCAACACTGGAATTTACATAACAAAACCCACCATACATCCTTATGATCCATTTGAAGTTTTGTCTCTTCAAATGATGCAGTTGGTTTCACAGTAAACAGAATGGCTCCACTTTCACACCTGTTGCTTAATAGCCTGCTTTATTGAATGATCAGTTTATATGACTTTCAGTCATTTCTTTCTCTGAAGTTCTAAATGTGCCTGAAGAACACGAGAAGGTCCGATCTGTTGGCTGCAGTAATACTGAGGCCACAGACAGGCAGTTTTAGACCTGTGGGTAATGTATATCCACCACAAAGCAGGTCGCTGTCCACACTCTGATTATCCCACATATGGGTCTGCTTAAACTGATGATTACCCTGGGGGGAGGAATTAGTGCGGTTGTGTAACCGTGGCCTGGTTTTACACACATTGAGAAAGTTGGCCCAGGAAGCACCAACTCAGACAAACCTATAAACCTAAAGTTGGAGAGTTGTATAGAAGCACAGTGCCCACCCTTAATGCAATAAAACACCCCAATAAAACGTCTATTTTTAACCCCAGGACCTATGCATACACCAGGGTTTATATCACTAAGCACACTGGACCCAAGTTTGAATTATGACCCACTGAAAGCTTGTACACTGTGGCTTAAAATATCATCTTTAATTGTCTGTTACCAACTTCTGTGTGGGTCTGCTGTGCTTTGTTAGGTCTTTGTTTAGACAGAGTCCTGGTTGTACAGGAGAATCCTGCTCCTTCAAATGTAAATTCAGCCTCACTTTGTCTGTCTCACTACCACCAGCAAATATACGTTCAAAGTCCCAGGATATCTCACATTTATGGAGTACCATTTGCTTTTTGATTATTGGTTTAAAAGCTCATCTCTCCCGATTGGTGAACTCAGTGAATTTTTTTGGTATTTACTTTTTCTTTTATCAATCTGTTGTTGAATTTTGTTTGTATTCATGTTTGGTCTGTTTTTATTGTTGTGTATCTGTTTTTATTCAAATTATGTGTACATTTAAGGTGTCCTTGAGTGTCATGAAAGGTGCCCAAAAATATAATGTGTTATTATTTATATTATTATTATTATATTACTATATTATTATATTATTATAATGTCTCCTCCCTTACACCCGAAGGCAAACACAGCTCGCACCTCCTCACCACACATGTCCATAAGCCCTCCCTCCCGGTGTAACCCATGGCCGTGCACATGGTTCAGCCTCGGGCGGCTGCGATGCACGTGGTGGATCTACTAGCACATGTCTGCGATGCCGTGTGATGTCAAGTGTCTGCAAATCTGTCTGATGGAACAACATATTAACATGAGCAGATACACCAGAGAGCATTTATTCACACATTTTTTTCAAATCAACAAGCACATGTCGTTCAGCCCTGACATGCTTCAGCCCTGACATGCTTCAGCCCTGCCTGCTGGTGCTTCACGTGTACGGCTACTGTCAGTTCAGCTCCGCCCCCCTGCTGCTCTGATTGCTTGGTTTGCACTCACAGGTTACAGCTCGACGAATAATAGTACACCCATTCTTCTCCTGCAGTGAGTCTCAGCAGACTGTACCCTGCTGTTAAAATGCATCTTTAAGTGACAGTTAATGGTTTTCCCATTTTTTTCTGCACTTGTACATTTCTGAGTGCATGTGAACAGGTGATGTGGAACGTTGGTTTGTGTCTGCATGTGTTGAATGGGAACGGGGGGGGGTGTCTGCCTCCCTGTCCACGTGTCAGCCATCCTGACACCAGCTTGAGAAGACATCAATCCGCTGGGATGCTGTGACCTGTGTCCTTATGGAGTCCTCTCTCCTCAGTAGCATGTGTCCTGCTGAGCAGTGACTCAGCAGCAGGACACAGAGAACCACAGATAATAACAAATAGAGGAAAATATAAAACTGTTCACTGGACAAAGTCACTGACTTGTCTATTATGGGGGACGGTATCAACACCTAAGAGGACCTGAAAATACAGTAACTCATCGCAATGTCCTGTGTTATCTGCAGGTGAGTCGCCCGCATCCCAGCGACAACCCCGTGCTCCTCCTCTTTGTGGTAGGAGGCGTCACACCCTCAGAGCTGCGTCTCATCAAAGAGATTGTCACCACACACAAACCAGGTTCTCAGGTGAGTGGACTAGACTCAGTTGCATTTCACCACCAGGTGACTGAAGCTCGTACCACACTACTTACCTCACCTGTGCACGGCCTATGTTTTAGTGTCCATGCTAGTTCTGAAATTACATGTTATTAAAGGAAGAGAGTTGAGTCTACAAATATGCTATGTAGATATAGCAAAAACTCTCTCTTTTTCTCTCTCTTCTTCTCTCTCTTCTTCTCTCTCTTTTCACATACTTGTCTGCCACAGTCAGGCTGACCATTAGAAATTACAGGTGAAATCTTGCCCATGTCTGTGGTAAATTAAAACATCCATGAAGTTTTTACTGTCCTCCGCAGGCAGGCAGGATTGGTAAAAGGCTCTAAACAGCATTTAAAAAACAATCGCTGTCCATATAAGTCTTGTAGCTCTGTATCACTTATATTACTTGTCCTTATATTCAGAGTCGAGTATTGTTTCCCAAGGATTTCGTTTCTGCCCGTCCAGACTGCAATGTAACCCTGGATAAAACTAAAAGAAGGCCTGCAGTGTTTCCAAACTTCTCAGTTTCAGGCTCTCAAAAACTCAGAAATAGTGTAGGTGGTAGACGTAAACTTTGCACCAGTGATGTGTTTTACAAGTGTAGTATGTGGATGTAATCATAGAGCGTACTGTGTGTGTAACTGTATTAGCATGATGGGCAATTTAAAAGAAACCTTCTTCTCAACATCTGGTGCCACCAATGCACTCCTCTTGCTGAACACAATCTAAAGAATTGATGTATGAATTGAACCGATTCATGTCTTTGGCCATTTAAAACATAAATCGAGATAAAACATGGGAGAGATTCACTTGACCCGTGTAGGTGACCTTGAGGACAGGTTTACAAAGTGTCCACCTCCACACAGATGTCTAATTGAAGCTTGCAAACAATGAGCAGACATGAACGCCGCTCTACATACACTGATCAGGCCTTCTCCAAAACAAGTGAGAGCATCGTCTGATCCTCACACGTGTTGATAACATGCATCAGATGTTGTGTCTGCCTGCTCCTGTATGTTGAGCGGTTTTGTGCTGATTGCATATGCAGTCCACAGTGGCATGTAAAACATGCAGATGAATGCGTTTCCTCTGGGTGAGAGGAGAGCGAGGAGGGCGAGGAGGACAAACAGGGAGATCAGGCGGGGTTATGTGGCTTTGTCTAAATAAAAGGCTTTGAGAAGGAGGCCAGAGGCAATGAAAGGCCTTGCAAGGATCAAAGCGTCCCATCTGTAATCAGGAAAACTGAATATAGACGAGCTTGTATAATAAGCCTCTAGCCCGCACACACACACTGACCTTAGGATACACACTCTTACCTTACCACATGCACAGGGTACTGTGGATCAGACTTTCATGAAGTTCTACTTCATCTTCCCCTAAAAGTTCCTCTGGGAATAGACTGCTACGTTTTGCTCTTGCACTTGGACGAAATTCTTCAGAATAAGACTCTGCCACTACAAACAGGACCGTTGCCAAATTTAGGTGCTGACCTGGAGTTAAAGCAACACGGCTGCAGGAGAACAGGGCTTCTCTGTTATACAGCCTGAGAGAGCTGTAGTTCTACTCTAAACTAGAAAGCTACACCAGACAGTATGGGCCGGATAAGAACCTCCAGTCTTCTAAATCTGCCATTCATAAACACAAAATGTATGTTTTTAAATTGGCATCTGAACTTATATCATTGTTTACATCATGAGATGCATGAACATTTGTTGTCAGAGTTTTTTCCTTTATAGAAAGTGCATCAGCTAATTTAAAAAAGTGTAGATCCCCACAAAGTGTGAGTGTCGAGCCCTTCACCCTGCAGACTTCACAGGAGAACGTCAAACATTAGTTTGCTTCTTTGCACAGCTTGAATTCTCAGTTCTCACAATGAAATCCGAAGCCCTGTTCAGACATTCACATCTCACTTTATTGTAGTAGCGCTTTTACATGTCTGAATAAGCACTTAATGTTTGTAATTGAGATACTGTATGTATGTCTGTGGGAAACAGAATCAGAGTGGATCCTGGTAACCATTTTCTAAATTGTAATAAAAGATGTCAAATCATCTCCATGTTATTTGGGATGACTTGTGCTTGTGGTTCATGCTTGTGGATTATAGGACTTTATTTAATACGAAGCAAAATGCTGTGGACAGTGATGTATTTTGACTTTTTTAATACAAGCCTTTGTCAAGAACATGAGTTATAAAATCATTAATTGATTACTTTAATCATGTCTGAATAAATCCATAATGAACATTTACACTTGTGTCTGAATGACAAAGAGTCAGATCATGGTTCGAGTATCGCCAACAAAAACATGCTTTTTGAGATGTCACCTAATAAAAATAAAGTGCAACAGAAGTCTCCATTTGTAGACTCCAAGTTAAACACTGTGGCTTCTTCTAACCCTCATGAGTGTGTGTGCTCCGCTCCAGGTGCTGGTTCTGTCCACCAGGTTGCTGAGGCCGACCGACATCCCCGAGCTGCTCTTCACCACCCAAAGACTGGAGCCTGACATCGGGGTCTGAACGGCAGAAGAACTCCTGCACCACAAACAAAAGCTGTAAAATGGAAATGAAGGGATTGATTAGCAAGTGCAACATTCCTAACCTGTGTGTGAGTTGGTGGAAATGCTCTGAAAGAGGGTTGTAAAGTAATAATATAGATATTAGATTATCTCTCTTGGAAAAGAAATGTGATATAAATGTGTGTGACACTCGACATCCTTCATCTTTCTGAGTACCAGTATGTTTCAGATGCTCCTTGCGCCAAATATTAAAAATAAAACGTGCTAATCCTTTTTTTCAACACACACGTGCGGTTATTTTGTATTTTTCCATGCACTCTACATCATTTGTTGGCCGTGCATTAGAATCCGGCCACGTGTGCGAACTCATTGCGATGGAGGTGTGAAGGGAGCGAGGCTGTGCCGTGCTGGTGAGAATACACACTCTCCGTTAGCGCTCTCATCTCATGGTGGCAAACAGAATAATTAAGTCCTTTCACGGTGTCTGCTGCGAGCCAGATAATTTGCTCACATGGGGAGCTTGTTTAGCGCCTCCTGGGCTGCCCGTCTTTCTCCACACGAGTCACCTCCCACATTTCGGCTAGGAGCACAGTCACCCACTGAATCCCGTGTACTGCTCTGGCCTCAGCGACCCATCAGGAACAGGATATTTAAGGTTCGCTAATTAGATTTTGCATTGTAAATAAACCGATCTGTAACGTACACAAACACAGGTTTTGGTTGAGGAGAGTGTCCTCGTGTTCTGGGAGGTCGTGATTCTCAGAAGAGTCCCTAATAAAACAAGGTCGTCCCCGAGTAAACTAACTGAACTCATCCTTCATCTTCTTTGATGAACTGATTTTCTGCGGTGAAGGATAACACCGGCAAGTTTTTGGGTTTCTGACAAGATTTTACAAAACAACGGAGCAGATTTCTATAAAAACCTTTTGGAAGGATCTGGAACGTGGTCAGGGAAGAACCCATTAAAATATTGTTGTGGATCCAGGAATTTTTGATTACTTCCTTTAACATTGCCAGATATGATGGAATATTCAATACTGTTGGGCCTCGGTGGAGGTATGTGCGCTCCTATCTCTTTTATTTGCGTCATCTCTCTATCTTACTCTTATGAAGCCATGGCCTGAGACATGAGGGACTTGAAAATGAAAGTTTTGGAACATACCACCTACATGTGCTGCAGTTTCTGAAAAAATACACATGCACCACACAGATAGATCCGAAGTGAAAACCCAGAGACAGAGTCAAATTCATCATCAATTTATTGTGAACACACAGTGAATTCGTTACAAATAAATAAAAATAGGCCCTTTGGTCTTTTTTTTTATAAAGTGCATCAGTCATAATAATGTCACATGCTACATACTGCATTGGTTGACCCAATACAACCCCCCACACACACCCAGCTGCACCGAGCTCTGGCTGGAGCAGCTGGTGTATAATTGTACCATCATTGAGCAGAGCCGTGCGGCTGAATTGCCACAACGGGCAGAGCAGCTCAAAATAAGCAGCAGAGTCCTTGAGAGCTGCTGTTTCCAGGAGAGCTTGGTTTCCAGTTTGTGATTGAAGGAGCTCAGTCCGGGATCAGTCAACCTCATGCGGCTGCAGCTGTGGCCTCGCCCGTCTCCTCTGCTCCTGAACGGACGATGAGCCTCCTCCCTGCTTCTCCTCTCACATGTGGTCAGGACAGACTCCTGCTCACTCAGAGGTCATTCACCTCTGCCTCCCACCACACAGGAGTTTCCACTGTTCCCCTCAGTCCTGTCTTCGTCAGCCAGGCTGGAACAGGACTTCAGTGAAGAAGCACAGATCATCTCTGACCTCTTAATTTATTCTTCCTGTGGCTGCTCAGAACCACTTCCATCTTGTCCTCACACCGAGGTGACGGTCCTGACCTTGGCGGACAGCGCTTGCTTGAATCGCCTCTTCAGGTCTTGCATGTTGGGAGATTTGGGCCTGGGGATGAGGGGCAAGCGCCGCTTCTCCGTGGCGGCGCCGACAGAGTTGTTTGAGGAGTTGGAGGCGGGCGGCGGGCGCTTGGCGAGCTGGCAGCACAGCCTGTGGAAGGCGTCGTGCACCTGGCTGTAGTCCTCGCTGGCAGACACTTCGTAGAAAGAGCAGCCCAGAGTTCCAGCCAGCAGGGGGCCCTGCTGAGAGTCCACACCCCTCAGGTGCACCAGGTCCGCCTTATTGGCGAGCAGGATCACGGGGGGCACGTTAGCGCCACCGGTGCGAGTCACCAGCTGGTGCAGCTGTTGGATCTGGTCGAAGCTGCGGCGGTCTGTCACAGAGTACACCAGCACCACAGCATCGGCCCACTGGATGGAGCAGCTCACATGGTCAGGTAGACTGACTCCATTATCTGTCATCTGGAAGCAGAGAGAGAGAGAGAGGAATTAATACACAACCAAGCACACACTCCGAATCAGACTTTACATTGACAGAATTAAGACTGAACGTTCCCTGACTTTGTGTAAGAGATATTCTGTAATGAGTGGAATGTTACTGAGGCCGACAGGAGGGTTTAGAGTTACTGCTCCTGAACAGAGAGGTGTGGGTGACTGGGGGCTCTGTGTGTGTGTGTGTGTGTGTGTGTGTGTGTGTGTGTGTGTGTGTGTGTGTGTGTGTGTGTGTGTGTGTGTGTGTGTGTGTGTGTGTGTGTGTGTGTGTGTGTGTGTGTGTGTGTGTGTGTGTGTGTGTGTGTGTGTGTGTGTGTGTGTGTGTGTGTGTGTGTGTGTGTGTGTGTGTGGACCAGTATCAGTCACTCTGTCCTCAGACATCCATTAAAATAAATGGGAGATTAGACGGCCAGACTGATGGAGACTGTGCTTCAGGAGGAAATAATACGCACTAACACACTAGTTCAGCATTGGCCTGATGCCCGGTCAGAGGAGGCTTAGATGATCTCCACAGTCAGACAGTGAATTAGATTATGATCCTTGTATTGGATTATTCACAGATTGTCACATGGGAAGACCTCACACCTCAGTTGCCTGACAGTCAGCGCACAGAAACTAAACTGTTTCTAATGTGTCTAAGAGGAGGAGGAAGATGAAGAGGAGCAAAGATCTCACCTCTGCACCAGGAGTGTCCTGCACCTGGATGGTCACCTGCTCTCCGTCCACCTGGACCTCTCTGGAGTACAGATTACCTGAGAAAACAAAGGAAGAGTTAGACCCTCAGTCTCCGGATATCAGAGAGTCAGTGTCACACATCAGGTTTCATGTCTCAGTCACTCACCAGCATTTCTCTCATAGTCTCCAATGAAGCGTCTGGTGAGGAATCGAACAACAAGCGCTGAAACAAGAAAAAGACACGGGATTAGAATACAGGACGATGCGGGGCAAGATGCATCGCTTTCAATGGAAGTGTAGCAGAGGGATTTCTTTAGTATATATCGGTTTCTCACCTGTTTTGCCAACACCGCTTCCTCCTATCACTGCTATCTTCATCACCCTGTTGGGCACCCGGTGTTCAGGGGCAGCACACTCCGCGATGGTCGTCATGTTCTGGATCAGACGCATTTTCAGTTTTCAGTCCAGAGGAATAAAGAATCAACGAGGGAACGAAACGGATATCTTTTCCAGATCTTCAGAAAAAGGTTCAGTAATCCAGAGTGAGTCCAGCTCCTTGTGCAAACACAAACTGCTGCTGAGATGAGAACAGACACAGATCACCGAAACTGGATTGTGCTGCTCATAGACGCTCGCGAGCTTTATAGGGCTGGAGCGGTGCTCTGCTCTGATTGGCTGCCGGTGAGCCCCAACACCCCTCCTCCCCGCTCCCGCGCCTCCTCCTCTCCTCGTGCGATCCAGCCCACACGTGGATAACACGAGCTCAGAGAAGATCCTGCAGTAGGGGGGGGGCCTCAGGCCGGGGGACCCGACCCAACACCACCCGTCTGCAGGTGAGGAGGAGAAGAAGTAGGTCATCTGATGCTTTACAGTGAGCACTACTACTGATAATAAATAAATAAATAAATATATATATATATATACATCCTATTGGAACAAGCGGAGACCCACATTTGAAAATTTGAAAAAACTAAAATATATTATTCTGTGATAAAACTCAAATGACTATTGAGTCATGTTGACATAAACGTTTTTTTCTTTGCTTTTTTTTATCTTTCCTTCATTTATACCTTATGGTGTGTTTGTAATTTATTGTTAAAGGCCGTATGATGAGTAAAGGTGCAAACTCCAGAGTCCAACATGGCGTTCTGTTTCTGAGCAGCTGTCGGACCATTGTGTTGTCAGTGACTGTCAAAGGTTAATATTAATCAAAATAAAAAAGGGTCTGGTATCTATGCAATATAGGCAGTTTATATTGAGAAGATAAAATTGATATTCACATTTGTAGTGAATTGAGAAAAAAACATTTCAGACACACTGTACCTCAGAAGCTGCCTGGAGATAAAGGTTCAGCCCAGTTTGTCTCATAGGGAGATATTCATTCAAAATATCAAGTGACAAAGTTAATACAACATTAAATCATTCTTAATTTGATGCATTTTTTAAAACTTTAGTAGAATTCCACACACTCATCAGTTCCCTGCTCAAGCTGCAGGCGGATTGTGCCACTTGACTTTCTACATGTGCATTGATTCAACAATGTAAAACAATAAAACCCTGAATAATGTTGAAAAACACCCAAACTCACAATGATACAGAGAGTGGAAAAGATATCCTGGATCTACCCCTGATCCAGATCCACACAGCAACTGACTGGGTTTGTCCCTGACCTCATCTCACATCCTTCCACCAGGTGACGTGCTGATCTGCTCACTTGTTTTTCTATCATCTTACTTACAAAATAACAAACAGGGGTGAAACCTATTATTATGATGTTGTTATCATGTTAGTGTGTGGACTGTGATGTGGCTGAATCCGATTCTGGTGTTGTGCTTAGCCGGTGACCTGTTCAGACATGCCCCCTATACATGTGCATCCTCCACACAGGGGGTGCTGTTTTACAAATGCACACACACACACATATACATACGTGACAAGAGCCCGTTCACGCTGTGGATGATGTGAGAGCTCCCAGCTCCGGTACAACAGTGAATGGCTGCAGCATAAGAAAACATTAATTTACCTTTCACATGGTGAATCATTTCAGCGACTGTGTTTGAACCTGCACCATCTCTTTGTCCCACTTCCCTTCCCCTCGCCTCCCTCTCCCCCATCCTTCGTTTGTGCTCATGTGCTCCGAGGTATGTTGGCAGCCGCTGCTTCTGTGATTATGCTCTGGTATGTATTTTTGATAAGAGCCCTGATGACAGGTGGCTGGGATGAAATATGAAATTAGTGGCCAAGAGTCATGAGCAGACTCGGTTGCTATAGGTGTATACACACGCACACACACACACGCAAACATTCACACACACACACACACACTCACACGCGGCTGCCCCTCTAACCACATCACAGCCAATGTGGTAAACTAAACGCCACCCTGAGCAGTGTTGCCATGGTGCAGCCTGCTGTCTTGCAAATACTCAGTAAATACAGCACATAATACCACCATCACAGTATCTGATGCTGTGTTGGATGTTTTCTCCGAGGTTGACTTTATTTGCGAGAGTGAAGCTGGAGCTCCTGTCAGTTTTAAACGATGTGACGTTGGTAATCTGCGCCCGTGCTGCAGCGTCTCTGTAAAACAGAAAGATAAAAAAAAGACCAGGTGAGAAGGCTGATGGTGACGTATGGAAGAACGGATGTCTGCGTGGGATGTTGTCCTTTATTGTAGGAGCAGGATTCACTCATTTAAAACACAAGAGACCCAGAAATGGAGAGTGACTCACAGCAGAGGTCCCGTTCTGACTTCAGGCTGGTTCTGACAGCTGGAGAGCGACTTGTTTTGTAGCAGAGAAACAAAGGTTGAGAGATGATGATACGCTTCTGATCTGAAAAATGCATCCACTCTGCTACAGATTCACCTGGCGTCCACACTACTCACCTTCAGAGATAAAACGCTGGAAGTGCATTTCAGTCTGTACGGGCAGAAACAGAGATGTTTTTCGGAAATCATGACTCATGTGATGTGCTTTATAAGGCATGTTAGTGTGGACAGGGATTAAAACTGATACGAAGCCAAAACCTTCCAGTGGTTAGAAATGGCCTTTGTCTTAAACACTGTTTTCAGATGAAAATGCAGTTGTATGGATGCAGCCTAATAAACGTCACTGTCTGATTACAGTCGGGCCTTTTTCGTGGATGTGCCCTGAGGCCGAGCTGCAGGCGAATTAAAATACCTTTGACAAGTGGAGCTAAAACAGAGCAGAACAAGGCCTGACTGGGGATCAGAGTGTCACTCACACGGAGGTGACAATAGATGGTTACAGAGGGTAAAAACGGGGGAGGGGGGGTAATCCTCTGTAGCTGGGGAGTGGACAATTGTCAGGGAGAGTTCGGGGGTATTCACCGCAAACAGAAGAATGTCAAGGTAATTTGGGGGCTGGCAGAGGGAGGGAGGGGGCGGGGGGTTAGGTGAAATGTGTTCTCAGAAGGATGTCCTTGTTGACACGGAGGTGAGGGCTGATTTCCCGAGGTGGCCGCACCTTTTACAGTGCAGCTGAGAGGAGGCACACACGGCCAGCGCTCGCCCCCGGGGCCTTTCCCACAAAGGACGGTCATTTGGGATATCAGAGAGAAACTGGGGCAATTTAGAGGATTCCGACCCGGGGGCAAAGCCTCATGAGCCATGGTCATGTGTTTATCAGTAACATGATAGATGCTTATCATTCTCATTGCCTTTAATCATTGTTTGTAAAGGTGTTTATTAGGAGCAAACTACTTTACACCGGTCTCTGTGCTCAGATTGTTGTGACAACATGGTTTCTTCAAAGCTACAGGACTGAAACTCAATATAAACTTGATTTAAATGGTGTGAATTCCCAAAGCCCCTTCAATGTCTCCATTGCTTGTTTTTATTCATAAGCGAATACATAATTATCCAAAGTAAAACCTTGCTGTTTTTACTGCCGATAACCAAACGGTGAAGGGCAGATCCATTCACACGTCATCTCATGGCTCTCTCCTTCTTATTTGTTTATATCAACGAGAACATTTGCATTTCCAGTGAGCAATGGAAATTGTATTGGCCTGCCGGCACAAGCCCGCACAAAGGTGGAGGGTTAGTGTTGTTTCTTATTGTAATGTGAGACCCTCCGACACGGTGGAGCATTTGCATACCTGTGAATGTCAACAGCATTAGTGGGAAGGCACTGGTGTTTCTTTTAATACCTGAATGACAATGGTTTCAACCAGCACCACACCTTCTCCTCCTCGAAGAATACCAGCTCTGAGCTTTTACATTCATTTTAACTTCTTCACAAGCATGATGGCAAACGTCTAAATCTTCTCCTGTTTACGGTCCACAGCTAATCTCTGCTGTCATTGGCTGATTGCTTTCCACTTTCCTTTCTGACGTGCACAAGCCAGTCCCCACACTGTTTATTTGTGCCAACATGTATATGGCATGTGACCGCAGACTTGTGTCGGAGGTAAGACTTTAAACATGTGGGATTATCCTGTTTGCGTTGAGGGAGACGTTGTTTTTTCTGCTCACGTGCAAAACCTGTGAGCAAAGGAAAAACTAGACTTAAGCAAAGTTGTTGTTTTGAAGCATCTAAAGTGGAGGAGCAGCTGGAGGTTATGATGTGAGATGGGGTTAGAGGTCGTTTCCCCTAGATTCAGCTCAATTAATAGTTTATATTTAACACTATTCATTTCAACACTGTTTATTGTTAATTTATTAGTTTCACAGTTACAAGATGCAGTTACCACTGAGTGTCTATGTTCATGATATGAAGTGATACTTTTACAAAAATGAATTTTTCAATGGGTGAATAAAAATATTTATATATTTAAAAAATGTTTATTGTCTTTTAACTGTTTGTATGTGTACACGATTTCAGAGAGACACAATTTCATGCAACTTTGTTTCACAGATATGACTGGAGCGACATAAATAAACTTGAAGTGTTTTCAAGGAGGAAATGTTGAATTTTCCATGAGCCACATTATTATTAAATACCAATCATACATTAAAAATGATAATTTCTGAATTCATTTAATTATTTATTGTATTCATATTTAGTTTTGCCTTTAAAATTGTGTGCACAATGATCAATTGTTTCTCCAACACAGCCCAGATCACCTCCAGCAGTTCATCCACTAGACACTGCGGACTAAAGCACTGAGCCTAATAATAAACAATAGAACGTTATTAATTTCTAATGAAACATGATGCACATATCATTTTTGGAATTTGTAAAAGAGAAGTCAGCAAATGGATTCCTGGAAACGAAACAAAACCTTCCAGCTTCTGTTTAAAAATGAATCTCTTTGTCCAGATCTGCATCAACAAACATATTTTTATATGTAATTTCTACATGGACCAAAGATCCAGGTTGTAACTAGAACAAACCACAGAGGCACTGCACATGGGGTTCAGTGGACCACATTCATGGATTTAGGCCAATGTCACTCATTTCAGACTTTCCCCAGAGCCCTGTCTCTCCATCCTGTACCTGTTTTACTTCTCAGCCTGAACCGAGCTGATGACAGAGCCAGGTTCAGTCTCAGGCCTCTGTGGTGCTTTATTACAAACAGACAGCTTCGTCGCTGGCTGGTTCTGGGACAGGGCTGGAGCTGTTGATTTGTGGATGAGCTGCCAGGGTGAAGATGCTGCCAAGCATAATGAAACAAACACAATGAGAAATGTACGTGTGGTAGAACTGTGTGTGCTGTCTAATGATGTGTGAGGTGTGGAGGAGGACTTTTTGTCCTCTGCCCAACAGAGAGGGACAGGAGACGTGTGAATTGGATTGATGCTCTAACTCTGCCACCTCACCACAGCTCTTCTCTGGCCTCTTCACGGTCCCCAGCATGACGCGGGGCCTCGCTCAGCTCATCAGCTCACAAGCAACAACAGCCCAGTGATGAGCAGGATGGTGCCCTGCATGTGCAGCCGGGTTCAGGTTGACGGGTCGAAGATTTGAAAATAGACAAAGGAAAAGTAAGATGTGAAAATAGGCTGCCAAATATTTAATTTGACAATATCTGATAATGTTTCAGTTTGTTCACCCATGTCACATATATATATATATAATCATTATCCTGCAGTTATAGTCATTATCCTACATGATACACTTAATTGTTATTTTTACAGGTGTGCCTGTCGTCTGTCTGTCAATCACACGTCTTCGTGTCTGAATACAGTTTGGTGCACAGACTGACAAACAGGCTCAGCCCTGTCACTACCTCTCCCAGGAAGAATAAACCTGCACACAGGTGGATTAGACACCTGGGACCACGAATCTGACAGTGTGAATACACGGCCCTGTTTGCATCTGTGTCGCACGAGGACGCTCCGTCAACACGCCGCAGACAGACGGACGAGAGACACACATTTAAGCACAAAAAGCAACAACACGGGGGCCGTTTGACGACCTGTGATTTGGGGTGAAGTCAGGTGAGAAACCGGCCGTTCAGTTAACCAACAAAAGAAAGTTGTCACCAGTCAGATGCCTCGTTGTGAAATGTTAATAACTGCTTGCTGTCAGTATTTGGTCTTGTGTCCGGGTGAGAAAGTGTTTCTGTGAGAAGTGCCTCTTCAGAGGGCTCAGACTTTATTAATCCTTCTGCTGAATGACTCGGCTTCTCTTCCTGTGCTGTGGGTTGAGCGCTGTGAGTCATGGTGGTCGTTTGGGAGAAGCAGGGAGGAAGGAGTCTGCACTTTGATCCAGAGATCCACACTTCGTCTCTGGTGCTCCTCTAACCCAATGACCTATAATTGACCTGCTCCTTTTCACAGCACTGTGGGGGCTTTGTAGATTTTATGTTCACTGTGAGGTTTGTATCACAAAAGGATCTTCTTAGCAACCTTTGAAAACTGGGACTCTCCTCCAAGCCACTCGAGTATGTGAGGAGAGACTTGGAAACAGTGGACTATTGCATAGAGATCCCCCAACATGTTTCATTATGAAGATCTATGACTGTGATCTTCACGAGTGCACCACATGCATTCATGTGCAGATACACACCCACACACACTCCCATGCTATGGCGTATGTTCGGTTATTGTGCATCTACGCTCACACACATCACATAAAGCAAGAATACTGAAGTGTGTGTGTGTGTGTGTTTGATTCAGAGGGAGACGAAGACTAATCTCCTCCGAGCATCTCAAGGTCACCTCTCTCTCTGGACAGCGTATGTGAGGGTCCGTCACAGTGTGTGTGTGTGGGTGAAAGAATTACTAATAAAATGTTGGGTTTTGTTATCAGTGTGTGCGATAGTAGAAGTAGAAGAGGTTGCGTGCCTGTGTGGCTGAAGGGTACACGCTGTGCTCATCGCAAAAAATGAGTTGGCACCAAGGACACTTAAGAAAAAAAAACAAGAGAGACGTGCGTCAGACATTCGTAAGGAAGAATCGCAGACAGCATCATGTGCCCCCAGTCGCTCTTTATGAAGGGATGTGACTCTTCTAGCCACCTCACTGCAGAGGGAAACAGAGGAGTTGTGGTCGGATATGAGGATAATACTTTTACTCATAATAATTAATTGACCTGAGCATTCACAAGTACAAATACTACCTGGCAGAGCTTGAAGGACGAAGCACACGTTCATGTTTTCAGAGGAGCTCCTCTCTTTTCTCTGGGGCAGATTCTCGTCCGGTTTGACGCAGGAGAGAAAAGTCAAGGCGAACCTGTTTTCACTTTTTTCAGATTAGATAATCACTCACACAGAATACTCGTCTGTGTGTATGCGTCAGAGGGGAGCTCTGCGTCTTGCAGAAGAAGAAGAAACCACACAGATGTGTCATTCAACATCATGAACTGAATCAGAGCATTTATGTCCTGCAGAACCACATGGAGAAGGATCATGGTCAACACCATGTCTATGTGTCTCAAACATTTTAATGCGACAGATTGTTATATTTATATAAAAGGCCAGTGTGGAAACCTCCTGCACTATGGTATCACTATTTGAAACACTCCTCTGTCCCCGGCCATCGAAGCCTTTTTCACCACCCCGACGGAAATTTGTGTATGTAGTCGTGGATTACTGCTTTAACTTTGGCCTGTGTAGATGAATGTGTGATGGATGATTGTATTTGATTGTGTTTTTTTGTACTGCAGACACCATGATGTCAGAGATAATTATATTTAACATTTCTTAACTCATCTTCATGAACTAAGTGAATTACCTTGATGATTTAGCTTCTATGTAGTGTGAAAAGTCTCTTGGATCTTTCTGTATTTACTTGACTGACTCTGGTACTAGTGAACTTGGTGCAGGAGGTGTGAATAGTTGACTATAGCCTTTATCAAAAGAGAAGACATTAAACTCCCAGTCACTTTAATAAGTTGTTTTGTGAAACAGCTGATTTGACCTATAAACCAACGACTGGCTGCTTGCTATTAACTTCCATTGCTTCAAAGCTCCCCTCCATACGTAATGCAGAATGTCTTAATGAGGTAATGAAAACGATCACACAATCATTATGACCTGAACTCATGTAATTTTTCAATCCATCATATGAAATAAGTTATTGATAACAGTTTAGAGGTATTGAACCGATGTTGCTGTAATAAAATCTGAATGTTATTAAATCTCTCACGTGCGTCTCCATTCAGTCTTATATGTATTTTCTTTTTCACTGAAGACAGTTATACAACAACAACTTGTTTCAGGGTCTTTTACACTGTGACATCAAAATGTCAAACACAGCTCTGCTCTGTGTAAAGACACCTACGACACAAATCCATATCTTGTCTAAAGCACAGTGAATTGAATGGCTGAGACGTCCTATAGAAAATAAACTTTGCCTCCAGACTGCCATGCACCTGGAGGAGTGAACTGCTTTGGGTCAGGGGACTAGAAAGCGGGTCAGGCTCCACTGCAGCTCACCGTCCACATCCAGCAATAACAGATCTGTTATCAGTGGCCGTGATCGGGAGGAGATGTTTCTGAGCATCCAGAGGGCAAGAAGGGCAGCACAGGAATCTGGAGCTGTGGAGATGAGGGGACTGTGCGCGGGATATAGTACATGCACATGTGTGTGTATGCGTGTGTTTATATGTAAGACATGAGTGTAGCTCTCTTCACAAAATTTACATTATGCACACTTCTTGAAAAGCTGCTAAACAAATTTAAGTTTTTTTAATCAATGACAATATATAGCTATTCTATTCTATATATAATAATATGAACTAATGCATATGTGATAACAGCATTTCAAGTCATTTATTATCCCTTTCACCTGTTACGCATCAGATTTAGTTATTAAGTTATTTTAACCATATATCAAATGCAGTATTTATTTATTTATAATAATATTGGTCTTACCTGTGAATTATTTATTCATGTATCATGAATTTAAATCTATGTGTCAGCACTTACAATGCAGATACCTGTTATTCCAACTATTTGAGGCCCTTCAGAGTAAAACAGCTGTAACATCAGACCTCCTTCTCTCATCAGATTCTGTCAGAACTAAATGAAGAGCCACAGTGTGCACTCATCACCTGACAGCAAAGTGTGTGAAGGCCTCTGTCCTTGTGTGGATTGTGTGAAGAGTTAATAAGAAGTAGTTTAGTGCTTTATATAACCTGACTGCTGCTGTTATCCTCTGACACTCTCAGGTCTTGGTTTATTCCTGATGTTTGAATGTGAAACTGTTGAGTGAACGTTACATAAACATTATTCTGTGACCGTTTTCCATGTGGGTGCTTTACATCGGTATGATTGAGTCACAGACGTGATAACAAATGCGGATACAGTTTCTAGTGCCGCCTGAATTAGATGGTGACAGTGAACTTCTCTGCTCCCTGTATTGTGCTGTGATTACAACACAGCTTGAGTCACTGTCGCTGTTTCACTGACTGAAACTTGTTGTGGAGCAGAACAGGAGTGTTCGGGGTTAGTTGAGGAGCAACATGGAGGAGGCTGAGAACAGGGTCTTTTACATGAACATGAATAATAAAAACCCTGAGTTTTATTTGTACCCCCTGTGTGTTTGTGTGGTGGTTGTTTGGTTTGTAAGCAAGATCAGGCAAAAACTTGATTTAGAGTATGGATTTACACAAAGACTGTATATTTATGAGTGGTATATTTGAGTCTCTTTTCCATTGGTCAAAAAAAAACACAAACATCCAGTAACATCTGGCTTTTGTCTGCAATGGAAATGGATACACTCATATGGAAACATGACACCTGGATGAAAGCACTAACTTCTTCTTCTTGAGCCTCCAGGCGTTGGTGCGTAAATAGCCATTCACGTTTGCGTACTTGTTATTTTTTACATCTTGTAAACAACGTTCAGCAGCAATTAGAGAGAAGTCAATCACCTTTTTAGTGGGTTTACCTCAGTATATCTGCTCATTTTGATGGAAAAGATGTAGCCCTGGTCTAAGAAGTCCTCTTTATATACTTGTTATGAAACAATAGAAAATACATGAGCTTGAAATGGTATTTGAGGGGAAATGTCAGACAGTAACTGATCCCACCTTTTGACATGTGAGTTTCTGTTTTTCTCGGTTTCGTGTGAATGTCAACCTGTTCTGACAGTTAGTTGGACAAAACATCCACATGAAAGACGTCAGTTTTCAATTTTCAATGTCTCATGTTTTATGGTTTTACAGCATTAAATCAAAGTTGATTCAAAGACAGTGTCATTTTTCACAATCCTCCCGCAGCTTGAGCTGCTTCGCATAGAGAAATGGGGGAAAATTGTAGAATCCAGATGATATGAAATCAAAATGTCCACACAGACTCTATTGACACTGCAGCTACAGGTGCATCTTTAAAGGGAATACTAATGCAAACAACTACTTTGCATTTCTTTTATTTTTGATTAAATATATATGTTTATATATCCTGTTGATTATTGAAAAAAATCTAAGGCGTCTTTGTGTCATTGACGTTGCTTTTGAAGAAATGCACCTCAGAAATCAGGCACACACACACTAACCTGTCCTCTTTCTGGGGGGGACAGACAGCAGCTGATCACTTCACAGGGTAAGTTAAAAAAACAAATGAAGAAAGAAGCAGTAGTCACCGGGGATTGTGTTTTGCATCCAGAGTCACATCAACGGAACCTTTGCCTAAATGATCAGATCCCGCTATCATCTTTCATTGCAGTAACTGTGGGCTTGCTGCTGCTGATTCTATCACTATGTTATCTCTGTGCCCACACGGTTTGAAACCAATCAAAGAGCAGAGATGGTGATGGTTTGTTTGGATGTTTTTATAAGTTAAGTTGATGTAACCTTTGTTTCATAGGCAACTGACAAGGAGATAAGTTTTAAAAGTGATGTCAAAACCCAGCGCATTCATTACTGTGACTTCAAAGAATGCGGCTTCATAAAGAAGCATTGATAAGTGAAGGTTAAAAGATGTAACAGCATGTGTTGAGACTCTGACTATGAATCATTTCTATTTGCAGCCATCGCAATTCGCCCAGTCCCCAGAACACACACCATCTCTGGTGCGGCGAGCGAGCATAGTTTCTCTGTTACCATTGAACTTGTGTATAAAACAATGTTAATAGACTGTTCCTAACCTTGATTTTTCAGAGGCCGCAGCCAAATGTCACCGGGCTGCAATGAATCACAAGCTCGGAGCCGGGGAAATATTTCTTTGGCAGCACAGACAAAGATGCATAATTCATTCTCCTCTTTGCAGCAACTGAACAACAGGAAGGTCGTCTTTGCTTTTAGACACGTTTACTGGAAACACTGTCTGAGCTCCAGTGTTTCCTTATCTGTGTGTGTGTGTGTGTGTGTGTGTGTGTGTGTGTGTGTGTGTGTGTGTGTGTGTGTGTGTGTGTGTGTGTGTGTGTGTGTGTGTGTGTGTGTGTGTGTGTGTGTGTGTGTGTGTGTGTGTGTGTGTGTGTGTGTGTGTGTGTGTGTGTGTGTGCGCGTGAGTGTGTGATGTATGTGCACACTCACATGAAAGTCCAAACATTCAGCCTCACATCTGATCTCCACTGAGGCGAGCGGACAGGGTCCTCTGAGGTTCACCTACTGGCTGGAAAAAAAACCTGTTGTGGACACAGAGGTCCTGTCAGCTCTGTCCAAACCTGAGGAGGAAAAACACAAAGAGATTAACACTCCACATAAACACCGACTGTTCATGTGAAGTGTCGACAAGAGATCTGATCTCATAAAAAAGGATGTGAATAGAACATCAGATGTAAAGGAGCTGGACTTGTTTTCAAGCCTATTTTGGTTTCAGCATGTCAATGAGAGTTTTGAGGTGTAGTTTTTAAACGGCGGACATTCTCTGTATCCATGTTTCCACCAGAGAGCATGTGAAGAGCCGTAGAAATGACAATAAAAGCAGGAAAGGGGGAAGTTCCTCTCTTTCCTATTAATACTGATCTGAAATAGAAAGTCAGTCTGGGAATGTGTTGTATCTGTAGCTACCGCACATGTCAATCAAAAGTATTCATATATCAACAAATGTCTAAATAACCCCGGGTGCATTCCAAACCTCTTCCATCCTCACCCTGTCGTTCTTTGTTTTTCTCTAAATACTTTTAATTCCTCTCTCCTTTCGCATTCCTTTTGAAGTGGGCTCATCTTAATTATTTGTTGTTTTCCTTTCTTTTTGTTCACATGCTAAGAGGATAATTGTCGGGTTGTCGATTGTTGTGAAAGCGCCATCAAAGCCGGAGGTGAATGGGGAGCGTCCTGAGGGCGCTGGCGTCCTGCAGAGCTCTGCAGACAGGACACTTACCTTCTCTAATGTCCTGCCTCTTCATTACAGCCACATAATAGATGGTTAGGGTCCAGAATACCTGCAAATTAAAAGATTAGCTACTTAGTAGACAAAATGTTAAGGATGACAACAAATGCCCACCACTGAGTGTAAAGCCTTGTCTCTAAGCAATAAAGAGCCTCGACACTTATATTTTTAATGGAGTCTTCAACAGTAAACTGAACCCTGATGACATCATCAGAGGAATGTCTCAGAACATGGCGGCAGTCCAGTTGCAGCAAACGATAGCTGCTTTCAGAAATGAAAATATATCCGAACAATCAGATGTGGACATTTCTGGAGTTTGTCTTTCACATATGAAGAACGCAGCAGGAGATTATCCAGGTCAGATGCGTTCAGGGCAACAGCAAAATGTCCAGAGCTCTAAGGTGAGGGGGGGGGGGGGGGACATTGTACAAGGAGATGTGCAAGAAAATTGTCTGAAGCCACTGACCTAGACATTTATGTTCTCACACAGAGTCCCTCCAGATCAATTCAGAAGAATATCCTGAGTTCAGTACGTGTCTGAAAGCAGTTTATTTAAATGATGTGCTCAACACAACTCGCCTTCAGAACTCAAGATTCGTGGGAGGCCGGATATATTTCTATGAGTATGTGTGAACGCACTGTAATTTTGAATGTACACTGACTCTGAATGGATGTTGGTTTGTTGTTGTTATGTGAATTCCCTCTCAGTGTGAGGAAGCAATACGAATTCCTCTTTAATTCAACTGGTGTCATTGTTTCTTTTCAATCAAATAGTAATTTGACTATTGGTTTGTTTATGCAATTTTTTTACTGAAACAAGAGGTTTTCATGGTCAATTTTAAAAATCATCACTGATTTCTCATTTATCAAATAAAAATGCTAATGGTTCTTTAAGTATGATGGAATTAATTAATTATATTTTGGACTAAACACTTGATATTTTATTGACCACATTATCGAATTTTATATTGATCATAGTTAAATCAATATCTAAATCATGGTTGATCAAGACTGGGATTGAATTTGGTCACTTTGTATTTTGGTGTTTTTTTATAAATAGTTTTACATTGATTATCATTAAATTAATGACCCAATCACTGCTGATTAATATCGGGGGAAACTTTTGTAACATTGAATATTAGAGTTTTTTTTTTTAATCCCTACATCTGTTTAGATACGTCCCACAAGACAACTACATTTCCCAGAAGCCATCGTGCGTTGAGTCGCCGATGATTGGTTGCAGCTCAACTGAGCTTAGCCGTGCAAGTCTGCGTTTGGTCCTGCCGCCCGGTCAATCAACAGATAAGTGCGTTAACCAATCAGCTCTGGAGTTTTCCCCGGGATAGGCGGGACCGGTGCTCTCCCCCCCGCACATCACACTTGTCTCTCGGTCGTTGCTAACAACCTGCTGCCTGGAACTTCCCCACGGTTCTCTCATGTATCGGCGGTCTGTAGCTGCGGTGTTCCCGGGCCGTGTGTGAGGATGAGGCCGGCTCGACGCTGAGTGCTGTCCGCCTCTCGGCTCCCTGCTGGCTGCATGCTGCTCCGTGTCCCTCCGCCTGCTCTCTGACGCTGGAGGCTGCAGTCTGGCCTCCAGCCGCGGCTGCAAACCTGCTTCATTCGTCCGCGTCGCCTCGCTCCCGCATCATGTTTGTTTTATGAAGATGGTGGTGAGGGGGACACTGTGAACTAAATGACTGTCAGAAACATCGCCTCCATTTGTAATATGGTGAGTAACTCACTCTGTCTGTGTGTGTGCGCGTGTGAGTGAAACGCCTACAGCCTGTGTGTTGAACTTGATGTCCATTGGTGCCCCCCCCCCCCTCCTCCTGCTTCCTTCTCCTCTTCCTCCGCCTCTTCATCATCTTCCTCCTGCTCTTCCAGTTCATGCTCATCCTACTCTTCTTGCAGGGTGCATGCTTCAGCGTCCTCTTCTTCTTCGTTCACTCCTCTTCCTCCTGCAGGGCGCATGCTCCAGCTGCCTGCTCTTCTTCGTCCCCCTCATCCATATGCTGGGTTTATCCTCCCTTTTCTTCTTCCTATCTCACCTCCTCCCCCTCTTCATCCTCGTCCTCCACCACCTCTTCCTGCAAGGTGCATGTTCAGCTTCCTCCTCCTCTTCCTCCTCCTGCAGCATGTTCCTTTCAGGTGGAAGCTGTGAGGATGTGTGTTTTAGCAGGTCCTGGTGCTCAAACACTGACATGAATGAGCCTCAGACCTTTGATACTGGACTCCCTCTCAGTGGTGTTGACCCTGTGTGTTGCATCCTGCAGAGACCACGTGCAGTCAGTGCAGCGGTCAGAGATGATTGACAGGTGAATGAGGCCTTGCACGCTGCAGAGGACTGGTCACACGATCACATTACATCCTGGTCATAGAGAGCAGGGATCTGCACTAAGCTGTGTTGACGTCGTGTTCACTAAGAACCGTCTTATATGGCTCTGCTTAATGCCTCTTCCCTTTTATATAGAAGGACACTGTTGTAAAGAGCCTGCTGCCTGTGTCAGTGTCCAGAGTGCACTAATGACACACACACACACACACACACACACACAGACGCGTTGCACATCTATTCGTTTTGTACATGCTTTAATCCAAAAGCGACTGAGAGACAACATTAAATCCCTTCATTACAGTGTGAGAGCTTGAAGTAAGTGCTAAATCAGTTCAGGGAGACAAAGTGCAGGAGGTAAAGAAGTGCACTGACAATTAGCTCTAGTTCGAGTCAGGGCGCTTACATGGCTTCCTTGTTTGCTCCAGACCTGACACTTTTCATTTTAGTTCAAACCAAAATAACAGGTGTGAAAGCTGCCTTGGACGAATTGACCAAAATGTTGTCCAACCAAAGAGGTGGTCTCAGTCCAGATCAAACTGAACCACGGTGCAGATCGCTCGCAGGGTGAAGACATGTTCTTGAATCATTCAGACTTTTGGGCCAACCGCCGAGAGTTGAAACAGCGTCAAACAATCGACCATAGAATCGGAAGCTGAAGCAGGTCACAGAATTGCTTATTGTCTACAATGAGGACGTTCATTTAGTTGGTAGTAAAACCATATTGATATTTCTGAGGCAACAAGATGAATGAAGGAGACCATTCATGCATTTCTCCATTCAAGTGAATCCAATAGCCGAATTGACAACAGCCCAAGCAGGTGATGATGACAGGACGTATTTCATTCAAAAAGAATTAAGTCTTCAGTTTTCGAGAAAGAAATGAACTTGATGCAAAGTCTGAATGTTTCCCTCCGCAGACAGCTGGCGACAGGTTGTGGTCACGGGGTCACATCGTCCTGCTCCGCCTTGTTTCCTTTTGATGATTGTTTCTTTATCCTTCTAAATAAATGATGCCACAGCCTGCTCTTTATGATGAGGAGCTCAGATGTCAAAATGTGGCTTCAGGTGTCGGTCGACGTTGTGTGGAAGCTTCACGTCTCACACAAATGTTGTATGTGGCAAACTAGAACCTGGTTATGTGGGGAGTGCATGAACTTGTGCCTGCGGACGCGCTGCAGCATCTTAGACTGGAAGCAGGAAATCGGACAAAGAGGTATTATTCACGGCCTTGTTTGACAGAGAGAAATGATGGTCATTGAAAGTCAAAGCCTTCCCCCAGATTAAATTGTCGTGTGTGTTAGCTCGACAAAGCTGTGGTTCATTTGGAGAAGGCTTTGAGCTCTGATGTGAAAAGGGCCTGACAGCAGATAAGTGCTCTGTCCCGTCAATCAGATGCTAAATACTCCTGACTTTAGACACGGGTCGGCCTATTGAGACCATATCCTTTTTCTGTTTTGACAGGAAGTCTTCTTCTAGGAAAGCAAAGGAATGAAAATGAGCAGGATGTTGTACACTCTAGAGGAAAGATAATTTTGATCAATTATGCTTTATTAGAAAGAGACTTCTCATTTTGGGTTCTGAAATGAATGATCCTGATCTAGGGATATTCTATTTCAATGTGGTGAATACTTGTAATATACTAGTGCAGAGCCTGTTCTAAACTTGTCTGTTCTCTTTTAACCTGTATTGTGCTCCAGGGTTTTTCCTGCATAGAGAATTGCGAGGCGGCCGTCTCTGTCAAATTTACACACACACACATACACACAGACTCCACTGCTCACGTCTCTCTCTCTCTCACTGACATGCAGACAGCCAGACACACGCACACACAGCGTCTTTGGACAGGTGTAAACTCAGACTGGGTATAAACAACAGTTGTAAACCTAGACTAGGTATGGAAAGCCAGAGCAGCTGGCAGCGTGCACTCGATTTGTTTGGCGGTGTGCAGCATGAATAATAGAGACACAGAGAGGAGCAGTAAATCACTGACAGAGCTGGTAAAAACTGTAAGTCATAACCTTATTTTAAAGTCCATACATGTATGAAAAGACACAAAGTGAGCTGTCAGTAGCTCACTGGGTGTTGCCCCGGGCTTGGTGGCGCTGTGGCCGGGCTGTGTGCACTCTGGCCCAGGTGGTGGAGGTGTATATGGCTCCCTGGGTGTCTGTCCCAGGCCTGGTACAGTGCATTAACATTTAATGTTAAAGATTTCTGTCCGATATGGTTTAATAAAAATAATTAAATTATCAGAATGATGAGAATGAGGCTGGATATAACTGGCCGCAGGCTGCCACTACTAACCACTGCAGGAGTTTATTTGAGGACTTAATATTGAACATATCACGTGTCTAAATCGCACAAAACCCTACACTGCACACTCTCAGGCTATTTACAATACACATGCCAAGTGTTAAGCCAATAGGTAGAATGGTTAGCGAGATATGCATTCCATAGACAGACGTATGTGCAATCAGTAAGTAGATGTTTAATAACTTTCCATGTTTCTATATCTTGTGCTGTTTCCTTCTTTATGTAATGAAAATAAGTCTTTCAAATTATTTCAAGGGACGCAAATGAGTAGGTCCCTATAAGATTTTCTATCTTCTATCTCAAGAAAACATTGAGAACCTCTGCTCTAGTTGCTTGGGCTCTGAAGCTTCAGTAGCATGTTTGATGGGAACACAATATTTCCATATTAATTTGGCTGCACACAGACTAACAATGAGGTTTTGGTTTCAGCCTCGTGACTAAATAAACATTAATATGCAAACTGTGTCACATGAGACGATGGAGATGACGACAGCGTAATGCACAATCCCACGTTTTTCCTGTTTTGTCCTTTCAGGGCACCAATGCCTCTGCTCTGGAGAAAGACATCGGCCCGGAGCAGTTTCCAATCAATGAACACTACTTTGGATTGGTCAACGTGAGTATCGCTAAGTCCTCTCATACATGAACAAAGGTCAATGCCCGAACACTGGTGTCATTTTTCATAACAAACTGCCACAGCAGCTCAGTGAGTCATGGTGTTTACTGGATGATTTATTACATGGAACAGTGTTGTTTGTGGTTCTGTTGGCCAATCGAAGATTGTGTGTATATAACATGACATTGACATGAACACCCAGGTGTCTCAATACAATAGATGAAGCGTCTGCCAAATGAATATTTCCCATCGACTATATATAAAGATGGATGACCAAAGTGAAGCCAAAGTGCCTTGATCGCCACCTTTTGCCTGGCTGCAGTACAGGTCACAAACCCCACCTCCTCCATTATAGTGAATGGGTAGGAGCCAAAGTTATGTTAAAGTAAACATCAAATAATTGTTCTTTTTCTGAAAGCTTGTATCTGTCATTTTGTGTAGCTGTTATCACACTTTTGCGGTATGTTTCATTTTAATTAGTTAGTTAATGCCATAAAAATGAGGTGAAACATCATGATTGACAGCTGAGACTGATTCATGATTGGTCGAGTGTATGACTCGGGTGGGATCTTGCTAGTGTGGCTCCATCCTCCAATGGCTACTGCGCCGACTCTGGCTCAAAATGCCATCCATTGATCTAAATTCATTTCTGGATTGTAGGAAGTGGAGACAAGTGATCCATTTTTATATACAGTCAGTGAAAAAACAAAAGAGCACATGTGTTTTTCACCCAGCTAAACTGACTTATGGACTGAAACCTTCTCTCTGTCCTCCTCGTATCCTTCTGCTCTCTTCCCTCCTCCAGTTCGGAAACACATGTTACTGTAACTCAGTGCTCCAGGCTCTCTACTTCTGCCGGCCTTTCCGGGAGAATGTGCTGGCCTACAAAGCCCAGCAGAAGAAGAAGGAGAACCTGCTCACATGCCTGGCCGACCTCTTCCACTCCATCGCCACGCAGAAGAAGAAAGTGGGCGTCATCCCACCCAAGAAGTTCATCTCCCGCCTACGGAAAGAGAACGGCAAGAGCCTTATACTTAGTTAAAAGATTTATGATTAGCTGCTTTCAGAGATCCACTGAACAACGGATATGGTTGCGAAATATTATGTTGCTCCGGACAACTATTTGTCCCATCACCCTAGTAAACTGTCAGAGAGAGTGGTTGTGTAAATGACGTGAAAGACATGAAAAAAGGATACAGATATCCATATTGCATGTCCGGTGTCCTTTTACTGTGCCGTATTCCCCTGCTGCATGTCCTCCCTCCCCCACTGACCTGCGCTCACTTTACACGTTGATGGTGGACACCGTCACTGGTCATTTGTGAAAGGCAGAGCAAATTTTCTGTTGACATTTTTTTGGGAGTTCATTTCTACAAATGTCTTATTGGTCTACATAAATGTGGGATATGGACCTCTGTAGGTGTCTTGTTCAAAGTCTTAAAATGAAAGCATCTGTAACCATTTCCTCTAAAAATATTTTTGTTTTATTATTTACTTGCTAAGCCACACAGTTCACCTCTCCACACTCACAGTCAGGGAGTGGAGATGTGTGGTTCTGTGTCGTTGTCTGGTAGCTTTGCCTGTTTAATGTGCTCTGAATATTTGAGGTGAAGGACAGGTGTATGCTGGTGGTAAGGTCAGTCAGAGTCGAGCTGACAGAGAGGCCGACTGTTCTCTGCTCTCCATATTGAGGAAGTTCTTTATGTGACTGAACAATGCAATCTCTGTTAGGACCCGGCTTCGGTCAGCTGCCTCCTCTCCGATCGCCTCTTCATTTCTCTCTCTCTCTCTCTCTCTCTCTCTCTCTCTCTCTCTCTCTCTCTCTCTCTCTCTCTCTCTCTCTCTCCCCTCTGATCCCCCTCTTCTCAGTTTTCACCTTTCACATACAGATCTGTCAAATAGAAGCGTGTACGAAGGCTGGTAGCATCAGTGGAGCCTGTGATTTTATTTACATCCCCACTTTTCATTATTGTTGATTATTGATGTTGTTAATAACACATACCTTTTTATAAGAATGAGAAAAAGCACAGTGAAGAGAGATATCACAGATATTATATGAAATGCTATTGGATTCTATCCAGAATTATGTACCAAATCCCTAAACTTCTGTATGTAATGTATTAATAGCTAATTGCGGTTTAAAGTAGCTTAGCATAAAGACTGGAAACAGGAGGAATCTCTCAGCACATCTAACGCTCACTAATTGGCTTAAACATATGTTAAACTGGGCTGCATGGTGGTACAGTAGTTTCCTGACAGCAAAAAGATTATTGGTTCAAATCTTGGTAAACCAAGGTCTTTCTGTGTGGAGTTTGCATGTTCTCCTCGTGTCTGCTCGGGTTTTCTCCAGGTTCTCCAGCTTTGTCCCACAAACATGCAGATTGGAAATTGGGTTGATTTTACACTTTAAATTGTCTCAGGTGTTGATGTGATTGTGGAAAATTATTTGTCTCTAAAGATATTTTCAGACATGAATGTTTATAACACCATCGGCTCTTACCATCGGAAAGAATTGTTTTTCTTTCCAAGTCGACTTCTTCATCATTTCACATTGATTCACTCTGACATGTTACGGTCATATTATTTATGTTTCCTGCCTCTCGCCTAGTGTCAGCTGGGATTGGCTCCAACCCTTAAAGCATAAGCAGTATAGATTATGGATGATACCTTTATTCTTGGCAGACAGATATCAAATAAGTATCATCTTTTTATCCAACTTATAAACAGAAAACAAATAAGCCTGTTTCCCAAAATTCTAAATGTATATTTCAGTAATTCAGCTGTATTATAATATCTCTCTGTGTGATAAATCTCTTTAGTATAGGCCTGTAAGGTGCAGGAATATCAAGTCCAGAAATGTAAATATAAAAATGGACAAGTATTCCCTTTATCAAATGGATGGAAATGGGGGCCAAAAAGATTTGACGTTACTGTGCATTCTTGATCTCCGTCTATGGGTCTTCATCGTTCATGTTGTTCTGTATCTCCCTCCAGATCTGTTTGACAACTACATGCAACAGGACGCACACGAATTTCTGAACTACCTGCTGAACACGGTGGCTGACATCCTGCAGGAGGAGAAGAAGCAGGAGAGGCAGAACGGACGCCTCAAGAACAATGGCACCGCCGTCACCACGGAGACAGAGACGGAGAACAAGACCGAGCCCACATGGGTTCACGATATCTTCCAAGGCACACTGACCAATGAGACGCGTTGCCTCAACTGTGAAACGGTCAGTGTCCCTGCCTAATTTGATAGACTTCTATAAGATGGTTAGAACATTTTATGTTTTCTGTCTACACTCCTGCAATGTCCCTGTATCACCTTGATTCTCTCTGAATAAGTCTGAAAAGGGGATTAGCCCTTTGCAGAGACTCTGAAGGATGCAAAAAAACGGATTTAGTGAGTACAACCGGCCGACTCTGGCCACCCACTTTACGTCAGGACTGCCGGAGGCTTTGTCCTCAAATTTGAGGGCGAGGAGTGGGACGAGTTGCCCTGAACAACCCCTGCAAACACTGAGGCGATGCACTGTGCGGAGACAACTCAGCATAATAAGCATTTCAAAGACTGTGTGTGTGCGTGTGCGTGCGTGCGCGGTCACAGCACAGCAGGCTTATCCTCACTGACTCAGCCACAGAAAATGACAGTTTAGTCTCCTCTCTCTCCCTCTGTGTTACAGGTGAGCAGCAAAGACGAGGATTTTCTGGATCTTTCTGTGGATGTGGAGCAAAACACATCGATAACACACTGTCTCAGGTAGTATCTATTTACTATGCAATAGGTTCACGGTGTACAAGGTCTCAGAATTTTGAACCCTGTTGCATATTCAGTCACAGCTACACGGCTGACAGTAGGGTCGGTTTCTGAAATCCAATTGGACCAAACCACAACGCAGGTTTGAATTTCTCATTTCTGTGCCTGAGCTCTGTACTAGAACATAAACAACACGTCCCTCGTTAACATCACACTGAACACTGGTGGCAACAAACACACAACACATGCATGGCTCTGGCAGCACCTAACGTTAGCCTACACTTAGCTAGTAGCTACCTCAAACTCCAGTGGACATGACAACAAAATGCTTTTGCGTTTTTAGTTATGTGATTTTGTTAATTTGTTTAGAGTTTTCTACTCATTTATATTTGTATGTATTTAAGTATTTAGTTCATATGCTAGTTGACAATTTACCTTAACAATAAAAAAGCTGTTATCCTCGATTGTCGTTTTGTGTGCGTTTTATAATAAATTGTAACGGCTAAGGCATCAGAACCATTTTAAATGTATTGATTTACCATCGGTATCAGAAACAAATCCAAACAACACCAACCCTAGCTGACAGTCAACCGTCTTCTACATTGTCATTGTCCTTGTCACTGCCTGGTTAGTTGAAGGTAAATAACTGAGCCTCCTGTGGCATGCTCTCTCCTCTAGGGACTTCAGTAACACAGAGACTTTGTGCAGCGAGTACAAATACTACTGTGAGGCGTGCTGCAGCAAGCAGGAAGCACAGAAACGGTCAGTAAAGCACTGAGCTCACATCAGCGCTCTGATGTGTCAGACACACACTGAACACGCGTGTCCTTCTCTGCAGGATGCGTGTGAAGAAGCTTCCTATGATCCTGGCCCTTCACCTGAAGAGGTTCAAGTACATGGAGCAGCTGCACCGCTACACCAAGCTGTCCTACAGAGTGGTGTTCCCCCTGGAACTGCGTCTGTTCAACACGTCTGGGGACGCGGTCAACCTGGATCGCATGTATGATCTAGTTGCTGTGGTGGTTCACTGTGGCAGGTACGGTTCATTGTTACTAGAAAGAATTTAAGGGGCACCCCACCTGTTTTACACATGAATTTTAGTGCTCTCAATATGTGACAATAAGCTCTGACATTAACAGTTCTGTTTTCAATAATCAAGAAAATATTTCTTTTTACCTGTTAAGAAGGTCTGATAGTTAGCAAGATTATGCAAAAATGCACGCACTGAACCAGAGGAGCTGTAAATTAGAATGCAAAGTCAGAGTGAGCCCATGTGAGAATGCAGCAGAGAATTCACAATTTGTCGATGTGTTGATGATGTTTCTGAAATGCACTGGATGCAAAACTGAACAAATGATTTGGATAAAGTTGTCGGCTACTTAAGAAAAATAAGAACTAATGCTGGGGATGAATTCCTCGTTTTAAGACCCGCCCCCTGAATGCTATTCCCAATATGTTGTGTTAGGGTACTTTGATGTTCATATGTGAAAGGCAAACTCTAGTAAATGTCCAGACCAAGTTCATGGTTTCATGACTGAAAACATCTAGACTCACCTAATGTCTCTGTGTTATTCCTCAGTGGTCCAAACAGAGGTCATTACATCACCATAGTGAAGAGTCATGGCTTCTGGCTGCTATTCGATGATGACATTGTGGAGGTGCGTCACCCTCTCTCTCTCTCTCTCTCTCTCTCTCTCTCTCTCTCTCTCTCTCTCTCCCTCTCTCTGACTGTGCTTTTACTGTTGTTTTGGTTCATTAATTACATTTCACTTCTGTTTTTGCAGAAAATTGACGCCCAGGCCATCGAGGAGTTTTACGGGCTTACCTCAGACATCTCCAAGAACTCTGAGTCAGGATATATCCTCTTCTACCAGTCCAGGGAGTGACTGAGCGCTGACAGAGGATGACACTGAATAGGATGAAACTATTTGTATGTTTGACCCTCAGCCTAACAGACCCCAGACTCCTGCCCTCCTCCTCCTCCTCCTCCTCCTCCTCCTCCTCCTCCTCCTGCACCTCCTGCTCCTCCTCCACATCAGACCTCTCTGACACATGTGCCATTCCTTTGCCAGTCCCAGTGTCATCAGCCTCTGGGGTTTATCTGTACTTCATCTTTCTCTCTGTGCGTTTTAGTCACCTGCATCTGGACTGCACTTTAAAACAAAAGCAAAAAATGCTCAACAGCATGACGGAAACAAAATGGAGTGTACATGCTTGGTATAGACTAGTGGGAGAAGGAGGTGATTCTCTACAAGGAACGAGATGAGGTGAAGGGTCTGATGCACATACAGACAGCTGTCAGAAATTGTACTATATCATTTATTTATATATAACGTCCCCTTCCCCCACATGATTCCTCTCATTGTCCCGGTCACTGTCCTTCTGATGTGTTCATGAATGAAGTTGGAGACAAACACTGTATACAAAGCATCGATAGAATCTGAAGCAATAAGTTAGCATTAATTATTGAAGTAACAAGATAACCACTACCTAACAGTCTAGAGATTGTTTTGTTCTGTGAGCTGCACTGTGTCCACTTGACAGCTCATGTTATAACGAACCACATACGAACCAATACTTTGACACTGAAACACTACAAAGGAAAGGAAAGCCTTAAAGGGATAGTTCACCCAAAAATGAGAATTCACTCATCTACTCACCAGTATGCCGATGGAGGGGTGGGTCAAGTGTTTGAGTCCACAAAGCACTTGAGGAGTCTTAGGGGTAAACTTTGTTAGAGCAGAATCCAATACAAGGTATTTCTCCATACTGCTCGTGTGGTGTCAACCATGTGTCCGCAAGCCCCGACATTCATATTCGATTCGAAACAACGTCATTAACACCATGTGTACAAGCTTAGCCACTTCAATTGGACTTTGGGGCTAAAAACGTATTGTAAGAGACCGAGTCAAATATGAATGTTGGATCTTGATGACACTTTGATGACCCCACAGGAGCAGTATGGAAGCATGTTGTGTTTTTCCTGTTTTCTTACGTCTGAAGAAGGACTCAACATTGACTTAAATTGTATTGGATTCTGCTGCAACAAAGTTTCCGCATGAAACTCTAGAAGTGTTTTGTGGACTCGAACACTTCCGCCACCCCTCCATCAGCATAGTGCTGAGTAGACATTCATATTTAAGTGAAATATCCCTTAAAGGTTGTGTTTTTCCTGATCTTTATGCAAGAGTGTGGTCTTTCCGTTTGAGAGAAGGACTTATTAGTTCATGCTCTCACTCAAAACCCTGTGCTCACACTCAAATATCCCTGCTTGTGCTTAGTTCTCCTGCGCTCCAGCTTCAGCTCTTCTTCTTGCACTTATGCTGCTTCTGTGCATGTGTGACATGTCTGCTCAGATTTTTACTTCTGCGCCAAAATTCGCCAACCAATAGATTGCCAGGTGTAGTGATGCAAATGATATTACCGGGAATCTCCTTTTGGTTACTTTTGCTGTTGGTGCTGTTCCCATAAAATACAGGGGAGCAAGAGAACCACGGCAGGAAATCTTGGCAAAAGCTCAGCTTATATTTGAGTGTGAGCGCAGTTAAATCTCCATTCAAACCAGCTGCATCTTTATACTTTTATGTTCTGATAGAACACCCCTATTTATTGAACTTAACATATTTATTGCTATATTATTTCTAATACGGACCGTTCGATAATAAAGGTGTTTGTGTAACGTGGCTCTTTTGAAAGCCCTGTATGATAGGACTGTGAGGTGGAAGCTCTCTGTGTGAAGGACGTGGTGTATGTAATGCACAACTTCATATGACAGCTAAAAAAAAGTTGCTTTTATCGGTTTCCTTTCTTTTTTTTTTGCATGTTAAATAAATATGACGGATTAACCTAATGCAAGCGAGACACTACCTTCCAATAATCTTTGGATTGACATGAAAAAGTGAAACTAGTGCAATAAGAGGTGAATTGATTCAGTGTGCAATTTTCCCAGTGAGACTAATATACAGGACATTTAAATGTTGGTAGTAGACGTGTTTGTTTTCGGATGATTATTTTTTTACCCGGTGCTGTGTGAGTGCTCGTGATATCAAAGTTAATGCCCCCATTTCACCATGTGGAATGCACACAAGCTGCTGGGATCATAGCTTCAATGTTCTTTCATTCTTTTTTTCTTTTTTAATTTCATTCCTTTGTTGATCCACAGCGTTGTTTTTCTCTCTGGGTTTGTCTCTGACCTTGATGATGTTGATTGGTTGTGTATGAGTCATACGTAACACATCTGAAACCTAAATCCCAGGATTCCAGAGGTGAAATTCAAGCTGCATTGTTGAGTAATACAATATAACCCTTGTACTGTAGATGTTTTCCCCAGGGTTTGTTGACCTGCCCTGTAGAATAGAGCGACATGGAAGAACTGTTCATTTGTCCTTTTTCATGTGAATGACATTCCTGTTTGCTGCACATCACAGGAAATTAGCATTTCAAACATCTCATTATAATTAAGAGGTAGGAATAGAGTTAATTTTCTGCTTTGTCTGCGTCCAAACGGGAGAGGCAGAATTTAGAGTGACAACGGTGAAACTCTGGGTGTTCATGCGCTTGTTTATGTGCCGTCTCCTCCGTGTAGTTTGTCAGCAGGTGAGGTCACGAGGAATACGTGCCAAACTGGAGTCGATCTGACATTGCAACAGTCCAACAGAACATTCTTTTCTTTGTAAAGACACAATTGTACATGTATATTATGTAGAAAAACACGTCTGGAAACATACAAAATAATATTTTTTTAAAGTGCAAGATTTTAGCTGAGCATTAATGAAACCCTGTTCAGAAGTAATGTGCTAATTTACAATCACTTGATCACATAGTCATCCGAACGGTGTGCAGAGGCATACACCTCTGTTATTTTTACTGGGTTGAACTGAGCCGCTTAGAAGACAGTAGCCGGAGTTGTCTGAGATATTTTGAGACTCAGGTGAGAAGAAAGGGACTTTTCATGTGCTGATCTTCCATGAACATTTATGCACTCGCACGCACTGAGATGCTCAGTTGTTGCACTTGCTCTTATACAGACGGGTGATGAATTAGAAGGAAAACCCAACAGGACGTGTCTTAGGAAGATGTTGGTCCACCAGGAGCTTGTAAAAGAGCTTCAGGGCACCACAGCGTTGACTCTACAAATCGCTACTGGTGGGATGGATGACATTCTTACTAAAGATATTCCCTTATTTGGTGTTTTGAAAGATCATGATTATTAAGTTGGGTCAAGATCTGGTTCACAAAGGCCATGGCATGTGATTAATTTTCATAATCACACATTTCACCCATCACTCTAGGCATAGATGGGGGACATCTTCATCCTCTTGACTCTGCTCTTTTTGCAGGTGTTTCCTTCAGTTCGTCACCCGTCTGTTTATCTTACTGTGACAGTGTTCTACCTATGAGGGCTCGGTCCTGCAGCCGGTAGGATCTGATAGAGCTGGTTGTGCAAGGGAAGGAGGAGATGAATCCAAGTCTCTGTTTTGGCTGTAAACTGAAAGTGCACTTTATTAGCGATGAGCTTCAATGCTTTAATATGAAGAACCACAGTCTAATACATTCATTTTGAGTTATATTTTCTTCTGTTCAATAAAATGACTATCAAATCAATGACTGGATTGTTTGTTGTTCATTCCTCTGCTGCTTCTGGTTGTTTTCAAGTAGAAGAGGGTGAAGCGTGAAAAAGAACAATTTCTCTTAATTTTTTTGTCATGTCTGCAGCGATCTTGGATGACACTGTTGGTTACTCTGTCCAACACTCCCTGACACCACAACTGATATTCAATAGACTATCATAAACTAATATTAAAATAAAACATAAAATTCAATAAAAATACTGATAATCTGTACATAATATACAAGTTTCACTGCAGACGGACAGACAATCTGCAGCAGTACAAGAACAACCAAGCTAAACAAAGTCAAGTCAAATTCAGTTTATAAATGCTTATATCACAAATTTATCTCAACTCCTGGCTTTTGTTCCTCTATGGCATACAACTGCAAGGCAGTAATTCTATTATGGATTTATATTGTTTTCTTCATCTTTCAGTGTCCATGTTATTCTGAAAACATGCTTAAAAACTTACTGCATAAAGCTTTATTCTTATTACTTGTCTATTATGTATGAGTTTTTTGATAACAGCTTCTCTGGTAAACAAGGTCCTTCCCTGGAGAACATTCATATTATACGATCAGTTTCATCATGAATATGTATCCTCTCCAAGTCTGTTCACAATATGTCCTGGCTTTGTGTTTGTTTTGGTTTTCACTGAAAATAAGACATGTCTGTCTTCACATCTATCAGCTTCGTGTCCTTTCATTCACCCTGAAACCTCAGCTAATCCCCTTCGGTGGGGAAATGACAGCGCCTGCCAAGAGCCTGCCACAGTTCTTTCTCTGTGTTGATACTTCCACCTCTTACCTCCCCTCTCACTTCCTTTTCTACTTCAGCCAACTGTCTGCTCCCATCCAGCGACCAAACACAGATCAGACAGTCGAACATTCTACTCTGACCAGTAACAAACCTCTTGATTAGCCTAAATGTTGGATAAATTTTGAATCGATTTATTTACATTTTCTAGTTGTTCACAGCTTCATCAGGTTGCAATTCCCTATAAATGGTGTATTTATTCAAATTGTTCAGAGTGATCTACCATGGGGCCCTGGAGGAAACGTGAAACCCTTGTTTTGGGATTAGATTAGATTTTCTTTGTTTTATTCACTTTGAGTGGCATCGATGATCTGCCTCCATCCATAGCTGTCCTGGGCTACATGTTGGGCCTCTCTGCATGTTAGAACCATCCTTTTCAGCTCAGCCTTCACAGTTTGCTGCAATGTGGTTTTGGGCCAACCTTATTTTCATTTGAGTGTCCATCTTTACGGTGATCTTTTATTTTCCAGAGGCACTGATCTTGTTTGTGTCACATTTTACTAAACGCCAGCATTGCGAGGATACAGGAGATCAGATTCGAAAGATATTCCCTACTTTCCCTGAGGGAAAATTAACTCTGCTTGGGTCAGTACCACACAACAGACTAGACAATAAAGTAAATAAATAAATATATAATTATACTGCTGTAAATAACACACTTAAAGACTAGAGTTAAACATTTTGTACTGTCGTGATTATCTATTAATCAATTGAGTGAAATGCACCATGTCCCTCAAAATATATTAATCAACCATTGTTTAGAAGTTGTCCACCACCTACAGTGCTGCTCTGATTCAACTCGTCATCCTGTCCTATCCTCTCTCCACAGGAGGCGATGTGCAGCTCTGGTGTTCAGTCTGACCGGGTTTGTCTTTGCCATTTCAAAATGACAATACAGTGAAAAACCACAGGTGGTCCCGGACATGATACAACCTCTGATTCGGTTTCTAAGAAAAGATCCCAGGGCACTTCTCAGAAGCACATCCACAGAGAGCCACACACACACACACACACACACACACACACACACACACACACACACACACACACACACAGACACACACACACACACACACAAGCAATTTGTAACATCAGTTTAATAATTTTTTCCATGTAATCTCTGTGTTTTTTACCCTCAGCATCTTCCCAGAAACTGAAGATTTAATAGGTTTCAGTGAAGTAACACCAACCCAGAGACTAATTGTGAATAACAGTTATGAGGCAATATTTAGTTTATATTATTGTCAGCTCTATTTTTGTACAAGGTCATTTCTGGAAAACAAAATAACAGACTTCCAGATCAGTGTGACCACATGGGTGCTGCACTTCAGAGTAAATATTACTCTAAAGGTTCTGTCTCTGTAAATATACTTTTTGACTTTTTATGGGTAAATGAGTGACAGTATTTTATTGTATCAACAAAGTCTTGTCAGAGATGTTCTGATTTTGCCATAAAATTAAATGAAAAATATAAAGGAATATAAAAAAATACAAAGAACATGCACGTACTTGAGTAAAGTGCAGTGACACAGGATGATGGCATGATGATGTAGACTGTATTTTCCAATATGTAAAAGGAGATGTATGTGCTTTATATATGTATATATTTGTCTATAATTTCACAATGGTATATATAGTATATATATTAGAATGTATGTTTATATCTATGTATGTTCCACTATGGCTTTATTTTGATTTGACTTGTGCTTATATCTGCAACTTCATGTTTTTTTTTTATAGCAAATAAAACTATGCAACCCAATCTTGAGTCATTACTCATGGCTATTTTGGTGACAGCTGCATCGGAAAGAAAAACGTGTTTCTCACTAATTATTGGAGCAGTGCTCTAAAAATAGATTCCTGATGTAAATTCCTCTACAAAGTCCCTGGAGAGAGGAGGGCTCATAACTTCCCGTCAGTCTTTCTTGACTTCCAGCTGCCAAGTACACAACTTGCTTGTCCCGGTGCCACAATGAATCATGTATGTAGTGTGGATCAAGTTCAACATGTCCCCGGATAATTTCAAGCTGAGTGACCAGTGATGAGAGAATCGACGGTTTCAAAGTCACAAATAAAAGTGATAAACTGCATATTTCTGACTTCTAACAGTTGTAAGTAGGATTTTACTGTGATGAGTGTCAGATGAACTAGTTATTCGATGGTTAACACTCAGCTCCTCAATAAAATACAGGGAAAATAATAAGTAACAATAGAGATTTAAAAAAAATAACTTATAGTATAGACTTTATTTCTCAAACACGTGAAAAAAAAAAAAAACATTATCCAAACAGATAACCGGAGTCAGAGTGACATCAGCAAAATAATCATTTATTCAATATCCACTCTCTTTGGTTTAACAGTGTATTTGGACTCTGAGTCAGACGTGCCGGAAAATGTGATGAGCTGCTCTGCAAGAGAAATATAAATGGGGATAAAATGGGGCATAAACAGATCTTTTAATAGGCTGCACCAAAAGGGCAATGTTATCTTCTGGGAAGTGTGTGACAGGGAACCACAGTACCTTCGAAAAATACGCTGCTACTTCACAAGAGTTCAAGCACATTGTGTACTTCAAATTGTCATATCTATTTTTAGTATTGTAAGTAAGTGAATATTTTATTTAAAAAGATAATAATACTGACAGGACATGGGCACTTCAGAGGCCAATAAGATGCCATTGGCCCCCTGCCCCTGGATCCGCCCCTGGAAAGATGTGTTAACAATATATAGTGTTTGATATGTATGTACATAGTGTAAACAGAGGGAGTAGGGCAGTGAAAAACAGTACATTCAGAAAGGAGATGTTTCTGTTCGTGAACAAAAGTCTACTGAATAATAATAATAAGATGTAGATGTGTTGTTCTCCTGATGCTGTTTATTGTTGCATTTCTTCTGACTGGTAGAACATGTCAGTTGTGTCAGTAATGTGTCTCAGGACCAACTGCTGAGAATGACTTCTGTCTTGTTTTTCAACAAGACAGAAGACAGAAAGAAAGATCAGGATTTAAATTGTCTTCACTTGGATCTTTTTACAGCATATGGCCTTATCAGTTACAAATCATTAGCTTTTATTTGGCAAGCCTTTTATACAAAACTGTGTGCACAAATACATCTATTGCACATTCAAGTTACTTGTAGAAAATCTATAAATGCCAGTGTATTCACAGGATTTTGAAACCGAGATATGAACAGTATCACTCCACTTTAAATAGTGTCATGTTGTCTGAAAACATTGGTAAACACGAAAGGTCCGCAAACGTTGGCCACTAGCTTGTAGAGAGATGATTAAGTTTCTAATGAAATAAATAAGCCACTATGATGCTGGTTTTTTCCTTTTACCTCCTGATCTCATGCAAGTAACATTCTAGCACATAAATATTGACTGACTTTTTATGGCATTTTCTTATATGTGACATCTTTATTGTTTTCAGTACAGTGGATTTCCTGGCCCCAACTGAAACTGAAGGCCCCCTGTAGTAGTAATACTTTAAATAAACGAAATGAAGTCAAACTTCCTCTTCTGTTTTTCACCTCTACGTCCCAGACAAATATTAATTTTTCTGCCTCTTCTTGGAGAATCGACTGTTGGGCACCACAGAGGGGGTCTGGAATGAAGTACGTCCCCACACAGTCCTGTGTTGGTTCAGGGGCCCCCGGGCCCCCAGGCAGACAGACGCACATAAATCACAGCCAATCAGCCGTTTGTCCCACGGATACAGTTACCAAGTTCATGTTAACTGAGAGATGAGCCATAAGTGAGATGCAGTTTTCTTGGCTGTGTTTACTGTCAGCCTCTTAGGTCCAGTTGTAGACAGTCAATTTATTAAATACTGCACTGAAGTAGCCTACAACTGGAAAGAGACTGTGTTAATTGAGCATTTCTATTTTATACTACTTTATGTTTTTTTTTCTACTTCAATACATATCACAGGCAATATCATATTAAATGACATCATACATAAGTAAATGCCTTCTACCAAAATGTAAAATGAGCCCCCCCTCTGAAATAAAAAAATGCATCGATAAATCCAACATTGTGTAGAACACTCAAGGCTCAGTCTGCAGACACTTGTATTACTTCTGCCTCTGTGTTTGTAGCACAGCAGATTTCCACAAAACTTGGTGGAAGGATGCTTTATGTGTCAGGGAAGAACTCGTTAATTTTGTTGTGGATTTTGTCATTAATTTGTTTTCTTTAACATTGTGCGTTTTTCAACATTTTCATTGATTTTTCTGGGAATAATTCATGTATCATGTTTATGGGAATGACATCTGTGAGTGTTTGGTTCAGATCCATATAAAAACCTGGATCTAGTGAATTTTGATGCGGTTTGATCCGGGGACTAAGCAACATTCTGGTAGAGTGCTCTTGCCGATACTGCTTTTACTTAAGTAGAACTCTGAAAACAGGACTTTATATAATAGTTTTTTTTTTTCATTGTATAATAACTACTTTATACTTAACTAAATAATCGGTATACTTCCTCTACTGTGAAAGAAATGGGACATACAGAAGGTAAATATAATGTTTGACTGCCATCTAGTGGTGGAATTACATTAGTTCTAAATTCAGAGAAGTGTTAAACACACTGTGACTTATGTGTGCAAATCTCAAATTAAAAAAACATGTCAGATCCGATCGTCTTTTCACATTCAGCCATTCGTTACTAAACACAGATAAACATAATTACACAACACCGTGCTACTGATGTTACGTACGTTTTATTGGGACGTTCTATTTGTTCTGTCAGCCTCTTTGAATTTGTCTGATCCATGAAAATCTATTTGCAGGAAACTGATTATTTCTGTCTGCGTCTCCTCGGTGTGAGTTTCATCTCCCCCCTTCGGTGCATGAGAGAGAGAGTAATAAGACAAAAGTCCCATGTGACGACGTGCTCGTGTGTTCAGTGGGTATAAGTGAAGCTGTAAAGACCCCAGAGGTCAAACCACAGCCACAAGAAAGTCCCCATGTATTTAACAGTGGTGCTCTGTGACGTGGTTATTATTACAGGTTTCAGATCTTTCTTTTTCTTCTTTCTTTCTCTCTCCCCCTCTAATGTTCATTTCCCCCCATTTCTGCTCTGGGTGGGGGTCTTCAGCAACGAGGCCCGTCAGCCACTAGATTGGCGCCAGGTTTGATCGCCTGTTTCCGTCGAACTAAAAGTGTAACAAGCCCCAGTGGAGCAGTAACCTCCGACACTCACACCTGCATCCATGGCCCTCGTACCAGTGCTAGTCTGTAATGTAAGCGACTGTTATTCCCATTAATCACGCCATCCAGATGTGTTTTCCTATGGAGCTTTCTGAGGACGAGAGGCAGGTTGAGTTCAGCTCCCAACAAAGCAAACCATGTAATTACGGCACCGACGGACATCTTTGCTTTGCTGCTGTGAGACCTGAAAATGTAAATTAATTTCTCTCTGCCAGGCCCCTGACATCCCGTCAAACGCCTCAATCCTCGAGAAAGAGGTCACGACGGCTTCCAGAAGTTTTAATGATGTGTTTAAAACGATCCTGTGGAAAATCCATCAACCACATCACCTCACTCTGGGCTCTGCAGATCTTTTGAGTCCCTGCTCTTTCAAGATCTTGAAAGGCCGGGCACACGACCACCAGGCCAGGTCTGCACAGCTCATAAGAAAGCACCTGCGTTGAATTCATGAGGAAAATATGACTTTTTGAGCAAGTCAATGTGTTTCTTCTCCTCTTGCACTAATGATTGAGACATTTAATTTCCGTCTCTGGTGTCAGGAAATCAACACATCACATCACAGTTTGTGGGAAACTGACTTTTTTGGAGAAGGCACATAAAACCTGGCCCAGATGTGCAGCGGCTGACAGAGCAGGAAGAGGAAACAAAGAGAAATGTCTGCACTGGGAAAAGGAGAGTCCAACTTTTAAGTCGTTTTTCTTTATTTGATATCGCAGTCGTCATAGAGGAAAGGAAGGAAGTGTTTATCTCTGGCAGAGGAATCTGGTCACTTGATGTCTGATCTCACTGGAGCTGAGAAGAAGTCCCGCGGTCACGCCTGATTCCCCCTCATGCAGCGTCCACCAGCTGGGGCCTGCAGCCAGCCCCTCACCGTGATCTCATGCACGATGCTAGTGCCAAGGAGGACACCCCTGGGTGTTCCGGCAGAGCGTAAAGGGGGAATAAAAAAGAAGGGCGGGGCTAGGTTTGTGCACTTACAATTATTCCCACACAACATCGGATTGATGTATGCCAACACAGGCATGAGCACCGTGTCTGTCTCTACCTCTGTTGTGTCCCTCGTGTCGTAAATTGTGTGCATCCTGCTCTGTTCCAGATGTGTTTAATGGCCTCACTGGGCCACAGACAACAGTGAGACACAGAGGCCTGGTCAACCTGCTGTGGCTCATTGACTCCTCTGTTGAAAGGTTACTCAACTAGAGAAAAAGTCGACTTATGAAGTTTTCTTGTTCAGTAGCTAGAGAATGAGTTGTTTTCACACATGAGCACTTCCCCTCCTCCCTCCACTGTGTTGTTTTCTCCTTTGGCTTGATTTCCTTCCTTCCTTCTCCCCTCTGTCTATTTCAATATTGCCTATGATTTGCACACCACAGTCTGGTCCACCATAACCAAGTCATCGTGTGCTGTGATATACAGCCCCATTAATATTCCCCCCTCTGGTCTGGCAGCGGGTTCAGGGCGGGTACTCTTCCCACTCGACCTCCAGATACTCGACTCCGGCCAGCACTGAGCACATGATGAGGAGCCGGAGGAAATATCACACGGTCCAGCAGGGATGAGTCAGGCTCCTGCCACCAAACTGGAAACTTCAGCTGGGTTTGCAGCTCGGAGTGTGTTTAGGGCGAGCTCCAACGACTACTGTCAGTCTCGTTTGCTGCCAGAGGATGGCTTACATCGATGTGCATATAGAGGAATAGTGTTCCCTCTTTGTGTCAAATCAAGTCCCAGTGATCTTACAGGTGTGATGGTGCTTTTGGGCATTATTGTCTATAGTGTAGACAGAATTAAACAGTTTACAATCTCAAGACATCCGCACACAGTCTCATAAGGTCGCTGAGATGTCACACAAAAGTGCACTAACAGAAAACACAAATGCAAAAATCACACAATGGAAACAACCACATCAAATGACATGCTTGTCTACTGAGGTGCTGTGGTGCAGGTGCTTGGAGCAGCCAAAAAGGAAGAACGCACTTTTACCGTAACACTTCAGATTTTAAACGGTGAATAGTGTGTCCAAGTTACCACAGATGACGACTCTCTTGACTGATATATTCATGGCCTCTCCACAGGAAGTAACTGCTAATTTCATTGTTAACATCCGTTGTGCTTATTTACGTTGTGGTAGTGTTTCCGTTGTGAGGCTATTGCAAAATGTTGTCGCTTTTCCATTGTGTTGTGACTCTTGCATTCATTTTGGGACTTTTGAATGCATGTTGTGGCTTTTGCAGTTGCGTTGTCACTTTTACATTTTTGTTGTGGCTTTTGCATTGTAGATGATACTTTTGCGGTTATGTTATGAATTTGCATTCGTGTTTTCTGTTATTGCACTTGTGTGAGACGGCCTCGTAGGTCTCGGTTCATGACCCCAGTTGACCAGTGCACACCTGAGCAAACAGCCCCCCCACCAGGCGCAGAGCTCTGATCTGAGACGGGATCGACAGGCTCCCTCTCAGTTACAGCATGGCAGCAGGACCTGGCCTGAGTCCCAAGAGCCAGGACCTCTCAGAAACTGCTGCACATAGACAACACACTCATTGTGTGCGAATGTGATGAGAAGGCACGGTGGAAGTTTCCATGACATGGCCGTCTGCATAAGGTGCCCCTCTTTTCTCCAATAGATTTTCTCCAAGTCTTTCAGAATCATCTTTGATGCAGATCCTGACAAAGGACAGTTTGTATTTTCGGAGGATGATGAGAATTTGTATGATTCTCTGGAGTAAACATTAGAGGAGTCAGCGTGGGATTCCTGCTCACACTGGAATGACACTGGAAACCACAGCACATAGTTCTGCTGTTTTTTTCTGTGGCCATAACCATAAGATGATATTATTCAAGCTATGTCCTCCAATAGCATTCAAAGTATGTAGTTGTAAACACAAGATCACAAACAGCATTTACTGGTGTGGAAACCTAATGACCGCAGCCATGAATGCACGTTAATCTTTATTCAGTTTTAGTACACAGATAATGTTCAGCTGAGTGAAATCTCTGGTGTATGAATAAGATTTCCATTGAGTTAAAGATGAATTTGGAAAAGGGTAAATGGACGAATATGAACATGGAAAGCTGTAAATGCAAATAAACACTCAAAATAATCTCTGCCTCATCTGCAGCAGTGTGAGTGACGCTCTGAGGCTGCTCCTGGCCGGAATACTCTGGGGAAATGGAAGCCTGCTGCAGCTTCACGTTCTGCTCTGCAGAACAAATGCCTGATTGCAGATATTAGATATGGTTTGAGGAGCTGACAGTGTAATTGCTTCGGCTGATGAGGCGGGCTGGTGCAGGACTGGGAACGGCCTACAGACAGACCTCATTAGATGCTAAAACACCCAATGAGAGCAGTGCAGGAGGGATTTTGCTGCTGGGATTCCCACAAAGATCTCATTCAGCTGTAAACATGCATCTTGCTTTATCACTAAGAAATGATGCACAGTGACTCAACTGTCTATTCCCATAATTTAAATAAGCCGTTTACCAAGTTTTTTAGGGGCTGGTTTGCATTTCTTTTTAGTCAATAGGTCTTTACCTTTTTGTCGTTGATGTTGTCTAATGTTGCTGTGTCATGTGGGATGTGCCAAATGTTTGACATTACTCTTTGAAAAAAAACACCAGCTATTAAGATCTTGCCTTGTAGGAGTTATCTCACGACCAGTGCAGTGATCTTACAGCTTGAACTTTTGAGTTGAGTGTCAGCGCCATCTACTGGTAAAACAGAATAGAAACATCATCGAGAAGGCATCGAGATTAAAGTGTTTTTTCTAAATTTGTCCCCCTCATGTGTTCTGTTGTAATTTATCAAGATGCATTATCGTGCCTTACCAACACTGCCCTGCTGGTACCGCTGCTAAAAACTGATGTAGTAAATAAAACACATTAAGCAAATAACTGAGAACAAACTGAGCTGCAGTTAACTGAACATTTTGTCATTGATTAAAAAAATTATAACAATCACAGTCAAAGAATATACTCATCACACACCACACGTTCAATCAAAATGTATAATCTACTATGGTTTGTAAAGTCAAGTGATAACAGGCAAATCAAGTACAGAAGTATCAGTTATGTGAATGTACCTGGTGATATATATATATATACACAATACATGGGATGTAAACTAGGAGAAATAAATAGAATGTCATATTGAATGCATTTAGACATCGCTGCAAATAACTAATCATATTCTACTAAATGGAAAATTCACATCGGAAACTATTTGGGGAAATTATTCAGATTACAAACACGCTGCTATGGAGGCACCATGTCACATATCAGAACTTAATATTATGTAACAGCACCAAAATATAAGGGGGGGGGGGACTACAAAGAGCTATGTCCATAGAGTACTGGAGGAGTTGAAGTTAGCACAGATCATTAGCACCATACTGTATGTCCTGCTGTAAACCCAAAGTATTCTGCTATGTAGAAAAGAAAAAGAATCTTACACGTCACATGCTCTATGCATTGTGGTGCTATGGTTCACTAGTAGACTGCGAACGTGTTACTGTGCAGGTCGAGACTTCCTCATAAAAAACCTGCTTTAAATTTCTCACTAAGACTAAAAAACACTCTTTCTATCAATAAACTATAGTCACACATTGAATATAATAAACTCTAGACAATAGTTAATTTAGCTGCCATCATCTTTTACCTGATCTACAGTGTACTGGCCTCATGTTAGTGTCAGTATCCAATAAGACTGCCTCTGACCATGTCAACTCCACACAGCCTTTGGTTGGTCCAGCACAGTGTCTGAGATTTAAATGGCTGTATTTAGTGGAGTCAGACGTAGGCGTTACCACACGGATGAAACAGAATTTGGAATATGTCCGACATGAAGGTGTGGACTCCGGTCCTGTCGAGGGAGAGTTCACAGGCGGCTGGCTGTGAGACGATCAGGTGACAGGCTCCTTCTGCTGTTAAATGCCTAAAAAGGATAACGGTATTGTTTGCATTTACAGTTTAACAGTACATTAAAGCTTTTAGAAATGAAGTGGAGATTTTGAAGTACATACCCTGAAGGCCATTGATGTGCATGCAAGTTATTAAGTGGAAAATGATACATTTGAATTATACATTTTAGTATCTTTAAGCCCAATAAAACATGTAATACCGTGCCTAGCCTCCAGTGTGGTTTGTTGCACTCTCAATTATTATAGAGACTTACGAGACTGCGAGTTGGGCTGAGGGAGCGAGAGCGCACAGGGCTGGTGCTCCTGCTCTGGTTCTGGCTTCTACTCCACTGGAAAAAAACACACACATCATCATTAAATGTAAGAGCATCTCAATGTCGGCTACATGCTCTTACAAAATTCTACGGTGCACATTTCGGAAGCAGTATAAAGTCTTTACCGGAGCACCTCTTCTGGTCACTGCCTCGCCCTTCACTATGACGGAGTTTCCTTCCATCAAGGCTGGCCACACGTGGTACATCACCAGAGGAGCAGTGAACTCAGAGTCATAGCTTCGGCGGTACCTGCAGAGAGAGAGAGAGAGATGGCGGGGAAGACAGTGAAAAGAGTGAGAGAGCTTGGAGTGAGTGTGTGTGTGTGTGTGTGCGCGTGTGTGTGTGTGTGTGTGTGTGTGTGTGTGTTTGTGTGTGAGTGCTATGTTAATGCTGTGATTGCTGTGTGTGTATTAAGAGTGACATCTACTGGGAAAGACATCAAACGAAACAAGTGATACGCTGTAGTTCAAAAGGTGCCGTTGTAAACTGCTTGGCAATGTAACATAAGTTAAATCAAACAAACACAAATACTATGAAGCCCTGATGTAAGGTTAAGACACAGTGGAGTACAATGGACTGACCTAATGTCGCTGTAAAATTCTCCATCGCTGGCGAAGGCCAAGTCAAGCGGGGGGTCCAGAGTCTGCATGGCGAAGGCCACCCTGCACATCTCCCTGATCAATGGACTAATGAGGACAAAGTCCACTTCTGGCGGGAAGGAAATGCGTGGATTCACATTCATGGCGTTGATCACGCCCTGGGGAGAGGAAACAACCCAGTCAGACCCATTTGATTTAGTTATATGTCAGAGTTCAAATAGATTTCTTGATAACTCTTGAGGACAGAAGACAAATCAGAGACAACTTTAAACTTACATTGACGCTGTCCTGTACATCGTAGAGGTCCACGTTTCTGACAATGTAGTCCACGGCTGCGTCTTCCAGACTTTCTGGTCCAAAGTGTGAATGGGACAAGGTCTTTCTTACACGCTGCTTGAACTGCCGGAAAGCTAGTTTTGCTGTCTTGAAGGATTCCTAAGAGATAAAACACAAAGTATAAAGTAAAAACAATCAAACAGAACGCTCCATATTTTTTAACTCTTATTTTTCGGACCCTAAATTAATAACAACCGTACCACTACAGCAATGAAGATGATTTTCTGGACCATCTCTAAATCCGAGATGTAGCGTCGAAGTAGGCTCTGGGCCTCCAGACGCTCCACAGCATACAGGTCACTAAAGTGAGACACGTGGCGTGCGTGGCGGGAGGAGTTGGTGAGCTGGGCTCTGGTGGGTGACTCACTCCTCACGGGGCTGGAGGAGCGGCTGAGTCTGGGCAAAGGGCTCGGAGAACGACTTCTCACCAGCCTGAAGAGGAGGAAAAGGACGACACTGTTCTGTGTAGTGGTGACAGTGTGTGTAGCAATGAACAGTATCTGCATAATTGCACTGGGTGTATGTGAGTACCTCTCCTGTAGCACGGCCTTCTCCGTGCTCAGGTAGGATACTTCATCTCTCAGCAAGCGAATCTGACGATTATCACCTTCAAGAGCCTCCAGCTTCCTTTTGTAAATCTCCACCTGCTCGTGTGCGGATCGCAAACTGAAACACAGACACACACCACATCAGTATCACACATTGTCTCACAAATAACTGTATTGTTCTCGCATTAGAATGTATCACGCACTCTGATTTCAGTTGCAATATTTCATCTTCAGTGGCCAGCAGAGTAGTTGCTGATCGGCTCTTTGTCTCATCCAGGTCCTTGTGCGCATCAACCAGTCTGTAAAAACATGGAACATATATGTTATAGTGTTTTCATACACTCATACAAATTGTAAACTGTGCAAGGAAATTCATGAAACTGAAATTGTGGCTGGCTGCAGTTATTACAACAACTATTGCATTACCGTACTGCTGCAACTGTTAGTTAGTGTTACATGACATGCTGTCTGTACTGGTCAGACTTACTGTGCTCTGACAGAGACAAGCTGAAAGCGAGTGGAGAACAGCTGAGCCTCCATCTTCTGTATGTCATTGTCATGAGAGGCAGAGAGCTCCCTGATCCTCCTGTCCTTTTCCACTGAGTCCTGATAATTAAATAAACACGGTAAATATGACAACAGAATTCCACAATAAAAGAATAAATGTAATCTACTATTACAAAAAAATGGCTCAGAATTACACTAACTTAATATTATTTAATACATCTAATAATAAGACATTCTTTGATATGAGGCCTATATGAAGAGATAATGTCACCTGGATGAGCTGTAGACTGGTGTCATCAGAGAATGAGGGCTTCGATATCGAGAAGCAGGCACCAAGCCACGGCAGCAGGCGTGTTTTGAGAGTGTCCACTCCAGCGTAGTGTCCACCTGATTCACGAGGATGTGCTGTATTATTCATCAGAGTTATTATAACCTGGTTAATCTTGTATAAACAAACCTTACCCTCAACAGCTGTGAGGTTGAGGATAGTAAACAGTTGGCCCTGGATCTTGGCAGTTATTTCAATCAGCTCACAACATCTGTTCAGATTCTGGTCACAGGAAATGACCTGGAAGAAGAAAGATGACGAAAGTATGGTATTTAGTGTGAATAAAACTTTGCTGGGTGACATGTAGTGACAGGGAGGTGACTGTGTGACAAACCATGAAACATTAATTAAAAATAAATTTGTACCTCTACCAAGTTTGTTTGTTGGTTGGTTGGAATATTTGTTAGCAAAAATAACGGTTTTCTACGAAGTACTACCAGCTATTAAATATTAATTGATGGATCTTGATGTAAAAAGACATCAGGCACATTTAGAGGACTATTACGAAGTTCGTGAAATTTTGTGCAGCTTGAAAGATGTAAAGGGACTTGATTTAAGGATAAATATCTGTCTTGGCAGAGGTATGTGCTCTAGTGAGTGAGTTAATGGCAGTATCATTTATTCTTGTAGTAGGTATTTACCATTATTGCTACATATAAAGCTCATATGTAGAGCTCTATATACTGTATAGCTGTATATGTGTTATAAAAGAATAATAACACTGAGTCAGAGGTTATCCAACAGCAGCAAAAGGTGTCCTAGATTTTGTTGCAAGCATATTTGATTAATAATAGCAAATAATCTTCACATTTACCAGCAGATTAAACTGTACATATCAAATGAACATAAACAACTTCCGGTTTATGAGCGAGGCACGGTGGATTTCTACCGGAAGTAAACGGACGTGAACCATCCGAACAGCAAAGTCAAACATCTTTGGAATAGTCCCACCGTTCTCATGGCGACCGTCGTCCATAGCAACCAAACTCAAACGCCTGTAAATCAATGTCGCCTCAACAAGTGCATTCCTTCACTGTCGTTTAAAACAACTACGTGTATTTACAAAATAAACCGTTTCATATCACATATACTGCAAAAATAATAACAACAACAAAATAGAGAAACAACAGCCAGTTGAGAGGAGTAAACAAAGTCATTCATCATATTTACAGGAAGAGTTTAATACCAGATGCAGTTTTTTAACTCACACTCTGATTTCAAACGCATATAATATACACATACATACAAGTTTGGGTTTATAGTTATTGATATAACCCTGGAATATAACCAGAGACAGGCTGACTGACTAAGAGCTGTGGTCAGATTTAGGTCGATCGTTAGTTATTGATGAACTTACATGGTAATCTTTGTGCCAGCTCTCCAGCTTGTCCTGTAAGACGCTGAACGAGGAGGTGCTGGTCAGTCTCCTCAACGTGTCCGCCATGTCCGTCCAAACAGTCCTCAGAGGTTTAGAACGTCCCAGGACACAGCGGTACCTCTTCTTTGCCAATGGCAGCCTTCATCAAAGGAACGAGAGTAACAGTGTCCGTGGGCATAGATCACGGGAATCTCTGATGTCTTAGAAAGTTGCCAAGGTGAAATATTTCACCTCTCTCTCTCTCTCTCTCTCTCTCTCTCTCTCTCTCTCTCTCTCTCTCTCTCTCTCCGAATCTCTCCGAATCTCTCCGAATCTCTCTCCGAATCTCTCTCTCTCCGAATCTCTCAAGCACCGCCTTAAGTTGTGGTGACCAGACGAGGAGTTTGAGCAACCCAAACCAAAGAAAAGAAATACATGGTCTGTGTGCGTGTGTGTGTGCGTGCGTGTGTGTGTGTGTGTGAGTGTGTGTGTGTGTGTGTGTGTGTGTGTGTGTGTGTGTGTGTGTGTGTGTGTGTATGCGTGTGTGTGTCAGTGCTCTGCAGCTTCTGCTCTGAAATGTCACACTGTCAAACGACACCGAGGACCCGCACAGTAAACCTGAAGGACACTGATACTTTGTGATTCTGCTGCTGTGCTGCAATAAATCCGATTATCCTACTGCAGGTCACAGTGGACTGAGTTACACAAACAGGCAGTGTTGTCATATCATAACTAACTTTTATGAAACTATGATATCAGGCATGACGATCACAATGAATAATTAAAGTAAACGATTAATTAAATGTGTTGTGATTACTTTCATTGTTGTTATTGTGATTTGTATTATTATTATCATAGTATTATTAGCAGTAGCATAAGTAGTTAGAAAAACAACAACAATAATAATTCATGTGATATTATGATTATGGTTATTAAGATTATGATGGTTATTATTAAATTATTAATTATTATTATAAGTTCAAGAAGAAAGTGAAGTCTAAATAATACGTCTGTACAACTACATAGCATAGTATAGTATAGTAGCCATGATGCATGTATTTAATGAAAGAAGAGCCAGAGGTCGTTGCCCCACCCTCCTGATTGCTGAGTACTAAATTTCTTTATGAGTGTTTAATGTGAATGAATGTACAGGGAGTGTTGAGCTCCTTCTGCTTTGTCCAGTTTTGCAGATGGAAATTTTGAATGGACATGTTTTTCTATTTTAGGATCCTTCTGTCATTGGCCGCTTGAACTTGGAAGGAACCATCTTTTATTATGATGGCAGCGTCTTTTTCAACACGCACAGTTCCAATTAAACCACGATTAAAAACATATATTTTTCCTAGTTTGTTTTAACATAATCTTTTTGTGATATTTGGTTAATTTACGCTCATTCAATCATTCACACCACAGCCTGTTATTTAGTTTCACCTCGGCTGTGGAGAAGTGGTTTGTCCCCCGTCAGTGCGCTAGGAGGAGAGAGAGAGAGTCAACATGGCGTCCGAGCAGGTCCGTTATCTGCGATATTTCTTCTTATTCTGACGTTTTACGCTGTTTTTAGCTGAGATGTTCGTTAATGCGTTGTGCTGTAATGTCCCGAGTAACCTGATGTAAACAAATATAAATGTTTCAGTCTTTGTTTCGGGCCCTACGGTTGTGTCAGTGTAATGAACACTGGGCTCCGCTGTGTTATTGTGGGCAGCGTCAAATTAATGTGGTTTTATTTTAGCACCTTCAGACCTGCTGCCTGGCAAAGAGGTCAATTAGCAAATATAGAGACAAGAGTTACATTTTTAATAATAAGACGGGGACGTGTATTGGCATTTTACTGCTCAGAGGAGTTGAGTTTATTTTTAGTCATGGCCACAGACAGGGAGTCGCGGGGCATTTAACTGAGATACATTCCAACAAGAGACAGAGGAAATATTCACTAAGCTCGGGTTTGTTACGTGTATGGACCATTAGGACATTAATGTGTATATATATAAACCATTTTACTATGGGCCACATGGTTAACATATATCAAGATACATGTTTTCATATCAGTTAATATCAATAATTATCACGTTGCTATTTATTTTAAGTGAAAGACAGATTTTTTGCATCTGAGTGAAGGTCATGGTTTTAAACACAAAATGATTTACACGGACAAACCTGATGAGGATCAATTATGTGTTATTATACCTCTCACTTATGTACAATGCATTGGCAGTATTTAGACATATATTGAACCTTTTGTTATGTTGTACATGTATATTGTAATAATGATTGATGTTGTTTTATTGCCCAGCCCTACATTTGATCAATCTTCATAAGAAAAGCATGTTAACAGTCCACACATTTATAAAATACACAGGTTTTGAGGTGAATGGATCCAAGATTGTGGTTAGAATTAAGATTTTAATAGGTCTCTCTTTGTAGTGCATGTTATGGTGTTGTAAAAGTATATGTAAGGTTATTTTTAAGTGTCATAACTTAAAATGAATAACATTATGGAAATGGTATCACACAAAGTCTAGATTTAAGTGTTATAAGATTGATTTCTTTCCAACCAGGAGAGTTCCAACGGGCCGGTGAAGAAGTCCATGCGAGAAAAGGCCATAGAAAGACGTAACATCAACAAGGAACACAACAGTAACTTTAAAGCTGGCTATGTACCCATAGAAGAGGAGCGTCTTCATAAGACAGGGCTGAGAGGACGTAAGGGAAACATGGCCATTTGCATCATCGTCCTCCTCTTCCTCCTCGCCTTAATCAACCTCATTGTGAGTAATAAGAGCCAAAATTGGTTTAAAATTGATCCTCTTCGAGCAATCACTGTGTGGGTGCTAGAATCATGAACCCTGGTCTTACACTGTCCCTCAGATCACACTAGTCATATGGACTGTGATCCGTATTGGTCCGAATGGCTGCGACAGTATGGAGTTCCATGAGAGCGGCCTGCTGCGCTTCAAACAGAAGGCGGACATGGGCATCGTTCACCCGCTGCACAAGAGCACAGTAGGAGGCCGTAAGGACCAGGACCTGCTCATTGTCGGCAACAACAACCCGGTGAGACACAGAGCACATTTACAGTGACGACTAACCATTCAAACATTTCTACACTGCTTTTGCGTTACGTAGTTGAAGAACTCCTCTCTTTACTTCACTTCTGTCGTTCCAGGTTGTGTTCCAGCAAGGCACTTCTAAGCTCAGTGTAGAAAAGGACAAGACCTCGGTCGTCAGTGATGTTGGAATAACGTTCACGGACCCTCGCACACAGACCACGTACTTCAGTACGGACTTTGAAAACCATGAGTTCCATTTGCCCAAAGGAGTCAAAGTCCTCAGCGTTAAAAAGGCGTCCACAGAAAGGGTGTGTATGGTGCGAGTAACTGTCTGATAGTTGTAACAACAACATAGTTGATTAATTGTTTCAGTGTGGCGACACATACTTCTACTATTCACAGTGACTCATGAATCATAAAGTGCATTGAATAAATAGATCATAAAACAAAATGAAGGAAGTTTGGACCCTGTTAGAAATCAAGGTTTCAATATGACAACAGCTGAGCATACACAGCCCAGAAAATCCTGGAGTATCCTTATATCTTTGTATATGAACGCCCTTGAACGTCTCTGGTTGTTTCTGGTTTCAGATCACCAGCAGCGCATCATCTGACCTGAACATTAAAGGGGACAGCAAGGCTATCATCCGTGGTAATGAGGGGGTCAACATCATGGGCCGGACCGTGGAGTTCAAAGTGGGTGGAGGCATCGAGCTCAGAGCTGTAAGTATGGACATGTGTGTGATGTGAATTGCATAAACGCGGCGTAAAGCAGATGAAGATGAAGATGAGACCCAGAGGACACATGGATCATGGATTTATCTCTTTGCAGGAAAACAGCATCGTCCTCAATGGATCAGTCATGTTCAATACCACACGCATCCCTAACTCAGCAGGAGATGTGTATTTCGATCAGGATATGGAGAGGTACAAGCTGTGCATGTGTGCGGACGGGACTCTGTTCCGCGTGAAGGTGAAGTATCCCAACATGGGGTGCCAGACGTCAGATAACCCTTGTAGAAAAGCTCACTAGGCGGCCTGGCTGGAATCTGCGGAAGCTCACCGATCAAGTCAGATTACATATTTCGCAAACCAGGACTTTCTATAGGAAATTCATCATGACTTGCACATAACAATACTGTACCTCTGTGGTTCACCTGACAAATTCTGTATTGGGTATTTTTTTTGCAGAGCAGGAATGATAGAGATCAATACCACTTGGCCAAAGATATTAACGGAAATCCTGAAGTATTTTTTATTGTTCTGCATAGTTGCCAAATTTATTAAAACTTTAATATGCCATGAAAGCGCTTAACACTCCTACAAATAAAATCGTATTGTGGTTTACATTGCTAGTTGCAAATAAAATCTACGGTATTTATTTTTTGCCTTACCATCCAGTATTTAACACTAAGTTTGCAGTTTAAAAGCTAGATCTAGCTAAACCTAATGCTTTCTAATAAAACAGTCCTGCAGTAAATCCTCCTCCATGAATGCTTTAAAGTTCAGTTACTATTTAAAATGTTTCAGAGAGGTGTTGATTCTTTTTAGGATGTAGATTGTGGTGCTGTTGAACTGTTATTACTTAATACGAACGAGTGTTCCTGTTTTCTACACTGAATGATATAAATGGGATGGACAGAGTAGAGCTTGGTTCATATGGATTTTTGTGGCCGATACCAAAAAATGTCAATACCGATATATCCGCTGATCTATATATTTAAATAAATTTGTCAATGATTCCTTAGATGTCGTTACTTAACCAATGTGACAAAGAAATCTAATCAAGGCTTTTTGTCTTGTTTATTCTGTTTAAATGAAAGTTTTTATATATAATATATAATACCAATATGTCTGTTAAACAATTATATTGGCCGATTTTCATTGGCCAATTGATAAATGGACCGGATAAACGCTTTAGACAAAATATTAATCAACAGCACCACAAATTTCCACCTCCAAAATTACTAGAAAGCTGAATAAACACCTCACTAAAACTGAACATTATAATTTCCATGAAAGTAGAGTTACTGCAGGACTTGTATTAAACTACATTAGTTTTAGCTAAGTGTCAGTAGTAAACTACTAACCGAGGTTAAAAACCATGTGGAGGGATTATATGTGATTTTATTTGCTGTTCTTTGTTCCTGGCAGCTGTGTTTGATACTCTCTTTATTATTTTTGCGTGAGACACTAAGATTATATCAAGTTATATGCCCAGAATTGGGATGAACTGTAACATGAGTGATACATTTTAAAAGCCATCCAGTAATGCTAAACAGGCCTTTTTCTGCACATCTATGACTGTCCATCATGCAAGTGTCAATGGATTTACAAGGGATGATCTATGACATATATATGTATAGTATTCTAATTTTGTTGCAGAAGCTTTTTACCGTGAGGAAATACACTATTGAAAAACAGAAGAGTGTTTGCACTAAGTTATACTACAGATTAATGCATTTCTCTTTAAATGTTTCGTGTTCATGAATGTCAGATGAGTGGAAACAATCAGTAGCTTGTTTGATGCCTATATTGTGTTGTTTGAATTTTGTGCAATATACCATAAAAGATTTTATTTTGCCTTGGATTGTCTGTTTCATAACAGTAGTGATGTTAAGAACATTTGTTATTGATTTCATGAAGTAGTTGTTCTCAGAGCATTGCAGACCTGGTGCCTGTTTGGAAAGAATTGAGTAATTTTGAACCACAATGTGGAAAAATATGTCCCACATCTCAATGCTGTGTTTGTTTCAATAAAGCAACTTGTTGCTATGTGAAACCTGTTGTCATTGGCCTTAGTAACCATAAAACAGTACAGTGCCTCAATATGCTGTTTTATTATCTTATAGCACGTGTAAAGCCAGGGCAGGGCTCTCTTCGTCATAAATCTTCAGGATCGGTTGTCTATCATAACTTATAGCGGAAACCAATGACAGTAAGACATTAACTACACATGTAAATGATTGAATAAATCACAGAGTGGTGTCTTCGGGCAGCAGCTTGTTAAGCTACACGCAGCAAAATATGCGTTCAGACTTTGATCAGAAACTGGTGGAGACGGTCCAAGTTAATACACTGACAGCAGCCTGGGTTTAAGAAGAGGCACAAGGTTTCCTGTCAGCTCGGAGAAGAGTGGACACACGGGTGAGTCGGATGTTTGTTGACTGTAATATTGTACAATTTTTAAGTTGAGCATTTAATGATTTTTAAACGATTAAAGGTATAAACTTTAATGTTATGTAACACATGTTAATGGGAAACTGTCTTTATTATGTTTTTGTCAATTCTCTTCTTTGACATTAATGATCAATGTGTACTTCTGGGTCCGGCAGCGATGGCAGTGGTACAGGTGCCTTTCTTGGTTGCTGTGCTGCTCCTCGTCTCCCCTGGCCTCCAATGCTCCTCTCCCTCGGCGGCCTGTCCCGAGTCGTGCACCTGTCAGAGAGCTGCCCTGCTGAACTGCTCGTCCTCTGGCCTCTCCTCGGTGCCGCAGCACATCCAAGATTCTGTCACTGGGCTGGACTTGTCTCAAAATCGCCTCGATACTGTTACACTCCACCGGCCATATCGTAACCTCAGGAATGTATGGCTGGAAAACAACACTATCACACGCTTGTCTCTCTGCATAGACACAAACCTGGGAACCCAATCTGTCAGAGGTAGACATTCAGGAGGATTGGGACTCTCGAGCAGACGCAGATGTGTGTCTTGGGCCCCCGCCCTGCAGCTGCTATCTATTGAGAGGAATCAGCTGATGCAACTCCCAGAGGGTGAGTCTAATACAGTCATACACCCATATTTAAACCACTGTCACAGAACATGAACAGCATAATAACCACTGCTCCCAGTCTGCAGAGCAAATGTATGACTATCCAAACCTATACACTGTAGGTGAGCCAACATATCACGATATATCATTTTCATACATACCGTACATACATTTACATATCAGTTGTTAAGCACATAAACAGTTGATCTACCCGTGTGGATGTATTTAGACAATTTCCTAAAGTTAATGTAGCTAAAGAACGTGAGTATTTCTAAAAAGAAAACAACCTGAAATATCAAAACTGAAGTTTCCTTAGAAAGACTCCTGCCAGTGTTACACTGTTGCACAGTATAACTGGATCATTATGACTAATGTGCATTCGTTTTAGAGGTGGGGCAAATTGTGATTGTTTTATGGGGTAGCTTCCTCTACATCTAAACTTCGTATTGATAAGCTGATGATATTTTGCATACAAAAACTAAGTTTGTAACTATTGCTATTATCAGATGTAGCTATGATAAAACTACAATCTTTACATCAGAAATTTAGTGTAAGTTTTTAAGTTATAAAATTATATTCTCAGCTTTGGTAGATGTACATGTACTTAGTTTCTTTCCGCTGTTGTCAACACATTTGTATTAATATGAAGAAAGTAATATTCCTACATATTATAAGTATGCATATACATATATAATCTCAAAAATGCATTAGCAATAAACATAAATAGATGAATTAATGAAAAAAATACATACACAAGATTGTGTATGATAGTGCTCACAACGTGGTGTATTAACTTATTCATGACTTGTAGACCTCACCCAGTGTGATCTAAGGATAAACAGTTGTATTAAATGTTTATTTTCTGAGTGTGTGTCCATTATATACATTTACTGAAGTCTCTCTAATGTAACATAAAGGTAGACAAGAGTGACACACACACTTGATGTATGAGCTTTTTAGATTCAGATTCAGTGTTGTCTGACTAAAATTTCAGAGCAGGAAGAGTTAAACAATCAACTTTTTACAAACAAATCAAAGTTTAAAGATAAATTGATTAATTTAACTTCATGTAGCAGAACGTTTATTGTGTTCTTACCTATTCCATTATCATTCTCCGACCAATGGGTCCGGACCCCAAGTTGTTTATCACTGGCCCATAAGATCTGATCACATAAATTACACATGAATGTCCCTTTTTTTTTTTACATTTCTCTTTGCGGGTCATAAAAAACAGGGCCTCTGATAGTGAAGTTGCACAACGTTCATAATGTACAACTTATATTGTCCTGTGGAATTTCATTGAGGAATGTCCATGACAAAGACCTGAACTATAGATTTACCTCACAATCACACTGTCAACAAAGCTCTGGTTAAAATATTAGTGTGCATGGGCTTAGGTCTAATAATGTGTTCATTATGGAAGACTAAATGTGTGAGCTGTGTGCATTGCTGTTACTGTTCATTTTATTTTCACTTTAAAACAAACCCTCTTGTTGATATCCCTTATCTTTGGTACTGCGCTTTACTCAGAAATGATTAAACCTCCCAAGATAATGACACCGTACAGCTGTCAGCCAGTCACAGCTTTTATTGACATTCCAGTGGCTCAACGAAAGGGGTAAACATCCAATGCAACATTTAAGTTTTCCCCTGCATCATGTCACTTCACAGCATTCCTTCTGCTTGGTTCAACAGCAGAGTGTGTTGCAAAGAAACATATCCACTATGGTTGTTTTAAAGGCATGTGTGGACAGCCCATTTACTTAGCAAGAGCTATGTTGACAGTCATAGACTTCTCTCCTGTTTGGTAGTCAGCTCACAGAACCCTCAGTGCCTCTCTAATGAAGCCCCGACTCACAGCGGCTGACTCCAGCCCGGAAGACTAACAGGGATTGTCTCAGGCGAATGAAAAGGATAAGACAGAATGAGCTCCTTGCAAAATATTCTCAGCCGAAGAGTAAAAGTGTTTAGACAGAAAATAAGCCAGACAAGTTTGGATTCATATTGATTTGGGAATTTTACACTATTCGTTATCAAGACCACACATGGAGGCCCTAATCTCAGCATTTAATCACTTTGGAAATGTAAACAAATCAATATTATACATCAAAATATAGTTTGCATCTTGCAAATCACATTGACAAATGTTGAGCAACACAGGACTGAGAGAACAAGAGATAAAGAGACCTGTTATCACTGAAAACCTGTAACACAAGGTAAATTTCTCCCTTCAGGAGCCGCCCCTTCTTGGTCATTGTTGTTGAAGACATATTACAGCCCTTATTTTCTGTCATCCAGGGCTGGAACGTAGTGCATCCTTATGGGTTCTGCAGCTCTCCTTCAACAGGATCTCAACTCTACAACCAGGAGAACTTAGACATCTTCGACAGCTAAAAGAGCTCCACCTAAAACATAACCTCATCACGAATCTCCATCCACAGATGTTCCAGGATTTAGCCCAGCTCAGAGTAAGATGGAAGTTTACTGTTTTTAAGTTCAGGAATAATATATAGCATATTTTTATTTTTCCATAATTTGATATTGTTCCGTCATAATCCATCTTGCAAAAATGAACAGAATATTCAGTTCTTCTAACCATGACGTGATGTCCAATTGGTACATTTTTGGGAAAGTATTTTCTATTTAAAAGACTATGTATCTTAAATCTATTAATGCAGAAGCAATCAAATTTTGTCTCATCGGCCATATTTCCATGTTTTTCTCTTCCTCAAAGGTCCTTGATCTGAGCTTCAACATGTTGACCAACCTCCATCCTTCGATGTACCTCTCCCTGCGTAACATTGGGTCAGATGTTAGGCTGGATGGGAACAGGTGGCAGTGTGACTGCGGCATGCGCAGTCTAAGAAGGCGTATGGCCTATGACAGCAACAGAGGCCTGCAGACCTGGGGCATGGTGTGTGCTTTCCCATCTGTCCACTCAGGCAAGGACCTGCTACAGTTGGAGGAGGATGACCTAAACTGTTTTGGTACTGAAAACAGTCCAGAGCTCCATCGAGATGTGACGGTCTACAGCGGCTCTGAGATATTTCTGTCTTGCTCTAAACAAGGTAACGAAGTCAAAAGTATAAAATAGCATATGTAATAGCTTACATATATAATAATGAAGGTAAACCTGACTACAGGTTAATGCTGTCTTTTCTGTAGATTCCTCGTGGTTGACGCCCAGTGGTCAAGAATCTGTGAGCAGACCTCAGGCTTCTCTGCTCATCGGTGACGTCACTGACAAAGACACAGGACTATATGTGTGTATGACTGAAGACCATGAGGTTGTTTCTGTTTTTAACCTTCAAATCAGTAGAGTAGAATATACAAGAAGAAAAACAAGAAGTTTGCGCAGAAATAGCCGACAAGTTATCCCCCAAATCCCCACAAACAGGATAGGTCAAGAAAGGAATCAGAGGGCTACACAGTCTGACCTGGCTCTGGCAGTGTGTCTGTCAGTTTTCATAACGTTTCTGATAGCCTTTATCCTTGGGTTCTTAGCAAGACCTTTTATTGATGTTTTTTGCAAAGAGGTCACTAACAAGAGAAGCCCATCTGCAACCAACTCTGTCTCATCTGCAGAACAAAGACAATATGAGAATGAAGCCTACTCCGAAAGTGAGGAACCAGAAGAGATCGTAACTTACAGAGAAAGGAGAGTCACATTTAGGACCGTCAACATTGGAGAAGATATTAATGTAGAATATTATGATACCGTAGCCAGTGGTAATCAGCAAAGCGTAGAAGCAGCAAAGACTGAGGAGGATGAGCACACAGCTGGAGACTCAGGAAGTGAAAACGGATCACAACAGATAAATCCAGAAAATAACCAGCAAGATGCAAGAGACATCTCAGGCACCACTAATACAAGACGCAAACACAAAGTGCAGTTTGACAACATCCCTGACTCTGAAAAGCTAGAGGAGAGAAGTTTGTCTTCATGCTCAGATTCTTCACTATCTGACCGAGAATTAAAAAAGGATCGAATGAACAAGAGAGACCACACATCACCCAAGTCTCTGCAGCGGGCAGAAGACTCTGTACAGCAGGGAGCTGATTCCTCAACTTCTGAAATAGTAGAAGTGGAAGAATTATCCATCGAGAGGACAAGGGAAATGTCTGAATTCTCTTCTGAGCCCTTTGCAGATTGGTCACCACATGCGGATGCTACCAGACCTTCAGACTCTGGTTTGTGGCAGGAGAATGAAGAACAATTTGAGTTTAGTGATTCAGTTGGAAGCAACTCAGCGAGGTCCAGCAGTTTGTTTGGTTCTTTTAATGATTCCAGACGTAAAGTTCTGCCCACTTCAGACATCCAAAGCAGGGATGATGTGTCCAGCTGCAGCTCATCTCTCAGTGCAGATGAGCCTACGCAATACACCGTGAACCCAGACCAGGAGGAAGAAAGTACAGAAAACAACCACTATAAATCTGACTTCACAAACACTAAGCAGGATGCTAGTTTTGAACAGCAGAACTCTGGTGTGGATACGAGCAGGCCTCCGGCGGGATTTAATCAGGGTAATTACCCACATGACACACTAAGGCCTGCAGAGAGACCAGAGCAAACCTCTTCCTCTCAATCCAGCGACGGTGAGCAAATGCAGAACACGGTCAATGAAAAAGTAAAAAAAGAAGAGGTTAGAGAATATCATAAGCCAAGCAGCAGGATAGTTGCAGGGGAGAGAGATACAAGAGAGAAAATTAAACCCACGCCACGGCAAAGGTGGCGTGGGGTCAGTTTGGGTGTTAGAGAGATGCACATGACAAGTGTTCAGTTTCAAGAAACTCAAACACCAAGTCGTGATTCAGACGCACATTGGCCTGCCCTAGATCTTGAGAATACAATACGTATTAAGAGGCGTCTAGACATCAAAGCACCATCACCATCTCCTGATTCATATTCTAGTAGTGCCAGTGAGGATGAAACAACAGGTCACACAGAGAAGAAGAGACCACAAAAGTTTGACCATTCAGGGCTTCTTTTGAAAAAATCTCAAACCACAAATCTTGATCCAGATGCAAGATGGCCTATCCTAGATCTTGAAGATATTCCTACGATCAAGAGGCGTCTGGATGTCAAAGCACCATCACCCCCTCCTGATTCATCTTCTAGTAGTGAAAGTGATGATGAAACAACAGGTCACACAGAGAAGAAGAGACCACAGAAGATTCACCATTCAGGGCTTCTTTTGAAAAAATCTCAAACAGCAAATCATGGTCCAGATGCAAAGTGGCCTGCCGTAGATCTTGAAAATATCCCTACCATCAAAAGGCGTCTGGATATTGATGGTGACACAAAATATCCCACAGAAAGTCCAGGGAAGGTGGATATTGTAAATCTTCCATTGAGAAAATCTCAAACATTAGGTCATAATATTCATACAGGGTGGCCTGCCCTAGATCTTGAAAATATCCCTACCATCAAGAGGCGTCTTGATGTCAAAGCACCATCACCCCCTCCTGATTCATCTTCAAGTAGTGAAAGTGATGATGAAACGACAGGTCACACCGAGAAGAAGAGATCACAGAAGGTTCACCATTCAGGGCTTCTTTTGAAAGAATCTCAAACAGCAAATCCTGATCTAGATGCAAGGTGGCCTGCCCTAGATCTTGAAAATATCCCTAAGATCAAGAGGCGTCTGGATATTAAAGCACCATCACCATCTCCTGATTCATCTTCTAGTAGTGACAGTGATGATGAAACAACACGTGCTGCAGAGAGGCCTGGGAAGGTGGGCAATGCAGCGCTTCCATTGCAAAAAATTCCAACAGCCACTCATGATTCAGCTGCAAGGTGGCCTGCCATAGATCTTGAACATATTCCTACCATCAAGAGACGTCTGGATGTCAAAGCACCGTCATCCCCTCCTGATTCATCTTCTAGTAGTGAAAATGAGGATGAAACAACACATCTTACAAAGAGACCAGGGAAGGTGGACATTAGTCAAATTAAGAAACAAGACTTAGGTTCTTCTTCTAGTAGTGAAAGTGATGATGAAACAACAGGTCACACCGAGAAGACAATACCACAGAAGGTTCACCATTCAGACCTTCTTTTGAAAGAATCTCCAACATCAAACCGTGATCTAGATGCAAGGTGGCCTGCCCTAGATCTTGTACATATTCCTACCATCAAGAGGCGTCTGGATATTAAAGCACCATCACCCCCTCCTGATTCATCTTCTAGTAGTGACAGTGATGATGAAACAACACATGCTGCAGAGAGGCCTGGGAAGGTGGGCAATGCGGCGGTTCCATTGCAAAAATTTCCAACAGCAACTCATGATCCAGCTGCAAGGTGGCCTGCCATAGATCTTGAACATATTCCTACCATCAAGAGACGTCTGGATGTCAAAGCACCATCACCCCCTCCTGATTCATCTTCTAGTAGTGAAAGTGAGGATGAAACAACACATCTTACAAAGACACCAGGGAAGGTGGACATTAGTCAAATTAAGAAACAAGACTCAGGTTCTTCTTCTAGTAGTGAAAGTGATGATGAAACAACAGGTCACACCGAGAAGACGATACCACAGAAGGTTCACCATTCAGGGCTTCTTTTGAAAGAATCTCCAACAGCAACTCATGATCCAGATGCAAGGTGGCCTGCCCTAGATCTTGAAAATATTCCTACCATCAAGAGGCGTCTAGATATTAAAGCACCATCACCTCCTCCTGATTCATCTTCTAGTAGTGACAGTGATGATGAAACAATACATGCTGCAGAGAGGCCTGGGAAGGTGGGCAATGCAGCGCTTCCATTGCACAAATTTCCAAAAGCAACTCATGATCCAGATGCAAAGTGGCCTGCAATAGATCTTGAACATATTCCTACCATCAAGAGGCGTCTAGATGTCAAAGCACCATCACCATCTCCTGATTCATCTTCTAGTAGTGACAGTGAAGATGAAACAACAAGTCACACAGAGAAGACGATACCACAGAAGGTTCACCATTCAGGGCTTCTTTTGAAAGAATCTCAAACAGCAAATCATGGTCCAGATGCAAGGTGGCCTGCCCTCGATCTTGAAAATATTCCTACCATCAAGAGGCGTCTGGATATTAAAGCACCATCACCCCCTCTTGATTCATCTTCTAGTAGTGACAGTGATGATGAAACAACACATGCTGCAGAGAGGCCTGGGAAGGTGGGCAATGCGGCGGCTCCATTGCAAAAATTTCCAACAGCAACTCATGATCCAGCTGCAAGGTGGCCTGCCATAGATCTTGAACATATTCCTACCATCAAGAGACGTCTGGATGTCAAAGCACCATCACCCCCTCCTGATTCATCTTCTAGTAATGAAAGTGAGGATGAAACAACACATCTTACAAAGACACCAGGGAAGGTGGACATTAGTCAAATTAAGAAACAAGACTCAGGTTCTTCTTCTAGTAGTGAAAGTGATGATGAAACAACAGGTCACACCGAGAAGACGATACCCCAGAAGGTTCACCATTCAGGGCTTCTTTTGAAAGAATCTCCAACGTCAAACCGTGATCTAGATGCAAGGTGGCCTGCCCTAGATCTTGAAAATATCCCTACCATCAAGAGGCGTCTAGATATTAAAGCACCATCACCTCCTCCTGATTCATCTTCTAGTAGTGACAGTGATGATGAAACAATACATGCTGCAGAGAGGCCTGGGAAGGTGGGCAATGCAGCGCTTCCATTGCACACATTTCCAACAGCAACTCATGATCCAGATGCAAAGTGGCCTGCAATAGATCTTGAACATATTCCTACCATCAAGAGGCGTCTAGATGTCAAAGCACCATCACCATCTCCTGATTCATCTTCTAGTAGTGACAGTGAAGATGAAACAACAAGTAACACAGAGAAGACGATACCACAGAAGGTTCACCATTCAGGGCTTCTTTTGAAAGAATCTCAAACAGCAAATCATGGTCCAGATGCAAGGTGGCCTGCCCTCGATCTTGAAAATATTCCTACCATCAAGAGGCGTCTGGATATTAAAGCACCATCACCCCCTCTTGATTCATCTTCTAGTAGTGACAGTGATGATGAAACAACCCATGCTGCAGAGAGGCCTGGGAAGGTGGGCAATGCGGCGCTTCCATTGCAAAAATTTCCAACAGCAACTCATGATCCAGCTGCAAGGTGTCCTGCCCTAGATCTTGAAAATATTCCTACCATCAAGAGACGTCTGGATGTCACAGCACCATCACCCCATCCTGATTCATCTTCTAGTAGTGACACTGAGGATGAAACAACACATCGTACAAAGAGACCAGGGAAGGTGGACATTAGTCAAATTAAGAAACAAGACTCAGGTTCTTCTCCTAGTAGTGAAAGTGATGATGAAACAACAGGTCACATCGAGAAGAAGAGATCACTGAAGGTTCATCATTCAGGGCTTCTTTTGAAAGAATCTCAAACAGCAAACCGTGATCTAGATGCAAAGTGGCCTGCCCTCGATCTTGAACAAATCCCTACCATCAAGAGACGTCTAGATATCAAAGCACCATCACCAGACTCGAATTTGTCTTCTAGTAGTGACAATGAGGAAGATATAACACATCATAAAGCGAGGCCAGCGAAGGTTGACATTGTTCCGATAAAGAAACATGAACAGGGCAAGGTCAATCTTTCAACTTTTCCATTGCATGAATCTAAAACAGAAAGTTATGATCCATTGGGGTCTGCTGTAAATCTTAACCATATTACTCGAATAAAGAGACGTTTGGACATCAAAGCCCCATCATCACCTCCTAAATCGTTAAGTGATGAGAGTACAGTGGAAGGAAAGATAAAGGAAGCCAACAAAATCGGTCCCCATTTCTCATCAAGCAGCTCAGTTGAGCAAGACGAGTATACAGAAGATATAAGCAACCCATCAATCACAATAAAACAACATCCAGATCCAAGATGGCCTGAACTAGGTCCTATCAGCGCTCCTCGTATCAAAAGGTACCTAGATATGAAGACACACTCACCTTCAACTGAGTCGTCTTCCAGCAGTGACAAGAGTGACAATGAAAGTACATACCTACCTGTGAGAGTAGAGGGAGACAGAACTGTTGTGGGGATTACAAATTATCAACCAGGGTCACAATTTCCTGACATGAAAAAAAGTTTCCCCCTGATAAACAGGCGTTTAAATATCAGAGGACCACCACAACCAGCAGACTCCAGCTTTTCAAGCAGTACTAATGGGACACTTTCAAATCCCACTGTGAAACATGAGACGGACAAAGATGGTGTCAAGATCACAACTCAAGAGCAACAGAAAGTGATTAATCTAGGTATCCCCAAGATGAGAAGACGTCTGGATATTAAAGCCCCAGCACCACAACCAGATCTCGTACTTGACAGTACATCTGCAGACGTTGGACGGTCTGAATCAAACTCTTCAACAAGTGAGAGTGAGGATGAGAATAGTGGCAACAAGTTTAAATGGTCACCGAAAAGCCCACTGATAAACATTTCTCCCAAACCAAAGACAGACCACACTATCAAATTAGAAAAGTATACAGTTCTTACAGATGACCTGAGGGACCAACCAACAAATGACAACATCAGCCCAACACCAGAGATAAACCCAGAGCTCCAGTCAAGGTGGAACAACATGGATCTTGGCGTCTCCCGCTTCAGAAAGCGTCTTGATATCACAGCACATACAAATGTACCACCAAACCTGTCCAAGACACCTTTACCTGACTCGCCCTCCTCTTATATGGGTGAAAGTGGGACTGGAAATCAAACTAGCAGAACTAGATTAAAAAAGAACTTGGTGAAGGTTACTGAGGAAAAGTCCAACCAAGATATCCTGCTGACTGGTTTTGGCACTCCACATGTTAGAAGTTACTTGGACACAAAGGTCCCTGAAAAGGCTCCTGGTACTTCACCATTACATCAGCAGTCTGATTCCGTATCCAGCAGTGAGAGTGAGGGTATCTCAACAGAATACGCAGATTACACATGGAGGGGAACATCTCAGCTGAGTGTTGTCCCAGACGTGGCAGCTACCACGAATCGCACCTCTTTACTTGTGACCCATGCTGCTGATGAGTCACGCAGTGGAACTCAGGTGGCGAGGAAGGCTGGGGTAGAGCTCAAAAGCCAAGCATCAGAAGAGGGGGACGGGTCCGCCTCAATGTGGCCTCATCTGAGTCTCACAAATATCCCTAAAGTCAAAAGGGCGTTGGACATCAGAGCTCCGCTGCAAAGAGAATCCTTTCCCAACTGCAACAGTGAGGACGAGACAGAGCACACTGTACCTGAACTGAAACCTGGTGTCCCACGCATTAACAGGCGTCTGAATATCAAGGCACCATCACCAGAGCCAAATACTTCCTCGTCCTCAAGCAGCGAGAGCGACAATGAAGTGACAGGATACTCTGCAAAACAAAGCATACGTTCCTCTAATATGTCAGCAATGACAGACGTAGATTACTCTCAGATCGCTTATAAACGTTCAATTATCAAAGCTCCAAGGCAACGCGATTCTTTCTCTTCCAGTGGCAGAAGTCACACTTCAGACCATCCTGTTGCACAAGCAGGTCTATCCCATAGAGTGGGCGACCGAAGTGCATCTCTATCCCCGTGGGGAGTTTCCAGTCTCGAAGAGCAGAGCACCTTGGACGTGTCACCCGAGATAAGGTGGACGGGCATCGGTCGAAATCTACCAGACTTTTCCAGTGCGAGTATACGTTTGGATTTAGGTGTACCTCCTCCACAGCGGGCTCCTCCTGCAGAGCCAGAACTCACCCCACCTGACTCCTCTAACTCCTCTGATAAAATAAAACAGGACAGAGTGAAAGCATACGAGTCTCTGATGGATAGATTTTCATATCCTACTGCCAGTAGGGGTTCTGTTGCATCCAGCAGATCTCTGGACAAATTTGACAACACAAGCAGAAGCAAAAATGAGATTTTTAGGGCTCTGTCTGAGGATAGGAAGGAAAAGAAAGGCCTTGGTGCTTTAAAAGCTATCTCATCAAAGAGACTTCAGTGGGACACAGACGATAAAGATAAAGATGCTGTTTAGATGATCTCCTCCTACGTAGTGCTGTGAAACACAAGGTTATCCCAGTTTTAACTTTAAAGGGTTTGCAAGGACATCAAACCTGTGGCCAAACTGACAAATACACTGTTCCGCTATTCAGTTGAGAAAACTGCTGCAGGCTGCTTTATGTTATTCGCTGCTACAGAAGGGAGTCTGACTTTGGTGTCACATCACAAAACCTGATACTCCATTTTGACTTCCCAAACATAAAGATCTGTGATGTTAAACACAGAATTTACCACTAAAACAAAGAAATGATTGTCATTGGTGTTTTGTCTTGGATTAGATTATGAATTAAGCTTGAAATTATATGTAAAAACTAAAAATGATGTGTGGAGTAGTTGTGGAGCACAGTGTTTTGAGAAGCAGGTTTATTCTTCTCTGTTCATGTTCTTGTTAATCACATTTTCAAAGCACGTTGTATCTGTAATCCATTTAGCAATGAGAGTCCATATAATCGTAATGTGCATGTATTGTTTATACACCTCAATCAAACCATGTCTCACTTTGTGAGGTTAAGTGTTCATTTGTAGAATTAGGCTCATCTAAATAGCATCGACAGTAATGACAGCATAAAGTACATTTTGTTATTGGTTAACTATTGACAGAAGAGCCAGTAAGTTAATAAACCATTTTATTTATGTATATAGAGATAGGTTATAGTGAAAACAGACATATAGACACTTACATAGTTTACATACATATATACAGTTGGGACAAGGCAGTTCATCTTCCTGCATTGTCATGGGAGAAAACTCTGGTAACAACTACCTTGATCTTAGACGTATGCTGATGATTGATGTATTGTCATGACAATAAAGGCTTTCATATAGTTTCAGCTGCAGGGGATTTCAATGACATGGGAGCTGATGTACATCTTCACATATATACTTCATGTGAATTGTGACAGTGTGGTGCAAAAATTGCTGAACTTTTAATAAATAAAATAAGATCCTTTGAACTGGCTGCAGCCACCTCTGCAGCATATGTAAGGATGTGTAGGATGGGTGGGGAAATGCAGGAGGGAACTCCTGTTCCACCGTGAGGTTACAGGTGTGTTCCAGGTCTTAATAGACGCGATCATGTTGTTCATCAGTATTAGGAGAACATGGTCGGGAATATCAAAATCAAGCACAAAACATTTGCACAAATTCCTGTACAAAACAAAAAAACGCATTTGAAAAATGTTTTCAAAAAATCTCATCCATTCACAAAAGGCTCTGTCGGAGCATGCATGCAAATATTAAATCTTCAGACGATTCAGCATCACACAACAGCCAATGACGAAAATGTATACATGTGTTACAAGAACATTATACTAGGCGAAAGGAGAGGATAGCATAATCACACAGCTCCAAACTGTCAGTGTCCATTGTTTTGATTAGATTCTATGGGTGGTACAAAGCAATGCTTTCAGCAAACCTACAGTACTACTCAAGCCTTAAGGACCTCGTCCTGAGAAGGTCACTGGTCATCCACTTTAGTTACATTAACACTGTCAGTGTAGAGAGATGCCTACTAGAGAGGAGACCTGAAACTATCATTGGACTAAGGAAGACAAAACAAATATCACAAAGACAAAATGGACACCAACTATTTCTATGTCAACTGATAACACAGTCCAAACAGTCTTAATTAATCCTGAAATATCCCTGACCACTCAAGTGTGTCTGTGTGTGTGTACGTGAGCATGTGTGTGTGCGTATGTGTGTGTGTGTTGTAAGTGTCTTCACACGTGTATATACTGTACATTTGGGTTTGTTGGTACATGTGTGGGACACACAAAGTTACTTCCAAGGTTTGAGGCACAATAATACTCTTACCTACACAACGTAGATACATAAATTGGTCACCAGACCAATAAATGCTGATCAGAGCACTAGTGGCTCACCGCTGTACTTTAATAAGAGTTAGTAAGCAGCAATGCTGTTTTGTTTGGTGTTAAGAGGTCTGCGGCCTTTGCAGGGGGGTTAGCAACCTGTTAGCGTTAGCCAAAGTAAAACAGCAGAAGGGAACAGAAAGCGGAGGGGGGACAAAAATCACTAGCACAAATCAACAGTAAACAGCACAGGCATAAGAAACCTGCAATCAACCATTTGACACAGTGTGCTTATTAAAAAGTACTCCAACTTAAAATATGACAAACAATAGTTAGTGCCATCCATCCAGAAAGAAAAGCCTAAGTTCAAGTTCATTGCACAGATACATAATATTTAAATGTGCCTGGGTCAAAGTGACCCTGTTTAAGACTCAGACACAATGCATGAATGGTCACTTGTGTTGATTGCTCTGTGCTGCAGACAAGGGTTGAGGAGTGGTCCTCCCACACAATACCATTTTGCCTCCATCATCCATGCATGATTCCATGTTATCCTTACACAGACAGCAATATGACATGTCACAGTGAGAGAGAGCAATGCCACTGGGGACCGCTGCAAGCTTGCCCACTTCGCAACTCTCAGGTGGGAAACATAATTCCACAATGTCAGCCCCCCGCATCCGCAGTCTGGGCAGCATGCACCCAGGCTGCAAACCCATCAACCCCACCCCGGTCCCACCCCACAGCCCGAACCACTCCTTTTCTAGGAAGCTCCCACTGTCACAGCCTTACCATTTTTGTATTGTTAACTTATTGGTTGTTGATTCTCAAAGTCGTTGTTGTCACAGTTGTATATTTTTTCAATTTCTCCATTTTGCTCTGTGGCTAGGACATTTGTCTTTCCTTGTACCATTCCACAAACTCGTCCAACAAAACCGGCCCTGAAGAAAGGATAAGATAGAGATTAGAATAGATTAGAAAACTGTCATTTTCTTAACATGCACATTAGGCTCTTTTGTCATATTAGTGTGTAGATATGTGTTGACTTACAGGCACCATCCTCATCGTAGTTACTGAGGTCCAGGTTGATTGTCCTGCTGAACTCTAAAACATTGCACCACTGGTCTTTGTTGATGACTTTGTACTTCGATTGCTAGGGGAAAATAAATGAATACCTTTTAACATCAACATGGCACCACAACCTTTTAGTTACAACAACCCTGGCCAAGGTCAAACTGGACTTCAGACAATATTGCATACATCTATGGTACGTGACTGTACCCTCAATCGGGTAAAAGGTTGTAGAGACAATTTCCAAATGTGGTACGCACCTCTAGAAACTGATTAAACACAGGAAACAGAGGCCACGTCTTTCCCAGAAGAAGCCCCAGCATACACTTTGCTGTGTTTAAGTCCAAACTCCTCTGATCCTTTTCCTGTCCAATCCAAAAGGAGCATGGTTTTATGACATTGATGCAAAATGTCGATAACAGTTTAAATAGAAAATCTGCCCCAGTCCCTCTTCACATAACTGAATTCTTTAACCAGCTGCCATTTTTGATAATAAAGTATAACATTGTTATCACAGCCACTCTAGCATGTTTTCATTCGCCATTTGTATTTTAATTCACTCCAGTCTGACAAGCTTTATTTAAAACCATGCACGATTGAGAATTATGTAACTAGCCTCCACTCTTGAAGAGGTTTTCCTCTAAGTCAAAACCAAAACTGATTTTAACCATCCCAAAATATCAAGGTTGGTCTGTATGCTGGCTTAGATAAGACTTAACATGAATTTCAATCAGGCATACTTAGCAAACAACTGGATTTCACTACTGAACTGGAAAGGACTTGTTTTAGGGGTGTTACTTTGTGAGCTTACTCATAATAAGAAGATTTTGCTGGACTCACCCGAGCGAAATCAAAAGCATATCTATAAATGAGCTTAAAACTGGTGCTGTCGTTTAGGACAGATCTCAGGTATTCGAGCGAGTTCCTCAGCCTCTCTGTAGAGTCACACCTGACAACAGCAGAAAAGAGCCTTAGACTTTACACTGAAGCGGTTTCTTGAGACCCAGCAAATCAACCATCAATCTTGAAACCATCACGATAGAAGGACAAAAAAGTAGGTTATGTGACGTACTGCAGTGAGCCCATGCCTCTCAGCCACTCCTGGAGAGTAAAATATCCCATACTCTGGGCATCCAGCTTCCAAGCAAGAACCAGCATCACCACCTGAACACAGTAGTCAACAACATTTATAGCTTCTGATGTCATTAAATAGAAGACCAGTCAATCCAGATTATCCATCTTCTGAACCAACAAAACTGTTTCAAGTCAAACGCAGAAACCGAACGACCTGAACAACCTTTGAAACAAAGCACCAGTTTAACTACTAACTAGTAACATTGAAGTGAAACTAGGGTGGCCCTTTTTTGTTTTTAAGTTTATTATTTTTATTATGCTAACTTTACACTTTTCTATCATGTTATCAGAACCAAAATGGGGTCTCAAAGTGGCATGATTAACCTGAGCAGCAGCCAAAAGGTGAAAAACCTGAGCAAAAATGTAACCAGATGGAGCCAAACTACAAGACATATCTAAACACCCAAAATGCAGAACAAGCTACTTACATTCTCTGGTTCCACTCCGATGTCCTCACAGAACTTCTCCATGCCTTCTGGACCCACCACATCGTCACAGCCTATTTCAGACAGACAAGTGTGAAGCCACACACAGCAGTTTTACACATGGAGCCAAAACCAACACCACTGATCAGTGGCTAAATGTTGAATAAACCAAGAAGGTTGGATGTTTCAAATAGAACCCCTCACCTGCATATTCATAGAACCACTCCAAGCATCTTTTGCTAGAAAACGTCTCTTCCTCTCGAATTTGTGAAGTTTCATGTTTTCTGAAAACACTGCACATGATAAGACAGTTAAGTCTCAAGCTCTGCAGCAGTTCTGCAAGCAGACGTCAGAATTTCGTGTGATTTCAAAAAACTTTATGAGCACGTCACTCCTGCATAACTGAGCTGTTACTATGATACTGATGTGGATTATTTTTGCTTTAATCTTTGATAAAGGGATGTCACACCTGTCCTGGCGACTTTTCTTGGCTGACATGTCATCTCCAGAAGAGGGTCTCCTCTTTTTCCTAGGAGGCATGGCTCTGGAGCAACAAGCTAAGGGAAGCAAATGGATGACAGAATGAGAGGCATACCTATTGGCAGAAACACTGATCATGCACGCGTTCTCTGTCCTAACATTCCAACTGAGAAAGACACACCAGTTTGGCTGGAGTACAATGCAGCATTAATTTAACTAGATATGTGTTTTGAGTTACCTATGGAAACAAACAAGAAGTTGTACATGTCTTACCTGGGGGGTGGCTATCCTGCCCAACGTCTTCTGTCAGGTTCTATCCAAATACATAGGTAAAAAAAACACAAGCTCGTAAACAGGACACATGTTGACATGGTGCACACTCAAGACAAACAAATACCAATTTAAAAGCTGCTGATATGCATTTACCAGCCTGTGCAACGTGTGGTGGATCTTATGGATGCTGGCCAGTGTACTCAAGTGGGAATTCAGCTGAAAATCTATTTCCACAAAGAATAAAGATTAGATGATATTTCAAACGGAGGCACAGCACACAATCTTCTGCCAATCGAACTTACAGGCTTGATACAAGGGTACAAGAAGGTGACATTATCACAGCACCAACCAGGACCTGTGGTTTAAATCCTCACTCACTGTGCGGGGCTCAGGTGACTCTCGACTGATTTCTAGTAAGAAGCTTTACGTTTCATAACGGACAGAAACAAAGATCTGACACGACTGAGGGAGTGACTCCCCGGGACCACTCGACATAAACATGCAAACTCGAAATCCGTCCGATCGTGCACGCTACCTTGTTGCCAAATGTCATGTAAGCATAGTCGTGGAGGGGCTGTCATCAAACACCGAGGTGGCTCATATATTTCTAGAGGCCAGAAGCAGGCAAAGCAACACACAGTCGGATAGATAGCACTAGCTGCATACCTAAAATAGCAGTGCAGACGCGCAACTTGCACAGAGTTTACAAAGTATCTGGAGAGCAGGGCGCTTGGGCGTTGTAGTCCACTTCCGCCATGGAGGCCTCTGAGACCTCGTCTGTGCCCGCGACACTGAACTACAACTCCCAAACCTCGGCAAAACAACTATTTCTTTCTGACCCCTCTACCCCGCAACATTTACCTCAACTGATTGAATGCGTTTTACATGGTTTTGTCATTTTTAAATCTAGCTATACAAGGCTCCTGGCACACAAGGGTGGCGCATAGGTTTTGCGGCAGCTTAAGTAGGTGCCGCAAAGCCCCGCGGCGCCGCTGCAGCAGGCAACGAACGATGTTTTACACAACTGCGTCACAATTTTCATCCTCTGTAGTGTTCCGCAGCTGAACAGATAATGCAGGAATTCAGTGAAATCACGCTGATGCCAAGTTGGAGTGGACCCGCAGAGTAGACCCTGAGTAACGAGGAGTGCAAAGATCACGATGCTACGTTTAGCATCGAAAACCTCCTCGGTTTAACTAATGTCGGCGGCTCTGAAGTGAGCACGGCTACCGCAAAACAAAACAACTGAAGGCTAACCCCAGTGGCTAAAGTCGCTTGTCAGAAACAGCTGATAATACATTAGCGATCCCTCCTTTGTTGTCGACCAAAACAGCACTGGCAAATACAAAGAAACCAGCGAATAACACGGGATTCATACGCTTCCATCACAGCTCACGCCACCACAGGCTGGAAGTAGATAGGGAAACACCGAGCGTGTGTTAGCCTCCCTGCTAGTTTCTGTGCAGCAGCCATCAGCAGTATGATTTGATGAGGAATGCCTGTACAACGTTACTACTTACTTGCCGCATCAGAGTGCATTTTTATGAAACATACAACTGTCTGTGGGAAGTCTGCAGACCGGCCAATAGGCGGGCCTTGTCCCCGCAAACCACGCCCGCTGATCGCGATTGAAAGGGAGCCCGCTCGGTCTCCTCCTCTGCTCGTTATTGATTGGTCCTTAGAGGTGCCATGTAACGAGAGGGCGGTGGAAATAAATAAGCCCCTCCTACGCTCAAACGTGACTGGTCAGAGTTCCCAAACAGGCTCCGCTGCTTTCTCGATTCATTGGTCAAGATGATATTTATGGGCACGTCATCCACAGCATTTCCTCGTGCAAGCCTGGAGCCAGCCCACGATGCGATGTGATTGGTGGATTCAGTGATTCCTCGAGCACCGCTGTTTGGGTTCGTTGGGTTCGTTCAATGTCGGCAGGCGGGTGGGGGTTGGAGCAGGTGAGTGTGTTGACCATGGTGGTGATGTGAGTTGTGTCACTTTAACGGTGTGTGAAGAGAGGAGAGCAGCCAGCTAACTGTTGGCTTCCGGTTTCCCTGTGGGCTCGCTGCTCTGGTGGAGGTCCGGAGTGTTTCCACAGGTCCTGTCCCAAATACTGCTTCAGTGACAAATTCGACCGTGAGCTCCGTTTGTCATGTGACTGAAAGTCCAGCTCATGAGAAGAAACGAACACAAATACAGCCTCACTGATATGAAATCATTTAAATCGAGATGTGTCCGCAGTAACCTACGTCTCTGATTGTGAGTGACAGTAACCCCAGTGCACCCTCCTAGGATCATAACTTGCTGCATGAACTGATTTACAATGTTCAGGTATATTACAAAGTGTTGACGGGACATACAATGGAAAGAAAAGGTTACTTTAACAAAACCAAACAAATCAGAACAGAAATGCAGCTAGACAGTTTATTCAATTACATATTTGGTCTTTCGGAAATGATCTCCCAATAGAGTTATCTCTGAGATAAGGCCAAGTAACCATGGACGGGTAAACAGAGTAATATACTACATCCACTGGTGAAGGTGGGCAGGTCCAAGTCCCTGTGTACGTTAATAGATATGGCTTCAGTTAATGTATATAACTAGTGTGTTAAGTCATTGTAGAGTTGGTCGAAGTGTCTGCTGTATAGTGTATACACTGCTCTGGTTGTTATAACTGCTGTCTCCTTACTTTGTTGTTGTCCCTGTTTCTCCTGCTGTACCTTTCTACAATTGCAGCACTGCTAAGCAGTAAGTTCAAGTGTATTTATGCAAGTACTGAGGTACTTTATTTATACTTTGTTTAATTAATTATTTTTGAATTTGTACTCCATTGCGTTTCACAGCGAAATATTGTACCTTTTACTCCAATCCACAATTATCAGACAAAATATGTTGTCATAAATTTATAGATTAAATTACCCAAAACAATGTACAGGCTTAGCACTACCTTGACCAGCTACAACATTACAGAGCTGCTCACATATTGATACACAGTCTACTATTATATCTTTCAACAAAATAGATTTAACAGGGTCATTCTGCATTACTTTTGATAAATAATATATTGCCGATATTTTTGAACTTGAGTAAAAATTGTAATGGTTTTACTTAAAGTGGCATTATTTTCCTCAATAGTATTATGTGTACTTAAGTAAAGATTATTTCTTGAAAAGTGTCAGCATGATTTTATTTTGTAGATCTTTGAGGTGTTTTAAAATGTATTTGTGTGCAGTGCGTAATGAGGTCATGGCTCTTGATGGCTGACAGTATCTATTTTCATAATTGTTCTCTCATTAACAGTGAAACCTGAATTTTCCATTGAAAAAACATTGAATCTGTTCCTGTATTGGAGGCTGTTGCTCTGATATCACCATCTTTAATTGAAAGCTCTTATTTATAATGGCTATTCCCATTGATTCATACATGCAATATGACCAACCTGCTTGGGTTTTCTCATGTGAATGAATGGCCCACCTGTTTAACAAAACCAGTGTAAAATAAACAACCTCTCCAAACAAAGGTGTGTCTCACTTAAAGGTTCAGAAACTCTACCGAAGTTATTTTAACTGGAACTGCAAGAATTAATGTGCGTCATTTTATTTGTGCGAGCACAGCTTTTGACAATTTAAACAATATTCTATTCTTTATTATTTAATTTCTTCCCAAAACTATAATTTAACACTTGCTTTTACCCAGAACCTCATTTATTTCAAGTCCTTTGGAGGACAGGGCGTCTCTAGGATGGGTTTTTTCAAGTGGGGCGGAGTTATAAACATATGAACCAGGGAGGAGCAATTACATCGGCTAAAGACTTGAGGCTCGGTGAGAGGAAGTAGCACTTTCCTGGTAAAGTTTCACCGTACAGGTCCAGAGAAGGTTTCTGTAAACTCCGGCACCATGAGTTCGGCACAACCTACAACAACGAAGACAGAGGAAGCGGCAGATGTTGGTTCTAATCCAGCTGCAGTGAAAAGGGAGCTGAAGGTGAGAGGATTCGTATAGAATGATGTACACGAGAGCCAGATAGCATATGTATCGTATCATATACTATATTTTCACCTATAGTCTATTCTTTTTTTTAAATATTTGTTTTAGTGTAAATAACTTTGAAATGGTTTCATGTATGAAATGTGTTGAATATGTCAAACTACCTGTCCATCTAACCTGACTGCTGTGTCCTTCAGTGCCCCCTGAGTGATCGTCACATTCATGGAGAGGATATGAGAAAGGTGTGGAAGGAATGCCAAGAGGAGAGCTTCTGGTACAGAGGTAAACTCTAAGTGGTTCAGTATACACTCATACCTCTATATCATTTTTTTCTTATTAAGTAGAAACTCAGGAAGCTAAGAAATCTGTCAGATGACCTACACCACACTGCGTGGCTGGCTTGGATAGATCCACCCACACGTATTGTAAGTCATTAGGGTAGGGCTCATTTATCAACACCCACATGTCGAAGTGTGTTTACATTTTTCTCTGTGGAATTCAGCCTGTGACCAGTTAATCTCTCTCATGTCCACTCCTATAAAGTGTGTTCATTCACTGAGTCAAGTCTCTATAGCCGACTTAAATCCTTTGTTGTGAATTGGTTCCTGTTAGTTTGAGCGACGCTGCGAGTTTCCTGAAGTCGGTTAAACCCACACCCCTAAATAAATCCTTTGAAAAACCTGCTTCAGCAAATCACAAGAGATTCAGAGATACGCAACTACACACCTACACAGATCCACCGTCAGAGCAGATACTGAAGCAAGGGGAACAACTCGCAGGACAGAAAACAGTCTGGGTTGTAAACAGAAGCTACGGGAGCAAGAATGGTTAACCAGCTAAGAACTGACAAAGATCCCTGCTCTTTCTGTCAACAGTTAATTGTCTGAAGCCTCAATTCCCGTCCTTTTTACTTGCTGCCAGCTGCCGGTTCCTTTTCTTCTCTCAACGTGCTCTTATACAAACAACTTCCTGGACTAGAGTCTTATCCTGACCCTTGACTTATGCCAATAGATTGTAGAGTCTCGCCCTAATACAGGAGAAAGTTCAATTAGATTGAACTCTGCACAGGCCAATAAAGGCAAGAATCAATCCATATTAGGATGTGAATGTTACTTGACGGTTGAGTGATTATTAATGTGTAATACTAATATTGTTTTTGTGTTGTTTTGACGTTGTTACTATCTTTAAATTGAAATTGGAATGAATTTATGAGTTAACAAATTAAGTAATTAATTAAAATACTTCAATTAATTTAGCTGTATGAATTACGTTAAATAAAAGATTATTATTTGATATAAAAAATGTGTGCGTGAAACCAGTTCAGTGAAAATTGAGAACTAAAAACTACAACTAAACTAACACTCTGTGAATAATCGATTAAACTTCATTATGAAGAAAAACTTAAATTTAAGCTACAAAATAACAGACTGTCATTGAGAAACTACCTGTTTTCACTGACTAATTTCACTTTACAATGCTATACCACCACCTCAGAGGCTCATATCTTCACGGTTTTGGTTGTGGCAACAGAGAAGGAGATTCTTGTGGTACTTGAAAGAATAACTGCATTGAAAAGATGGCAGAGGCCAGAGAGTTAGTGCACCACCTACTTGTGTCCTAGTCTGGTAACCATTACAACAACAAATAGGCTTAGTCTACAAAATTAGAGGTCTGGTGCTTCGTGTGAAAAGGGTAGCCTGGAAATGAGTCAAATTCCGGGCCTTAATTATTGTCCCAGTCCGCCCCTGAACCCAAACCAAGATCTAACCAAGCTCTGTTACCTGAACCTAACCAAACTGTGAAGCCATGAAGGCAGATTTTTCCAACAGCAAAGTACGTCTTCTACATTGGCTTGTTCATATTGTATCTAGTATTTAAGACATTGACCAATAAACGTCAAAATTAGCATGACTTAACACAACAACGATTCATCCAGTCGTCATGAATCTGATTAGATACCTTCAGGACATGTTTGGAATTACGTCTATTGAAGAATTTCAAGCCATAATCAAGGGACACTACCAAAACCCAACCATGTACCTCAAAACCAAGTGAATAGAAGTTATAGAAGTCTCCATAGCTCCTTTTAAGATACAATTTCTGAATATTGTCTCTGTGCATTTCTCAGTGGACATCGCACTTTCCCAGAGTTGCTGTTTTTCTTGAACATTGACTTCCACCTGTTTTTATTTTTTTGCGGAATCTAATCTAACGGATCTAACATGATTCGGATTGAGATAGACATCTGATAATACTTGTTTTTGATCAGCTGCTGGCTGTTGTCTTTTTTCACTTTGTTTTCATTCTTTCCTCAGCTCTCCCCTTGTCCCTGGGCAGCATGGCTGTCACTGGTGGGCTGATATACAATGGTAAAGCACTGACTTTCATCAAATCGTCCTCATGTACAAACAGTCATTTCTGTAACGATCACATGTGATATAGGTCAAATTTTATTTCCATACAGGTATCTGGAAGTCATCAATGCGATTTGGTCCCTTTCCAAAACTAGCAGGTGTGTACCATACAGTATACTGAACTTCAGTTCATCTGTAGCTGTGCTTTTAATAATCCCTCAAAGAACGTTGGTCTTCAACTATTATTTTTTGTTTGTTTCAGTTGCTGGGATCCTTGGTTACGCCGTGGGCAAAGCATCTTATGTTAGAACTTGTCGAGGAAAGTTCCTCGAGCTTGATCTTGCGGATCGACCAGGACGTGGACCCGGGTCATGGGGAGGACCTTTCAATAAACATGGTCATGGACACAGGTGAGGAAAACACTGAATTTATATTATTTAATATTAGGTTGACAAGTCAGACGTTTATCTTCACAAATGTGATGCTGTATTAGAGGAATTGCGATTAATAATAATATGCACCAATTGTGTTTAGAGCAAGTTCAGTAATCAGAAGAGGACTTTGTTTTTTTATTGACAAGAAGATGAAATGATAAATAACCAAAAGGCACAAGATAACCCTATAACAGAGAATTTGCTTTCATTCTTGAATTTGTGCTCTTTACGGATAGGACTTGCAAAATAGCCATTCAAATAACAAACTCTGTTATTATTCAAGTTCTGGTCGATAAAAGCTAAATAATAATAAAAAGATGCCACAGTATTCTCTGTCTGACGTAGTTATTGGGAATGGACTTTAGAGTTGTCATAAGTCATGCTTCTCAGTTCATATTTTCACTTTGTCATCTTTCTAACAAAATGAAAAATATTATGGAAGAAAATATTCAACTATTAAAATGAGGAAAAATAAATATTCTTAAACCTGTGTGTGTCACTGACCGGGATGTTATCCCAACAGATCCTGCCACCATGTCTGTGAAGAATGTAAGAAAACCCCTAAAGCCGCACCGACAGAGGAAGTGAAAAGTTAAAGGTAAATTAAACGTATATAGAGCTATGAAAACCTATCTTGCACACAACTCTGAAGCCTGAATTTTAATTTTTCTAACTACTACAAATTTCTATACATACTCACAACATATGAAATAGCAGAGAAAGAAGGGTGATACATGCTACACTATATATTGGTCCCTGTTTCCAATGAAGAGTTTGGTATATAGACACACGCATGTAAAAATAACTGGAAAAAACAATGTTCATGCATTTCCTTTCCTTTTTCAGACTCATGGGAGGACTGACTGTCAGCATGGCCCTGTCAGTAGCAGCTATATTGCTACTTAAATGTTATTAATACTGTCAAACCATGCACAAAGTGCCACTAGGGGGAGCAATTGTCCTTTCAATCATAGCTCTGTTTTAGTGTATTCCATTTGATCATTTTCTAAACAATGAAATAAATACTAAAGAAAGTTTTGCTTACAAAGGGATTTTTTTACACTATTCAGTCAGTGAGTGTTTTGAATTGTTTATCAGCAAATAAACAATATCATACAAAGAACCAACCTGCATGAAAGGTTTTGGTCAGTAAATGTTTACAATCCTTCCATGTATGCTCATATTTGACAAATAAAGGCTTTGTAGAATGTCATTGTTGAATTTTTTTTTTCATTTGACAGATTTTATAACTTAAAAATCCAAACAAGGTGTGCCCCAAGAATTCTACGTTGTTTATTTTTTCCTCAACTTAAGTAACGTATGATACAATGGTACATTTACATTCAATGTACCTCTGAGCAATCCCATGGAACCAAAGCTAAACCATTGTGTGGATCTGAGTTCCAACTGTTTGCATCATTTCATCCAATGCGAGTATTTAGAGGTGGTACAAAAGTTACTGAATTGACTGTTATGGAAATCCACATGTTTTTGGTTCACTCAAATATGATGTCACCAATCTCTTTAAAATAGGAATTTGAACCAATTTATACTTAAGACCGACAATCCAACCCAGTTTATCAGCCTGCCTGGTTCTAGTATGTGTGAACTTTGTGAATGCAGCACAGACAACTGAGGTTTTCTATATTAGTTTATAGTTAAATACATTTAAATGTACTAAATACAAGACCAGACATTGTTAAAACTATTATTTGTGGCAAGTTTCCAGTTAGAAATGAGTTTTTTAAATAATTGCTTTTAAAGCTTATAATTGTTAATTTGAAAATATAATAAATTGTGTTGTGGATTAGTGTTTTGCTCTTCATCACCCATTGTTAAGTAATTGTGCTAAAAACATGCTAAGCTTTGTATTAAATAAAATCACTTGTTCTTCCTCCTTCGTGCACCCGCCCCCCCCCCCGAGCATGCGTCGGTGTACGCTGGTTGTCATAAATAAACGGACCCATGTGAATGTCACCCCGCGACGTCATCCAATCAACAGGTAGTGTTCTCGGAAACGTCACGTGTTTGGTCAAATAGAAAGCCTTGTTTCGTGTGGGCGTACGTCCTCCCGGCCTATCACAGTGAGCGAGGCGGGACAAACAGGGCTGTGACAGGCGAGCTCTGCTCTCAGCAGCGATACGGACAGAAAAAAAAATCACACCACTACGCAAATCCTTCCGATGGAGGAGGGCCAGGACTCTGGTGCTTGTTCGGCAATGAAAAGAAGCGTCTGAAAGCTAGCTGCCTAGCTCCAGTGAGGGAGAGGAGACAAAAGTTGTGAGTATCCCCAGCTTCACGAATAACCAAGTAATTGAGGACACGGCGGCTGCGGACTGGTGCAGTGAACGTTGGCTTACGTATAGTTCCGTGATTAACTTTGCTGTCGGGGTTAACGTTAGCTTCCCAACTGTGGTACCAGCATTGGCTGCCGTAGCATGCTAACCAAGGAGTTTGGCTGCTCTGCTAGTGTGAGTTAATCGCCTAGCTACCGTGCAACTTCCATCTGAAGCATCGTTCAGCGGGCGGCATTATTATAATCATTTAGCTAGCGACGGTGTTTACATTGCCATCACGCTAGCATGGTGGCCGATAACTTATCTGACAACTGGCTGGTGAACTAAACCAAGTTGCTCCTGCTGCTAGCTAGCTAGGCTGCTGCTCAGCATTAGCACTTTGCACAGTACAACATCAACACCAGGCTAGTTGCTAACTAAACGATACCACGAACGACCCCACCATTAGTCCGTTTCAACGTAGCTAGTTGTCTTTTTTGGTTGCGCCTTTGTCATGGGTAAAAACTGTCCGTGACAGAGAAGTAAATGCTTTGACGTTTTTAACCGCAGCGTGAGAGTCACCACGCACACAGAGTTAACCCAGTTAACTCAGGGTTTAATCAATGACCCGGATTTATCTGGGAGATAAGACACTGATGCGAAGCTTAAGTGTTGTTTGTTATCGTCTGGAAATAGGACGTTTTGTTGTTGAGAGGTAAAAGTTTGAAGGGACAATGTCCCAACACGTCGAGGCATGGTGTTTCCTCTGCATTGACATGACAGTGAGAGGACTATCAGCTCTGAGGGCTTCATTCTGCCTGTTCACCGTGCATCACACACACAATGAGGCATTTGTTCACTTACTGTACAGTCCAGCTCTTGGATACAGTCGGAGAGGAATCTGGTCAGTCTGCTGTGGGGCTGGAGGTGGAGAGGGCCAAACAATGTCAGATGGAGGCCCATTGACAGAAGAGAAGTCAGTCTGTGTTCTCCCATGGGCCCACATGAGAGTGGACTACGTTTTGAGTAGTAAGGAGAACTTCGTTGTGATGCATTGCATATGTAGAAGTCAGATTACAGCAGTGAAGCAGTCACAAGCGGTAGGTGGTCTGCATTTATTCACCCCTTTTCTAGTCTTGATGAACACCCAGAACAGACTACTTTACAGAACAGTTTTGCCATTCATACAGTGCACCTATTTTCCGTACTTTGTCACAAGTCAATCACACACCAGCGGCACAGTCATTAGTGCCAATTTGGGGTTCAGTATCTGGCCCGATGGGTATGTGCGATACTGGGATAAGACTGCTGACTTTCTGTTACTGGACAACCCGCTCTACCTCCCTGAATCCCCCCTTATGAATGTGCCCATGCCTTTCCTGACTTTTGGATAAAGGAATCAGAATCACCTGCCCTTTGGTTGGACTCTGGTTGGACCGGTGCTGATCGAACCGGTTAAGATGTAAAGATTGTGCCAAAACTCCTAATTTTAAATTGAGCATTACACACAGTGCTAGAAATGGCTGTCATTTCACCACTCATTCAGTTTGTTCAGACTTTATTCACACAATCTGCTTTTTTATTTTTACACTACATGCTTTCTAAACATGTACAAGCTAGCATCTCTTAAGCAGATCTATTTGACAGTTTGACCAAGTTTGATCTACCACTACAACCTTTTAAATAACATGTGAACAACAATTAAAAGCTCAACATCCTATTGACCCTAATTTGTGTGTAGTTGTTAGTAGAGGGAGATGACACCTAACTTCATTTAACTCCTCTGTTAACTTGTGCTGCAATGTAATGATGCTATGAAGAAGTACAGCACATAGTTTAAGCATTTCATACGCAAGGGTTTGCAGTGTTGTGCTAACCTCAGCCCACTGGACCATCGGCCTTTGTAACTGGCGGATCTCCCCTCATCCCTGCCAGGATAAGCTTCTGATGGCAGTACAGATGTGTCGTGCAGTCTCTTTATAGACACACAAATCAGTGGGAATCCCCCTAGATTGCACGTAGACATCTATCTGTGATTATCTGGGGCATAATTGCAGTGAATAAGTGGGTTTGGTTTAATCTGCTAAGACATTAATTGCATCGAAGAGTACAGGGGACGAAAAAAGCACACTCTGTGAAATGCCCCCACAGTGGCCCCTCACTAAGCTGCCCCCCTGCAAGGATTAACTGTCAACTCAGCATTTCAGTGGTGATTACAAAAATATTATGAAATGCAGAAATAACAAAGCATTTTCTTAATTTTATATCTTCATCCATAAAACATTCCTTTTAATGTTAAGTTTTCGCAAATCAAAAACAACTTATTTCCCCCCCTCCCAGCCTCTGCCTTGGTTCTCATTCATGTAAAGCTGTTGTCTGAAGAGAGCAAACCTCAGATGGTGTTCCTTACGAGGGGTTTAAAACCTGTGACTGTCCAAATATCTTGGCTCGTTGATTTCCTTGGGCACCTGCTTTGACCGATGACCTCTCAGCCGTTCCACATGGGCAGCTTCTACTCTATGTCCATATATTTCTCCTGCACAACATATGCGATGTCTCCATGGAATATAACACCGTTCATACATTTGGCAAGAGTACCTTATCTGACCTCCACACCTAGACTGATCAGTTGCATCTGGGTGGCACGTGACGCAGCAATTGCACATGGCTAAATTATTAACTGGGCAGCTAAACAAACAACAAGCTGAGGAATTAAACCTTGACGTTCGATTTAATATCGGTTCTATCTAGCTTCTCTGTATGCTAGCAGCTGTCCTATTGGGGAACTGCAAATAGTATTGCACCCAACCTAAATTGCATAGTTGGAGAACTATTGAATATGTGTCAAATGCTTAGAGCAAATGAAGGCTTCTTGTCACAAAGTGGAAATAAGAAGAATTTTCAGGATTGAGTGTATGAGAAAATAGAATTTTGTCTCTCGGACTTTCTTCAGATTAACTTCCAAATGTCTCTTCTTCTCAGTGCAATGTAGATTAAAGCACAACATTACTGACTCTAATTTGCACGGGTTCATCATTCTTTTCTTTGATTGTACTGAAAGACTGGGCATAATGTAGCACACAATAAGGACTGAGTCTAGCTAGAAATAACCTATAATTGAGCCCTGCTGAGGAAGATTATCCTTGGCTTTGGGAGAGAGGGTTTGGAGCATAATTGATGTTTGGGTCCGTCTCTGCCAAAGAAACCACCCTGTCTTTGCCCTCAAGACGTCCTCGGCTGAGATGCAAGTGTTTCTTCTGTATTTTGAGCTGTTGACGCTTCATTAAATCCTCATATTTCCTGTCTGTATGTGTCACCCATTGCAAGTTAATGCTAAGAGGCATGTCTGTTCAAACATTCAAAAAAGGGTGTTTTTAAAATCATCTTCCTTTTCTAGTCAGAAGCAGCCAGTAATGTCTTCTCTGAAGAGGTAGTGATTACTACAGGCCGGGCCTGTCATTTAGTGCTGGAGGGAGCCAGATATAGGCATTTCACCCTTTGTTCAATTTACTGTAGCATGCTGCCTGATTCGAGCTGTGAGCTAGCTCAGTTAGGACGAGTACAGTAAATAGATCAGACATCTTTAAGTTTGTGATTTACTTACAAGGTGAACTTGAAGAAAAGCTGTGACAGAAGAATGACACACAGCAAAATGGGTCTGGAAAATATTGTCTCTGTCTGGGTTATGTTATTTCCTGGATGGACTATTAACCTCTTGTTTGCGGCATCCTAGTTGTACGCTGGACTCGGATGATTGCAGGGTGACATAAATACATTAGATGCCAAGTTAACCATTGATAAGATCAGTCATGCTGACCTTTAGCTCATCTCCCTTGTTCCAGTTTCACTGAAATATAAATGTTTAAACTCACGAAAAACTGGAAAAGTACTGATTGGTAGCAGAATTAGTAAGACTTGTTGAGATGTGAGATATGCTTTAGCAAAACCACAGAAATGCAAGCTCTTAAATATAGAGCAGGAACTCAGTTTGTGGCTGTATCTGCTACAGCGCTCAGGATGTGCACAGGGTTTGGTTTAGCCCTTTTCTCTTTGGTCACAGTTTGTGGAGTCGCTGAGCTGGAGCAGGAAGTCAGATGTATTATTCACAGGTCTGTGAGTGTGAGAAGTTAGCTATTGGCCCTTTTTAATTTGTTTTACTTCAGCTTTTCTGTGTTTGTGGTGGGTGGGATACCTGCGTTGATATGTAGCTGTGACATGACTCTTTTGGTCTGTCAAGGTTTTTGCTTGGTTTTGTTTTGACTTGATATCTATGCTGACCTGTTCTCACCATCTGTCAACTGTGTAAAAGTGGAAGTTCTCACACCTCAGCTTCTCTGTCTGGCTGCTGTGTGACTCAGTGGCTTGTTCTTCCTTCCTTTGTTTGACAGCAGAGTGATAATGATTACAAGCCTACGCCTCCTCTATACTCTCTTCATTTGTGTCATTCTAATGTCAATGTGTCAAAGGCCTGTAAATGTTACACTCACTTACAACATTTGTGATTACCCGACTATAAACAGAGCCCTTTTAAGCCACTGTGATGATAAACTGGAAATAATGTACAGTTTTGGAAAGCTCTGGTTACTTATGTAACTGCCTCTTGGATGTAATGGGTAATCTTCAGATAATTACTCTGCTCAGGAGGAGGTTTTAATCCAGCCCCAGTACAGGGCAAACCAGGCTGAAGCCAAGTGGGTTGACCTATTGTTTTGCTTTGACCAAGAACAAACTATCAAACATCCCTTTGGCCTCATTACTCAATGGGTGTAAAGGATGTTGTTCTGTGTCATAGCAAAGTGGGAAAAAAAAACTACATATCAAATCTCTTTGAAAAAACAGGAAGAAAAAAAGAATCTTTAAAGAGAAACATAATGGAAGATAGATTTCATGGTTATATTAATGTATTGTGAGGGTTCAAAGCTAAATTGAATCTGCCGTAGAGTGGATGATAAAGGACTATATTTAGCAGTACTGTTATGTGTCTGGTTTGTGTCATTGTCTTCTTGTCAGTCCTTAAAGACACAATGTCTGCTCCTTCTGTTTCAGATTTTGTGCGGTGAAATTTTGGACCTTCCTTTCTCGTTCCAGTCCCAGCTCCCGCTCTATGGCCTTAAGGTATGCAACATGGGTTAAGTGGGCTGTATTTCTGAAAAGGCCACTGTGGTTTAGCTTTTTTTTTTTTGAACAATTTATTTATTTCAATTTTTCAAACAAACAACAGTGATACAGGGCATCAAATCCCTGCCCCCCCCCACCCCCACCCCATGGGCCAGAGTGGAACGAAAAAGGACAACAGCAATAGCCACAGCAACAAAAAAAATAAAAAAATAAAATAAAATAAAATAACAACATCAGCGAAGATAATACTGACAAATCAAAACAAAAAAGATAAAAATAAATTAAAAAAAAAAAAAAAAAAAAAAATACATTAAATAAATAAACAAAAATAAACCACAACAAAATCCAGATCACACACAATGTAACAACATAACAACAGTCCCATTCAGTGTATCCAGTCCTATCTCAATGTTGACCACCCGTGTCACGCCCAGGAGCAGCTCCACTGTGTAGGAATGCCACAAATCCTCCCCAACACCTATCAAAAACTGATGGCCTCCCCCTGAGACCACACAAAATCTTTTCTGATGGTAAATATGATGAGAGCTCTTTAAGCCACAATGAAACACCAGGGGGGTCCTCACTTTTCCAGTTGATAGCTATGCATTTGTTAGCTGCAATCAGGGCTAATCTGATAAAACGAGTGTTGACTCTCATATTAATTGGTAAAATCGACAGGTCCCCCAATAGTGTCAGCCGTGGATTGGCCGGGATTTCCACCCCTACAATTCTTTTTAACAATGTCCAAGATAGAGCTCCAGTACTGCTCCAAACAATCACACGTCCAGAACATGTGGAGAAGGGATCCTATTTCAGTCTTACACCTAGGGCAGTATTCAGAGTAGTTACTACTTATCTTATGGAGACGATGAGGAGTCAAGTAAACCCTGTGTATAAGATTAAACTGTAATAATTTGTGTCGGCTGTTATAGGAGAATGATTGAGAGCTACTACAAATCTTCTTCCATTCAGAGTCCTCACAGGCATAATCAATGTCTGTTTCCCACTTAAGTTTTACCTTCAAAGCTGTATTTTCTGACAGGCTCATTAGTCTGTTGTAAGCATAGGATAAAAAGCCTTTAGAGTTATGCTTGTCTCGCATCATACTGTCTATCTCAGAGTCCTCTAAGGGGGTAAGTTTCCCACCTTGCTGTACCCTAATGAAATCCCGGACTTGTAAGTATTTATAAAAATGTGCAGAGGGGAGCCCAAAAGAGAGCCTCAGTTGCTCAAAGGATCTCAAATTATTGTGCTCATATAAGTGTCCAAAGGTGCATATACCTCTGCTATACCACTCTCTAGTAATACCATCTCTCAAAGCCCCAGGTAAGGCCGGGTTAAAATGAAATGGAGTAGAGCCATACAGTGTGCGAACACTATGGGACTTTGCTCTGATTTCATCCCAGATTTGTGATGTAAATTTTATCATTGGATTTGAGGATACAGGTTTTTGCTTGTGATAAGAGTTAATAAATGGAATGCTACACAAAGCTTCCGCTGTATGAGACTGTTCAATCTGTTTCCAAGCTGGAGGGTGTTCTAAATCTTTAATCCAAGTCCAGATAGCTCGGGATTGAGCAGCTAAATAGTATAACCGAAAATCTGGTAAATTTAGCCCTCCCTGTTCAGGGGGCCGACAGAGTGTTTTGAGCTTGACTCTGGGAGTTTTACCATTCCACAGAAATCTAGATATCAGTCTGTCCAGGTTTTTAAAGAAAAATTTCGGAGTTGGTGTTGGCAATGCTTGAAACAAGTAAAGAAATTTGGGTAAAATATTCATTTTAACACAATTTATTCTTCCAATTAGGGATATGGGAAGAGACTTCCATCTGTCTAGGTCTGCTTCAACTTTTTTAAACAGGGATTCATAGTTGAGAGAGTAAATCTGATGTAGCTGGTTGGATATTTGCAGACCAAGGTAGCAAATTTTACAGGGGTCCCAATGAAAGGGAATGTCTCCTCTTGATAATCCCTGAGCAGCTGGGTTAAGAGGCATCATCACACTTTTCTGTTTGTTTATCCTGTACCCCGAGATGCAGCTATATTCCTCTAACAGGGTGCAGAGGGCAGGTAGCGACGTCTCCAAATTAGTCAAATACAGCATAATGTCGTCGGCATAAAGCGAAATTACGTGCTTTTTGTCTTCGACCATAACACCTTCTATTACAGGATGCGTTCTAATAGCAACTGCGAGGGGCTCGACTGCCAATGAGAAGAGGAGAGGGGACAGGGGGCAGCCCTGGCGAGTGCCGCGTGACAGGGTAAAAAGTGATGAGATGTCAGCATTTGTTCGAATCATTGCTGATGGATTAAGATAGAGTATTTTTATCATTTGTATCAAAATTCATTTTTTCTAAAACTGCAAAGAGATAGGGCCATTCTAAACGATCAAATGCCTTTTGTGGTTTAGCTTTTACAGAAGCTGCAAGCTAATTAGTGTGGGAACGACCAATGTGCTGGATTAATCTGTTTGTTTGTTTTACTGAATTCTGAAAAGACGCAAAGCAGACTTTTCAGTTGTTGCCCATGCTGCAGTTGTAAGGTGTATAAAGCACTGTCATACTTTGTCAGATGTATTTATCCCAATATAGGCTAAAGGTTTTAAATGCTATATCTATCTACGGAAACTGCTTTAATTGTGTGTATAATGTGTATTCAGCTGACATACAATGTGTCAACGTTTTTAGACGTGTGTGTGTATATATATATATATATATATATATATATATAGCAGGTGTCACAATTGACATTGCATTACAACAAATAAAATAAAAACACCATGTTTATCAATGGAACATATGCCTGTTCAACCTAGTTAGCAAAAAAGTAGCAAGAGCCGATGAGTGGCAGCTGGTGCTGAAGGAGATTTCTGTCAGTTGTACAAATGTAGTGACACACAGAAAATACATTGTAGGGAGTACAGGTAAGCTCTGTCACCGCAAAGAAAGAGGTTTCCCTGTCAAATCTCGATTTGGGTTCTTTCTCTTTGAAGTTTTTATGGTCTTTGAGGGTTTTCTCAGGATGGTAATTGAAAAAAAAAGTTATTATATTATCAGAAAATTATCATTGGATTAATCTGCAGTGAAAGTAAGTCCTTGGTTGCAGCACTAGTTCTGGTCAATACCCTTGAATATAATGAGGATAAAAATGTGGTTCAGTCAGTTTTGCTTAAGCATCTGAGTATCTATCTGTAAACGTTGTAAAGTAGTATTACACTGGTCTCTTCCTCTAATTACAGTTTTAGCATATTATTACAGCCTCTGGAAGATGAGTGTCATCTCAGATGGTAATTGTTCAGGAGTGTAAAGGGCATAATTTTGATGCGGGGTCTGGTCAGGTCACATTCTTCAGCCGTGACGACCAACTGTGTTGCCTCACAACTGTCAGTCAGGTCTTAGCAGACCCAGCTTGATCTCTTTGTTTGAATGTCTGAGCATCGAAGTTTGCATGTCTTGTTCCTGTTTACAGATGAACGACTCAGTGTCCATAGTAAGCTTTCTAAATTCCTCCCTTTGCTAGTAGGTGCGGTAGAACATACAAGGGATATTCACCATCTTGTCCTATATTAAAAGAAAACGCATAGTTACAAAATTCCCCAGCAGAATCCTCATCTCCCACAGAAAGCATTGCCTCTGAGGTGCTGCATTTCTGTTTTTTACCCCCAAGTAAGGTAGCATATAAAATGCCGGTGCCTCGGCTAGTTTGGATTTAATTAGGATGACAGAACTAACACCATTGTCACTGGCTACAGCTGTTTAGGAAACCTTTGAGTAATGTTCATGACGTTTCTGACAAAAGCTTTAAGCAGATGACTAAGAACTTGAAGGTGGGTCAGCTGACTAATCAGAGCAGACGGAAAAGAGGGCCCCTAGTAAAAAACAATATCTATTAATGATAATGTCCAAATGAGCCCATGTGAGAACACAGCAGGAGTTCCGCCACAGGATTCGCTGCAGGCTACTGGGCGCGTTGTTAAATTTCTACAACTTGACAAACAAAAAAGAAGATTAAAAAATTCTAAAAGAATTGTAATTGAACGTTGACTGTAGTGGTTACACTGTGAGATTTATATTCCTTGGCAGATCTTTTGACCAAAATGTGTTGTGTATATATATAGCCTAGCCAGGGGGAAGTGTCTGTCCATGGGATCAAGTGAACTAAGGCTGTGTGAGGGTGTGCCTCTTCCCAGCCTTATATGAGGGGAGACCTAAACTCTCAGACTTAAAAAAAAAGAGACTTAATGTAAACCGTAGTGATGTAAACCTCTAAAACTAAGCAAAAAACAAAGTGTTGAATCAAGCAGATATAATACCCATCAGGTACAGCAAAGGTTGCAGTCTGTCTTTTTTGATTCACAGACTTTCACACTGTTTACAAATATGAATTAACATTAATAACTTGTGTATTTGTTGTTGTTATCAACTGAACAGCGAGAATAATGACCAAACCTTAAAAGCTTTATTAAAGGAACTGAACCTTCAAGTTTTATGGGCTGTAAATTAATTTAATTAACTTAAAAAAAAACACTTAGTGATTAAATTAAGCCTGTATATTCATGACAACTGTAAAATTTAATTTTATGTTTGCATAATTTCTGATTACACTTTAGAGCCCTGCACAGGATTGCCTTGATAGTGTGGTGGCTATTTACACCATTAGGGGGCAGTGCAACATTGTTTTCATATTCGTCTTACCTGATATGGACATGGGACTGTTTACTTACATCCAGTGGTTGAGGTAGCAGCTCAGAGTTTTACATTCCCAGAGCGATCAAAATAACTGTAGTGGGCTGAGTGGGGACAGTGTGCTTTCTAGCCACCCCAGCTGATTGCAGAACACACTCTGACTTCTGGGCCCCAGCCCACAAGTTTTCCTGTTTTCTTGTGCTTGAAAGCAGAATGAAGCAGAGGCGGGTGGGACCCAGAATGGCATAGGAACGCTGCACATTGTTCCCAGAACTTCCTCTTTCACATTCCTGGCTTGATAGGATCTGGGCCTCCTGTGCAGGGGTATTGTTCTAACTTAACAGCACCACAGACCTGGCCCCAGCAAACCACAGCTGCCTCCACTGGCTATTGTCGAGCTCATACCGAGTGATGGCTCATCAGTCATCTCTCTCTCCCTCCTTCTGACTCATTTAGTGATTCTTAGGATCTGCTGCCTCAGCCTCTCTGAATCTTTGCTCTGACCTCAGTCTTGCACTATCCTAACAAATGTCCCTCCTTGCAACTTAAAGCTAAAGGTTTTCCCATTGCAACTGATGGATTATGTTTTTGATGTCTTCAGTAACACAATAATAGTATATATGATATTGTCCCAACAAATCTTCCTCATGTTTTTTGACCCTGAAAGGATTTTCTGTATGTGCATTGGGTCAGCCAATCACACAGGTTTTCTCTGTTATCTAGGTCTATATATATATATAATGATAAGGGAAGAAGCATCCATTAACAGTATTGCTGTGGAAGTAAATAAATATCAAAATGACCATTTCAAATTCAAACTACCTCCCCTAGTCAGAATCTATGATATCCTGTATTATGCTACTTTGTTTCGGTTGTTTATGTGTAAAATGGATTTATCACAAAATTAACGCAATTTTATGATGAGTAAAGTAAGTACATTCAATTCGTCAGAAAAATTGCCACAACAACTGCAGTGATGTAATAGTTCAGCTCTCTGCAATGAGATGGTGAGCCAGACTCCATCTTAAAAGCATTCTGGTGCTTTGCCATCAGTTCTTGCTGAGCTTTTTCCTTTTATCCCCTCAGCAATTTAGGGGCTCGTCACTAGATTTCAACAATTTGTTTGTGCCGCTTGGCACGTTTCCCGCCAGCTGGCCTCTAGAGGGCAGAGTTCAGGGCAAAGTGTGGCCCTGTATGCGGCATTTCATTCTCCTACTTTGTTCTCACTCTGCAGGCTAGGTTTGGTGCGGGATAAATATAACAAGAGAGCTGTTGAAATGAACAAGTAACTGCAGGGGTTTTAAAAAGTATTTAGAGAAATCACACAGGGAAACTGAGAGAATGACGATTTTGTGTACTTCCCCTCTCAGTTGACATGTATAGTGTATAGTGAAACATTTGTCATCTCACTGACATTTTCACAGGCTGCAGTAGAGGGTGTAAGCACTTCCTTCATAACCGTTTACTGGTCTTACACTTGCCGTAGTTAATACAAGAAGTAATGTTCTACTATAACACAAGCTTTTGAAATAAACATGAAAGTCGGGGCTTGCGGACACTTGGATGACACCACACAAGAAGTATGGGGTCATGTTACGTTTCTTGTCTGTTTTATTACGTCTGAAGAAGAGGTCTCCTTGTCTGAAACACTGTTTACCCCTGAAACACCACTTTGTGGGCTCAAATACTTCACCCACTTCTCCATCAGCATAGTGGTGTGTAGATAATAATTTAATTACCATTTTTCAGTGAACTATCCATTTAATACATTTTTCTCCGCCTGACAAATGTACGTCCATTTACTCTGACAAAGTCCACCACGCACTGGGGAAGAGTATTACTTTGGTCCTTCATAAGAGTGTTGTTTATTTGGGGTTGCACAAAATGGACAGCATACATCCGCCTTATCCTGTGTGAAATGGCAGTCTAAAGAATCACTGTAGCACTATTGGCTTTTACATGACACCCATTTATATCAAAAGCTGAATGGCCTCTTGATTATAGTGAGATAAAATAGAAATTCATCTGGTGCGTGTTGCAGTGCCCCATCTCCATCTTGAGGGGGATAGTTAATGACGAATCAGCAGAACCTGCATCTCTTAAAGGTGTTTAAACACTCAGCAGCCCACTGGCGCCACCGTCATCCTAACTTTTTGTGGAGTGTTACATCTTTGTATTGCTGTGGTGGACTGGTTGGTTTTCTGCTTAGATGGCCTGTTCATTTTTGCACTCAGTCCCAAAGAACAGCAAATTTTGGATTTCTTTAGGCAGTAAGCTTTTTATGAGAGTCACCACAGCGTAGTCCCTCTTAGTCCTCAGCGAGGGATATTTGGAAATGCTTTGCGGCAGGTACATGCTGTCCAGCTGAGCAGAGCACAGCAGTATGTCATCGCACCGTTTCACAGACCCCATCACTTCAGTCATTCTGCTTCACTATATAATAATAATATAATAGCTCAACATATTCAATCAGAAGTGAAAGCAAAAGCAGGGGTGTTCTTGTTACACGAGGAAGTAGCAATAAAACAAACATGCTTATGTGTTTGTGTATAAATGCAAACAAGAAACATCATTCTGACAATGATAATGGTTATCAGTGAATGCAGGCGTGCAAGTGTGGTCAGTTCAGCGCTTTCCTTCTTCTTTTAGTGTCTGTCCATCTCCTTCCTCCCCTCTCGCTCTCTTTAACTAGTGAGCAACACAGACCAGCAGGGAGTGGCTGGTGTCGTCTATATTGTGATTGGCTGCTGGCCCAGGCTGTGCTATCTTCTGTGGAACATGTTTTAGTCCCACCCCAGATAGAGCCTGGCACTCAGTCATAGCCCTACCCACTCACAATGACATCATGGCCCATGAAAAGTGCCAAGTCTGTTTGCTCACTGATCACACAGGTGATGTTGCCGCATTTGAAGTTTCTTACTCTTGTCATGCTGGCTAGGTACAGTCGACAGCTTCTCATCTGTTAGTTAGTCAAGACAAACGACTTCAAACACCCAGACAAGTAGCTGCTCTTCTGGTCTGTAAGGGCATACCTTATGGCCCACACACACAGGCTCGGACAGTAAGTGAATGTAGCTCCTGCAGTTAGTTTCTAGCTGGACACAGGGACTGTGCCCCGTCTGCAGGCTTGTCTGTAAATGGGGTAGCTTCAGCAAGTGGATAGCTTGTATTGGACAATGGCACGGCACAGGCAACCGGACAATGCACCAGAGTGAAAAACCAAAAAAGTATTTTCAAACATGGAATTTCTGAAGAGCCTGGTTCCGGCAGCCATCTCAGGAGAGGGGCCCAGTGAACATGGGGGAGCCTTGCCCAGGGAGACTGGTCCAAGGCTACTTCGCATGAAACGACTGGGCCTGCTTGTCATGGGGCAGACTATTGAGGAGGTTCCGGTTGACCCTGTGATTGAGGTAGGGCCACGGACCGGCTCCTCCAGGCCTGGCAGCAGTAACAGAGCCCGCTTTAAAGGTACAACTGACTCATGCATATGGACACAGCAGTTATCTGTACTGATTTAGTCGTAATGCCTTTCTGCCCATTCACTAAATGCAAATTTCATTTGATTTTGTGTATATTGTATTTTAAGCTTTATTAACATGTAAGCAAAGGTTGGCTTTACACTCACCCCAATGACACCCCCCTTTTCATATTTACATATTGTTCAGAATAGTATATGCCAGGGCTGGAAAGTTGCCTATGTGGTTTTTATCATTGCTGTGTTTGATCAACTCTACCATGTATGATTAGGTGGTGTGGTATCAATGCACTAGCAAAGCTCAACTGTCAATATGTCATATAGGCAGGTCTGTGCTGAGCTGTACTCTTCAAAGCAGAATGCAGAGATACGGACTAGTTTAATGAAAGATCCAGAGATCCGCTTCTCAAAGTCTGGGGGAAAAGGAGCGTGAATAGTGGCAGCCCTGGTTCAGCTGAAGTTGAAAACACAAATAAAAGTTAGGTCACTAAATCGACACAAGATGAGTTCATATTTGTATCAGACTTTCAGAATTTCTAAAACACAGCTGTCGGTATCAGGTCATATAATTGTATGGCAGGTGTTGACCTCATATCAGTATTCAACAGCAACATGTTTTGCTGGGGAGACCTGTCAGATGTGTGAATGAGCCGACAAATTAAACAGATTGAAGGAAGCAGAAATTAAGCCAGATCAAAACTATTTAGTTTAAATGAATTATCATTCGTGAAGAGTTTTATTTTTTGTTCATACATTTTGTGCACTGCTCCCATTAAATCATTTGCCAGCAGCATCAACCAGCTGTTTTCTGCTTAAATGACTTTATGCAACCAAACAGCCGACAAACAGTTTCAATGTTTTTTTAAGGCCAAGAAACAGTTAATCTGACAGTAGAATTTAGGTTTCCTCGTGTCAGACGACCAGGAAACTCAATTTGAAAGCTTATGTTGCTCTCTGCCTGTTTAATATCTGCTGTGACGATTGTTTCCTAACACATTAACATCTTAATATGATAATATATCAAAGCTGTGTGTCTGCCAGTGTGTGTTAAAGTTGAACTCTGGATCAAGGAAATTCCGGTTTGTTAAAAGTAGTTTTTTTCAGATCTAATTGTGTCGCTGTCTGATGTCGATTATTAATAAACACACTTTGACATGAGGTGTTGTTTTCCTCTCATCTGTACATGACATATATACCCTGAAAGTTACTATTTTGACTATGGTGTGCAACTCTATTATTTACCTGATCCTGCCTCACACTATTTGCTGAGTGAACTTGTTGCTTTGTAATTTTGCATTAGAAAGCTCAATGGGAAACCAGCTAAGGAAAGCTCTAATTCAGCTTCTGTGATGGAGAGCTGTTCCACTGACTAAGTATGCCCCATACAACTGTATTTAATATCAGAGACTTGTATCTAGACAACATATAAAAAAGATAAAAAACCTGCGTGTCTTAACTTTGAGGGTTGTCTGTGAAGCCTGAGCTGTGCTGACATTGTTAATCTTGTGAAGTAGGTCGACCATTGTATTTATGGATACAATAGCTAAAGGTTTGATAGGTGTGTTTACATATACAAATCATGTGTGCGTGCAGCCCAGTCAGCTTGAGCCTGTACTGTCGTGATGACTTGTCGTTGTGTCTCGCGGTGTGGCTTTCTTGCAGTGCTACATGTCGGAGCATGCTTGCACCTTGTTTGTTCATGGCTAAACTTTGACTGAGCTCTTACTTCTGCTGCACTAACCCAGCCTCAGAGATTATGACTATTCAACATGCTAAACTAAACCACGATAACTTTTTAGTATTAGTAACTCACTTGGGCAAATTGTTTTCACATCATTCCTTTCTTTCTTTCCAACTAGGACACATCCGTCATATTAGAAAAATATCCTTTTTACTTCATGTTGGAGGTGGCAGGGGTCACAATGGTGAGTTATGTAGCATAAGTGTGGTGGCATAATGTGATTTAGCAGTAGTTGAGGTAAGGATAAGTAAAGATATAGTAGATTGGTGTATTCATACCTTTATACTTAAAGGCCCCACTCCCTAATTGTAGAACTGGCATACCTTTTAAGTTGTCTTTTAAGGTGGTGCTACTTGTTTCATTCTGTCATTTGTCTTTCCTTGTGACATAAGCCAGTTGACAGCTGAATGTTTGGGAAGGGTTTGATTGAGAGAGTATTTAGTTAGTGGGTGCAGCAGGCTTCATGTTTGTGGATTGGGAGTGTTGGGAGCACATATGATTGAGCATGAGTCGGAACTACAGCGTTGTACTCCTGGAATGATTTCTGTCTGAACAATATGATGTGTTTGAAGACAGGCTAGACAAACTCCTTGATCAAGGCTCTTAAATAGTTAAGAAGGTTAGACCAATATGTTTTTTTCGCTTTTTTTAAAGGGTGATACAAATTCTAATCATTTGTAATCATTGTAAAAACTTATATTTTGAATCAGTATCCCTACATTTGCAATAAAAACTCAAATCGCATACCTCCACCAAAGCTGCCGTTTTTTTCTTTTCTTTAAGATCCATGAATTATATCCTTGGATAACTGAAAATGTTGCAAAACATCCCATCTCATAATGTTAAAGAGAGTAGGAAATAAAACCTATCTGTACCCTGTTCTGGTTCCAAACCGAAATATTAAGGGTTCTTCCCTCACACGCAGTCAAACCTTCCAAGTTTCGAGAAATCAGTTAACACATACACAACAACCAACCAACAAAGTTGTGGCAATACAACTGCATAGTGGAGATTACAGAAATTCATTTATTTTATCATACATCGGTTAAAAAAAAATTACGTTACCGATAATCGCAACTGCTGAATATTGGATGCGATAATTGGCTAGCGCGACAATCAATCCACCCTTAATAGTTATTAACCAGCTGTAGTGTAACATTAAACCCCATATTGGTGCCAAAGAGTGTTAATTTAGTGGGAATATGATTTCATAGCTGTGAAGACGAAGAATGTGAGTATGGTGCTCGCTCTCCAACCAGCTCCTTCAGTATAAGCACTTCTCCGTAGTGAACAACTTGAAGACGGCTCATTTGAGGAAGTACGAGTAATGTGATGACCTTTTTGTGCCTGCGTTAAGATGAGTTTTTATTCAGATTTGCACAGTGTTCTGCTCTGTCATTCCATTGAGACCGTATGCGTCTGACCTAAGAATGACTCTTTCCTGAAGTTAGTTACTTCTCTTGATTTGCCAGGCAAATCTGAGTGGTGACTTTGCTTTACTCAGGAAAAAATGGTTCGTCATTGTGTTTGAATGTGTGTTCACCATCTGTGGCTTGAGGTTATTTATAAATGGTTTGTGATTGCTCTGTATATTACAGCTAAAGAGTAGCCTGGATGCCAGACGAACTTAGCCCCGCCCACAACATTTTGGTCGGGCAGTTCGGTCTGGAGTCGCTCCATTGGGAAAAAATTATGGCCCGACCGGGCCAATCAGATTGTCAGGGCGGGCTTTATACGATGATTGACAGATGATCAACGGTAACGTAATCAACCACGTCATCAAAGTGCCCTCGGGTTGAATTCGTTTTCAACAAACATGGCTGCCGCTGGCGAGCTGAGATGTGTAGATGCTGCCATTGAGTCTGTTTTCGAAGACATCGACAGCGCATTCATTTTGAAAGAGGAACACAGAACGTGGAGGAGACGCCAAAGCACCGTGCTAATCCCTATCGCCCCGGCGCTTGGCTGTTCACAACGGACACTGAAGCGACGCTGAACCGACGGGCAGCGCTAATAATATCACCCGTTGATCCACTAGATCGCTGCACGGCTTTGTGCCAGTCACACCGGAGGCTGAAGCACCACGCTGCGCCAAGGCTGCCTCGCGGTGCTTGCTTCAGCCTCCGGTGTGACCGGCACAAAGTTTTAACATGGGAGTGGATGGGAGCCAGCTGTTATTTAAGGCTTGGCGCTGCGCTGAAGCGTCCGGTGTGAACCCAGTAAATAACTCACAATGCGTTGCTTAGCATACGTCACATACTACGTTGCTCTGATTGGTTGTAGGTCTATCCAATTGAGCGAAGAGGAATTTTACTTCCTGGTCAGTTGAAACACGCCCCATAATTTTTTCCCAATGGAGCGACTCCAGACCGAACTGCCCGACCAAAATGTTGTGGGCGGGGCTAAGTTCGTCTGGCATCCAGGCTAGCTAAAGAGCATTATCATGGAAGTTTTGCACAATATCTAGCCTAATCATCTTTTTTTAATATTTAAAATCTTCTCTCTAAACGTGCATAGACTGTATCCTGATAATAATTTTGAGGTGATATGAAATAGATGGGGCCTGACTCAGGGGGGTGAGGAGCTGTGCAGGATGCAGAGTTGTGCTGCATACCCAGGCTGCCGTGATGGATCTAAATGGCCTGTCCTCTGCAGCCCAGGCACCACTGGGGAGGTCAGGGATTGAATTACAGTTCCTATCGATTATTGTTCCTTCCACTGCCCTTCAGAGAGGCCGGGACAGGAAATGCATCCTCCACCCTGTGGGCTCCTGGGAGGAGCAGCTCTCCTGTACTGTCTGCAGTCGGGATGGCTAGCTGTCAATCACAGCTCCCACTTTGTGAATGGAGCTACTATAAGTTGCCCTGGATGTGCAGTTAATTGGGATTATTTGATCAGCAGGCTCTTCTTTCCAGGAAGTTGGTCATAATGTTGTTCATTTGAAGTCCTCAACTTACATCTGCTCTGTTGGACAGAAGCTCTTAGCTCTAATGCTCCAAGAGACATGATGCTGTCAGTTAGTCCTCCGCATTCCCTAAACAATAAAGCTGGTTGGCAGAATACAAGAGGTCTCTGCATGTTTGTATGTTTACTGTTATGCTGATTAAGACAGGCATGGTAATATAAACTCTGATTCTGTGTTTATAGACGCTCTCCAATGCATATGTAGTTATTAACCTTGTTAGCAAGCCCATATTAAAAAATTCTTGATATCATATTATTAGCAATTAGGTAGGCAACGCTGTGACTGATTACTTCCGCTTTGAAACTGCAGTTTACTAGCAGCATTGTCATAAAAACTGAATTCAGAGAAAAGTAACGAGTTGGGTTTTGTATCCTGTGTATGCAAAAGTATTTACAAATTTCCCAGATGTCATAAAATGAAAGGGCGCCATACTGTAAAATTATTGCTGTAATGGATCGTAAAGAATCTGTGCTTGTTTATTATGAGGCAGAGTTTCACAGTGGAAGCCTGCATCAGGGTAACACCAGCCAGGGCCTTGACAAAGCTTCTGCTGTGTGTTGTTTGTTTGCAATGAGCTCTGCCTCATTTTACAAAACTTGTGTAGCAGAGGACATGTGACAGAGGGAGAGACCGAGGGCGAGAGAGAAGACTGAACTAAAAGAAGACAAAGAGCATTTGTCTTCCGCAGCCTCCCCACCACTGCTCCCCTCCGAATATTTTGTTAACAAACTTAATCCTGTTCTCTACTACATATTACTTGATGTCATGTGGATCTGTTTTCAAAGTCTGAGCGAGGAAGCAGAAAACAACTATCAGAAGAATCAGATGTGTGTGCTTGTGTGTCTCTCTAACATTCACACCAGCACAGTGGGCTGTTTGCTCACTAATGCGGTGTGTAGTGCGTTTGTGTAACATTCTGCGTGTTGCTATGACTGGTAGCTTTTGGACAGAGCAGTGATGTAATGCATATGACTCCACTGGGTGTGAACATTTAGCTTAGAAAATAGATGTGCTGTGATTGCCATCATGCCATGAGATCAGAAGCACACCTTTCTACCACATCCCATAGTTTGTTGTGGTGAGACGTCTTAATACACACCCTTGCCTCTGAGAGTGCAGCTGGTGTATGCTTTACTTTGTTTTGAACAAAGGGAGGTCGTGTATATATATATACACACATGTAGATTTAATATATTTTTATAACCGTGGGGCAGGACTGCTGTTTTTATGTGTGCACTCCCATGTTCAATTCATCCTCCCTTTTTCTTTCGCTCTGTCTTCTATCATCCCATTCTTTCTTTTCCATCCTACTGCAGTCAGGGATGACGCATCAGTATTGCTGTGGAGCTTACAGGAAGTGTCGTTTTGATAGGCCAGTGGAGAAGCAGCACAGTAGCGGCTCTGACATGCGTATGCATTGCTGAACCACAGCCAGGGAACACTCGCAGCATTTTGATGACATCACCCACCCCCACACTATGCCCCTGCCTCCCTCTGTTTGCTGTTGAAACAAGCTCTCGCTCACTCTGAGGGGAGAAAAAAAAAGAAGCAGGCATCAGTAAAAGAACAGGAGCTAGCTGGGAAGAGGAGGGGCAGCTCACGAGCAAATGGAGAGGGAGAGAGTTTTGAGGGGAGGCGGAGGGTGGCTGAAAGTGCTAGCGGGCTAGGACTGGTACACACACTTACACACACAGGAAGAGAAGCGGAGAAGAAATATTGCTGTGCATTGTTCAGACTTCTATCGTCTACTGTTCTGCTTTTTTTTTCTCTGCTATCAGGAGCAAAAGTTCTCACGCAGTTTCGTCCTCCGGTTTGCTGGACTTTTTCTATCCTGAAATGGGATGAGGGACTCTGTGGACTGGCAAGGGGGCAGCAGGCGCTGGGGTGGAATACTTCTCTAACTAGCCAGGCTAAGCACCATCTCCTATTCTCCTAGTGCAATTCCGTGAACTAGCTAGCCGAGGACACAAAGCGGTAGCACTTCTTGGATTTCTTCTCCTGATCGACTGTCATTCAGAAGGATGCCTTTAACCAGCACCTGTGGAGGGTAGTACGCAGCCCCTATCAGGGGACAGGAGCTGCAAGTTGAAGGGTGTAAAGATTGTATATTCCTAAGAAGAGTGGAATGTTTGTCTTCATGACTTGAACGTGATGGGAGACCTGTGACATTTTGTGCCTTTTGTGGTGACGCCTAACTTTTTGAGAGCCGCCATGCTGAGCCTGCAGGATTCAGTCTTCTTTGAGATCAGCATCAAATCTCTGCTCAAGTCTTGGAGTAGCAGCTGTGAGTACCTTGCCAAGCTTGCACACTTGTTTACATACCACAATTGGCCACCAGACTTATCTGCCACACACAGCTAACAGACCCTGTGCAGATTAGTACATGCTTGCATGCATCTCATGCTCACAGATCGTGAGATCATCCTATCTACCCCTATGTACGAAAGTGGTTATTAATGAAGTTGTCAGGATGACTGATTATGTTTAGCTCCGGTTTAGCCGAGCTTGTTTGATTTATATGCAGGTGGCAGAGTCCCCCCCCCCACCCTCCCCCTCATGCTCATGCTCATCATCGTTCCTGTGGCTCCTAGTTGTCCCACAGAAAATGTTTCTATTGATGTGCATCTGCTGATTCATAACGCAGGTGGACCTGCATTGCTCCCTCTGTTATTTTGAAGGCGATGGTTGCCTCTTTCTTTCTGTTTCTTTCTCCATCTTTATGAACTTTTATATAGAACTTTTCTTTTTTTTTTAACATTAAATCTCTCCCTTCAGTCCCTCCCGTATGCAGCACCCAGCAATCCCCATCCCCCCTGTTTTTCAGCCTACTTCCATAACCCTTCTTTCCCTTCCTTCTGAGTCAGCTTATGTTTCCTGACTATTGATCTGTCTTCTGGTTTCCTCCTATTAATAGCCTACCGTACAACCCATATTCCATGCCTCCTTTTGTCTCATTGAAATATAGTCATGGATGACGACAACAATCAGCTGCTGCTGATTCATCTCTTCAGTTATACTTAAATATATTTACACAAAGACTTTTTTCTTCAGCCTACATTTGACCAGACCAGACTGACATTTGATAGATGCTGATGAGAGCATTACATTGTCATCACATTAGCTTTCCCTCTGTTTCTCTCTAACACACACACACACACACACACACACACACACACACACACACACACACACACACACACACACACACACACACACACACACACACACACACACACACACACACACACACACAGAGACACACACAGACCGACCTACTGATAACAACTAGGAATGTGACATACAAGTCTGCTCTAGATATGGAACCTTTGAAGTTTCTTCCAGGTATATGCACCATGATATCTAAAGCATCGAAGTGACTGCCCCATATTTGGATTGTTTTGAACTGGGAACAATCAGCAGAAGTCGTGATCAGAGAAGATTAGACTTGAGATTTTGTTTGGTCTTGAACCATATTTAAAATCGTTTTTTTCTTCTTAACCTGTATAGATTTTGATAGACTGTTAATGGAGGTAAAATATTGTGTTTAAGTAATATTCCCATCCTTTAGCTCATTTTAGCAAACTTGAGTCCTTCCGCTGATAATTACACTTCCCACGATATATTTTAGGCTTTAGGGAAGTAATGGGTGGCTTGCATCTCACAAAAAAGACCACAGACATTATATTTAGAGATAGAAATAAAAATGATATCACCAGAATAAGAAATTAGTCTGGTGATATAAATGTGCTCACAGACAAAGTCTCTTTTTTTGTTGGTCAGACTGTTGCAGAGCCTCTAATGTCTTGAAGTGGACCCTGGTCAGCAATGTTTAATGCAGTCTTGCGTTTGAAATATGCCAATATCACCATTTAAATGAACAAAGTTTCAACTTGGGGGTGGTGGATGTCAGGCTGAGTTATATTAACCTTAACCAAATCTGACAAAGGGGTCATGGGATATTAACACCTGAGGGATGGAAGTGTAATTATTTGTAAAATGTATTGATATATATGCTGTATATTTATATAGTGAACAGTCTGTTTTTTTCACTAACGCAGAAAAAAACAGACTGGGTCCTTTTTGGGTGTCTGTGTCAGGCTGCTCCATCTGATTCTCATATGGTCTAAAGATATGCAGGTTAGGTAAATAAGAAACTCATTTCATCACTTTCAAACCAATTTCTCATTGGTTTGAAAGTAAATTTGAAGCTTTGTTTGTATTTCATGACGGATGGTGACTTTCCCAGGGTTTACCCTGCTCCTTCGCCAGTACATGCTGTGATAAGCTTTAACTCCCTGTCCTTTTCAAAGTTGTGTGTAAAATTACTGTGACATTGATTAATTTATATATTATAATAAGGCAAACGCATAGAAGCCATCATTTTGAATATGGCAACTGTTGACCCTGCCAGATCATCGATAAATGACATATAAACCTATCTTATCAAAATTATTGTACCGAGTACAAATAGTACAAAAGTCTCATCACAACATTTGTCAATTCACCCCCTAACTCCAGTTTAACTGGAACTATTACAGTGTATGTGCGTGATTAGTGCACTTAATGTTTAAGAAGTGCTTGCCTTACCAGTTGGAACAGCAACACTAGTTGATTAAACTAGTTATTCAAATTTTATTACTGCATAAAACAGCTTCTACGTCTAAGAAGATACACACCTGCCCCCCCATTTGCTGAGGCTGCAGCCCTTCTCCCCCTGTGCTTATGTCTACATGGTGTAAACCACACAAGGTGGAGAGTGGGAAAGATGACATACAACCAGCACAGTATTTTGATCAAGAAAGTGAAACTGAAATGTTCCCATTTAGCATGGAGAGGTTACTCTGCAAGCAAAGAAGGCTGCTGGTGATAGCAACTTTGTATGTTTTCTACGTGTTTTTTTTTAAACTTTTAGACCAGTCAGTGAATTTAAGTTTCTTAAAGTTTCTGTTTAAATTACACCCCTCAGTTCATGCCACTACTTTCTGCTTGTGATGCTTTTCCTTTATGTCACATGAATGCAGAAAGTTTTCTTTCTTTGATGTTCCACTTTGTCGTTTGTTCTGTGATAATACTTAGTTATATTTATGACAATTAATACAAACAGTAAACTCACAGTTTGGTCCTTTTCCATTTAGAGTCAAAGATTGAGCGTGAATTTATGATATATTGTTTTCTCCATCCATCTCTGGATTGTCTGTTTAGCCTCTAGTATCACTTGTGTTTTAACATGTATGTTTTAGATTCATTTTACTTGGAAGTGGTACTGGTGAATAATAAACCAGTAGTAACTTGTCAGAGAGTAAACATGTTGAGACACTTTTAACAGAATTGGCACTGCCACGCCACATAAATACTGGCAGTGATTCTTTTGTCTCTGTGTAAAAAGATGGACGCACACTCGCGGCCCTGCATTCCAACAGTATGTGTGTTTGTGCTGTTGTTTCTGGTTGTCCTGGCAGGGGAAGTGAGCAGGCGTTTGGGAGGGCTTTATTTTAACTGTGACAAGGTGGAGTCGCTGCTCTTTCAGTTGTGTAATCCTGCGGGGTGCTCTGTTTCTTATGCACAACCATGGAACATGCCTTGTAGGCCTCTCACAACAAAACATGATAAGCATTTTCCCATTCGGCACCAAAAAGCTGCAACTTACTTCACCAGTTCTCTCAGTTCTATCAGAGGTGTACTTGCAGTGTGTTTATCCTTAATCCTAATAATCCGGATGCCTTAGATAGGAGGGTTTTCTTGGGCAGCAGATTTGCATTTCTTCAAAGCATGGGGCACACTTGGTTTTTACATATCAACACTTCAACTTTTGCATTTAGATTTGGATAGGAAACCATAGGTGACCTTAGGATAATAAATGAGACCCAAAGGTTTCAGTTAATACAGTTTTATAGCACTTTTTGCACCTTTTTAATCAAAAGCAAATTTCTGCCTTGACAAAGGTAGATGAAAAAGCATTTTCCTATTCTATTCTTTTTTCTATCTACTAAGATAGCGTTGTGTGTGATAAGTTTAGAAAGAAAATCATTGTTTGGCCTGTGAGAAATGAGAGAAGGGAGAGGGTCAGTGCAAAGACTTCGCCCAGAAAAAGATGCCCTGTGTGTTTTATTTATTTATTAAAAAAAATTGTAACGGAAAAAGTACAGTGTTGGGGTATTAATCTGTGTGAACCATTCATCAATCCAGCTGGCCTAGGGTGTGAGACAAGAGACGGATGGCGGGGGGTCGAACACACAGCAGTGATTGGATGTGAGGAACTGGCTATGTGACATCATTGGGGGTGTTGTTAAAGCACAGTAAACAAAGGGAGAAATGCTTGAAAGACTCTCTGTGCTGCTGGACAACATGACAACAATACAGCCAACACTTGATACAACACTGCCCCTGCCTCGTCCCCACTTTACTTGCTCTATAGAAAACACTATGATTAAATCATAGCAGTTACATTTCTGTACATTTTTTGATTTTTTCCCCTTTTATTTTGCCTGAGGCATATTCAAGAGATGTTTGACATTTATAATGGTACATATTACATAATTTCTTGTGATTTACATTAAATATTAATTAATCAATATCTAAATTAACATTCCAAATTTGACTGAAAAGACTTATGGTCGTCACCTTTCTTTGATTCAATACATTATTGATGGAAACACTGATGGTTAGAGTTAAAAAGATTTCTGAGCCTTAGGTTTGCACAATGTAATCAATACAATTTTAAGGTGGAGGGGAAATATTTTTGATTTGGTTTCCATTTCATGTTTGAGCAGGCTTTGTGTGGTTCAATGCAAATGTACAGTGTGGAGAGCAAAAGAGGCTGGACATTTTGACTGAAATGCATCAATCTGCTCTTTAAATGTATCTGCATTCATATACAGAGAGCTGCTGAAAGAGATTAGACAAAATAACATCATAGAAAGTATCACTGCTTGTGTTTTTACAACTAGTTGGACTAGAAGCGTTGTTTGGCGATTACAATTAGTAATTTATGATGACAAATTAAATTTAAATAATTGTTATTTGAGTTTACCTGATATAATAAGCTCTCTTGAATTTGGGGTGCACTATAAAAAGCCGATGTGGAGGACATGAAGCTCAGTTTGATATGGCCACAGAAAGCAATTTATGAAAACAGGAAACCAACTCAAACACAACTGGATAAGACCAAATTGCCAGTTTTGCTGCGACATGTTCACAGTGACCGTGTTTTATAGATTTAACACGAAAATCGTTGAAATTGCCACTTAAAGAACACAACAAGTCATGTTCTAAGTGGTTTTTATTCAATTTCCAGCTGCATATAATTTGCCACAGTAAAATTAAATATGGATCTTGAAACACTTGTCACAGACTCTATCTACATTACTTCATAAAATTAATAAATGGTCTTACAATGTATGCTGCAGACAGGATACCACCCATATTCCAGACCACAATGGTTGTAGTCCAGCCAAGAGGAGGCCAATAGTAAACTGACCCTTTACCTCGTTCCCTCCCAGGAAAGGCCTTGTACTGTTTCTTCCTGGTTGTCACAGAAACACTCGTGCTCTGTGTTGTGAATACCAGCAAGGAGTTTTTCAGCTTAGAAAAATGTTCATACTCATCAGAGGAAGCTATTCTGTGTGTTTCAAAATATGCTGAATACTTCAGGGCTCTTCACTGATCAAGAAAATAAACCAGTGGTGATTATTTGACCTGTCAGACCCAACTTCAGAAGACAAAATGATGTCAACACAACGAAATGTTTTTTTTTTTTTTTTTTTTTTTATACAGAGCCGTTTTGGGGCCAATGTTTATTTTAGGGAGTCTGTTATCAGTCTATACAATGTAGGTTGTTGGTCTATTTGTGGTGGAGATAATAGTTATTTTTCTCTCTGTTATTGTTTCTGTTCGCTGTCCCTGGGAAGGGGATGACATAGCTAAATAGCTAAATTTGGTACAAAGCAAGTCTTTGTGTGAGACCAGTCTGTGTACATATTTAGTCCCTGCAATATTGAACTGTTACACAGTTTTCATAACTGCACATATCGGATATCATATACACTTGTACAAATATTCGATAGGGTACTAATGGCAATGATAATAATGAATCATATATTAGTAAAAACAATCAGTCAACTGATACATTGGGCTGTAATATATTTATTGCTTTTGAACCAATTCATATTACGGAAAACTACATTACTTTTGATATAGTTGCATTTGATCTGATACACCGGAACAGGTGACACAGAGGTGGGAAACAGGAAACTCTATTTACTCCTGCTTTTCCGCTTAATCAGTTTCCAAGGACAGTATATTTTCCTTCAGATGAACATAATTGAAAAAAACAAATGGATATTAATTATTTTATGTAAGCTTTCGATTGAGGTTCTATTAGGACTTTATATTATCCATATACTTTGGAATCGGATTGAAAATTTATTTTTGCTCTCATCACCATGGAATGTTTTTTTTTCTTGACCTCCCTCATCCACTCAGTTATTTTTAGCCTCTTTAGGAAATGTCTGTGCCCCTGTTTGGAGTAGAACATGTTCATGCGATGTCATGCTTTACATGAGTGCTGTTCTTGGTGTGACCCTGCTGCTTTGTATTATGTCCTAACCTCCACCCTCTGGCCTCTCTCTGCAGCTTCTGCACCAGTCAGCAGCAGTGTGAGTAGACGACGTGCCCCCTCCTCTGTGACTCCCCTCTCGTGGGAGAGACACAACATCGCTGCCATGTCGAGCATCACCATCGACCCCGAGCTCAAGCCCGGGGAGTTTGTCATCAAGAGTCTATTTGCAGAGTTCGCTGTGCTGGCTGAGAAGAAGATCGAGATGGTGATGGCTGAACCGCTGGTGAGTCCACAGGGGGCTGAATGCTGGTGTCAAGCAACACAGGAAATGAAATTCAATACACAACACGTGATGTGGCACACACACTGCTGAGACATCCTCCCTCTTTTGCAACTAACTGCCATCCCTTTAGCCGCTTCAGATTTAACTGATAGATGTGAGGAAGCTGGCTTGAGAGGCACATAATCTTTATTTATATGATAAAATAGAAAATTGTGGCCCTGTTCCCCCATTTGTCCTCTCCTGTTCCTTTCCTTTACATGAGGGTCTTCTGACAGGGTCTGACTCAAGTTTAACCTCTCTCCCATTCAGGCTACATCCACACTACTTGGTTTGCATTTGAAAACGCATTGATTCAGCTTAGAATACACATGGCGTCCACACCACCCTACCTATTTAGTTTGAAAATGCCAGGTCTTCATTTTAGTCAGGGTGGGCAGAAACACAGATGTTCAGAAACTATGACGTAGACAAACAGTCACAGTGTAGCCTTTGCTGGTTTGTCGGGCTCCCATCACATGACCCTTTCACAAGAAATCACCTCGGCTACCAGTGTACAACACGACATGGGAAATCAATTACATGTGTTGCTGACCCTTTTGTCTTTGCTAACAGCTGTTTTAGGGTTAAATTCTGCATTTTACGATGATACTGATTCAATACGTAGGAGACAAGCTGCTATTCATGCAAACTGCGTGGTCGCATGATGTATATTTTCAGGTGTGTTGGTATGGACGTGGATTAAAACTGACATGGAGCCAAAACCCTTGTGTGGACAAAGATCTCTAGTAGATGGATGTAGCCTCAGACCCTTTCTCAACTTGCTGCTTGTCTTTCAGCAGTTTACTATTATACAAGTACCACCAGTATGTCCTCTTGTTAAACCTATTCTTAATCCTTCTCTTTCACAGGAGAAGCCCCTATCCCGATCCCTGCAGAGAGGGGAAGATGCACAATTTGACCAGGTCAGTCCTGCCACGGCAATGACCAGGGGGTGAAATCTGTGGACTGTATGGATGTATCACAATAATTTTCCAGCAGCAAGAAGCACTCTCTCTCCCAGCTCTTTATGTGTGCGCAATATTTGAATCCCCAGCTCCCCCCAATCAATCCCCCACTCAATGGCCCGTCTGTCCCTCATCTGTAGCTGCTGCAGAACTCTATACAATGGGCCTGCCCGCTGCAGAATGCTTTGTTCAGCACAACACAAAGCCAATGAGGATATGGTGCTATAGATCCAGCTGTCCCCATTGTGAGTGAGGGAGAGAAAATGGGTATAGAAAACGTGAGTGTAGAATCGCTGTGTCATCCTGGGCAGTAAATCAGAATCGGGTGCTGGAGTGTATCTGCCTGGTGCCATAAGGGCAGGGGGAGCAGTTGCATAACTCTCCTACCTAGCATTCATCATCCACCTCCCTCATTACGCTGCACTGGCCCATATATATATATATATATATATATATATATATATATATATATATAATGTTTATGCATACTGCATACTGACCACGTCGTCTCATGTTTTGTCTGAAAACTATCCACTGTAATCTTGACCCGCTGAAGTTTTGTATATTATCACAGAATTTACTGCTGTCTCGTAAGAATGCAACTGTAAGTCACATTAAAAGCCCTTGAATCCTCTCAAAATGAAGATAACAGCCCTTTTATGTGAAATTTACCTGTATTTGGAATTCCTGAAAAAATATCCATATTGCTATGTCCCTGAACCCCTGTGTTGACATTGCAATTTTCACTTTAAACATTTTTTTTTTTTGATTATTTATTTTCCCACTGCTTCTTTCAGATCTATATTTATTTGATGGGAATACATTGACGCACACTTAAACATATATATTTAAATTTAGTGTATTGCTTAAGTTCCTCTGTGTTTCTACAGTTGCCCATTGTGGCTGTTGTTGAAAAAAGAAACTGTACAGCCACATAAACCTACTACAGATCCTTGTATGCAGTTGATCTGTGAAGTCTGTTAATCAGAGCACTGTCTGACTTCATCACTGATCCAATCAAAAAGCCACTGAGGTGTTCAGAGGACAAATGAAGACCACAGAACCATGTGTGTTGCTCAATAGTGTATGCATCACACTCACACAAATTGCAATCAATAGCTACACTATGCCACTCGCCAATTAGAATATATCTGGTCTATACTCTCCCTGTATGCTACTCAATTAATGAATGCCCACTTCTAGTGTGCACGTACCAAATGTAGAATATGACGTTTATCTGTAATAATGGGTGAGTCTAATGTTTGCATGTAATTGTTTTTCAGTTAATAAGCTCTATGAGCTCAATAGCAGAACACTGTTTGCCCTCCCTACTGCGCACACTGTTTGACTGGTACCGGCGGCAGAGCGGCACCGAAGACGAGTCTTATGAGTACAGGCCTCGCTCTAGTACAAAGTCCAAAGGGTGAGACACCCTTCATTTATTTATTCAGTTTTAACATGAATGCTGCGCAAATCTTCTGTTTACACTTTTCCCCTTTCGCTGTAGAGATGAACAGCACCGTGATAAAGATTACCTTCTGGAACGGAGGGACTTATCCATAGATTTCATTTTTTGTTTAGTTTCAGTGGAAGTTCTCAAACAGGTGAGCTACCTCACACATCACTCTTTCAGTAAATGCTGATTTAATACACATAGATTCAGGTTGTTGGGGTCATGTGAATGTGTAAATGTTTACATGTTGAAGGGTGAAGTCAATGCATCTGCTTGACCTGATATTGACAATATCTTATCTAAGTGCATGTGATTAGTTCCTTTCAAGCCTTGTCTTATATCTGCTGAACTTTGCTCGTGACAAATTTGGATTTGCGGGTTTGTTTCACTGTACATAACAATGACTACGTAAACATGGAAAGCAATACTCTGATATTAATCCTTTTAAAATTATTGTCTGGAAAATACACTATAATGGAAACAGTAGTTTCTGGTTATCTTAATCTCAGGAATAAACAATACCAAATTAAGACGTGGAGTATTAAGTAAACAAACAAATAGCTTCATACCAGCTCCCAACTCAGTGGGTTTTTAAAGTGAAACATCCAGATCTAAGCAACATTTCGACCTAAGCAAGTCTCTGGAGACCACAGCTTAGTTGTCCTTGGCTTTGCTCCTGCAGGCAGAGTAATGAATAGTAGCACAGAAAAAAAAGTGAAAGCTATCAGTGCTTCTAATAAGGCTAATGACTCCATGTTTACGTCACAGATTCCTCTTCACCCAGTGCCAGATGTTTTAGTACATGAAGTTCTGAACCTGGCATTCAAGCACTTTAAACACAAAGAGGGGTAAGTGAGCACAAACACTGACACAAATGAAAATCTTATTAAAAAGTGCTGATGAATATACTGGATTTGGTTTTACAGTAGAGAGTCTGTTTGCTTTAATAGACTGGCTCTATAGTCATTATGTCATTTTGAAAACTGTATCTTAAATGATGTTTAAACCACAACTGCCTCCTGTTGAGCAACTTAAGTTAGGCTCCAGTAAATTGCTGCTCTCTGCTTTGGTGTTTAGGGTTGTCTTTCGTTTGGGTTTTTCTGATATCGAAGCTAAATTGATTATTCTAAAACAGTTCTGGTGACTAAACGAAGAGTGAGCCCATAGTTTTTTCTTAATAATAGCCAAATTAACGAAACTGCTATCGAGCAGCTAAGGCAAATTGGAAGTTGAAATTTAACATATTAACTGTTAATAGTTTAAGTATAGCTAACTTTAATATACAATTATAAAATTCATAATATAAATAAAATCCCAAGCAACTTCAATAATTTAACAGTTTTAGTGCTTAGTACAGCAAAATAATCCAGCTCCAAACTCGTCATCAATTGTCTCTCCACTCCCGGGATCATGAAGAGAGTGTGTCACCACCAGAGTTGGGTGTTCTGTTAACTAGACAAGGCAGTGATTTTTGTGATGCCTGTAAGCAGAGAAACTATTTCAGAACACAGCTTAGGCACCGAAATCTCTGCTGTGTTTCGGTTCGGTTGGATTTCTGTACCCAACACTGTTATTGTTATACATATCAGTGATGATGATAAGCACATGATCTCCATCAATGTACAGGTACTGTGGCCCCAACACTGGCAACGTGCACATCATCGCGGACCTGTATGCTGAGGTCATCGGCATCCTCACACAGTCAAAGTGAGTGAGCTTAATTCTGTCTCTTATGTTAGACCACCGCTACATTTGTTTACAACTACACATACTCAGTCACAATGTAAATGTGTACATCTGTGTGTGTGTGCTCAGGTTTCAGGCCGTTAGGAAAAAGTTCATCACCGAACTAAAGGAGCTCCGGCAAAAAGAGCAGAGTCCCTATGTAGTCCAGAGCATCATCACCCTCATCATGGGCATGAAGTTCTTCCGGGTTAAAATGTATCCTGTGGAGGACTTTGAGGCGTCGTTTCAGTTCATGCAGGTAAATTATCTTCAATCTTTTATCTACACGTTTACCATAAGGTAACCAACAGTAAATGTGGCTGATATGAGTATTTGCTTAATTGCACCAGACACCTTTTCCCACTCTTTCCCCTTTGTTCAGACTCAGCAGCTCTCCATAGCAATGGCTCATAAAGCTAGATGAGTAACGATCAAAGGTGACGTTTGCCAAGAAGCGAGTGTATGTGTTTTTGGGGCTTTGCCAAGAGCTGTGAATCGGGCGGTAACTGTTTCATCAACCGCTACACAGCAACACACCGACTGTACTCTCTTAATAGGACTGTGATTTCTGAATGTGTTAATGGAACATGCTGTCCTTTATGTCCACCACCCCGTTTTAGCACACATCATGGTTTCTACCCTTACAATGGGTTTTTTTTAGGGCCTGAGCAGTTTAAGATACTTACATTTTGTATTGATGGTTAAGAAACTAAAATATTTTTCGTCTCTTAAAAAAGTCATGATGTGTTCGAAACAATGTTTCTATACCTTTGTGGCTCAGACTGTCGGATAAATAATCAGAATTAGAATCAGAATTCTTTTATTTGCCAAGTATGTTTGCACATACAGGAAATTGCCTTGGTGTCGTTCGTTGGTGCACTGAACATAAAACAATTATAAAAACAACAATATAAACAAAATATTTACAGTAACAGAGTTATGGGCACGTGCGGTGCTAAGGTGCAGAGATTGGTGATAGTGCCAATAATATATAAATTATGTTTAATGGGGGGGGGGGGGGGGGGGGGGGGTCAGTGTGATGCTTGGGGCTTGTTTGTGAGCCGCACTGCTATGCCACTGTGATTCTGTGATGGTCCTTCTCTTGTCATGTGAGCAGCAACTCTTAGTTCTATATTCTTGTTATGAAACTTTCCATCACAAGTTAATATGTATTGAGTGTATTTATCTCAGAGTGAAGATGTTGGCTATTATGTGTTTGGCTGATTTCAATATCGCTCCCCTTGCCTTGATCTTCAGCCATTGTCTGAAACCCTATTTTGAAAAACTTTTTTCAGGCTAAAAGCGAGGAAAAACAAACATTTGCCTAAATTAATTAATTATTTCTGCTAATGATGATTTATTTCATAAATCACATGTCTTGAAGACGGTGACATCATATACAACATTGCTCTGAAGGTAAAAAGGCATGCGAATGTGTTTAATAGACGTGCATAAATTATGTAAGGTCTGAATGGGTTAATTTTGTATTCTGCAGATAAAATCTGTGCAGTTTCACAATGTTACACAACAAAGGCAAATGAGTTACACAGAAGAAGAAGATCCTGCTGGAATTGGGATACAAATTCTAAGAGTGTATGACATGTGGGTCATGGTTAGCAGTGTTATTGTCGTAAGACTGTTCATGTCGTAATACTGTTCATGTCAAACTGTACCATTACCTGCAAGTTTTTCTGTGTTTGTGTGTCTATTCTTCTGAATATGTGCGCTTTTTGTGTTTTTTTCCCAGGAGTGTGCTCAGTATTTCCTGGAAGTCAAGGATAAGGATATTAAACATGCTCTAGCAGGCCTTTTTGTTGAGATCCTCATCCCTGTTGCAGCTGTGAGTAACATTTGCACTGTTTTGCTCTCTCCATATTTGCAAATCCCGATATATTTTTGTCATTTTGTGCTCCATGGTAATGACTTGTTCACCCTCAGGCTGTGAAAAATGAAGTCAACGTGCCGTGCCTGAAGAACTTTGTGGAGATACTGTACCAGACAACGTTCGAGCTTAGTTCCAGGAAGAAGCACTCTTTGGTAATAATTCTGGAATCCTCGAGTACCATTCTTCTCCTCCCTGTCACTTTTTTTCATTTTTACAACGTCCTTCTTTTGTTTTTCCATCTATCTGTACAGAGCTCAATAGTGGAGTTCTGGAAGTAAAAATCCCATTCATTTTGATTATCAGCCATAATATTTTAACCATACAAGGTAGACTTGCCACATGCTTCCAGATTGTGAAACAATCGAAAAACCTGTTAAATGCAAATTATCATGAAGAACTACACTACCCTGACTCCTCAGGTGTAATAGTTCAGCGTTGCATTACATTTACCACAGATCCCCGTTTTCTCTGTCTAACATGATGTGGTCAGAGATGAGGAAAAGAATGATGACAACAAGGTTCAATTCAGGAAGAAGTGCACTGGAAGTTGTTGGAAAGGGATTATTCGTAATGTTTACAGTGTACAGCATGTGTCATTCCTTCACTCGTAAAGAATGATGTACACAGTCATGTATCTTGGCATTATTTCCTTTTTCCATTATTTGTTTTGCTCTAGATCACGGTTTTTCTCACAGCTGATTGACCTGGTTCCAGGCTGAAGACTTTTTAGGGAAAGGTTTATGGGAAATGTACTTCCTGACCTGGAGCAGTTCTTCAAGTGTTTGCACTGACTCTGTCTCTCTCCCCAGGCTCTGTATCCTCTGGTGACGTGCTTGCTGTGTGTTAGTCAGAAGCAGTTCTTCCTCAACAACTGGCACATCTTCCTCCAGAACTGCCTCTCTCACCTGAAGGTACCGTCAGCCTTTACACCCAGCTCCACTTCAGATCGTTTTTACATCACAGCTCTGGAGAATAACACAACGACCGTATTGTTCAGATGAAAGTATTTTAAGGGCACCATAATTGGCTTGGTGATGCCTAACTCAGTTAAAACCACACAAGCCATATGACTCATGTTATGAAATCTAAAATGAAATTATGGTGTTCTTGGCAGCAGGACGAAGTGACACTAGTTTCTTTAAATCCAAGCACATAACTTAACTTATTTTTTGTGAAATCGCATTCACTAAATCGACACATTACCACAATAAAAACGAAATGTCTTATTGATGTTATAATTCTCTATGGTTTGTACGTGCCTGAGACCACTGATTGATTAAGGGTGTGCTCTGTGGTTCTGTCTAAAGATCATAATGTACTTTCCCCTCCATTATCAACAACCAGATCTGGTCAGGAATAGCACTTGATTTAATAATAAAAGAAAAGAGTCTTTGTTTCAAAAGGAAAAAAAAATCTCCATTACTAATTTATGTTCGGTCAACAAAATCCAAACAAAAACATACGTGTCACTTACATCCATTAGTCAAACCACAACAAATTTCACAGTGATCTTAATAAAATTAACCATCTTTAAACTCAACCTGGGAAATATCCTAATGTAACGCACCATTCATATTATGTAAGTGTGCGCAGTGTCAAGTGCTGTCTTAACTCAGGTCTGTTGATGACTCCTTGTAAACCAATCACGAGCAGATGAAACCTACTTTCCTTCTCCCGCTGACTTCCACGTGGAGCAGATTCAACCCAGAGGCGGAATGGCCCAATCACTGACTGTCTGAATGACTCAATGAGCGTCTTAACCATTCTGCATTGATTACCCTCCGCGGGGGATTGTGTGATCTTTTGGCGAATACGCTTCCGTGCGTCTCTGTGATGGTGATCCGATGGTTCTGAATGGTCGTCTGTCGTTCTCAGTGATTTCATCCCAGCTTTCTCTCTCACCCATTGTAATTGTTTTAAACTGCAATCAGTCAGTCTCTTGCGTGGTGCCGCTGATCTGTTGATTGAGATTGATTTGCTGATTTGTGTGCCGGCTCCACTCTAGTGATGATTTCAGAGGTTTAGGGCTTTGTGTCCAATGGGTGATTTTAATCTGATGGCTGTTTCTGAAAAAAGTTTCTGGAGGACTAATTCATTCCATAAACCATTTGTGACGGTTAAGTCTTTCTGTTTAGAGTTGGGCTTCACAACTTGGTAATTACTCATTTGATGGTTAAAATAGTTCATTTGAACCATAGTTATTTAAAAAGGTGTTATTCATCTCTTAAGTCTCTCTGTTTTCGAGAAGACTCATGTGGGATTAAACCCCTCAATAATATGCTTAACAAATTAAATCATTTGAATACTCATATTAATAAACCTACATATTTTTCAAATTTAAAGTAAAGATTGAGATTATATAAAATCCATCAAATAGTCAGTTCTAGATTGGAGCATTAGGCCTTTGTTGAAGATTTTTGGGGGGAGATTTCAAGAATTAAGTTGTAACATTATGAGAATAAGGATGTAAATTTAGGATAATTAGGGGAAAAAACTTTGGGAAGTAGCTTAAATAAATTTATTCTATTAATATTTTTTTTTTTTCTCAATAGATTACAATTATTCTTGTCAAATTAAGACTTTTATTCTCGATTAAATTCCCAATGATCTTTACTTCAATGCCCTAATACTCGTTAGTACTGTTCAATAATACTATTTAGATATTTTCCCTGATTCATAATAGAGTGCTAAAAAAAGCATCACTGCTTGTCTTATCTAAAACCCGATGAATAGTAAAAAGCATTATACTAAATAACATATATAATGTTTGCCATAATTGTGCAGTCCCACTTCAAATTGTGATCTCCTTAGGTTCAAAATAGGAGAACAGTTTGCATTTAGAGTCTGCTTGACATGGATTTGAATCAACTGCTGATTTGGGTGTGGCCTCGTCGGTTTTGTCAGTAAAAAAGGGAAAAGGCATTTAATTTCTTGTTCCATCCACCTCTTCAAATTTCCTTTTCTTCCTCGTCCTTCTGTGTTCCCCTCAGCTTCCCTCTTCTATTTATGTGTATTTTCTCTTTTCCATTGATTTCCAATGCACACCTTACTCCGCTTTGCTTTTGCACGTTTTGCTCATTCCATAAATTTTTTTATTTATATCGCATCAAAAACAAATGGACTGTTCATTTTATAACTTTCATGCGACTTATAATTCCTCAGTTGACAAGTTGAACGGTCCATTGACTTTAATTTCAGTAAAACATTAGATGTTTGTACTGTCACATTGACAAGAGTAAAGACACTCTGCACTGCTCTTGTCATATTTGTTTAGGTTTTGTTTTTGTTTTAGTTTTTTGCCTTTAACTTGCATGTGTCCCTCCCCAAACCCTACATTCTTTGTTTCCTGTCGTTTGATCTTTCTCTCACATGGACTCGCTCCAGATGCCATCTAACAACAGCATCCGAAAGCAGATTGAGACGCTGCAGGTGAGTTATCTGGTGTCAGTGACCCACCTGGTGCTCCCCGTCTTTAACGCTCCAGGTTCTCACCAGGACATAGAGGACCGAGCGGTGCAGCCTGCATGGCTAACTGGGTAGCTCGTCGCTCTCTGTCGTGATAGTGCTACTGAAGTGTTATGCAGTGAAAGTAGTGAACAGATTTGAACCACTTTAGACCTGTGACATTGCATTAGGTTTGTTTTAGTGGAAATGGACTGAACCACATCCCTCCAGTAGTTAATCTGCAGTAGTACTAACTATCAGACAAAATGAAAACGTAACCACCATGGCAATATTATATATATAAACACATTTCAATATTGTGCATCCCTACTAGTATTTACCAGAGGAATTTGGTATTTTGGCGTTCCCATAGTTTGGTGTTGTGCTAATGCTACATTCAGTTTCTCTGTTGGAATTGATAACTACCGCTGGCAACTGCCACGCCGTTGCTATCGGGATATTTTTGGTTACAGAATAAAGTACCTGCCACATCGTCTGTTAACATTATATATCTGAGCATTATTAAGTCGTTTTTTATTGTAGTTTTCTCCATTCTCCAGTAAATTTTATTTAATATACGGTTTGTTTTACACTTTTAATTTAAACATGTTCAAACAAGGAGAGAAGAGTGATTTGCACTTTATCATCATATTGAGATCAGACCCCTGCACTACTTCTTTAGAAATTCATAAAAATTTCAAAAAGCCCCCAAAAATCTCACTATGTGAAGGAAGTTAATTTGGATTTCCACACCAACATTTTTGCCGTCCTTCCCTTCCTTCCAAGTCTTGTAATAATCCTTCCTGGAGTTTTTGTGTAATCCTGCTAAATAATAATACAGGAACATACGCAAATGAAATCAGAACATCCTTGGCCAATGGTAATAATAATACAAATAATGATCAATCACAATGTCAAAACTATGACTTTGAGCAGTGCTAGTTGAAAGACTTGTTGTATGTACACAGTGGTTTGTGTTCTGTTTCACTGCTTAGTGAGTTGCAGATGGAAATATTAAACATGGTTGCAGAACTAAAAGGGACTAATATCTTTATAGTATATTTATCCAGGTTTAAAAAGGTTTGCCTCTGACATAATGCATTTGCCGCCTGCTCCTGTTATGGTATAGCATGCTTACGTCAAGCCATAGTGTGATGTACTCATGACCCTTTCCTCTGTGTGAACCCAGTAAGAGGTATCTCGAATAATCTGGGGGCAGGGCCAGGCAACAGTGAACTGTGCTCTATCTGCTTCACAGTGAAGTTACCAGATTGAAGGCACCATTTTTAAATAACTGTTGGTTAATTGGAACATCAGAATATGGATATTCAATATTTTATTGTGCAGTAGGTGCTAAATACAATTTGGTTAAAAGCAGAAAAATCCAGCACGCGGTCAGGGAGAAGCTGACATATGGAGATCCTAGCACCATGATGATCACATGCTCTGGGCAGGATTGCTCCCAGTATGACTCTGTGTGTATCTAAAAAATATGGATGTTCAGTATTGCAGAAGACTTAATGGATGTCCGCTGTTCCCGGACATGATTAAATAAATTCTAATTAAAATGTAAAAGTTTGCCCTGTATTGCAGTGACTTAAAGAAAATATATCTAACAATTATTCATTAAAATGTCATTTTTAAAAAAACTTATGTACTTACATTACCCAAAAGTAACCAGATGTTTCATTGTGGACGCCTTTTAATTTTCTTATCTGCTTTATTTGTTGCTTTGTTCATCTCTGCTTTTACTTCAGGGGCAAATGACATATGACAAAGGAAAAAACACACTGCTAGCCAGTTAGCCACTCGGCTGTTTTTTCCTTCCACTGTTTGTACCTCGTAATGGATCACGCTTCTTCATTGCTGTTGTCTGGATTATGTGAATAAAAAAGCATCACATTACCTTATGCAGGAACAGGATTTTTGCCTGAGCTGCATCAGGTCGAGTTTCATCTGCAATGATGGTGAAAACCACAACTCAGGATCCAACACTGCTTCACGGTGTCATCAGACTAAGTCTTTTTGATGTTGTTACCTTTTAAAAAAATGATAACTGTCACACTCAAAATGCTCTTTAAACTTGAGGTGTAGCGATCACCTGGGTCACTGGGGCAGCTGTGGCTGAGGGGTAAAGATACTGAAGCCTGAATTGCCCCAAATTGAAAAACTGCTGCACATAGATGCACTGTCAAAGAATGTGTGATTGGGTAAATGGCATTTACCTGGACTGTGTAAAGTGCGTTGAGTGATCATCAAGAATAGAAAAGCACTAGATAAATACAGACCATTTACCATTGCCTTTCCATCCTCAGATCTCCAACGTCAACAGAAATCATTCAACAGTCTGAAACGTTGTGTTGTTAGTTTGAGCACATTGTCGCACAGCTTTAATGCGGATGATCTGAGTTTCTCCAGACAAAAACAACCAGAACAGCGGTGTAATGAAATTGTCATGATTCAATCGAGTGGCTCACATTTGTCTTTTTACATCCACAGAACAAAGATCCCAAAATGTCTCGTGTTGCGCTGGAGTCGCTCTACAGACTGCTCTGGGTCTACATTATCCGGATCAAGTGCGAGAGTAACACTGTCACACAGAGGTCAGTAGCAGGGCCATCTCTGAGTTGACCCTTGAGCTACAAACTCTTATACACAATATCAAACCCAAATAGTTAGTTTAGAAATTAAGGACTTGAATTTGCTGACAAAATTCTCCCTGTTTTCCCTCCTAGTCGGCTACTGAGCATCGTTTCAGCACTTTTCCCCAAAGGTTCTCGCAGTGTAGTGCCAAGGGACACGCCTCTCAACATCTTCGTCAAGATCATCCAGTTCATAGCTCAGGTGGGCTTTAAGCTTGAGTTGACCGTATTGCTTTCAGAGCTAAAACAAAATGTGCAATGTCGTGACTCTGTGTTTGCTTTTGCGGATCTTCGCCACAGGAAAGACTGGACTTTGCTATGAAGGAAATAATCTATGACCTCCTGTGTGTGGGCAAGTCACACAAAACCTTCACCATCAATCCAGAGGTAAAGTAGATCAGACTTGTGGCGATTATGTCACTGGAGGGCTGGTGGAATATCTCTCATCCTCTTCCCCTCTTTCTGCTCTTCCACCAGAGGATGAATATCGGTTTGCGATCCTTCTTGGTGATCGCTGACAGCCTACAGCAGAAAGATGGAGAGCCTCCCATGCCTACGACTGGAATCATCATGCCCTCTGGCAACACCTTACGTGTCAAGAAGATCTTCCTCAACACCACACTCACTGATGAAGAAGCCAAGGGCATAGGTGAGTTTGATTCTTTAAACGCTTCATGAAAAGTGATACAATATCTGGTTTTTTTTAGCTGTCAGTGTAATTACTGCTGTTTTTTTTCAGGCATGTCTGTGTACTACCCCCAAGTAAGAAAGGCCTTAGATAACATCCTACGACACCTGGACAAGGAGGTGGGACGCTCCATGAGCATGACCAACGTGCAGATGTCCAACAAGGAGCCTGAGGACATGATCACGTATGTAATGTAGCCACACCCTGGATCCATACAGTTAATCGGTGAGGCTCTGAACTATAACAGCATCTCATTGTTTGTGCTTTAGGGGAGAGAGGAAGCCAAAGATTGATCTGTTCCGCACGTGTGTGGCCGCCATCCCAAGACTGATACCAGATGGCATGAGCAGACAAGACCTAATAGAGCTTCTAGCCAAGTAAGTTTTACTGCAGACACATCACTATACAACATACTGTAGCATAAGTACATACTGTAGTTGCCCCTTTTGTCCTCTAATGTCTTTGTCTCTCTGCACCTTCAGGCTGACCATCCACATGGACGAGGAGCTGCGGGGCCTTGCCTTTACCACTCTTCAGGCCCTGATGGTTGATTTCCCAGAGTGGCGTGAGGACGTGCTCTCCGGCTTTGTCTACTTCATTGTCAGAGAGGTGACTGATGTCCACCCCACGCTGTTGGACAACGCAGTCAAGATGCTGCTACAGCTCATCAGCCAGTGGAGGCAGGCCGTGCAGAGCAGCAATAAGAGCCATGATGCACAGGTGGGTCGAGGAAGTTTATTCCTTATGTGGTCAGGTGTTATGAATTGTAAAGACACAAATGTGTATCAGCGTTATAAGTGAGCATTTTAATCACATGTCTTCTTCAACAGGGCTCAAGCAGCGGCCATTCTCTCCCCCTGGAACGTGTTCCTCCACTTGGTGTGCTGCATGTAGTGGAGGGCTTAGCTGTGGTGGTGCTTTGCAGCTGCCGCCCAGCCACACGTAGGCTGGCTGTTAACGTCCTCAAGGAGGTCCGTGCTCTGCACACTGCACTGGGCATCGGAAAGGTAATTACAGAGCACTTTGTTGTGACTGCTAAGTAACAGTCAAATGTGAATGATACTGTAGAGAGTCTTTATTGCAAGTACTCCTTTCCTGACATCTGCTCCATCTGCCTCAACCTTTCAGGGCGATGAAGAGTTGGCCATTGACGTAATGGATAGACTAAGTGCATCAGTGTTGGAAAGTTTCATTCATCTCACAGGAGCTGACCAGGTATAAATGACCTGTCTTATTTCCAGAATCCAAAAACTTGCATACATACTCTGAGACTATGCTCATCTCTCTGGGGTTTTCTCTGTAGACCAACCTGCTGTACTGTCCCAGTGGGATTGATCTTCAGTCACTAGCAGAATGGAGCTCATCCCCCATCAGCCACCAGTTTGATGTGGTGAGCCCCTCGCACATCTGGGTGTTTGCTCACGTTACTCAGGGCCAGGATCCCTGGGTCATCAGCTTCTCAAGCTACCTGCGGCAGGAGCACTTGCCCAAACATTGTCCAACTGCTCTCAACTACGCCTGGATGTTCGCCTACACCCGCCTGCAGTTATTGTCTCCCCAAGTAGACATCAAGTACGTTTCTTTAACCCTCTTTGTGTGATTGAATGTGTTTGTCAGTGTGGATGTTTTTACTGCAAACCTTCACACTGAAAAGATCAAGTTATACTGTTCTTTTGGAGGACATTATTTGCTAGGATACTGTAATCAAGACTTTTAATTACAAAGAACTATAAGACAGAAGGCAGCATCTTTCTTTTCTGGGTTCGCTCAGTGTTACTCAACACTTCTGATGTTGTGTTATTAATCTGTCTCGCATGACCTCCTGCAGCAGCCCCATCAATGCCAAGAAAGTGAACAGTCTGAACAGCAGTGACTCGTACATCGGTCTTTGGAGGAACTACCTGATCCTCTGCTGTAGCTCAGCTTCCTCCTCTTCCTCTATGTGCTCTTCATCCTCCACCTCTGGCTCCGTCCGCTGCTCCCCGCCTGAGACGCTGGCGTCTACGCCGGACAGCGGCTACAGTTATGATTCAAAGGTCAGGAGCACCTGCACAGACACCATTTGGGGAAATGCAATTTAATATGACAACATACCTGTATTAAGTGCTTTTAGTTGAAACTAACAGTCAGAAGACTTGATTTAGTTAGAATGCTTCAGCCATGACATTGCTTTTCTCCTTGTCTGTTAATAGATTGTTGGCACTCCGTCCCCCTCCTCCCTCTTCAAACACATCGTTCCAATGATGCGCTCTGAGAGCATGGACATCACAGAGTCTCTTGTGTTGGGGCTTGGCCGGACCAACCCCGTGGCCTTCAGGTAATCCACACTCGACATGATCTGAATGCAGCATATAAACATTACTGTACCTAAACCATTTAGTTATTTACAATTTACATTTTTCATATTCTTCAGAGAGTTGTTAGAGGAACTGAATCCCATCATAAAAGAAGCTCTGGAAAGAAGACCTGAAGTAAGTGCTGTTCATTCGGAGCTTTAAAGCTTTTGTCACAGTTGTGTCATTGGAGAATAACAATTTACTTAGTTAAAATGATTCTATCCTTTCTCTGCAGAACATGAAGCGGCGCAGGCGTCGTGACATCCTCAGGGTTCAGCTTGTCCGGATATTTGAGTTACTGGCAGATGCTGGTGTCATCAGTCAGATGTATGTAATCCACAGCTTATATTTACAGTATAATTATGAATAAATGTGTACATTCTTATATCTTTTTTCCTTTACTTTTGTTTTAAAGAACCAGTGGAGGGTTAGATGGTGAGAGCCACTCTCTGAACAGTTCGCTGCTGGAGTATGTTGATCTGACCAGGCAGCTGCTTGAGGCTGAAAATGACAAGGACTCCGATACACTGAAGGACATTCGCTGTCACTTCAGTGCACTCGTGGCTAATATCATACAGAATGTCCCAGGTACTGTATATATATATTTTATTTCTCAAACATATTTATTATTTGCACTGATTCTCTGTCTAAAGTGTGTGTTTTGGGTTACTTGTCGTGTTCAGTGCACCAGCGGAGGACCATCTTTCCCCAGCAGTCACTCAGACATAGCCTGTTCATGCTGTTCAGTCACTGGGCCGGGCCCTTCAGCATCATGTTCACTCCCCTGGACCGCTACAGTGACAGAAATATGCAGATCAACCGCCATCAGTACTGTGCACTAAAGGTACACACACTCATACAAACATCTAAATCTTGAAATCTTTACTTAATGGTAACTAATCAACTAACTTGTTGCATGTTCTAGGCCATGTCTGCAGTGTTGTGTTGTGGACCTGTAGCCGACAATGTTGGCCTCTCCTCCGATGGCTACCTCTACAAGTGGCTGGACAACATCCTGGATTCTCAGGATAAGAAAGTAAGTGAAATGTTATCATGTCAGCCTATTTCCTCTATTAACTGCTATTGATTAGAGTCTGACAGCTTTATTGTTGGGCCAATAGGAACTGACAGATGTGAGCCTTTCACAAACATGTCAGTGTCTGCGTTTGCTGAATTTTTTATTTTACAAAATAAACAATGCAGAGAAGATGTTTATTTTAGGAAAAAATTTAGTTTTCTTGATTTAAGTTATATATTTTTGTTTATTTCTATATAGTTACATTTTATGGTTAAACTTTAAAATGTCAAGCCACAGTTTAATTTCTTTGTAATTGTAAAAGAGATTTATAATCTCAATGGGATTAACCTGGTAAAATAAAGTTAAATAAAAATATAACAACATCAAATTTAGGAATCCTTTTGTTAATTTTATATAAACATTGACTGATGCATCTGTATCTGAAGTATTTTACTTCCTAATATCATTATCGGCACCCCACCCCAAAGATCCGTATTGGTTGGGCTCTGCTTTTGATAGTTGGCTAGGGAGTGAACCAACAGTAATGGATGAACACAGGATATTGGGTTGAGGTAGGAATGTCCACTGTCAAAGAAAAGACTTGAATGATCAGAGGAAAGTAAGACATCCACAGATTTGACTTGAAGTGCTCAGTTGTTTGCTGGGATATATTGACTTTACACAATGCAGTTCTTACATGTTTCAATATAGCTCATCATAGCAGCCAATTTGACATGAAATAGTAGGTGAACACAGGTATCACTCGTCACACCGATGAAGGTTATGTTCTTGATAAGTGTTAACACATGTGTTAACCTGCTACTCCTTGTCAAATAGCTGCTGTGTAAAAGGTCTGTTGTAGTGAAAGCAAATTGAACAGTCAAAAGATAATAACATAATAACTGCGTAATCAGTTAAGTGGAAGAATCTAATAGTGGCAATCAACACAAGAACAGTGTATAATTATAATATAATACTGGTGACGCAGGCAAAGGAAGCATCAACATTTGTTTTTTAAAAGAGGAACAGATGTTTCAGTCCAGCTGAACTGTGAGACAGGTCACCATTATGCAGCACAGCTTCATATACCTTGACACTAGTGCCACTTAGTGGTGCTCAGAGGTACTGCAATAACTTAACACTATAAAAGGTTTCCCTCAGATAAAAGCCTGCTCAATAAATGTTATTATTTACATAAAGTAGTTGAGGTTAGAATAACTCAAACATTGTTATAGGAGGGAAAATCTTCATGTGTCGTATTCTTTCAAAATGTCATAGGGTTAGGCTTAGGAGCCCAAGGCTCTAACAGTGTCTGTTTGTCTCCTCTAGGTTCACCAGCTGGGTTGTGAGGCTGTGATGCTGCTGTTGGAGCTGAATCCTGACCAGAGCAACCTCATGTTTTGGGCTGTGGACCGCTGCTACACAGGCTCCCGCCGTGTGGCAGCCGGCTGCTTCAGGGCCATCGCTAATGTCTTTCACAACAGGTACCTCATATTAGCAGCATCAACTTGACGCAATTTTTTTTATTTGTTTGTCCCTTTGGAGCCACATGGATATGTTTGGTGTTTTTCTTTCAGGGATTACCAATTTGACACTGTGGTGCTGCTGAACCTGATTTTGTTCAAGGCGGCTGATTCTTCCAGGGACATCTATGAAGCAGCCATGCAGCTGTTACAGGTCAGAATTAATGTCACATAAAAATAAAATGTTTATACATCTACTCTACATAACACTGCTGTGTACAGCTTTGTGTTCAATTTAGTTGTTGATTAAGTTTCAATTATTTATTTAACTTATAGATACTGGAACCCAAGCTCTTCCGCTACGCCCACAAATTGGAGATCCAGCGAATAGATGGCATCTTGACCCCTCCCTCACCGCTGCCACACCTCTACTCTGTGTCTTACTACCAGCTGTCTGAGGAGCTTGCACGAACTTACCCAGAACTAACCCTGCCCATCTTCTCAGGTTTGCTACATTCCAACAATTTTTCAGATGCTATTTGAAAAGCAGGTTGCTGTAATGTAATTAGCCTGTGAAACCAGAGATTTGATTTTGTGTATATGAGCAAAGCAAAACGATTTTTCAAATGCTTAACAGAAAAATACAACTGTAGCTGTGCCATGATTATATGCATCTTCCCCAAAGCCTCATTGCAGACTTGTTTCAAGAACCAACCAAACATTGTTTAGATGCATAATATATGAGGTGGACATTTTATTTATTTTTCAAAGTGAGATTCAACTTGAGTTTAATTGGCTCATATTTACTCACTACTCTGACATTATGAGGCCTCCATGCATCATCAAAATCACTAATGTTGATCGGTGGATGGCTCAATTAAATTGTATCTGTATATTGCTTAATCCCAACATGCTTTATCTCAAGGCACTTAACATAGTAAGGTCAAGACCGTACAATATTATGGAGAAACCCAACAGTTCCTACAATGCAAAACAATTTAAACAATATAGTGGCATTAGATCTGATGTACTCTGTAAAAAAAATTGGATGTAATGATACTGTTGAGATTAAAGGTAGAAAATAAAAACATAAACAACATAAATTATTGCGTAAATGACTTGAATCAGCCTCAGTTACAAACTTTCTCCCGACTGTCCCCCCTGCAGAGGTGAGCCAGCGCATCCAGACAGCGCATCCTGGTGGTCGTCAAGTAATGCTGCATTACCTCCTGCCTTGGATGAACAATGTGGAGCTGGTCGACTTTAAACCAACTGTAAAGCGACCGGAGGAGTGTGGCAGTGTTGAGGAGGACGAGGACGTACACGAGCGGGAGGTCATGATGGTGAACAGCAGGCGCTGGCTCCATGGAGAGGGCTGGGGCTCGCCTCGTGCTACAACCATGGTGTTAAACAACCTCATGTTCATGACCGCTAAGGTGATGCTGCCAATGCACCATGTGAACATATTCAGATTATATGTGTAAGATGGTTATATTAATGTTGATTGAGGTGAATTAACTGGTTTTTCTTTGACAGTACGGGGATGAGTTTGCTTGGTCGGAGATCGAGAACGTGTGGACCACATTAGCAGACAGTTGGCCAAAGAACCTCAAAATCATTCTGCACTTCCTCATCAGTATGTCAGGAGTCAACAGTGACCCAAGCCTTTTGCCCTATGTGAGTCACGGCCCATTGCTATCATGCAGCTCATCCACCACATCACCATGTGCAGCGTCTGCCATTTATTCCTCTTGTTTCTGACGGTTTCATTTGTGTCCGCAGGTGAAACGAGTGGTGGTTTACTTAGGCAGAGATAAGACTATGCAGCTGCTGGAGGAGTTGATGTGTGAGCTTGACCTGACTGATCCTGTAAGCTCAGCTGTTACTCACATGGACAACCCGCCTTACTACCGCATCAGCTCCAGTTACAAGATCCCCTCAGTCACCTCAGGTTAATGAGCACGAATTATTCACTAGTTCACAGATTAAGCCTGGCTGCCAATACTAAATAAAGTCTTGTTGCTACACGATGGTCAAAGTTTTGTCTTTTTTCTCAGGAACAACGTCCAGCAGCAATACCATGGTGCCAGGAAATGATGTTCATCACGAAGGCAAGATTAAAGACTCGAACATGGAGGACAGGTACCAGATAAACCACAACACAATGCTACTATTGTTAGAAGGCAATGGGAGGAGTAGACACTGTAATTAAGTAATAATGTCACATTTCACACAAAAACATAGTTACAGAAGTGGAGATTCAACAGTGGTCACTGAAGTTTTGAAAAAGTACCAGGGTGTTTAGGTACTTTCACCCTATTCCTGGAACTTTCAATACTTGTATTCAGTTTCTTTTACCTTTACTGTATCATTACAAGGTTTTATTTATTTTTATTTATTTCAAAATTTAATTCACATCCTCCCTGATCATATGTTTAATGGCTCTGAACTGAGGGTAGGTGCTTAAACTGCTGCCCCAAGTTCAAACAATAAAATCTGAGAGCATCATGTCTTCAGCCAGTGATCTAATGAAAGTAATCCTTGATGGTGCTAAATATTGACATTCTACAACATATCGCAGGTAGTTTATGGCAATAACCAAAATGTAGATTTAAATATATCTCTTCTCCTTTACAGTTTGTGCTTATTGACAAAAGAATGTCAATGTTGATGCTTGCCTTGACCTTGCCTCATAGCTATTTTGTTTTAGAATATATTGCAGAAATCTCAGTCTAAATAAATAACAGTTTAATTTGGGTAGTGCCACTTTACAGGCACTTGACATTATAAGGTCAAGACCTTACAAATTATAGAGAAACTCAATAGTTCCTACAGCAAGCAAACATTGGTATTTGTGTCGTTATTTCTCATATACTTAAAGTAAAACTTGAAATGCCTGATTTAATTTTTATTGGATTTAGGATTAATTAAGATAATGAATTACGTTTTAGAGCTTTATTTTCTATTTTTTCTATTCTATCTATTTTAACATCTTAAGGAGACTGATAGCTATGAGCTGAGATACTTATAAATTGAAAATGCTGATGCAATATAACTTAAAATATGTTTACTGTGGGCAAAAAACCTACTGCTGGCAAAATCCTTTAAAATCAACTCTGTCTGTTCTGCAGTTACACCCACCTGGACATCTACAGTGGTCTGAACAGCAACCTGAACCGTCAGCACCACCGTCTGGAGTCTCGTTACAGCAGCAGTTCTGGAGGTTCCTATGAAGAGGAGAAGAGTAAGAACAAACTCTTTAGACCTCTTGTCTCCCACTTACATTTACAGTACACTACTGATCATCTTTCTTATCCCTTCTCCAGGTGACTCCATGCCACTATACGCCAACTGGCGTTTGAAAGTGATGGATCACAACCGGCCAGAGCCCCTCCCCTTCCCTCCAACAGGAGGCTGCTGGTCTCCGCTAGTGGACTATTTGCCAGAGACCAATGCCCCTGGTGTACCACTCCACAGGTACACCAAAAAACCACCACGTTTAACCCCCTCTCTATTATAGTGTTGTGTTCTCTGTCTAAGTCAAGCCTTATTTTCTGTTTTTACAGATGCAACATCGCTGTCATCCTACTGACAGACCTCATTGTGGACCATGGGGTCAAAGTGGAGTGGAGTGCCTACCTGCCCCTGTTGTTACATGCAATTTTTATAGGTTAGTTGTTTCCTGAATATTATAACAGCACAGTATATAGTGTATGACTGAGTTCAAAAGATTTTTCAAGCTTTCATCAAAGCTCTACCTGGTAAAATCACCTGATCTAATCTCGTCTGGTCTTCTATATTTTCTTCCAGGGTTTGATCACCAGCACCCAGAGGTCTACGAGCACTGCAAACGTCTACTGCTTCACCTGCTCGTGGTCCAGGGAGCAAATAGCAACGTTCAGTCTGTGGCTATGGTGCTCCTACGCAACAGAGACTACAACGATCCTAGGGTCCTGACTGTGAAGCCAGTAGTTCCAGAGTTCAACCTAACCGGTCAGTTCTGCTGCTAAACCTAGAATCGACAGAGTTTTCTCTATAAGTAGTAAAAGAACTGTCAATTCATTGAAGGAAATTGAACTGAAGCCCTTCCAGCTGGAGGGAAAGTAACAGAAACAAGACACATGCTCATCTGTCGTGTTGTCAAAGTCAGTCACTGGCTGGAGGCTGTGATCAAGTCCCACAGAAGCAGGGTTCTCTGTCCCTGAATATAACAGTTTTATCTTTATTATAATGGCAAAAGAACAGCATCATAATTAAACACTACATGAATGTTCCTAAATATAGAGATTCTTAAAGATGGTGGTGATATTATATCATGCAGAAGAGCGACGTGTACCATACAGATCAATGTGAATTTCTTTTGTTTATGTAGGAGTGCAAGATTTATTGCCAGATGGTCAGCCATCACCTATGACGGACTCTGGCCTCAGCTCCAGCTCCACATCCTCCAGCATAAGTGTCGGGGCAGGTGGCACTGCTCTGTCCCACCTCTCCCCTTCACTCCTCGGTGAGGTGGATGCCACTGCTGAACAGGACGAGAAGGCCAAAGCTCTCATTGAGTTCATTACATCAAGGTTAGTTTCAGTGAAAGAAAATCACAGACAAATAACTTTTAAGCTGGTTACATCTTGTATAACTGCTTCTAACTTAGTCTGATGTCTTATCTAACATGAATCGGTATTAACCATTGAAATGCAGCAGATTACTCATTATGTTCAATAACTGTATTTGCTTTCATGCTTCCAGCAGTGTCTGAGAGGATTGGGTATTTTAATTTTTGCATGGTTTTGATTTTTGGGTTGGCGTGACTGCCTTTTTTTCCCCCCTGGTGTGATAACATTAAAATACTTAGATACTGGATACTGTGATGATTTGTGGAGTAAATTCTTTAGCTGTAACATGTCACATTTCCTGATTTGTGTTTGCTCTTGCCTTGTAGAAAGAAGGGTCCACTCTGGAACCATGAGGATGTATCGCCCAAGAACCCCAACATAAAGAGCGCTGACCAGCTGAGTGTCTTTGTGCGACACGTCGTGACTGTCTTCAAACATTCCCCATTAGGTCTGGATCCTCATTGTCTGGTTCTGTTTATTTCAGCTTGGGTTACGGTATAAAGTGGAAAGCTTCATCATATTCACCCGTCTGTGTATGTGCATCTCATCAGGTTTCCAGCTGGACTCATTGCTGAGTGAAGTGGCTCTACAAACCGCTCTGTCTTGTCCTTCTCGCCACTACGCTGGACGCTCATTCCAGATTTTCAGGGCACTCAAACAACCTCTGACTCCTGCCACGCTGTCTGACATTCTGTCTCGACTGGTGGAGACCGTGGGGGACCCAGGAGAGGAGGCTCAGGTCAGACAAATAGTTTTAGAATATGCAACATTAAACAACACTGGTCAATGTATTTTGATGAAGAATGTTGGTCATTTTGTTTATTTAGAACTTTGGGAAATAAAATATTTAGTTGCCACTAAAATCCCCCTTATCTAGTTCCATGCAGTTTCATCCTTATATGAAACCGTGTTTCAAATTTGTTTTTGTACTTGAAAAGGTTTACAGTAAACAGGCTGTCCATGGCTGCAGATATTTTAGAGGAAATAAAAACTGAAAAGCTCAAAGGAGTCATCTGTTTGTTTCTTATTGAAAAGCTGACTGCTGGTGTGTTTTGTCCTTTAGGGCTTTGTCATTGAACTTCTCCTGACACTGGAGACAGGCATCGACACATTAGCAGACACAGTCAAAAACTATGACCTCCTCACTGCCTTAGCTCAGTAAGTCCTTCTCTTCATACCCTCACTAATTATTCCACTATCTCATCCCTACTGTCATTTACAAGCCTTTTTTTTATACACACAGAACTTCTCCGCGTGATCTGTTGTTGGGGGCTAAGCTTGCTTCCAACAGGAAAAGCACAGGCCAACTGAACTTGAACAGCAGCGGCCTGTTCCATTATGTCCACAACCGTAGCAACTCTCTGCGAGCGAGCCAGGTGGGTGAACGAAAAGGAGACAGACGCAGGAGTAACACACTAGACGTAGCTGACCGACTTGGTGGCAGCCATGGAAACCTGGCCCGAACGCGGAGCTTATCATCGCTGGGCGGAGGAGGGGGTCCAGGTGGGGAAGCCATCCCCCCCGTGGACCCTTCGAGCTTGATGGCCACGGTGTTCTGGATCGCCGCCTCGCTGCTGGAGTCGGACTACGAGTTTGAGTACCTGCTGGCCCTGCGGCTGCTGAACAAGCTTCTGGGCCAGCTGCCTCTGGATCGTGCAGACAGCCGGGAACGTCTGGAGAAGGTCCAGGCTAAGTTGAAGTGGTACAGCTTTCCTGGTCTGCTGCAGCTCTTCCTGAAGGGCTTCACCTCTGCTTCTACTCAGGAGCTCACCATCCACCTGCTCAGCAAACTCATCAGTGTCTCCAGACACACGCTGATAGACCCTTCACAAGTGGCAGGTACGTGCTAAGGAATGTGTCCACTGCTGATTTGGTTATGGATTTGTTTTTTGTGTTTTCTTTAAAGCGTGTCTTTATTTTTTTTAAATATTAATATTAATCATGCAAAACAATGATAACTCGTTTGTTTTCTTTTTTTCTTTTGACATTGCATAATAAAAATAATACGGATACATTCACATCCAAACCTTTCTTCTCTGGGATGAGATTATTGTTTTTCTGTCATCAATTGTTTAAAAACTGCAAAGGATTTACTGTCAGATTTCATTTCTAACAGTATGACTCTTGATGTTCTCTGACATATTTGCAGGTTTTCCTCTGAACATCCTGTGCCTCCTCCCGCACCTCATCCAGCACTTTGACAGCCCGACTCCTTTCTGTAAGGAGACGGCTGATAAAATAGCCAAGGTTTGCGCCGAAGAGAAGTCGGCCACCCTCTCCAATCTGGCCCACATGATGAGCCTGTACAGCACACACAGCTACTCGCGTGACTGCACCAACTGGATCAATGTGGTGTGTCGCTACCTCCACGATGCCTTTGCTGATATAACATTGAACCTGGTCACTTACTTGGCTGAGGTATGTAAGATCAAGATAACAGATGCTGCTCTTAGGCACTTATGGTAAAATGCAACCAGTAATGTGGCCATCTTTATCTCTCAGCTGCTGGAAAAGGGACTTCCCAGCATGCAGCAGTCCTTGTTGCAGATCATCTACAGCCTGCTGAGTCATATTGATCTATCAGCCGCTCCTGTCAAACAGTTCAACCTGGAGATCATGAAGATCATTGGCAAATACGTTCAGGTGAGCCTTGACCACTCTTCCATTTGATCCAGTATCACACCAACTTATTTTTTCAGTAACGTAATATGTAAATTGGGGCACTTTCATATCTACCTTGTTTTGTCTGGACTTGTGCCTGGGACCAACATTTAGATTGACTACAAGAGATGATCTCGTTCCGTGGTTCGGTTCTTTTGCAGTGTGACATTTTTTTTTTAATAGTTCTGACTTTCAGACCAATCCAAGGAAGTTGAGACAGAATTAAAAGACTACTTTTTTCTATGCACTGCCCTGAATTCTATAACTGAATTAAAATGCTGACATCTGACTCATGCTTGTTTACAAACCAATCAATGTCAAGAATATGTTGACGTAAACCAAAGCAAGAATCCTAACTTTAATATTGACTGTGCCCTTTGCACATCAAACTAAAAACACTTTCCTGTCCTGTTAGTTGCGAAACACTGTGAACAGCAACCTAAATCTGACTTATCAAATGAATCAAAACCTTCTGCATCAAGACATTTTACAGAAAGGCCTGTATTTAAGGTTATGATTTAATAGAGCGTGTATTTAATTTTTAATTACAGGTTTTTCATTCATTTTAATTAATAGGACATAATATAATAACATTCATAGAACCGAACTCAGAGTCTCTGCAGTGGAGGTTGAGAACTTTAGTCATTCACCACTTGGGGGCAGTTTGCCATATGCATGTTTACCGGACAAAGCCTATAGCCTGATGTATGTCAGAACTGGGATGGTCTGGTCTATAAATAGAAACACAATTTAGAAGAAGAAAGAAAACCATGTCTTATAGGTTCTTTAATGCAGCCTCTGCTCTTTATGGAAGCCTTTTACCAGCCCTGAACGAGGCCACTATATGCTTCTCCCTCACAACTGCCTGTGACAGCTATTATACCATTATTGTTAATGCCTAAGGCCAATTGTTTACTGGCTTACTGCCTGTGTTGCATTGTGTAGAAGGCATTGTATTTGTGCATATTCTGTGTTCCATTGCGTGCGCATTGAGTCTTATTTGTTTGGAGGCTTTTTAAGCCACGACAGGAATGTTGACCATACATCGTAAAAAATAGCATGAAAGACATATTTCCAGAATCTGAGGCTTCAATTGCTGTGAGAAGGAGATAATTTGTTTGTCTGAGGGCAGATATGTCCATTCAGATGTTCTACAGAAACGCCTACACAGCCCTATATCTCACAGTGGACTAATTATTTCTGTTTTGTTTTTTTACAGAGCCCACATTGGAAGGAGGCCCAAAACATTTTGAAGTTGGTGGTGTCTCGCTCTGCCAGCCTTGTCGTCCCAGATGATGTGCAGCGCTCTTACAGCACAGAATCCTGTGGCTCTCCAGAGATTGCTTTCACGCGCATATTCAACAACTCCTCCAAGGAGCTGCCTGGCAAGACTCTCGACTTCCACTTTGACATCTCAGAGGTCAGTGTGTGCCTCTGTGTCTGCTCTCACGCAACAGTGTCTTATTGTTTTTACTTAAAGCATATTGTTTTTAATATTGTTTTGCTAACTGGTGTTCTCTGTCTTGATAGACCCCAATCATAGGGCATAAATATGGTGATCAGCGTACCGCAGCAGGCCGAAACGGAAAGCCACAGGTGATTGCTGTGACTAGGAGCACTTCCTCCACGTCCTCCGGCTCCAACTCCAACGGTCTGGTGCCGGTCAGCTGGAAAAGGCCTCAGCTCTCCCAGGTACCTATTTAAACTGACACCTGACCCAACACTGTACTAACTCAAACCAGAAGATAGGAGGCAGAAGTCACTCAAGGTCAAGCTTCACGAGATCCAGCTCGGATCCAACTAGATGGCTGATATTTGGATCTGATGCAAAAATAACCAATACAGCCAGCTTAACTAGCTCTCTTAACTTGGTCGATCTCAAACTGAGAGCCAATCTGAACAACATACTGAACTATCAGAATAAAAATGCATTCTTTTTTCTTTTTATCACCTGGTGCATTGTAGTAAAAACACACGGATTTAAAGATACTACTCTTCCAAAATAGTACATTATGGTTTGTAATATTCTAGTTTATCAAGAAGATTAATATAAGTATCTGCTACTCTTTATTTTTTCATGGACCACAGGCAGTTAGACAAGTGAACCATACAGTTATATATATTATTTTGTCCAGTGTGCAAACGGAAGCCATATGTGCGCCCAATCCTTAAAATGTGATACAAATGTCTTTATTTTGTTTATCTATTTATTTATCATTTTTATTTATTCTCTGACACTCTCCCTATGTTATACTTGTGGGCTTTGTGGTGTTGGACTTTAAAGATGCTTTGCACAAAGTAGAGTGCGTCTCAGATGTACAGCCAGTAGAAAACACTGAGACATTTATTTCTTGATGTCATCTTATGTGTCTTTTCTCGTTGCAGAGACGAACCAGAGAGAGGCTGATGAATGTCCTGTCTTTATGTGGCCCGGAGTCTGGCATTCCCAAAAATCCATCTGTAAGACTCCTCTCCTACTCTAAAGCGTCAGACAAGGTCTCTGTAAATTCACTGTTCAGAATACTCCTGCATGTGGTGTGTTCCTGTGTTTCCTTCGTGTGGTTGTTCATTTGGATTTAGATGTTTGTTTAAACAGGCTTTTTATAAAAAATACAATTTTATTTCACTATTTGACGACAGAGACTTACTTTTCCTTCCTTCCTGTGCAGGTGGTGTTCTCTTCGAATGAGGATCTGGACTCCGCTGACCAGCAGACCAGTCTCATACCCACAGTGGAGGAGGTGGTCCGAGAGGAGGACTTGCAGGGAGAGGATACAGGCAGTGAGCAGCAGTTTGGGGTCTTCAAGGACTTTGACTTCTTAGATGTGGAGCTGGAGGATGCCGAGGTGAGAATTTTCAGTAGATTTCACTCACAAAAAACAAGGCTGGCAAAGTGAAACAATTTAAGGAAATATTAAGGAGCCAGTAGTGGGTGGATAGTACAAATAAATATTTTATCCCATAAGACGAGACATAAGGCGCCAAATAAATATTTAAGCTTAAACCTTAGTGTTGTTTGTAAACAACCCTGTAAAGTCTTCTGTAGAGCTGACAGAATTGCCAACTTTTACAAAAGCTTTAATTTATCTGCGCTTAACTGCGACATTTGGCTTTCATTGTAAATCTTTTCCTAAAGTTGATAAACATTAAATTTTTTACAAACCATCAAACATGACTTGTCGAGATCCCCCTTTTCTTCATCCTGCTCTTCAAACATGGCTCTCACCAACTGAGCATCGGTCACATCACCTGGATCTGAATCTGCATCATTGTTATTTTCAATGTTGTTTTCTTCAATGAAACACTGTTGTAATCTGCTTCAATATCACGCCCCCTCGCTTAGATCGCCAACCTTTGTCTGAAACGCTACTGTAACAACTTTGCAGGCTATGAGCGTTAACAATCAATCAAAATTTCAAATAATGTATTTCTTGAAATCTCAATGTTTTTCATTCGTCGCGTGCCCTAAACGATGACATCATAAAACACGTCACAAGTCTCATCTGGTTCTAGTGGGAGAAGCAAGCAAATGTTGCTTCAGGTCTAAATGGGTAAATCATCGAACAAAAGATTAATTTTCCAATCGAACTGCACACTCAGTGGTCACTCTTCATCACTTCTCTCTACCATATTAGATAATATCTTCTTCCAGTTTAACAACATGTGTGTCTTGTTTGTCCAACTTGTGTCCTGTTGTGTAACTGTCATTGGTCCACTAACACACTTATTCCTTCTCTTCTCTTGCCACAAGGAGTTACAGGTAAGTGTGAGAGCCGGAGAGCTTCTTAGAGACACAGTTCTCTGCAGTGTCCTGGTGTCTCTGTGTTGTCACAGATTAAGTGCTGTAGTCCTGCTTGATTTCAAATCACTGTGGCTGTGAACCCCTTTACTTTTATAGTTTTAGAACATTGCATCATATACCATCCCAATATGTGGGGAAACCTCATCTCACCCACTCGCATGCATTTATATCATAGACTGTGTATAAAGATGGAGAACATGACAGCTCCCCAAAAGTGAAGCCAAACGTCTTGATCGCCACCTGGTTGTTCTTTATTTTTGGTCAATAGACCCACCTGTTTAGGCATTTTTATAGTTTGTTTCAGTTTTATTTGATTGCATTACTGAGAATGATCTGGCTTTTATATGACTTGATCTTTGCACTTATTTTATTTTGTGAAGCTCCTTGTACCTCTAGTTTGAAAGGGGCTATGGAAATAAACTTTATTATTAATTAGATGGCAGTTCTCCTATCTGGGGTATTTTGTCTTCATTTGTGGATATTAGGAGGAAGTGGAGATGTCATCGCCTTTATATACAGTCTACTCAATATTTTTCTAAGTCGTGGAATGTTCTTTGTGTTTTGTGCTTTGTTTCCTTGTTCAGCAAAATCTGTCCTAAACCCTGCTGGTGTGTACACTGTCTTACTTTGCTCTTGTCCTGATTGTCCTGCAGGGGGAGAGCATGGACAACTTCAACTGGGGTGTGCGTCGTCGCTCCCTGGAGAGCATGGACAAAGGGGACACGCCGACTTTGCAGGAGTGCCAGTTCGCCGGCAGCACACCGAGCCTCAACCTCACCAACCACGAAGACACAGATGAATCGTCTGAGGAGGAGGTACTGAGTGCTAGCCAGATTCTCACCCGCTCTGGCCTTGTAAGTCTTACTCTAATCAGGGCCCCCCCCAAAAATAAGCCCAACCCACCATGCCCCTCACACAGCCCGCTGGCATGGTGTGCGTGTGTATGTGAGCTGGACCTGCTGCCGGTGTGGACAGAGGCTAGATGCTTGCTTCTTCGCTGGTGGTAGATGCCTTCCTCAAACCTTAGCCCAGCCCCTCCACCTCTGAGTAATGCGACTGCTCTATCTTACATTCTTTAATTTTTTTTTACTAAAGGTAAGTACAGTGTAGGAAAAACAATTAAAAGTTCACTTCACATATGATATAAGCTAAATCAGTGATAATTTGTAGTTTTTGTTAAAATAGATTTCTAAATTAATGGTACAGTTCCAATTTGAATATATTAAGTATAAAATAAAGCGTGTTAGAATTCAGATTAACAGCATCTTCTTTTTTGCATTTTCTCACTCATTGGCTGCCTCTCTCTCACTCTCCTTTTCTTTCTTGCGCTTTACCTTAAGATCTTATCCAGAGCTGCTAATAATAACAATGTCATTAATGGAAATTGCGTTCCTTCAATCTAATGGAGATATTTTCTTCCTCTCTTCTTCTGACTTTCTTGGTCTTGGTAGTGCATGGTGAGAGAATGAGCTTTTGCCTCTATTGGACATTTGCCCCAAAAATGTTTCTTGTTATTATAATGAAATGTGAGAAAACTCAGCATGCAACTTTTATGTTTCATTTAAAGACAATTTAGGAAGTAGTGTAATATATAAACAATAAGAAATATCATTGATGTTGGCATGATCTTACTTTTTGCCTGAAGCTATTTTAAAGTCCTGAATTAATTGAATGGAAAACTAAAATGACTAAACTTGCTCTGCTTGATACAGAAACATGGATAATGTAGGGTGTTTAACTTATTAAAAAGTAGCAAAAATCATACTGTTAAAACACTGAACCTGGAAACAGTGTAAATTACTTATAGTTAATTCAGTTTTCCACCAGTTCCACAGATATACTAGCATATTCTGAACAACTTTGGAAGCTGTCTCTAAACAAATTATCAGCTCTAGCATATTTAAATGAGTACAATTAATATTAGGAGTTAATTGTGTCCCAACTGCACATCAGAGAATGTGATACCAACAGGAAGGTCTAATGGAGTCTAAGAGTTAATTTATGCTGCCATTATTTACGAAAGGAGATCCCTCCGCTACAAAAGATTTAACTAGGACTGCCCACATTCGTCCATGCTTCATTAACTTTGGCATGGTTGTTAAGCAAACCTGTTTCTGTCAACAACAAACATGGCGACAGTGGAAGAGGCTTTGCTAATTCCTCTTAAGAAAGAGACAAAATCAGCTGCATTCTATCGGCAAATAAAACTATCTGTATCGAGTTAATACTGTGTCTTAGCAGTGCAGCTAATCGCTCCTTATATATTTCCTCAGCTCAACAGTGATTCTGCCACAGACGACACCGCCTCCAACCACGTGGACTCTCTACTGCAGTCTCAAGAATCGTCCAGCAGTGCCCAGGAGGCCACTGTCCCCTCCTCTCTACCCTCCCTCCCCCGGCTGGATAACGCCCTTTTGGAGATGGCCCAGTCAGACAGCGCCAGCAGCCAGCTGCCTGAGGTGCGATCAATTGGGCGCAGCAATAATCTGTGGTGCTCGGGTGCTTTCTAGCTTGTGTTTCACCCTTCTGTTGGGCCTTTATCTGCTTTGCTGTACTTCATTTGCTTGTCTGTCTTTGAGACAGAGGATCAGCAGGGAGTTTCCGATGGGGTAAAACTGCTGGTACTCTAATTGTACATTAATTGCATTCGCTGCTTCTTACTCCTTCTACCATTGCTTGCTTTTTTGCTCTGCTCTGGGCGTGGGTGCTGAGGTGTGCTAGCTCTTGCCCCCTTCAAAGCTACACTATGTTGAGGGGCTTGCTTGTTCGATTCGGGAGAGATGAAATCTATAGCTCACCTCAGGTCAGCTGTTACTGCTCCCCTTTAATAACACAACAACTGACTATTCCAACTAAATCCACCATGTAAAACTCCACCAGCTCCTTTATCTTCGGCAGACACGTGTGAGTATGAGTCCATTACACGGGGGATGTTCACTTCCATTGCAGTAACTGTAAGCCAGACCTGGTGTTAACCTGGTGTCAGACCTGGGTGATCCATTCACAAGTGGTCAGTGCTAAGTATGTCTGAACGTTCCTAAATGTGTCCTAATAGCCGATCGCACAAACCACATTCAGAGGTAGCCTGGGACGCATGTGGCCACGTTCTTTTCACTATGTGATCCCAAATGCATCCTGGGCCACATATGAAGAAAAGCCTATTCAGCGAAGATCCCCTGACCCCCTACAGTTTAAACAAATTTTTACATTTCTAAGTTAATGTTAATGTGTAATGTCTGTATTTATATAGCAGATTCACTACAGGTCTTTACAGAACAGTTTTGACATTTACTCAGTGCATCCATGTGCAGCACTTCCTCTATCACACATCACTCACACTTTGTCGGCACAACCATCAAGATCAATTTGGGGTGAAATATCTTGCCCAAGGACACCTTGGCAACAAGAACGAGGGAGACTGGGATTGAACCGCCGAGCCTCTGGTTAGAGGACGACCCGTTCTATCTCAAGAAGCGACAGTGTTCATGTGCCGATTTGTTTGTATCCACTGCCACAATTTCAACACTGGCCAACATGAAATGACACAAAAATTGGTTTTCAATTCAGGATGCATTTTAAAAGTAGGTGTGAACAGACATACTTAATGCTGACCTCTTGTGATCGGATCTCTCAGAACAAATGTTAATACCAGGTCTGAGCGGGGCTCCTATGGTGTTCGAGCCAATGAGGCTCCTTTAATCTGTAACCATATTAACAAGCCATGGATTTTCTTGTGATAAATGGCTGTGCTATCTGCTGCTACTGACATCACTGACACAGTACTAACAATGGTGAGTATATTATATTGCTTTGATTTACATTTGAGTGCACAGTTTAGGGATTGAAGAGTTTAAATAATATTTTTAACCTTCAAATATAGGATTAGTATTTGCGCATACATATATTTATATATTGGTGTTCCTACCCCTTAAATGACAGTTCTCTACACAGAGAACTGAATGTAACTTTCTAGGAAGTCCATGTGGTCAGTGGGCTCAATGTTATTCCAAGGGCATCTCCCCCATCACAGCCCTGGCTCTTAGTGTAATGAGCCCCAGATAAAACCATCAATACTCTTGCTCATTCCCTTCAGGATGGCAACGACTACTTCTAAAAGCTTTCTGTAATATAGCTGCTGTCTATGTGATGTACTGGCTGACTGCCACACGCCGCTTTCCTAATGCATTAGACTTTTAGATAAAAAAAAAAAAAAGAAAAAAGAAACACGACGGAGAAAAACCAAGTGCTCTTAATTATAACGCCTCCTGTGACGTCTCCCAGCACATCCTCTCTGCCGGGTGCTTGCTTTACATCACCGTGGTCTGTTTACAAATAGAATTTATTTGGAGTTTCCCATGTCTGAGTCAGACGATGTGACTGGTTTGGATTTTCTTTTTTTAAACGTGGCCTCTCTTAGTGTGTGCACAACCTTGTTGAGTGATGTGTGGCGAATTTGTTGTGTCACGAAATACAGTCCATCCTTAATGGGTAGTGAAAGAGTGACTGTCATTAATTCAATCCATTCAGATGCGATGTGTGTCGGATCTGCTGCCTCTGTCAGTGTCAATTTGCCACGATGCACTGAGGTCAGGTGTTTCAGTGATAGATTGATATTGGTTCCTGTTAATCGATTCTTTTTCTTTAATTTCTCTTGAGAGATTTTGGCTTAAAGAGTGACATAAAGAGACGAGGATGAGAACATTTAAAAAATGTGGACTTTAAAGTGCCTCATGTATAGTATAGAATCATTGAAACTGATTTATATTCCAAAGTATAGGCTGTAACAGTGTTAATTCAGGCTATATAAAGGTTAAACTATGAATCTATGTTGTATTTATATGTGATCTCACCTGTCAAGCTGCACCTGAGACTCCCCCCCCATCTGGCTTCATGTTACAGGACGCAGTCAGCATGACAGCAGCCGATGAGCTGAGCAGCAGTGTGAGCGAGGACACGGGGTTTTGCAGCGCACCACCCCTTCCCTCTGACCCACAAGAGCTTTGTGACCTCCGAGACACCCACTATCCTCAGGACCCCCAGTATGCTCAGGACCCCCAAGAGACCCAGGACCCTCACGAGGACCTGGACCCAGCCCCCCCTCCCCTGCTTGTCATAGACACTCCACCGGGGTCCCTCTGTGACGAGGACTCCCAGACGGTCCTGTCTCTGCCTCTGCCCATGCCACCAGAGACAAAGCCAGATCCAGATCCAGACCCGGACAGCACCTGTGGCTCTATGTGGGAGGAAGATGTGACACAAGCCCTGAAGGAGCTGGACGAGCGCTGTGAGGAGGAGGAGGCCGACTACTCTGACATGTCCAGGTAATTGGGGCAGATTTTTATTTCTTACCACAAGTTTTGAGGATCTGGCAAAAGCTGAATGCATGCATTTCATATTAACGGTCCCCATCAGTGATCTGTGTTTTTATATTACCTCATATAAAACCGATAACCCCTAGTGTTTTTGTGACTTAAAACTTTTTGTGAATGTGATGACTTTCGGCCTAATATCATATGATATGAGTTCAGGTTCATATTTTCTATTTTCAGTCATCTATGAGAATTTAAACCTTTTTTTACTTTACACACCTGAACTTTGAGCGAGAAAATGAATTAAGCTCATATCATGTTGGGTAAGTGTCACCAATCCCTCAAAAAGGGATTGAGAGCATCTCCACTAACTTAAATTGACAATACATAATTTTTATGAAATTCTATAATAAGCTTATTATGTATTGGAGAAAAGGTGCAGTAGGTCTAAATCAAACAGCTGATTCCACATTTAATGAGGGAGGAGGTGATTTCGCGCTGCCAGAAACTGATTTCTGATTGGTTGATCACTTTGTATGTTCACCTTGTGATTCCAGTGCAGTGTCTGAGGGGAAAATAGAAAAGTTCCCCAGGTCAGGACTTTACAACCTCTTCTAACTAACTCCCTGCATGAAACCCTCAGTGCAGATGTCCACCAAATTAAACTATATCTAAATCAAACTATATGATTTAACATCATTTTCATGAAAAGTAATATGTATGTACCAAGGAATTGTTTAGGTATGGTTGTTTGTTAAGTCCCATGGATTAAAATATATGACTGCTCTAGCTATTGTGAGCTTCAGACCCAAATGGTATGATGGGTAATTTTCCCGTGCATGGATCACTTGTGGGCTGGCACTATGGATGTGGGCCATGGTGGGCTAGCTCCAATCCACTTGGAAACACTTCATTTTTTCAAGGTGGGCCAATTCAAACTGGAGGACAGTTTTAAAGTCAGGGTTTTTGCACTCAACCAACATGAGGAAGAGATGCTAAACAAAGATACACGCAACTACGCACATGTACAGTCCCATTAGCATGCATCACTGTGCTCAAGGTCTGTCACTGAGCTGAGTCACACACATGATTGATGGGTAACTGTGTGATTGGAGTGTACTCTAAGTGATTGTCAAACAGCAGGCCACTGGAAAGTTCAGTTTTTTTCTTTGTATGAGGTTTGAGTGGGAGAAGGAAACACAAAAACAATTCGGCAGCGTTCAAAGACTGTGAGGTCGGGAGCTGGCTCTGTTTGGCAGAAATGTGTGTATGTGTCAGTGTGTCGATGCCGAGCTTGTACACAGCTCTCTGCAGTCCTGTGTGGGATGGGAGTGCAGTGCAATAGTGCTGTTAGCAGCTGCAGCTCATTCGTGCTGCAGACACGGGGAGAGAGTGAGGGAAAGAGAAGCGATAGTTGGGGTTAGGATGAGGACAGAGACTGTGTCCGCTGCAGCGCTTGGCAGCGCAGGCTTTAGATATTTATATTCTGTCTGCTTCTTCAGATTGTTTGGTCCGACTGGCCTGTAAGTATCTGCTGGGCTTGTGTCTGTGTCTGTGTGTGTGTGAGGGGGAGAGAAAGAGAGAGATGTTTGCATGATGCTAAAATGCTATTAGCTCAAATGTTGTTATTGTGTGAGAGCACTGCAGTAGATTAGAGCTCTTAATATGCTACAGCAAAATCAGCACTGAGGGAGCAGCACTACTGCGATGTGGGCTTGTTTACTTGCAGTCGTGGCGACGAGCATGTGTGTGTGTTTACATTTGTCCTTCAGTGAAGACTGAGGGGAGTGTGGAACATGTCGGACTGTAGCTTATTGGCCCTGCGTGTGTTTCAGTCAAGATGAAGGTGACGCAGACGGCTTCCCAGAGATTCAGGCCTCTCCGCCCCCTTCGCCCTTCCTCTCTGCCATCCTGGCAGCGTTCCAGCCTGTTGCCTATGACAATGAAGAGGAGGCCTGGCGTTGCCATGTCAACCAAATGTTGTCAGATACAGATGGCTCCTCTGCTGTTTACACATTCCACGTGTTCTCCAGACTTTTTGAGGTAAATGCCCACTTAAAGTTCTATCTGGTTATTTGGTTGCACTCTGGTTCACAAGCCAGCATTTATTTCCCTTTTTCTACATTCTTGTTTAATGCAGAGTATTCAGAGGAAATTTGGCTCCATCACACATTCATCTGTTCGCTTTCTTGGGGAGAGGCTCCAGCGAATGGGAAATCAGTTCCTCAGCTCCCTGGAAGTCATGACGTCTCGCTCCCAGTGTCCCACTGTGCTGCTGGATGCTGAGACGGTGAGGCTGTTCTGCATGGTCGTCTGTAATCATTTCAATAAAACTGATAAAAGCTATCATACGATCATGTTTTGTGAGTAACACGTACCTGTCGTTTTGCTAAAGCTGTGCTGCACGTTCTGCATATTCCTGAATGTGCGTGTCCTACTGTCGATATTTTTGTGTCATGTACTGGGTATGCATCAGGCCGTTGTTGTGGGTTAATGTATGTGGTGTCCTGTCTTGCTGTTGTAGCTCGTCTCTTGTGGACTGTTGGAGACTCTGAAGTTTAGTGTGCTGGAGTTGCAGGAACACCTGGACACCTACAACGCCAAGAGAGAAGCAGCAGAGCTCGTAAGTCCGCGCACATCTTCCACACTAACCACTTCTGCTTTTCCATTCTATTTGAATCTTTCCCCCCTAACATCCTCTGTGAGAATCACAAATTGCCACAACTGCAGTTTTAGCTGCTGTGTCAGGATGTGCATGTGTGGGACTATAAGGAACTGCCTCATAATGGCATCTCATCTCAAGAGATGAGCTTAGGAAGCATTTGTAAACTGCCCCTTTATCCATATGCCACTGCACTATGGAGGGCCAGCAGGATATAAAGACAAATAGCTGATGCTGTACAAGATAAGCCCCTGTGTGTCTCATCAGCAGTACAGACATCAAATCAGTGTTAGGTATGAGTAGATTCAGCTGCCGTTAGTGTCTGCATCACTCGTGACATCCCCTGCTGAAGAGACAAAAATAACCCTCGGCGCTCCTAAATCAGTTACAGAGGGCCGGGCAGGATGAACTGTGAGGGATGGGAGGAACGGCGGATAGGGGGAGGGGAAAGAAGAGATGAGATTGGAGAGGGTTCTGGGATGCGGGGGTGCTAATTGAATGAGACGGCATTGGTCCCTGGAGGGCCAGATACTATCCTGTTCTCTGGAACAGGCCTTGTTTAATTCGCTAAGTACAACAATCATATTAAATCTCCTCCCAAACCAACCTTTATCATATACAAACACACATGAAGATGCATAGAGCAGGAAATTCTGTATGTCCAAAGGAGAAATAAATTCCTCTCCTTTCCCTGATCTGTTTTTCTCCTCCACTTCCTGTCTTGTCTCTCACCTGTTCCTGTCGTCCTTCTCCTTCCTGTAGTGGCTGGATAACTGCAGGAAAACGTTTGGGGACAAAGATGACCAACGACCAAATACTCATGCACAGGTAAGAATGACCAGTTTACCAGTTTGTGTTGATCAATACGGATTTCCGTAGGAAAATATTTTAACTAAATGATGAGTGACTTTTTAACTAGTGAGGTGAGACTTAAAGTCTAACTGAAATTAAACTACAATCTAAGTTTTCGCTGCAGCATAATATATTGTGTAAATTGCTATCCCTGTTCGGCTTTGTGGGGAAAATAGTAGAAACCAAACCACCTCTGTTTGATTTGTTGGAGTATTGTTAGATCTCCATTGACATAAAGTAGTGCAGTGCCTGTTCTGTCTGTTTGGAAGGGGCTGTTTGTTTGGCCTGTGGTGATGCTGGTTGCAGTTTTGTTTCTGAAAGTGTAAAAGTGACCTACAGACAGACCTTAGGAGTCCGTCCACAGAACCCAGAAGCTGCCGCTGCTGCACAAAGAGCTGCTCACCTGTTTATTCAAAGTTGAGTGAAGCTCCACTCAGTTTGAACTGAACTCAGAACCTCTAACTGGAGAATCAGTTGTCGTTGATGTTGTCGTCCTTCAAAGTTTATTTATATTGAATGCATCATGTGTCCAAATCGCACCAAATTCAACACTGCAATTCCCTGGGCCTTTGAAAACACACGTGCCCAGTGGGAAGGCGATTAGCTCAACAGTTTTGTAGATATGTGTTCCACAGACAAAGATTTATAGAATTATGACATAGATAGATGGATAACTTGTTTCCATATAGCAAACCTCTGTAGACCATATTGGCATTAAGCAAACGTCAGCCTTCTCTCATGGGCAAACGGTCACATAGAATCAGGGCTAGAAAACAGGCACAGACTTTGAACAACACACAACGCTTTTCCTGCTATACTCTTCCTTTAACAAACATGAAGACGTCTCACTAGGCACGTTAACTTGTTGAATGACCGCACAAAAGCCGTTATGGATAATTAGATCATCAGCTTCTGTTCAAGTAAAAAGCATGATGTGAAGTTACGGCTCGTTTACTTTGTCTCTCAGCAGCTGTCAGTCACACACAGACAGAACAAGCGCCCCTCAGACCGCTGGGAGAAAAGAGGAACTTTTCTCATATTTGTTCTGACCTTTTGTCCTTCCTTTTTAATTATATACAATAACTATTGAGTCACGTAAAAGAAGACAGGACATTGACATCATCTTTGGCTGCAAAAAGGGAGAAATTAAAATGATTTCAGTTGGACTTTAATGGATTGTCTCGCAAGGTTTTTTGTCATTGTTATGCAGCATGTTTATATTTGTTTGCCTCAGATGCCATAGAGATAATTAAATTAGACAGAATGAAGAGAGATGAGAATTAAAACAGATTTTCCACTTGCACGTCCCTTTCCGCAGTGTCTTGTAGCCTTTGCATGGTCTCTCACTCCCCATCCTAGACGTGTTGACACTGTCACTCAGCTTGAGCTCCCTGCACAGATCACAGCTGCCCTCTGTGTTTTTCCTCAGGTTAAAAACTGTTGTGCTCTTCTAGTCTCAAGGGCAACACTCTTTCTTCTCTGTTGCCTCTACTGTGCCATGTCTCTTTCTCTCTCTCTCTCTCTCTCTCCCTCCTCATACATGCTCAGTTTCTGCCAGTAGAAGGTTTCCGTTAGCACTGAAGTGAGCTCACATGTGAGTGTTTCAGTTCCCTGAGCGTTTCCAGACCTGTGTGAGAGGGAGGTGATAAACTGCTGCTCCTTGCCCGTCAGGTCACTGTGTCTCGGCTGCCATGTTACAGCTCACTAATTCTTGGTCTTTCTCCCCTTCTGTTTTGTTTGTTGATGTTTTGTGTGTGTGTGTGTCTCTGTGTGTGTGTGTGACCTGCTCACCTTCTTGCTTAGCAAATGGAAAATCTAGCAGTAAGTGGTTCTCATATTATAGACTCTATAATAATTCAGACGAAACACTGACCATCTCATCTCTCTGTACACACCTGTGCTGTTGACATCCACAGACAAGCACACTGCAATCATCCCCCATCTGTATCTGTCTCTGCTTTGGTCCGTCATGCAACCCAGCTCAACTCCCCCCATCCCCCCATCCACCCAATCATAATTTTATCCTCTATTGTAATACATGTTTTTTTCTGTTTCTAAATTTGGACTTTTGGATAATCATTGTCTTACGTCTCTTTACTGCACTCTGATTCTCTCTGCTGACAGATGAAAATGTGTAAACTTGTATTCAGTGTAGAGTTGAGCAGTTTTCAGACATCAACTCCGGAGAATGTCCGCACAATGGGGTGCGGACTTTCTCCGGAGTTTGCGTTTAACATGTGTAGATCAGAGAACTCGCCGGCCTGACACACAAAGCCCCTGAGCGTTCAGGTGAGGAGCGGTGCAGCCGGCAGGGGAACGATGTAATGCATCAACGCCGCTGCAGGGATCATGTGTTTTTGTTTACAGCGCATCAACACTGGCGTCGGTTCTCGTCACCTAAAGCTCTCGAATCATATTGTCTTTCCAAAGTTGACATCTTGGTCTGTGTTCTACGAGTATGGGACTTCTATTTCATATTTCGTATGGAACTTATATTTCCGAGATATTTGTATTCTCTTTGTTTTTCACTTATACGTCTGTCACGTGTGAGAAACGACATCAACACGCCTACCCACTCCTCTCACTCTTTTGCTGTATTCTCACATCGACACATTTGGACAATATCCAGAGTTTTATTCTGGCAGGAGCAACAGAGTCCTACATTCGCGATCTCACATACCGCCCCTCCAGATAATTTTGGAATATTCAGAGTACCCTGAATTTCTGCTCACAGCTATTGTGATGATTTAATCGGGGGGTGCCGCCTAGGCAGTAGGACGGGATGGGTGGAGAGATCAAGGTGGAGATAACTTTCCTTTTGCATGTTTTTGGTTCCACTCCTATATCTGTACAAATTATCCTGATTTTTTTTCTTCTCCCTCCAAGTTCCCCTGGTTTAGTAATCACCCGACTCTCTGGGTCAGTCACTCAGTCCCGGTGTCCCTCAGGGAGCATTACAAGTCACGGAGACACGGACACTTTTCTAATTGACTAATTCTAGTAGTGTCACTTCTCGCTCCGTGGCCTGAATCAGACGACACCTCGCTCTAGGCCGTGTTAACATTCATCTACTCCCACGTCTCTAACCCAGGATACCCATCTGTCTAATCATCTGATCATCAGAATCATTTTCAGTGCAGCCCAGGAGATTATCAACCAGCTTGGGATTTTGATTAGCTTTTTTCTTTTCTCTCTCTAGGAGCTGGAGTTATGCCGCCGGCTGTATAAGCTGCACTTCCAGCTGCTGCTGCTCTTCCAGTCCTACTGTAAGCTCATCAGCAGGGTGGATACTATCAAGAGGGAGGCAGAGGTGAGAAAAAAATAATTGGTTGGGTGATGAATGAAAATGATCTGGATGTGCATCAACACATTTAGTATCTGAAGTCCATTGTACGTTTAGATGGAGTTTAAGGTTGCCTAAGAAAAGGAAATGTCAAACTGACGACTTATCTGTCTCATCTCTGTTGTCAGAGAAACAAGAACAGACAAATTGCATTACACTGCATCCAGCTGATAAAGACTTGTTTTCCCCTGCCTCACTGTCTCTTTTACATAAAAGACGGTTTGAACATTTGACTTCACATTCAACAGAGTTTATTATGTGTCTTAAAATAAAAAAAGAGTAGTCATAAAAAAGTCTTAAATATGTATAAATATTGTTTTAAATACATTTAAATCTGAATTATATTATCTAAGATAATACCTCAACTTTATCTTCAGTTATGGGGAAGTGTAAAATATTCTGGCACTCTGATCTTCATATCAATGATACTTGTCATAGGTCTTAAATATAATCATGGTCTTACATGTTTTTTTATTCAACTTGTTGAAACCTGCAAACCAAACCCAGTTTGAATGATGCACAAGTCAATAAGTTGTATTGTAAAGTCCAGTTCAGATTTTTTTGTTAAATAATCTGCTGAATCTTCTCTGCAGCCCATCTCTGTCTGTGCTGCACCTCGATGGAGCTTTAAATAGATCAAAGATCTTAATGAAATAACTTCTGACTGATGTGGTCAGCTCTTTTATCCAAATTTAAACTGGGTTCTTTTTTTAGGTGACCAACATGTCTGAAGAGCTCACCATCCTTGAGAGCTGTTTGAAGGAGGCAGAAACGAGACATGAAACTGAGGAGGATGTGTGTATGTCGGACACGGCTCAGACCAACACAGAGACGGCCATCCAGTCCCTCATCGAATCTCTGAGAGCCAGAGACTTCACGTCTGCTCTCACACAGGTCAAAATCTTTAGGTAAGAAACGACTCACTAATGACAAGACACTAATGAAGACGAGTCAGACTTAGAGTTGTCAGTCCTGAAGTAGTTTAAATGATTAGTCACAGGGCCAGAATATCACTGTGTGCAGCTAATTGCAATATCTGTATAATGTCATGCATATCAATGCAATTTAAATGCAACGCCCCCTGAAAGTATTTGGAATTTCTGATGTGGATCATCAAACTAATGAGTTGTTTTCAGATCCCTGTCACACTGAATAGATTTATAAATAAGAGAAGCACTGCTGTTGCCCCTGAAGCCTTCGCAAGAACGAGAAACTTTGTTCTGATGTTTCAAGTCAGCTGCTGTCAATCACATGCTAACATAACTAATGCCATTAGCCAACTGAAGATCACATATCCAAATAAAGGACCTATTGAATTTCATATAGGTCTATACTATATCCCTTCAATAAGTTTCTTGGTAATCCATCCAGTAGTTATTTTGTAATCTTGCGACGATAAAATGGTCCAGGGTGAAAACATAACCCCCTGGTGGAGGTGCTGGAAGTCCTTAAATATAATAGCATCTTGTGTTCTACCAAATCCTCTCTCCACTTTCTAACCACACCCCCTATGTCCTCAGGTCTATGTGGCCCAACGACATCTTTGGCAACGAGAGCGATAATGCAATTCAGACCCTTCTGCACATCTACTTCCGTCACCAGACGCTGGGCCAGACGGGCTGCCTGGCTGTCGTGGGCCCTAGCAGGGACCAGTCTCAGGCAAGCACCCGCCTCATGGAGCTCAACCTGCAGATCCGTGAGGCTCTGAGTCAGGCCCAGGCCTGCCAGCCCCATACCACCATGGTCAGCACTGGACTGTGATTCTGTGGCACTGCAGACTAGACTGGACTAAAGTCCCCCCCCCCCCCCCCCCCCCCCCCCCCCCTCGCCTCAGCTGTAGAGAGAGAGCACCGACAGCGAGGGGCTTGGGGGGAGGAGGACGAGAGAGAGAGACTCCACCTTTTAAAGGGCTAAAGGATGTGTGGGAATAACTGTGACTCTAAATATATATTATTACATGTATGAATGCTTAAAGCTAATATCTTTTTCCCAGACTAAGCCAACTTGCAAAATTCAGTTGCAATAAGTCATGTGGTGGTGTGCTTGGGAAAGAATAGGAGAGGACGCAGTGGGATGATAATCTTTTTTCAGTTTTTTGATTTTCGTTTTTTGTTTTTCTTTTGCTGGATCTAACATGACGAGCATATCGAACCGACCGCCGGCCTCTCCGGGGGCCCGGCGCCGGGAGGTGGTGTACGTAAGTGTGCTTACACACCGTCTAGATTCATAAGCAAAAACAGAAAAATCTTGTTTGAAAAAAAAGATTTTCCAAAGCATGCTTGAAAGAGAAAAGCACTGCAAGAATTATTTTTTTGAAAATGTATTTTCTATTAGAGCTAACATCTTAGGTTGTAAATGTTAGGGTATTTAACATGTGATTGTAACCCTGCGGGAGACGTTTGCCTTCAGGGAGTGTAAAAAGAGAAATATATATCCGTTTATTGATCTGCTTTGAGAGGAGAGTCCCCTTCAACAGGTCGTCACGCAAAACTCACTCTTAAACCAAATAAGTAGCTGCCTTTAGAGACTCTTTGACTGTGTGATATATATTGGATATTCTGGTATACGCTCACACACAAATGCATATACTTGCACACAGGTGCAGACTGGCTACAACTCATTATGGAAACATAACTTATTTTACTCTGTATATATTTTAGAAAATGTATAGTGTAAAACCAGTATTTTTCCCTTGTACTTTTGTGTAATGCACTGTTCATCCGAGTAGGATGTATGTATAAAGCTAATGTGATGAGAGAAAGCCACGACCAGATTTGAGTCATTAATGATCCGCTCTGCCTTTTTGTTACCCAGTCACACAAACTTCAAAATTTCCCAAAGGCTGCGTTGGTTGGTGGTGGTCTGCTAAAAGAGGGTCAGGGCTCATTTGGGACAGGCCACCTCTGCCTTGCTGACGGGGGAAGGCGTGGGAGATCTAATGTAGCCTTCATCTCCTGTTTGACCGCACCGATCCAGCCAAGCCCCTCATAAGCATTCCTGATCTCTACTGTGATCTGCCCGCACAGCGCCCCCTGCTTAACGCCTCATGAAGGGAGATGAAGATTTGAGTTTGATCGCTTCGCAAAGCAGCGCTCACCCATCACACTCTGATCCCCAGCCGTCACTGAAGCTGCGCTACGCTTTCAGGAACGGCCCCTTCTTGCTGCTACTGCAGGACATGAATCATTACCTGAAAGCTTTCTGGAAATCTTGTCATGGCACATTGTAACAGTCACTGTACTCATTCCTCAGAGCTTTTTTTCCTCCCTGCTTGTCTGGTACATTTTAATGCTGTTCTTAATTATTTAATGAATATATTATTTACCTGGAAGATGTTTTAATGTAGAGGTGCATTATACTTTTTTTTCTTGTTCACTCACATACCAGCCTTCTCTCTGGAAAAATAAAAATCTAATCCTACAGTATGACATGGTTGTATGTTGTTCCAATTGTGGAAACATGACTATAACAATGTGTTCATTAAGTTTGAGATTGTGGATTAATACACAGGGCTTTGATATAGTACCACTCATTCCCAACAGCCTTAAATTAAATCGAGCTGCACCAAATTGCGCACAGTTAAATGCTTATTTACAATAGAGATCTAAGATTTGTTCCCTGGGACTTTAAAAACACGCTTTAGCACAAGGTAAGTGAGAAATTCAAGGATTCCTTCTTGACCCATTTACAGTCCTGCCAATTTCCAACAAATTGGTTTAGTAGTTTTTGTATCTGCTCAGAGCACATACCTCAACCAAAAGGCCCTGAGTTATGAAAACATTTAAATTCACTAGGTCGGAATTTTTGCTTGGAGCTGCACCTAAATATCACACCTCCAAATGTATACATTTTGGCATCAAGATCCATTGAGAAATACATTTGGAAAATTTCAACCAAAATTAAATGAGTTGTTATTTAGGACACCTTACAGCTCCCCCATAAATTGTTTTAGTAATGAAATGTTTGCATAATCCTGCGTTTGTGGGATTAGGTAGAGACCAAGGTGTCTGGATTACAGCAGCAGAAACATTAGGTTATAGGTAGTGATCAACTTGTCCATTACAGACGCCTGCATCAAACACTCACTGAGAGAGGGCTTCAGTCTTAGTCCGATAGTTTAGGTTAATCTTATTTTTACATTTTTCCCTAAATCAGTTGGATTGCGATTACCAAGCATCCTTTAATCTGTTCCATCTCTTGCAGGTTAATGCCTCCAGCTCTAGTTTCTCAGTCAGGACTTGAGTGAACACAGCTTTAGTACAGAGTGCACGGTTGCCTTTTATTACATTTTAAAGTGTGTTCTTACCATTGATTTCAACAACAAAACGCATGAAAAAAAGTACTGAAACATATGCTTTACATTCAAGATGCTGTCATTGCATCTTGTAAACATGGCACTAGGCTGAAGACGTCGGCCCCACAGTGGACGTGGTTCTGATGCAGGAAGGCAGAGTTCGGTGGGGCCGTCAGATGATGTACTTGAAGCTGAACGTGCTGTCGCAGGAGAGACGCTTGCCTTTGCATCGGCCGCACAAGTCCTGTCTGTGGGGCCGCTTGGGGTCGACGTGGCGCTGTGTTGATGCACAGCAGCAACGTGCTTTGTTGCAGGTCTGGGGTAAAAACAAAAGTGAGGTTGGCTTGCATTTAGCAGAGACTCGTGAGCCGTTTCATTTTACAGGAGGAGGAGGGCTTACGTGACATGTGATGTCCTCCACGCGATACGGGTTGAACTCCTTTTGGCATTTCCTACAGTACTGCTTGAAGTAAACCTGGAACACACATGACCTCAGTTAGAACGCCTTCTCGAACTGAAGCTTTAAAACAATGTTGTCATAGCCAATTCAAATTATACATGATGGGCACCAGTACTGCACAAATCTGAGAAGGCACAAAAAGTATGTCCTAAAACCACAAGTCATGCTGGTACAACAGGCCCGACTTGGTGTGACCGTAACGGGGGGGTTATGAGTGCTCACCTTGTTGGTGCCCTGAACGCACCACACGTAGGCACTCTCCCAACGAAGGTTACACCCTCTGCAGTGATAATATCCATACTTCTGTTCCAGGAACTGAGGAGGCAAAAGGGTCAGGCACTGAAGTGTTAACGCCATTTTTGTCCACAGCCGATCACTACAAACAACGAGGAACCATCCCACCCGACTGGGTCAGGTGAGACTACTCTGATCAGACGGGGCCTGGTTTGTAATGATACATTTCCACACTTCAGAATCAAATGTTCAGTCCCATTGGCAGAGAGAAACAAACTCAAAAGTGACTCAACTTTATTCGACATGATTCAGGTTTTATAAATATCATAGCGAGTTATATTGGATGGCACGGTGCCGCCTTTTGTCTTCCAGTCACATGACTTGCCTCGGTTGGTGGCGGCGGGGCTCATGTGGCACAGCCCACCTCTTGGTGGAGGCAGCATGGGAGATCTAATGTAGCCTGAATCTCAACCCTCAATCAGGACACTGCTTCTATCCGTCTAGTTCAGGGGTGTCCAAACTTTTTATCCCGAGGGCCATATATAAAAAAAAATACGAAGGTCTGGGCCACTCGCGCCGCCACACCGTTTTTTTTAAGCGGGTCAATTTTCAATCGATGGCCGTAGTTTGGACACCCCGGTCTAGTTTATCAAGGAAAATTTGATTTACGTGTACATAAAAAAAGAACTCGTAACTGTTTACTACCACTTGGGGGAAATTTTATTCCTGGTTTTGTTTTGAAATATGATATTTGAGCAGGTATTAATTGTGATTAATTCATCATGATGCCAGTGCAGGTAGGAAGACGTTAATGGCTGAAGTTAAAGGGTTGATAACACTTAAAAGTAATTGAGGTTAACTTGGGGAAACTAGGGCATGTCAGTAGTAAATGGGGAGGGTCAGAGTTTCCTCCCTTTTGAAACAAACTCACCTGGAACCGGACCCTCGCCTTGACCTTTGACCCCTCAGTAGCTGTCTGCACCTCCTCACCCTTCACCTGTCGGATCTTCTGACGCTGCTCCGGGACCTCGCCCTTCCTCCCGCCCTCCCCCTCCCGGCCCGGCTCGCTCTTGGTGCCGTCGCCCTCCGCCGCGGACTCGGGCGGCTCCCCGGGCGGCTCACCGCAGGAGGCCTCGCTGCTGTTGTTGTTCTCATCCACCAGGAAGGAGGTGACGCTCCTGTAGGCGACGGGCGAGTACACGGCGAGGGTGCGGGGGTACCGGACCCCGGCCGCCGCCCTGGGGCTGCCGCCGCCAGGTGCCGCCGCGGGCTCCTGCTGACCCATGCGCCGGAAGTCCCGCTTCATGGAGAGGAGCGTCCGCGGGCCGATGGAGCACTGCACCGAGGCGTCCCGCTTCGGGTTCACCTGCACCGACACATCCTTGGTGTTGGCCTTGCGGAGCCTCGGGGTGAGCTTGGGGTTGATCTGGGAGAGGATGGACTTGAGTTGGGCGCGCTGCTGGTTGTTGAAGGCGTCGGACGCGTCGCTGTAGTGGGACAAGTAACTTTTATATTTCCAGCCCGCCTCTTTAGCCCTGGGATATCTGCCCGTGTACGGGTTATAAGATGAGTAGAAGTAGCTGTCGAATGGCTCGTCACCATACGTGGCCATTTTGTTCAACCAACCCCGGCTGTGAGGTGCCGCCATTTAAGTAGATGGACTCACGCGCGCCTTCTCCATCAGGTCTAATCACGGACAGGTGAGGAAGTGATGTCACGTGACAAGGTAAACACGTTTCTCTGTACAATCTTTATTTACTCATAAACACGTGCTTATATTATTTTGATGATGATGATTATGCACATGCACATGGTCACACTGAAATCTGAACATGAAGAGTTCACACACACACACACACACACACACACACACAGTTATTCAAGCTGCTACATTGCATTGATGAGTGATGATTAATGTCACTTTCACTTTACAGGTAACACAGCCACGTGTTGTGGTTTTTATCAGTTTATCACACATGTAACATGTCAAAGTTGAAATGAAGGAAGCTTTTAACATAAAGCAGCCCCCCCCCCCCCCCCGCCCCAGTATTATCTCTGTGAATGACGGCGATAAATCCACCTGCAGGTCCTGTTCTGCTCCATTCCATCTGTGGAGTGTTAATCTAATGATATATTAGTAAATTAAACAGGGGTTGGATGAGGAGGGCAGGGGTCCAGCATGATGGTGTTGGGGTCACTCACTGTCACAGCACCATAAGACGAGTCAAAGTCCTCGTCATCCTCAAACCTCTGGTATGTTATATCCCCGCCGTCTGCCGTGGGATCGGGTTTGTGCAGGACCTCCTTCCTGTACATCCTGTAGGCCAGGATGAAGATGCCGGCCTCAGCTGCTTGGAACAAGGCGTACAGCAGAGGGAACATGTACATCCCTCCCATCAGCTGCGGGGGGAAGGCCAGCTTCAGGATGGCCGTGCACAGCTGCACGTTCTGGCAGCCGGTCTCCATGGAGACGGACCTGCAGCTGCTGGGCGGCAGGGAGAAGAGCTTGGCCAGGCCGTAACCTGCAGCATAGCCACACATAGGCATCAGGATAGCCACCACGTAGACGGAAGGCGGGATGGTGGACAGCAGGTCCGGCCCCAGCATCGCTCCAGTCAGGATGAAGAGCATTATAAGGGTGACGAGCAGGGACCACAGGGAGGCCTGGAGAAACAGGAAGTCAGAATGAAGGTGATTCTTCACATGCTGCTGTTTTCTACTATAGGACACATTTTACTGGGCATCCAGAAAACAGAATCACTTCCTTGGTCTCCCTCGGATTTCTCTCCTGTTTTTTAAAGAACTTTGTGTGTTTTTGATTAGGGATTAAAGGGAAAAGGGGGATGTCACGTGTTGTTAAGACTTTTGAGTTTTTTGAGTTATAACAATAAAAGTGACTTGAAATGGACTTGATGTTTTAAGCACGACTGGGCTGTTTAAAGTAATTGTCTATTGGCAGTGATGTGATCCTCCATTACGTGTGGCTTTTATCAGAAGAGAGAGGGAGGAGCTCTTCCTGACACAGAGCCTCTGATGTCACTGTTCCTGCGGTCAGCATCCCCCTCTACGTGCGACAGGCACAGAGAATTACGCACTGCGCTTTTGCGCAAAGGTAAATGACTCAGACATAAGCGACACAAAACAAATTACGACTTTAACGGATTTAAACATGTTCAACAATTGGAAAGTAACTTTGACACATTGCTTTCAATTACCTTTAAAACAATGTCGGCCACACGCGTGTAGCGGTACCTCAGCATGACTCCTAGACCAATGGGGATGAGCGTGCTGCACAGGGTCAGGATGATGGCCCCAAAAGGCATGAGGTTGACCACAGGTGTGTTGATCCACGCGCGGCTGTAGATCCACAGACACAGCGGCATCAGCACGAGCGCCAGCAGCGTGGACGATATGGTCATGATGATGCTGTGGAGTGAAGAGCAAAGACAAAGCAAAGGATGGATGTGATCACCGGTCAAAGTGTTGGATCATTGTCAAGTGGCTGAAAATCGCTCGTGTGTTACTTTACGCGCCAGTGCGCAATCGGCTGAACAGCCTGCTATGCGTAAAAGTGAAGTGAGTACAGCAGCTCTACCTCAGGTTCATCTCCCCGTGCACCAGCAGGGACATGATGTTTGACAAGTTTCCTCCCGGGCAGCAGCCGCAGAGGAGAACAGCCATCGCTGCCACATCATCCAGAGAGAAGGCAAGAGCCAAAAGAAAGGCCACCAAGGGCATGATAACAAACTGACACACCAGTGCCAGCAGCACCCCGATGGGTCTGCGGATATGTTCACCAAGCTGGCTCACATCCACCGTACAGCCCAATCCCAGCATGGTGAAGCAAAGGACGAGTCCCACGATTACATTGATTCCGTGACTGAGCGGGGAATCCCAAAAGGCGGGCATCAGGTTGGGGGATTCCGTCGGCGGAACGGCCATAAAGTCCAATCCAGCTCCAGCGGCTGTCCTCAATGTGCTGCCTTCAAGAATCATGGCACCACCGGCTCCTCCTGATCCAACCGCGGCTCCATCTAAAACTCGCTTCAAAGTGTCCAGCAATGGAAAATCTATCAAACCAGCTCTTTGTACGTTGCCACCGATCCGACTGGAGTTCTCCATGGTGGAAGAGATCAGAGAGGCTCCACCGTCAGTCTGTGTCCGTAGGAGCCCGTGCGTAAAAGTGATTCCCCTAGTGGCGCACTGTCACTTCTCACAAAGTGCAGAGGATCCAGTGGACAGAGGATGTGATGGTGCCATGGCACTGACAGTCTTAACGTGACTCACTGAGTCCGACTGGTGCCACGGATTGGTTCACCGATAGACGCACATCGCTGGAGGGGAGTGTGCACACGGTCTCAAGCTTTAGCCAGAGTTATAACGGGCCAATCAATAACGCCCAGGCTGCCCTTTTAACGTCGCCCGCTGGAAGGAGAAAGGTCCACAAAATATCAATCTAATTATTATATATTGACAGTTTTCAATTTTCTAAATTACACAAAGCCCATCAACGGCTATTGAACCTCCGATATCTGTGAAGCTGTATGAAGGAGATCACGTAGAGCTTCTGTGTGCCTGCAAAAAGTTTGGTAGCTGTTTATTTTGTACACGTGTAATTCAAATTTGTGCCGAACCATTTTAAACAGTGAGGTTTCACACAGTTTGAGCGATGGACTCACACTTTTGTTTTGGCGTGTGACCCGAAGCTATAGCTACAAACCTCAGGGGTGGGGTTTAGTTTAGATTGAAAAAATGTCCTGTTACAGACGTAACTTCAATTACAGAGGCTCACTGGGTTAAAACTCTCTTGTCAAAGATTGAGTTTTATACATATAAATGAATGCATTTTCTATGTTTCACAGGCTACATGTACAACTTCAGGTCCAGTATAAGCACCGGACAGCTCCACAGAGAGCTAAACAGAATCGACGGCTGCCATGCTGGATGTCAATGACCAATGAGTGGTTGTCGGTGATTGGACAATGCTGAACCCACTGTGAGCTTGTGGAGTTTCACCCGTCTCTTAGTTGACCAGCCTGATAAACCTTTCCTCCTGATTCCAGCAAGTTAAACAATGTGATCATCTACACTGACCACAACCTATCGACGGCTGATCCAAGGCTTCAAGGTCTTTACCCAACATTTTGTATCATCATTTATTCTTGTGTTTTTCTCCTCCTTTTCCTCCCGCCCTGGTGTACCTGACGAGTGATAACATGGAAGGTGATTTTAAGGGAGGCTGGAGTAGAAGCTCTTTGTCTCCCTCCTCCATTTGAGCTGCAGCAGTCCTCATCATCGTGGCGCGGTTTATATTGTTTCTATTGAAGTTGACCTCGAGTTGGGGGTCTAGTCATCCTGTTTTAGGTTTTTGTTCATATTAGTTAATTCACTTGGGTAGTCATGAGGGCGTTTCTGGGATCTGAGGCCCACTGCGTTGTTGGTCCTTATCTTCTCATGTTTTGTTGTTTTTGGCCGCTCCTACACACTCCCATAGTTTCATTTAAGGACATTTGAATTCTGATGATATAACAATTTTCCCTTTAACTGTAAGTGGCGTGGCGTCCTCCTGATGTGTTGTGGCCGTAACACCTAATCCCTAACAGACGTCAGTAGAGTATATCAGTGGTAAAAAAAAGACCGATTTTTGATCAGGAACAATGTGGTGGATTTGTCCTTTAAGCTGGAGCTGAAGAGCTGGAAGAAGTGAATCCTGGGAGATGAGTCTGTAGTGAAGACAGCTGTTTGTCGAGCTTGAGTAAGCACAGCCTGCATGAGTGAAAACTGTGCTGATCTTTATACTTGTGCAGCAAACTATGAAATTCTGCCTCCTTCCTCTTTTGTTGGCTTCACCATGAAGTGTGCGCATGATGCACGAGTCTTCCTCTAAATCATCTACAGCTGGACGATGCACGTAGAATTCATAAATGATCAGTCTGAGTAACATCCATGACTGATTGTGGGTCAACCTGAGAGGGTTGTCATGACTTCTGGAATTAGAAGAAATGCTTTGAGATTGGAAACTGTCACGTTGCTGAAGTGGCAAGTACAAAAAAACACATTAATGGAGACGCTGAGAGGTTGCATGTTCTGTTTTCCAAAGAGTTAATGGCCATGGGAAGCAATGAGACATCCAATGCCTATAGTATCATGCTTCAGCTCAACTGAACAGCTAACAATAAACATGTTAACACAACCAAAGGGCATCAAAACGTTTCTTGTGGAGTCCAATGTCAGCTGCGTTTACGAGCTGGTGATGCCGATCACAGAAATCCTCTTAGGACCAGACCGTCTCATTTCAGTTAGGCCTTCCCGGTCTACGTTGCCCATGAGGGAGGCCGTCTTTGTGGGCATTGTGCTATGTGTTAACTTGAGTTCATTAGAACAAGTAATAATGTTAGAGTAAAATAATGTTTCTGGTGAAAAAATTGTTTTAAAATGTTCCAATTGTGCCTTTTATATGTGGATTTGTGTAGAGCGTATATTGTGTGTCACCGTTCAACAAACTTGAATTCCAGGTGAATTGATTTGCCACAGGAAGTGAATCTTTTATCCGCCCCTTTGTTTCATAGATTGAAGTTAACGGGAGGTGAAGGTTCGCCACAGTAACATTGGCGTGTGGGCCAGGGCCCTTGAACAGCCAGAGTTTGTGATGTCACAAACCTCAAAAACCAATCCGATTCATTGGGTGTGAGGGGCTCAGTGGCTGGAAAAAGCTCCTGAACTGCAGGTGAGATGTGAGGGTGGAGAGATGTGGGGCAGTGGTGGAGTCACTTTAGCATATCCATAAACCCCATTACTGAAATGAAGGTGTGGAGCTATATCTCAGCAATTTAAAGCCCATCAGTGGAATTTGTTCATGAACAAAGAAGACTTATAGGGGCTGTATTAAACAGGTGCCAAGTGACTACACCTGACCTGACCTGATGACAATGTACAACACTTCATTCAGAGGTACAGGAGGAATGTTTCATTAACCATAGTTAGACTCCATAACCCATTTTTCATTCTTTTTTATAATTTCAATTTGCTGAATCAATCCGACAACAACATTGTCCTGATTTTTATTAATATTGTCTCTTTTTCTCTGGTCAAGGTCAAACAGCTCGAGCAGTGTTTGTGAAATATTATTTTCTGCTGCTTGGACAGCTGACTCCTCAAAGTAATTCATTTTTTTCAGCGCAGCATCGTCTTGCCTGTGTTTATTAACCTTGCTCTTCTGGATGTGACTCGCCCACATGTGTCCTATGCGTGTGCAGCCCACAGACCGAGACCCTCAGAGAGAAACTCCTTGGTGCCTCACACAGAGGAAGCTGAGCGCCCAGAGAAAATAAAAGTACTGACGTCACAGGTCTTCAGGGCACCGAGGCTGGAATGGGATGGGACAGTCTGCACCAGTCAGTGACTCAGGCTGTCGTCGGTCTCCTCCCCTTCCCGGAGACACACTGTGTCCCCCATTAACCAATGGGTGACTCCAGGTACGTAATGCAGCGACTGCCCGTGCACAGAATACACAATGTGTGACTTGCCTGTTAGTGGCTGGATGAGACACTGACACAGACCTAGAATATATTTTCTTTCACTTTTCTAACCTTTCAATGATCCTGGTTTATATAGAAGTCGGTTAATGATGTTAAGTAGAAAATGAAAAAAATCAGGAGACCAATAACACTTTTTTAGCTTTTATTTGAAATGTGGCTTTACACAGGGAAACAGAATGTCATGTTTGTGGATATAAAAAAAAGTTCAATAACAAAAACTTTCACACAAAAGGTGTGGTTTGTCTATTTGCACCATTCGTTCTGACTTCCCGAATCTGAGCTTTGACAGAGGCACCTCTCTCTTTAATAAATAGTTTCATTTACAGAATGCGTAATTAGTTATAAATATGAAGGCGCATAATAAACCTTTTTTTTAAAGCAATTATAAATGTATCGATTACAAAAAAATCAAACAGGCAAGCAAATCAGTCAAGCAGAGATGCAAAATCGCAAATAATATTGGCAAAGCAAGAAAGTTAGCACAAACTTATAAAACATAGAAAGCATGATGTTCAAACTCAAGTGAAACATTAAATTATAGGCACTAGTTGAAGAACAGCCACCACACCATTTACTGGAACACCTCCACTTACACCGGCACACCTTTTGATTCATAGCACAAGAGGTCAGAGCCAGCCGAAATGTATTCAACTCGTCATCTCATCTTACTCGAGATATTTGTGATTTTTTTTTCAGTACATCATTTGATATACACGGACATATCTGTTGTGGGATTTCAAGAACATAAACGATTTTCTTGGTTTAATCGGCTGAATGCTTGACGAATATATATATTTGAGATATTAGATAAGTCATGCTTGAACTGAAACTGACCAATCGGAGCACTTAAGGGGGAAAATATAACTTGGCAAAGTGTGGTTCAATTCAGAACTGATGCTTTTGCCGAGTGGTCATTAATCACCCGGCTTCATCACGAATCCTGATTGGACGCTCTGAAAACATAATAAAGGCTTTGGAGATTTAGCTTGCAACTGAGGTTCAAAATGTACATTTCAAACAGCTGAAATCTTCAAACAAAATACTGATATGGATGTTTGGACATACGCTTCTTAAATAATTTGAATAAATAATTTTTCCAAAACAAACTTGTGCATACATTCTGGCTGATTTACAAGAGTAAAGATTATTTTCAGAGTCATACCCACACAGGTGCTTTCACTGTTGCAAGACACCACCGAAAATCAAACATCACGGGACAGTTCAGCTGCACAGCGTCGTCAGAGAGATCGATTGCTGTGCAACACGTGTTGAACACAGAGCATAAAGAGAGAAATGTGCGGAAACATTTCAACCTGAGGGAGATGAAGGAACAGAGCAGAGGAGTGGAAGGAGAGCAGGGCCATGGGCTGATGTGACACTCAGGCATATGAATGCAGTCAAACCAAGGCAGGTGACGTGTCCTCTGCTGGCGGAGCTGGAGTCGGCCTGGTTTCTTTGGCATTTAATGGGCTGTTTGCGTGACATGCCTGACTCCTCCAGTGCCAATCCCCACACAGAAACATGCCGGACGTCCTCTTTGACACCGTGTGTGTTTGACACAGTCTTCCCCTTTTTTAAATTCTTAATTATTTATATTTGTGGGACATTGTCTCTCATTTTCTTTCTCCACTGTAAAAGTTATCTAGGTAGATAAAGTGCCATGTTGTAATGTCTGCCTCCTTATGTTGAAAGCTTGACTGGAGAGCCCCCTGCTGGCCTGCCTCAGTAACAACCTTCTCTCCAGTTTTCACCCAAGCCGCCGTAGTTCCGAGGAGCAGGAAGAGATCTGATGAGGAGGAGACAGAAGGTTTAATGCTGATTAAATTAATAACTACTCATACCATTTAAAACCAAAGCCTTCAATCAAAGTGTAACTTCACCCCTTAGATTTGGCTGAAGTCCCTCTACCTGAAAATTCAAAAAATGCCTTTAGAAAACAATGCTACCCCAACCCCAACCCCAACCACACACACTCGACATACCAATTAGCTTGCTAAAGTTGTTATCTAGGTTGTTTAGGACTCCAGTAGCGGCACACACACTGAAATGTCGTATGAAGTAGAGGCTTCTCGCCTTCAGAGTTACCTGGTTGGAAATTGATTTATACACAAATGATGCATTTTCTATGTTTCACAGGCTACAGGTACTAGTACAAGTTTAACAGTTCAAGTACAAGCAGCAGTTCAACCGGCTCAGGCAGAAGTTCAAACGGTGTGTGTGTGTATAAGTGTGTGGGTGTGAGTGTGATTGTGAGACAGATGAGGGGTATGTGAGGATGAGAGGGTGGTGGTTGGGTTTGGGTGATGTGATGGTTTAGGGGTTTAGTTTTCAGCATAGATCTGAAAATGAGTACAGCTTTACAGATTCCCAGCAGTTGCCGGTGGCGGGGGGGCCTCCCACATTTTATCCCCTATTTAGTGTTATGACGTTGACACATCTGTAACAGGTCATTCTATGTAAGCATAAATCCTGTAAGGTCTAATACGGTTTGAATCACTAGGTGGCATTATAAGACGATAAAATGTTTTACATATTTGGTATTAAATGTGATATTAAAACTGGCATTATTGTATTTGATTAATTAACTAATAATAATAATAGTCATACAATTAAGTTCGCAGTTTAAAAAACACATTTAAGTGAGTATGTTTAATTCTCATCACAGAAGTACAAGATGTGACTTGTGTCTATGGTGTAAATACCTGCGCACAGGCTGAGCCAGTTTGCTGCGAGGCAGAGGGATGCCGCCTCCTGCAGAAGCATTCGGACGGGGCAGGCCACTGCGTGGAGGAGCCAGGGAGCGGGTGGGGGTGGAGGTGGCAGAACCAGGGTTGGGTGTGGCCTTTACAGGCTGCCTCAAGGCCAGAGGGGACGGGGTGGCAGGAGTTCGCAGCTTACTGGGAGAGGGGACTGGAGACAAGCAGAGCAGGAACACAGTCAGGTATCACTGGCTTTTGTTGATCTTAATGCACTTTCAGAGATTTCAGTCTTATCAGTAGTTGAACAATGAAGTTATGATCCAGAGCACAATGGTGTGAGGTAGACATACACTCAGGTGGCGCAATATTGGCATATCTAGATAAAAATAAAACAGACTAATAGAACAGTCCAGAAGTAAATCCTCCTTCATGATGGTTGTAATGATCAGTTTTAGAGACATATTGTTCTGGATGTTACAGTTTGTAGTGTTGTTGAATTGTATTGTGTTATAAGGACGGTTGTTTCAATTATTTGGTCCGTACATTTATGCTAAATACTATAATCATCTTTATAATGCAGAAGATATCAACCGCATCACAGCCTGCAAACTCCAACATGATTATAAAGTGAAATCAACTGAAAAATACTGAAACCTTCATGAAGGAGAATTTACTGCAGACTGTTGTATCATTAGCTTTTACTAGGTGTACCTAATAAACTGCACACTGAGTGTAAATAAGATGCCTACATACAAATATGTACATGTCGAAACTAACAACATCCATCACAAATTTAAAGATGAAGTCAGACCTTTTACCATGAAGGTTGAAAACATTTTAAAACATGAACAGAAACTCCTGATGTTTTAACAGAATGAGGTGACGCGCACATATGCACAGAGCATATACTAGTGCAAACCAGCAGCACATACCATAGCACAACATCAATACAACCACGGCGCGGAACAACAATCACAATATTTAAAAAGGGTGGAAATCCTCAGTGAATACTCACTGAAATCACCTTCTTCTCCAAAGCAACAGGAGAGTGGGACTAGACAAAGATGAAGACAACAGAGACAGGCTGTTTATTCAGAGCTGGGAGGATTGGGCCCAGCACGGGATCTGATACTGACCGTTTGTTATCTTAACAAACTGCGATGCCACACAAGTCTTGATCAATAGGACCTCAGATGCTAGTTGCCATGTGGCATGAACATTTCATCATCTACCTCACTGGAGGTAATGTGTACAGCCCAGTGAGTGTGGCTGTAGATAGTGATGAGACGGTAAGGGAGACATTAGCATGTCAAGCACATTCTGCTGCTGAAATGCTAACGTAGCCTTCGTCAAAGACCTGTAGACTTCTCTCTCGTCTCTTAGGGACAATGCTAACTTTATACTTAGCAAATGAATTCATCTAAACATTCAAATTGTTTAGGAGAAAATGTTATTGATGAACGCCACCACCTAGTTTCTCAGTCATGTAAATAATCGCATCATATGACTGAACAATAGAGTAAGAAAGACTCTGCAGTTTATGCTGCTGAAAATGTCGACTGATTGCTTTTCTGAAAACATGATGAAAAATCTAAAGCGGCTGTTTAAATGGTAAATGAACAGAGTAATCTTAAAACATAACATCACTTATGATATATTCTAATACAGTCCTTAAGTGAATCAGCTCTCTGTATCTCTGTATGAAGGAATACCTGTGGGATTTAGTTAGAAACTCAAACATCTCTGTCAACAACCACCCCGCTCCCTCTCTGCTGGTTTCTTGCAGGCGACTCTGCTCTTGAGTTTCCTCAGTCTCAAGAGTCTCAAATGACAAGCTGGCAACTACGGCACCTTCCTCAAATCCACGTCAGCTCTTTTCTGGTTTACAATTCCTGTGCATCAGTTGTCCATACCTGCAGTACGCAGGTGGCTGACTGTATATTACTCATCATAAATGGGGCATGTGTCTGCGCGTGAGTGATCTCACAGCCTGCAGCTGGTTTAGGAGCCGTTACCTCGCAGGGCCGTTGGGCTTTGGAGGTGCTGTTTGGGTTTCGGGGAGGAGCGAGAGGGGGTCGAGTATCTCGGGAGTTGAGCTGCTGCTGGAAAACAGGCACAATTCAGTACGGGAGTCAGTCTTGATTCTGCTGGAGATTCACAGCATGACAAGAGCGAAAGAGGGGCTCTGAAAGCCAAAGAAGCCAGACTGAGGCCACTAGAGGGCTCCACAGCCAAACATTAATAAGCAGCTTCATTCAGGTGGAGGATCCCCAGGGCCACTGTCAGCTTGACAGACAACCCCCAGTGTCAGGGAAACAGAGGCTGGTGTGTGTTACACATGCTTTATAGTAGACACGTTTACATGGACAACAATATTCTGATAATAACCGTATTTTGACAATAGTCTGAATAATGTTAACAGTTTTTACTTATGACCTTAACCTGAATAAGGTCATACTCTGAATAAACAATAAACAAAATAAGACACGTGGAGTTTTCTGATGTCAATCTATTAATTACATTACATTTTACAACATCTACGTCCAGCAGTTACCAGCCTCTTGATAACACATGTCTTGTGCTTGTTAACAAGTAGGACATATTGTGGACATGTCATAATCGGACTATGATCTGTAACATGTAAACAGGAATATGAATAAAATATTCAATCTATTAGCAAATCATGTAAACATAATTAAAATACTGTCAATAGTCGGAATACAGCTGTCCATGTAAACGTACTCAGAGAGAAGTCAGGGAGAGAGGCAGGAATGTATGTGTCTCACATGCCCTGTACAGCCAGAGGTCAGATAGAATCAACACAACTATCCCGAGGGGAAACCTCACAGCTGTTACACTTTTTTAAACATCAATGAACAAATAAAGACTGAGCTGAAAATGGAATATGTGCTCTAATGTATAAAAGGCCAAGAGGAACAGGCCACATGGACCCGGTGTCACTGAGAGGTCTGGTTGAGACAGGATTAATGCAGTCACTACATGTTTGACCAGCTGATGCATGCCCTTTGACCCCATCCCTCTCTGCCTATAGCCACAAAGAGATTAGCATTTCTGGATTCAGGAAAAATCCATTACCTCTATCTGCCATTACAGGATTAAATCAGACAGATAGTTTTAACTCACAGAGGTGGGATGCTAAGCTCTTTAAAAGATATAAAACCCTTATTGACAAAATGTAAAAGAACATTAGTGTCACTGATACCAGGAGTTGCTTCGGGATTCTCAGTGCTACTGACGCCATGCACTAGCTCTGTAGGAGGAGGGTGATTGTTTGAAGTGAGAGTTTGGGCTGGGAGAATAAGAGGAAAAATGTGTGTCAATAAAAAGATATTAGAGCTGAAAATGATCAGAGACAAAGAGGTTTCCCAAACACCAAAGCCATAGCCCAACAAAGCAACACAGGCCTGATGCTGTAGGAGGAGCCAGAGAGAGGAAGAGAATTCACACTAACAATGACAAACAAGAGATTACACAGCCTGTTATGTTGCTGAGTGATCAGTTTACTGTGAGAGCATAACAAATATTATGACACAGTCCTATCATAATTAATCCGATCATCTGAGTTTGTGATTACGGTAGCAACAGATTTTGCAGCTAAATCATAATATAAGGGATGTTGTGTGTGTGTCACAATACTCACTAGCAGACTGGTTCTGGTGTCGAGGAGAGCCTCCATTTGCAACCTGCAGGTTGGACTCGCAGCTGCGGCTGTTCTTGACAGGCTCTTGGGCCGGCGGCTGGGTCGCTGCTGAGGAGCGCGTGAGGTTGGGGAGACTGCGACGCAGCTTTTCTGCAACAGCAGCACAGAAGAGAATTAGCTCATATTGCCCAGAATCTTACAGGGAACCACTGATGTCCCGCACTTAGTCCATCTCCGCTGGGTCTGTTTACCTTCATTCTTCACCACGCTGGTCTGCAGGTCGTGACCCTGCAGCGAGTGGCGAGGCTGCTGCAGGCGGCTGATGCTGGGCTGAGGCGAGCCGCGGCCGTGGCTGTACTCAATAGAACGAGCAGGGGAGCGTGAGCGAGGCGAATTCCTGGGAGAGGCGCGTGGAGAGTGTCGGGGGGAGGGGCTGAAGCGGTTGGAGGGCAGGTGGAAGGCCGGGTGCATCGCCTCCTCATCGTCCTCCAGACTGTGTGTATCTAACTCCTGGTCGCTGAAGGTGCTGCGCCGTAGTGAGTGGCAGGAGGAACCCGAGCTTCGTCTGGATGCTGTTGCGGCATAATCCTGCCTCAAACCTGACGACAGACAGTTGTATTGTAAAAATGTGGTCTGAACACAGAAAACTAGACAAAACTCCTGTAAGAGCTAAAGTTACATACTCTCCTCCTGCATGCGAGCCAGTATCTGCACATCAGTGACGTCGTTGAGTTTGTAAGTATTTGAGGAGCCCACGGAGTCGTCGTCCATTTCTGACGTGCTCAGCTCACTGTCCACAGACGACTGTGGACTAATTGCCGGAGGATTCCTCTCGGCCGCTGCGTTTCTCTGGTGGGCTGGTGAGGAAATAATCAATTTAGTGACATTTATTCAATGGCACTAGAATAGAGATCTTCTGTAGTAGTTACTGAACTATTGAGAGCCTCATACCTGCGTTCCCAGGCATTAGTTGCTGTCTGACTATGGGCACTCTGCTGGGAGTTGAGGAGGGGGAGTTGAAGCCACTGCTGTAAGGGCTGTTGGCTGCGTTTGTGCTATACGGGCTTCCATAGCCCTGCTGGTTGTAGGGGCTTCCATACAGGCTTCTGCGCTTGTTGGCTGTAGAGTCACAAATGAGAAGATCAGGAGAGAACAAGAACAATGCATTCGAAAGAAGTAAAAATTCCCTGTCCACATGTTATCAGCGAGTTTTTGGAACCTGCAATCACTTAATACCTCTTCAATAAAACTCCAGTGAAGACAAAAGAACATTGTTTAGTCTGAGGAGCCACAACCACACCTGTGTGCAAAGAGATAGAAGCTGGTAGTCGTTTTTGAACTTTGAACTATAACCAGCTGATTTTACTAGAGCCTGACTTATACATGATAATAAAGGCTGACATGAGCCTTTCACAGACATTGGTATCAGTGTTTATGTTTAATGATCATTTCCAATGCGAAAAGTTTTATTTTACTGAGTATACCCCAAATATATAAGAAAAGAAAAAAATGTGGTGTTGGCATCAGCCCCCAAAAATCCATATCAGTCAGGCTCTATATTTAAAATCTTATGTTATGAGTGAAGAAGAAAACGTAATGTCAACATTAAATTCTGCTTTTAACTTTTATAATACTCAGTGGTTATTCATTCTATGACAGCAGGACTAATACTTTTGGTGGGTGTATTAAGTCATGAACTATTTCTTCAGTCAAGCTGATTTACCTCTGAAACAGATCAGCGTAATATTGAGTAAAGAAGAAGAAAACTTTCCTCAGGAGACGTTTCAAGTGACACAATGCCACAATTGGAATCTATGACTAAGGAATCAGTTATTGAAAAATCCGTCGCATTTTTCCTGGATAGATCTTAGGATAGTCTTCCCTTCAGTGGGAACTGTTGGGTTTTCTCTACAAACTTAAGGTCTTGACCTTAAACTAGCCTGAACAGAATATCTTTTATTACAATCGATTCTTCATTTTTGCCATGGACTTTTGTCTGAAGCACTTTGTAACCTTATTTAGATAAGTGCTATACATAATGTTATTATTCATAAGAACTAATAACAAACAGTCCACAATGTACAAAAAAAAAATTGAATACTATAAAAAACGAATTATCTTAAAAACAAGAACAATTGTGTTAGTAATTGATTAGTGTAACTATCAATTCAAAATATGCAGCCTACAAGATGTCAGCAGAAGAAGAGAGGTGACGTGAGGAAGTCGGGAAGCTGCGTTTGTGAGGAGGAACTTCTTTTGCAGTAATATGTTAACATACATTATCTATGCTGCATCCATTCACTGCAGCTCATTCAAGACCCAGACAAAGTGAATAGCTACAGTATGCTAACTTACTTCAACAGTTCACTACAACAGCAGCAGTGTGTGCAGATAGCAGACCCTTAATGAAAGCTCTACACTGTGCTGCCGGTCTGCTTGAGGTTCTTAGTCCATACGCTGACTGTGGGACTCACAGAGAGTTCCTACAACATTAGCTGGGAAAAACACTTAACAATACACTCCATTGATTCTGTACACAGAGTGAACGAGCGCACAATGCTATTCTCTGTGAGATCCAGTGCAGCAGCAGTCAAATGCTCCAGTCTATAGTCCTTGGTCTCGATCATGAGATGCGACCCTGCACAGACAAGCTGCTGGTTACTGGGATAGTTTGCCGTGTCCCTGTGCACTCGTCTTCCCAACCCTCTGCTTTCTCTCCTCTCTCTGACTGAATGTGGTTATAGCCGAGTGGTGACTGGAAAGTGTCTATTGAGATCAGCTACCTCCTCTTTCCACACTTCTCTCTACACTGTCTCCTCCTCCTGGTGCTCTGCACTCAGTCTTCCTGCATTATTGAGGAAATAACATCATGTCCACTCTGCACACATCAGCTGCTGAGGAGAAGAACGCTCCAACACGTAGCAGAGTTACACTTTGTTTTCCATTTCATGACAACAGATTGAAACAGTTCACCTGCTGAAATTAACTATAATTATTAACTCAATTGTAATTTGGAAAAATAAGTATTCAGAAACATATCCACGGTTACTGCAGGTTTCAACAAGTTACATGTAAGCCTTTCTAAGACCATAGTAAATCAAATTTAAGACCTGAAGATATGAAGGAATAGCAGAGTGTCAGGATTACTTCCACTTAATTGAAGATGAGGTAAAGTAACTGTAATCTAAAATAACCCTGGATTTAGTACATTCTCTCTAAAACTACAGGCAGAAACAGAAGGTATTCATATTCTTTCCCACAGCCAAGCAGAGTGTACTGAGATAAACTCAGAGCAAGGTGCTTATAGACCCGCTGTCACTGCGGGTTGAGCAGTTTCATTCAGGTTCAGACAGAACGCATAATAACAGTAGGACAAAAGTTGAGGCACTACATTTGTGCTTTGGCTTTTAAGCAATTAATAATTGTCCGTTCCCCACATTGGTCTTGTTTGTAGTTTTAGTACTGTGGGCTTATATCTGTTATGCATGCAGCCAAAGGTTTTAAGCTAGACAGAGTAGAATATTGGCTATATTTGTTGATTAATTGCTCCTGTGGGTTCTTGTGGATTAAGAATAGCTGTTATGCATTTATACCACTGACAAACATAATGACATATTTCTGTGAGTGCTTTACAAAGTATAGAATTATCTCTCCATGTGTGTTAGGAAAATCCTCCTTCAAAGACAGTCTGTACTGGCTGTTGTTGAGTCCCACTATTGAGTGTGGTTACATGAACCCAGCTACGAGTCAGTGTCGAACAGTTTGAAGATGTTTAGAAGACAGTGTGTCCTATCTCAGTAATCCTGCTGTCACTAGAGAGCACAGTCAATCTGAAGGGATCTGACTGCAGCACAGGGACCAACCAAAATAGAGTGTCCTCAAATCCTCATGTCCTGAGACTAAAAGAGAGGTTAGAAGGAGAGAAAAGAACTGCTGTCCCTACCCACCACGATGATGTCATTTCTATTGTCTCTGATATGACTCTGTTTAAGAGAGCTTTTTTCCATCTTGGCTTTTTTAGCCTGTGGAAATTTTAAGGCAGTTAAATGAGCCAGTCCATAACTTCCTGGTAGAAAATACAAGCCTGTAGGGCTGAAATGTTGAAGAGAAAACTGAAGACAGTGCTTGGCATAGAGGTTTCCTCCATATGAAAAACAAAATAAAAGATGGATTAAAAACAGCTGCAGAGAGCTTCAAGCAGATCACAGGAAAAGAGCAAACAGTGAAGCTTTTATGAATGAAAGAGATGAATAATGATGAATTAAGCTGCAAGGACGAGGTGAACTAACTGTAGAAATGAGGTGAAGGAGATGTCAAAGCATTTTTTAGCAGAAATGGGGCAGGTCAGCTCAACATTGAGTCCCTATTTAAAAAACTGCCTGATTGTTTAGGCCTGGCAACACATTGTGTTTGAGGATTGTCTGAAATGAGAAAAGCAGTGCAGTCTGACTTGTACAGTCAACTATCTCACAGCAGTCTCCTTCCCAGTTTTGAGTTATATAACCGAGGCACGTCATCTGGGGATATGAGTTTACAAGTGGGTGCAAAGACAACAGGCTCAGTCACTACTGACACTAACACTTGAAATCATGTTTAAAATACGGACGCGCCTGTAGGAGTGTGCATCTGCGATGTTTGCCAGACAACTTCATACATGTCACATCTCACAGTGAAGACTTCTGCACTTTGGTTTCCACAACTAAAGTTACGATTGTTTTGCTTAGACACCGACTCAACTAACACCATGGCAACAGGGTTACACCCTAGCCCATTCACTCCGCTCTGCTTCGGCCAATCGGCTCGTTGCTCCCTCACTGCGAGCTAAACACTCACAAAATCACAACTGTTTGCTGTCCTGGCTCCTAAATGGTGGAATGAGCTCCCCAATGACATCCGGACATCTGAAAGTTTACAAATCTTCCGCCGCAAACTAAAAACATACCTCTTCCGACTATACCTTGAATGAAATTTGAAACTAACAATTTAGTAGAACTTAAATGGCACTTACTTATAGCACTTTGTAGTTTTGCTTGTTTTTTTAAGAAATTGTACTTTCTTGATTCTTGTTGTTCTGGGTTTTTACCCTCATGGTTGAATGCACTTATTGTAAGTCCCTTTGGATAAAAGCATCAGCTAAATGAAAAATGTAAATGTAAATGTTCCCACGCGGTCCTGGCAGAGAGCTGGTGCGAAAGAGAGGCTGAGGAGCCGTGAGGGCGTGTCTGTGGTGAGTCTACAAGTCACTGAGTCACTCAGAATGTGGAGCCTAGGATCGCCAAAGTGTTTGTGTGCTGAAAAGGATGTCAAGCTTTCCAGCACCTTGATTTTCACACTTCATTGCTTGAATTTAAGTTTAAACTACATGGTCAGTGAATCACATCAATACAGTTGTTACCCGTAGGTTGTGTTTTCAACCCTGTCCATTTCTTTGTTTGTTGGTCTGTTTGTTTGTTTTTCCACAAAACTTGCTTAAAGGAAGAACCCATTACATTTGGTGGATCCTGATCAGGGGATGGATCCAGGAATGTTTCTTCACTCTCTTTAACAACGTGAGATTTCCAAAGATCAATTTCCTAGAGAATAATTCATGGATCTTGATGAAAAAATCAGACACATAGATTTTTGAGTGTGTCAAATTTGGCGCAGCTTGATTAAATTTGAGGGGACTGTTGGGCCTTGGCGGGGGTAAGGGCTCGGCTGAGTGCCACTCTAGTTTTCTATCTGTGGAAGTGATGACAACATCAAAGCCAAGTGAGGAGAGAAGTGGAGGGAGTGGGGCGGATGGTATCAGTGACAAGGGAGATAGAGTATTTCCAAGCCTTATGGAGGATGACGTTATCCACGCTCCACACCTTTACTGATGATTCATTAAACCTCACCCGAGTGGCTGGTCATTTGTTGTATTGGTCAGCCACAAAAGAAACAGGGTGTGTAGTTTGCAAAGGCTACATGTTTTGTTCAGCAGTTGTGGGAAAAAAAGTCCAGCACAATTTAAAGCTTCATGTGCTTTTTTCCATTTTATTACCTTTGCCAAGGAGGTTATATGTTTTTATCTGCGTTTGCTTTTTTGTCTGTCAGTAAGCAGGTGAATATAAAAACTACTAAATGGATTTCCACGAAACTTGGTGGAAGGAGACTGTAAAGGTCATGAAAGATCTCATTCAATTTTGGTACGTATCTAGATCAGGGGGCAGTTAGGAATTCTTTTCCACTTTCTTTAACGTTGCAAGATAGGACCTCTTTCAACATTTTCATTTATTTCTCAGAAAATAATTCATTGATCTTTAGATGAAATAAAGCAGGAAGGTTTGGGACGGATATTTATGTGTGGGTGAAATTTGGTGCAAATCCAAATAAGAATGATCTAGTGAATTTAAATGTGCTGTCATAAGAGGACTTTAGAGCTCAGTGCCATTCAAGTAATTTCACATTTTTTAAGTTGATCTGTGAAACAGGAGGGAGGAAAAAAGCAGCGATACTTGGATCCATAAAGGGACCACAGTTTATTATTTTAACCACCACTATAAACAACCCTTGTGTCTGTGTGTCCAGGTGCAGTCCAGATTCTTGCACAACAGAGAAGCTCACATCTCCTCTGGTGAACAACCTCCTGCAGTCTATTGCTCAACATGATCTAACTGTCACATGGACATACCACTGTCAAAATGGAAGTGACCTCTCTCAGTTTAGCTGCAAGGATTTGAGCCGTATCCTCTTCACTGAGCAAGCACCTATAGTTAGTGGGAGTCAAAAGCTCAGAAAACACATATCGAGTAGGAACAACTAAATATATTGGTAGATCTGAGTAGTAACGTTTTAATGATGTATGCTATGTGCTGGATTCAGTTTCAAACTATTCTGAGACGACATCTCTTCCACTGTGGAGTTTATCATCCATCTTAGTTCAAGATTGGACCATATGTTTTGAATTTCTAAGAAGAATGTGGTGCATCAGAAAGTCAATATAAATAATCATATAATAATATAATAATAAATAATACTGAACCTGCCCTCAGCACTTAGGTAAAATCATTTGGCAAAAAACCATGAATATTTTGGGTACCTCTTGGTGGAATTATGAATAACACATTACTCTTCACACACATTGCTGCAAAGGAGTAACAACGGGGCAGCATGATTCCTTTTATACTGGTTATACTTATAGCTTTGCAGGTCTGTTAGGGTTAGCTTTTTAACACTAAAAGTAGCAGATGTACGGGTATTTCAAACGCAGATAAACCTGCTAAAAGAGGTGATTGACCGCTCTCTCCCATTGCCAGGAATGGAGTTTGCCTTTCTGTCTGCCCCCCCCCCCCCCCGTGATTTATGTTTGACATCATGAATGCACAGACAACTGAGAAGCTCTTTTACCTCGCTGCCTTGCTAAATGTGCGTGTTCAGCCAGGTATCACGTTTCTATCTCTGCCAATCAGAGCATTTATCCATTCCCATTGCAGACAAAAGCCAGATATTAGTTTTTTTGACCAGTGGAAAAGTAGCTTTAGGGTTTCGCAGCACTATCAATCCCATATCACAAGAAGGAGCCCTTAAGTACACACATAGATTCTAACAAACCCTGGTGCTTTCACCAGGCTCAAGTCATTGATTCGTTTCTCAGGTGATATAACCTGGTCTGAGTCTGCCTCCTGCTCATATACAGTTACTCACCATACAGGTACATGTTGTCAGTCCAGCTAAGGGAAGCTGTTCATGTAATCTGATATATCAAGGATCAATAAAAAGAAATAGTAAGATTATTACAGAGGCTCAATCCCGTAAATTAAAGCTCTCAGTGACAAGAACAATCATCACTACATTTCTGATCTTGCTCTTAGCTTTCCAGCGAGAGGAGCGTTTTAATGCTTTTATAAACAAGCTCTACTTTAGTGGATCAATAATTCTACATTGGCCTCATATACAAAATTGATTTAAAATTGATCCTTCAAATTATCCAAAACATCAGAGTAAAAATTCTGATACAACACAGCTTTGGCAAATCACTGCTGTTTCATTATATTGTTTGTGCCATGACATGTACTGTAAAGCTGCTTTCAGAAAAATCTATATGTTTTCCTGAAATTTTCCAGAGGGACAGTATGTGAGAAGGCAAATTCCGAGTCAGTTGCTCAGTGAACCCATGTGAGAGGAACTTTATATATCATGTCCTGCCTCTTGAATGTTCTACTTAGGCAGCATCCCTCACCTCAATGTCCTGTAAATGTTCCTGTCGTTGTGAACTTGTCTGACCTGAAACAATCTCCTGCTGAATTCATCATCTCATGAAGATGTCCTGACCCAATTTCTGGCCTTTTTCAAGAGTTACTTACAACACACAAAACCTAGCCAATTAGAAAATCGGAGTAACTAGCAGAAGCCAAATGCAGGTAGACTTCAAACAAAACAAGTTAAGCTTGGTTAAGCGTCGCTAGCAACGAATCCCTCCTGAGACGGATTAGTGTACTACTGTTGTTGTTACTGTTACCAGTAGTACTACGGCTGCGGAGTTCTAAGTTGGGACTACACAATGTGATCACCAGTGCTGTTTACCTGACATGGTGACGTCCAGTCTGTGGATGAGGGAGCGCTTGGCCGACTCCATCTCAGGACTGGGGTGGTCCAGTGCTTGGCGACACCACACGATGGGACTCAAGGCTTTTTGCAGGGGACTGTTCAGCTTTGTCTCATATAGCCTGGAAAAAGTCAAGAAGAGCATACAACACTGTCACAGTATATTTTCAGGACATAAAGGCAACACCAGCGTACATGACACAAACATGAACTGGCAACTTCCTCCTCTAATAATGGCCCAGCACGACAGCTGTCACCTCACAAGTAATGAGACCTGATAGCTCAGAGAGGACATGGGTTGACGGGGAAAACTAATTATTCGTCACAGAATGCTGCAGTAGAGATGACACTGCAGCAGAAAAGCATTTAGGCAGCTATGCTTGCTTAATTTAAATTACTGTGATCTATTCCTGCTAAAAGAAATTGTGACTTTGATATATATTTCTCAATCGTCTCAACACAATCGTATACTTCACATGTTGCATGTGTTGATATTGCAGAAACAAGTGTTCCGTGTCTCTGGGATGTGAGGACAGTGCAACTTTGAGCTCCCACTGCAGCAAACTTGAAGAATGCACAACTGTCAGTGGCTCAAAGCGTCTCTAAAAGGGCACTGGGTTCAGCACTTAGTCAGCTGCACTGATAGAAATCAAAGATGAAAACGCATCAAGGTAAAAAATACATCAACAAAAGAAACTGAATCGCCCATTACTCTGTCAGTTAAAACAAGAAGAGAAGAGGTTCCACTCTGAAGAGAAATCGGAGTCAGCAGCTGTCAGCGCTGTTGCAGCCACAGAGAAAGCCTTTCATGATGAAAGCTGAAACATTAGGGTAGAGGCAGGCTAGTGCAGAGGAAAACATGTCGGACATCTGGGGCGGCACGTTTTCCTTGTTTACACTCATTCACATTTAGTGCAGCACATAGTGAATCTCCCGGCCTGCAGACATGACACTTGTGACGACGTATGTAAACTAGCTGCTCTGAAACAATGATGCGTGTCAAGTACACATGCGGCAGGACGTCTGGGACAAACATGGATAGGGCGAGTGCTGCAGGGGCAGGCAGCGTCTCTAAAAAACCTCCTGAGGCTAATTCAGAGATTACAGGAGTCTGTGACAGGAGCTATAGAGCGAGGGGCCCTACCTAGTAATCCCAGATATCAATCTGATCCAGAGGGCAGACATATGGCTGCAGTGTAGTGAGACTGGCTGTGATGGGCATGAGTGAGCAATACCTGAAAGAAGTCAAAGGCTCAGTGGCTGGCAGAGACAAGCTGCTGCAGGCAATGGAGGAAAGACTGTGGACAATGGCTGGATTAAATAATAGAAACTTCATGAAAACAGATTTTTAAATACTGATTGAAGGGCTGTCATTACATTCACGAGATGGTCAGTTGCTACTGCAGTTAATAACAACTGCTGCCATCCTCCCAGACCTTCTGTAAACCCATCTCTTTATGCTGACATCAGCTTTGTACGACTCATCTGAGTGTGCGACTCTGCGTTTAAAGGGGATTTCCTCAAGTTTGGATGAAAGGAGACATTAAGACAAAATCCAGTCTTATTCTGAAGATTTCCCGTCTTAAGTCTATCTGTGCAAAGCCACCCTGACTCTAAAACCACAAATGTTCAGCACAGGAGGACACACAGTGAGCACAATGTGGAGGAGTGTGAACGGACATGTGGTCTTTCAAGATAAATCTCATGATGAGCAGGCCTACATGCTCATCTTTGTCCACAAGACACTCCACGTGACCATTTATCTTATTAATAGCTTGTTGTTTGTAATCCCTGCAGTGCTGAGCTTCATGACACTGACGTAGCTTTAATTCCAACACGATGAGCTGAGTCCTGGTTCTCCTCGCCTGGGGTACAGAGGAGAGTAGCTCCTGTGACAACTAGTGTGCTAAAGGACGCATATATATCCATGGCTACCTCTCCCACATGGCTGCTGCTGGCAGCAATACAACTTTCACTTTGTACTGCGTGCACACTGATCTCCTCCATATCTGCCACATCACAACAACAGAGGATCAACAGATGATACAGCAGAGAGTGTGAGGCTCACGGGCCGCTGATCACTTTCAGACACACACACACACACACACAGTGTACGTGTTGGAGGAGATAATGGAAAGAGATTATGCTCTGACTGTATGACAACGCACTTCTAATATGGTCATACAGTCATATATGGGAATGGCATCGCCCACATGACTTGCCAAACAATATCCTTCACACAGTCAACGAGGCTCCTTCAGATTTCAGTCTAGCTATAGGGGATATGGTTTATGTCAGTCGTTCGCGGTGGTAGCGATGTGTGGAGCAGCTGTACCCGGGCAATTAAAGCTGTCAACCCGCACAGAAGACAGAGACACCTCCCCACACTCACCAGCTGTCCTCGTCTTCGTTCAAACAATCCATGTCCTCCAGGTCTAAGATTTCCACTTCATCCAGCACCGATGTTTCCATCTCACCCGCGTAGCTCCCGGCGGTGTCTGAATAAAGTGAGTTTATGCTCGACACAGAGGTGGCCGCCGATGCCCCCTCACACTCGTACGCCCTCCTGTAACTGATGCCGTCGTAGGAGAGTCTGGGGCTCCGGCAGCGGTTGTTCTCCAGCAGCCCGGCGTAGCCTCCCGTCCCGACGAACCCCACCCCAGGGAAGCCGGCCAGACCGGCTGCCATCCCCGCGGACAGGGACGAGGAGTCGTAGCCGTCGCTGAGGGGTCTGTGGTTCTGTGTCATCCCTCCGGACGTAGACAACATGGTGGACCTGCTCCGGAGCTGCTCGTTCTGCTGTTCGAGCTTCTTCACCAAGTCCTGGAGCTTCCGCACCTCCAGGTCCGCGTTGATATTCGAGTTGATATCCTCCATGGTGGCTCCCCAGCCAGCCCAGCGGAAAAAAATGCAGCGGTGTTTTTGGACGTTTCTCTGCCGACAGTCTGCCTGTGTTGGATTACTTCACTGGTACCTCCGTATTCTCACAAGACACACCGGTGTTCCGCTCACTTAGACCGCCCAGCGTCGTCATCTTCCCCGGTTGTTCGAGCTCACGGGCAGGGTCGAGGCCATTTTCATAATAGTCGTCACCAACTGTGAAAGACCAACAGGCGGCGGACCGATCACGTCAGTGCGCTCGGTGTCGGGAGCCCGCACGTAACCAACACCTATTTGCGCGTGCACAGATCTCCACTCGGTATTTACAGATCCGGTTTCGGTACCAATCCTAAATAGTTCATACATGTGTAAAGGCAGTTTGTTTATTTAATTTATTTAATCATTATCTTTATTGAGGCTGTCTCATTGTGATGCTCTATCCTTTTCCACGAGAGACCTGAGAACAGGAGACATTCACATTCAGCAAATGAACACAACAAGGAGTATAAATAAAAGTAACACAACTATGACTAGATGATAAAAATGAACAATCATTAAAAACAACAGATAACAAAGGTTTGATTTCACTAAGGGGAATGTCAGACTGCAGCTGAAAGAAATATAATACAACAATGATGTAATTGTTAATAACATAATAATAAGCTTTATTTATATAGAACCTTTCAAAATAGGTTACAGGGTGCTTCACAAGTTAAAAATGCAATTTGAAGAACACACAGCATTAGAGCACAGATAAAGAAATAACTGTGCTACAGATGAGAAAAGAGATCTATATAAGATAAATAAAAACATTGTAAAATGATTAAAATTATCTATTCTATCAAAACTAGGAGAAAACACACCTATACAAATTTGTCTTAAAGATTTAGAAGGGGATAAAGAGTTTGCCAGACGGATTTCCTCAGGGAGCCTGACACAAGAGGTCTGGTGACCTTTGGTTTGTTGGGTTGGGCCTTCACTGAGGACCTCAGTTTACGATTGGACACATGAGTGTCAAAAGACCCGAAGGTTCAAGTCCAGGTATTACCTTACTAGTCAGCAATACAATCTTAGAATCAATTCTAAAATGTAATGGAAATCAGTGAAGAGAAGCTAAAGTCAGAGAAATATATTCTCTTACATCAAGTTGCAGGTCATTCCATTAAAAAGGTGCATGACACCTGAGCCCAGTCCTGCCAACACTAGTGCAAGGATAGAGGTTATCTAAGGTGATGTAGTAACTGGATCATGTATTGTAATAAGTAGTTTTATATGAGAGAATAGATAAGATACTAAAGTAGACTTGCGATTTCTTATATTGTTAGTTCCCTGAAGCTCTGTCGTATTTTTGTATTTTTTTGGCTATTTCAGTTGTCACTTTAAATGTTGTACTTCATCTTGTTCTCCAAAGTATTATCATTTTAGATATTAGAATCCATGTCCACCACCAACATGTGCATTATCCATTCATACAACAATCTGCTCCTTCATGCAGAATCCAAAGATCATAAAGGTTCTGAATAGTGTTTCTAAGATAGTGAATCAGCATCTCCAAGGTGTGATTGTCCATGTTGCTTGCAGCATTAAATGTTTGCTACAAAACGCCAAAACCAAAATATATTTAAATATCCATTAATGTATCTATTCTATTTATTATCCATTTATAATTATTTAAAATGTTATGAGTTAACTAATAGCAAAAGTGTTGGTGCAGTTTAAAAATGTACAATACATTTAAAATTTACTATAAAAGAAAAAAGAAATGAATCAGAAAAACTAGAATTGTGATTGTGGTGACTGTGTATGACTCAGCAAAGCAGACTCATGAGATATCCTTGACCTTTGACCACTAAATTCTATTCACTGTCTGAGTCTAACTGAACCTTTGTATTAAATTTAAAGAAATTCCCTCAACGTTTTTCTGAGATGTTCCATTCACAAGACCAAAGAAACATGTTTATAAGGTAACAGTCACCTTTGATCACCAAATTCTAAACAGTTCATTCTTGAAATACTCTCAAGGTGTTCTTGAGATATCTTGTTCACAAGAATGGGATGGACTGACAATCTGACAACATAACGCCTTCTGCCACTGCCTGTCGCCAGCATTGAGCCATAGTAAACCATCCAACAAATATAAACACAATCCTGTTTATTTTCTAATACAAACATATCTTTCAAAAAAACAAACAAAAACAAAAGATGGAGCCAAGTCCTTTGTTATATTGCTCCTTCCGGTGTCTCAGTCTTAAGAGAGTTCCAGGGCTTCTTCAGCCTCCAGTCGTTCCTCAGGTTTTTGAAGCCCATCTCCTCCACCCTGTTTGGCTTCACCTTCAGCCTCCACTCTCTCCTCTCCCTGCCCCTCGCTGTTCATGGCAGTTTCCAGTCCATCCTGGTCGGCACTGGCATTCTGGGAGTCGGCTCCCTCCTCATCCTCATCTTCTACATCCATCTCAAAAACACGAATATGCCTCAGATTGGCACTCAGCTGCCAGGAAAGAAGAAATAAATGTTATAAAAATGAAAGCAGGGGGCGCCCTTAGCTCAGTTGGTAGGGCGTCCCCCCCATGGGCCTCGGCCAGCAGCGGACCCGGGTTCGATTCCAGCCCGCGGTCGTTCTCTGCATGTCACTCCCCTCTCTGCCCCATTTCAACTCTGTCTACACTATCAATAAAGCATAAAAAAAATGCCAAAAAAAATCTTTAAAAAAAAAAAAAAATGAAAGCAGTCCACTACATTCATTCACCATCATGACTCTGCTGTCACAGTTGTTTGAGAGCATTGGAAATGGATCATCTGAACCCTAACCAAGTACAAATCATTCACACATAACATCCCACATTATAATCCCCAGGGCAGGCACTAAATATACACTGGAAAGTACTAGATATAAATGTGACTTACCACACAGGCCACTTTGCGGATTCCATTGACAGCTACAAATTGAGCCTTCATGCTCTCCAGTTCACGCCACTGATTCCCCAACACTAAGCCTTGACACGGGATGTTACTGCTCTGCTGATCCAACCTGACAACAAAGGTGACATAAGCAATGTTTAAAATGTAGGCCCTGTCTCTGCTGTTCATCTGCTAGATTATATATTTAGCAAGTGGGCAACATTCTATTACCTCCTCCAACAGTGGTTTTCATCTGTGTTTGTTAGTTTGTTAGTCATCATGATAACACAAAAACTACTGGACATTTAACATTGCAAGACAGGTCGTTTTTCAATATTTTGTATGTTTATTATTGATTATTATGAATGAGTATTCTATTAAACTGAGAAACAACAGATGTACTTATTATTATATTTTCATAGTGGTGAGAGTTAGGGAGATACCACTTTTAACATACGCACAAAAACAAATACAAACAAACACACAGACACACACACACCTCAGGTTCGGCTCCCAGCTGAACTCCGTCTCACAGCTCAGTGTGGAAGCAAGAGGCAGCTGAGCCAGGAAACGTTGACTGTTGTCTCCTGCTCCTTGCAAGACTACAGTTAGCATTTCATCGTCATAGAAACGAGCATCTAGGAACCTGTAAAGAAAATGAGACCTTTAAAAAGAAAATCAAAGTACGCTTTGGCTGAAACATTTTCACCAGTCGAGGAGTTTGGTGGCATTTAGGTCTGTTTCACAAATGGAATGGTAAGAACGTCATGAGAGGAACTCACTGGACGACAGCGTTATTATCATCCGCACTATCAAGATGGTGGCTTAGGTCAATCGACATGACACTATTGGGAATATGTCTGCAAGGAAGACAAGTATCGTTGAAAACAGATAAATTACACACACAAAGAAAAACACATGTATGTCCGAAATGTACCTGTTTGGGTCTGTTCCTTTCCGTAACAGGTAGATCTTGCAGGGTGAAATGTCTGGCATGCTGAAGACAACATAATGCATTTTGGCCTTCTTGTCGTTCCATCTGTAAAACAACAGAAAATCATTAATACAAAGAGTTATATTACAGTTTCAGATTATTGTGAATCTCTAGGATGTTTGTGTTTTACGTACAAAGAGGGGAGTTCAAAAAGTCGTGGGGTGTTTGAGCTGCAAAGACAAAGGACATGAACAAGTGAATACAACTTGACAATAACTGAGTCATATTTGAAAATAATAGATTTTGAACAGAGACATCAGATCGTACCTCTCTGGGATAGTGTACAGCGGCAAAAGCAGAGCCTGTTTTACCGATTTCCCAATAACTTCCTAGATACGAACAAAGCAAAATGTCCACTGAAAGAATAATTTTTACCAAGCACCTCTAAAGAATACATGTAAATCGTCAGAAACACAAAAAGAAAGTTCAGCCCTGTTTTATTCAATGAGAGAGAATTACCAAAACATTATATTTACTGGTCCTGACCAAAAAGCTGTGTTGTGGCAAAAGGATATACAAATGCTGCAAAGTCTGTCTCAAAGCCTCATTTTAGATCCTATTATTCCCTCAGGGATTGAACATAGCTGATCTCCTGAATTCTCATACGTCTAGTATAATGAAGAGGAAAGTTAACTGGGCCATGAATGCATCATGTCCTTGACCTTTGTAACTACATGCTTAATTCCGATGGTTAGAAAAAAAAGATATGAATCAGGGAAAACTCACAGCAGGTTTCTGTAAACACTGCTCAATCACATTCTCCATCATCCTCTTGACAAAGTGCAACGACTTTTGTGGATATGAAGGGAACAGCAACGGGCTCTCTAAACAAAACAAGTCAAACATGTTATCTGTTAGTCATGAGGGTTGCATTTTACCATATACATCCTAAATTACACATTGTTTATTCACTATTTCTATTACCTTTCAGGTGCGTACTCTCCTGCAAAAACTTCAACCACTGGTTTCCTTTGTTGTTGGGCGGAGACACGAGGTCCTCATCCTCATCTTTCAGGTACTGTACATGTGCATATGAAAGAGATACAGGACTTAAAGATGGCAGCTCCATTCAAAAATACTGCAGACAGCACAAAACAAAAACCACTTACCTGACCAACTCGTTCCACATTGAAGTACTTTCCTTTGCGATCAAACAGTTCTTCATTCTGTTACACCAGGGAGAAATTGAACTCAATGCTAACAACAAACAACAAACAATGCTATAAATATAATACAAATGTATTTGAGTGTCTGTATAGGGCTGTTATTCTGGTTTCACCTCACTGAAATGCTCAGACAGGAAGTCAGCAACGAAGGCGATGTCCTTCTGAGTCATCTAATGGATAAATCAACTTGTTAAAAATGTAAATCGACACGTTAAAAAAATAAAGATCACAAATCTTTCTCTTGGAAACGTCCTCACCTTGTTAAGCTCTGGTGGTACATGCTCCTCGCACATTCTCAGCATAGCTGTGTTAAAAAATGTAAGTTTGAGCAGTTTGAGCATAGACACAATGATTCAGAGGGAATAAATGGGTTACTACAAACTACTACATTGAATGCTCACGATGATATTTGTCTCTGTATCAAAATCCACAAGTCAAACTCTACAGACAAACTTCTTACCTACGTACAGCCACCGAAAAAAGGCTTTGAAGTTTTTCATACTCTTGTCAATCACCCTGAATTACATAATAAAAGCAGTCATTATACAGTAAGCATTAAAAATAACATAAATATTATCAAAGAACAAGAATAAAAGGGTTTCTGAAATCTTCTAACTCACTGCAGAAGTTCGTTGGCTTTCAGAGAGAAGGATCCCACTGCCGTGATCGCACCTGAAAACACAAAACACGAATGTGGCTCTGGGTGGTAAAAAGCTGAATTTCTCCTCATTGTGCAGGTTAGAGAAATGGTACCTTCTATAGCTGCTGAATCCAGACCGAGGGGCTCGAACTTCTGCTTCCACAGGGACATGCCCTTCACCTCACTGAGGTGATACAACAGAGCCTCAGAGCCACTGCAGTGAGTGAAAGGGAGGAAGGGTTTACATGAGAGACACTCAGGCTGCAGCAGCATTGAGGACATAAGAGCCTTTCACAGCCAAATGGGTATCTACGTATATATTTTTGGCGATATAACAACTTTTATTTTAAACAAATGATTCCGAAAATATGTGCATTTATGTACGTCCAAAAGGTTATTTTCTAGTTTTTTTTTTAATTTGAATTAACTTCTATAAATTCTTATAATTTCATATCCATTTATAATTTAGTTTATGGTTAAACTGAAAACTATAAAGCCTCAATCTTATTTGTCATAAGGGTTTGATAAAGACATCTAAAAAATTACCAATTTCTTTTAATAATATATATGTCGGCTGATATATTGGTATCAAATTAGTTTTTTACCACCTTTGAATCAGTAAAAATCCAGAGCTTCTACTGAGGAGAGAGAAAAAATGTGAATACCTCTGTAGGTGGCTGATGACCAGCTTCTGGATGCTGGAGTAAGAGGACTCGATGGAATGGCCAAGCTTCTTTAGGCCCTAAGAGGGAAATGAACAAAATAAACAAATGAGGTGGGACTTTCAGCTTTACCACCAAACGCATCTGTGACACAACATCAGAAATTCTCTCTCAAAAAAAATCATTAGAAGGAAACCGAATGTTCAACCAGATGTGTGAATTGTACATAATTTCTTTCTCTCACCTTGACAGTCAGCTGGTTCATGAGGAGAGCCTGTAGTTCTGGACTACAGGTACACAGAGCGCAAATGTTACATGAGTTTTTCATAGAACTAAAACTTTTTTAGCTTTAGAGTTGAATTATCGCAAGATATATTGCCATTAGATAATTACAAGATAATTTGTGAAATCATAATACACAAATACTAACAGAAAAAAATTATCTTTTCTCACCTTGACTGTCCCCACAGCAAAAGATCCAGAAACTCATCTTGAACCTGAGTGCTTGTGTTTTTCTCCTTTAAAAATAGAAAACAAATTGTTGCATCTCTCTTAAGTGAATCAATTTGATCAAAAACCTACGACTACTGACCTGAACAAACTTAGTGAGTCGAAGGTCCATCTGCATAAGGATGTCCTCCCAGGCTTCACACATACATGTGAGTGAGAGATGCAGGTACTGAAGGAGCGTGGAGATGTGGGTGAACTTGCGCGCCATCCTGGTGACTTCAGGCAGACAGTCGGACAACAACCCTGTGTCCAGCTGTAAGACAAATTAAAAATAAAAGGGCAGGCAAGAGCGAAATTAAGGCATGAGTAAAAAACATACAGTTTACAGGAAGAGGAAAATGAAGACACTTGATGCATATTACCTGAATGTAGCAGATCGTTGGGTTGTTTTCATCAGATCTGACCTCTGTGATGACAGAGAGAGATTTGAGATCACTGGACAGACTGAGGTTGCGACACATTCCGGATACCTTTAAAGCATAAGTCAAATTTAAGATTTAATACACAATTTTAATATCATTCAAATCTAATATAAACTTCTTTTTTTTTTTACAGGTCACGGTTTTCAGCTTCAGAATTATAATCTAAAACCTTTTATCCATTTTACTTTGGTGAAACATATTTTTACGTTTTTCAGACTAGCACGGATTCTACAATACAGTGATATTTAATGCTACATTTTTATGATGATAAATATATTTACATTTTATAATTGTAATATAATAATAATTCAGAAGTCTAATTTATCCAAGTCTTTCAGAGGATGTGAAAGACAACTCTTTATAATGAGTGAGCCTTACTCCAGTTAAAGTGGCAATCTTATACATCCCATAGGCATAAAGCTCCACGAAGCCATCTTGTCCCCCGAGAACAAGTACATTCAGTCTGCACAGAAACGAAATGGAGAGGTGGAATAATTATAAGACGCTTAAAAGGTAAACAAATATTGTGTGCTTATTAAATATTAAGTTTAATGTACCTGACTTCTCCCAGAAGATTCATTATTTCATCTGACTTTTCTTCACTGTAACACAGATCACAAAACAACTCAGAAACAATAAAACATATATTACATAACTAATATAGGATTGACATATTATCAAAATTCTGTCTCACCTGAAGATCTTTGATGTTGTGCTATAGCTGGCAAAACAATTGTTTAAACATTATATTTAGTCAACCCACGATTTGCTTTATTAAAATCTGACGTGTAAATAATGCTTCTGTTACCTCTTGGGGAGTGCTGGTAATTTGGGAAGAAAAAGTTTGGATTCATCTTCTGAATTGTAAAAGGAGCTGAGAGCACTGAAACACATAAAAAAGGACCAATAATTAACATTATTCTTGAAAAAGTAAAGTCCTTTGTTCCTCTAGTTTAATCCCGGTGCCTTACACACACCTGCTCTCCTCCGTCACTTCCATCCAGTGCATGCAGGTCACAGGGTTCTGCATCGGAAACACATGTAGAATCTCTGCTTTCTCCACACCACACAGGACCACCTGCTTGGTGTCTCCGAGGCTAAAGGCCAATACTGAGGAGACATACGAGAGGATCAAAGTGTAACAACGTCAAGATCACAGCAATCAGCAATCCAAAAAGAAGCAATGTAAGTAGTCATTCCTTACTTTTGCCATCAGGTCTCCAGGCGAGAGCAGTGATCTCCTTCCCAGTATGCTCACTGGGTGGTAAACTCCAAACCCGCTGGAAACTGGCTAAACGATGCAGCAGCAACTATGGACAAATTGGAGCCATGAAATTAGAACCATAAAACTCAACATGAGAATAAATATTTTAGAATAAAATGAAAGTTGTTTTTTTACCTCTCCTGTTGTGTTGGCCAGAGCAATCAGGTCCCGTCTGGGAGACCAGGCCATACACAGAACAGGGTTAGGAAGCTGCTTCTCTCCCACTTGGCGGAAGGCAGGCATGTTGTTGGCTGGAAATTTGAAAAGTGTCAATAAATACATGAATAACAGACAGTAGCTTTCAGTTTCTATTACTACATGTTAATATAAAGTTAACTTTAAGAAATTATCTCCTGTCACAATGTATGGCTGCGATTGGTGCCTGAAGACGACAAGGCTGTGGAGTATCTATTGATACATGCTTGCTTGTGAGTTTACACTGGAGTAGTACATCAGACATTTTGAATACTTTTGTTTATCTTGTGATTGAAACTATGAGTGAATTAATCAAGATATTTGACAACCAGTTTATTGTCTGGACAACATCAGCTTTGAATACTGGCTTTTAGACCGACTTTTTCAGACAGAATCATTGATCTGGTTTTTGAGAAATATGAATCAACACCTCTCCTAGCACCAAAAAAATTAGGCTAGGTCGTGTAATGCAAAAATGACAGGGACATTTTTTAATTTCACTCTAATTTGTGTAAACTCTGGACCATGTCTGGACCATAAACGTGTCTAAATGTTTACATCATGCTCCAGACTTAAACTCCAGGTCCTTGACTCTACTATTTAACCAGATCAAGATCAAATTTATTATTTTCCTCTCTCAACAATACCTCATCCCTCAACCAAGTTTAGTGCAACACATATGAAAACATAATTTGTTAAAACTGATGATGGAGGAAACTATTGCTTTTATCTCACTATTGACTTGTGGTGGGTGATATGAGACAAACCCTATTACTGAAACATTATACTATGATCCTGGAGATAACAGGTAGTAATGCACCCTTTCAGACTGATATCATGACATTATAGTAAATCCCAGAGGTTAAGCAGCCTCATGTCACCTTAAGTCTTAGCTAACAGTCTGCTGTCTCCATCAGGTCCCAGTATAAAAGCTTCACACATTGTCTTGCAGGAATACGAAGACATGCAAGTAGCCAGTATAATAGTTTTAATTATAATGTGTTTATACAAGCTTTATAACGAACTAAACAACACAGCGCTGTAAAGCCAAGCTCGCTGACGGTCCTTGCTGATTAGCCCGGACCCTTTCTCACTTACTGGGTAGAGATGTCAGATGAGGAGCCTCAGTACCAGTGTTAGCTGCTCAGTTAGCAAACCGAGGAAGCTAATGTAGAGAGAGGCTAACGGCTACATTCACGGAGCTGGACGCCATTGACGGAAAGATAATAACCACAACACGCTAAGGACATATAACGGTGACAAACGCACGCGGGTAAGTCCATCAAAGTATTTAAGTTTTCCTCACGATGTTTTCACAATTACGCGGACGGCGCCATGTTTTTACCACCGACCAATCACTGCTGAGCAACGGGAGTCGGGAGAGGACAATCTGTTCACAGGAGGAAGCGCAGTTCCTCAATGGTTGGAAGCTTCTGACAGTCAACATGTTAATCGCTGCTGGCGAAGCAGTAAGTGACAATGTAACACTGTCAGACTGGGTATAAACCTACTCATTATAAAAGTTGTATTCTGAACATCCACATCAGAAACGTTAGTTACTATTTTTATTTCTAATCATACATCTATAGCCTTGTTAAATTCATGGTATATCTCGAGTGTTTTCATCTTGTCACCCTGTAGTGGTCACAGTGCCACATGGTTTTCATAGTACTGCCCTACTAGCCAGTAGACAGTCAGCTAGCCTCAAATTCAGTCTGTATCATTTATTAAAAGGCCAAAGAACTTGATAATGCTAAGGGCACAACTGATGTAATGTCCCTACATCCGCTGGTGGCCGCTAACACCTGCTAACATCTACTGGTAGTTGGTAACTTGAATTGAGCAGAAGACCTTTAAACAAGTTTGTGGAATGCAACGCTTTAAAGGACCCATCGTATGGAAATTCCCCTTTTGTAGTGCTTCTACACGTTAATTTGGGTATCTGGCATGTCTACCGTCCCAAAAACTCTGGACAAAAACAATTCCTGCGACTTGTTGTGGTTCCCCTATGTCCGAAACGATACGCTAGAATGCGTCAAATGGGATTACGACCAAAACGTACGTAATTTCGCACCATACCCATGTAGGGAGTCTCGCTACATGGCCAAGTTAGCCCAGCTCCGGTCAGCACTTGCTCGCGAGCTAACGGGCACTCAAATCAGGTCAATCTGAGGAGGGCTGTTTTAGACAGGGTAAAAAGGGGCTGTTTTTAATGATCCTTGTGGTATTTTGACAAAAGTATGTTACAGACATTTCATTAAGACCCCAAAGAACCATATCAACTGTGGTAAAATGGGCATACGATGAGTCCTTTAAATTCTTCAAGCTGGCTTTAATGCAAAAGCATTTGAAATACTCTCGGTAAGTACATTCAATCTACTATACTTTAATCTTTTACTTAATGTTTTATTCATTATCATATAAATACTGATAATAATTTTATCATTAATTGTATGTAGTTGTTGACTATATATAAATATGGACAACAAATCTCCACTTCCTTTCATTGTAGAAAAAAACAAGCCAAAATATCATTAGCATTAATTAAGCTTTATTTATTTATTTTGTGTTTATCTGGTCTTATACAATGGATCTAAATCCAAGAGAATGTTCTCCTTGGACGACAAACAGTCCTTGACCTTAATGAATCTGTTCGCATGATCATGAGCTAACAAACCAAATACTGGTTAAGCCAGTGATAATGACATTTAAAGTACAGTACCTACTTTTACTATGAAGTTAAAGAACATAAATGCTGCAGATTCAATATTTCATGAAATAGGTCTGTGCAGGGTTACTGGTGTTTGCTAAACAACTGTCAATATAAAACATAATACTCAGCTTCATGGCCTTGGTCATTCACCCCTAAAATAATAATCTCTATGATGTTTTCTATTTGTCCACTTTGTGTCAGGATATGTGTCTTCTCCCAATCATGTTAATATGGGTTTATCATGAGAGGAAACTTTGAGACATACTGCGATATATTTAAACACGATAAGTTGCCACTGAACAATAAAGTTAAGAATCATTTACACTATAGATCATGCTAATTGGGATAAGAAGACAAGTGAGTATGATTCTAATCTGTGTGTGTGTTTGTGTGTGTGTGTGTGTGTGTGTGTGTTTGTTTGTTTGTTTGTTTGTTTGTTTGTTTGTGTATGTAGTTGTGTGTGTGTTTGTGTGTGTGCGTGTGTACGGTGTGTTTGTGTGTGTGTGTGTGTGTGCGTGCGTGCGTGTGTGTGTTTGTGTGTGTGTGTGAATGTACAGTAGACAGGTATTACATTGGAAATTCTTTCCAAACTTATCTTTGGCACTCAGCTGTAATCAGTAGTTTGATGATGAAGAACCAGAATAACTCTGAGAGCACAAAATGTGGTTGCCTGGAAATAGACCATGTGTGGCTGTGTGGTCTTCGACTGTTTGTGCCTGTCTGACTCTGGAAAGCCAAGTGGGCCATCTATCGCTTCTGTTTTTACACTGATTACGACACTGGTGAGGCACACGAGTTAAGGAACATTTTAAGGACTTAATAGATCACTTACAGATGCACACTGGCAGGTATAACATAAATTACATTACATTACAACAAAGTTTTCTTTCTAAGTGGGTTTATTTTTAAACTACAATTTTTTTTTAAGATCTGACAACACATAGCAAATATACAGTGTGACACACACATTTATCTTTCAAAATTTAATAAATAGTCTCAACAATAATGGAGCCACACTCAGTAGCATTTCTAACTGAAATGACAGACAGATATTCTAAAACAAAATCAAAATAATTGGATGGAAAAGGAGAAACCCAAGTCGTCAGTGTCCAACCGACCATCTCCACTTATTGGCTGGCCGGCACCATGTTTGATATTAGTGGGTGTGAAGGAGTGTGAGAGAGGAAAAAGCTACTTCTGGGTTTTGAGGCTGTAAAAAGATAGCCTGACGTTGTCATACTCACAGTTCTAGTCAGAATGTGAGTCTGATACCGCTCCATTGGGCTTTGATTATGGGGCGTGTTTCAACCGAACCAGAAGAAAAAAAATGCCTCTTGTCTCAATTTGATAGACCTACAACCAATCAGAACAACGTAGTATGTGACGTATGTTAAGCATTGTTAGTTATTTACTAATGCCGGGTTCACACCGGACGCTGAAGCGATGCCAAAGGGAATTTTAAGCGCAGCGCCAAGCCTTAAATAACAGCTGGCTCCCATCCACTCCCATGTTAAACCTTTGTGCGGGTCACACCAGAGGCTGAAGTGCCGCGCTGGCCAAGGCTGCCTCGCGCCGTGCAGCGATCGTTTCGCCGTCGAGTTTATTTTTTGCACTTGACGAGAGCGTATCGCGACAAGAAACACACTGAAAAATGATTTTAAACGATATTGATGACATATTTTATGATATAAATTATCAAATATGCATCCCATACTTTGAATTCCCCTTCTGTTGTCCTGGAGTTTTAATTTTACCAATGACATTATTAAATGTCCCCCTCTGCCCATCCAAATACAGCCACACAAGCAGTGATAAAGATAAAAAGAGAGAGGGGGGGGCTACGTATGCTCCACATAGGCTTGAGTGGAGAATACGTAATTTACCCGACACCCGACATTTAACGGAGCAAACAGCGGAGAAGTTCTTCAACATGGATGACTTTAAATTAATAATTGAAGTGGAGAAGCACAGTGAGTTGTATGATCCTCGGAACATGGTGTATAAAGACAACACCAAAAAAGACACATGTTGGGACGCTGTTGCTTAATGTTGGAGCAACAAGTAAGTATATGCTTTTATACTTTTATGTTATTAGCGCTGCCCGGCGGTTCAGCGTCGCTTCAGCGTCCGGTGTGAACAGCCAAGCGCCAGCGCGATAGGGATTAGCGCAGCGCTTTGGCGTCGGCTCCGCGTTCTCTGTTCCTCTTTCAAAATGAATGCACTGTCGATGTCTTCTAAAACAGACTCAATGGAAGCATCTACACATCTTTGCTCTCCAGCGGCAGGCATGTTTGTTGAAAACAAATTCAACACAAGCGCACTTTGATGACGTGGTTGATTACGTTACTGTTGATCATTTGTCCATTATCGTATAAAGCCCGCCCTGACAATCTGATTGGTCCGAACAGTTCCTGTTCGGGCATAATTTCTCCCCAACGGAGTGACTCCAGACGGAACTTCCCGACCTCAAATGTTGTGGGCGGGGCTAAGTTCGTCTGGCATCCAGGCTAGTAAAAAGAGGCATTTCAATCTAAATCATTAAAATGAAGGTGGTATATGTCCCCTTTGGCTTTTCACTATTTTGGCCTAAAACTGAACCATCTTTATTTCATTCTAAATAATATTTGTTGTCTGGGCAGAGAAAAGCACTTATTCAAACCTCTACATGCTCCGTGTAGACAGGCGGCATTGACCTTGACCAAACCCACAGCTGAACCTTCATCTCAGCTCTAGTTATAATTAAATCCTCTAAGGCTCATTTTAAGATAACTCAGCGACAGGTAGAACAGACATGTGGGTGGTCCGGGGTCATGGGTCAGCTCAGCCAGTGACACTGATAAGCTCCCATCACGTCACTGTGTCATATTAGACGTCTTCACTGGGCAAACCATAACCAGCCAATAACTGACTTATTCAGCTGGATGATTAGAGTCTTTATTACCCTAATATGAGGCAGATGCACACTGAGGGTTGTGTTTTGTTACATCAACAATTCTGCTGGTTAATCGGTGCATATTAATGGTGTATGGTTTCAAATATAACACCTTGTTTATTGTGTTTCATTAAATCCTGCTTATGTGAAAAATGTCACTAGTACCTTCTGTTCCCCTGGACTACCACACCACTCTCTCTCCTCCTGCCAGTATTCTGGCTGTGAAACCTGAGCCAGGGGCCAAATATAGCCCCACACAGTGAGCGGATAGGGACCGGGACAGATGGGACAGCAGGCCACTGCAGTGACAGTTCGCAATTGGACCCTGAACCTGAGAGGTCCTGCCGACCGTCTGACCAATAAGGACGCTCTTCCAGGAAGAGAAGCTTCTTTTTTGGCTCATTCTTACAAAATAACACGATAAACCTGGAACCACAAAATCCAGAGAGAGTTTGGACAAAAAGCCCGGCTTAAGGTGAGTTTTCCATTTCTTCTTGTTGATACTCTCAGCTGCTTTCTATAGTTTGGTGCCAAATTAATTATCTAAACTATGAATTAGGATCTCATGTAACCTGACAGACATTTTAATCATAGTCTTCATATGGGCTACATCAGCCCAAACATTGTGTGAAGCTTTGAAGCTGTCATGTTTTTAAGTACACGTCTGATTAATTCTCAATTAAATGTCTGTTTATATTAAATATTTGAAGGTTTAGTAAATCAAGGACATGATATGAAGTGGTGGAAACTGTAACAGCGCTGACAGTCATTAACATTTTGTCAATCAGTCTCAAATTTTCCACATTCATATTTAATCAGCCCGGTGCCGTCGTGCATGTTCTCCTTAGACAATGGGATGTCTGAAGGACAATGTCTGGGTTTAATGCTTGAGCCCGGGTACTGTCAGTGAACGCTTTTGCATGTCCAGTCTTACCTGTGAGTGTGTTCGAACGCAGGGACCGAGTTTAGAGGGTCTGTGTCCTGGGCTGAGGGTGGGTGGGGTTGCAGTGCTGCTGTGAAACATAGCCCAGGAGATTAAAAATAACAACAGCTGGTCTTCAGGACACCATGAGGCGCCGAATGTGTATCGGCACCAATAGTTTGTCGTGTCAAGACTTCAGAGATCACAAACACTTGTGACCTATATTACTGCTGATTTTAAAAGTTAAACACTTACATGTTAATAGAATCAAGTGTTATGAATGTGAAGCCCCTCCTCCCCTGTTTACAAAAAAGCACGGCTATATTCGTACATGAATGTATTCTTTCTAAGAATTAATCAAAAAATATGTAGTTAGATATATATTTGATCCATTACCGTTATGTTTCCATCCGTGTTGAGAATAATGGGACTGTTGAGCCTTGACAGAGGTATGCAGCTGTTTGAGATTCTAGTATTTATTATGTTAATAGGTCTTAAAACATCTGTTCACTGACTGTTTCTCTCCTTTGGTACAAAGCAGTACTTCTGTCCATGCTAAAAAAGAATCAGTCATCCATGCATCCATTATTTACCACTTATTATTTGAAAAAAGAATCAATCAGTTCACAGAAATTAAATCGGTGACTTTGGACCATTCTGCAAAACTATTAGCTGATTATTTAAAAAGCAATAAGAGGCTTTATCCATTAATCGTGTAATTAATCTAATAAAGGAAAGTTTTAGCAGTGTGATGGGTTAAAATGTTCTCACACAGACAGAGCGAGTAATGCCAGTCATGTTGACTATGACCTCAGTAAAGGCCTTTGCTAATACCGACCAACTGTGTCTGACTCATCCTGCCAACTCTGGCTGCTCTAGGGAGAGTGATGGTCCACAGTGTAAACATGTGTCATTTTGATGGCTAATGGAAGTTGTTTTGAATTTTAGGATGCAGGACGGGAGTTGGAACCATCCACTCCCCTTCTCTCCGCTGCTAAAGGACTCAGAAGCTGGCGGGGCATTGGAGGGTGATGGAGGCGTGTTTTCTGAGGCATCCTCCGATGGGGAGCTCTACCTGGACACTGTGGCAGAGCAGGATTCTGGAGACGGGGACTTTGCAGATCTCACTGCCTTCTTAAGTGCAGAAGAGATTAATCATAGTCTGGACCTGGCCCGGGAGGCCTTTGGTGATCCATATGCATGTGAAGATCCATGCGCCTCTAATCCCACACCCAAGGAGCAGGCTCTCCAACCAATGCTCCCCCCTGCTGTGAACACCCAGACCACTGAAAACCTCACCAAAAGCTCAAACGTACAACACCAGACCAAAGCCCCCGTCCCAGATGACAACGGAGCAGGTAGAGTCTCCTCTGGCCAGAACACTGTCCTGAGCAAACCTGTAAAGGTGTCCAGTGAGGCTCCGTCCTCTGCTCAGAAGGTTGTCCGCCACAAACCCCTCCAAACACTTTATAAGCAGGATAAACCCAGGCTTGTTCATGCAGACCTGGAGCTGAATGATCGGGTGTCTTCAGCCACAGAGTTCTGTAGCCGAGCCGCCACGTTCATTGAGGAGCTGTCGTCCATTTTTAAAGGTTCTGCTCACCTGGAGCAGCAGATGGAGGACGACTCCTCCTCTCCTGACAGTGGCTATCTGTCTCCCAGGAGCCAGCGGCCAGTCCCTCAGGGCTCCGTCCCTGCTCCCCCTCTGCCTCCTGTCCAGCAGGAGCAGACACAGTGCAACCAGACAGACACGGGCCCTCAGCCTGGGGGCCCGGTGGGAGTCACAGCTGCAGCAGGGTACCAGCACTCTGGAGCTCCAACCACAACCGGGCCCCTGTCCCCTCCTCAATTCCTCCAGAAGCTGAAGAGTCAGGAGGTGGCAGAAGGAAGCCCCATCCGTCTGGAATGTCGAGTGACTGGAAACCCCCTCCCACTCATCAGGTAAAGTTAACCTGCTTTTTATGACTTTGATGTGAACAATGTGAGATTTGACATCTTTGACATCTCAAAACAGTTTCTGGGAAAAACAACATAGCTAAATCACTACATAGAGAGACTCGAGTAGATAATAATTGAAATATTGTCAAATGAATAATACACCTTTATTTGTTTGTGTTACAAAAATATACAGGTTTTATCAAAATGCATTTTGTTGCTGTTCCAGTGAGCATTGCAGTGAAGAATGCTTTCTCGTCTAAGTCCTCTATTAAGCCAGTATTCCAGTATTGTTTGAGGTGAAATGATTTACAGTGAAAATATAGAAAGTAAATCCTGGGGGAAATGAGATAAAAATGAGAATGTAGCGATGACTGTGGTAATCTATACTTAATAGCTGGTTATTTTCAAATCTGAATTTGTTTAATTTTAATTTGATCTAGTTTGTATTATTGATGTATTCATTTTAAATGTTTTAATCTCTGTAAGTGTTTGCACATTTCGTAGTTGATTCATTAATTGATTATTGGCTTTCATGTTCGAGATTTTCACCACATTACGTTTATGAGGGAATTGTTTCCTTACTCATTTTCTCATGTCTTGTATTCAGTTTGTTGGCGAACATCATTTGCTTTCACCAGGGTCTGATCTGGTTGAATTTTCTCAAACTCAATGCTGCTTGTGTCGATGTGACAGCAGCAGTTCACACACAACAAAAACGTGTCGTCGTAGGAATCCTGTAGTTTTTCATAGTTTTGACAGTTGTTGTTGAGTTGTTGACTCTGCTGGCCAGGTGGAGGTGGGACTCTGTGTAAAGCAGCTCTCTCTCTCTTTGCTGTTAATTTGTTTATGATGTGTTCAGCAGTCTGGGCTCCATCTCTCTGATACTGAAAAGCATGGACACTACTTCAGTTTGTTCAGACATGTTTAGGGGGCAGACATTTATAATTGTGTATAATTTAGAGACAGACCAGGAATAATTGTGTAACCATCACATTTGAGCTCTGTCAGACTTGTTGTTATAATGAAAATAATAATAATAATCACATAACAATAAACATATAATTACACAACAGAACTAAAAAGATTTCTACAAACATTGTTAACAAACAGATGACATTGCATCAAACATTTAAAAACAAGTGGCTGCAGTGGAATTCCTTTAAAATTCAGGGCTTCGACCACACTTGGCGGAGGTAAGGCCATTGCGGCATTAGAGTGTCATTCTGGTTAGTCATGGTTTTAAGATATGTGTCTCAGATTTATGTTGCCACCAATACAATGGAGCGGTATGGAATTTTACTTGTGGTCCTTACAGTATTAAATAAATTCAGTTTAAAATTGGCATCATCTTCTCTTTCTAATATATGCACTGCTGCTACCCTGGGTGATCCACTTAGCACAATTATATTAATATTTAATGGGACTTTGTGTTTGGTTGAAAGTTGTGTTGAGAACAAACTATGCAGAGACAATGCTGCTGAATGTTTTAAATTAAAAATGAAATTTTAACTGCTGTAAAACAATAAACAAAATTCCTTTTACTGCCATTGCATTAAATTTATAATTGAAAAGTCTATTACACCAAAACTGTTCTCATAACAAGGTTGTAGTGGGGTTAGGGAAAAAAAGGTCCTCTCGTATTTGAGCTGAAAAAAAGTTGAAGAAAAATGATTCTCCAGGTCCAGTTTGAATCCAAGATGTTCAATGAACCTGACCCACGAACACACAGACCTACACTATAAGAATAGCCCTTTATATCACAGTGTCGGTGATGCTGAGCAGACCCAGTGTCAGGATCCAGCCTCTCTGGCCTGGCCATTGGCGATAAGGAGAGTGAGGTGCTCGGCAGCCGGGGGTGAGAGGAACCCATGTGTTGACAAGCAGAGCAACCGGTTTTTGACTTGTGGGGGGGTTTCCACTCTGTGTACCTACATGTATCTATTGGTACCTGAGCAAGTTGTCAAATTTATACCTGGATGAACTGTTATTCCTGTGGAGAGGACATCACCCGCTGTCCCTGGTTATTTGCACCAGTTCATCAGCAAACTAAAAATACACTCCTCTCTTGTTTCTAGATATGTTTGCCTCACAGATCAGTGGAGTTGTTTGCTGTTTACTATAGAGACATACCTGAACAAGTATTTCTCTACTGTATTTGGTTGTGATGACTTCAGTGGTATGAGGATGGCCTCCCTGCACACTGTGTGTTTTCTTTTTCTCCTCTTGAAACATTACAGGCTGAATTTCCGTTTCACTTTTTAAACATACATCGACTCAGTCAGTCCCTTTAAATTCATTCAGGCGCCAAATCTCACGCATTTCATACAGACGATGAATTATTTGCTTGGAGAACGATGAAATGCTGAAGAGCTGATCTTCTCCCTGATCTTGATCTGCACCAAAATCGATTAGCTTCTTCCGTGACCCATAGCATATCCTTACACTAAGTTTCGTGGAAATCTGTCCAGTTGACTTTGTGTGATCTTTCTCACTAACAAACAAACAAACAGACAAGGGTGAAAACATAACCTCCCTGGTGGAGGTAATGGTTAAAACCTTTATACTCAGAATAGCTGCTTTAAATTACTGCTAAACTCTTAAATTAGCTGAAACTGTCCAGCGCTGCAATGAATCATTATTATAGTGAAACTAATTTGCCAAAGGTTACCCTTTTACATTGTGCATATGTTTCCCTTTATGTCAGAATTACCTTGTGAAACCTTATGATCTTGCCCAGCATTTGAAATAATGTGCGTTTAACTAGTCCTCATCCTGACTCCGTTTATTATACTACAGCCTCCTGCGGAGTGAGAGAGTTTCAGTTTCAGTGCGTTTCGAGCACGCGCTGCATTTTTAGGTGTTTGTGTAATCAGAGGACATAAAGACAGCGACCCAGGACGTGTATCTCCCCAGTGGGCTGTGAGGGGCCTCTTCTGTAGCTGTATAAATAGTCTTCAGGCAAACAGGAGCCAGGCAGAGGAATGCAGGCAATGCAATGACAAGGCGTTTTTGCTCACCAGGCTCAACATCTCCCCACACCTTCTTGGGGAAGAGGAAGGTGTGGAGCCGCGGGCACTACATGTCCTGTATCAGAGAAAACGAATAGACCGCTGAGAGGAGTGATGTGGAAAATGAAAGTGTAGAACAATGCACTTCTCCTTGTAATTTAATTATCTACGTATAGTTTACAAGTGTCTGTAAAAGTTGAAAGGTGAATTCAGTTGTTACCTCGGTGCTTAGGTGGATTAGGCAAAAAACACTTGACAGATTTCCACGAAACTTGGTGTAAGGATGTGGTACAAGTCAGGAAAGAACCTGTTATATTTTGGTGGGGAACCAGATTAGTGGCAGATTTGTTTGGTTTCGCTCATCATTGTCAAATAGGGAGTTTTCCAAAGTTTTTTTTTTTTATGATACTTTTTGATGAAACCAGGCAAGTTGAGGGGAATGCTATTTATGATCCACATAAGTTAGTTGGTTAGTTAAACTTTGTTTCAGACTCTTGGTCCATAGCAGTATAGATATAGATAAAAACACATTCTGATTTTTGTTCCAATGCTCCCAAAAATTAAAAAAAACAAGTCAAGTGAATTTAAATGTGGTTTCATGAGGGGACTTTTGGGCCTTGGCGGGTTATGTGCCCTACTGATTGACATTTTAGTTGCTGAATGACATGGAAGGATATTGGGACTGGTTGCAGAATTGTTTGTGTGCTGAAAAAAAGTGACTGTCGACTACTTGCTGTGTACACTAGAGGGCAGCAAATAATCTATTACACAATATATAATTGTATGTCCCCGAGAAGCTTCTTCTGGAGAAAAAAATATATGTAGAGATATGTACAGTTGCAAAGATAGATTAGCAGATGTAATAGAAGTTGGAGATAAAACTCAGTGTTTTTTCTGCTGGACTGTTAGTTGTGTGAGATGAATATGCAGTATAAGTGAATGCAGAGGTTCCTGAGGATCACATCCCTCTGCTCTGCGTAACTGTTAAATCAACACTGATGAATCTGTTGGTGTATTTCAAGACCTTTTCATCCTTTTCACAAATCTGCATCCTTCCTACAACAGTAACCACATGCTCAAACATGCTTGTATGTTGTTCACACTCATGTCTAAAATTTGCACCCACTGAGCTGCTTGTAAATTAAAGCAGTGTGTCAGCTGGACGTGACTGACTATATGCTGTGTGTGCTCTTTTCTGTGCGTCTCGTGGTTACACACATCACCCATGTACTATATGCATGTTTCTTATATGCTCCTCTGGAAAGTTAATGGCTTCCATTCACCCTAACAATCTGCCCTTGAGAGCTGTTATTGGTATGAAGTATGCCGATGTGTGTGCATGCATGTTTCCTTTAAACTCTTACAAAGGCTGAATGCCTGATTTCCATTAAGTGTTAATTTCCCATGGGCAGCGTCTTTGATGCAGCTGCCAGTCTAAGCAGGTGATGCACCTCCTCACCTCCGTCTCAGCTCTCTCAGGCTAATGAGTTCCTGCTGAGCCAATGCCAGCTTTCTGCACGGCCAGTGAAAGAGGCATTCCTCATGGTTGGGCGCTGGGCGCGGCGCTCTGTGGTCAGCCGCAATTTGTCTCGGCCGGAGAGTCTTATGGCACTGAAGGCCTGGTATTCTTCAAAATGTCCTCACGCTCCCCGCGCACACAATGTTTTATGCAGTGCTCTGTATATAATGATGCATCTCTGGTATTGGGTTGGTGTGCGTGAGTTGTATCCTTGTGGGAACCACTTTGTGCATTTTTGCAGTCTGAGGTCATTTCGGCCTTTCTTTACTTCTTCAGGAAGCTATAGTTTTGGGTAAAGATTTGCTGTTGGCATGAAAGAATAGTGTCAGACCGTTGTGTGTGTGTGTGTTTGTGTTTGTGTGTGTGTGTGTCTGTGTGTGTGTGTATGTGTGCCTGTACTTATATATTTGTGAGGACAATTTTGAGCATAGACCTTTACGGAGTTGAGACATTTTTGGAAAGAGAGGACATTTCTGGTCCTCATTTTTTCAAATACTTGTTTGAGGGCTAAGACTTGCATTTAAGGTAAGGGAGAGAATTAGATTTAGGATTAGTTGTGATGGTTATAGGTAAAGGGGGTGGCAAATGCATTATGCCGATGAGTGCCCTCACTATAGAAGTAAAATAATGTGTGTGTGTTTCCATGCTAAAGAGAGCATTTCTAAACATGAGTGATGGTGTGAGGTCTGGTTGTGCACAACACCAAACACGCTGCGGGCGCCTGATGACTGATTTCTCACTATTTCAGTGCACTGCAGAGCAGACAGAGAAAATCTATCTCCAATTGTGGCGTGCTCAGCAAGCTATTTTAGGCATTTTTGTCTGATGCTCTTCTATGTCATTACCCTGCCGCCATTTCAAAACTTGACTTGGGGTTGAATGAAGAGGAAAAGGCTGTTGTAGAGAGCAGCCATGGACTTTTGGTTTCAACCCAATGCACAAAACCACAGGGGAAACTTTTGGAAGATGAGAAGCTGCTGAAGAATTCTGTGAAATCTACACAAAGTGTCTTCAACGTCAGGAGGAGTCGACATTCCTTGAGTTGATGATGGAATTTGTTGTCAAATACAAAGTATGATACTTGTTTGATCAAACACACATTAAATGACACACATGTGAACTAGTTCATGTATTTTGCAAACAAATCTTAATATTTCCTGAATTGTCTTATTTTATTTCCCTGGGGACTTGTTCTAATCAAACTCTAAACTCTTTCACTACAAGAATACAAAGGGCTTCACCCTCTAATGTACATAGCTCAAACACTGAATAAATTCATCGTTCTACAGCCCAAAAATTTCAATTAAAATATGAGAGTTAAGTTTAGTTCAGTTTAGTTTAGTGAGGAAGTGCACAAACATTTTACTTTTGTAAAAGTATAAATAATAGACAAAAACATTGTCAGGTAAAAGTAAAAGTATCACATTAACTTTTCTACTTGAGTTATGTTATTGAGTAATGAGGTAGTATTTGCTTTAAAAGCACTAAAAGTCCAAAATATCTGGTGTTTCTTAACCAGTGATGCTGCTGCTGCAGGATGTAGTGGAGTAGAAAGTACTAAAAAATACAATGTACGGATACATGAAAAATGTACTAAAGTAAGGTAACTAAGTAAATGTACTATATGTCCAAGTCACTGTTACACGATGTTGCCATTGTCAGTTTTTGGATGACAAAAGTCTCGAAGAGAATAAAAAATATTCTCAACGTTAAACAAAAAAAAACAAATAAAATGTTTTAGGGATCATTTACAGTCATAAAATCACATAAGAAAACTAATTATAATGTCAAATGATACTGTCTCTCCTTTGCTTGTCTGTACATGTGTGTAATGCCAAACACATCACAGCACAAACTAACTTATAACTCGTAACTGTTAGTGGAGAATAAGTTGAACTGATCTCTGACATTTATACATTAAAGATAAAAGTAATTTTTCAACATTTTAGTATTAGTATTAGTGTGTCATTTAGTTTTATACAGTTTTAGATTGTAAAAAAGAAAATGGACACCATGCATAGGTTTGCTCACACCAAGAGATTCTAGCACTCGTATAACCTATACCAGGGTCTTAGATCTTATTTCATCATCATCCTCATTAGGAAAGGCAAAGTGATTCAGATTTCCAAGGTCTATAAACATGGTCTGTGTTCTTGGCAGAAAGTAGTCACCATACCAGCTAACCAGTAGCCCTTCCTCCTACATCGTGTGAAACAGACTGGGTATGAGATTTTAGTGGGTGACCCGCTGCTGACTCATGACGTAGCATGACTGAAATCCTGAGTGTTTGGCCTGTTTCAGGAAGGCCGTAATTTTTAATTCTCCCTCATGGGCTCATTTGATCTCTGCAGGAGGGGGGGGGGGGGGGGGGGGGTACATATACCTGCTTTTTTTCAATTGTGCAAGCATGATGTCATTTCATATTAAGGCTTCAAATAATAAGAGTGTCTGGAGTGACTGTGGGTGTGAGCTCTCACACTTAAATTGATACTTTGTGGGGACTATTCGACAAAGACCGAACATTCCTGAAACATGAAAACGTGTAAGAAGGAGGAACTCTAACGACTGATACTGTATGGAGATTTTGCGAGTTGATGTGAGGTAGTCAGTTTGACGTATTGCTTAGTTCTCACCATACTGATAACCGACTGTGTGTGTTATATGCGCACAACGGCGTGTTTAGAGCGTGAGTGCATTCGAGCTTGTTCGCTGCACGCTGCCAAATAATGTTGTGATGTAAGCATAACTAGACAAAGCTACTTTCATGTATCACTGTCGAATCTGGCCCGCCGCAGATTAGCCTCATCGAGGGCAGTAAAACATTCAGACGGACGCACGTCAGCGTTATTCCTCACTGGTACGTTAATGTGACGAATGGGGCTGTTGTGCCCGAGCCTCGACGGTGGCCCCCGGCCGTGCACTGGCCTGGAGACAGAGTGTGAAGTTTCACCCAATGAGGTGAGACTTTTCCTTCTCCTCTTCCAGCTTTGGAGTCTTGGAGGCTCCTGACCTTGACCCCTGAACAAACACAGTCCCAGAAATCACTCTAAGCTCCTGACAGCCATCTTCCAGGACTATACAGCGAAGAAGGCAGCACTGAACACAGCTTAAACTGTGATGCGTGTCTTTCCAATACTCTTCAGCAGGCAAGACAACACAGGGCTCAAATTAAAAGTTCATTCCCTTTTCCTATTTATAAGGTAAGAGTAACTGACAGCATTTAAGTATTACCTTGTACATACCTTATAAGCGTTAGTTCAACTGTATTATATTTACATGTGACAATCCAGAGGAAAACTCTAATAATGTTTTCTTTGTGCATGAAGCATATACGCAGCCCAAAGGAGTCTGGGCTCATGAAAGAAACATACTGAAATCACATTAGTGGGTGAGTCTTGTTCTCCATGATAGAGGATTAAGTTTCTGGGGTTCAAAACTATTTAATTTGGTATACATTATATAGTTGACATTATAAAGGAAGGAATGTTCTCCTTCTATCTTCAGTCTATGTAAAGAGAGTCAATAAATCATCACCAAGCTTAACAGCCAGTCGAGAAAGGGTTAAATAAGAGAGGGAGTAGAAGTCAGGCTAGACGGAAATGAGATTTGTAGAGAATTATATAAGTGGATCAGTGACAGTTGAAGAAGTGGAATACCAGATTTAATATGAAGCATGTCTGTTGTGGACAAAGGCACCAGTCATGCACGGCAGAAGGAGAGTAATCCAAGACAAGTTCAACAGGAGGATGGGCAGAGGTAGCTCCATAAATCTTGACTCTGTACTGAGGCCTCTTCCAGAGAGCAAAGCCTGTTTGACCTCACCGGTAAACACGCACGCACGATCAACGGCCATTAACCAACCGTGGTCAGTCAGTCACACTCGAATACTCAAACTACAATCAATCAGATCACAAGAGCTCAGGTTACATGAGTTACACACAAAACACAGGTTAACCAAAAAGGTCGCCAGACACACTTCAACATGGTTTGGAGTTTGGAGTCATCCAGGGCCTCTGGGTCTGTTCCGCAGCTGGGCCGTGGACCAATAAGCACCAGGTTACATTCATCTGTTCACCTGGTAGATGACGCTCCGCCATTCTTTTCGCTTGATAAGGCACAGTCATTAGATTCAGCTTACGGTAATCTGCCGTTTGATGAGATATTTTGGGCTGTTATTTTTTCTGGACGTCGTATTCCTGTGTGGCTGCCAAAGTGCTGCGTTTGAAGTGGAGCCCAATTCAATTATGTATCTAAAAAATATTGAAGTGGTGGAATTTAGAGAGTGTATGTGTGTGTGTGTGTGTGTGTCTGTGTTCTTTTCATCTGGATAGAAATAACAGCAGACTCCTCTCTTGGTGCCTCATGCTGTACAATGTGAGAACACACGATGTGCTCTTGGTTGTGAGAAAAATCCGAGGCTGCGCAGAGACGGTTGTTTTACGAGCAGATGAGAGGTCAAATGGGACTCGTAAAAACAAGCCTGAGTCTTCCTTCCCATGTGCATGTGACAGGATAACAGCTGCGTTAATGTCTTACATCAAAACTCACTATTTGCACCTCCGCTCCTTGGTCACTCCGTGCTCGTCTTTTCCATATCATATACAATGAATACAATGCTTTTCCTTCCATTCATTTCAGTTGTGAGACTCGTGGTATCATGGGGGGATACAGTTGTATTGGAGGTTGTCTGGGTTCAGTTTCATATGAGGAAAGGAGGAGGAGGAGGAGGAGGAGGAGGAGGGAAAGATGCTTCGCGTCTGGTGCACGTGTGTCTGATCAGAGCTCAGATCTAAGTCCATAAATCCAAAGTGAGGAGGAGAGGTCATAGAGCTCAATCACTGACAGCCAGCCCGGCCTGTTGTCTCTGTTGCCGTTTATCTCCTGCAGACTTTTGTTGGCAGAGTTTTTACAGTAACGTCTTGTCTTTTCAGGTTCCAACACGGCAGAATTATAGGGTGTTACTGATTCCCTCTTTGAGAGCAGACTAATACGTTTGAGCGCCATCTTGTCAGTGAGCTGCTCTCTACACCCTGCCTCATGGAGTTGACTCTGACTGGCCAAGGTTTGGCTTCAGGAGAAAAAATATGTTGATGTTGAGGAGCATCATCCACCCAAGCTCCAGGAGGGGTGGTGTGGCTGTCATGGCAACAGATGTTTTTGTATGTTTGTGTGTTTGCATGTTTGTGGTAAGGTCGTGGGTGGCTGGTTAGAGGGGGAACATGCGCTTTTTTCTTTTTCCTGCTATATTTACTTATGGGCAGATGATCAGAGGTATGCGGCTTCCTCTGTATATAACGACTTTCTTCACGCAGAAATTTCACCAAATTAACAAACCATCAACTGCTACAGGACAAAGGCAAACAAGTAAATCATATTATAATAATTATTACTGTTTTAAAGCTATGACTGTGACTTACATACGACCACAGATCTGCGCTCTGTGGGGCTCAGCTATTGCATTAACTCCATCTAATTGTTGTTTCCAGAAGGTTGTGATACAAACCGAAAACAGACACAGGCCGTTCTGTTGTTAGTCTCCAGCTGTAATTACTCAGTGGTTATGGTAGAACATGGAAATTTGTAAAATGATGAAATTCGCTGAACAGGATCTGACGTTAGCACTGACCATGTACTGTAAAAACACACTGAAGCTGTTTGAGGAGAAAGTTTGGTAAGTAAGTTACCTTATATATCATTACATATTAATAACAACTTCCTCCGCCATCAAACCACAGCAGACAGAATTAACATCACTTGTACCCTCGGCTGGTTTTACAAACAGTAAAAAAAAGCAGCAGTTGGCCGATGAGACCTCTGATGGTTCTGGCGAGATGTCCACCTCCTTTCACTTGAGGCTTCATGTTGCTCTCTAAATAAGTGTGCTCATTTATTTTATAAGGCTGATATGTTTAATTCCGGGCGACTCTGCATGTTGCTTTTGGTTGTTTTTTACAGCGTTTTATTTGACATTTCGAAGGATCTATCGTCCTCGCAGTATGACATCATGAGAAGACGTCCTCTCTGTTTTTGTTAGTGTCCTTTGGTCTCCGTGGAGCGAAAACAGTGGTTGCCACGACAACAATTTTGGGATGGGAACTGACCCCTGAAAGACCAACAGCAAAATCTTATGTGCAAGTTGTTGTCTGATTTAATACGCATGTTTGACTGTTTGTGGTGTGATGTGATTCCTAGGGTGCTCCAGTATAAACACTGACCTTGTCCAGTAGACCACATGGGGACCAATGGCTGGTCTTAATGAGGCGAAACTTCATTTCTGAGGTCCTGGTTAAGGTCAGTGGTAAGTTATGAATTGTGGTTAGGTTAAGGTTAGGGTTAGCCATTAATTGGTCATGGTTAGGTTGGCTTAAAAACTCAGAACTCTAAATGAGTGTTACCGAGGCCAAGATATAAAAATACTTCTTCAATAAAATTCCAGGTTTAGTTAGTTAAAAAATTAAGACATACTTAATAAAAACACAAATTTAGTATGAATTATAATTAAATGATTCCTAAGGTTTACCTTGAGCTTCCCCTCAAGGTGGAATAAAAATGTCAAATAATAGATCAAGTCAAGATTATAATTTAAAGAAAGTTCATATTAATTCAAATCCAAGAGGATTCTCCCTACCCTGTCTAGTGCCCCTGAGCAAGGCACCTTACTCCCCCAACATCTGCTCCCCGGGCGCCGTACATGGTCGCTCACTGCTCTGTGTGTCCTGCACCAGATGGGTCAAAAGCAGAGGTTGAATTTCCCTACCTGCATGTGTGTGCCTGTGCATCTCTGTGCATGTGTTTGGGACTAATAAATAAATGCATCTTAAATGCATCTTAATATACAAAATGTATGGGTAAAAATGGTCAATAACTAATAGTATTTAATTAAATATGCTGCGGATGCATAAACAACCCTGACAGTTTGAAGGTTAATGTAGTGTAGTCAATGCAAAAAGGATGTGTGAGTGGTCCAGGTATTACTCATGCTGTGGGGACATCTATTTACACAGTCACCTTATGGTTGCCAAAATCAAGTCCCCATTATGTAAATGAATAAATGTAATGACTTGATTTAGAGTTAGGTTCATGTTAAGGTTAAGGTTACTAGTAGCTTTAGATATAGATTAAGGTTAGAGTAAGGGTTAGGGTAAGGAAAGGTGTAACTATAAGGTTAGATAGGGTGAAAGTTAATGAAATGTCCTCAGAAATAATGGAGACACGTGTGTCAGAATCAGAATCAGAATCAGAACTCTTTTAATTGCCAAGTATGATTGCACATACAGGAAATTGCCTTGGTGTCGTTCGTTGGTGCACTGAACATAACAAAACAATATAAAAACAACAATATAAAAGCAACAATATAAAAACAATAAGACAACAATATGGAACAAAATATATACAGTACCAGAGTTATGGGCACGTGCGGTGCTAAGGTGCAGAGATTGGTGATAGTGCCAATAATATATCAAGTATAAATTATGTGCAGGGGGGGGGCAGAGTCAGTGTGATGCAGGGGGCTTGTTTGTGAGCCCCACTGCCATAGGGAAAAAACTGTTCAGATGGCGCAAGGTTTTAGTCCTTATAGTCACTTAAGTTAGGTTTTAAGTGTGTATTTGTGTGTTGCTCTGATGGAGAACTTCTTTATTCTTACAGAGGAGGATTCCTGTCAGACAGAACAGTGTGTCTGAGATTAACTCCTGTTTTATTGTTTTATTGTGCTATTCATGCTGTTATCACTACAAATGGGATGGAGCTACTTCACACACCAAAAGAATCAGAATAAAAGAACCACATGATTACAGCGTGTGCCACTGGGGAAGATGTTAGTTCGGAGTGTTTTCCCTTTCCTCATGGATTATTATGTGAAACAGTCTCACACACACACAGACACAAAGAGAGCAGGCCTTCCTAGTAACAAGCACCACAAATATTCCCACCTGTCACGTCTGAGTGGTATGGGCGCTCTGGATCTTCAGTGACAGAGACAAAAATATCCCTACTTCCTCCCGTTTGAAAGCCTGGACGAAGACTTAATCTCACCACACCCTTTCATTCTTCTGTGAATTGCACATCAAGCATCAACAAACCACAAATACCTGGGTTTTATATTCTGCTGACATTGGTCGATCTGAAGTCAGGAGTGTTTTATCGTCACATTGTGAGAAGCATGACCAGACACAGTAGCCATGACCATCTGTCTTGTACTTGCCAGGTGCTACCAATTCAAAGCAGGCCTATTTAGCTCCTGACTTATGTAAGCTATTTTTGTTCAAGCCTAACTGGGCTTTTTCAGTGGCCGACTTGCTTCTGGCACGTGGGATTTATTAAGTAAAGGCCAGTTTATTCAGTGTCCTCTCTTTTCCTGTAGTACAGTCCTGCAGCACTGTCATCTTTTATCTCCATGATATCCCAGTCACACATCAGAGCCTCAGAGGTTTCCATGGGGACGGGGTCACTTGGCCGGAGCCCAGGGTTTGATGTGGTGCTTTTGATGGTCAGCAGACTGTGGCCCGCAGTTGTATAGGAGCAGAAAAAAGCAGGTTTGGCTTTTTGTTTGGGAGGCCGGATTCCAGAAAGAACACACATGGCTATGATTATGCTTGTTATAATGTTTGTAGCCCACAAAATCTATAATTTAGAAGATGTTTACCTGCGTCAGGCTTTGAGGGTGGTATACGTGGGATTTTTCCTGGTTATAAAGAAGGGGCAAAAACATGCAGACACTGGACTAATATGGATGGATTCAGTGTGGGCCACTCTGGAACAGGTTTTGAGTTCGAAATGATGTACTTTTTCTGCTCTTCTGTCTTGTGTGAAATTTGGCAGCTCTGGACTGCTCCCTCCCTCTCTATCCTTGGCTCAGTCTAAGCATTGTGTGTGAGTGTGTGTGTGTGTGTGTGTGTGTGTGTGTGTGCGCGTGTGTGCGCGCATGTGCGTGTGAGACTGTGTGTGTGTGTTTATGTGTGTGTGTCTGACTATGTGAGTCAGAGTGCTGTCCCGGTGTTAGAGTGTCAGTGGCTCAGTATGTGTCATACTGTCAGGAGGAGAAGCTCTGTGAAGATCAAGGAACTCATTAGTGGCATTGGTTTAACTAAGTGGCAGCAGCACGACAGCTCAGGTAAGTTATGGATTGAACACTCAACATATCTTTGTTAGTGATGTTATTAACTGGTTAACTCAGGTGAAAGTCAAAATAATTAAATCTATTATTTGATCAACACAGTCTATAGCCACACATTATTGTCAGGAGGGGGATCATCAGATGAGAGTACAGTCATGTGGTTTGCATTTCATTGAAGCTCACGGAGGATTTAGTTCTTTTTTGAGAACATTGCTAACTTTTAATTTTTGCTGTGTAAAAAGTGAATGTTGGTTTCTGAGAGGACAGTTAATGGATTGTGTGTCATTTGTTTGAATGAACCCAATAATGCCAAGTTTGCATTCTTTGTGAACAAAGGAAAACCTTTTTACAATACATCTCTTGTCTCACGTAACAGAAAAGTAACTAAGTTAAATTAAGTTAAATAAAGTTTCGTTGATTGTGTGTGTGTGTTTGTGTTTGTGTGTGTGTGTGTGTGTGCCTGTATGTGTACGTGGGGATGGGGGGATGTAACCCCTTGAGTGCAAACAAATTGTGAATTTGTAGCTCAGCTGCTGCACATTTAATCTCTCTCTCTCGCTCTCTCTCTCTCTCTCTCTCTCTCTCTCTCTCTCTCTCTCTCTCTCTCTCTCTCTCTCTCTCTCTCTCTCTCTCTCTCTCACATACACACACACACACACACACACACACTTCCATTCATTCACTTCTACAATTTGTGTGGTATTAGTATATATATTATGTTATCTTATACAGTTACTAATAATGTATTACTCACAACAGTTTGAATTTCACATTTTATATGAATAACCATGATGTAAACCACTGAGCGTAAACTGAGATCTTCTCTCCTGTCATGGATCATTTGATAATGTCTGTCGATGGACAAAATGAGGGAGACTTTGCCAGTCCAGCTGACCCTCTCCCTTGTTTAACATTCCTAAGTGAAAAATATCCATCATTGCTTCCGGTCAGAGCTCACACTGTCATCTGCAGCTGTCTGCTGTCCAGAATATTCCAGTGACCTCTGACCCATGATCCTGAACTGTGATTAACAAGGCTCCATCATCAGACAACTTCTGCTGCTGTATTAAGATAAAGATTCCTGTTTCATCTTAATCAAGATATTTATGTTTGCATGCACTTCAGGCACATAGCACAACACTTAAACTAAGGTCACTCTCAAATCGTGGATGCTGATATTTCCTTCTAAGTCCAGATGACAACACTCAAACAAATGGACTACTACTGAAAATCTACTCTGGCTTTATTTAGATCACTAGCTTACAGTGATTAAGTAAGCTGGAACAAAAAAATATTTTGCTCAAAATAGTAATTTCCCAAGATTTGAACTGTATCAGTACAAAATGATGATTAAAATGATTCAACTACATTCTGACAAACTATTAGGCTGAGTAGACTGTAGCTACACTAATCATATTTATGCTGGGCAAATAACTCCACAGTCACATAAATCAAAGACATATCATGGCCTTGTACAGTTAATATGGCCGACAAGTTATCAAACGCATGTGTAAATTCATATATGCACCACATTAGCATTAATTTGTTTGTGTTGTGGTATTTGGGTCCAGTGTACTTTTATAATTTTCCTCTTCTCTGTTTGGTCTTCACTAACTTGTCAGAACTGCGTCTTGTATATATGTGCCCAAATGGTGACCAGCTAGTTGCAAATCTTTTCTGCTGTTTGGTGCAGGCATTTATGGTACAGTAAAATTATTAGAGCAAATTCAATTCACCGCTAAGAAATGTGGGCTATAAAACTGAGAGATGCTTAGATGCTCCATAGAGCTGAGGACAACTGCAACTTCTGTCAATCACTCGTAATCTAAACAACTTTGATCATTTGTTTATTTAACATAGCAACCAAGTGAGGGTCTCCGATCCTGTCATAGACCCTATATAAAGATGGATGGTGATTCCCAAAAGTGAAGCCAAATCATCTCAACCGCCTCCTATTGGCGGCCTCATCCATGTTAGTGGGTGGGACATGGACCAACCAAAAAAAGTCAAAGAACACATCAAAAAAGTCTTTCTCAAATATGGTCTTTGAGATTTTAGGAAGGTCTTTGCGCACTGATATTTGTTCAAGTTGTTATTTTTTCCGAGGCTTTATTTCTGGATCGTGGGAGAAAGCAGACATGTGTCCTGTGTCTGTCTATACCGTCTATGACGGCTGCTAGGTGTGAATGTAAACGCTAATTTGCACATGCTAACATATTCACAGTGACAATACTGACATGCTCTTAATCAGCTTTGATGCTTACATTCATCTTATTTTATGCTAGCATGGTAACTTTTTGGATTTAGCAACAGACAAAAAGTGCTGCTTGGTTTGTTGGTGGTGCTAGCACGGCTAAAATATTGATCAGATACAACTTCAAGTGCAGCTTCAATGTCATCACATAAAATTAACTTTTATCCGTGTGAAGTGCAGGTAAATTATGCATTATGTGTGGTAAAATTACAGTTATAAGGAGGGATGTGGTGGGCATAAGTATTTTTAGTTAGATTGTACTTCCAGACATTACACTGAGACTTCCATGGCTGCATTCACCGTGGGATTCCAGTCTGCATCCCTGGGAAGGAGGAAACCCAATCTGCTTTCCATCCTGTGCTCGGATGACTTATGAGATTTTTCTGTTGTGGATAATGAAACCAACGTTGGCTGCTATAGAATTTGGGTTGTTTCAGTTGACTTCTATTGTAGTTTGTAATTAGGGATGAAGACTGCCTTCAGTGACTTGATGCCGCCCTTCTTGTCCAGTTGCACTTTGGTTGACTCTTGTGGTCCATCAGCTCGAAACTTAACTCCAAGACCAAACCTAGAAGTAAAATCAAAGACAAACATGTCTGTGGAAATATACATCTTGTCTTCCCATGTCGTATATCTCCTAGTGATTGCTGATTGATTTGTGGCTGGTTTTTACAAGGCTTTTCACCCCTACATCCTGTCAAGGTCATTTTTTGTGATGGAAAACTCCTTCTTACTTTCTCTCTTCCCTCTGCGCTCCGGCCTCCACTCGTTTGGGTTTGTGGTGAAATTGAGCCCTGCCTCATAAGATTTTCCATCAACAGCAGCAAATAACAACAGGGTCAGATGAGGAGAGTGTGGCCCTTAGCGTGCACTACTGAGGCCAGGGCAACGGGCTGGGGTTTGGCCCTGCCTGTGGTATGCTCTCTTCTTCAGAATGAGAAAAGATTAGCATAGCGAGTAACATCAAACTGAGATCATCCTCCCGTTGATGATTAAGGCGTCATCTGGTCTCAATTGCCTTAAGTGAGATGTGTATAATTGCTTTCTTACATGCTAGAGAGCTGCTGACAGGCCGGTGGATGGCGATAGTGGTTTTGTCATCATCCTGGCTGGATCCAGTAGGGTAGGAGATGAACGAATAGGTGATGTAATACTTTATTTACCTTGTGCTGTTTTGTACACATGTTCCGAATAGTTGTGTTTTATGATGGTATTGTGTAAAGAGGAAATGGGTGGTCAAGCTATGTTCTGCCAAGAAACTTCTACCTTCACTCAGTTCCCTCCCTGCTTTTCTTACACACCCTGCTTCCCCTCCGAACGGGCCTGCTGATGGTTGAATTCCTCCTGTGCCTCCTGGACTGTATGTGACTCAACAAAGTCAAACCGGCCCACCCCCCAGAGAAAGCACTCCATGCTGTTTAGGCCGAGCAGCACATTCCAAAGAAATAGAGAGGAGATTAAATAAACGTTACCGTCTGTCTCCAAATGAGTTTACTCAGTAATTATGCTCATTAAGGCTAATTAATAAGAGGTTTTTTTTTATTGTTTTGCTTGTTTACGCTTCTTAGTTTATGCTCTTCCAACCCTCAGAGGAGCACAAGCTGATGAGTCTTGGGCATCAACCCTGTCTTTTGTCAAATTGTACCGAAACAAATTCACGTTTCCATTCCATTACTGAGCAAATGGTCTGTGTTTTAAATCTAGTGAGGAGACACTTTATGCCATAACCACAATGGAAAACTACTGAGGACATTTAATAAAGCTTAAAAAAAATTGTCAGACCACTGATAAATACTGAGACCCTGAAGGATCATGGCGAGAATCTTGTTGAGGATAATTTAGCTTTCCCTTGCATTATGCTTTGCGTTACCTCACAATACTTCTGTGTAACCTTACAATAATTTCCCCTTCCCATCATGCAACATCATCATGGTATTATAAGTGCACAAGTGTGCAGTCATCTGTTTATCTGAAGTTGTCCTGAGTACAGCACCCTGCGTTCTTTTGGAGAGACCTCCTAATCTAAGAAAGTGTTTTGAATTTACTTGACATATGTATATGTGCTATAAAAAAAATCATTAAGGTGATCAATACTGCAGGGGGTGAGGTGGGAGAATAAAGTCAACATAATATGGCTCAAGAGGAATAAAAGAAGACATTTATTGATTCTCGCTGTGACCCTTCAGTGGCTCCGATAATTTGCTGCATGAAAATTCTATTCTCGAGTTAAGGCCACCCTGTGGAAAACACACATCCCTGCTGTAGGCTGGCCTCTGTTCACCATAGTTACACACACGCACACACACACACAACACACACAACACACAGAACCTCTAACAGCCACAACATCCCCATCACAAAAACCAAAGCCATTAGTCTAATGATGTCATGTGTTACACTAAGCCCGTTCCGGTATGCGTTTTATTTTACAGCGCTAAAAAAATGTCCAAATGATTCTCCTGTATTGAAGGGGATTTGTGTCGTGCAGCCCACATCAAACTTGGAGCATATGGCTGCCCAGTCCACAGAGACTTGTTTTGATTAATTCGGTGAGTGACTTAAAAAGAGAGTTCTGAAGTCTAACCAGCACAAGAAACCTGAGTTTCCCATCAAATCCGCAGCAGACATGGCAGTCACCCCAATGAGTTGTTTTCCCTTTTTTCCTTTGCCTGTTTATAATCTGAAAAATGGAATCCAAAACCACACAGACATATTGGTTTGCTCAAACAATCAAGGTTTTACACTCTGTCAGTTTTGTACCAAAGAATTTGGCCTGTTTTTGTACAGCTAAGTGAAGTCACCCAGGATTACTGCGTTGTCCCAGCCTTCCTCTGTCTGGATCATACGTGTGATGCCGGCATGTCTGGAGCACGGCCTGATGACTCCTGGCTTCCATTTCCTCCAGGGCTAACACGCCAGTAGATAAGGTCTCCCTGCTCGTGCCACAGACAGCTCTTCATTAGTGTTGGACGTATGATCTGTTTCCTGTCATTTAACACACCGGCCTCTGGCTGCATGATAGAGCCAGCCAGGTTTCCTTGGTTTCACTTCATCAAGCGATAAGACAGAGGTTGGGCCCTGAGGATCCTGCTGTTTGACGGGGGGGAGGTTGGCATGAAAACAACGGTATGGAGAGAAAGCAGAGCGACAAGGCTCAGCGTTGCGCCACCTGTTACTGCTTCTTAGGAATCGCTCAGCGTGATCCGTCACAGCACTGACAGAGTGCATAGTTTTCCTGTCTGACCTGGCCTGACTCATGCGCATTCACCTCCAGCTCCTTCACCATCCATTCATTCATTCACTTTCTCTGTCTCGCTCTGTGACCTCACACCCCGGCTCCGTCAGGTGTAAATCCTCGACTATGAGGTGCTGTCTGAATATTTTTGGCTGATAGATTGCTCTCTGGAACAAGAGTCAGCCTGCTGTTTAACGCCATAGTGCATGAAATCAAGTAATGGCCATGCAGCAGGATGTGGGGAACTTCTATACTCGCGTCAGCGCTCTCTTCGGACGGAACAGCTGTTCTTCCGGCATTTCGGGAATTCCTGCCCCTCCTCCTATCAGTGCAGAGGTCGAGAGGTGAACTAGACATGTATGACCTTTCTTTTAATATGGTGCTGATAGGCTGAGCAGAGTATAGCTTGTCAGGCAAGTGTGGGTGTCTTGATTTGATACATCATATACATGTATTCACTTAAAAAAAATTTGATCTGTGCCAACAAGAGCAACAGACTCCACCAATCAATCAACTGATCAATAAAATTTAATTTTTATACCCAATATTCACAAATTAATATTAGTGATTATAAAGGTGCAACATCCTTTGTCCTTATCCCTCAACAAGAGTCCGGAAAAAATCCTGACAAGCAACAAATTTGTGTGTGATGTGAGCCCTGTTGGGTGATCCTGTACTTGATGTGGTATCATGGTACTTGGGGTGGGGGGTCTCTTTTAATCATAACTCTGTGAAGATAGATGAGACAGAGGAAGCTGGTTGTGTCGTAGACTCTCATCCCTCCTAGGTCTCAGATCAAGGGAACAAAGTTAGCAGACCCCAGGGAGCGGGTCTCCTAACTTTGTTAACAGCGCTTCGACTGGAAGGAGGGAAAGGGTGTATCTGCTTCCCGTAACCCGGCGTCTCGTCAGGGCCTGAGGGTGGAGGATTTTTGGCAGATATGGGTACTCAGACATGCCCAGAGGGTGTGTGTGTGAGTGTGTGAATGACTAGTTACTGATGTGAGTTCCACTGGCAGACCTCCATCATATTCGCCAAAGGTACATTTAAGTTCAATTATTTGTCAGAAAGAGTGATGGCCCTTGCTTCTCAAATAAGATTTTATTGAAAAGGTAAATTCATTTCATGATTCATGATGGCTATGGCTTGTGGTCTTCAATGTAAAAAAAATCTTTACTGGAATTTTTATTTCTTTTGGCAGGAGGTGAAGCGACAAAGACCCATTTCTTTATAAAGCTCTAAATCCCTTGGTCCCTAAACGAACCATATTGTCTACACGCTTTCCTCTTTTGAAAGACCTATTCAAAAGTTGTGCCTGCCAGTGTCGCTGCATACGCTGATCTTAACAATTAAGTTGGTGTAATGCCCAGTAATGACCAAATTTACTTATTTATAATAAAACATGATTTTCTTTGGGGTACTGTCTAGACTGACTATTACTACAAGTCACCAGAAATTGAACACACACATTTATACTCAAAGGTGTTCAGTTACGGTCAAAGAAAAACTAAATTCTATACAGGCAATGGCAAAATCTGTTTGTCTTCTTTTTTGAATTTATCACTTGGCACAGTTTAAGAATGTGTTAGCATGGAGCATTTCTTTAAAGAGAAAGTAAGGATAATTGTGGTGTCTATGTCCGTCACACTCTTTAAATCCTGCTGTATCAATCCAACTGTGGTTTGAATTTTCAGGCTATAACTCCAAGATTCTGCTCAATAATGCAAAACATTTGCTCCGATTGGCACAGCATGTTAAAGTTCCGCCTCCTCTGCCAGGTGGTTCTGTGAAGGCCGAGAGCTGCACAACTCCCCTGACATACAGATCTGGAGGGATGGTGACCTGCTCACGCTGGTGATCACTGAAGCCTTCGAGGACGATACGGGACGTTACACCTGCGTGGCCTCCAACAGTCTTGGAGCAGACAACACATCTGCAGAAGTTTACATTGAAGGTCAGGAATATTATTGTGTTATTTTCACATCCAGAGAAACTCTGAGAAGACTCTAGTGACAATTACATTTCAGTTTTGTATAAGGGCCTGAGGGATAGCCAGTCTGCTGTGATGCTTGAGAACAAAAGGGGAATACTGCTTTTTGGAACAACACAAGTCTTGCTCTTCTTCTCACACAACAGACCTTTCAGTGTTAGTGGTTGATATCGAATCGCTGTCAAACGTCACTTCTTGAGACTCCTACATGGGCTGCGCAGACCGCAAAACTGAACCAAAATAGTCTATAAAGGATTCTTTTTAATCAGCTTGTCTCCCCCCTTGTTGCTATGGCCCAGCAACAGAGCAGCAATTGGACACGACAGGATGCCCCTTGTTTTTTTTAACGTGTGTACAGTTATCTGTTCGGTTTAATTGAAGTGTGATTCTCAAGCATCCGACATCTAACTTTCCAGCACCATTTGTTTTTTTTTAAAACATGAGCCCGAGTCCTGGGATTTGTGTTGCTATATGTAAGCCTTCGTTTCTCTGTAATGATGGGACGGATTTGTCGGCTGCATTTGAAGGAGCCTTTGAAATTGGATGCAGTCGGTCAGCAGCCTCTGAAAGATGCGACCCTTGAATTGAGAAACAGCTTATAGTCATAATTGTGGGGTACATTTAGGACAGTAATAAAACAGCAGAACCCTTGTCCTTGAATTGTGTTCATTGTTAGTTTTTTTTTGCAATTAATGTTAAATAGCCTGTATCATATATGAATAACTATCATTGCTCCTATCCATGTCCCATTGTAGGAGCTTCGTCATCAGACTCAGAAGGAGAAGGAGGAGCTTCAAAATCCAGATCAGGAACCATGTCTCAGTACGTGTTTTTGCATGGCCTCCTGTGACCCCCTGACCCAATGAACCCTTGAACTCTTTGAACAGGTTAACTGAGCCCTGCAGCAGCTAATCAAGTCTGCTGCCGGCTCCTGTTTAACTCAGCCCTTAAAATGTCCCTAAAGAGCCATAACCCTGGCCTCATTCACAATCTAAATAATGAGAGGTGCAGAGGTTTAATATGGCACGAGTAAGAAAATCCCCATGTCAGGTTTGTCTCCTTAACTTATCTTTTTCTAAATGTTAAACATTTTATCCCTTGACCACGTCCACTCTCTCCTGTTATCGGGGTTCTAACTCCCAAGAGATAGAACCCTGCTGTTTCTGCTCAGATATGTGTTGTTTCTTTAGCTCACTGTAGAGCTGAAGCAATAGTTTTGTAGTCTATTAAAATAATGAATTTTTTCAACAGTCCTGGGTCTGAGTGCTTTCTAGCACGATGTAACAGACTATTATCTGTTACATCGGCCTCCAATTGAGCTACTTGCTGATGTTTTTCTGTTTATATACAGAAGCCAAGATCACATCTTAATTGCTGGGGAGACAATTTTCTTTTAGTCACATATCACATTTTCACCGAAAGCATATGGACTTCTAAAATGTGTGTGCTAATGTTTGTTTTGTTTGTTTTAGAGTGCAGAAGAAGACTACTTCAATGTCCCTGACAATACGCTCATCATCACCCAAAACCAATGAGATCCTTTCTCGCCGCTCCACCCTGGTCCAGTCCCTGTCTCAGCCCCCACAGCGGGTAAACCACCTACAGTACACTGGAGCTAAACAGGTTCATACACATGGTCAACCACAGAGGGACTCAGTCCGACAGTCCCCTCATGAAACCACATTTAAATTCAATAGATCTAGATTTGGATATGCACCAAATTGAACACACTCATAAATATCAGTCCCCTAAACATGCCTGTTTATGTACATTCAATAATTGTCATGCTATCTTGCAGCAAACATACAAACCAACCAACAAACAGACAGGTGTGAAGGGACAAATGTGTAGAATCCTCCTCTGTGTCACGAGCCTTCACCTTTCTGAGCCGTCTCCACCTGCTTATGTTCCCTTCTAGATGCAGAGCCCGGTGTCATCACTGCATGGCACTGAGGGGTCAGGCCCCCCTGTATTCACCAAGGTAAGTGTGTGTAGGCAAATACAATCTTAATACTGCACGATTGTTGAAGAGTTGTATAAAACCTGTTGCTTGCTGCTCTAACAGCAACAGTTACGTTTTTCCACAAGAGTTTGGATCCTGGCTGCATTCATTTGTTGATGATGGGCGATAAGACCTGGCTTTCAGTCTGCATATCAGTTCATCCCAAAGGACCGAGGTCTGAGTTTTCCAAGTTAGGTGAAGCAGAACGCGCCTTCCTCAAATTGTTGCATAAAGTTAAAGGGATATCGTTGTTTAAAACATTTCCTTTAGATGGAACCAAGAGACCAGATACATACATACGCAGAACCTGGTGCACATGCCTTACCACACAGTAAGCAGTGCTGTGGGGGTCAAATAAGATAAAACCTTTGATGAGAGCTGCTCCTCCAGCTCCAGATCTTCTACTCCCAACTCAGACTCTTCAACACCCCCCCAGGTCCCGACGCCCCTGGGTCTTGTGATGGGGGGTCTGAGACAGGCCGAGGCAGGGCTAAAAACAGTCCTGCCAAACACACTGGGGTCAGGTCTCTTTCCCTCTCGTTCAGCCAGTCAGGCCTTAAATCATTTTCCACCTCATTACAAAAAGACATTTGCTTTTCCTCACCAACCCCCACCTTGAAAAGCTGTCTTGGGCTTTAATCATCTCAGTGAGAGAGAATGTTCGCCTCCAGTGAAGTCAGCCCCGTCGCCCATGTAACACAAACACACATCTATACATACACACGTATGTTTTCAAACCAATGGTGTGAATCTTACCTCTTGTCAAACGCACACAGTCACAGAGAGAGAGAGAAGCTCGGGTTCACACGCACATTCATTTCCACTGAGTGCCTCCTGTTGATTGATGTAGCGGTGTATGTCACTGTGGGCCTGTTAGCTGGAGGAAGAGACAACAACGTGTTGACACCAACCCTCATGAGGATGTTTTTTTTTTAGTTCGGCCACATGAGTGATTGTATACAGGAGTTCAACTGTCATCTGTAAGAGCGACAGTCTCTTATGTTGACGTTAAGAGTCTTATTAGCTAAATGCTCCACTTTCACACATTTATAGATGAATTAATAGAGCAGATAAGAGTACATGTGAAATGAACAGCATAGCAGAGGCTAATCTTAGCTGTGTCTACAACAAATAACAGAATAGTTTCCTTCCTCCTCACACTGAAAGCTAACTGCTATTTTAAGCTATCTTAAAATGGTATTTATTTACAGTAACACAGGACATCTCAGTGTTATGTTTCTCTATATCTGACTCTGCCCTGCTACAATTTTCTCTCTAATGATAATGATGATGATTATTAATATTTTATTTTCTAGGTCCTTGTAATGTTCTGCTCTGTAAAATCCTAAAACTAAATAAAAAGTTTGAAATAAGAAATTACTAAATCATGAAACACATACTTTCACAGAATCAGGAGGGGATCTTGTAACAGTTTTATACAGGAGAGATCCACTTTCATAAACTTCCAATATGCAGATATTAATCTGGCAGTGTTGATAAAATAGTTTGTCAAAATAGAATTTGTACTTTCTTTTCATCGTTTTCCAAATATTTCAGAAATGAGTTAATCTTGAAATACAGTATGCAAACTTGAGGATTTTTTTTTCTTCTTTCAACTTGTCAGTGTTAGAGGTGACAGCTCTTTGGACTAAAACAGATGCTTATTTTAGGCTAAAATGAAAAACAAATGGACATTATTCATAATCTGATTTATGACTATTTTTTGGGATCGCGTGAGGCTCAAAACCAGACAGATCCAATAAAAGGCCAGAGGACGTCAAGCTCTTATTTTAACACCGTATTGTATCTGCAATATTTTAAAGGATCATGTCGACCTAGAGAAAACCAACCAGTGAGTCTATTATTTCCCAGAAGAGACATGAGAAAAATCCAAAGGTGAACAAATGGATGGTCATTTTATCTTCAAGTTCCTTGAGCGGACAGGAAGCTAGAAGATGGTTACCAGATCTATGGAAATTTGTGGTGACATTTTAGAAAAGTATGTGTCCTCTGAACTTGTAGTTGGCCCTCCCTCCTTGTCTCTGCATCTACTGTCTATTTCTATCTGTCTCTTCTGAAGTAGATTTATCCTTTTCATTACCGGATTCACTTTCTTATCTTCAACTGGTCATACGTCATTCACTCTCTGACCTCTCTCTACTGTTTTTACTCCTCTCTGGCTTATAAATGATTCCTCTTTTTAGCTCTTACAGGATGCCCAGGCGTCTGAGGGCCAGGTGGTGGTTCTGGAGTGCAGGGTCCGAGGAGGCCCTCCTCTGCGGGTCCAGTGGTACCGCCAGGGAGAGGAGATCCTAGACTCCCCCGATTTTCGTATTCTTCAGAAAAGTGAGACATTCTTCTCAATGAAGCACATTGGAGATGAATGTTAATGCTCAAACCAAAACCTTTCTGTTCTTCTCTTCCCTTCTGCCTATGATATACTCTGAATCAGAGCCTCGATCTGCAGCTGAGCCAGGTACAGTCCTCAACTCCTCCAAAGTCTATCATTATTAGAACTTTCATGCTCTGAACACCAGACAGTGTTTTAAATTAGTGATGGATTATTTTGACTCCAGACGCAAGTTGAGTTTGATGATTTCATTATCAGCTACGGGCTTTCACTTGCCAACCGCAAATCACAAGTTAGTGAGTGTGTGTCTCATAACACACTCATAGTCTACTCCAGGTGCTACAGTCTAAGGGAATACCTAATAAAGTCTGCGAAGCCCTACCGAACGCAGACCGAAACACAAAAACACACACACAAATCAATAATGACACACACATACGCCACATGTGTGAGTCACGGGTCTTGTCAGGTGTTACTTTAAGGTTGTGAGTCACTAAGACATCTTTGAACATTTGTGCTTCAGGGTTTTTTTGTCTGTCTGTTGTCTGTGTGTCTGGTTGTCTGTGTGTGTCCGTTTTCTGTCTGTGTTTCTCTTTGCTCTTCATGGCAGGTTACATCCATGCTTGTCTTTCATCTCTCTGCGTCAGACTCACCATCCACATGAAATGTCCTTCATCTAGTGTCTACATGTCAATCCACAGCTCTTCCTTTCCAGCTGCAATCATGGCCTGCTCTATTGTCTATGTAGGAAAATACCACAAATCTTTAGGATCACTAACTCTCATGGTCGTCGTTGTTGTTTTTGTTCAGAGGAGATCTGCACCCTGGTGATAGCTGAGGCCTTTCCAGAGGATGGAGGTCTGTTCTGCTGCACTGCGTCCAACCCGTATGGATCTATCAACAGCACAGCCCAACTCAATGTCACTGCAGGTGTGTAGCCAACATGGGAGTTCCTTAAGATCCAGTTTCTGTTTATCCTGTGAACAAATTTGTTAAATAACTGAAAAAAAACATCCAAATGATAAAAAATGTATATTTTGTTTTGAAAACTTTGCTTCCATTCAAGTTAGGTTATTTAACACATTAACAGTGTCTTTCATATGGAAACATCAAATCACGATTGTCAAAGTTCAATCTCCACCATCAGCAGAACTGATCACCAGTATATTATTTTCTATGTCTCAAATTAAAGTGGATGTAAAAATTATTGTTACAATAATCTAAATTTAATGCAAAAGTTGCGAAACAAAATTTATTTGACTAATGATTCAGGGTTTGGTCCTTTCTCTGAACTCTGATGGTCCTGTAGTTCCCCTGTGGACCTCCCCTGAGGTCCTGTGGTTCAGGGTCAGAGGTAAAACTCATATGTTATGTCTCAACAAGAAGATCCTCCTATGTCTGTTATTGTGAAGTCTTTACGGGAAAGATGGGAGTTGATCTCTGTGTGTATTCTCACACACAGAACTGTGTATGTACAGTACAGGAAAAGGCTAAATAAACAGGAATTGCATCAGTCTGACTGGATCCAGCTGTTGCTTTATATCAGATCAGCTGTGATACAGTCATGTGTGTGTCTCAGGATATGTGTATGTGTGTGTGTAATCTCCATTTACCGAGCTACGTGGTGGCCAGAAGAAAAACTTCACATTAAAGTCAGAAATTTTCCACTTTCCTCTTGTTTGTTTCCCTCTGTAGCCGAGGACTCATCCAGTAATGGCATGCCTGGTGATAGCTCAGGGTTTGAGGATACAGCAGCCTTCCCCCCGCCTCCCCCACCCACAGAGATCAGCCTCCTGGAGCTGCCACCCAAGACGCTGACTCATCCCAGGTCCGAGGCTTTCCATGTTAAGGAGCTGGAGATCTGGCCCAGTGTGTCAGCGCTTCCTCCAGTACAAGTGGGCTCAGAGGTGGAGGTTAATGACAAGGGGAAAGAGTTTACACAGAATGGCCAACCCCAGAATCTTCCGCCACCTCCCAGCCCACCAAAAGAGACCACACCACCACCGCCCCCACCCCCACCTCAACCACAGTCTGACCCTATGGCAGATGTTCCATTCGTAGCTCAGGTGACACCAGAATCACCTCCGACCTCAGACAAGCTGTCTCCATCCCCCGCGAAGGATGCTCCTCCACTGCCCACCAAGCCCAAACCAAAGCTGTGAGTACCTGTCATGTCCCCTGGTGTCTGTGCCCCGAGGGCAGGCTAGTCTGGTGGGAGAGAGAGACGGGCTGGGCGGCCTTGGTCTGGTTGAAACGATAGCATTGTGTCTCCGTTTTGTGAAAGGGTTAACAGGGGAATCCCATGCCTTTTAGAACAAAAGCATTCCCCTGCCTTTATGCTGGTGTCAGTGTGGCATCGTGTGTGCCAGGGCGAGTCTGCCAGCTGCTATCTGTCTGTGGCTGTAAACAGATCTGCGTGGCTTTTTGCTGGATGGCTCCTATTGTTTCTGTGACCTCGGACTGCATGAGCAGCACAGGACAGAGCGATTGTTTGTGATGTCTTTTTCTGTGAGCTCACTGGGAATCAGGCAGGATGTCACTGTTATTAGAGGAGAGTTGGGCATTGAAAGGCTTTATATTCAGCATCTTGAGATGTCTGCAGTGAACATGGCTCTTGTGCATGGGGATTTCCCTTTGTTTCTTTACACTTATTATAAAGAATTGAGTAGAGAGCTAACAAGACATTTGGAGAAAAGGTTGAGGTAACAGATGTATCATAAAGACTCAACCAAGGTAGTATGCGATGCATGGTTAGCATCTTCATCTCAGAGGTTACCAGGATACTTAAATGATACATTTCACATCATAAATAACAGCAGACAAAGTAAAGATAATTGTAATATATTATATAACTGGGTTAGTTCAGATCTTTATTTTATTTTAATGTCTTTATTAAGCCTTTTGTCATGCTTGGTCGCTCCGGCCACCACTTTGGTCCCGATTGAAATATTTTTATTGTATGGATTGACAGAACTTTTTTTGCTTATAGTCATTGTTCCCAGAGAATGGATACATCTGACTTTGGTGACCCCCAGACTTTTCCTGTAGTATGAGTATCCTAGTCACTATTTGTACCACAGAGTTAGTATCAACTAGAATGGTATTTAATAGAGCACATACATCCGCCAAGGCCCACCAGCCTCACAGTTCCGCCCCTTGATCTCGTTATATTTTCTTCTCTGACACATCCATTCAGAGTGGGATCTTCGTCAGGTCCTCAAAGGAACATCACACATTGTTTAATTACATTTTCTGTGGCATGGATTGGCATAAGTGTGCAAGCTCTTCTTTGTTTTGCTTCAGACCACCCTGCACCTTGCGATGTGCATTTAGATGTTCTCTTCTCTTCTTCCCTGACCCATTCCCCATCTTGGAAAACCTGTTCAGTAGTTTTTGAGCAATCCTGCCAATTAACAAACAAATAAACAAAGGACGATGAAAACATAATCTGCTTGGCGGAGGTAAATATTCCTGTTCCCCTAATGGTCAATCAATCAATCAATCAAATTTATTTGTATAGCCCATATTCACAAATCACAATTCGTGTCATAGGGCTTTAACATGGTGTGACATCCTCTGTCCTTAACCTTCAGCAAGAGTAAGGAAAAACTACTAAAAACCCTTTTAACAGGGTCAAAATACTTAGAAACTTCAGAGAGACCCACATGTGAGGGATCCCTCTCCCAGGACGGACAGAAGTGCAATAGATGTCAGGTGTAGGAAAACATCATCAAGATTAAAGTTTTTAGCAGCATTGATGAGGATAAATATTTTGCAGGATAACTTCAATACGATATGTCAAGCAGTCCTGCTGCAATCATAGTCTATGGTCAGCAGCCAGCAAGATCATGATCCGCCATCCAGATGCGATCCACTATAGTCCACAGTCATTGTCCACTGCCGCTTATTAGGATCCATCATCAGCCGCCGCCTCGGTCGTGGTCCACCACCATTATATGATGCCAACGCGACACAGGATCCGCCATTACCACAACGATCAGCCCGCGTGATATAGAATCCGCCATACTGGATCCAACATTGCGACCTCTGATGCTCGATCCACAAATCCTAATCCATGGTGCGGCCATAGCAGGCCCTGATCTGCGTATATCTGACTTTCTCTTCAGTACAACCAGGAGCTCAAATTTTTCAAAAATCTGTGAATATCTCAACATGTACATCACCAATCTTGAAATGTCTTGACAACTAAGGGATCAGCAAGGACCTTTATGAACCCCAGTGAATGAACTGTAAAAAATATGATCCCCTGACCTTTCATCACTTACTATCATCAGGTCAGAAGACTGTTTGATTTCACATATCAGCCTCAAAGAGCTGCTTGCAATGAATATATTTCAATATAATAATCTTTTGTCTGCCGCAGTATTGAACAATGCAAGTTATAAATCCCATCAGAAGCAGATAGTCATCAGTGTTCTCGTGCAGCTCATGGCAAGCTGCATGTAAACTAGAGTTTGGTTATAGAAGAGCTAAGCTTGGTTTTGCACTGCATGTGTACTGGGTTTGATTCCTCCTGATGGGCGCCATTGCATATTGACATAAATGTTGTGACTTGTTAATTCTGTGCTTCCAGAGCTGAGAATATAGAGGAGAAGACAGAAAGCTACAGGTAAATATTTGGCTGTGAGAGTGATGCTCTGGATGTGATATGAGTGGCACTACATGGTCTTTATTCTATCGTGGAAGCAAAGAAAGCGACTAGCCTTTTTTTTAAAGACTACTGACAGGACACAGGCAAATCAGCAGTCAATCAAACTTCAGCCGGGGCCAGTGCCCCCCTAGCCCCGCCCCTGCCTGATTCACATTTGAAAAAAGCAGATGGCTTTCATGATGTACAATACATTTATTGTGAGTTTTATGTTGGCAGACATTTTGTATGAAACAGGAGAGCTGACCTACAGTTTTTAAATGGACCTCACAATAGGAATCATGTTAAATGTCATGTCCAGTCAATCAATGTCTGTATAATCCTCAATATTTCAATATGAGAGACCCCGGGTTTCTTTTCCTTGCTCACGTTTTTGCAGTTCTCAAAATAGCTCAGAGACAGTAAAGCTGCTTCTTCCTGAGTCTGTCCACAACAACAACATGGATATTCTGCTAAAGACAATTAGCTCCCAACTGTGAAGCAGTTAGAAAGCATCAGCCGTCCCTCTCCTGCCGTATCCCCTTTAAATTCTCTAATTACCCAGTAAAAACAGCAGCTCTGCCATTAACCACACCCCTTATCTCTGCCAGACTCTTTCCTCCTGTAACCTGTAGGAACAGAGGGGGACCATTCTCGACCTGACGCCCCCGAGCTTATCACTGATCTCATCCTATCCTGTTTGTCATATAGCACATTCCATACAGACTGATATATTGTCTGTGCACAGACAGCCACTCGTGCAGCCTTTGAAACCTGAGCCCAGTTTGTTGCTTTAATTGCCTCTTTTTTTTTAAACTTTTTACTGGAGTTCCTTTAATGAAACACCACAACCTTCTAACCAACCACTTTGTTGATTTGCCATTAATTCAATAGAGTGGAAACTCTGAGCCCAATGTCTGCTATTTTTAGAATAAGTCGAAATCATGAAACAGGCTAATAACTAATAGGTTTTACTGCATCAACGCAACAGGGATCCGTATAAATGTAGTGTAAGCAGTTCATTTAAGGTTTCTATCCACATTTAAACTCTCAATCCCAAGTAAAAGTGACTCAGATGCACATATCCCCCATAATTACTGTGGATTTTCACAACATCCCTCATTATTTATAAAGGGACAGTTGCATTGAATAATGTTACAGTCTTAACGCCGGTGTTTATAGCTGCTGGGGATCACAAATCTAAAGTAAATGGCTCTAAATTTTAGGAATAACACGCTGGAAGCATGTGTGAGGGATGAGCGTTGCTGCAACAACACTGGGCTGATGAGGTGGAGGAAGTCGTTGTGTGACTTGGCAGACCGGAGCTACTGCAGGAGAGCCGAGCTGTGAAAACAGACCTGCTGTTTTCTCTGTGCTGAGGGAAGAGAGAGCAGGGCAGGAAGGTATTTGGGTGTCGATGGCGGGACGAAGGTTGATGCCAGACATTAGTAGAAATGAGGAAGGGTCTGAAACATGGTTCAGCTTTTTGAAAGAGAAAGTAGTAATGTTTGATCCCCTAGTGGAGAAGCACTATCTCATTGTATGCTCCTTTGTAACTCAAGGTCCCTGTCAGCTCATTTTAAAGTGTCTTAGAAACAAATAATAACAAGCTGGTGCGGTGGTCGGCACTTTCTGTGTGGAGTTTGTATGTTTTCTCCAGGTACACAGTCCAAAGACATGCAGATTGAAGTTGTGTTGATTGGAGACGTGATTGTGAATGGTTATTTATCTCTGTATGTTGGCCCAGTGATACAGTGATGACATGTCCAGGGTGTAACCCACCTCTTGCTCAATGTCAGCTGGGATTGGCTCCAGCTCCTCCAGCGACCCTCAAAGGATAAGCAGTATAATGGATCGTATAATTGGTTTTCAGACTGTAAGAAGGACAAAATTACCAAATGACAACATGTACAGCCAACATGTCAGATGATCTCTAATCTGTCTTGGAGCCCATCACCTGTCATCTGACAGACAATATTGTGTCGCAGATATCTGTGCCACTTGTTACTTTTATCATAGACTCAAACATTTCTCCACACAAAACACAAACAGAGATACTTTTTGTATCAGTGTTTTAGGTCCAGATGACATTTTGGCTATTCTCTATTAACAGCTATCTCCAAATGAATGCAGATACATTTAAAAATGATAGCCGATACATTTTTTTTAACCTCTTTTGCTCTACACACAGACTACAGTCAGACAATCATAACCTGCACAAACAGGATTGGTCTAACTAGAAATGTAAACCAGAAGGCTTAATGTGCAGAAAAGGAAAAGATGTGGTAAACCTCTAATAAACGCCTTCACGGATTAACTAATCATACAAAGCAGAAACGTTTAGATAACATTATGTTTCAAACGGTGATATTTTTTTGGCATAAAGCCTGAAACATGCTTCTGCGACTGCGTCTGCGTCTTTTCACGCCGCTGTGGCGCAAGACTCGTTGTCATTCATGCTTCCCCAACCGTTGCGCGTCTTACAAAGCAATTCCGCGCCAGAACACTAGGCGGAGTAATGCTTTTTGTCGAAGACGACCTGAGAGACGCCTTCTTTGTGGGTGTGGCAATCGTTGTTGACTGTTTATTTACCTTCTACCAGTCGTGTTCTCCATTACAAACACACGGTGAACCATGGCAGAGAGTGTATTCACGATTCCAACCGAACAACAATTGATTGAGATGGAGCTGCTGGCCGTTAGCCGAGATCTCCTTCCACGAATTGGAAGCCATCTCAGTGTCCTTGTACCCGGACATCGACGGGTTGTAAAGGTGCTCATATTTTCGGACCTCTTCCGACAGGAGTTCTTCCCGGTTGTCCATTCTTCTTTTTAAAATCTTCCTTTGTTTCTGCCTGTATTATGGGGCATGAAACCGGAAATGCAGCTCCAGAAGGGATGTAGAGCAGACCAATCACAGCCTTGCGGGCTGAGTGAGCTTGCGGAGCTTTGCCGTAAATGTTAGAAAAGTGGGGCGACGCCCGTCAGCACGAAAGAAGGGATACATAAGCACGTAAGGGACCCGGAAGGGCTCTTGCGCTTACGGGCCCGTGAAAACGCAGAAGCATGTTTCAGGCTTAAGAAGGCAAAAAGCTGGGCTTCCTGCAGTGGGGTCTAAATATTGATATGAAAGGATTTAGGGCAACTATATAGTCATTAAACTATGAGGCGATACTTTGAGATGATCCTTTAATCGGCTGAATGAAACTTTGTATCTCAACTTAAGACCATTTCCATGTTTGACAGAGTTACGGTCCCTTCTGATTCAACATCATAACTGCGTCTGTTCAGTGCTCTCTGGGGTGTAACGGTACATCTGTGACCGTCTGTATAAAGTCAGATCATGATGGACTGATAACACCTGGAGCTTGTAAATCAGTGTGTGTCTGTGTGTGTGTGTGGGATAGGTATTACTCATGTTGTGGGGACCTACATCTGTTCACACAGTCACATTTAGCAGACTTGCCCCCCTTGCGGGGACAAAAACCAGAGTCCCTGCAACATAAATCCTTAAATGTGATGTTGGAAGACATATTGGAAGGTTAGGGTTCATGTGTAGTTGTGACATTTCACAAGAATATTTTTTGGTTTTTGGTGTCATGATTTACTCTTTCTAGTACAAGAGAGGAACGTACGAATGTGGTTGTGTGTTTTCAGAAGTTTGTTACTCAGATTTTGGTATTGTAGCTATGAAATAAAGTTCTCCTTGTGATGTTGAGTCATCTATTCACATAAATATGCAGTGAAACATTAAGACATAGTTGTGAGCCACTATTTCAAGACACAATTTAATCTAGTTTGAAATACATGACTACAAGACAAAGGAGGAGACAGTGGAAAGTGCCTGTGTAGCAATTTGAAGGTGTGACCACCATGATATTAACCTTGATAATAGGGGCAAAGCATTTTATTACAGGTTAGGATAATGTCTGTGTGGGCATCACACACCACGCTCAATTAGCACAGGCAATAATTATCCTCATTCCAAAACTTAATCTCTCTTTCATAAGACCGGGAATCAACTTTGACAGTCGAAATTATTCTCTTGCACGGATTTCATTCCCCACTCTGCATTTATGTGTGAGCTGAAGGCTTAGCTACTGTCGACGTGTGTGTTTTTTTTCCTCTCATTTTTATTTAGTATGCCGATAACAGATTACAGATGAGGAGAAACAGGCACACATTGGCACTTCACAGAACCTTAATTGAGCCTTTTCCAACTACACTGGTTTTATGCCTTTGTAATTAAAGTTTTTTTTTTTTTTTTGCTGTTGATTTGTTTAAAAGATGCTGTAATAATGATCTATTGACTGGTTGATCTGTGTAGGTGGGAAACAATAAGCCAGAGCATGACACAGAAGAGACAGATATTACATGTGTCAGCTTAAACAGACCAAAACCTATTGCACATACAGATGGCTGTACCTAGACTGCATCATAAAGAGGTTTGAATGGATATTTTAATTGTAGCTGAGGCAGAAGTAGCTTTTGGATCAAAGTATAGAAGTTAAACATCTGTTTGTTTCAGGGAGGAAGTGAAAAGATTTTGTATTCTGACGGAATGACGATGCTGGTGCAAGAATGACCTTTGTAATTAGATCAGTTGTCCCTGTCATATACAAAAATATAAGCCGACCTAAAATGGTCTAAAACAAAATCAATGATCGGTTGTTATTGCAGAAATCTAAATTGTGATGTTACTAAGACCCGTCCATCACATCAGGGTCACAGGGCAGCAGTCTGGAGCAAATCTCATCTGACACTGGGCGAGACAGGTCACCATCAACATACAGAGACAAACAACAATTCACACAAACTCTCTCACCCACAGTCGATTTAGAGCTTCCAATAAACTTAACCTCAATCTGCATGGATAAAACCCATAGGGGGAACATGCAAACTCCTTTAAGATATATGAAATATATCTTATAGGAGTTTGTTCAGTGTAATTACCTGTATTTCCCTGCATTGGCTTTCCAATGGGACATTTCTATCAATCCATCATAAATACCCCTTCAATCTGTCCAAGGTCAGAAGTGCAATGTATATATATCGCGTGTAGCAGTGCACATCAACAAAATAACAACATTTACAACATTCCTGAGAAAAAACAGTGTCTTACATAAATAGTTTACGATATATGATCACAATACACTTCCACCCAAATTCAATATGCCACAATATTCTATCCTTGCTCACTCACACAAACCGACAGGAGCTCACAGCTACAATGCGTTAATATTCAGGCTCTGCATATTTCTATTTGTCTGTGATAAAGAGGAAGAGTGGCCTAATGCATGCAGCTTGACCTTATACCTTTCAATCCATGTCCGCTGACATAACTGCCATGCCACTGAGATTAAACGATTTCTGCAACAGCTCCAAACCTCTTTAACCCCAGCAAGGGTTTGTTGTCAGGGGAACAGCAAACAAACGGAAGGCAACACAGCGCTGGATGCCAGCAGCGCTCAGCGGCCTCCCACCGTCTCACACACTTTACTTCTACTTGTATTTACAGTGTAGTGCGGCAGCAGCAGGGGATTGCTTGTTACTGTCTGTCCGTCTCAATACATGTCTTTTTAAATAAAAACTTCCTGGAGGATTCCATGCCTGCTGTGTTACATTTAAAGCAGGACCTATTCCCTCTGTGTCCCACTGCTGAGCAAGGAGATCTGGTTGCCAGGATTTGTCGCATATCTGTGCCATGACTCAGAGCTTCCTCTCAGCACTGTGTGTGTTTATGAGGTGCAAGTCATGAACTCTCTAATGAAGTAATAACAATCACTTTCTTGTCGAGGTGTTGCTTGTGGTTTTATGGAGAGCAGAAAACATGCATGTTAAATAACCGCAAATGGTTCGGGCTATGCGCGGAAAGCTTTACTTGTGGTTCATCACGATCAAATGTCTTATTAGAAACAAGGAAGTAAAACAATGACTGTGTATCAGTGCCCTGATGGGGGAGGATTGATTATCAGCCAATGGGGGGGGGGGGAGGCAGAGGCAGAGAGTTAGCTGTCATCAGAGGGAGAGAAGGAGATTGTGCAAAAGAAATGAAAAGCAGTGTGAAGTCACCGGAGACACGAGAGAGCAGGAAAGCAGATCATTTCACATCGACCTCCGGAGTCAGAGATGGGCAGTCCTTAAAAGGACATGGGAGAGACAGGATTGGCTGACACACCAGACTGACTGCCACAGGATTGGTCGATCGAGCTAGAATGACCTGCATGGAATGGAGAAACTTTCCAAATAAGGAAGAGAGTTGTCGGAGTTGACCTTCATAGCACGGAGAGAGGAGGGGGGTGGAAGAAAGAGGGGGTGAGCAGAGAGGGAGAGAGAGGGAGCAATGAAAAGACGCACAGAGGATTTAGGGGAGCGAGAGAGTTGGGTGTATGCTTTGGAGTTGACAGCATGGAAACTAACAGGCCTCAGTGATCCCATCATAGAAAGCAGACTGTGTAAGAACAACCTGGTATTTTAAACACGGAGAACCACACAGATAAACACACACTACCCGACACACACACAAAACTTGGAGGATCACATTGTTTCTGGATGAAGTCAATCAACCTCTGATTATATCCTGACCCCAGTCGTTGTGTGCACCTGCGTATGGGAGCCACAGGCGGTATCTCCCTCTGGACACACTCCCGGTGACACCAACACATCACTTCCCCTTGTGGATATTAATTAGAGGGTGTAATGATGTACTCACACACACACTCTGCTCTCATGACACTAAGAACCGTCTGAAGAGATCCACTCTGACTCGTCTCAAAGTGTCAGTGAGTCAACGCATAGGGAATGACTCGCACCTCTAGAAAGAGGAAGACCATCTCCTTTCGCTCACCGACCTTTCACTATTACACACTTACAACTACACACAGGCACCCCTATGGACCGCCTCCACACACACTCCCGTCGTCCGTCAACACAGCGTGACTTATCAGCAGCCTGGAAACACACTCTAAAAATAGAGGCATTTCCCACAAAAATAGAAATGACCAATCCCCAAATATAGCTTTTTTTATTTCATGGCACAAAAATGAAGGGGGAAGAATTTTTTTATTGAGAAGCTGAATATTTGTGTCAGCCAATGAAACAGGATCAATGTGGATATGCTGGGGTGTTTGTGCACACACAGGGACACTGGGAATGTGTCCCAAAGATCCAATACAGTTTGTGCTACATAAAGCTATTATGTTCCACGGCCACTGGGCTCTGTTGACATGTGAACAGTGGATAATGTTTCTGTGTGTGGACTTTATTTACAGTCAGGGCGTTGTTTCCAATGTTACGATACAATGAGCAAATCTCATTTTAAACACTTGTCACCTGTGAACAAAGAAAACTGTTCACATGATTAATTTATCAAATCTATCTTTACTTCTCTCTCATAATTGACCTCTCCCTCTCTAGTCATTCTTGAAGCAATACAAAGGTGCTCACAAAAGGATGAGTGAAAGAAATTAGATATGGGTGTCTCTCCCCTTCTCTCTTCCTGTCTTTTTTATAGATCTTTTATCTCTCCATCTTCGACTCAGAAATTTTTTGCTGCACTAAGTCCCAGAGGGAATTTCCTCCGTCAGCAGTATAACGTACAGGACCGAGCTCTTACTCTGAAAAGGAGCTGGTCTTTGGTAGCCAGAGTCCCTTTACTTTGAAAGAGGAGGAGCTCACAGACTGACTGACTCATGCAGGGAGGGGGGAGAGAGGGAGGGAGAGAGAGAGAGAGAGAGCTACCACGTCTGTCACTGTCTGGCTGCTCTGTGCTCTATATATGCTCGTCATACCTGGCAGAGCAGCACTGAGATGCAGTTCACTCTCCTGCAGGGAAATATCAGAGCTGCCACACACTGAGACCACCTCACTGAAGGTAAAACTCATCATTAATCTCTGGGGTCTAATGATAACTCATTACAGTTCAAGAAACTATAGTTGGACTGAAGGAATGATGGATAAAATTATCCATGGCTCTTCTTTCATTTTTAATCTCTCAAAGAGGAAACTTTTTCCCTTGTTTTATCTTTGGGTTTATTTACTTGATTGGCACTAGGACGAAATCCTTTGATACTTTGTACTTTTCTAATTAGAATTAGGTATTAATGATGGTCTATAACGATGTATGAGACCTTCTTTGTCCGAATACTTGGTTAACCAGCTTGGTGTGTTAATGTTTAAATCATATGTTTTCAGACTTGATGTGTAGTGTTCTCAGAATCTAATACCCATTCATTTGCTGGAGGCTCCAGAGAGGTAGTGAGACACTGACTGTGAGAGAGAAAAAGAAAAGATAACTCGGTTGTTTTTCTGTTGTGTGATGATGACTATGTTTATGTGGCGGGCTCGGTTTGTTTGCAGAGCTCCTCAGTGGAGTCAGATGGATTAGTAAACACAATAGAGTCTGTGAGGTGAGAACGCTCGTGTCATGACTCTTTCAATGACTGTTTTCTTCTCTTCTCTTCCCCATCTTTCCCTCTCTGGCTCTTCCTTCCCCTTCTTCCACCTCCTCTCCCTCCCCTCCTGCTGCTAATCCCATTTGATGGCGATGTCTTTCCCACTCCAATCCAGAGAAGAATGTCTTCAGCATTCCTTCTATAGAGGCTGAAAAAAAAGAAAACACTTGGACAGAGAGAGCGAGAGGTGGAGGGGTGGGGGAGATGAGGGAGGGAGGGATGGATGGATGGAGGTATAGAGAGAAAAGCAGGGCTCAGTGATTGTGGAGAGCCCTCTTCGCTCCACTTGGATATGAAATATGAGCCCTGGTTGAGAGCGAGAGGGAAACTCATAGTGTAGGAATAAGGAAAAGAAAGAACGAAAGTAGGACAGGGAGAAAGTGGGTAAACGGTGGAGCCATGAGCTGTTGGTGCAGCTAAAAAGGAAAACGGTCTGTGCTACGTTTTAAAAGCGAGGGGGGGAAAGGAAAACAGTCTGGTTCTGTTTTATGTGGTGTGTGTGCAATTAGAGCCAAAGAGAACGAGGGGAAGGGGGGAGAAAGGGGGATGGGGTACCCAGGGAGGAGAGGGGTTGAAAATAAGTTAAGGAGGAGAACAAAGGCTGAGAGAGAACATGTCAGCTGACAGGGAAGGAGCGCATGAAGGGAAAAGGAAATAAAACACAAGGAATAAAACTCTTTTTCGTGTGTGTGTGTGTGTGTTTGCGTGTGTGTGTGTGTGTGTGTGTGTGTGTGTGTGTGTGAGTCCTGCAGCAGCAGCATCCCAGGTTATTGGGGGTCAGAGTCTGTTAGATTATGTTGAAACTTTGGTGGAAATCTGCAGCGGCTCCCCCAACTCGCTATTTTTTCTTGAGGGAGACGAGGGAGGCACACACTGTGAGAAGGAGGGAGCTAAGAGATGTGTGTGTGTGTGTGTGGGGGGAAGTGTGTGTGTGTGTGTGTGTGTGTATGTAAAAGAGAGAGAGATAGTGACACATTTGCATTGATTGATATCCCAAAATCACACACTTCTCAGTTGAAGAGTAGTGAAGTCACAACAGGAGACGTGTCCAGTCACAGATCAGTCAGACATGAGCCTTCGTCAGAATCGACTCAAACAAACACACAGCTACATCTTACTCATCGTCTGGCGGCTGAAAGTCAATCAGACACCAGCTCAGTCACTGACGGTGTGTTCCTGCTCGGGGGCATTGGCGCGTTGTTGTGATGATGCAATGCTCTGAGAGAACCAGGTGTGTGTGAAGGTGCAAAAAAGGATTTGTGTGTAATGCTTAGAGAGGTAAATCCATGTGTTCCCACATAAAGCTATGGTGGTTTCAAATCTGAGGGTCAAGCACTGAGTGTTTGTGTGTGTGTGTGTGTGTGTGTGTGCGTGTGCGTGTGCGTGTGTGTGTGTGCGTGCATGTGTGTAATGATCTCATACAGGTTTCTACAAGGCTGTGTTTGCCTTGTAGGTGTGATACTGCAGCTCAATTTGACCATTTGGATGTGAATCATTGACAAGCGTCAAGGTCCTGCTGAATCTCGACTGCAGGTGTTTGTGGAAACAAATATACAGAGGTGTAATGCAAACACACAATGAGCCTATAGCCTGAAAGTAGCCAGACTCTCCCCCCCCCCCCCCCGGTTAAAGTCTTTCCTTGTTCACGTTGCTGCACAGTCCAGAGGAGGCCTTGCTCTGGGCTTCTAATCTCACGTCTTCTTGTTTATACACACCTACAGACTTTTAAACAGAAACATGCACGGCCTCAGTTCCCCTCATGTTGTTGTTTACAGAAGGAAACCTCTCATTAGCGGTGATGTACACTCAACAACTTCCTGCCCCCCCTCCGCCGTGCTCTTCCTGTCATCAGCTGGCCGACTCTAATAAAGCGGCAGATAAGACAGCGGATGGCGCGCAGCTTGATCCGATGGGCGGTAGAAAAGTGGATGAATTTCTCACGCATGCACCCCAGGGTTTTTTTTTACTGTTCAGGAAGCACAAACAAGCGGCGCTGAGCAAACACGGCCATTTCACATGTTGAGGTCTTTGTTTGCGTATTAAAGCAAGATGCTGCCTGTAAAGTCCCACTGTGTCTGGCATGTCTGATACATCACAAGGCTGTAAATTACATTTTCAATGAAGTTACTGTCAGGCTGCTCCCGGCTCTGTTTATTGAATGTTTCCATGTAGAAACCAGGGAGACAAACTTCCTCCAGAACTGATCCCTCTCTGCCGGTTCCTCCCTACCAAAGACTTGCAGAGAGGTTCCAGTATTTTTCAGGATGAAAGAAGGAAGACTTAACCTATTTATACCATCAAACGTTGGGGCGAAAAAAGAGAGGCAATGAGAGCGGGACAGAGACAGGGAGAGAAATCCAAGTAATACTGTGTTACAGTTGGAATGACAGAGGAGCCGAGGCCCTGTGCTCTGTGGGCCAGTTGGCTCCGACCGGAACGGCAAAACACAGCGCCGTTGGCATGGCGACAGAGGAACACTTCCCTCCTAATTCAGCCTCTCGCCACCGCAGAGACAAAGAGTAGGAGAGAGTGATGGAGGCCTGGAGGAGGCCTGCTCTGCCTCAAGAGGCATCCGTAGGTACATTATAATCCCATGTACAGGTTTTTAGCAGGGGGCTTTTGTGTTTCAGTGCACGGACACATAGGAGACGGTGGGACGGGGTGATCGTAGAGCGGCCTCGTCCTGCTCTGTGAGGGCAGAGCGATCTGCACAATGAGCACGACACCCCTCATGCCTCTCTTTTTAGTGGGCCATAAAACTGCTCATGCAGCTGCAAACAACACAAGCTGACTTTTTCATTCAAATGTCATGTCAGTGCATTTTTAATAAGGACGACTTGAAAGTGTCACTTCAATAAGGGATTTCTTGACGGTACGAAGAGATGAGAAAATAGATAACACTAATCTTGTAGTTAATGGATGTGCTTGTTTAATTGTAGTTGTTTAATATACTGTACAAATAGCCATTTTTTTATCTACTCTCCCTCCTGTTCAAACATACTCAGAGAAAGAAGAATCATTGGAAAACTAACTTCTGAAGTAAGATTCAACATGAGGAAAGGTTTCTAAAGCATGGGTAAAAGCTTCAAAAGTCCCTGAGCTCTATCATGCCGAGGCAGTCAAGCGCCTGTCGGCTCGAGAGGGATGAAGCCTAAGGAAATTAAAGTGTGTGTTCCTCTCTGCTGAAGCAGACGGGCAGGGTGCTTCTGCCTGACACTGAGAGAACACAGCCAAAAAAGGAATCAAACCGCTGCAGGGCGGGCTGCTGCCAAACTATTCCTGTAAAAGCACTTTTTTGGTGGAGGCCCGAACGGGAGACCTCTGGTAAGAGTGAAGCAAAACGTATGGGATGAGAACCGGCCGTGCAGCTCTCAGTAAACCCAGGAAGGATGATCTCAAGACACGTGTCTGAATTAATGAGTTTCTTTTGGCGAGCGGGGACAGACCAATCTGTCATGTTGCTGCTGTTAGATTGTGCATTGGATTTGTTACACAATGCTAGAGCAGTACACTTTGTCAAATAGGCACTGGTGTTGTTTGCAAATGTTTGAGGAGGGCATTACGGCAAGGGAAAAAGTAGTCCACTGATTATTCCACATCTGGAAAAGATTAAGGCGCGTGACTCCTGACAACATGCACCACTGGGACACACAGTATATTCTGAATAGGCTGCCTATGAAGAGCTCACACATAACTGTAATCTCTGAAGGTTTAAAACTCCAAGCTTTCCCAGAGACCCATGTCCTCCTCTCGGTCCTCAAGGAGAGCTTCTGAGCGTTCACTTCTTCTCTTGTGGTTTTCAAAGTTAGTCCCCCTTAAAACCCCCCTCAGTGCACGTAATTTTGTTTTATGTGCAACGCTATTTGAGTAAAGTGAAACTTCGGAGCTGATGACACCACAAAACGTCCGACCTCCCTCTCTCCCACAATGACGTGACAACTCGTTGAATCAGCCAAGCTGGGGGAGTAGGCTGGGCGACCACACCTCGGTGAAAAAACACAATACTTCATCATCACTGGCAAAGAAAAACACACCATGACATTACATTTGTGTTTTTCTTTCATCACAGGGTCATTCAGATACAAGCAGCCACACCTGAACCATGTGATCTCTTTTCCTGATGTCACACGTAGAAAAACATCATATCTGAGCTCGTAAACTGTTTAACAACAGGAACAGAGCTGTTTTCCTCAGTGTTCCACTCGTCTCCTGGTGCCATGACAATCATTGACACATTGTCAACAGGCTGACTTATTAACAAGTCTTTGTTAGCGGCTGGAGGCTGATAACCTATCAGGGAACTCTGCTGGTGCAGCAGTTTCCTTCACTGAACACACACACACAAACACACACACAGACACACACACACGTCTATCTATAGTTGTGAGCCCCTCATTGAATAATGCATTCCCTGGGTTGCATAGTGTTAGGAGTTAGGGTTCCAAATCCTTAACCATCACAACCAAATACATAACCCTAACCTAATTCTAACCTTAACATTAAAACCAAATGTTAACCCTCAAACAGCCCATTGTATTTTGAGGACCAGCCAAAATGTCCTCACAATGATGGTATTGAATCAAAATTGGCCCTATAGATAGACATGCACACACACACACACACACACACACACACACACACACACACAGACAGTTGTCCACATACCCGTACTTTGAACCTCACAGAATACCACCTTCAGACTCTAACACCTTTGTAAACGTCAGATTTATGGCTGTGTAGTGATGGCATTTTGAAAGAATGTCTTGTGGCTGATCATTTATTGAGGCGACAGTCCTCTGATGTGGCTGTGGGTTCAATCCCGACTTGGTGCCCTTTGCTGCACGACGACTCTCTCTTTCTCCCCCTTTCACATTTGATCTGTCCTACCAATAAAGGTAAAAAACTATCTAAGAAAATAATAAGTACCATCTTCACACCATGTTTGGTGCACAACGCTTTAATAGGCATTTTTAAACTCTTCATCCATCATGGTCACATCTGGCATCCTCCTTTCTACCAGTTGTGCTCTGACTACAGTTGGATAGGGACCAGATGATGGTGTCATGCGTAAATTGAAAACAGCCGCATGCTTTTGTAACATTTTTACAAGTCTGTTACTTTGTTACAGAGCTGCCCCCACCTCCGCCGTGAGGAATGAGACTGCCTTAAGCAAACATGAGATGTCTTTAGTTTCTGATCGCTGTGGCTGACGACTGTGCTTCTTCTTCTTCACAGGAACGCGTCCCAGCTGAAGCAACTGCAGGAACAGATTCTGTTGGAACAGCAGGAAGTAGCCAACTGGCAGCAGCAGCAGGAGCAGTCGTGCCAGGACGTCCTGCCCCAACCACAGCAAGTGCCCCAGGACGTGTTTCCACCTGCTCCGCCGTCTCCGCCTCTCCCCCCTCCCCCCTCCTTCCAGGAGTTGGAGAGCAGCGTAACCATGCAGGCCAGCACCTTCAACTACGCCCGGCCCAAGCAGTTCATTGCCGCCCAGAGCCCTGGCGCGGCGGCCTACGTCACCCAGTCGTCTGGCTCCTCGGGGTCCAGCATGTCCTCTCCCTTGTCTCCACCCACCTCGCACAAGCCCTTCAGCAGGGTCACATTGCCGCCTTTCACCAAGGCCGGCAGCGTGGAGTCCCCAAGCTCTCCTTCCTTCCCACCTCCACCTCCACCCTTCCTCAGCTCCAGTAACCTGTCCTCTCCGACAGGCCCAGCCCAAGACTTCCCTCCTCCACCGCCTCCTCCCCCTCCTCCTCCTCCACCTATGTCCATGTCCCCGGCCTACTCCAATATGTCCTCTCCATTTTCCTCCGTCCCTGCGTCTCCAGCCTCCAGCTTCCTGTCCGCCATGTTGCCTACCACACCCTCCACGCCCGGCAGTCCTACGGTCAATGCCCTGGGCCTCCCTAAAGGCAACAGCACTGTGTAAGTATCCCTCACATACACATTTGCAGATAAACAGTACTTTCTATTGCAGTGTCTGCCAGGTTACATAACACATTGTTAGTTTTTTAAACATAGTGTGTCTCGGGAGACTAGAGCTCCCCTTCAAATAAACCTGCTAGCTGCCAGAGGCAGGAGGCTCAATGTCTGTTGCAAGATGGACGATGACATGTTTACATTTCTATGCGGCGTGTTTACAGGAAAACTTTAACTAAAGAGCCCCGTTAGACACACGTATCACAAAAGTGCTCTCGAGCTCCAAGAGATTCAGGCCTCATATGGCAAAAAAACACACATGAGGACATCATAGGGAAAGGTGTGTGAAATCCTATTAACACTCAGATTTCTGCGCTGTAGTTTGAATATATACGTTTAGTGTGAAGATCTACTCGTCTTGCGTCCAGTCTAAATTTCAGCTGTGCCCATTGAACTAGATGATAAAGATCTGTTCCTGTGTAGCTAGTCCTCCTCTGGTGGCAGCCCTGGAGAATGAAAAGGGATTTTATTCTCTGCTCCATCAAGGACATTCCACCTTCACCTTCTTGCCAGTAATTTTTCATCAGCCCCTCACTCAGTCCTGCACTCCCCCTCTCCTACTGGCATTCCTGTTGCAGTTGTGTGAGATAAGAAGACACGCTGTGGAATGCTGCAGCCGGACATGTCCAGATAAGGGTGGATGCATGAGAGTCAGAGAGGGAGCAAAGAAGCTCCAGAGGGAAGAGGAGTTGAGATAACCGCGACTTTAATGTTGACAAATGTTTCTGTTTGCATTTCCTGTCTCAGCAAAGCGTTCCCTAGGAAGTCCTCAGTCACCAAGACGCCACGCGTGACCTCCGACTCGGACATCCAAGGATCCAAGGACGCCGTCATCCAGGATTTGGAGAGAAAGCTGCGCTTTAAAGAGGAGCGCACAAGCAATGGTCAACAGGTGTGTGTCTGTTTTAACCTTATTCAGTTCCCGAGACAGGTGTGTGACGCAGAAAGAGAATTAACGTGTTCAGTGACACGTCCTTAACAGAATAACAAGTCACACAGCTCTTCATGAAAGAAAACGGATTTACCTCTCATCAAAGTGTTTAACACAAGTCTAAGTTTCATGCACCCTTGAACCAAGTCCCTTTGTTTTCCCCCGACTTATTAACACAAGTCTTAGATACAGTAGCTATTGCTGATTGTGTGTGTACAAGTGTGTGTTCTGCAACTGACACACTAATCCCCCCCCCCCCCCCCCCCCCCACTGACCACATTAATCCCTGCTTCCAGAGGTTAACCTATGAGGAGAAGATGGCGCGCAGGCTGCTGGGTGCTGACAACGCCGCCACAGTCTTAAACAAACAGGACACAGAGGAGGAGCCAGTAACACAGGTACGGTGGCTCGACATCAGGATCCACACACCTGGTGGGGGATAAATAGCTCACCTGAAATCGCACAGGCATGGAAATCTATTATCAGTGTGTGCACATTTTCTTTTTACACGAACTACTAAAAGTGATGCATGTGTAGGATGCAATGCACCTTTATGTTTTCTGATTCTTTGCTGGTGTAATTCCCATCTCATGAGCAGTGGCTTACTTTATATTCTGTTGAACCGGAGAGCGCCTCCACCCTCAGTCCCCTGTAAATACTGTTGAAGAGCGAGTTGTGAGAGTGTCGGTTATGAAGAGCTCCAGAGCCTTCCATAAATATCTCTGTTTATGCAAACTGGTAGAAACCAGTGTTGCTGCAAACGTGTTGGGAAGCAACGCTGTTTGTTTTGAACGAGGGGGAGCCACCAAAACGTGACAAGACAAAGAGTAGCACCTTTATTTTTATGTTCACAGTTTATGTAAATGGTTTATAATTATTCCCTGGCTCCACTCTCCCATTTGAACTGGTTCCGATGATCAATAATAGTAGCTTTAAGTTTACTTGTAAAGTTGAGACATTTTGTATAGCATGTTTAAAACAACCACAGATATGTGCTGAAGTGCTGAGCATTGAAATCCAGGTCTCAAACTCAAACAGAATTGAAAGCCAGTGAGAAGAATGGCTCTTCAGCAATGATTTAAATGTTTGAGCATCTAAGCCGTTCTGATATGAAGAGGTCAACTTTTCCAGAGATTATAAGGCGGCCACTGGAAAGGCCAGATCATCTCTTATTATTGAGACTAGAATCTAGGCTCTAGATCATTCAGAGGAATCGAAAAGTTCCTCGGAATGAAGTTTGAAAGTGCAACAGCCCTTTTAAAATCTTAAAAACAAGCAATTGAGAAATGGTGTAAAGTCATTCACAATTTGTAACAATGTCAAAGTCTATAGTAATGCAGTGAAGAGTCTATTTGAAGTCACCATTCACGGTTCAAGTTTTGTCCCCATTGACCGATGTTATTGAGATGACACTGTGCATGAGAAGCAATCTGATTGGTTGAGGAACTACCGCACTGCATGTCTCTCAGCACAACTCTCAGACTGACTGTGTGGCTAAGAACACATCTGTGTATCCTGAGGCCTTTTGTTTTCATACTGTGTCTGGCATGTGCTTGTGAATTCTCTGTTGTGAGAGCAGGTAAGAATCAACAGGTGCACACTAACACACACACACACACACATACACACACACACACACACACACACACCCTGTGTTTTTCTTTCAACAGGGAGACAAGTCGTCTGATAGAGAATCTTTCCATCAAAAGGTTACTTAAATCTTAGTTTTTTTTATGTCGCCTGCTGGGCTTTTATTCACTCCAATAAAATGTCACTGCACAAAGTCACGCTCAAGTCTGTGTTTACCAGAACACGATCAGGCCCTGGAGCAAATGTCAGATTAAAAGAAAACAACAGGGAATATGTTTTTGTCCATTTCCACTGGTCTGTGTTGTTTACTAACTGACACTCTCTGATCATCACAACAGACAGAAACTAGTATATTATATGTTGGATGTTTGCTCTGTGTCTTAAACCGGATCTCTTCACCGTTACCTGTTTGATGTAGTCCAGTATGAGTTTGGATTTACTGTAGATATTGAAGCATGTTTAAACTTGATTGCAACACAAGCATCTATCCGCCTGTTTGTCACACGATGCATGTGCCGGTGTTTCTTTGCATCTGTGGTTAAATGAGCAAGCGAGTCTTCTAGCAGTTCACACAGATGTTAGAGGGAGCATGCTGCTGCGGCTGCGACAGAATAATACCTCAGAGGATCAGAACGGTCCACTTCTGGGATCGTGTGGTTCTGAGCGGAGGAGTGAAATGCGGTGCTCTGCAGCTGGGCCCGAGGCCTGTCATTATCTGTGTGATGTGTCTTCAGACTGTGCTGATCTGCAGATGTTCCCGCTGCCTCAGCAAAGCTCCGGTGGTGACAGATTGATGGAGGTGGTGGGACGGGGGAGTGGCTCAGCTAGGCAGGGAGAACTAGGACATTTTTGGAAAAAGTTTTGGTGACAATGAGGGCAGGTTAATACGAATGTTAATAATTTGAAAATGGGCCAAACATGCTTTTATTGCTCACTCTCACTCCCGCTCATATTGCCACGTGTTCGTACAAACCTACTCCACTATCTCTGTCCAAGTCTTTCTCCACAGAGCTAATCTTCCTCCTCTTGTCTCTGGCCTTCAGGAATACAAAGTGTCCAGCTTCGAGCAGCGCCTGATCAGCGAGATCGAGTTCCGTCTGGAGCGTTCTCCGGTGGAGGAGTCAGACGACGACGTGCAGCACGACGAAGACTCCGCTGGCCAGGGGGTGGCGCCATCCCTCGATCGGAAGCTTAAACACTACAAAGTCTTTGAGGGCATGCCTGTCACCTTCTCCTGTAAGATCAATGGAGACCCCAAACCAAAGGTAAAAAAAAGTTACCCAGAGTGAATAATCGTGGCTGGGGATTATAGTTATTAGATAAATGTTAGGTGGTATTTATGACGGCTTCGCTTCCTGAATTGGGAGTTGCTGATGTGTGATGCCGATGATGGAGGGTGCAGATACTGTACATATGCTGTGTTGTGATAAGGGGAGGCCCTTTGCAACAACACACTGGCCTGGGCTGGCTCCGTCCACAGTAATGATATGGTGCTGACAGGCCTCCGAATGAACTGAGGGAATAAAAGTGAAGCACAGAGATTACAGAGATAGACGGAGAGAACACCGCATGAAAGCAATTTAAATATTAGATTTAAAAATGGTTTCAAATTAAAAGTCGTACTTTGGGGGGAAATGCAGCACGTTCTTCCTGTGTCTGCGTCGGTGACCTGCAGTTACTCTGGCTTCCTCCCACAGTCCACTGACATGCAGAATGAAGTTAGGTTAATTGGAGCCTCTCAATTGTCCGTAGATGTAAATGGTTGTTTGTCTCTGTATGGTGGCCCTGTGATACACTGGCAACCAGGCCAGGGTGTACCCCGCATTTCGCCTAATGTCAGACCTGTGACCTTCAAAAGAATAAGTGGTATAGATGATGGATGGATAGAGTTTGGAAAAAGAAAACTGTCAACATCTTAAGGCCTTTCTTATCTTGTTCCACAGGTCTACTGGTTCAAAGATGGCAAGCAGATCTCCAAGAGGAGCGAGCACTACAGGATCAGCCGTGAGCCTGATGGAACGTGCTACCTGCACACAGCCACAGCCTCGCTGGATGATGACGGCAACTACACCATCATGGCAAGCAACCCTGAGGTGAGAGACGGATACAGGCTCTGGGGAAAGGAACAGAAAACACAACATGAAATATGACCGAAAGTTCTGTTTGGCTCCTGTACGAGATGTCAGCGCTCATTAGTGAGAGAATAATGAGTATTAAGATAACGGCCTCCGGCCTGAAGAGGAAGAGGGCGATGAATGAGACAGGAAATCACCACAGCCCTGATGAGGGTCAAAAGTTTATACACTGCAGGCTTTCTGAAGGCCTCTTCCAGCTCTGACACGCAAACATATTATTCAACCTCCCAGTCTGACTGCATGGTGTGGAGTGTCAACACCTCATAACCTCCCACTCTCTCTCCTCCTCACAGGGCAGGGTGAGCTGCACTGGCAGGATGATGGTGCAGGCAGTGAACCAGCGAGGCCGCAGCCAACGCTCGGCACCGGGACACATGCGCAGGTGAGGCCTCGGTGACTGAGTGGAGAGGGGAGGGGGAAGACAAACAAAATGTCTGTGTGTTTTACTGGTAAGCCGGAGCTGCTGGCCGGCACATGTGCTGCAGAGCTGCTCAACATCTGTATGACTCCTGTACTCGCACACACATGCTCTGATGTGAGATGTTGTTTAGAAGCTGCTGTGTACACAAACGTTTGCTGTGAGCTCACTCATTTCTTTGTTGAAGTGTCGGGTCAGGAGAGAAGAAGCTCTGTGTTCATGAGAGGGAACACCTGTTTGCTCTCCACCGCTCTAATGACCTTGTATATATCATATACGCATTCACCCATTTTTCAAGATATTGAAAAATGCACGGGAGATCACAGTCGGCCATTACTGAACATTAAAAACCCACCTGTCTTCTGTTATCTACATGAACACTCCCAGCTCAGACAAGAGCGCAGAGATCGAGATAAGGATCAGTGTGTCCCGCTCACTTTATGTCCCTCCCTGATTGACCTGCAGGCACCGTGGTGATGTCATTGTTATTGTAGGGTAGAAACACTCCTGGGTCCTGACAGGACTGTACAAAGCTGAAGGACTAATGGCAGAGCAGGAAATAAGGGCCTCATCAATTCCTATTATGTCTATGAAATGAGAAACATTAAAGTGAATGTGAAGGGTTTTAATATTTTAAGGAGTATTGCACTGTTTCTATTCCCCTAAGAACGTTGAGATTCATGCTCTGAATGGAGTTATTGCTGAGTCTCTGTGCCAATTAAATACTTCTAAAGGTTTTTTTACATTCTCTAATGAATAAAATACTACTACCGTCCTTAAAAATGAAAATCAACTGTACTTATATGGCGCTTATCCAGTCAAGTCAACCACAATGCAGTTTACAGTACAAGTCACATTCTATCACACACCATTCATACAGTGTCAGCAGAGTCATCAGGGGCAATTTGGGATCAGTATTCTGCCCAAGGACACTTATGACTAGAGACTAGAGCCACAGTCTCTAGAGTCTAGAGAAACTCAAAGTTGTACAAATGCTTAACAATAATAACAGCTTGAATTTATATAGCGCCTTTCGAGAGACCCAAGGACGCTAAGAAGATGATTTTCAAATCTCAAATACTTAGTATTTCCCTCTCATCATCAGGCCGAGGTCCAGGTCCAGAGACAGCGGCGATGAGAATGACAACATCCAAGAGCGTCACTTCCGCCCCCACTTCCTGCAGGCGCCCGGTGACCTCATCGTTCAGGAGGGCAGACTGTGCCGGATGGACTGCAAGGTGAAATACATACACGAGGACAGCATGTGCCAACACGGGACAATGTGTTGCCCTGTCAAACTTCCATTTAAAACAGATTTTAGAGTTATTTATTAATCAACATGATTTATTAATCACTGCTTTCATTTTTCGATGTGCTCTTAGAAAAACCCTTTTGGCCTTGAGACAGTGCTGAATGCTAAAGGCCATTCTTAAAGCTTAAAAGCAGAAAAGACCAAAATTATACACTGTGTTTCTGGGGTTACATTTCAGGCAATGAAATTTAATGTGCAGGAGACGTGTTCATACCCAACTACAGTTTCATGGTCTTTTTTTTTTTTTCTTGTGTTTGAATCTGCCAGTTTTACTTTGACCTGGTGCCTGGCTACTTCCTGGGAATAAGATCTAATGAGATAACAAATGTCTGCTTTTTGTAGTTTCGGGCTCAAGTCATCATGCTTTTCTTTGATAAAGGAAAGAATCGACATCTGACCGCAGATTGAAATGCCCACACCAAATAGAAGATGTTAATCATAGTAATAAAGAAAGCCATTTCAGATCTGCCCTTTAATTCAGCGTCTGCGTTCGCGTTCCATTTCCAAAACATTTCCCCGTCTGTGCATTCCACTTTCTTTAGGGAACGACAACATAGCGGAGATTAGATATTTCATCACTTCCTGGTGTAACGATCTCTTCGAGCAGACAGGGGGAAATACAGAGGTGTCGTTTTTTTCAAGGATTAAGTGGGTTCAGACTGCTCCCACCAACTCAAATTCTGTGCCTCCCAGCAGCCTGCAGCACCAGAGTTCTGGTCCATGCAGTTAAATAAAACAGGCCCACAATTAACCCACTATAAAAAGCCTGTGTTATTATACTGGTTAGAAATAAACCTTCATTCCTTCTGAACCCTTAATGTCAAGGATATTTATAGCAAATATTTATTTCCAGATCATCAGTTCTGGCTCTCCAAACTTTCCGTGCTCAAAATATCCCAACTTCTTAAAGTGCATTGGGTCATTTCCAGAAATACTTAGGACAACCTCACCAGACTGCTCTCCTTTGTGATGGCTGTGAATATGTGTATGTCTATATGGGGGACATGCATCCAGGTGGGCAGGGTGCAGCAGCTGCAGGTGTTTCTCTCAAAGAGAGACGGGTCTTTTCCTCGCACGGTTGATTCCCAGGACAGAGCGCACCGGCGGTCGGCTCCTCCAGACAAACACAGCACGGACAGATTACCCAAACACTGCTGTTTTCATACTCACAATAAACACACACCGCCCACCACAGAACACATGCAGCTAATCTACTCCAACACAAACAAGCAGCGGCTGCACAAAATCAAAGCATCTGCTCGACAAACGTTCACATATTCGGTGCAATGTTTTTTAATGTCGGCTGTGTTTGCTTTGCAACCTGCAGGTGAGCGGCCTGCCCACCCCCGACCTCATCTGGCAGCTGAATGGACAGACCATCCGCCCAGATTCCGCACACAAGATGCTGGTGAGGGAAAACGGTGTGCACTCATTGGTCGTCGAGCCCGTGACCAGCCGGGATGCAGGCATCTACACCTGTATCGCCAGCAACCGCGCCGGGCAAAACTCCTTTAACCTGGAACTCATTGTGGCAGGTAAACAGAAGCAGACACATGCTGACGGCATGGTGATGTGGGTAGAAGATGCATGACGGCTGTTTGGAGTAAGAAAGAGCCTCAGTAACAAAATCTCTCTCCACAGCCAAAGAGATGCACAAAGCCCCTTCATTTGTGGAGAAGCTGCAGAACACCAGCGTGGCTGATGGTCATCCTGTGCGACTGGAGTGTCGCGTCACCGGGGTTCCCTACCCACAGATCTTCTGGAAAAGGGAGAACGAGTCCTTCACTCACAACACAGACAGAATCAGGTAAAACTGGACTTTTCATACTTTCTGATGCTTGACTCAGCTGATTCTAGGACTGTCACCTGTCTCAATTATCAAGTTTGAACAAATTTGGCATGACACGCAATCTGATCAAATATATGTTCTTACATCACTACGGTCATTACAGTTCGATTATGAACTGTTCCATGAATACCAGGAAGTATCTAAGAATGGGACTCAGTAGAGAACACTCATAGATATCACTTCTGAACCTGAAAAAGATTTTCCCTGACCCATACCACATCCCTCCTCCAAGTTCTTGTATAATACTGCTCACAAACAAACAAACAAATGGACTGGGGTGAAAACATAACCTCTTTGGTGGAGGTAATAATTGTACTACAAAATTCATTTTAAATCACATTCCAAATGAACCAGTTTCAATGTGATTGCTGATCGATGAACATTTTTATCAGTCCCTTAATTTGTGTCCATTTTCTTTCCCAGCATGCACCAGGACAACTGTGGCTACCTGTGCATGATCATCCAGCCTGCCATGAAAGAGGACGCTGGCTGGTACACTGTGTCAGCCAAGAATGATGCAGGCATCGTCTCCAGCACTGCGCGCCTCGACATCCACAGTAAGTGTCGCCTCATCAACTCACACCGCTCATCGATTTCGAGCGTTTTGCTTTTTAATTTCTGCAATTGACATCTTGAACCTCTCGTCCTCAGCCCAGTGGCAGCAGCCCAACCTCCCCAAGCCCAAGAAGGTGCGTCCCTCCACCAGCCGATACGCCGCACTGACAGAGAGAGGCCTGGACGTGAAGGCTGCCTTCTTCCCCGACTCCAGCCCGCTGCCGCCCGGTGGCCTGGTGGAAAGCGACGACCTGTAGAGGACCACAGGCCGGCTGCGAGGATCATGACGTTACCCTGAGAACCCCCCCCCCCCCTTTTGAAAGCTGCCCTCACTCCCAGCACTCTTGAAACAGATACTTTACAATGGGGAGATGCAGGCCAAGAACTACAGCGGGTCAGTGGGCAGAGTGATCTGGGGCAGCGGCAGTTTTTCTTCTGTTTTTATAATATGACACAACCCATTATGTTACAGAATTCATCTAGGTTTCCCCCCCCCCCACCATGCTTCATTTGATCAACCGGACCTGGAGAATGATTGAAGTGTTTTACCACGAGAGGAGACAAAAATATTTTCTCTCATGAACTGTACGGTCGACTCTGTTCTGCAAATGGTCTCCTGTTGAAGTGCCTCTCCTTTCTGTAAACATAACAAAATGAAACAGGTTTCAAAATGGAAAGTAGATTTAATATGCATGTTAAGTGGTGCCAATACACAGAGCTATAAGACTGTGTCTCTGTGCAGAGGAGGATGAGGGGATTCAAGGCACCTTAGCTTTGACGAAGGAGATCACAGACGTGGGCTTGTGTAGCACAATGATGATTTCTGCAGCCTCAGATTATCACAGTCTCACTGTTGTCGGGTCATAGATGAGCTTACAGACATTGGACAAGGCCGGGCCTTCAACAGCATGTTTAGTTTTTCTTTTTTTTTAGCGAAAGTAATGAGATGTAGAGAAAAGGAAGCGTTACCATGGATGAGATTTGTTTGTTTGTGGGTGCAGGTGAACTTAAAGTTGAAAAATGCAGGGGTTTTTAAAGAGACACTTTATTGTGGTGGGTGGGATGTGAATGACGGTGGCAGAGGTCAGGACAGTGACAATATAGACAAATTGAAAATAACCTTTCGGTGACAGCAGGTCATGTTGTCATTTTCTTCTTCTTTGGTGGTTTTTTCAACAGTGTGCATCGAAATGTTCTCACTCAAGCGAGGGTGCTGTGAAAGGTTTATTTGTCACACATCACAGATTGTCAATTTTATTTTTGTATGGAAAAAAAAAAAACTACTTGCTTTCCAAACAATCTCAACATAAATTACATCAGCAACTTTTTGTTCACTGATGAAACAAGGCTTTCTTTATCATTAAGTTTTATAAATAAATATAAATATATATATATATCACTGCCTTAAATCACGTTTAGGCTTAAAGCAAACACAATTTCTTTGCATCTTATTTTTGGACACTTGTACAGAGCCAAACAACTTGTACCAGAATGTTCAAAATAACAAGCTCTTTTTCACATTATGAGGAGGGTAACTAATGCTCTTAAGCTGGTGAAAGGTAGAAAGCAAGGTATATTTATATCTACTATTTTTGTCACCTCTGTAACAATATACAAAGTGGACATCTTCTTCTGTGTCTGTTCGGAGGGAACATCAGCTGACTGTGTTTGCACATTTCTATGCCAATCAATGCCTGTATATGGATGGTTTTCCTGATATTATTTTAGGTTATGAAAGTTAATAAAAAATCTCTCCAGACAGCGTGAGATGTTTTTATACACTGGCAGGGAACGCCAAAGAACACAGTCAAAGTGGGGAAAACATTCTTGCAAGAAAGCTGATCAGAAAATATCGTTATCTGGTCCTTTATTGGAAATTGAATGTTGAGGATACACGTGGGAGAGCATCATCATAAAAGTTCATTTAGAGGCGGTTTTGACACGTAAGGTCAGGTAACAGCAGGTTTCAATGAAAGTAACAAGCAGAACAACATTTCAAACCTCATCACTGAGCCTGACAATCACCTCCAACCTCATCCATCCACCCCCCAGGACCAGAGCTGTAACCAGACACGCACAATGTTCCTAGAGCTAAAAATACCACACCACCACCTCTTAATTTCCTCCAGCTGCAGCCCCACACGCCTGGAAGTGGGCTCGGGGGGGGCAACATTTGCCGGCTGTGAGGGGGTTTCCTGGGGGAGGTGGGGGAACAAAACATGAGCGCTGCGATCAGTGGCGGGGAGCGTGACAGTCATGGAAAAAGACAGAGAGCGTTAATTCTGCTTATCAAATTTAGGGCCTCTGGGAACCGAGGTCTGGACCGGGTCAGACAATCTGGAGTCAGCGACTTTAGTCACGATGGTCGACTGTCACACACATGAGGCCACGCCCCCCTCAGGGTGGACACAGTGACTCTACAGCAGAGACACGGCAGGACAGTGGTCCTCTGGCAGATGTTTCATATCGGTCTTTTTCAAAACTTTTACAACCTCTTAAGGCTGTGTGGCTGAGTTTCAGGGTAAGAGCAACACTCAACTTCCAACATGACGTGTTATGAAGTGCAATAGTTCACTTCTGCCAGTCAGATCCACAGGTCCACTGTGTGTTCTTCTTATTCCTGAGCCACTTCCTCAGTTTATATGTCATATTACATTCAAAAAGAGTGGCTGACTCATTGCTGGTATTTGGAAAGGTGAGGTAAGGCCCTGCTCCCTACATGGTCAACTGCAGCCCTCCATCCACCACCAGCACCTGTCCTGTTATGTAGGAGCTCTCCAAGAGGAAGAGAACAGCCGGGGCGACTTCCTCCGGCTCGCCAAATCGCCCCAGCGGAATGGAGCGCCCCCAATCCTCCTCTCTCAGCCCTGAGGTCATGGCAGTACGAATGAAACCTGGACACAAGAGAGCACAGGCACATGAAAACATAACTGTAATAATAATACTCCAGCGTGTGTGCTGAGAGGAAATCGGACATAAGATGGAGCTGCACTGTACCTGGAGCCAGAAGATTCACCCTGACATTACGTGAAGCAACTTCTTTAGCCAGAGATCGTGTGAAGCCCTCCAGACCAGCTTTACTGGCACTGTACACACACTGACCAGCATTCCCTTTTAGGCCCACTACAGAGCCTGCAGACAGGAAATAGAAATCCATTACCCCTGAGTGGTATGACAGAAATTATGAAAAATAAATCTAAGGAGATTTGAAACTGAAGATAAAAACCCTTTGTAGTGAATCTTATGTGTGAACCTGAGTCGACATTACAGTGAGTTTGTAGTAAATGTGCTAAAATCTTCCAAAAAGGAAGTGAATCTATACAAAGTGATTTACGCTGCCACCCAGTGGGCAAAATGCTAACTGAATCCTAACCACGGCTGACACTGGATCAGAGCTGTCATTACCTATATTAACGATGGCAGCTCCCTGTGTGTGCAGCATGCTGCGCAGAGCCGCCCTGCAGGTCAGCATGGTGCCCAACAGGTTGGTGTGAAGCAGAGCCAGCATGTCCTCCGGCTTGGTTCTCAGCAACAGGGCGTCCCTGAACAGAGACAGGCCAACAGGGGATTGTATCTATATGTCACTAAAGCAGTGAGGTGAGAGCAGCCCCCCCCCCCCCCCTTACTGTCTGCTCACCTGTTGATTCCAGCTGCGTTCACAAGGTAACAAATGTTTCCACTGGTTTTCTGGATAGTGTCAAAGGTTTTCTGCACCTCCTGCTCTTTGGAGACATCACAGCTAAGAGCCACATGGTCAGCTGGAGAGCAGAGACACAAGAGTATTGGAGAACGTTATAGAAACAACAAAAAAACTGCAACGAAACCAACAGTGTTTGACAGGAAGGAGACAAATCACTGTTACAGTGCAAATCCCAAAGTCAAATAGGAAAAACTCAACAACAAAACAACACCGTGACGTTCCTTGTCAACAGCAGATACAGCTTTTTTTCTGGTATAACTTCATTTCATTGCGTTTGTTTGGCTCAGCGTCAGAAACTGGAGGCGTATTGTTTTGAGGTTGTGTGTCTGTATGAACGTCTGTGTGTCACAACTCAAGAACGTTTCTATTGGTAAAAACATTCAGTGGGAATCAAGGCTGAACTGAGGAGAATTTGGTCTTCAAAGGTCAAAGGTCAGGGCCTGACGGCCTTGCAGAACATGTTATTAGCTTCTTCAACATTATATCTAAAGTCAGTCTTTAGGGAATTTCATAACATTTTGACCCGTTGGCAAAGATGGACTGTTTAGTGTTCAAAGGTCAAAGTGAGTCTGGTCATTCTGGTTTGCTTTGTTGTGAGTTGTGTTTAGATCAAATCAGATAATCCCTTGTTTGTCCCACAACAGGGAAATTAGCTGTTCTGTTTTCCCATTTCTTATTATTACCCCTTCGAGGCCACTGCATAGTTTGGTTTGGGTGCATGAGGTTTACATGTTGCCCTCTGACACATGTAGACCTCATGCACCATGTACTACAGTTGTGCACTATACCTCCGTGTAGAGACGCCACAGTGGCCCGGGCAGCGTCTTCGTTCCTGGAGACCACCGCCACCCTACAGCCCCTCTCTGCCAGCAGGCGGGACACGGCTCTCCCGATTCCCCCGGAGCCTCCACACACCACCGCCAGTCTGGAGCCTGGAGCCATGACCTGCCTGCGGAGATATAAACACCGCACAGTGACGCGGATGTAATCACAGCAGCGTCCAATAACACTGGGTCTTCATAACGAGGTCAAACCAGATGATTCCATCGTGTTGGTGGAGCTGATAGCGGGAGTAAAACTCACGTAGGTGAGAGAAATGGCGGCGGCGCAGTGACAGCTCGCTGCTGATGTTATCGTCTCTGCTGCTTCCACCGCCATAACCACACCTCGACAATAAGTTCATGTTGTAACTTACGTGATTTCCCACTGATGTTTCCAGTCAGACTAAGCGTTTTTCTCCACAGAGAAACGACTCAGAGGAGACGCTGCTGCTCATGGAGGTCGCCATGTTGGTTTTTCTTCTCCGTGTTGTTGCGTTACTGGCCTGTGGTCGCTAGATGGCGCAGTGGACCCACAGTCTGATACAGTAGAGCGCAGATCTGGGCTGATTTTCTCTTCTCAGTCAGATTTTTTTGTGAATCACATTTTGCTCATATTACGATGAGTTAAGATCATCGATCCAGAAAAGCTCTGGAGCTCTGATGATGTTTCACTTGAATGCTTCTATGTTTGAGAAAACATCAGGCTGGTTTATTTGCTATTGAAGATGCTACTCTGGTTCTTTCTTTCTTTCTTTCTTTCTTTCTGTCTTTCTTGTACCTTATCTTTTTGTACTTTTTCTAAATAATGGTATCTACATCTAGTAAGCCTGCTTTACTCCGGGCACATAATCTGCATGACACAACATTAGAAATCAACCAACGTGTGTTTGTGTCTGTGTGTTTAAGATTTGCTGTTTTTGTGAACAGGACGCGTGTATGTGTTTTCACATCCAGACAGTTTCTCAGTGAATGTCACAACTTACATTTTATAGCCTGGTTTAAGAGCTACATTATTTCTATGCAAACATGTTTGTCTATAGAAACAAATAAACAACCTTTTGAGGTCTTGAGACATTTGTTTGACTCATATCAGAGTCATTCAAAACTCACCTCATCTTAATGTGTGTTTTATATTTATAGTTGTATGATTTCATTTTATTTTCTTCGTTTGAAACCTATATAAAGTGTCTTTGAACATTTTTCATTTATTATTAAATTGATACAAATTAGGACTATAGATCACCAGGCACATACTAGACCCCCCTCAGGGAACAGGAGTTAATCATGAGTAGAAGACAGGGGGGGAAAACAACTAAGTTATATATACACAGATGAATACAAAAATACACACACATATACACATGTATTATTTTTTCAATGTTATGTGTTGTTGCTGCTAGTGGCAGAAACTTGGACTATGGGCAGAAAAGGTCTCTGGTTCGTCTCTGGTTCGACTCCACGGAGAAACAACAAAAAGACGAACCTGGATTGATCTGTCGAAAAATCCAAGAGGATTCTCCCTACCCTGTCTAGTGCCCCTGAGCAAGGCACCTTACTCCCCCAACATCTGCTCCCCGTGCACCTTACATGGCTGATCACTGCTCTGTGTGTCCTGCACCAGATGGGTTCAAAGCAGAGGTTAAATTTCCCTACAATTGCATGAGTGTGCCTGTGCATGTCCGTGCATGTGTTTGGGACAAATAAATGTATCTTAAATCTTAAATCTTAAATCCTTACTCATCTAATTGTACTTTAGTGGTGAGATAATAGGCCTTTTCTAACAGGGAGTTCATCATTAACTGCAATATTTCTTTAATAAAACATCTATTTACTACTACTCTACTTTTAGGAACAGACCTCTCCACACTGCTGACTGCTACATATGAGATGTGTTGTTCAGTCTTCAGTGACCTGTTCCGTTTTCATTTGTAATTTTGTGCTCCAGAAAACAAATTCACAATAATAAAGTATTCAAGAAGAATACATTTATAGGTCCCTCTGTGTTATACTTTTAACTTCTGAGAAGATTTCTATTCATACAGGCAACACAACGAGGCTGCTCTGCTCTTCACACTGAAATAACATAACAGTTAACAATTGCAGTCATTTATTCTCCTCTTGGCTTCATGAATCATCGTTCCAAACATGGAGACTCCGGTATATCTCAGCAGAAAGTGTGTTGTGTGGTTGATGCTAGAGGTGGGTGGCCTCGGCCTCCACCTGGACCATCCATCAGACAGACACACTGCTGGATTGATCTGCTCACATCAAATCCCAATCACCACCTGCAGCAGAGACGACCTGTGACCCTGAGCGTCATGAATCATGTGGTCCACGCTGCAGCAGGAAAATACAACAAGCTAATGTGGTTAAAGTTGCTTAAAATGTCACCTCTCTCCACAGCGTTCACTGACTGGACGAGTTTGTGTTGATGTCAGAGGGAGACACAGGACATGATTTGTATTCAGGTCACCTTCCTGAACACAGAGACATTATTCTCCTCTTTCACACCTTAGTGATCTAATGACACTTGCCAACACAGCTGTACTTTGCTCCGTCATGCACAAGCACATGAATGAATGCAGACGTGCACAAACACTCGCACACACATCTACACACTGTTCACTCTGTAGCATTGCAAAAGAGCCTCAGATAAATGGAGTTTCTCTGCTGTTCAGACTTTAAAAAAAAAATAAAAAAACTTCATGTTCTCCTTCCTCTTCTCTGGAGGTACCTTGTTTCTATTATCAAAAGTTATCACTGTTAGTTTTCATAATTTTATGAAGACTGATCTTTTTTTTTACAGATTGTAAAAAGTCTTAAAACATCATGTTATCCAGCCACAATAAGGGGTTGAACCCTTTAGAATTTGACTGAAACTCCATTCATCAAGTGACTCGCAGTGACAGACACGCCCTGAGCTTAAACATGATCAAGAAACACTTAACCTTAGGACTCGACTCCTGATCTGCACACACCCTTTGCAGCTATGTGCAAATTACCCTCACTGTGTACACACACGTTTTCCTATATTCAAACATATGCATGTCATTCATATCCATACCTTCCACTGTGTTTGGCAGACCACATGACCACAGACTACGAAACAAGTTTAATGTACATAGCCTCAATTTTAATGTTTTTTTTTTTTTTTATTCCTACCCAGCATAGTCTTATGCTCCTATATTGGAATAACTTATTTCCATGGTAACCTGTCCTCTGCAGGAAACTAAGCGCAGCACAGTGACCTCAGTGGGGGCTTGTCAGTTCCTGTCAGTGTTTCCCTGCTGAGGACTGGGGAGGCTCACCTCTCTTTGCAGCTCTCTGCTCAGATCTAAGTAGTATGAGGAGGTTCTCTACAGCCACAACCTTTCACCTCCTGAGACACAAAAGAACACATGCACCATGAGTGACCTGCTGCACACACAGTCATCCAGGAACAACTGTCTTTCTCTCCATTGACTGAAGGTGTAAATGGTTATTTGTCTCTGTATGTAGGCCCTGCGATCTGTCCAGCATGAAGCCCACACTCTCGCCCAATCTCAGCTGGATTTGGCTCCAACTCCCCCCACGACCCCCAAAGGTTGAGTGCTATAGATAATGGGTGGATGGACAACTCTTTTTCCTCTGGTCACTTATCATGAGTGTGTTCTTTATCACAACATGTGCACTCGAGGATTGCTGAGAGAAGAGTGTGCAGGGTGAGGACACATGTATTTAGTCCCGTCAGCTGTGTCTCGGATTCTTACTGCTGATTGGACAGTTCTGCCCTGATGGCTTCAAGTAGACAACATATCACAGGGTGAGCAAAGAAAAACGATGGAATTAAACTTACTGCTTCATGGTTTTTCAATTCCTCCAACCAGTCAAGCTGCAGTCACCAAGTACCTTTTTCATGCATTTCTACTTTACTTAAGTAGATTTATTTTCCAGTGTATTTCATCTTTTTTCCAATACATATATCAGCAAATATCTGTACTTTCTACTCCACTACATTTTTACCAAGCTTTGTGTTGCATATTCACACACGTATATAGTATACATTTGTATGTGTATAGTATTAAGAATTTCCTCCACCACTGGTCACAGTTTATATACAAGCCTGTCCAGACTCACTTCATACATGTGAGTTTAAGTTTGTTTGCATATGAGTTATCGCCAAAGTCAGGATTTGTGAGGTCACAGTGAACGTTGACCAGCTCGTCCGTGATGGGCATTTGCACCAAATGTAGTGAAACTACCACAAGGTGTTCCCATTCACAATAATGGGAGGGACAAAGAGTGAGGTATAAACGACTCGAAAACACAAAGAAAATGTTGCATTAATGTCATGAAACAATGACTGAATTAAGGAAACCATTAGCTTTAATTGTTATAGATTTTTACAAAATGTGCTATTCCCTCAAATACTTCAGAATGTTTTCACATATGCCTGTGACAAATAGATTGATGTCAGTTTCACCATTTTCAAAACATACAATAGACTAACTAAAGACAAAAAAAAGAATCAAGTAAGCCACCTTGGCATGAGGAAAATCTGTTAAGTTGAATCAGGCGAAGTTGCCTTATGTTCCAATAAATGAAAATATAGTGAAATAACTGCAGTAATGTTTTAAGTGTGTGCTGCCTATGCATTAAAAAACATAGATGAGAAGTCACTTTGATTAGAAAGGTTCTGTGCGGTAAGTCTGATGTGTATATTGAAGGCTTACCAGTGAACTGAAAAGACACTCAGAGGAGCAGTTTCAGCACAGAGCCTGAGGTTGGTGAGGTGATTGCCAAGACAAGATTACATCAAGGTAATTCTACTCATGTACCAACTCAGAAACACTAAGAAGGCCCTAACAGTGATTTGTACCATCCTTTTCCAAACTCTCTTCAAACTTTAAACACACTACAACATATTCCAGCAGTCAGTTACACAGTGGTCCCCCTTAATTAACAACAAATGACACAAAAAAAACACACTTAAAATTCTGGGTCCAATTCAGTCATCAAATCCAAATTTGGCACAATTCAGTGATTGCCTCGACTCTAAAGGGTTTAAATACGCTCCCAGACTTCATACGACTTAGTCAGTGAGAGGTCAATCATTAATGATACCAATCAAAAGGAAAATAGAAATTATGTAGTGACATATTCTTTGATGAAACTAACTTTTCCTACCATTTCCTAAAACTGACCATTATTTTCGTTTAACAAGCACCAAAACTACGACCAAATCCCCTCTAATCACAGAGAAATCGTACAGTAATTCAAGTCAATACAACACAACATTAAAGGCTCTGTATAGATGAAATGTACAACTATCCCCAACAGCAAAAATAACATTCAAATAAAAAAAAAAATCAAGGGGGTCAAAGTGATTGATTTCAATACAAACTGTACCTTTCAAGATATGACACACCTCTTTCTGTGGAGGGATGAAATGATATGTTACTTCAGGCAAACATTCTGTGCTTTAGCTCGCTGTGTGTTTTTATTGCCATGAATCACATTAGGAATGGGTTATAGTGTATAAAGGCGGAGAGGCTGCTGAAGGGCGACTGCGTGTCCAGGTTAGTTATATGAGACTTTCTAAGAGCAGCAGGTGTCAGCCTCTGTGGAATTTGTAAGAAACATAAATATACAACGAAAAGAAACTGTTGTGCGCCGCTACTGAAATGTTATGCAACTCTTGGGATGAAGAGCCACGTCTGGGTTTGGCTATTGCCGAGAGGTTAGGGGAGCAGCTACTCCGGTCAGGGTACAAAGAAAGAAACACTTGACTGCACTCTACTTGGAGTGTGTTCTTGGCATATTGAGAAAGGCATCTTAAACAAGCCCTGCCGCAAATTGGCTTTGCTAATATCACATGCAAATATTTGATCACTGCAGGTAAGTCCTTGGCACTTCTGCTTCAGCCACACCAGGAGAGAAAGTGGAGGCCTGTGATTGCCCCGAGGAAACTTCTTTTCCATGTGCAATGTTCACACGGCCATGAACTATAGCTTGTGTAATCAATGTGCAATACAGCAGCTCTCTATTATGATCCTCTGGTTAAGGTAATGCCTCTGAAACGGGGGAAGTATCCTTTTTCCTATAATGCAGCACAAGTGATGATGACACTGCTCATTTGTTTTCGCTCTGCTGTGCCTGGTTTACTGTACCTTCTCCTTCCTGCTGACAGTCTGAAATCATAGTAAAACCTGTATCAGTAGTGTAATGGAGAAAAGTAGAACTGATGGTGGAATATGGTATAAGGCATGTGCCAGTTTAACCCCTTAACATGTTGCACTACAAAAAGGTCTATGAAATAAGTTAAAATGTGTAACATATCTATATCAAGAGTTCATATTGGTTGTTTTAGGACTAATCATCTTTGTGTCCGTATGTACAATAAAGTGAGGAACAGTACAAGGCACACATATAACAGCTGAATTGTTAACAAAGATATAAATAACCAACAAAAAAGGGAAAAGTTCATGAGTTGTGTGCTCTCCTCTAACTCTGTCCACTGTGCTTTCATTTAACAACATGTCCTGTCCTCTTCTGTAGTTCTCATACATGTGTCTCTCATGTTCTTCCAGTGACCGGCGCCACAGTGGGCTCTGTGCAGTGTCAGTCTGATCAGGGTCCCGTCCCAGCCACCATGAGACTGCTGTTCTGTTTGGTTCAAACAGTGACGGATTGAAAGCAGTGATCAGCTGACTCATGTCGTTGTCTGTGGTTCACTGTAGTGTTTTTATTAGATGCTGTCTACAAAGCTGCCGGGAAACAGCCCGGTCCTGCCGTTCCTCTGCAGCGTGCCTTTGAACCAGCCGTCCTCTCTCTTCCTGTGAACAAACACAATGTCGCCCTCCTTAAGTTCCAGCTCAGCCTCGCTCTGGGGAGGATATGACACCACCACCCTGTACCTGGGGAGCACAGCCAGAGGCACAGTCAGTGAATGATAAGCACCAGAACAATGACATGTGATACGTCATGATACCTTTTGTACTGTGTTGCACTTTCTATGTGCAGGAATGATACGCAAGCAGAAACAATAGTACGAAACTGCAGATTTCATATCAATGTACCTCTCACATATGATGGGCCTTGCGTCATGCTGCTGATATAAAAGGGAGGAGCATGGCTGGCGAGGGGGAGGAGCTATAGGGGCACATCCATCGAGAGGACTGCTCTTCCGATGGGAGGAATCTGGGACTGAGGAGGATGAAGAGGCGGAAGCAACAGCAGCAGCAGAAGGTTCAGTATCGAGGCAGCTGACAGAGCTGGAGGGAGGGGGGGTGTCATGCCCCACAGCGCCATGTAGTGCTTCTCCAGCTGCAGTCTGTTCCGCCTCAAGCGTAGGAGAGGAGGGTGGTGAAGGACGAGACTTCTTCTTATTGGAGGACAAAAGCTTTAGAAGACTTTTCTTCTCCCTCTGCAGCAGAAAGACAGCATCGGTTTTTTTCATGTTAGGACACTGCAGCAACTCACGGAGCAATGACACGAGTAGTTTTCACAAACTGCAGACAGGTATTTTATATTGTCTGGAATTGTTTTGGCTCTAAACGCTGACACATAACTGCAGCAAGAGAAATTCTGAACTGAAGAACAAACAACAGAAAGAATGCCTGCTGATAAGAATAACCTCTCATTCTTGTTACTATAATTGAATCTATCATCATCTTAATAAAACCCAAACACCACAAGCCATAACAATCATCTGGCAGGAATTATCCAGCATCATTAAACATGTAAACATCTACTAAAAAAAGCAAAATCAGTGAATAATCAGATAGAGATGATTTGTATGAAGTTTGAAAAATCCAACCTTGACATCCTTGTCCAGTCTGCATGCAAATGCTCCATTATTAGACACAGGATTAAAAGCAGAGCCGTTCCCGGGGCCACCAGGCACAGTGAGGACAGGTACAGGTCTCAAAGCGTCACCCTCCAGGGATGCAGCACTGACATTGGGTGGGGTCAGAGAAGCAGCAGCGCAGCCCATTGTCACCCCAGCCCGGGTACAGCCTTGGGCTGGGCTAGGGGAGGGCTGCGGACACACCGCAAGGTGGGGAAGATAGCCTACTTGCGTCCCAGACTGGATTGGTGTCACGGCTACTGTGGGCCGGTCCTGACTCTGACATGCGGCTGCAAATGGTAAAAAAATAAAATATTAAGACATTTACAACCCCCTTCATGTGATGACCAATAGACTGTATATAAAGATGGACGATATGTCTCCACTTCCTCCCGCTATCCAGATATGGAGCCAAAATATCTCTTGCCATAGGGATTTAGGGATGGAGCCATGGCAGCGAGTTCCTGCTGATACACCCACTTGACTAATAGTGAGCAAATCTCAGCTATCAATCATGATGTTTCACCATATCTCACCAGTTTTGCCCGCTTCCCGGCCTCTAAAATGGAGAAGCTAGGATTTGTGACCTAAACTGCTGCACCAGGTGAGGATCGAGACACTTTGGCTATGTCATGTCGTCCATCTTTATTTAGGGTCTATGTGATGACACAACATCAACAACGCAGTGACGTTACCTGTCCTGACAGCGTTGCGTGCCTGATTCACAGTCATCTGGGAGTTGACATGCAATGGGACCTTCGGCTGTTGCCCTGTGGCTGTCTGAGCCGCTGTTACCACGGCTGCCGGTTGGGAGTTGGCAGGTACAGCGCTGGAGCAAACAGTGAGGGGTTTGTTGAAGTCAGGTCCAGGAACAATGGCCCCGAGGGGAGCAGGAGAGGGACTGACGATGGTGACCCCTCTGCCAGCCTGAGTGCACAGACTCATGGGCACTTTAGGCTGAGTGCTCCCTGACGTGGTCCTGAGGGGGGAGAATGTCATTGGGAGTAAGAATCAGCACGCTGAGGTAAACGTAAAGCCTAATCAATAATTATTCAGATTCAAATTTTTTGCCAGGGTGTCTATAAACAAGATAAGGTCAAGACTTTTAAGACCATCCTATTCTATGTACATGGGAATTTGTATGGTCTGAGCAAACTGTTACTAAGGTTGACAACAACCAACATTTGCAGGCCATTATGAACATGAGATAACTTTGAATGTTTTCAACAAGGGATGACACTATATTGTTAAAACAATAATGACTTTTACATTTGTTATAACCCACTGTTCCGTTGATTCTAAAAGCCAAAATCAAGAAATTAAATGAGTTATATGTCCCCAAAGAAAGTTGGATGGACACCAAAACTTGTGCTTTATGGGCATTCTTTGCTAAGTTGGAATATTACGTAGGTCAAATTCCTTTGGCAGATGACAATTAGTGAATTCAAGTGCTCATCGATATTAAATGATATTCTATACTTTAAACCATGCATGTGTGATTTACTGTACACACAAGACAATACAAGCATGAATTACCGACTGACCTGCTGACTGGACTCATGTAGTTCCCAGGGAAAACCCCAATCTTGCCAGTGTGCATGGAGGTGCCCTTGAACCAGCCGTCCTGACAGCGTTCCAACACTAGGAACATCTCTCCCTTCCTCAGCTCCAGCTCATCCTCCTTTCGAGGGGTGTAGGGGAACATTGCCACATAGCTGAATACAGAACACACAGTTAACATTCACCCAACACAAATACAAATCCACTGCGCTAACATGGCTAATATTCTCCTATATGGATATGACAAAAAAAACTGCTTATTTTGAGAAGCACGCAAATTGTTCGGAAGTTATCGTGCGGTCTAGCTGCACATATGTCATCATCTCCTCCAAGACCCTCCAGCAGAGACTGTGTCCTCTGACCCAGAGAAAATCCGCACTGGAGGACATTATGATTTGTGGGTCATCTCTCTACAGCAGCACGAGAACAGGCCTGGAACAGCAGCAGTTTTCAGCCTGACTCCAGTGTTTTTTCAGGGAAGGGAACATAAATGCCTTAGAGTCTGACAAGCATGCACAGGCAGACACAGATGATGGCAGCGGAGCAGGCATGACTGGATCTAATTCTTATCAGGTGTGTGTCGTCTTGGGGGAGTAATGAGGGTAAAGGTGGAGGGGGAGTCAAAAGTCAAGGGGTGACAGGGAGGATCTCAGATGGGACCCAGGAGACTGTCATCTGCAGGTTCTCCTCCTTTAACCTATGCACACGCTCACACTCTGCCGCCTCACACTGACAAATTGAGGGGGAGGAGGGTGCCATAGCCAGACGAAGACTTCCCCCTTCTGTACTTAGAGCAATCTCATTAAGGCCCTTGGCCATTGGTGTGCAAAACGCTTCTGACATTTCACTGCACATTTAAGACGACTGAATATTTTTGTGAACGACTGTTTTTATTACTCACACTGTGGGTCTTTGTCTCCCACTTTGGTCACTTATGCTTGGGGAGGGTCTCTGTCCGGCAGCCAATGAAAATGCTGCTCCACCGGCACAGGATTGTGGGGGAGGAGGTGGGGGTGGTGGGAGAGCATCCTATAAAAGAAGAATTAAAAAAAAATGTTATTAAAACCTTTAATAACAAGCTCAGAACAGTCAAGTTGTCATGTGTTTCCTCTCTGTACGAAGCATTCAACTAACACAGGTCTCAAATAACAAACTGAATATGTTACATAAGTGGAGAACCCAGTTTGTTGCCTCCGGTTTGCTGAAACTCGGGGAGATTCTGGTTTGGCAGACCTGGTCTTGTCCCGACTTCCCCCTTACAACTGAGAATTTCCTACTCTGCTTGTTTGTTTGTTGCTAGGAGACCACATGGCTGAATGTTAAATCCATTGCAGGATTTAATTGGGACCATATGAAATGAAAAACACGTCTGTACGCACACTTCAGAGCAACCCTCAAACCAACCACGGGCGGATTCATCTCAACTCACTTGTTTTCCCTTGTTGAACGTCTGTAGTGTTCAAAAGAGACCCAAGCTTTTGACTAGAAGTTGATGACTGCAGCTTGTTTTTAGAAGATTTTCTTTGTATGGCTTTGTATACTTCTAGATTACAGGATTAAAACAAAAGTCACCAACCTGCTATGTCAACACAAAACCCATGAAAACAACACTAGACACTTTTTTTTTTATTTGAAAAACAAAAAGCCCAAGTGAGCAGTGCATGAGAACAATGGTGAAGACAGCTCCTACGCTTCGGAGCAAGATGAGACTCCCCCAGCTCAACACTGCCAGCACTGAGCGGCAGAGTAATAGCTTCCATGACACAATGGGGGAGGAGAGTGGCCCTCAGTCTGCCCTGTGGTATGTGTATAGGCCTATGTGTATGTGCGAGTGTCGATGTGCGTTTCGGTTCACTGCTGACGCTTGAGCTGAGATAATTAGGTTGCCTGCGGGCTAGAGAAATCATGTGTACAAAAACATCATGTAGGGTTCCCAAGTGAAGCGGAGAGCTCAACCTTTTGTGTACACATTCCTGCTCATTCAAAAACTCCACATGCCAGAGCATACACACACACACACACAGACAGACAGACAGGAAGTGTGCATGCTGTTTTTGTGTGGGCTGCTGGGATCTTTGACATTTTTAGTTGCGCAGAATTTTTTTGCCTTAAGAGGAAAGGTGTCAGAAACTAATACAGATATATGTTCAAAAGATGCCTCTGTGTCATCATCTTAAAGGAGGCAGTTGACAGAAGTCCCCATGTTGCTAGTTGGCAGCTGAATAAACTTATCTCAAGGTAAAGTCACTGTGTGTCACTGGTTCACTTACACCCTTGTGTACAAATAATTATATAGACGTTTATACCATCTTTGCCTTTAGCGTATGAACAATGCAGTAGATTCTCATTTCTGACGTCTCCCGAGTCTTCAGGTGAGGGACAGTGCAGCATGTAGGGCGCACGATGTAACATAAATTAAGCTGCTTGATCATGTTTTGGATTACAGCACAACTTCACCGGCATTGTCCTATCACCAAAAGCTCTTGAATCTCATCGTCTTTCCAGGAGTCTTCTACGTTCATCGCACCTTTTTGTTTTCAGAGATATTTGTATTCTTTTTGGAGTTTTTCTGAACTGTATCATTTGTCTCATGTCAAAAACGCCATCAACTCGCCCACTTGCAGTGAATCCCCTAGAGCAGTGGTTCTCAAATGGGGGGACTTGTACCCCTGGGGGTACGTGAAGGCCCTCCAGGGGGTACGTGAGATTTAAAAAATATATATTTAAAATTAGCATACATTCAAAAATCCTTTAAAAATAGTTATTTAATAAATACTCAATAAAATATAAGTGTACGTTCATAAACTGAATTTATATTCAGTAGGCTATTCAACTTCATTATCCTAAAAAACCCAGAGTCTCCCCCATTATATATTTGTATTTCCAAGTAGTTCAAGAGAGAGCACTACAATTGAGCAATGTTATGCACATGGATGGAGTTTTAAATGTTTTGTTGATGTATTTTAAAATGTTTGAATTTTGAAAGTGTAGTTACAAAGTTTAATAAATCAGACACTGACAGCACAGTGCTCTGTGTTATATATTTTTTTCAACCAAAAATGCTTTGCGCTGGTTAGGGGGTACTTGGCTGAAAAGGGGGTAGATCAAAAAAGGTTGAGAACCACTTCCCTAAAGAATGTCCTGATGTATTCTTATTTGCACTCACTCTGAAATTATCCAGATTTTTAACCAGGGGGCTGGCAGAGGAAACTCAGCTCTCATTTACAGCCCTGGATAATTTCAGCAGATTCAGAAGATCATAATGTTCAAACTTTGATTTCCTGCAAACTTTGTAGTTTTAGTTACCAAGCTACCAAATGACATTCAAAACAACTCATCCACACACAAAAGTGTCATAACTGTCTCAGCAAAAAAACAACAATTGGTCAAATTGAGATGAAACGCACTACTTCATATTCAATTTCTGCCAATAGATCCCATTCACCTTAATCTTACACACTGAACCTTTAAAGATAAAGCAACATGTTTACCTCGAACACATAAATGTTTTGTCGTCATTTTGTTGGTTTGCTTTTGTATTCCACCTACCACAGGGATGGAACTGTAGCTCGTCTCGGAGGGAAAGGTGAAGACAGTTGCTGTAGTAACAGGACTGCTGGGGGGTGGGGTCACGATTAGTCCAGTTGTGCAAATGTGTACCTGTCAACAAAAAGGAAATTTGGACCATGAAATAAACTCTGCTCAATCCACTCAAATGTAAAGAATTAGAAAATGTTGTGATTTTGAGAAATTATGATTTATAGAGAATAAACACCTCAGCTTACTTTTATAAATCCTCGTCGCTATCTTGTGTGAACATGAGACTCACAGAACGGAGATGTACACATAAGGCTTTGTATCCTGGCTAGAGCCATAACTCCAGTGATAGCCTGATGATCTGATTTGTCAACAGAAACCAGATGACCACCCAGCAGGTCATTTCATTGGATATGTATATTAGGATGGCTTCCCGACCAGTCATCCACCTGAGTCATGCTGGTGTTTTAGGTAACAAGGCCATACTGTTGGACACACAATATCCCCTGTAGCTGTGGTCTCTGTCCATGCATGACCGCTCAAGATAACCCTGCCTCTTACCTCTCACAAAGCATACCAAGCAAGTCTTCCCTGCTTCCTTATCTGTTGTGTGCTGGGTGTGCCAAGCAAAAGCAATGTGCAACAGTGTGTTCAATATTGGCGCTGTTGGTGAAATGACTGCCTTGAACATAATTGTGAATATGCCCACACTCTGAACTATATTATTATGAATTACACTCAAGTACAGGTTAAATGCGTTAAATTAAAATAAATGATTTTCTTTAGAGGAATTTCATCAACAGAGGACCCTTTTTTTCCTTCAAACTTCTTCCTCACTTTGTCTAGTACACTGGTAAATGGCAGCCATGCTTATTTCAAAGACAGACTACTCAGCCCCTCGGCAAATGGGGCTTACCTTTGTTGTTTTTTTTGTCTGGGTGTTGCAGGAAGAGAAGATCAGTTGAGGAGGAGAGCAGAGAGAGGTTCATACGGTGCCCGGAGAGACTCTCTTTTGTGTTTTTAATAAACCGAGAACCGTATATCAAACATTTTGTTTGCCCTGTTGTCACCAGGGAGGATAGGTTTACCAGCACAAATAGTCATTGTTATTATTCTAAATGTATCCTAATAATGATATGGGGGGGAAAGGCCAAGTCTAGAGTAAATAAAAAAATCATTACACCTTCCACATGAAAAGAAGTCTTTGATAACACGTTAATCATGTACATGAAAAGATTTTGGTTAAAAGAAGGACAGAAGATCTTCTTTACTTTAAACGAGCACTCTCCTCGGCTCTCTCTCTCGCTCTCTCTCCCTCTCTCTCACAAAGAAGCACAAGCGTTGTTGATAAAATATTAATGATTGAGCTACTTAATAAGGAGTTCCTGAAGATAGCATTTCAGATACTCAGCATTTCAGGTACTCTGCAGACAACTTATCAAATAATAAGAAAAACAAAACCAGAAATTACACAATAATGAAAAAATTGTGCTCCAAGGACAAAACTAGAGAAGCTCCACAGGGACTGGAAGTGGGGAAACAAACCAGTTGTCAGTGTTTACAGTATAAAATCAGACTCAAAATATTGTCGAACCACCAGGCTTTATAGGCTGTCTCTATCCTGCTTCAATAACAAAGAAGCAAGCCAACTATTGTGTAAACATGTCCGCTAACGTTTAAGATGATGAGACCAAGAACACTTAAAATTCCTGGGAAAGAGTTTCTTTGCCCATTAAGATTTAATTCTTGTTCCCAAACTCTTTATAGAGCTTAATCACAATAAATTGTGACACCTCTTGGATTAAATTACATACAAAAATTGTCTATCTTGTATTCTTAGTTGCACATTTACTTGAAGTCACAGAGACTTGTCTTGTCTTGAAAATCTGTATGCTTGTTGTCTGAATGTCACAACACCAAGTAAAAGCCAGTCTCCTGAAGCTGGCATCCATAAAACAGCTGTGGGTTGCTGTCATGTTAGGATTGGTGGGGAAACCTTGAGGGCTAAACTTGAGTAATTTTTGTAGACAAGCAATGGTCTGTTTGGTATGATGAGGAAAAAGGAAGTCAGCGTAATTGCTGACAGTCCGAGTGGAGAGAGTGAAAAGCGACAATTATCCTGTGAGAACAAAAGTTGGAGGCTGGACTAGGGATGTCACAATATGAAATTTTGGTGCCACAATTACTGTTTCATGATTATCAATACTATAGAAGGAAAAACTACCCACAACAAGCAATATATAGCTAATAATATAGCTAATGAACTCAAATATAAGACGAACCACCTTACTTTTTCAGCATTACAAGTAATTCTTATACTCCCCATTTTAGTTGCTTAGGGAGAACGCAGTTTGAAACTTTTGAAAATTCCCACATATTGTGTCATGCATACTTTAATACTGTTGGCACACTAGCGTTGCACTAGATGGCACAGTGATCTAGTGCACTAGCACTTTATGTGTATGGCATATTGGCTTTGTGTATTGTTGCTGGTATGGTAAGTTGCAAAGAGAGGGACGGTATAACTCTTTTTTGCCTTGAGCAGCAGAAGTTCATGTGCCGCTCCTGACTAAACATAGAGGTTACTTACCAACGTTGTAGGTTTTGCACATTTCTATGTCTAGTATTTCAAATTTTGAAAATCAAACACATTAGGACAGAGAAAAAATATTACACTGCACACTACAGTACCGTACCTGTGAAGGTGCGCTGCAGGAAAGCCCCCCGCTGATCTCTCCGATCCGGGCGGCTGCTGTGGGGTTGCTGGAGCTGATGAGGACAGGCCCACTAATCTCCATGGAGTGACGCTGAGGGGGCGGAGCTAGCATGGGTTTGTGGGACATGGTGAGAGAAGTGAAGGAATGTCGCTTCTTGCTGTTCTTCTTCTCCCCTGCACGCTGGGCACCATTGCTCTGGGGCCCAGAGGAGGCCCCCTCACCAGAGTCTCCATTTGAATCTGATGGCTTGTCCAACTCTATAAGCTGACGAGCTGCAGAGTTGAACTGTAAGAGAATGGAAGAAAGGAAAAGAGGCAGAGGGCAGTGAAGAGAGTGGTAAGGTGATAATGACAGATAAAGATGTTAAAATGATCAAGAGACCCATTTCTCTCTATAATAAAGTGGACTGCTGTGAAGGACGTCTGTCTTTGTTTAGAGAAGATGGTGTGTAACAAAATCTGGTAGTTAGCCTGCACATACCATTGTGACCGGGTTGACTGTTCTATGCTAGCTCAGAAATTGCAGGCTGTGTGACGCTCTCAGGCACCGTAATGTGCAACTGTAGAGTAAGCATCAAAGGAAGAACAGTAAAAAGGCTTCACTTAATCACAGGGCGCTCTCACTTGCTGTCACACGTTGCCCCAAGCAGCTCCCTCTACTTAAAGGACATAAAGCTCAGCGTTTGACTCACATCCGGGAGAGAACCTGTGCAGGTTCCTTACTGACATGTCTGCACATTACAGCAGAAATGTAAGATTAAGAACAAAATACCAGGCAAGTCACCTTTACTTCATTAACTTTAAGACTATCTTTAACAGTAATTGCAGATTATATTACATAGACATAAAAAAAAGCTCCAAAGGCAATGAAAACAGTAGCACCTATATATTGGCTGGTTGTGCAGAACCAGAACAATATTTTGGACTGCTCATTATGTCTGTGATAGAACTCCCTTTTTATTATTGTGAACCCTGAACATGAGGGCATACCATCTTGTCACAAGACTACAACATGTTCTGTTCACCTACAGTGGCTTCGCCTTAGTAAGAACAAACAATATATAGCCTTAGAAATGTTCTGCCTTCTGTTGCTGCAAAAAAAACCACTCAGTGTATTAAATATGAATAAGGTAGAATATATATATGAAAGGAATAAAAAGACTGTCACAGCTAGAAAAAAGCTCTCCCACAAGCTCACCTCAACATACTTCTGCAATGTTTCAATGCGGTGCTTTATTTAAGACAAACCTGCGTCAAAAATATTCTTTTGATGTTTCTTCTGCTTGTTGATGATATTCATGACGATAGAACGCTGTGACATTGATACCTTTCCAGTGAAAAATGAAATGATCTTTAAAAGGGCAAAGATTTACTTCATTCTGTCTGGATTATACCTAAAGCTTTTAAGTGGAGACCTGTAGAGACTGTGAATGTCTAAATCTTCAAAGACATCTTTAGTGGGTATATGAAACATGAGCTTTTCAAAAGGAAGTGGAGAATAATACAAATTTTGCTAAAGGATCTTGACATTTTTCTTTGTGTGGTATTTGCTTTAGAAAATATTGGTGAAATTGGGACATTGTAGAGTGTTTTCTTACCTCAACATATGAGATGGGAAATATTCCAATTTTATCTCCCAGCATTCCCTCTGCCCAGTTTTCATCCACTCTGCGGATCACAGTCAGGATATCATCCTGAAAATTCAAGACAAAGGGTGGCATGAGGAATAACATAATTCGGGATGAGAGTGTTTGTCATTATTAAGGGACAAACACTGAACAGATATAATGAGGTAGGGACAATCTTTTATTAAAGGGAACATGCCCAGGAGTAGAAACGCCCGGCTCTAAGGCATGGGATTCTGTGTAAAAAAAAAACGTATTAAGCCTGATTCTGCTTTTGCTTATGTGGCATTTCAACAAGCGATGAAAGAACACAAAAGCATCAGTGTGACCTTCACAACTGGACAGATATAAGCACAACTACTGTAGTTAGGTTGTGCTCATCTCTATTCAGCGTTCATTCTCTCCACCTAATTACAGTTGTTTATCAAGAAGTCTGGCTTGAAATCGACATCATCGCTCAGGGTGTTTTAGTCAACAACCCTCACATTCTAACACAGACACATAAATTCAGAAAATGAATGCTTAAAAGACAGTGTCGAAGTAATGAAAGGTATTTTTGTTTTACTGTTGAAAACACGTGGCAGAACTGAGGGTATTATGCTGTCTGACCTTGGAGAAGGGCAGACAGTCCTTGTCTGCCTCCTTGTCTTTGAGCTCAAAGTCATACAGAGCTTTGCACTGAGGTGGTGGTTGTGGCAGCGGCTTGATGACCTGGACGAAGTTGGTGGGGAAGAAACCATGGACTCCTCCCATTTCTCCGTGGTACCAATTCTCATCCACTTGCCGGCGCAAAATTACGACGTCGCCCTTCGTGAACTTGAGGTCTCCTGGTTCCTTGCCATCGTAGTTGTAGAGCGCCTTGGCACAAGGGAGCTGGGATACACCCTGAAAACAGAATGAAAGTAAGATGGAGAGAGTATTGAGTAAGAGAGATGCCAAGAAAATGGGCAACACTGAAGACGGCCACTCAGTGTGAAGTAGATTCACACTGAAATGTTCAATTAAATCAATTTAACTAGTATGCACAGTAATTTTTCTTGTACAACAATAATTAAGGAGTTATGTGAACAATATCTAAAAATGCATTTGATGATAGGGACCAATTGTTGCATTTAATTTTTTCTCACAAAAGTTGTTGAGATAGTTCTTTAGAAATATCACGAAACAAATCAAACATAAGAACAAATGAAGAAAAATGATCAAATAAGAGATAAATTAATGAGGTCGGATATTCCGACCTCCTGCCACATAGCGAACATGCAATAGTTTTCATCGATGAAAAAATAATGTAATCGATGAAATTCTTAATGATCAGTTAACCAATCGTCGATTAATTATGCCAATCCCTAGTAGGATTCATGCAAAATTTAAAGCACATGTTTCGAAAAAGGTACAAGATCAGCACTTGAGAGGAGCTGAATGGAAAATATTTAAGTTTATTTTTTTTAATACTTCATACAAAAAGGATACAATATTTGGCGAGTATGTGTTTTTCTATATAGACAGTAGACAGCCCTATTTGTGCCCTGGAAGTAAAAGGGTTTATGTGTTGTTTTCACAGTTTATGTGTGATAAGCCTGTCTGATTCTCACTAGCTGACTAATGCCTTCTAAAGGCTTGGGGCCTTGTCCTTTTTATCGTGCAGAGGAAGGTTTTGAATCTCAGCCTGCTAGCCTGGAGTCCTGAAAGGCCCATTCAGGGAATGACAATCCCAGGAAAGAGGGACAGCGAGTACGGGGGAGTATCAGGATAGAGAATCATCAATGTTCTCCATTCAGGGTGGGTGTCCATGAGGAAGGCTTCAATCCAAACCAAACCCCCACCCCACTGCTGTTAGACATCCTTCAGTGATCGGAATCACAAACTGACTGGATCTCAACTCTGGAACTGAAACTTTGCAGTTGACGGGGAACATAGAGCATGATTAGAGAAATCTTAAAGAACTACAGCGAATATAGGCCGGGTGAGGAATTGAGCCGGAGAGAGAAGGGTTAAAGCAGAATATGGAGCAGGCTCTGCAGTCTTGTTAAAGGCTAATGAACCGTTTAAAAGGCTCGGAAGAGAATAAAAGTACAGAATGAGGCGTGATGGTGAGCCAGGGTGACATTACCCTGCTGCAGAGAATCACACAGACTGAAGCACAGAGCCAATCGGTCTCTGGATCGGCTGTTCCAGCCTTTTGGGAGAGAGAGAGGGGGAGGAAGGTACTGAAGCCCCCTGCACACTGCACTGGAACTGTGCCTCCTTTCAGGGGGAAAACAAGGCTTTTGAGCCCACCCAGGCCTGGCAGGGAGTTCCGTAATGAAAATGCAAATGAAAGTGGAAGCGGTGCCATTTTTGTTTGGTTCAAGCTACACAAAACCAATTGGATCTAATTACATGGTAAATATGAAATGCTTGTCCCTTCAAAACTGTGAACTCTCTAAGCACTTGTTTGTACTCCGAAGCCAAGGCTAAACAAAACGTTAGTAGTAGTCCAAAGTCAGCATTGTTATGTAATTACTTAAGCACATGGTAAATGTGATTGTCTTCATAAAAGGTGTTAATAAATAAAGGCCTGAATGTACAAAACTCCAGAAACAATATGTACCTACTATAATCTAATGAGATAAAATTTGGTCCTGACACATGCCCATTGCCTACTTCTCAGCAGTTTTTTTATCTCCCTATTCTGCCTTCATAAAAGAAGGGTTGGCAGCAGAGTTACATTTCCACGTCTCACTCGGCTTACATAGTGAGAGGAAGACAAAATTGAGGGATTGGCTTCAGGGGCCTCTGGATGGAAGAGGTGGTGCAACACAAGGTAAAACCGGTGCTGGGTGATGGCTGTGGGGGTTAATATCCAGTTTGCATCCATGGAGACAGTGCTGTTGTGTCTGCAGCAGACCTGCATACATGAGCACCATAAGTCCAGACCAAACACCCACAATGAAGAAGAGAGGGGACTATGCTTCTAACAGGAAAATGCAGACATGAACTATGAAGTTGCTAACACATAAATGCTAAGAAAAAGTCATACGACCGTTTCACCCCTTGGCCCTACCGCTTGTTTTCGAGGGTTATCTTGCCCATTGAAACAGAGTCAGAAGGGGTAGTGGTTTAATATTTCCCCTACGAATTGGGACGGCCCTTCAAGAAGCCGTTACATTATCAGTAGTCGTCGTTATAAACAGACGAGACAGTTTTGCCGGGGATGTCATTGTAATAACATTGTTGAGATCTTATAAAACCAATGCTATTGTTTGCAGTTGCTAAAGTGACAAACCTATAATATCAAAAATAGCATATATGCTAATGCAGGTCAAGAAACTATATTTGAAATTGAAAAGCTTGGATTGTTCTGCATTATTTCACAGATGAATCAAAAGAACACAGCTTCAGACTACTAGCAGTGGTCTGTAGGCCACCCTGCCAGGTTACTTTCTTATTAGGAGGAGCAGTTAAGTTCAGTTACATCGCTGCTATTCGCAGGTTCATTCATTCGCATTGTGTGTCTTCAAAGAGGGGGGTGCGATATGAGATTATGCAAAAATACGGGTCTATAATGCAACCAAAAGATCGCTAGCATGCTAACTCTAGCGTGGTCGCTATGTTGTGAAAAATGTGACCATAATACATTGAAATTATATTAAGATATTACAATCATTATCGTAATTTTTAAATCCTTATTGATGGAGAAAATACTGCATTCGTTGGTCTCTCTCCCAGCTTGCCTTTGATTCGTAAGGCATTCTGGGTACCACTACTTACGCAGTGAGGTTCTGGAAAATCTCGGTTTGAAGGGCTACAGAGCCCTACACCTTAGCCCTACCCCTCTGTCCCAACAGGTATTGGGACAGCCGACCCCTACCCGTGAATGCGCAAAACGAAGGGGAAGGGCTAAGGGCAGGGCCAAGGGTTGATTTGGATTGGGCCTTACTCTAGCTTGCGAGCAACACAAGCACACACATCATAAGCACACACAGACACACACATCCTCCTTGCTTTTATCCCTTTTAAACCTTCCCCTGGGGCAGGGTGAGTCTGCATTAACTCTACATCTCTGTATGATACTCTGCCACAGAATAAACCTTATCCTGAGTTCAGGCTCCAAGAGCAGAAAGCCACAACAAAAGGCATCGACATCAGATAGCATTTTTCTGGTCAAGGGAGGAGCAAGAGCATGTTTTCCTTCACTCAACATCTCCAATTGTTTTTCAACATTTGTGGTTAAAGTTAACAAGAAGTTATAGAGCAGCATAAACCACTGTTGCTGGCCTAATGACAGTCTGCAAGCAATATCTGATGAATTCTAGCCCCTTCAAGGATTTAAAGTACATGATTACCCACATCAGCAACAACCAACTTAGACCCTGGATAACAACCACTGGCACTGGGTGACAAAGGGTTTGTGGGTCTCGGTATTGAGGACCCTTGTATGGCCTGATTATAATCTATTACAATCAGTACAATTTGAAAAAGTTTAATATCCATATAATAAAAACAGAATTAAACTGATTGTCAAACTAGATAATACGAGAAGGTCACTGGCATTTATTCCTGTATGCATTTGTCTTTCAAAGGGTTTCACCTGAGCCATGCCATATAATAATGATAGTTATAATAATTTCCATACAGGATAAGTAACATATAGCTGATACAATACATCATACAATTACAGTTATTTTTTCAAATGCACTGGTATCAGATTGGTATGGTATCAGGAAGAGGATAATGTTTTCTGAACACATCTACTTCCTGAAGTTCTTGAACTAGTAACATGTGTACTATTAGCAGAGAAAAGTGATTTGGTGAGGCAAATGTTTTGGTTTGCATTCTGCTTGACATGTGATAATCATGGTGAGGAGTTAAATGAATGTTATGAGGATTTACATGCAGCCACTCTTAATATGTGAAGGGAGTGCAAATACAAAAAGACAAACATAATTATGAAATTGTTTTGTCAACTAAATATCTGTCCCAGATTATATTAAAATAAACTTGCTTTGCCTTTTAACAAATATCTGGAGACAAACCATTTTAGAGTTTCAGTCTCTACTGCAGCTTCACAGTATGGAACTAAATTAAGCTCACCAATATGGAAAAGAGCAGGTGCCCTTTGCTGGAAACCAATATGCAAATGTTGCACCCTGAGTCAACCTTCCACTTTCATTATAACATACTTTCTTGTAGTAGAGTGTTAATTATTTGAGTGTCTGTATGAATGAGAGACAGACAGATTAAACAGACAAAGACTGGGAAAGACCGATTAGACTCAACGTGCAGAGCATCAGCTGGTGTGTGCAATTACCCTTGTATTGCTGATAATGCAATTAGGCCTGTGTGCTAAAGGATTTGGCTGTTATAGTGTTCTCTTCCACAGCACTGGATTATAACCAAATTACCGAAGTGTTCTGCTCTACAGCACAACCAAATGTCAACAACCAGTGAGCAGACAGGCATAAAAACACATTGCCTGCATGCATTTGGTGCCATCTAGGTAGGACGAGGTCATATGGGGATAATAACACTTACAGATTTCCGCTGTGCCGTAAAATTTGTGAGAAACAGTTTAAAAGACAAGCCTCCTATAGGGCCGACAAACAAAACAGCTCAACAAAATCACAATAAATAAATTATAATAAATTGCGCCATGGTTACAATTAACTTTTTCTCCCTCAGCAGTTCAAAGGTTGTGTGTTATTGTAGTAGACAGAACTTCACCTGCTATGTGTAAGTGCCAGACATAGCTCCACTCCCATAAGGACACCTCCAGGATCGCTGCAGGGGGTGGAGACTGAAAAGGGGTCCTACTGACAAAACAGTGTGTGTGTGTGTGGGGGGGGGGGGGGGGGGGTGTCTGTCTGATTTGCCCTTCTACAAACATCAGTGAGCCACTGCATGTCAGTCATTTAACCAGAGAGAGCACAAGCAGCATCTGCCACACTGTCCAGGTGGTCTTAGGGGATCTTACTGTTCATTAGCAAGTTGCTGTTTACTTAACATGTTGCACAACCATTGACACGTAATGGGAAATAATAACTTCATGGGCTGTCTTGATACCATTAGAGATGGATTAGTTTAATTTGATTCCTAATGGCCTTTTTAATGACCACTGTAAAGCAGGTGTCTTTTCCAGGCTTAATATCTGAGGGTTTATTGGTTTGCAATACAGGAAATGGGCTACAGACAAACAGTGGTAGACAAAATGAAGTAATATCAAGTTTGTGAAAGCCAGTAACAGAAGGAGACCATTCCAAGATGCCATCATCAAAAGTAGCCAAGCCTGATATTAGGTGATAGATAATATTCACAAAAATCTGAGCTTGAGTTTACAGTTGTGTTTTGGGAATGTGATATTGATGCATTGTGCCCTATATTAATTATTTAATATTACATATTTTTACCTATTAACAGAGATATGTTTATCGATGGTAGTTTTTCTCTGTATGTTGGCCCTGTAAGATGTTTGCAGCATGTCTGGGGTGTACAAGGCCCATCCTGTGACCCTCAAAGCACAAGCAGTATAGATGGATGTATGTTTATTTGTGGATAATTTTTTTGTGGTGTATTTCGGCTGCACTTTGAAGCATATTAGGCCGAATTTCTGCTGAGTAATTTCTGTGTTGTGAAGTGGCCTTTCTTCTCTATTGGGTGAAACAAGGGTGAGCAATGAGAGCCGTTTTCTATTTTTCTCTGATATTCAAAATGTTCCATTAAAACAAAATGTGATGTATGTTCAAGAAGCATGAACATGAGGCTCACAGGGATTATAACTCCAACAAGGATAATACGATATCCAAACTTTCCCTCTGACATTTAAATAATGTTTTCACACAGAGACTTTCAGATAAGCAGCTCTTCTCACAGCCGATCCTCCTAACACAGCATACTCATTTGGAGCTGTTGTCTCCCTTTCACTCAGACAAAAGAAAACTTCCACTCTCTGGTTTCTATGGAAACTCCACATAGGATCACTATTTTGGCTATTTATGGGTCCCTTGACAGTGCAGTGAATCTTATGATAGAAAGTCTTTAAGAATCCAGCCAGTGTCCATTCCTTGGAGAGGGTGCAGTGATGAGGCCCTGGGTAGTGATTAAGTTAATGGGCTATCACCTCCCAGTGATAGTTAAACATTTTGGTAAATACTCATATTTGGTTTCTTGTCTAAAATTGTATTAGATCACTACGTCTCTTGTCACTAGGGATGAAAAAATACATTTTAATGTATTAAAACAGTTATTCAGATAAAATACTGAGCTGAACAGCTATTCGCCAGCAGCTTTAAGTTTAAGAGTTTGTAAGTTGATGTTTTCACCTGGTTAATTTAATGAAGATGGCGAAAACCAACAGCACCATCTCTGGCTGTGTGTGGGAGACCCCGGTGCCATGGTCTATTGCACGGACCGGCAAGGGGAGATGGCACTAGTAACGCGGGCTGCAAGCCCCTCCTATTTTCGCCAAACATCGTCGTCACGATCGATGACTTGAGAACTGACATTTCTATTCTGGTTAATGTTAAGCCAGACTGGATTTTTGACATTTGACAACCTTGAGTATTTTTATTTGGACCACACTCCACTGAGCAAGCTCCTAAATTTAATAAACAGAAAAAAGCATAATAAAAACAAAAACAGTGATCAAGAATACTGTACTTAGTATACTACTCAGCCTCAGTGTAGTATAATTATTCATTGACTGTGTTTTGGAAGGAATGAAAGAGGCAATAAGCCAGTCAAGCTTTCCATGAGCTTTACTTTTTTATAAAAATCACTGTGCTTGTTTGTTTTCCTCTCACACATCGAATGAGGTCCCACATATTAGTCTACAGGCACGCAACACTCAGTCTGGAGTCCAGATGGAAGCTTGGATCACATGTGAGAAGAACAGGAAGTTTCCAAAATCCCTCGAAACTGTCCTCCTCGTTTTCCTGGGTCAGTGAAGGCAACTCTCAGTCAGCCTAATATGTATAAATACTGTGAGACAATCTGGTCCCCTGCGTGCCAGTTACAAAACACATCTCAGGAGTAACCACTAACTGACCACAACAATCTACAGATTAACTGCCAGTTCCTGACCTTTGCTGTAGCCCGGGGGTTCATATGAATCCGGGTGCTAGCCTATGATCAAAGCCATCCGTCTCAAAGTTGGGGTACTAGCCCCATAAGGCTGTCATGTGCAAAACCAGTTACTACATAGGGATTTCTGTCTTATGGTGGTAGGGTCTATAAAAACAATGAAGACATTTCTGCGCTGAGCACAGCATAAGCTGTAGATTAGTCAATAAGAGAGAAGTCATTTCAGCAGGATGGGAGTATGGATTTGTGGGGGGAGCAAATGCACACACTGTACACTTCACACATTCTGTTTTCATGAAGCACTTGTGTGTTTTGGGTGTATTGGTTGGCTCTACTGTGAAAAATTAAATTACACTGAAGCATTTGAGCGTGAACTGGCACACATCTATGTGTAGGCTTCTGTGTTGGCATTCTTTACCTGGCTGGCCTCAGATGAGGGGTAAAAGCTGGTGCTGGGTGGCCCCTGTATCACTCAGTCGGCTTGTCTGACCAGAAACCTCAAAGAACAGACCTCTTTAACTCTGTGCTAGTTCATACACTGGGCTTAACAATAGCTCTCACAGGACCCCACTTGCATTTCAAAGCAGACTGAGAGAGCTAGGAAAGTATACTGCTCAAAAAAATTAAGGGAACACTTCATCGTCATGGTATAACACCAAATCAGTTAGACTTCAGGAATATCAATCTATCAATTTAGGATGCACAAGTGCAGAAAGCAGGACAAACCCCATAAAGTTAATATTTTTGCATGTGGTGGCCACAGGAAATTGTTCTCTCCTTATCCTTCCTACTAGTAGCATGAGGCAGTACCTGCGGCCGAATCAGGTGGCACAGGTAGTCCAGCTCCTCCAGGGTGGCACATCCATACGTGCGGTCGCAAGAAGGTCAGCACAGTCTCAAGAGCATGGAGGAGATACCAGGAGACTAAGTGTTACAAAATGAGAGCTAGACAAGGCCGTAGAAGGGCATCAACCCAGCAGCAGGACCAGTATCTGGTCCTTTGTGTGAGGAAGAACAAGAGGGGCACTGCCAGAGCCCAACAAAATTACCTCCAGCAAGCTACTGGTGTGCTTGTTTCTGACCAAACTGTCAGAAACAGACTCCATGAGGGTGGCATGAGGGCCTGACATCCTCTAGTGGGACCTATGTTCACAGCGCAGCACCGTGCAGCTCGATTGGCATTCGCCATAGAACAGCAGAATTTGCAGGTCAGCCACTGCCGTCCTGTTTTCTTTACAGATGAGAGTGGGTTCACACTGAGCACATGTGACAGGCGTGAAAGATTCTGCAGACAAAACGTTATGCTGCCTGAATAATCATCCAGCATGAATGGTTTGGCGGTGGGTCACTGATGGTCTGGGGAGTCATATCCTTGGAAGGTTGTGCAAACCTCCATGGCATAGCCAACCGTACCCTGACTGCTGTTAGTGCCGGGTTTAAACCCTCAGAGCGATTGTCAGACCTTACACTAGTACAGTCAGCCCTAGCTTCCACCTGGTGCAGGGCAATGCCGGGCCTCATGTGGCCAGAGTGTGCAGGCAGTTCATGGATGATGAAAGCATTAATGCAATTGACTGATCCACACATTCTCCTGACCTAAATCCAATTGAGCACCTATGGGACGTCATGTATTAGTGTATTTGACACCGGCCAAGTACCCCCACAGACTGTCCAGAATCTCACTGGTGCCCTGATCAGGTCTGGGAGAAGATCCCCCAGGACACCATCCGCCAACTCATCAGGAGCATGCCCAGACATTGTTGGGAGTGCATACAGACACATGGAGGCCATATCCACTACTGAGTCACATTATTAGTTGCCGTGATGAATTTCAGGCAAGTTGGATCAGTCTGCTAGTTCAATTTTCAGTTTGTTTTTCACATGCAGAAATAATTTATCAGTGCAATGCTATTCTTATTTTCCTAAGTCTGCAAGTCCTTGTCTAGACTACTGCAGATACTTTTTGAAAGGATATTTTCTGCTTAGTTTAAAAAAATATCTCTGTCCTAACAACGTACATATTACAAAATATCTCAATCCAGACAAGAACACAAAAGTCTATGGCAATGATCGCAACATTGGTTCTGTAGAATGCTCACTACCCCACAGTGGGAATGCTTGAAAGAGCTGTGTCATCATTGTTTCCCAAATGCTGTTTTACATTTACACATGGCAACACAGAAACCAGAGTTTTTTGGAAAGCATTTGTAAAAGTCTGTATCAGTGACTTTGTTTTGTAAAATATCTGCAATAATGTGAACAGGGCGATAAATAAACATTTTGTTTGAGTGACTTAAAATGCTTAATAGACAACATTAAGTAATCAGTCCAACAAATACGAAATAAATAACATGGTGTGTATTGGGTATTTATTTACTTTCATGTCTAACCCTTTTTGAATATCAAAACCTCTGATCATGGTCAGAAATAAGTAAAAAATTCAATAGGGGCTCCCACCGATTTCAGTGCTCGGGCCCTAATAAATCAGAGACAAGTTGATTTAGACTTTCACAAAAAAAGCATGGTTTAAATCTGTGATTAGACTATAAAATCTCATCTAATAGATATTTAACAACATGGATTAGCACTAAGAGAGGTGTTGCACTGAGGAAGTTAGCTTGTATCTAAGCTACAGAGGGATTAGTTCACAAATGTCACAGTATCTGCGTATTGAGTAGCAGTCAATATGAGCTGAATACTAAGCATTTCCTCACATTACTCTCCACTGTGCTGGTGAAAGCGTGCAGTGTCTGTGCCCTTTTGTTTCTCTTCTTCTTTCAGGGTGAGCCACCTGCTCTGCTCTACATAGGCTGACTTCAATTTACTCACGATGTTGCAAGTTAATGGTAAATCTGACAAGGAAGTGGACACTACCTACTTAGTAGAAACTTTAATAAAAACTTAACACATATATATATATATATATATCTGACTGTTTCTCACATGCTTATGCTTATCTTTCAATTGTCCAGTGTTGCATGTCAGAGTAGTGGGCTACTGAAGATCATTTGCTTGCATTGGCTTTTTTATACTCCTCTACAGTGGACAAACAAAGCCAGGATATTGACACAGTAATGGCAAAGGGCCAAGGCACAAACACTGCATCTGTTCTCTCTGACTCAAGACGCAGCACAGCCCTGGCCATTTTTCCCTCTCTTTAGAAAGTGTGTGAGTGTGTTTGTCCATTCTGTCCTCTATTAGACCAAGATGTAACAAGTAGCTGCTGAGTTTCCGTCACCTCCACTCATTGCTAGGTGAGGCATCGCGTACTGTAGTGACAGTGTCAAGGGGAAAATCTGAGAAACTGAGTTTTGGGCCTTCACTAGTTTCTTGGTCCTCAAGACTAGAGACATTTGACAAGCAGATAATTCTGCTGGCACACATTTGCACTACAGAATATCCAAGGCTGCTGTGTTAACTTGGCCCACAGTAATACCATTACACACTGGGTAGAAAGGAGACAGAGGCTAGTGCCTCTAAAACTAATCAGGATGTCCATGTACATGAAAGCTAATAGGCCTCTCCTCAACATGATCAGCATGAAAATCAAACCTTTCTACTACAGAGGACAGGAAAACAAGCAGATTGCTTCAAACATGCTGCCGATTTCAACTCAGGTCTGCAGTCATAGGTCTGTTTGTGTACTACTACTACACACCTCCGTTTTTGTAGGTGTGTACCGAATAATGTAACCTCATGGATCTAAAAATTAGTCGGTGACTCATTTAAACAAACATTGCCCTGGATTTGTCAGTCCAAACCCTCAGAGGCCAAGGTCTGTGTGTGTGTCAAACAACTCAAAGTACATTTACCTCTAATCAGAACAGTTGGTTTGGATAGTGTGAGTAGAAACATTGTATTTGTCAGGGTTCTCTCCATTCAAATCCACCTCAATAATTAATCAAGCACTGTCAAGACCAGAGACCCCACACATGTGGCATAACTGAGAACGCAGGCTTTCAGAAACCATGGTTTTCAAGATTTTGGCATTTACTTGCAAAATAATAGAGGATATTCATTTTCTAACCAATGGAAAAAGAGACTCGTGTGGAAAAGCAACAGCTTGTTTGAGCTAAAAGGAATTTATCAATTATTTGATCAGCAGAGGAATAATCTGCAACTATTTCAATAATTTTTTTATAATAACTACTATACTGTACGTACAGAGCAGATAAACAAAAAAAACATATTCACTTCAAGTTACAGTATGCAACACAATCATCGCCTCTTCATTCTTTGGGCTCAGTAGCGGATACCCTGCGCATTCTCACAGCTTGGACAAAGACGTCACTCAGGGGACAAATGCAGATTAACTGCACCCCTGGGCCTCAAAGAAAAACATGAAACTTTTAAGCACATGGCAGCGCAACAAATACACACGGATTAAAGAAGAAACACTACAAATCTGAAGAAAACAATTGATAAAATCAGTTTTCCCTCATCTCAGGAGGCAATCTGGGACCACACATCTCTCTCACTTAGCAGCAGGGTGAGCCAGAGGCAGCTTAAAGGTGTATCAAAGGCCAGTAATAGCTATATGGTCAGAGGTCAAACAATTGAAAACAAGACTCCCAACACATCATGATTCTGCCTAAGGGATGGGAATTGAACACTTAACATGCCAGCAGTCAAACAGCCCATGGATGACCAATCCTGTCCCACCAATCACAACACAGGTTGAGAGGTCAAACTGTTCTGTTAAGGCCAGACAGGTATTCAGGGCACCTTGGGAATAGGGGAGGGACACAATGGGACAAAGGTCCAACAGCTGACAAAACAGTCAAAGGAATAAATTCCACTGAAAATACTATTAACAATATGGTGTCAATGAATAACACCAAAGCCAGGAGTCTAGTTGACATTAATGATTTTATATTACTGGTGTAAAGTGCATTGGTATATGAGAAGAAGGACACACTACGTTGTCTGTTAAACAAACAGTTGGTACAGAAAACTTTTTTTCCTTTGGAACATGGCCACTGGACCACACACATAAAACAAGCAATAAAGACAGGCTTTTGCAGGCCCCCACAGGTGTGATAGCACTGTGGTAAAGAAGGTCATTGCTGCATCCCTTACTATTGTCACGCTGACAGACGTAGAAGGAGATGAGATATGGACGGAAGAGGCAGGGAGGTGTGGGCCACTGGAAAATGTGGCATTTTTGGCGGCTGGACCACCCAGAATTCATACAAATGTTACCACTCCCTTTTTAACTAAACCTACACAATAAGGTTGAATGTAATCATCCATTCACATAGACATGTAGACAGCTCAAAATAGTCCTGAAAGTGTTGGCCAGGTGGCTAACACTTTGCAAGTATATGAATCAAGGCTTGCAACAAGATACAGCTGCTGCAGCTGAGTCTGCCCCGAGGCTTTGAGATGAAAAGGCAAGTCACTACACATACGATTATCACCTGATGTACTAACCTACTTAATGCATGTGACAGATACAAACCTCAACCATCCTTTCAATCAACAAAGTAACCTGTGAGACGACAAATAACATTGGAAGTCTAACTTCCACGAACACATAGAAAGTAAACACAAATGCGTGTTGATACTTTAAGGTGCTTTCATGGAGATGTTGCATGTGAGCTGGCAAGTGGGACGAGACTAGACAAGCCCAGTGTTTAGAGTATAAACAGAGACCTGCAACCACTCACACACAAAAACAAAACAGCCTACTCTGTCTGGAGTAAAAAAGGTCATAGGAGAAGGAACAAAACAACGTAACATTTTCTTATACGTGTCTGGAAAGTCTTGAAAGCCAAAAAAGACACCAAAAGGCAGACACCCGTCATCAGGGGAGCAATGTTTCACTAACGAGGAGGCCGTGGCTGCACCTTAATCACAGGATTAGGTCTTTTGAACGTCTCCCCAGGAATTAAGTAAACCCATACATGGGGAACAGTAATTTCACACAGCATAACAGACCACTTGCGCTGGTTTTCCCCAAACATTGTAAGAAGGGTTAGGAATGTGAGAATTGCAAATAGGTGTGAAAGTGATGAAGAATGTGTTGGGCGGTGCAGTAGACTGCAATCTTAACCTGTGTCTCTTAATCTATATCTGTGTTCACAACTTGTTATTGTAAAATCCCTTTTTAAATCAACCTTATGATTTGATTTCTAGATACTGAAGTCAGAAACTATGCCTATGAAAATGTAATTTACCATCTGGCATAGGGAAACCCGCACTTGTCAAAAAAAAAAAAAAACTGACTTAAGGTAAGGTTTATTAGATGAATGTGTAAAATACACAGTGGCAACCAGATGTAGACACTGGTTGTTGTACAGAATGAGAGTCAGGAGTCAGAGGAGAATGGGGAGCAGTGCCACCTCACTGTCTTATAAACTCTAATCTCATTAGACCTTTAACAGGCTCAAGCCTGGATTTAGACAGCCAGGAGGGAGTAAGTACATGGCAGAAATATGGGGGAAATACAGCCTGTGTCTCATAAGAGAAAATTACAGGTGGCTCCAAAATCCCTGACACGCACTGTCCAGAAGGTCACGGCTACTTGTAGACGTCCGTGGGAAATACAGAGGAGGCTAGAGTAAAGTGTGAGCATGTGAGTGAGCAGGAACCAACAGACCAAAGCCCTTTCTGAAAAATTCCCAGTGGAAAGAAGCAGGACCAGTTTGCCAGTAAGTGGGCGGCTTGAGGATGTAATGATGGGTTTCTGTCGCGCAGGCAGAGGTCAGCCAGCCGGCGGAGAGGAAAGGCTTCAACAACAATATGATGTCATCAAAGAGGGCCAGTGTGACTCATCAACCTCAGACAAGGGAGGTGCACAGGAATTTTAATGAGATAACTCCACATATGGAAGCCATAAACAACATTCTTCTTCTCTAAAGAAATGATTCAACTACAAATGACAGGACAAGGCACCCCATAACTTTATTTTACAAATAACTGAGGACAAAATAGACACTGAACAACTTCCTTTGATTAGTAAAAGGTCAATGCTATCTGTTTGTCTAGTGGATTTAAAGATAATGAAAAATAATGACAGGTGTAAGGGGCAGCAAACATGAGGCCTATACAAAGGAGAAGCTTCTCATGTTTAAGTGCTCATTAACAAAGATGAGACAATGACCTAATTACAACCCCAGCAGCTTAGGAAAAAAAAGTGTCTCATTTCCCATCAACTAAACACACAAGACAGTCACACGCATACCAACATGCTCACATCTAACAAGTAAAACTTCTACACATTAGCATTATTTACATATTAGGGCTCTAAATGTAATCTTAACTGTGGGGTTAATGTGTAACATTATTAAAACGTAACATTGAAGCTTTTATGACGAAGGAAGAAATTATCATAAAAGAAGCTCTATTTTAAGTCTGTGGGTTTACAGACTCAACTCTGCAGTGGACCATAATGATAACTGAAGACATCCACAGAAAACCCTCTCTAATTCTTCTTCCCTCTCCCTTGTCTGCTCTTACCCCTGAATTACATGACTCCTGAACCCTGACCTTTGACTTCCAGACAGCTCCTATGGCTTTACTCGCTCTCACAAAAACATTTCCCTGAGCTATCTGTTCACAATCTGTGTGAACAAAATACTGTGTTATATGAGTCAACAAAGGGGGCAAGGAGAAGACAAAACATTAATGTAACGCAGCACCATGTAGGTGAGTCATCAAACCAACTGTGAAGGGGCCAGACAACCACAGTGCTAAATTCCAGACAAACCTTTTTATTCCCCTCATCAAAGAGATGCCAGGGCTGAGTGTCAAACAACTGGTGCAACCTCAGAAATAGTAAGAGGAGGGGCAATAAGCTGACTGTGTGAGATTACTCACTAAACAGTTGCCCCTTTTGGTCCTGATGACTTCGCTTAACACTCATCAGCTTCTGTTACTGGTAGCCCTCCATACACACACAATCTCTCTTGGCCACTCTACAAGTGTCGTTCAGTCTGCAAGATCAGAGGGAACCCGAAACAAAACCCTGTTGTGCATCTGTCAGGCCAATCTCCCCTCCCATCCATTCTCTGGCCATATATCAACTAGAGCTGGGGCTCCACTCGAACAGGGGACACAGCACCAGAGGAAATGCTTCAAACTTTGACTTACCCCTTTAAAAAAAAATAGGATAAATAAAAAAATCGGGGAACAAACATGAGAAGTAGGACAATAAAGAAGTGGAACTAAGGGAGTCACCCGGGGGCAGTGAAGCGCTCAGCCCCGGAGAGGCACTAGCCATAGATCAGGCTGGGCAATCAGCAAGAGCTTTGATCTCCACTTTTAATGTTCTGAAAATGTTTCACCTGCACAGCCATGTCTTTTCTTGTTCACTGTCATCAGCAGAATGCCTCAGGACCACAGAAGAGACTTGAGAGATGCTATTAGTCTGTAATATGACATTCAACAAAATACTTGACAATGCAAGCTTCTGAAGGTACTTCATTGTACAAAACATTATATATTGTGGGCATGTCGGAGCCTTGTACCCTCCTTGCCCTCAACGAGAAACAGTAATCAGCTGGCTTAAAAACAGAGTCGTGAAATAATTTGGCGGTTTCAAGTGTCCAAAAAATGTTTTAAATCACACACAAGCAGACTTTTCAGAGTCGGGGGGAATTCCGCAATGCCCAAACAGCTTTGAAATGAGCATGAATCCTCTGAAGTGATAGAATGGCAAATGAGGCGGGTCCCTCAGTAGTGTTTTTAAGCAAGGTCTCTGATCTTCGTACCTGCATGGCTAGGCAGATTCATTATCAGCACTTTGACATTCCAGTGATTCTACATAGGACCTTGACCTTTTCATCTACCCTACCCTCCTTATGTGGAGACCACAAAAGCTCAAAGAGGGGCCTGTGGGTATTCCCAGGGATTAAAGCAAAAAAAAATCATCTGACTGAAAAAAAAAAAAACTCACTTTGGGTCGTGGCTGCTTACCGCCTCGATATTTGAACTTCACGTGGTCCATTATCACTTACTAGTTTAAAGCTAGGGCATAAAACCAATATTTTTTTGCAAGACTTCACCATTCGTGTTAATGGGCTATAAATGACAAAACGTCTGCAAAAGTTGTCAGAGCAAGCATTTATTTCCACAATGCTTTCAAGAACAATTATATTAAAGAGAACAATGTTTGAACAAAACGGTGTAACACAAAAAGATAACTTAAAACTTAAAAGATAACAGTACTAAATAAGTTAAAACACTGAGACCCAAGAAGAGAAAATGAAAAGGTCTACTTCTTTGGCCTTTTAGTGGTGAATCCAAAGTCATCTAACTTCAGGACACCTGATGCCCGTTTCTGGGGAGGTTTTTTTGGCCCAGGAGGAGAGGAAAAGGGTTTTCCTGCAGGTGTGGCTTTAAATGAGCCAGAGGAGGAGGAGGAAGAGGGAGTTCCAACAGAATTGGTTGGAACTGGTTGGTCAAGAACTTCTCCGCTGCTTGCTCCGTTCAATATCGGGTGTCGAGGGTAAATTACGTACTCTCCACTCAAGCCAATGGGGAGCCCCCCCCCCTCTCTTTTTATCTTTATGACTGCTTGTAGTGGATGGGCAGAGGGGGGCATTTAATAATGTGATTGGTAAAATTAAAACTCCAGGACAACAGAAGGGGAATACAAACTATGGGATGCATACTTTATCATTTATATCATATAAAATATGTCATCAATATCGTTTAAAATCATTTTTCAGTGTGTTTACTGGCGCGATACGCTCGCGTCAAGTGCAAACAAAAATAGACTCGACGCCGAAACAATCGCTGCACGGCGCGAGGCAGCCTTGGCGCAGCGCGACCCCTCAGCCTCCGGTGGGACCCGCACAGAGCTGGGAGTGGATGGGAGCCGGACATCCAGCTGGCCCGCCGCATCGGCGGAGAGAGAGTTTAAACTGCTGCTGCTCCACTGACAATAACAACGCCGCAATCATACACTTGAAAAATGCAATACAAACCGGAAGTATTCCAAGTATTCAGAATACGTTACTCAGATTAGTTAATGTAATGGAATACGTTACAGATTACATTTTTAGGCATGTATTCTGTATTCTGTAACGAAATACGTTTTGAAAGTATCCTTCCCAACACTGAATATAGCCTATAGGCATATAAACGTCGGTTCGTCTTTCTTTCTTTGATTCTTTAATTGTAAACCTTTTGTCACGCTTCTGCTCCTTTTTCAATAATTCTCTACATCGTGTAGGTCCAGGCCAAACGAAAAGGAGAGCATTTTAAGACGTCTGGTGATTTAGAACTTTTTATTTAATTATTTCTGTATCTGCCGACGATGATTGATACACCGGTGGCCATGACTGATCAAAGCGAAACACAAGATGGTCTATCTGTTCAAACAGTCATTTTTTGCCACAACTCAACTTAATCTGAAACACTAGCTAAATTGCCAAACACAAGAAAACCAAGCACAACGTATGGGGATTTATTTCCAATGCTCTGCCAACGCATGGATTTTTTTTTTAAATGCCGCGTCAACTTATCCATTCAAACATGAGAAAGACGCAAGGCATGGTTCACAAACAAAAGGTTAAAAAAATCACAGCTGAATGAAGTTATGCAAATCATATCAGTGTTACACCCCCCCCCCCTATTTTTTTTTCTCTTCCGATCTGCATCGATCTCTTTTTTAGCCTTATGCGAGCGGAGTTGACGGAAATCCGTCATAGCGACGGAAAACTTTAATCCATGTATTCCAAGTTTTTTTGTCCCTCTAATATTTTTTTATGCCTGGTTTTTGAAGTCATGCAATAATACCATGGAGAATATTATCTTAAGCTTGACGCGAGTACATTTATAGCAACAAATGTAAAAAGATATTGCAGGTGTATAATATTATTGACGATGATTTTTCTGGTGTCAAAATTTTCCTGGAGTGTGCCGCATATATTTCTATTCCAAATAGTGTGGTCATCTCAGAAAAAACAGCATATACACACATAAAGAATTGAGTTTTTCACTGAAATGTGGAAGCAAGAATTTAATGGATATGGATTTTCCCATAAAGAAGTGCAAATAATATTGAGAAGATCTGTTTTTTCAAAAAGCACAACACCAAAGCAAAACCATGATATTTGCTGTCTTCAGCACTTACTTTAATTTTCTCTACTTACATAAAAAGGGGATATAATGTGTTATGTTAATGTATCCGTATGTATAAAAGCTAATCCCTTTCTCTTTGTTTCGGGGTCTCTTTTAAAACCCCTCAAAGAGTTAGAAAACACAGGCGTAGTTTAAACATTTCTACAGAATACTGTTGATAAACAGGCTCTTGGCATCTCACGATTTTCTCCTGCTTCTCCAACTATACAATTCCTCTCAGTACTGCAGACAGAACAACCCTGTAGTCACACTCTGCATTTCTCACATACATTCACACACAACTCTACAGCAAGATCTCAAGTGAAAGAACGATTTTGGCATACAGCATTGTCAGCAGCAAAGAAACAACCGAGTCCTTCTACAAGAAAAGGCCCGGCTGCGTTCAGTGCAGAGAGCAGAATCATTTGTTGGCTAAACTGCTCTCAATCACTGCCATTACTAATGTTGGGCTGCTAGTCAACTGGCTGGCTTTTGGATCACCATGATAACAGTTAATCCACAGCAAAGATTAGAAGGGCAGTAATGCAACATGCTGCTTTTAATCCATACAGATTTTCTGTTTTGTTTCAGCTTGACCCCGACAATGGGAAACACAGATTCATGCTCAGTGATCCATGTGGGGTCAATTCGAGTGTACTTACACGGACAGGGGTGCTCTTAGCCTGAGCTCTCTGGGGTTGTGCTCCTGGAGTGCCCTGGTCCCTGGTGCCCTGGTCTCTGCCGTGTGCTCTGGCCACGGCTCCAGATGTACCATTTGTGCAGGCTCCAGCCCCTGGACCAGCCCGACGAGGCCTCTGCTTGATGCCATCCAGCAGACGCACAAGGAGTATGTTGCTGGGGAGCTCATCCACAGCACACTCCACCAATGTCCGGCACTCTGGGCAACGCAGCTCTCCACGCGAGCCTAGAATACCTTGGAGGCATCTACGGCAGAAGGTGTGCTGACAGGGAAGGACCTTTGCCGTAGCGTCCAGCCGCTCCAGACAAACAGGGCACTCAAGCAAATCCAACAAAACTGACTCGTCCATTCTCTGTGTGTTCTGCCTCGACTTCAGCAGAAAAACATGGTGCAGATAAGGTTGTTGTTTGGAAGCAGGAGCAGCACTGTCACGTCACACCCATACCGCGGCTATGGCCATGGCATCTGCATCAGCTACAAACGAGGGTAAAAACATGGATATTAATCAACTGCAAATAGGTCATGGTGGGCACACAATAGAGATCACATATGGCAGACACTGAGGAATGATATATTTAAATTTCCACAAGCAAAAACTGACACAATAAGGTCACAATTAATACGACAGCTAACTGATGAGCTGACGACAGTTGCAAAACACAAAACTACCGCCCTTTACACCTGGTAACTGATTTTAGATCATTGGAGATAAGCACGTCCATAATCGCGACTAAAGACACAAACCTACAGCTGCGGTGCAACAGAGAAAAACTGTGATTTATCCATCAAGAGTGAAAACTGAGGGTAATTTACAAAGATGGAAGTCAACACTCGAGTGACCAAATTAGTTTGACAAAAGTCAGACGGTTGTATCGCACATTATAAACGCTGACATCACAGGAAGACATTTAGATGATAGAACACAAATGTTGCAGGCTTATACGACAGTAGCGTAACGTTACTCCGGAAAAATGTCAATATTACGTAATACCTAACAGCACGAAAACCTGTAGTAAAACTTTTCTGGCCTTTTTCTGCCTGACACTCAACGCATTAGCCTTTTACCGGACATGAGTGAAGTGAATCTATAAATGCGCATATTAAAGCAAGTTTTTTAGCAACCACCGCTCGCTAGCGAGGAGACTGCCTCAGTGTTATAACCTCATAAGTAACTAATGGTTAGAAGTTTGTTAAAGCGTTCACACTTCACAGAAACATTTCCAAAACTTCTCCGGCATGTTATAAATTATTTGTAAAAGTTGGAAAGGGATTCGCACAGTAAATGTAATTGAGCTTACCTCTTCAAAAACAGGACTCCTCCTCTTGTTGCTCCGTATCTACCAATTTTTTTTTGCCTCCCTGCTAACGTTACTAGTTAGCGAGCTACCTGGACTCTTGGTGAGCACTTACCTGGAGGATTCAACTCACATATACTGTTGTTCAGGCTTTTGATACGCAGGACGTGTGCTGTAAACACGCGCCTGTCATGTAGTTAAGGAAAACACAAGTGATAAGCACACAGGCGACACAACGCAACTCCGACCGCAGTGAGCGCCATGCTAGTTACGCTACTTGTGTCCTCCTGGACCGTGCAGCTGGAAACAAGCGGAGAGGGGGAGGGGGTGTGCGCTTCAAGTGCGGCCGGGTAAGTGGGTCATTAAATCATTCAAGCGCGAATTGAGGAGGTTCTTTAGCCGGAAACTTTTTGAAAATAAATACATTAATAGCCCATGAATATTTAGTTGTAATAAAAGAAAAGATCTACTCGTTATATTACTTAAGATATCACGTTTCCGACCGAATTGAAGTCGTACTAGAGTGCGGTGGAAGCTCAAATTTCCGAGGCGCACCATAAGGCGGCGTCAAAAGGGCGTGACTGCTGTGTCTCGTTTAATGACATGTAATGAAGGATGTGACAGAAACAACATCTTGCCCCACACTCACTGGGAAATAACTCGTTTTAAGTTCAGATGTCATGTCACCAACAGACATATGTAGCTTAATGGAAGCCAGCACTCCTGAGACTACAGTTAAATGCTGCAGTAACTCAAATTATCATCGATATATGTTGTTTTTTTCTGTTGCATCAGCACAGAGACGCTCTGATATACTGCTCTGCTGTGTGCACATTACAGACGACAACAAATGGTCCTCTTACACACTTGGATTCTTATCTGTGCAATATGCTGTGGCTACATTTGTACCAGAGAGTGAATGGGGACATCTAGTGGTCTATGTTTTACTCCTGGGACAACAAACTAATACAGGACATACAGGATGGAGATGTTACAGATCTATCTCCCTATCTCTCTGTCTCTCTATCTCTCTATCTATTTATAATCTATCTATATATATATGTCTATCTCTATATCTCTCTACCATTCCCTCTCCATCTTACTCTATATCGATCTTAGTCTATATCCCCCTGTAACTCTCTATCTCTGCATCTCTTTATCTCTCTCTCTCTATATATATATATATATATATATGTATATGTATGAATAAACCCCTCTCTCTCTCTCCCTCTCTCCCTCTCCCTCTCTCTCTCTATATATATATATATATATATATATATATATCTGTCTGTCTGTCTGTCTGTCTATATGATCTTTCTATGGGTTAAAGGAGTTGTATGTATTCTTGAGGACAAATCAAACTGTTGGCAATCATTGGCTGACACAGAAATAGACAACACGTTCACAGGGAGAGGGGAGGAACTTTTCAAAAGATTCTGCTTTTATCACAGAAATAAATTGGGAGGAGACCTTTGACTGTTAATAACCTTCACAGTGAAGGCACTGCAGGCACACAAGTACTTGGGGGAGAGGAGAGCGAGTGACGCAGTGAGCCAGACAATAAACATCTGATTTATCTCTATCCCATTCAGAGGACACTGCATATTGAGCAAGAGGGAGAGATGAAGGAGAGGAGGAACAGAGCAATAAAGCAAGAGATTTATATGAAGGTAGCGCTCCTCTGTCACATGTGATCCCATGGGAGCTGGCAGGAGCCCTCAGGTCATATTTCCTCACTGAGATGAGGCCGTGCTCCGCCCCTCCGCCTTCACTGAGACAATGGCCACTGCCCTCTTTTTTTCTGCTTGACCCCCATATATTACAACACGCTAAAATCCTGCACATATTCAGACTTTTATTGTCAAAAGTGGACATTATTTAATGTTATTCAGGGAAGCAACAGGAATCGTTTAAATCTTTTAAAGGTAATATTTTTTTTCACAATGACTGTACGAGGGCTTAAAATAAGATAATGCTCTCTCTCTCTCTCTCTCTCTCTCTCTCTCTCTCACACACACACACACACACACACACACAGATACCCTCATATGATGTAGGTGGGCGCTGTTATACTGCCTATAAATGGGAGCGAGGGAAGCAGGGGAGGACATGACAAGACATACGTCCCAATTTCAATGAAGGGAATATTTCCTGTCTTGTGCAGCACATCAATATAAATAGATGCTCAGAACAAAGAACTGAAATATCGCGAGTACCAAAGTAAAATGTCATTTTTAAAGAGCAAAGTGTTTTTAAATTGCATGAGTGTAATTTGCAGCATCACAAGTTGACAGCAGAGCTACTGTGTATAATTAACTTTTTTAAAGCGATGATGTCTTTATTTGAAATCAAACCCGAAGCTCACTGGCGTACCGTGCTGCTTAAATCATGGCCCTCACATCCTGTAATCTCCACTTGTACTACTTTGATAAGGCTTTCAAATTTACTAAATCAGCCTGAGGCAACAAGCTTTTGAATTAGATTAGGGACCACAGCTGAATGTCAATGAATGCTGCCTGATATTGCCAGAGTGCATATATTTCTCTGTGGGCTGATTTGTCTTTTTTCTCCATTGAGAGCTGGGATCAAGAGGAACACAGAACTTATAGATTCAAAGCAAGGGTTAAATTAATCTCAAGCATTATGTGAAACAGAGACATCCTGTGGGAGGGCATTAGACTGTAGCAGGGGACATTTTCTGATCCATCTTCTTGTTTTCTTCGTAGCCAAGTGATCATATTAACAAGCATCTACAAACAAATCCCTGATGAGATATGTCACCTCTTGATTATAAAGATGAAATCAAACCGACCTGTTTGTATAATTGAAGTTAAGCTAACTGATATTAACAAACCAGACTTGGTGCTACACCACCACTGCAAACTGAGCCAATAATGAGCTTAGCTTATTAAATACTTCAAAGAAACACTTGCTCTAATTATGGTATTTGTACAGACACTTCTCCATCTCCACATGCTTCATATTCCTCTTCACAAGTACAATGCGAATCACCCCTGAGGTCAAAATGCATAATACAAGTCACACAGTGGGACATAAAACAGAATTACTGAATCCGAAATGGAGCAACAAAGAAATAAAGTGTCGCCATGCAGCATAAATACTGAATGGTACTTCATTGTTGGGAATAGCATGAAACAGCCTCAAGTCTTTATGGAAGCCCTGAACTGACCAGAACCCATGTACTGTCAGAAACTGAGCACGGCACTCAAATGGAAAAGTTATTATTATATAAATCCTCATTCTGGTCTCTTGAAATGAAATTACCAAAGGATTTTAGCAGAGATGACAAAAATACTTATGCATTCATTTAAAAATAATTGAGGTGTTCGGTCAGGCTCAGTGTCTCCCCCTTCAGACACTCAGCCTGACTCTATGTAGAATTGGCTCTTCAATTATTCCAACTGCAGTATCACTACCTACAAGCTTTAATTTAACGATTTCCACGGTTTCTAATCATTGATTTGTAACGAAACCAGTTCACACATGTATGTAATTGACAAAAGAGAAATGTGAAAATTAAAAGAAATATTTGCAGTCTGTCAAACACCATGGTCATGCACATGGGGAATTAACGACCAGTTGAGTAAAGGCAGTTCTAGAGGGGTACAATTGCAACTTTTTAAGTGCAACAACTTTTAAAGACATGACAAGCTACAAAGCCCCATTATCACACTGCTTTTTTTTCTTATAAGAGGGATGGTAAAGTCATTTACTGGGTTCTGCTCCACTCATAGGAAACACGCCCACTTCTCCTGCCACACTAAATCAGACATGGTGCGGTGTTAGAACACCGGAGGCCTGTGTTATATTATTCCACAGGGCCTGCATCTACAAATAAATCTCTCTAGCTGACAGTTGGGTGAGTGGTCTCCAGAAGGGCTGTGGATGAAAATAGTCTAGTGTACGCAACACCAGTCTGATGACCTTTGTAGAGCAGAATGATTTTCTTTTCACCCCTTATAATACAATTTTCAATAAAATAATTTTAATAAAAGCATCTTTTATATTGTAATAATAATGTAAACTCATTTGTAAACATTAACAAGTCCATGAGTAACCATATCTTAAGTGTTCATGGCAGTGAGGTAGAAACAAGCGGATGATGGCAAAATAAATTTTCCTCGATATCATTGTCACAACCTTCATTTATTGCAAATTGATTTGTTTAACTTTAGTCTTATAGTTATTTTTATATTTCTTAATGCTCCTTGAACGTATCATAACTATACAGTATGTACACAATCTCTATTTTGTACAAGGGCATCACGCAGATGTGTTGTTTAAATTAACTCATGTATATGTTTGTGTGTGTGTGTATATATATATATATATATATGTACGTTTCTTCCTTCTGTTTCTGGAATAATTCCACTACCATTATACTGTAGACCCTTTAAATTATGTTTTTAAAAGTTACACATTGCTTGCTTAAGTTGAGGGTGTTGTATTATTACATATATATTATATATAATAATAAAATATAATAATAAAAAGCATAACTTAAATAAAAATAAAAATTGGAGAATTAGACGTCAGGTTCTCGAAAAAAAGTTTTTATTACTTCAAAAAATATTTACAACATTTAATTTGTAGTCATATAGGATTTATTGTTAATATCTGTATCATTGCTTACTTATCAGTGCTCTGCACTGAACATAATTATAACCAGGCTCTCCATCACCACGCTCAGCACGTCACTGCCATAGTCTTGCTACAGTAGCTTGGCAGCAGTCAACAGTCTCACAGTAATCATATAATTACAATAATTAAAATGGGTAAACTGAAACAGTAAGAAATGTGGAAAAATGTCTTGTACAATATTTTACTTCTTGTTTGGTGAAAATTGTATTAAGAAAAGGAGGTTCCGTTGGTTCTGAGTAAATTATGTTTCCAGGGTGACCTGGTTTAGAAGCTATGGTTTAATGTGTGTGACAGTTAGAAAGAGAGAGCACCTGAGAGGACCAGATGTTTGCCTGCCAAAATAAAATGAGGAGTCTATATGAGCAACCAACAACAAATTGTGACATAATAGTTTCTACTATGAATCAGTGTGACAATGCACGTGTCATTCACTAACAGACAAAGCTTCACAAACATCTGACATAAACTTTGGTAAATAACTACATGTGTTGTTAATGCACTTTTTGAATGAACACTGGTTAGAAAAGAGTGTCAGGTGCTGATAGTCAAAAGTATGAAATACATCCTTGAGTTTACTATTAATTCATCATGCAAGTGTGCCAGGAAAACTGTCGGATAAACAGCTGCGACATGTCATGCATAGATTCTTCTGCCAATGATGTACGTCATGGGAAGACATCAGATAGCAAGCAGATTGTCGAAGCTGCCAGCATGGCTGCCAGCAGTTCCATCGCAGAAAACATTAGTCATCATTATCTACAAAAGAGAGAAAGCAAAGAATCACGCTGAGACAGATAATTCATTAAAGATGTTCATTGGTTGGAGTAGTTTAAATAAAGAGAGAATCAATGAGGCAATTTAATGGAACAACGAGCCTCACAAATGACTAAAAACCCAGAGCTGTGACCTCATAAACATTTGGGGGGGGGATAATGTGATTATAACCGACAGACTATTTAAAACAACTGCAGTGAATGGGTTTGTTCTCTGATAGCTGCCTCAGTTACATTTCAAAATATAGCAAGTGTTACTGCAGTATGGATCCATAAGCTACATCTTCACAGATCATGAGATAAATCCTCCAAGCAGATACTTGACATTTGCATCAACAATCTATTCTTCCTCTGACAGGAATAAAAATAGGAAACCAAAAAATTGTCAAATAGAGAAGTTCAGAGAGAAAATGTATCAGAAGATTTCTGAGGGGAAACATGTCAAACTCAAAACTTTGAGTTTTACATCCATCTTGACACAGAGCAAGACAAAGCAGACAGATAGTGGTAGAAAATGGAATAAACATGTTATGATGCGATTGAAATTAAATAGAAAAAGCTGTTTTTCAGCGACACAATGGAAATGATAGAAAAGACTGAGGTATCTAAAATAAGCTACTGCTCACCTTCTTGGTATGCGCCATCTGCCATCACTAGATGCAGGATGTTGGGATACAGATGCTGGTGCTCAGTTCCCAAAATGCTTAAGACCAAACTGGAGCCCAGGTCAATGTTCTCGTCTTCATCTTCATGTATAGCCTTGAGCACCAAAACAACAAGACATCCATTCATCCAGTCAGTCTTCTAAAACTTAACTTTGAAGATGTTTGGATGACCTAAAGATTAAAGATTATTTCCCTTGTTTGGTCCTCTCACAACATAACAATGGGAACTTCATTTTACTGCATTTTAATTCAAAAAAGTTAGTGAAGACCATGGCAGAATTGACAACACACCAACGCCAGACACGATTATCTACAAACCAATCAATGTTTAGTTATGGTTTACGCAGCACACATAGGCAATGACAACAGGATGCGTATATACATTATACAAATTTAGTGCTCTTCCTAAAGTAAAATATGAAAAAAATCTATCCAGAACAATTGTAAACCATGTAAAAGAGACAGGAACCTCGGTTCAGACCATGGTCCAGACTTTCAGGTGTGAAAACTTCCTTAGAGCAAAATAACGAATATTTTATACCTTAATCTTATTATAGGCCTCGATGAACTTCTCAAAGCCCATCTGCTGCTCCAGGTTGAAGCGAAGCTCCTCCAGTCGACTGAAGATGCTGTCATGAAGCTCAGCGTCTCCGCCCTGCTCCTCTCCACTGCCATCTGTAAACGCAGCAGGATTCGTCAGTTCAGTTCTCATAACACTGTTACACTTTGGGTCTTGGAGATGCTTAGACGGCAAAAATTACCTATTTTTTGTTTAATGGTCTCACGCTAAAGGCATGAATCGTCTGTCATAAAATATTCACAATGATTTTATTCCAAGCTGAGGGAGTTTGCCATGGTTGCTGCTAAAAACTAATTATGGCAGCAAAAGTGGTAAAATCAGGGTTTGTTCTTGCATTGAAATAATTAATAAATCAATTATGAAGAATTGCATTCAAAAATAAATAAGTATAAATGTTTAAAAAAAACTAACATTTGCAAGTCCAACATTCCTCCTACCTGATTGCCACTCCTCATTGAGCTGGCTGTTATTACTGTGGTTCTCATCTCCCACGCCATTGGTGAGCAACTCCCCTGCCTCCACATCACCCGGACTGCCATTGGAGCATTCGTCATCATCATCGTCCTCATCATCCTCCTCCTCCTCCTCTTCGCCTTCTTCTTCCTCTTCATCGTCATCATCTTCTTCGTCGTCATTATCTACAGCCATCTGATTGTTGTCCTGATCTATCTCAGCTGCTATCCTGTTAAAAAACTCCTTGTCTTGGCTCTCTGAAGGGTTTCCATTAAAGTCTCCTGCTCCAACCTCTGGAGGGCCACTCATTAAGTCTTCGTCTTCGTCTTCTTGCAGCAGTCTCTCCATGGAGGCCCTGATGTCCTGCAGGTCTTCGTCCTCATATGCACTAGGGAACAGAGTATATTCTTATTACATACAATATAAGCCATTAGGTTGCTGTATTGATAGAGTCTTTGTAAAAATAATGAGAATTAGAATGTTGTCTCTGACACATATACAACATTAGAATAAGAGAGAGGCATGAAATCCAACTAAATGACCTGTCTTCCTAAGACTGCAGCAATTTGTTTAGAGGTTATAGTACCCACTGAAAGCTTTTAATATACCCACATTGCAACATAGAACATACAGCCTTCACTGTGTATATATATGGACTGACAATATCACAGAGTTGGGCCTGAGAATGTTTTTGAGATCTATTTGTCTCTGTTCGTCTTACTCCTCAGTCTCTGACTGGTCATCATCTTTAGCCGCCTCATCCAGGTCCTCGATTTCCAGGTTGTTGTCTGGGGCAACATTAGCATTACCAGCCACTGCAGAGTCCTGCTGAGCACTGAAGAGACGACTGAGATCTGGTAGAGAGCAGGTCCGCAGCATCTGACAGCACAAAGCACACTGTGAAATATCTTGACGGCCTTACGTGTGAAAACAGGGTGATGAATAAATGTATAGTGTGCTTGGATCGGGTGTTGTGACAGATCAACCAAACCCCAAAAGCACAGTGACCAAACCTGCCTCATTCAAATTTTATGTTGCTCTTTGTATGGATAGAAGGATATTGAGCTCGGTTCTGTAGATCTCAATGTCCATGATGAAGGTAATGATAGATACAGGTTGATGGATGTCTTTTCTGTCCTATCAGGCCCTCTGCAGGTTCAGACCATGTGATTAATGGCACCAGCTCCATTCCATTCCCCTCATTAATAAAGAAGACTGAAATCCTTCCTAAAAATACCCCACAAGCCTCGGCATTACACCAGGAACAGCTGCTCCCTGTTACATCGAAAACAGTCATGGATCTAAACCATAAACAAATTATACTTAGACTACCCCCATCGTTCTTTCCATCCTTACCAAGGTAATTACCAGAAAAAACTTTAATGCATAATGTTCAGGCAGTGATCACCTTGGGATTGTTGGCATCAAACATGCCCGTAGAGAGTCCAATGAGGAGGGAGTTGTGGTGTTTGTTGCGCAGAGGTGAGACGGAGCGTGAGCGTGAGGCCAGAGAGGACGATGATTCATCCATAGAGGACTGGGCTGAGAGCACTGAGAGGGCCGCAGTGCGTCGGTGGGCCGGGGAGCACAACTTCGTAAACAGAGGCTCCTCGCACTGTGGTAAACCTGGGGAAAGGGAGGGAAGGGGGCCAATTTAATTAGATGATAATCATGCTGAATAACAATTCATCTTTAATTCTCTAAACAATCATCTCACTTGAAGATTCTGTGGGTTTCTCCACACTCCTCTCAACCTCCTTGGTGCCTGTTGGTCTTTTACTGCCCTCTGATGGCCTTTAAGTGAAATACACAAACATTGTATGAAATTGTTCACAGAGACATGTTACCTTTATAATCAACACAATAATCTTGTTCACTTAAATACACTGGGATATTGACCTGAACTCATATTGGGCTCAGGGAACAATCAATATGTTTTCATTTTGTCGTGAAACAGAAAAGTTCTTAATATGATAAAGATGAAAAGTCACATTTGCTGCTGGGCATCCTGTTCCCATGCCTGCTGCACACCAGCTGGACGACGTAAGGCCTGTTTCGGTGTGTCCTCGAGAACAACTGACTCCACGTCTGCTAGATCTGAAAGAATGTTCAGGCCAGTTAGGATTGCATTGTACTAACATATATATACTTTGAAATGAGGAAGATAGGCTAAATATAAGGTTGAGTAATAACCGTGAGCCTCAGTGAGGTCTGGCGGCAGTGTCACTGTTTCGATTGTACCGGCCACAGACGTTTCCTGATGTGACGACTCTGTTGGAGCAGAACTCTCCTTTTCAAATGCAGGGCTTAGAAGCACAGCAGATGGTGTTGGCTCAGAGGTCAACACTTCTTTAGGTGTCCTCTCCATCTCAGGTACTGCAGCCTGGTTAGACTTATCTGTGAAGAATAATCAACAGTGAGTGATTTATATCATGACTTTCAATGAGTCTGAAACAGCCCATGAGAAGTACCACATCATGATGTAAGAAATTGTCAACTGCTGTGGGTCCTCAAGAATTAATATTGAATGGAACAGTCAAATGAAGGGAAGGGTGATGAAATTATGACAAAACTAAATACTGACATATCTAATCATCAAGGGATAGAACAAATAAACAATTACTTGATTTTAAAGCTTTGAGGTTTACAAGTTTGTTTATTTTGTATGGCAAGTAGATGGTGAGATAATGATAACTGAATGAAGACTAACCGAGGCAGAGAATCTCTTTTTCACAGACGTAGACATTCTCCAGCTGCTGGGTGAGAGGCTGAGGCTCGGCCTCCTGAAGGAGTCGAAGCACCTGAGAGTCTGGACTCACTCTCCACATCTTCCTCTGAGCTTCCTCCTGAAGCAAATCCATCTTTATAACTTCACCTGAAGTTTGCTCTGACAGAAATAAAAAGGCCCCACATGATTTCTGTGCCCAATGTTCATTTTCCTAGAGATGTGCATTTCACTCAGGAGAAGCCAGCTCACCAATGGTCGTGATGCAGGTCTTCTCTAGAGTTTGTTGGGCTACAGAGAGGACAAGTGGAAGTCCTGCCTCCCACTTCTTCCTATCTCCACCAGAGGACGGCCTTTCGTCTGGAGACACTGAGGTTTCTGGTAAGAGAGAGGTTGAAAAACTGAGCAAAACCTTTTTTGCGAATGCATCTATGTGTTTGACTTCAATGATATAAGTTTCACTGTGGCCACATAATTTCCACAGCACAAGTATTAACATGTAGGATTACTTGCGCTATAAAGCAGAGCTAAACAAAATTTTAGTATGGTTCAAATGCAAATTTACCTTTAAAATTACAACCGAAATTTTACTTTATCACAAAATAAAACAAAACAAACTCAAATCAGTGCAGCTTCAGTCTAAACAAGTTTCACTATGACCACTGAAATCAGTTACTCTTTCCGTACAAGGCCAAAAACATGTTTTGTAAGGCAATCCTGACCTTTGACCACCCAAATCTAATCAGTGTCTAAGTGAAAATTTGTGCCCAATTTTAAACTTTTTTCCTCCTCGAGTCCAAATATAAATGTTTGTGCCACATGTAATGAAATAACATGAGGTCACAGTTAACTTGACCTTTGACCTTGTACCACAAAAATCTAATCAGGTCATCTGTGAATCCAAGTAAATGTTCTGTACCACATTTGAAGACATTCGCTCAAGGACAAAGTAAGACCCAACAACATAATGCCTCAGGCCAATGGCTCTCACCAGCGTAGAGGGAGACAAGTAATCTTGTTTCTGTTCATGAATGGCACATGAGTGCTTTGTCCTGTGGAAGAATAACTCACTAATCATTGTGGCACAGGTTTGCTCTAAGGTTTGCTGAGCCACAGGAAGTATAGGCAGTTCAGCTGCATCCCACTTCTTTCGGTCTCCGTTGGAACAGGGACGACTCTTTGAGTCAGACGGGTTCTCCTGGGGAACAGCACTTGGCTCTGCAGGGGATGGAACCGCCTCCTTTCCCTCCTCCCCTGGACATTGGGCTTTTAGGTTCTGGTTAAGTCGGTGCAGTATCTGCTTTTTCTCAGTCTGTTAAATGAAAAGGATTAAGTAGCATTATCTTTCTGAAAATGGAATCACAAATCTAAGCCCACGACATTAAAGCAACACTATGGAACTCGGTCAGCGAGTACAATATCCTGTAAGAAGTGTGTAAGTTGCAGCTTACACTGCGAGAGTCAGGCCCAGCAAGTTCAAAAGTGATGCTAAACAGTGGATCACTTAAAAGGACTTAGACGTCTTTAAAAAACTGAATTTATCTCAAATATTAGATCAGCAAACTTTTAAGATATCAAAAATTCTAAACAGACTTCGGTGTATTTGTTACAGCGGCAGCTCTTCTGGTTCAGGAAGCCGGGATTCATTGTAATAACCACCGTTCAGTTGTGTTTCAGTGGCTGTAGAGGGTGCTGTTGCTCAGTAAAAGTTACATAATGTTGCATTAATAACTGATACACTCACCTGGATGACTGTCGCAGTCTCCAGCACAGGCAAGATTGCTTTTAGTGGAGTTATCTGACAAACACAAAATTTGAAATGTATATACCCAAGCCAAGCAATACATACATACATACAAGAAACACATGATGGAGGGCATGAAGGACTTTGTAAATGTATACTGACTGCTCCAACATTCTTCAGGGCAGCAGTCATGGATATGACTGGGGTGGAGGTTTTGGATGGAGGCAGGGCCGGAGTGTTGGTAACTTCTTCTGGTGGAGACAGATTGGGCTGTGGAAGAGGACTGTCCGAGGTAGTTGAGACTGCTACTGCTGCTGCCGCCGCAGCGTTCCCTGCTGCCATGCCAACCTTCATCCCCCGAACAACAAGCTTCCACAACGCACAATACCCATCATTAGATTATACTTGGACCAGTAAGGCCAGGTAATGTTACTGACAGAGGAATGTTAGCTTGAAACAAAAAAATAAATGAGCTCACATGGTCCTGCCAAGCTCTCTTCTCTCTCTCATATGCCTCCTTCCTCTTCTTCTCCAGTTGCTCCTTCAGAACAGCAGCACGGGCATTTGCTTGGGCCTGTCAGGTATATATAAACATACAAAATTATGTATAGTGAAGCTATGACGAAATCTGTTTTAATAATCAAAATAAGAGTTATCCAATCCAATCTTATTTCCTCCAACTGAAAATTGCTTCCTACCAACTGCCATTTGATCTTTGAAATTTTAAGCGGTTCTATTTCATTCTTCCTAACCACCAAATTGTGGTGCTTTCGCACTGGATATCTCCAAATTGGATAAGTGCAGGCTGAGTAGTTATACCAACAAGGTCACCAGTGACTAGGATGACGTGTTTGTAACCCTCACATCATCACACAATCTGCTCTCTGCAATCTTCTCGCATCGGGGCAAATGGTTGCAGGTCAGATAAAGCTAGTCGCTTGTTGCTTCTTAACCTGAGGGTTGGATTTGCGATTCGTCGCCCACCAGAGGCTTTTTCTCGAACTTTGAATTAGTGGATGTTGAATCGTCAGCGTTCGCCGAGCTACAAACAGGTAAGTGATTTTGGCTGATATTGATTAGCCCTTTAGCCACTGTTTAGAGCAGCAGATCTTGTAATGACCAGTAAAACAACAGAGCAAACAAATCACAGGCTGAGATACTCATGAAACAGGGTCTGCTTATTTCAAGTTCAGAGTACAGGCCTGTTGTCGCATCACTATGTAGATGACAAAACATTACTTGCTGTTGTGTGTTCAGGATTCTTGCAGTCGTTGTGAGTTCATACTATTCCACAGCAGTATTTCCCCTACATGCAGGTGGTGCGCCTATCAGAATTATGACTACCATTGCTGAGTCAACTTCTCTGTTCATAACAACGATCATAAGAACAAGCACAGAGTATGCCTGTCGCGATAATGACTGAACTTGATAATTTTGCTGACCTCGATAATGTGCGCATTGTGTTTGAATGCGTGTTTATTTACATAAGAATGTCACCAACATTTAGGGAATTGTGCCGCTTCTCTTTGCATCTGATAGCGAGAGCAAAACACCCAGTGAGCAAACTGAGATGAAGTGAAAACATTTTGGGTTAAAGTGGATAAGAGAGGAGAGTCTAGGTATGGATGACATGGGCAGCTAACCAAGATGGCCTCATGCTGGTGACGGCAAAGGGCACTCACGAAAAAAAAGAGGAACGTTATCATTGGCGCGATCAGTTTTGTATCGCTTATTTTCATGTCATGTCACGTTAATGATATCATGGCACAGTGTGTGTCAGTTAACCTTGTCAGATTGGACATCCAACATTTTTCTTGATTTCTCAGAAACTCATTCATGGATCTTGATGAAAATAAATCTTGAACATTTAGGAATGAATGTGTGCAATTTGGTGCAGATCAAAATAAAAATTTGGATCTATTGAATTTAAATGTGGTTTCAAAAAGAGTGTTGGACCCTGGTGGAAGTAAGCGGCCTCTGAGTGCAATTCTTTCTCTTAAAAATCTGAAATATTTTGAAAATAAATATAGTTAAATAAATACAAATAGTATATTATAAAATATAAAAGTTTTAAGTTCCTTACAGACTCACCTTTAAAGCCTCTATCTTCCTTCTCCTGAGCTCTGCCTCCTCACTGGATTCCTGGCTGTCTGAACCATCACTGTCATACTGAAACAAACAACAACAACCGCCATAAGCCACAATGTCACAATGTCAGAGAAAAACAGTAAACACTTTTGTGGAAGGTATTCTAAGAATCTAAGAGACGATCATTGTACCTTCTCTCCTCTGAGTCGAGCTTTGATCTGCTGACGCTCATTGAAATTCAGCAAGCGGATCTGCCTCAGTTTCTTCAAGTACTCCTGACAACAAATACAATACGAGTGTTACATATTGCGTGGTATAAACACTTACACTGACACTGAGTAGTATGGAGCATTGATATCTGCAGTCACATTCAAAAAAATTTAAATAGCATACACGGTAGCACTTCTAGAATGTGAAAGCTTCATTCAACACATATGATGTTAGCATCTGCATGGTTACAGACCATTTATTCAGGCAGAATAGTTGTGCAGTTGTCAGTGCAATAAAGATGCTTACACTTATGTATTCCAGTCAAAGCAAAAAACATGTGAGACACTGAAAAGCTGAGGTGGTGAGGTTATTCAAAATAGGACCAAACACACAACAAACAAAAACAATGGTATTCATTGTTTATCGTTGTGAAGACTAACAGCCATTAAATGGTTCACATTGGACAAACAGTTCACATTGGACAGAGGAACACCACACATTATGGAAGGGGTTGGCATGGGTCTGAGCTGCTGGTTTGAATTATGGGCGTGCTTGAGGGATTTTAGTGCACACATACGAGACGTGCCGGTCAGACGTGCTATGAGTGAGGCGGTGTGTGAGGCTGGGCATCCGAGCCAGGGCTCCTACCTCCTCTTCTTTGTTGGCTCTGGGTCTCCTGCACTGAGCTGAACCAGCCCGGCTTCCATAGAGTGCAGCCAGGTTTTGCCGGGTTCCCTGTTTACCATTTGATTTAACCACATTTTAGAAAGGACGCAGGCCTCACATCCAACTGTAACAACAGTCACGAGTTGGGGCCAGGATATATTTAAAGCTGCATTAATCAAGGGTTTTATATTAATACTGAATCAAATTACTACATGTTAAGACAGTGAGGCCACACGTTAGGATGAACCCACAGAATTATCTCTGATGCTTTTTAGCCTATTCAGCTTATGGCCTACAAATTTGTCATTTGGTTCAGTCTTACCACTTTCATCAAAACTGTTTCCAGGAAAACATTGATAAACAGACTGTGTGTTACATGTCAAGCACCAAACAGCAAACATATATCTATCCATCACCTATCTAATTAAAGAAATCTCTGTATACTCATGTCTGTTCATCTTATCAGCTTTACACTTGGCATGTGTATGGTTAAACAGTGAACAGCTCTTTTTGCAGCAGCGTTGGTGCAGCTTCAGGGTTCTGTGTTTGAGCTATTTGAGCAGGCAGTATATTCTACAACTTGGCGGCAGAAAAAGCTCTGAAACAAACAATTCACTTGGCTTATCTAATTGATAAGATTTAGGTTCTTTCACTTCTTATACAGTTTGTTTTAAGGCGTTGCCATTATGTACAACGGGCAAGCAAATTACCATAGACTTAGATAGCTTCATGGTTCTTGGACTATGATATAAAAGTGACTCATTCTCACTGCAATTCACACAGCATTGCGTTGTTTGATTCAGTGTTAATACTGGAATTAATGCTTATTGGAGCTCTTGAATTCCTATTATTTGAAAGAGATACATCAACACACACAGTTTGTGAAAGGTCATAGTCGACAACATGGAAAAGGGTTGATATATCAATAAAAAAAAATGTACACTCAATGTGGTTACCCTTAATATTCCAGTGTAAGTCCCACTACGTACCAGTTGTCCTTCAGCACGGACTTTGTTGAGCATAGCTTCTCTCTTACGCTGTAAAAACTCCTCAACCTGATTAGCACGGCCAGGAGCCACCTGACCACGCTGCCTGAAAACAGAATAAGACACTTAGTACTAAACATTTACATGCGATGACAACAGATGTGTAGTGTTATTTACTGATTAGAGAGAGGCTACTTGACCGACCTACTGAAACGAGCTTGTACAGAAATGAACTGCAGTCTCTGAAGTTCTCTCTTGATTGCATCGTGGTTTAAGAGATGGGCAGGGCTGCTGGGCAGCACTGGTCCAGCTGCAGCAGGTACACTTCTTACATACACAAACAGATAACCCTGTTAATACGATGAGTTTCACTGCATAACATGTCTGATAAAGGAAGACGTGGGATCTCACCGAATGGGACTGCCCGGTGTTGCAGAGGATGCCTCCCTACCAATGTCTTTAGGCCTAGGTTTAGACATGTGATCCAGAGCAGCGTGGTAGGCTTCATAAGGACTTTTGCTCGGCACAGAGCCTGGGACAGGGGCGCCAACACCTGCAGCCCTGTTTCGACCACCTACAAAACACTGAGATTGCAGGAGAAAGTTTGTTGTGAGCAAGAAGTGTGTATGCTGTACTTAAATGTAAAAGAAGGATATCTTGTAGAAGATCTTTGTATTATTAAACATAAATGGGTGTCCAGTACCTTCCTCTCTGGGCTGCTACCTCCACTAGAACTCAGAACGTGCTTCCAGCCCTGTTCTCTGGCTTGGTTTATACGATTGATCTGTAAAAGATCACTGTTTCATAGACCCCGTTCAGAGCTGGGATTAACATGCTTCCTGAGTGATCCAATCACAAGTGGTCAGCACAAGTACAGGTTTGAACAAACCCTTATATATCCTGAATGCGTCCTGAGATCTGATTACTCACATCACATTTTTTTCCCTGTGTGAACGCCAAGGTGTTCTGGGCCATACATTAAGGATCGCCTACTCAACTGTCGCCTCTAACCTGCTCCAGTTTCAAGGAATCAAACATTCTTTTATACTAGTCAGAGCGCATACATAGATTTGTTTGTAGCCACAATATCAACACTGAACGACAAATGATGATTGATGCTTTTTTCTCCATAAGATAAAATCTTTCCTGATGGCAGAGCTGCCGTATTTCTGTTCATTCAGACCCTCCCGCTCGGTCTCTTTCTCTCTCTCTGGCTCTCGCTCTACTCCCTCTATCTCAAACCCACACACACACACCAACATTGTCATTGGACACATCTGTTAACTGAGACTGGGTTAAAACAACATAATTAAGTCAAACACAAATGACGCAAGTGTTTAAGGTATGAACAGACAAACTTAGAGTTGACCACTTGTGATGGGATCTCTCAGGATGGATGTTAATACCAAGTCTGAAAAGGGCCTTAGTACATTGACCCTTGCAAAAGCTTATCACTGTGGTGACTCAATTTAATACATAAAGGAACAAATTCTTTGAGAATATAGGACGAGATGTTGAATATGCCTCGAACGTTTGAAGGTCTTCTGCACAATTTAGATTACTGCCTACTAGTAGATGTCAGCAGGTGTTAGATGCCACCAGCGGATGTATGGGACATAACTTCACAGTTGTGCACCTGACAAATGCACAACAAGCATCATAAAGTGCTTAGGGCTTGTAATCAATGATACAGACCAAACTTGAAGGTTCGCTGAGGCTAAAGGTAAATCTGACAGGCTACTGACTTGTATGGCAGTACTATGAAAACCATGTGGGTCATTCAGTAGATCAGGCATCATTTCTTCCTTGCCTTTTTAAACTAAACACTTTCCCTTTTTTGAACAAGATAGAGAATATCCCTTATAATAATATCCATCTGCACTCACCTTTTCCTTTTCATATCTCTTCATTTGCTCTGCTTTAAACAGGAACATCTGGAGATGACATAGATAACAGAGACAACTGAAAGTGGGAAAAAGATTACAGACTTTAACGATAGTACTCAACACCGTGCTCACCTGCTCTCTCTGGTTCCTTTCTTTCTCAATCAGCTCCATCTTCTTCTTTCTGATCCCTTCCTGCAGTTTGAGGAAAAAGCATGTCAATCAAAACAACGGCATCTTTAAGAAACCCACCTTGAGGCAAGAGGAGGAGAACAGCTCTGTGACTGGGCAGGCGGGCGAGGAGGGAAAGGTCAGTTAAAAGAGAAATCAAGCAGAACATTTCAAATAGAGCCGGGGGATGAAAACGGGATCAAGCACAATGAGAGAAGGAAAACAAAAAATGCTGATAGGAAGACACACATTTTAATGTGTGTGTAAATGGGAAAAGAAAAAGGAGGGGAATCCAACAGTAAATACAAGTTACGTGGGGCTCTCAGCTGTACCTCTTGTTTTTTCCTCTCTTCCTTGTCCTCTCTTCTTTGGGAGGGTGCTGGGAGAGGGGCCTGAGCAACATATGACACCGGGGTTCAGAGGTTGCCAACACACTATGATGTTAAGACAGACACTCACACACACACAGATGGAAGAAGCCTCCAACATGCCAGACTAGGAGCTCAATGTCAAACACAACTTTTTTAAACACAGAGCAAAAAAACAACAACAATTCAGGAGTGAAGCTCAAAAATCCAAGCAACTTGTCATCAACTTCTACAGCCTACTGACCGGTTTATGTTTAACAGCTGGTTTCCTCTCTGCTGGCTTTTTGGCTCCATCTGAAAACTTCTTCGCAGTTAAAGGCACTCCGTATTTGGCGGCTGGTTTGGTGATCTTCTGGGCTGGAGTGAGTGGTATGGACCCAGCGGCGGAACGCTTGGCTGCTCATACAAGTGAAAAAAAAAGCAGAGACTGTGTGTGACCATGCTGACTAACGATAATAATCATAACTTCATTTGTATTGCACTTATTTAGACAAGGCTACAAAGGGCTTCACACAAACGTCCATGGCAAAAATTCAAATTAATACTCTTTTAAAGCTCTAAATCTCTCTCTGTACTTGCAGTACTCATGTTAAAGCAGTGTAGGATTTCCACAAATAACTCTCATAAGAGTACTATAGTATATTGAGGAATTCAGTTGTCCCACACACACTTTTTTTCAAAATACATTTTAGTCCATTTAAAAGATCCTTGAATTATATAAAACATACAGTTTCAAAAAGTATCCTCACATTTCAAATTCAGTTGCTGTGTTTACTTACCCGGTGCTCCCTGCAACACGCCCACTTTAGGCTGCTTGAGGAGGGGAGTGTGGCGGAATTCCTGAGCAATGAGCTGGAATCAGTAGAGAATTCAATTAAAATGCATTTACAGCCTAGACGAGGTCAAATTCTGACTGGATCAAACAACAAGTTGTACCTGTGGTGTGAGGAACTTCTCTATCCTACAGGACAAGTAAGGTTTGTCGAGGACAGTGCTGACTGATGGCCTTTCTCTGGGGTTGCGTTTAAACAGCTGTGCCAAGAGAGAGCGGAGTTCTTGGGAGTAGTGAAAAGACACAGCAGGGTATGAGCCGCGAATGATCTTCAGGACTAGGTTCTTCATGTTGCCAGCCTCAAACTGTGAAGCAGAGCAGAGCATTATGAAGATATCACTGAGGGAAACCAAGTAGTCATACTGTGTGGAGTAATGGTGTGATTAAAAATGTAAAGAAACACATATTTGATAATGAAGCACTCAATACTGATGACACATTCTTTGAAACTTAGCTTGTTAACCCTTAAACATACAGAATATATAAGGAAGAAATTAAAATCAGTATGTGAGAGAAAAGACTACAGTGCAACATAAGAACAATTATATCCACATTATTTAGTAAACCACTCACACACGGAATACTTACTGCATGCTTAAGAGTGCACATTTCATACAGGACACATCCTAGGGCCCAAATATCACTGCAGATGGAGGGAGAGTAGGGAAAGTAAGAGGAGAGAACATACAAATGGATTGTGCAGGGGAAATGTTCAGGGGTAGGTTTACAGTACAGCCATTCATTAATGTATCAGTTGTTTGCAGTTCCGGGGAGAAAAATGAATTGATTGCTGAGCTACTCCACATTGAACATTGAGTTGTAGGTTCATTAAATTAATTGGCTGTAACTAAAGTGGATTAGATTACACACACATGTTAAAAGAAAATCAATACTCGCTTGCTGTTGCAGATATACACAGGAAGGTTCACTCGATAAAGCAGAGACATGACACCTTTACATCACCCAGGAGCCACAGACTCTAACTCACTAACATTAACTCATGCATGACTCATTGTTTAATGGGGGAAAGTGCTTGTCCTCAGGATAACAACTACATATCCATTTACACCACATCTACTACAAATACAACAAAGTGGTCCAGAGCATCAAGTTATTACCTTTTGTTGTTGTATGGTTTATTTTCGCAAATCTCTGGTGATAGGTAATATGGTGTTCCTATACAAGTCCTTGCCAGCTCTACAGTGCTGAAAATGGGAAGAGAATGAAACGCAAATTGTTGGATAATTAACTATTCCCGAATCATGGCTTTATAGGGATCTGCTGATCTATTTAGATGACATAGGTACAAACCTATTTAGAACCCTTGCTATTCCAAAGTCCCCAAGTTGGACAGTCCCATCCTTCGTTAAAAAAATATTCTGTGAAGAAACAGAATTTTATGATAAATGACAAATCATTGCCTGTAATGACTGAGGAAGGTTCATGTGGTGCATAGAGCAATACCTGTGATTTGATGTCCCTGTGCAGTATTTTACGATCATGAACATGCTTCAGTGCCAGGCAAATCTGCACAAACCAATCCATGATCTAGGCAAAGGAACAAATGGTAAACACATATTACACAGTATCAACTTTCCCTGTATGTTAACATTTGCAAATCTAATGACAACTAAGGTAAATTAAAGAAGCATACAAATAGTCTAAAAAGATGTCAAAGACTGGTGAGTATGGAAATCTAGAATAGCATCCAATAGTGAATGGCTTACTTGATCTTCAGAGAACAGTACTCCTTTCTGAGAGTTGATCTTCTTGAAGAGGTCTCCGCCCTCACAGTAGTCCATCACAATAAACAGACAACCCGCTTCTGAAAAGTGTAGAATTCAGAGCCAAGTAATATTATACTCATTATATGTAGTACATTGGGAAATATGTGCAGAGGATCATCTCTGTGGTTCTTTCTGGTTGTTGCGAAGATCTTAAGTGATTTATTTATTCATGTGAATACCTTCAAAAGAATCCTTATACTGGACAATGTTGGGGTGACTCATTTTGGCAAGAACGGCGACTTCCTTTCGAGATTCCTGCCTCTCTCTGTTTGGCATCTGTCAAAGTTAAAAGGGAAAGAGGATGGATGAAGGAGCTTGGCAGTGAAAGGGAGCTCATGTTAATGGTTACATGTGAAGCTTGTGAAATAATGTGCATAGAACTTACTCCAGATATGCCAATCTCCTTGATGACATACTGGTGTCCATCCTCTTTTGATCTGACAAGGAGGGCTTTTCCAAATGAGCCTTCCCCGATTTTCTTCAGCTTTTCGTACTTGTCCATGTTACTGGAATGAGTGGCGCCTCGTGCTGGGTCTGCAGAGAGATTAAGCTAATTAATTATTATCGTAAAACGCAATAGTTTCAGATTGTCAGATTTACCTTTAACTTTAGCCTACCCTCAGTTTCGGCTTTTAACGTTATTGTGAATAAAAGACAGAAACACCTTGTACAACTAAAGATTATTATTTTCAACAAACAGTTTGACAGAGCCATATATGATGGTAACAAAACTGTTCCTGGTCTCCCCTCTTGTCTTCTCCCTTCACCCCAACCGGTTGAGGCAGATGGCCGTCCACACTGAGTCTGGTTCTGCTGGTTGATTTCTCTCCACAGTCGCCAAAGCACTTGTTCATTGTTGGAACCCCTGGGTTTCTCTAAACATGTTAAGGCCTCGACCATAATATGTTGTGATTGGGTGCTTAAAATGGAACTGAAATTAAAACCTTTTCCTTTTTTGCAGTAGATATTTTGAAGCACTTTGTAACCATGTTTATATAATTGCCATGCAAGGAAAGTTATCATTATCCTTATTATTATATTATATTATTGTTGTTTTTGTTGTTGTTGTTGTTAAGTTCAGACATGTCGCTGGTGTGCCCTCCCCATCGAGCTGCCCTGTCACACAGAGCAGGGGGTTTTGTCTCCGGCTGTGATGCTGGGACACAACACACAGTACCGCGGGTAGCATCATTGCTAACGGTGCCGTGGCCGCACTGGGAGAGCAGCCCGCCGTACATTAAATACACAACCTGTAAGTAGACGACACGCAGACTACTGACATTAGCGAGGCTCACTTGGTAGCAGCGAATACAAGTATTTATGTGTCTGTTACTTTTCTTACCATTAGTCTGTTTCACTGCTGTGTCAGAGCTGCTGGGACCTGCTGCCGCTCCTCGCGCTCTCAACCTAACGCAGCTCTCTCTTGGTGCATTTCCATTGGCCGTCTTCCTATTTCTCGACCGTGCATTGGTTCGTATAGCTGTCGGTCAACTTCCGGGGTGAATAAGGGGCCTAGTCAGTGTGGAAATTTCTCTTACCATGGCAACCCGTGTAGCAACCATAGACTGGTACCAAACACAGGTCGACCGCGGAAGTGTGGTGACGGTGACAGCGAGCTGAACCACAGCTCATTCGCTTCTACCGCCGCCGTTAGAATATCAAATTACCCTAAAACTATGGAGGCTAAGATTGCTCCTAATTAAAAATAAAATGTCCAAATAGGAAATTTGAAAGAGCTACAATTAAAACTGTTATTATTTTACGACACCACAAGGAATAATCGGGTCATAATTACAGTTTGAAAGAAAAGGGAAAGACCGCATTTAAACATCCTACATAAAATACAGAGCTTCATTTTACTTGAATAAATGTCAGACTACTGGTTATGGCAACCTGATGCAAACCATGTTCAATGGTAAACATCTTTGGAATTTCAAATCTCTAAACTAGTATTATTTTTAACCGCATGTTTCTGAGGAAGGAAGCATAACAAGTAAACAGATTCAACAAGAGACACACATTTTGTAACATTTTTAATTGAGAGGTTGTATCTATAGAATATATAATAGGACAGCAAAGAAAGACCATACATGTAGTTGAGCAAAACTATGACATGGATTCAGAAAATGGGAAAAATAGAGAGAACATAATTAATTTTTCACAAATGACACACTGGTTGAAAATGTGCAGTTAATACAATACACATTAGTTGTGCAGTGTTTCTTCAGATGGCCCTGAAGAAATATCGAGCTTCACACATCTGGTCTGTCAATATCTCGTCTCCAATATCTTCCAGTCTGATCTAAGTAATATAAGTAGAGTTTGCTCTGAGGTTTATGTTACTCTTGTAGGTGTATTTTCAAACGTAAAAGTCTCATAACGACTTTCCAAATATGTCTTTTCAAAACGTTGATCTCAGAGCCCACGTTTGTGGCTCGGTGGTCACGTGGGGTGCAGCAGCACACGCCTCCTTGTTGACTGTGTCGCGGACTGTGTGTGGATGACGCACTGAGGCTCAGCGCGAAGATGGCTCCCTTCCCGGACGAGGTGGATGTTTTCACTGGCCCCCACTGGCGAATGAAGCAGCTGGTGGGCTTATACTGCGAAAAGGTGAGTCCAAACGACCGTCCGTGCTTAACTTGCAGTTTTACAGCGGGATAAATGACGCGTGTGGCCCACGGACCAGTGAACGCCACATAGCGCGCTAGCGAGCTAGCTTGGCTACTTGGGAAGCGTTCGGTGTCTCCGTGGTCAGACTCGTGAACGTCAAGTCAGCGTTGCACAGAGACTTCCACTCAGCCAGCACTGTGGGACCTGTTTCCGATTATCCTGCTCAAACTCAGAACAACCCATCCCCTGTCTACTCAGATAGGACATGCTAACAGCTTTAGCTAGCTTGACTCACTTGCAGGGTAGCTTGTTATGCAACGAGAATCAAGTGTCACTAAATAGTTTACAAGGCTCCCACGAACTGCGATACGAATATAACACTGAGCATCTCCAGGCTGACAAGGCTAACAAAAAAGTCCCTTTAGCAAAACCGACTAAGGCACTGCGTGTTTTCTAACGTAATCTGGAGCCAACTGCTGTAACGTCACTTTACAGTTTCTGCCGTAAAGACGCTCACTGCAGCTGTTCTTTCTCAGGGCTTCTACCGGACCTACCATTTTTCGTGATCTACCGCCACCAGCAAAAGTTCTAGCGCTGTTATTTGTCCAGGAATCTTGGCTGACAGTTTTGTTTGTTTTTCCACAGCTGTCAAAGACCAACTTTTCCAACAACAATGATTTCCGCTCATTTCTCCAGTCCCTCTGCGCCACCTTCAAGGAGTTCAAGATGCATGAACAAATCGAGAATGAGTACATTATCAACCTGTTGCAACAACGCTGCTGCACTGTGTACAATGTGCACTCTGACAACAAACTCTCAGAGATGTTGACCCTCTTTGAAAAGGGACTACACAGTGTTAAGGTAAATAGGGATAATTTTTTTTGATTGATTTACTTTTGACATGGCTCAGCAGAAAAATACTAGGCTTTACCTAAGAGGGTCATATGTGAGTTGTGCAGAACTCAGCTGATACTTGCTGCTCAATGGTGGGGTAGAACACTGTCATTAGAATAACTACCATGTGAGTCAGACAACAGTTGTAGACATCAAAATTGTTATTTTTCGTGTGTACATGCTAATTGTAAGGACAGGTAATGTAGTGTATCTCTTTTAAAATGTTATTTATTTATAAGCTTTTTGACAATTTGTTGCACCCAACCAGGTTTTTGTGTAAAATCTATGGGGTTACGAATTAAGACTTTGATATTAAGAATATGGCAAAATTAAGAAAGAATTAGTCTGGATTGTTTAAGGGAGGGGTGGTTTTATTTATGATCTGCCTAACAGAGTGCAAGACTTATTGTTCTCTCTCCAGCCACAAGCCACCCAAAAGCATGGGCTCATCAGGATGATGCAATTGTGTAAATCTTAACATCCGCTCTGCCCTAGTCGGTTTGGAAAACAGACAGCAGCATTCTTCTGCTTTGGGTTGAGAAAAAACGTTTTTTCGAAAATTTCCGATGATGTCATATTGAACATCCTCACTTGATTAAGAGACTCTTAAGAATATTAGCGCAGAGAAGATTATACAACATAATTTCCATATTGAATAATCCTACTGGGATATATGGATGACCAGACATTTGGTTATAAAGAGAATAAAAATACCTAATAGTAGATATTGTAGATGCGATTGTAAAGACTGAATAATTAAATATTGTAGATGTGCCTGTAAAGATGTCTGAACTTGTATGCTCCTCACTGATTTCCTTGTATTGATAATTGTTCTGTGTTTTAGAGTGAATATGAGCAGCTTAACTATGTCCAGCAGCTGAAGGAGAGACTAGAAGCTTTCACACAAGACTTTCTGCCCCACATGAAGGAAGAAGAAGAGGTACAAGATGGTTGCTTATCTCTGTTTTGTTTTTTTACTTTTTGATTGGTTGAGAAAGGATGGATAAAACTAAACTGCGGTCATGAACAACAAAGGAAAGAACAGAAAACAAACTAGAAAATACCTCCCTAGAAAATTGTAATGTGTGAAGCGTGCTTCCTGACGGGTCCAGAGACTGTTTTTGAGAGAGAGAGAGAGATATTGATTGATTGGTTCTTTCGTTCTTTCGTTCTTTCTTTCTTTCTTTCTTTCGTTCTTTCTACTGGCCCACTTGAAAAAGGTGAAATCTTTCACCATTGAAACTTTCTAAGATAAAAGTTCTTCCCGCTGTTTTTTGCAATTTTTGGGTGAACCTTTCGGCGAAAGTCTTACGCCGGGTTCACACCGGAAGCGACGCCGAAGCGCTGCGCATTACTAATAATATCACATACTTCTGCTGTTCATCAGCCTGCAGTAAAAACGGCATTTAATCATTTTTTTCAAGCATATACTTACTTGTTGCTCCAACATTAACTGCAACAGCGTCCCAACATGTACCTTTTTTGGTATTTATACAACATATGCTGAGAATCAACAACTCAAGTTACTTCTCCACTTCAATGATTAATTTAATGTCATCCATGTTGAAGAGCTTCTCCGCTGTTAGCTCCGGTAAATGTCGGGTGTCGAGGGTAAATTACGTATTCTCTACTCAAGCCTATGTGGAGAATACGTAGCCCCCCCCCCCTCTCTTTTTTATCTTCATGACTGCTTGTGTGGCTGTAGTGGATGGGCAGAGGGGGACATTTAATAATGTGGTTGGTAAAAGTGGTAAAATTAAAACTCCAAGACAACAGAACGTGAATACAAAGTATGGGATGCATATTTGATCATTTATATCATATAAAATATGTCATCTATATCGTTTAAAATCATTTTTCAGTGTGTTTCCTGTCGCAATACGCTCGCGTCAAGCGGAAAAAATAGACTCGACGCCGAAACGATCGCTTCACGGCGCGAGGCAGCCGCGGCACAACGCGGCGCTTCAGCCTCCGGTGTGTTCAGCACTGCGGTTTAACATGGGAGTGGATGGGGGCCAGAGGATTGGCGCTGCGCTTACGCCTCGCTTCGGCGTCGCTTCCGCGTCCAGTGTGAACCCGGCGTTAGAAAAGTCATAGCCCACCATTCCCGACCAATGTGTTTATTGTGCATGTGCAGGAGAAGTAGCGGGACAAATGTATGGCAGAGGAACGAATAATAATAAGTATGGGGAATAATAACATATGTGCATGCATTGCATTACGGCACACATAATTAGTGGAAACTCATTTTAAATGCGTTTGTTCATAGCTCAGTAATTTGCAGTGTTTGAAACCGCTTGTAAACTGAGGAGATTGTTTCCAGGTGTTTCAGCCTATGCTTATGGAGTACTTCACCTATGAGGAGCTCAAAGACATCAAGAAGCAGGTGATAGCACAACACTGCAGCCAACATCAATGGGACTGTGCCGCTGAGGTACTGAAGGGCTTCACTTTGTGGAGCCAGGCGGAGGAACTGCAAAAGGCCTTTAAATATGCGGATCATGAGAAGACAGATTATGGTTAGTGGGTAAATTCATATATGTTGAAACTGTTGTGTCTCAAACCTGATTTGAGGTTCTTTCCCCTTTTGCCAGTTTGTCCTGAAAGTAAAATGTTGGTACATACAAAAGTTATTCAAATGCAAATAATATTGTATCAAAAAATCAAAACCAGTTTTATACTTGATCTAGTAAAAATACCAACAGAGCTGAATCCAACTTGTAAATCTAAAGATCAGTTTTTTTTATATCATTCACAGCTGCTTATTTGTAGCATTTGTAATATTTTGGTCATTTGGTCTGACCAACATAGCTTTTAAAAAACTTCCGTTTGAATAAACAATGATCACATTGCAACAGTAACATTAAGATCCTGCTGTGAAATTGGGGGTTTTCCCAGCAGTTGCTGATGAGACATAGTATGTATTCAAGTGTTCTAGTACGCCATGACATTGTCAGTGAGCCAATTTACACAATAGGGTTGAGTGGTGTTTGGGTTTTTTCTGATCACGTGCTTAATCTATACTTTTAAAATGGTTCCAGAACCAGATACTTGCTTTTATTTATGTTGAGAGCAGCCTTTTTGTAAATTCTAAATATTATATTTTTTAAACGGGACACTGTTGGACTTTAAGTCATTACCGTTGAAAAAGATCTATGTCATACTTTTGGTATATGACTAACAAGCTAAGCTCTTTTTTTGTCTTTCTCAGAACTGGAAAAGAAAAAGGATTCTTCAACCCACATCTCCCAGCTCCCTACAGAAATTATGCTGAGGCTGTTCCATTATTTGGGTCCTCAAGATCTGTGTCGCTGTAGTCAAGTGTGCAGCTCCTGGTCAGAGCTTTCTAAGACCGGCTCTCTGTGGAGGCATCTCTATCCTGTGCGCTGGGCCAGAGGTAAACCGCTGAAAGCTGGCGAATACCTTAGAGCAAAGACTTTGTTGTATTCAGTTGAATATGATGTAGTAGTACACTGCTGTTAAATGTGTGTGTCTGAAATGTAGGTGATAATTACTGTGGTCCACCAGGGGAGCTGTACCAGGAGCCCGATGACGAGTGGGTGAAGAGTCGGCAGAATGAGGGTCGGGCCTATCAGGAATATGATGAGGATGCTGATGTTGATGAGTCTGGTAAGATTTTGTCTTCACAACTCAGTTAGTGACTAAAATAACAAAACAATTACATTACATTTCATTTAGCTGACGCTTTTATCCAAAGCGACTTACAACAAGTACATTCATCCATGAGGTACAAACCCAGAACAGCAAGAATCAAGCTAGTACAATTTGATTCAAGAAAAGCCAATTTATTATTCCTAGTATGCGATGTGACATTTTCAGAAAGTGTAATTAGGGATGTGCTTTCCCTACTTACAAACCCTTTCATACCCTTTGGTAAGTAAAAAACAAATTAAATTTTTTATACAGCATCTTAAAGGTCTAATCGGTATGAAAAGGAACAGGTGGTTGTTTCGGTTTGGGTTGGCGCAGTTGGCTTAGTGCACAGTGCAAATGACTGAGACACAGAAAGAAGCACTGCGTTACTTACAGTTTACTGACTGGTAAAAACTGTTCACAGTCCAAACATTTATGAAAAGAGTCCAAATTAATACTGTGAGCAGACTTGGTGGAGCTGTGCATGGCTCCCTAGTGCCTGCCCCGGACATGGTGCTGTGGTTGTGCTAGGTGCCTTATCCCTTGGGCTGTGGAGCAGTTTGTGTTCCATGCGTCGGTAGCCAGTGTTTATTTATCGCAAGTCATATCGTCATCGCGACTTCAACAGCATAATCGCATATTGCATGTTTTCCTAATATTGTGCAGCCTTAGTTCACATAGTTTTGTTGTGACGCCCGTCACCTTTATCTACCTTCTATGAGTTTGCACTAAAGTGAGAAAGGTGCTGCCTTTAGACCTCAGGTTCCACTCTGACATAAATGTAGTAAACAGACTTTTGTCCATTCTACCAAAGCAACCATTAAAAACGGAAATTCTCATGTTGTTGTTTGTGTCTTGTCAGATGTGTCGGACCACTCAGTAGGCTCTCTGGCAATTAACAATGCTCGGCGGGAGAAGAAGCTTCTGAATGGGATTATCCAGAATCTACTGCCAGCTGTGGGCCCATCTGTCAAGTCTATTGTTTTGGCATACAGTTCTACAGTCTCGAGTAAAATGGTATATCATTTGTTTATTTTTTCACTCTTAATTGTCCAGTACGTGAATATGAAAAAATATTAGACAGAACTATTACATAACAGATTAAATTAATGTTGACTACATTTTTTTTCCTTTCCCAGGTCCGTCAAATCCTCAGTCTTTGCCCCAATATTATTCATCTGGATCTGACTCAGACTGATGTTACAGATTTCGCATTTGACAGGTAAATGTAAACAATCAGTGATTTCTGATTATGCTATGGTATCATTTACAAAGTTTATATACTAGAGCCACAATTGATGAAGCCCTAAATTTGCTGAGTGCCAACCCTGTTCAGATTTCTTATGTGCAGGAAACATAGTACTCACCACGTGTTCCTTGGATCCTCCTTCTTACAGCTGGTCATCTGTTGGAGCTTGTCTCTCTCTGGAGCACCTGGATTTGTCGGGATGTGAGAAGATCACAGATCACACCCTGAAGAAATTGTCTTTTGGGCTTGGCGACCTCACGTCTTCGACCTGCTTTGACAAGCGTGTAGACCGACGAGCCAAGCTCCTGAAAAGCTCCACAGTACCCATCACACTCATGGATGAGAGAGACCTTCATCCAGTGGGACGGAAGCGACAGGCCATCGTTTTCAAGCAGGGGACTGGTCGTTGGGGGACTGCCCGCAGGCCCGCACAAGTTTGGGTACTGGACTCCTCAGACCTTGCTGATATCGAAGACGCTGCAGAATGGAGCGGTCGTGGTGGAATGTCTCTTCCTGATGCAGAAAACTTCGTTGAGACGCAGCTTTTGGGAACCTCGTGTTCTTGTAGGAAGAGCAGGGGACGCGGGCACAGGACAAATGCCTCCTTTTTACATCAGCAATATTCCATGACTGGGGAAATGTTCTGTGGTCACTCCACCTGCTGCACTAGCGACATGGCCCTCAGGACTTTTATTGGGCCCCAGTGCGAGTCAGGGACCACCAGAAACATCACTGCAGAATTTCGGACTAAGTGCTCCTCATTTGAGGGCCTGCAGTGTCTGGAGCCTGAAAACAGGACTGACCAATCAGAGACAAAACGCTCACTGAGATTCCTCAGTCTCTCTGGATGTTACCAAGTCACAGATTTGGGCTTGAGGTAAAGACCATGCATTACTGTTTTGCAAACACATCAAAAAATCTCACTTCCTTCATACTTAAAATTGCCTGAACTTTCCAAACTAATGTGGGTTTATTTGGAGGTTAGTTTCTTCAGAGTGTAGTAATTCAGTGGCAACTAAAAACAGAACGTGGTGCATGACTGTTGTCATTTGGGAATGGACACATTGCCACTTAGCTTGATAAACTTTCTCTATGCAACCCTTCACACACACACAATTTGTGTGAGATGCAGCGTGACTGTTTTTCATAATCACAAATAAGAGCCTGACAGATTTTTGAGCCTTGATGCCAATACCAATATAATGGAGTGAAACATTTCTGATACCGATTATTGGCTGATAATTCCCAAGATGTTTATATCACACCCTTATGTCAATTCTTTGTAATTGAAGCTTTAAAACCCTTATTATAAATAACAACATATTTAAAGAAAACACAAACTCAACCAAATATATATTTTTATTTCCGAATTTCTTATTGAAAATGTTTGCATTGTTTGTTCTGTAAAAATATTGTTAATAGAATTGTTGGCACATATTAGCAAGCATCACAGATGCATTTGTGAAAGAGAGATATTGGCAGATTTTTATTGGCCAACTCAAAGTGGTTCGGCTCTTGTCAAAAGGCTCATCAAGGTACATCTCCATTAGTTGACACCTTAGCTCAGGTTATTAGAGAGAGGCAGGCTTTGCAATTGAGACATGATTATCAGTTTTTATGCACTGTAATGAGGTTACATTGTGCTGTGTGTGTGATTCAGGGCTCTGTCTCAGCGCGGAGGGCTTCCTGTTCTGGAGCATCTCAACTTGTCCGGCTGCCTCTTCATCACTGAGGTGGGGCTGCAGGAGCTGGTGTCTGCCTGTCCTTCCCTCAATGATGAACACTTCTATTACTGCGACAACATTAACGGTAACACAAGTCAAACACAAATTCATACATGCTCATAATCTAGTACGGTATTGTGTTTGTGTGTAAATATATAAATTTGGAATAGAAATGATATGTGAGGTATTGCAATGTGGCAATTGTAACACACATTACTAACCCCACTTGCATAGCATGTGCCCTAGTGTAAGTAACCATTGCTGCTGAGGTGGAAGGTAAGTAGGTATTACAGTAGCCAGTATGATTTCTTCAGCATTGTGTGCCATATGTCTACTTCATTTATATGATAACTTGAGAATTTGAGAATATTGTGGATGTGAGGATGCTTGTAAGCTTTTCCAAGTTGGCATGCAGTTGAGTAAGATAATTACTGTGTGGTGTTTCTCTTCAGGTCCCCACGCAGACACGGCCAGCGGCTGCCAGAACCTACAGTGCGGCTTCAGAGCCTGCTGTCGCTCTGGAGAGTGATCCTGCCTGGCTATGCTCTCCTCAAATGTCAACGTCTCCTTTTTATTGCACTTTATCCTGGGAAAACCATTTGCTGTATTTTGTGTCACTTAAAAAATGTTTTGGATGAAACTGTAATTTTGCTCCTGTATTTTTCCATTTCCATCTATATTAAATGGAAACAATCTTTTGGAAAAGGAAACTTATGATAAAGGAATTTAGGCATCTGCAAATGTACATCCTGTTTCCTTTTTTTGGTTTTGAAAAGTAAAAAGTATAGAAACAAACACCAAGTACCAAGTGTTTGCTGTATTTAAAGGATTTCCACAAAATTATTTGGATTCATGCTTCTTCCTTCTCCCAAAGTTAAAAGTAGTAGATGCCATGTCGGTCTACACGGAGGAGGCAGAACATTGTGATCGCAGTTGAAGCAAATACTAAAACACTGATTATCTTGTATCATTGGCACACATACAATAAGATGACATTTAACATTTGAATTAGCAGATATTAGTACAATATAGTCAGCTTTCCTACTGCTTCACTTTTTTCATTTATTGTCTAAGCTGGTACAAATCCTTCAGGTCAAATTATGTGGCTACTTTAGATGAGTTTTATTACATTACATTTCATTTTGCTGACGCTTTTATCCAAAGCGACTGACAATAAGTGCATTCAACCCCGAGGGTACAAACCAAGAAAAAAAGGCAAGACTACAAAGTGCTATATTTAAGTGCTACTAAATTGTTAATTTCAAAATTGTATTCAAGGTATAGTCCAGGGCTAGGCAACCTTTACTATCGAAAGAGCCATTTTGCCCCTTATAAGTTATAAGTTATATATATAGTCATACAATATATATAAAAACTATAGTTTTTTGCATTAATTAAATTATATAACGAAAATAAAAAAATACTGTTGACATTTAACTGCTATTTTTACCTGTTACAAAAAAGGAAAACACCAAACTCTTATGAAGAGAACACAATACATGTGTAGGCCTACTTTGAAATAAATGAAACACAGAACTATGCTTTTTTTGCTTATCTCCAGCTTGGTACTTTTCAGCAGATGCTGTGTGCTTGCTCGCGAAATGTCTAAACATATCAAGCAGACAGGTAAAACTGCATCGTTGGCAGTGAAAGCAAATTAATCTGTCCACGCAGAATTAAACTCTATTTACCTCCCAGACTTTCCTTTTTGGGGATTTGTCCCTGGTTAGTTTACCGAGGCCGGGAGTCGGACACTAAAGATTAGCGACCTGCAGGGAAGAGAGCCGGGACGTAATAGGACGTGACGCATATTTTAGTTGACGTAATATTAAAACAAAACCTGAGAGCAGGTCAGACTGGAGGCGGACACAGAAACTGATGGTCGGTACAAACCAAATGCAGCATCTGCTCTGATCAAGAAGCTGCGGCGCTGATCTCTGATCAGCTGTGATCAGAGAAACTCGGTGTTTTCACTGTTTCAACTGTTAAGAAGAAGCCGGCCAGTCACTGAGCTGCTGCTTCACGTGAACGAGCTCTGATCTCACTGTGTCTCTCTGAGCGAGTGAGCGGGGCGGGGGGTGTAGCCCCGGGGCCTGTGTGTGCGTCCGCTATCTGTGAGCGCGCGCACACACACATACACACACACATTCACCCGCTCCTGGTATTTCATGAGGGCCTGATACAGGGCCGGCCCTGGCAATGTTGGCGCCCTAGGCGAGATTTAAAATAGAAGTAAGCAGGGGGCATTCCCAGGACGTTTTTTGTAGATTCGTGCAGGAGTGAGTTCTCACCTGGTCTGTGCATGAAGTGGAAGTCAACCTGAGAAGCTAAACTTGAACGAGGACATCCAGAGGGGGACAAAGAGAGACAGCTTTTTCAGGAGGCCGGATGTTTGATTTGATTAATGAGTGATCAGTGCCCCGTACTCCTTGTGCTAGTTGATGGGAACAATATGTTATTTATTTGATCAATATAATCGAATAACCGAATATAAACTAGAAGGTTTTGCATGAATTCTCTGAATTATATTAAATTAAATGTGTCCCACACTGTGATTCATGTAAGGTGTCAGAAGCCAAGTTTGCAAAACTACTGGGTTATTCTCTAACAATAGGTTTTTGAAGCATGTTAAATCATCTAGTATCTAAAATCCAAAAATATAAAAGTAACTTTTAAGTAAGGCTGTCAAATATATGTAGTAATCACAAAATAATTAATTTATTTATAAAGTGTTTATCAAAGCAGCATAGAATGACGCAGATGAACCGGTTTGGTCCAACACTGTCTTCTCTCTCTCTCATCTTCTTGAGCCGGATTGGGCCCGTTTGCCCACTTGCACCTTTCCGAGTGGCTGCAAGTAGTTCCCTCCTTCTGACCGTGGCTTGGGAGTCTTTTGGTCTGTGATGTGGATAAGGAAATGATTTAACACTTGATCTTAAAGCAGTTATTTTACATTTTTTTAAATGCACATTCTGAACTGCACATGCATGCAGATCCATGTGGGACGGCTCTGTTCTACCCTCTGCTTCACCCCTTCTAATCCTGATGACATCACACAGTGCTATACAATGCCAAAGACTATATCATTCACATTACTTCTGTGCACTTGTCAAATAAACACTGTAACAGTATACAATGATCAAGACAGGAAGATATTTCAAACTCCGGTTCCAGCCCCCCACCTGTTGCCACGTTTTGCATTCATTTTGGCAGGCTTCTCATCTCTCATCCCAGCAGGGCCCATGTTTGTCTTCTTTGTTGAGGGGTTGCCATTGGATGTGGGATCATGTCTGTCTCTCATTCTCTTGCAACGGTTCGGACCCGTTTGCCCACTCGCACCTTTTCTAATGGCTGCCAGTCGTTCACTCCTTCTGACCGTGGCTTGGGAGTCTTTTGGTCTGTGATGTGGATAAGGAAATGCTTTAACACTTGATCTTAAAGCAGTTATTTTACATTTTTTTAAATGCACATTCTGAACTGCACATGCATGCAGATCCATGTGGGACGGCTCTGTTCTACCCTCTGCTTCACCCCTTCTAATCCTGATGACATCACACAGGGGTATAAAATGCCAAAGACTATATCATTCACATTACTTCTGTGCACTTGTCAAATAAACACTGTAACAGTATAGAATGATCAAGACGTGGGATCATGCCTGTCTCTCATCCTCTTGCACCTGTTTGGGCCTGTTGTCCCACTTGTGCCTCTTCGAGCGGCTGCCAGTCTTTCACTCCTTCTGACCGGGGCTTGGGAGTCTTCTGGTCTGAGATGTGGATAAGAAAATAATTTAACTCTTGATCTTAAAATAGTTATTTTACATTTCTAAAAATTCACCTTCTAAAAATGCACTTGGCTCCAGCACCATAGTTAATGAGAGTTGTATCATTTTTCCCATTGAACTCTGAGCAAAAAAACAGAATATTTACCAAAATGTTGAACTATTCCTCTACAATATAAATAATTACTCAGAAAGATATTTCAAACACTCACCTGTTGCCAGACTTTGCATTCACTTTGCTGCCCTCCTTGGCTGGGCTGGCAGAGCTGCTGGAGGAGTCCTCGTTCAGGGACATTTGAAGGATCACCTGGTCTCCATGTCCGCCATCATCAGAGCTCTGATCCCGGCAGATGTCCATCAGATCCTCACATGACTTCACACTGGAAGACAAATGAAACTGCTGAGCCAAACATCTTAATCACCTTATATCGCTTATATTTTACACCCATGTCCAACAGCACAGACTTACACAGACCATCTCAGCACAGACTTACTAGAGGCGGTTTTTGTATGAGCCTTGAAGATGGCTCATCGTGATGAACGGATGCTGGAGAATTCTGTCGGGGCTAATTCTTTCATACTGACTCGTCATCAGCATCTCCGTCATTAGGTCGATAAAGCACTGCAGGTCACAATATTCAGCATGGGCATCTTCTACACAGACAGGATGATTCCCCTTTAACAAGATGAGGAAAACAAACATGTTAGATGTCCTCGTGTTTGGATTATAAAGACTGTTATAAATTCATCCAGGCTGGTGATCTCAAACTAGAATTGAACCTATTGACTGAAATGAAGAATTGTCTAATCAGATAGATTGCTCAAAAGACAGTGGATGGCACAGGGGAAAGAAACACAGTCTGAAGGAACGACACCATCATTAGTGAGCTAGTGGAGCCAGCTAAATGGTTGTAAAATAGTTTGATACCATAAATCTGCCTTCCATCCAATATCTTGGCCAGAACGCATGTGGTAGGAGGTTTCCTTCATGCTGTGGATCTCTAATTGCAAATGCAATTTGCCTCATCTGTGGAAAAAACACAACATTGTGAGAGTTAGTTAACTTCAAGTTTACATTGTTGATCATGTACATCACGTTCATTTCTATTACTGAGACATATGGATGAAGTGTCTCTGGTTTGTCTCATTAGTAGAATAGTAAAAATCTGTGAACTTCTTCTGGAAACTCTTTCACTATAATCATCAAGTGTATGGATTTGAAAATACACAAACATCACGGCAGAACTGTACGTGTTTGTTGTGTTTTAAGTGCCGATACTGACCAAATCCTCCTCATCATTGGCACGGAACAGCGGTGTGCCCATTGACAGCTCAGCAGCAATGCAGCCGAGAGACCATACGTCGATGGCCCCGCTGAAAGGTTCGTCATACAGAATCTCAGGAGACCTTAGGATAAGAAACACAAACATATTACTGAGGTTTAAAATTTGTTAAACTCCTTGTTACTGTCAGTTTCTGAGATATAAACCTGATATGCCAGCGTACAGGAATTGTCCAATTATTTACAGCAAACACAGGTGTCCCAGGTATACAGATGTGCTGTCAGTTACTTACCTGTACCACAAGGTCTGGATGGTTACACCGGTCATTTTCTCAGGATCATCGAAGGCTACCCCAAAGTCAATGAGTTTGAGTGGCTGCCTGACACGATCCACCAACATGATGTTGTCTGGCTTCAAATCTGCATGAATGATTCCTGCGCTGTTCAGAAAGACCAAGGATGCAGCTAGCTGAAAACATGAAAAGCATAATAATAATGAGCTACAGAGTTCCTTTCATCAACAACAACTGTAACAGTCACTTTTTAGCGACCAAGTTTACCCTTCACGCTAGAAAGCAGTTACTGTAAGAGCTTGAGTTTAAAAAACAAACCTGCTGCAGAATGGGGCGGATCTGCTTCAGCTGAAGATGTTGACCCGGGCTGATCTGTCTGAATTTATGCAGATCCATATCCAGGAGCTCAAACACAAGACAGTAATGTTCCTTGTAGAAGAATGACTCGTACAATCTGACGATGTTGAACCTGTCTGAGTGGAGCTTCTTCATGGTTTGAAGGATGACCTCCTCTTCTTGTGCAAAGTCAATGTCTTCCTGCATTGGATGACCATACCAAAGCCGCCGTTGCCAAGATATTTCTGGGCAAGGTAATTTGTAGTGGGGGAGGGGATCAGGTCTCCTTTACTGATATTAAACTCATTGCTTTGAGACATGGTGACGGAGTAGTTATGCTGTCGATGTTTCACACTTGTCAGGAGAATAGAAAAGAAGGAAGTTAGATGCAGCAAAGTATGCCAGTTCCTATCAGCCAGGTAAGTAGCATAAGAGTGTACACACCATCAAGTTCAGTCCTTGTGTGAATCTCTATAAGTACTAAAAGTAATGCTTACATCAGACACTTTAAAGACAGATACATATTGTATGTCTATATACATCTAATTTCAAGGTTGATAATGAGAGAGCCTCAGTATCTTTGATTGTCTAATTAGTTTAAAGCCGTATCTGTCATTTGTAGTGATTTCCTTTCTTTTATGTGAATTTTCTTTTTTCTTCTCCTTTCATCATGATCTTTCATTTCAGTGGTTCTCAAAGTGGGGGAGGCGCCCCCTGGCGGGGCGCGGACACTCTCCTGGGGGGGGCCGCAATGTCACAGACGGAAAAAAAAAGACGACCTGTCACTGGTTAGTGAAAGCTCCCTCAGTGGCGAAATGCTAGGGGCTGGACTGACACAAACAAATCAAATACTGTTTCGTTCCTGATCCACCAATCAAAAGAGGAGTGGTATCATTTCAACGCGAGTTGCACGTACGCTTCCAAGTATAAAAGACGACACCCTGCAGAGTTTGTGCGATTGCTCTTGTTTCCTCTATCATTCAGATATTCATTGCTTTATAAACAGTCTTTTTAAAGACTCACTCCTTCCTTAGTAATACCTTCCTGCACTTGCAGCAGGCCTATTCGTAGCCTGATTTAAGGAGTAATTTGCTCCACAGTCTTTTTTAGAAAGCTCATAGCCTCAAGAGCTAGCCTTCTAGCTAGCTAACTTCTTCCAACTGCAGCGAGCCCTTTTCTCCTTAACACCTACCTTTACATCTTCAATCATCCACCGTGTTGCAACAAATAAAACACCAGCACTTGAATACTATTCTGTGCTGTCCCTGTCTACATTGTGTACTGTTAGTTTTGTCTGGAACAATCGCCTAGCACAGCCTTATTCATTATTCGTGTGCAAGTCGCTCACAGCCACACATACAAACACACTCACAAGACCATGACGTTGCAATTACAACTTTATTAACATCACACACACTGTATCAGCAAACAAACACAACTATGGACAAGTTTCTGATTCGTAAAAGTCCGGCAATCGATGCGCCAGTTGTGAAGAAGCCAAAGCTTCGCAAATATGACGAGATCTATTTGCAGTTTGGTGTCACTGGCACGACTGAGCAAAGTCCTCAGTGTGTTTTGTTTGCCGAGGTGCTGGCAAATGACAGCATGAAGCCATGCAAATTAAAAAGGCACCTCGACACTAAACACCCGACTTGAAAGAGAAGCCTGTGGACTTCTTTAAAAGGTAAACGTGATGGCCTCCAGCAACAACAATCCACCATCTCCAAGCATAGCATTGTCTCCAAGCTATCTATCAATCTATATATTGTGGTGTAGTTGAGGGCGGTGTTGGCGGGCGGCGCGGGGGGGCAACTACCCCTAACCAGCTTTGGGGGGGGGGCCCAGCTTGCGAAAGTTACTTCAGAATGTGCAAAGCTAGGCCTATGGGAAGGAAATAAAGCTGTTGAGCAAAGGAAGCGAACTGCCACATCACAATAAGCTGCACCAGCTTGATCTATTTCTTGACACGGATGGGCTTCTCAATGTGGGAAGAAGACTCTGCCATTCAACTTTCTCTGACTCTTTCAAGCACCCAATTGTCATTCCAAAAGAGCATTATGTGACATCACTGATAATAGCTCATAGCCACGAAAGAGTAAAGCATCAGGGAAAAGGCTTCACCATGAACGACATCAGACCTAGTGGCTATTGGATTCCTGGTATGAGTAGAGCAGTTTCAGCGTTCCTCTGTCAATGTGTGACTTGTCTCAGACTCAGGAGACCGCCAGAGACCCAAAGAATGAGTGACCTACCTGTGGAACGTGTAGAGCAGACAGGACCTGTATGGAGCAAAAAGATAGCTATGTGTGCAGTTTCTACCAGAGCAGTTCTAGAGTTGCTGGAGACAGGAATATCTTCACAACATCATCACAAGACAGCGTTGGCACACTCCAAGAAGAAATCTACAAGTCGGCGATATTGTGATGGACGTTGATGTATTGTTGCCCAGAGGTGAATGGAGACTTGCCAGGGTTTCGTAGACAGTCAGTGGTAAAGATGGGCTTGCGAGGAAGGTAAAAATCTCAGTGGGAGATAAGAACTTGAATGTAAAGGGTAAACGCTCTGGTAAACTTTCTGTGTTGGAACGTCCAGTGCAGAAGTTAGTTCTGCTGTTGGAAGCTACTTAAGCTATGTATCAGTGCAAAATGCACTGATAGAGTAGATGATAAATTGTTATTGTCATTTGATACAAAACACTCATAATTTGGTGGGAGTGTAACTAACCCAACACGTGTTATTGTTTATATCGGCAGAAGTGTCTTTCTGTTATTTTATTGTGAAATGTTACATGCTTTTTTTTTAAAATGGTTTCGGTAGAGTCACGAACTTCCTGGGACGACGGAAACTTCTCGAATGAAAAGGTTTATGTTTTTAGCGACCCTCCGAAAAAGCACAAGTTCTTACGGTGTCATAAGGTGTTTACGGAGATATAAGGACGACTCAAATAAACGACCAGAACATCACTTTAAGTCTCGACCATCTTTCGGGGGATCTGCTTCAGTCTTATTTAGGATACATTTATATCGTTACCATTAATCTTATGCCACTTGCCCTGCCCATTTCTGGTATCCCCCCTTGAAATCATGTGATTTGACATGACCCAATGTCAAGATACACCTGACTAAGAGAAATCGCAAACTAAATGTGGCAATAACGGTATAAGGAAGGAACAAGAAGGGAGCACTTAAGTGAAAGCAAATTAAGTACAATATAATAAACTAGACATTTTTAAGAAAACTGAAATAAAACACTGAAAATTTGGAGGGGTAGTATGGTTCTCAGCTAGCCTGGATGCCAGACAAACTTAGCCCCGCCCACAACATTTGAGGTCGGGAAGTCCGGTCTGGAGTCGCTCCGTTGGGGAGAAATTATGCCCGGTTCGAAAGTGAACGGAACAATCAGATTGTCAGGGCGGGCTTTATACGATGATGGACAGATGATCAACAGTAACGTAATCAACCACGTCATCAAAGTACGCTTGGGTTGAATTAGTTTTCAACAAACATGCCTGCCGCTGGAGAGCTGAGATGTGTAGATGCTTCCATTGAGTCTGTTTTAGAAGACATCGACAGCGCATTCATTTTCAAAGAGGAACAGAGAACGCGGAGGCGACGCCAAAGCGCCGCGCTAATCCCTATCGCGCTGGCGCTTGGCTGTTCACACCGGACGCTGAAGCGATGCTGAACCCCCGGGCAGCGCTAATAATATCACCCGTTGATCCAGTAGTATAAAAGCAAGCATATACTTGCTCCAACATTAAGCAACAGCGTCCCAACTTTTGTCTTTTTTGGTGTTGTCTTTATACAACATGTTCCGAGGATCATACAACTCACTGCACTTCTCCACTTCAATTATTAATTTAAAGTCATCCATGTTGAAGAACTTCTCCACTGTTTGCTCCGTTAAATGTCGGATGTCGAGGGTAAATTACGTATTCTCCACTCAAGCCTATGTGGAGAATACGTAGGCCCCCCCCCCCTCTATCTCTTTTTATCTTTATCACTCCTTGTGTGGCCGTAGTGGATGGGCAGAGGGGGACATTTAATAATGTCATTGGTCAAATTAAAACTCCAGTACAACAGAAAGGGAATTCAAAGTATGGGATGCATATTTGATCGTTTATATCATATAAAATTTGTCATCAATATCGTTTTAAATCATTTTTCAGTGTGTTTCCTTGCGCGATACGCTCGCGTCAAGCGCAAAAAATAGACTCGACGCCGAAACGATCGCTGCACGGCGCGAGGCAGCCTTGGCACAGCGCGGCGCTTCAGCCTCCGGTGTGACCAGCACAAAGGAGTGGATGGGAGCCAGCTGTTATTTAAGGCTTGGCGCTTCAGCGTCCGGTGTGAACCCGGCGTTAGTAAATAACTCACAATGCGTCGCTTAACATACGTCACATACATTACATACATTTTTTTTCTGGTTCGGTTGAAACACGCCCCGTAATCACAGACCAATGGAGCGGTAACAGACTCACATTCTGACTAGAATTGTGAGTATGACAACGTCAGGCTAGTTCTCAGCAAGATCAAGCTCTTCTATTAAGTTAGCTGGAGTTTCATCACATAATCACAGGTTCTCTTTCATGTTTGGAAGGGTAAGGTGAAGTGAGGTATTCAGCTGCAAGATGCAACTTTACCACTAGATGTCACTGAATTCTACATACTGAACCTTTTATACCATTACGTTAAGGCAAGTCTAAAAACAGTAGGTTGTGGGCTGGGCTAATCAGAAAGTCGGTTTCACAACAAAAGGTGAATCAAATTTGGGAAGTCTGAACCAGGCTAATTTACAAAGCAATGTGCTCCAATTTGCCAATGATACGTTTAGTCAAGCCCTCTGCTAATGTGATATCTCTACTTGGGAGACTCCGGTAAATAGAATTTACATGTAAGCATATTCAAAAGCCATCTTCCGGGGAAGGTGGATTCTGAGTTTTACCCTGGTATCTGTTTTCACACACAAACACACACACACACACACACACACACACACACACACACACACACACTTGTAGTTTGCTTTCTCAGTGATTCTCTAACGTGTACACACATCCTCACCCCACATGAACACGCACACTGCTGCCAGAAGTGTCAAGATGATGGACCAGCCCATGAGCCTCTATGATATGAGCTGCTGTGTCCCACAATGCACTGCAGTGAGTCATTTTTAATTTGTACCTAATCAAGTTGTTGTTAATGAAGAAAGCTTGTACAACTAAAGTTAATTTATGAGGCTTGATATGTTGATGCTATTTTCAGTAAAAGAGTCTGATTCAACCTCTGGACTAAATTCATGCTGACATTAATGTAGCTACTGATCCAACTCAATGTTTTACCAGAGTCAGAAGATGACAACTGTGGTGAACTATCATCGTGACGGGAGACACTTCATCATCCATCTACCATGAACCTCGATTCACTTATTTTATACCTACCTACATAAAAGAATCAAAGAACCAGAGGACCAAAGGATCATAGGACATACAATCTTACAATTGCATCCTAGAATTCCTATATGTACATTTGTGACTTTGATCTGAACCAACCGTATCCATGGCAACAATACACCAAAATAAGAAAAAAATAAAATGATACATTTTCACCACGTTCTAATTTTCTGGTATGTTGGTAAGAATTTGAGCATGTTAAAGTCCTGAAAAAGCCTATTCATCTGCCTGAAAAATAATAATAATAATAAATAATCCTTACAATTTCAATAGGGCCTCGCTGTCTGTCAGTGCCTGTCAGTGCTCGGGCCCTTAAACCATTTCACTATGTTTTCAGACCCTTTACAAAGCATGAGGATGAGTTACTGTTGGCAGAGATTAGAATCTCAAGTCTTTTGCTGCCTTCAGACATGCAAAACACTCCAGATAATGTCCTGAAATTATTGAGAGGGGCCTGTATTTAAGATACAAGAATGCAAATCTCAGAGTCTCGTGACTTTATATAAAGTTTCTCCTGCCAGCCCCCTAGTAAAAAAAAGGATATTAATGAAAATGACCTGATGTGAAAATATAGCAGGATATTACCGTGTGCGATTAGGCTGTTTAAAGATCCTTTTGAAGTAGTGCATGCAAAACTTGGTGTGTTCAATATGGTATTGAAAGCCAAACAATCCAAAAACATGTGCATTTGTAACGAGCAAACTATGTAAATAACAAGTTGAAAAAAACGTTGATGAATGCAGTTGAAGCTAGAATATCTACTCATGTGTTTGTTTACCAAAAAGCCAGTGAAGGAACAAAATGGAGTAATTTTTCTAATTTGATGAAAGATAAATCAGAAAAGTGCAATCTAAATATTTTATTTTTATCAACTTGACAAAACAAGGACCTTTGGTAGGCTATTTTAAGTTGTAAGAAAGTCCCCCTGGGTTTACAAAAATGGTTCAACCTTATGAAACCTTGAGGCAGTGGGCAAGATGTCATATGGCTTAAATACATATAAAATTGACATCTGAGATCGTACGTCATTAATGCATTGCAAGTGTTGTTTGCACATTACAAATTCACATTCATTTGTTATGCTTTCCATATCCCAACACTTTATACTTGTGGTAACGCGTCAGTAAGCCGACAACAGCACCCAATCTCAAGTCTTATCTCATTTCAGTTAAATCAAAGTTTTGTCTCATGAAAACATACAGGGTGATGGGTTGAGGTACTTAGGGGAAAAGTAACATATGTAATATCTGTCAGTGGCACGCTGTTAGTGAGAGAACACATCATAGATCGTATTTAAGGCTTTGCTCCTTTGAAACATCTTCTCTAATGCTATCAAAAGTTTTATGAATTTGTTATTTCTATTTCTGGAGAATCTGAGATAACTTGCTCAACCACTGCCATTGAATCTCAGGCAATTCTTTGAGGGAACAAGCACGGATCTGTGGGTAAAAAACAAAAAAGGCTTCACTTAATGCTGTTATTCAAATAAACACAAACAAACACACACACACACACACACACACACGCACACATATATATATATCAAAATCGAATTGGCCTCTTATTGAGCAAATACATCCTGCTTTTGCCATATTCACAACATTCTATGACATGTAAATACTTAAAGGGCTGACCTGAACCATCTTATAAGGGACCTCCCTCCTGAGCCGTTGCAATCGCTTCAACTCCAACACTTCATCAGTCACAAAGTAAAACTCCTCCTGGAGCTGCTCTAGTCGGAAGCACTCAGGAGCATGCACCTCTTCACTTCTGGCCATCTGGTGGACCACAGACACAAAGAAAGAATGTTTTTGTCACAAAAAATGAGCAAGTTGAATTCTCCAGGATCGTTGAGATGTTTGAACAGCTCTTTGTTGTGGCACCCACTTTTAGCAGCTGCATGATAGAAGCATTGTTTGGGTCGTTGGGGTCCAGAGGTAACTGTTTGGCCCACTCAACAGTTTTTTTCATGTCATCAAGTTCACGTCCCCAGATAGATGTGACAGCATCAACACGGCGCAGGCCACTGAGACAAAGAAAGTGAAAGTGAAAAAGCTGCTTAAAGCTATAATGTGCATGGGGAGTTTGCTGCATAGAGAAGATACAATGTTTAGAGACAGATTTTAATAACCAAACGGGTGTTTAGCTGTTATAGCCCATAAACTTCCGACTGCAAACACAATACACAACTATGGACTATTTCCTTCCGCATATTCTGAGTCACTTAATTCCATGATGAATGAGCCTTCAGAATCATTTATAAGCTTTTGTTATCAAATATACGGACACATCAGAAAGTCAGATAAACTTGCTGGATTAAATTTGACATAACAATAAATACAGTTTCAAGTCGCTATGTTTACATGATGCTGACATAATCCGTAAACACTGGCAGGCTGGAGAGTAGGAAAGAATAAAACATGCATGACCACAAATACTGCTTTTGAAGTGATATTACCTGTGTATACCAGGTTGTTGAGACGCAGGAGGGGCGAGTGGTACATCATCCTCCCCAATACCCCAGGAAACACAACAGAACAGTTTACCAGAGGTCAGCAGGGTCTGTTTGTTACTGCCATGAGCCTCGAAGGACAGGGGGACATCTGACAGGCCAGGCAGATGAGAGACAAGGTATAGATAAGTGATGTGTTACTGAAATAAAAGGGACTGTTCACATCTGAACTGGTGTCAAATGGAGACATTTACCACTTCCAACTCCTTCATGGTCAAACATCACTCTATGGTTGCTGCTGAACAGGAATTCCTCAAGAGGGACACTGCCTGTTAAGGCAGAAGAGTCTGGCACTGGGACGAACACTTGAGTCAGGAGGGAACACGATAATCCAATATTTTCAAAGACCTGCAATGTGATGCTTTGAGGAGAATTAACTATCTTGAGATTAAAGATCTGACCAAAGTGCACTCTGAAATCAGTTTCCAGGAAGCGGTTGTCAGTTCGGGAGACTCCTTTGCCATTGTAAAGGATCTTGATGATAATTGAGTGCCTCTCAACATCCTGTCTACGAGCTACTTCCACCCTACAACAAAGAAAAAACCAAAACTCATCATAAATTGAACATGAAAGGAATGAATGATACACAGAGTATAAGTTAAAAGTTAAAATCTTCTGTAGGAAACCCAGACTTTCTCCATGATTGTGCTCGTACCTGGGGCAGAGGTCATTGGCCGTGATGTTTCCAGATGCATGCAGCTCAGGAATCAGGACAGACTCTCCTGGTTTCCTGCGTATCCTGAAAGCTTTCTCTCTGACTTGCTGCTCTATAGAGTCAAAGTCTGGCCTCTCTGGAGGCTCTGGCTTTGGACAGTCTTCTTCCTCAGGCCCTTCTGATTCACTCAACTCTTGGTCTTCATCTTCTTCTGTGTCATCCTGTAACTGGCCCTTCTTCTTCTTTTTTCTCTTCTTCTTTTTTGCTTTCTGCAAACAAAGAGATATAAGTGTTGGTATCACTATATTTTCATATGTACACAGTCAACAAGGCCATGCAGATTTTTTTCTATAAGCTTAAGATATAAATAAACAGAGTTTATTTGTACAATAGCATACAATATGTTCAGATGTCCCTAACTAATCCAAGCAAATAAATATTTAATAGTTAGGCACCTGTTTTCTGCTTGAGAGCTTCCACTCTGCCAGCTGTTTCTTGTACTCTATCAGCTTTCGTTGGTATTCCTCCTCACTCTCAGCCTCCAGTTCCACAACTTCTGCAGAGATTTCATCCTCATACACCTTCTCATCTGACGCCTGGTCTACATTCTCTCTGGAGCAGATGTGGGAAAACACAGAACATAAGTTGTTGTGAAATGTATCTATTCAAATATGATAAACCCCAAGAATCTGTGGTTAACAAGAAGATACATTATCCAGTAGACATGGGTAGGGGAGGGGTCGTGAAAATAGGAATCACATTGTATTTGGTCAAAATGTAAGAGCAGTACTTTCTGAGGAAGAGCTTGTAGGGTGTGTTGTTGAACTTCTGGAACTCTCTCAGGGCCTTGATATCCTTCCACACTTTAATTATGTTCTTCAGCAGAGTCCGGTCTTTCTCCTGCTCGCTGTCTCGTAGCTGCCGAGTATTTCTACGGCATTAAGAGGGACAAACATGCAGCAGGAATATTGATAGTCATAGTGATTAAAGTAGAGTAGAGATAGATGTCTGGACAGGACACAGATTGGAGAGACAAGATCTGGGAAACTCACCGAACCTCCAGACTGTAATCAGATATCCTCTGCTGCATGGCGTGAGTGAGACTCTGGCTGTCGTGGATCTCAAGGATATTCCGCAGTGCACTCCTCAACCCATGCAACTGCAGAGGACAGAAAACACGAAAAACACATACGTTATATTTAAGTTGTAAGTGTACTACAGAATGTAAAGACATTTTATAATATCGGTGCGATACTTTCATATTTACCAGCAGCATATGGAGTTTACCTTGTCAGTCAAGTGTCCCGTCAGGTTATTGTGCTTCCTGGTGAGGTACTGGTCGTACAGCTGAGCTAGCCGGGCTCCCAGGACATGTTCACGACTGAAGAGTGGGTGATGGGAGAAGATCAGCCCAGAAACATCCACATCAAGTTGGTAGTCCCCCTCCGGATCCAATGTACCATCAGTGCACTTGTTTTCATATGTGGACCTTGTTGCCTGGAGGATTGAAAAAAATCCTCCATCATCAAACAACACAACCAATTTTAGGGTATGACCTTGGGCTTTAGGAAACTGTAATTGACATTTTTAACCATTTTATGAGATTTATTAAACCAAACAAATAATCAGCAGATTAATAATCAAAATAATCATTAGCCGCACACACACTTTTGTTTATTGTAATACTTGAAATATAGAGCAATGGAAATGCACTTTGTTTTAGATTTGGCAAATGGATGTGGTGATCAAAGTGGGCATGCGTCTGACCTTCCTGTAAACAGTTTGCAGAGCAGGGTCCAGGTCCTCCTCCATGTGGAAGAGAGGGGGTCTTGTGGATGATTCCTTAACGGGGTTCGACATAGCCAAGATCCTGCCATCATCTCCAATCCACTTCTTGCCCTTATAAATTATAATAAATAAATGAATAATAGAAAGTATTTAGACAATTCCTGTACTGTTTAGAGCCAGTGACATGGTTGAACTGTCTAGTAGATTACCTCTTCCATTTTTAAAATGCGGTTCTCCAGAATGTTCTCATTAGTCTTGGACATAGGGGGCCTTTTACCCACAAACAGACCGTCATCCTCGAGATAATGGGGCCTCATGTTTTCAGGCAGTTTAAGGAAGCCTGGCACTTTGACAGCAATAAAACATAAAATATAGTTATTATCTTGCAAAGAATATAAAAAATTACGAGTGGATTCTTAAGAGATGTCGGTGTTTATCAGGTGGTTCTGTGCGTGAGAGTACCTGGTCGAGAACTTGGTGTAAAGAGAAGCTTCCTTTCTCTCTGGATACGTTTTTGATGGCTGACGTACTCTGCATTCCTCACTTCCAGGAAGTCTTGGGATGACTTTTTAATGAAGAATAAATCTTCCTCCGGTACAAGTGCCTGACCTCTAGACTGGAACATAAGAGGACATTCATTATGCATCAACACTTAAATCAAGGATTGGCACGTTTTTATCAAACAAAGTGGTTTTGTAAGTGGTATCTTTCAAGTTCTTATTCAAAAACAAAAGCTGGGTAGGGTGGAAAATAAGGAAATTGGAATTACGATGGCTGATCTCAGTCTTTCTTCCAAGCGTCGTTTGATAGACTTATCCAAACGCTCAGAGCCAGTAGTTGGTTGCATTCCTGAGGAGAGACCAAAGAGAAGGAAGCACATCATAAAATATATATATTACTCAGTATTATAAAGAAATAATTAAAGTTTATTGACTATAAAACCTTTGACAGAGAAAACACAAAAAACTCAACTACATGACACCAAAGACCAGTTGGAATAAATGAGTCTGGCTGTCTTTTACAGGTGTCATTAGAGGCCACAGAACATGCGGAAAACCATTTTGTATAGCACATGTTATCCAATCTATGTACTGAGGGAAGTAATATCTTACACCTGATGTTGTCCTAACATGCTTGATCAGCATCTCAGATTAGCTTACTTATTCTTTTACAAGATATTTTCAGATTTTAAGTGTTATTTCGTTTTGTGGTTGCATTGTGAGAAGTGTAGTTCTATTGAGGCATCCCCATGATCTTAAAAATAAAGACTCAGAGAAGTCTAAGAAGTATAAGAGGGGACACAGATTCAGGCACCAACCTTTCCAAGAACGAGCTGGAGGTCTGGAACCAACCACTGGCTCAGCTGATTCCTCATTTTCACTGTGGTGCTGGATGCTGGATATCTCTTCCTCATCATCATCGAGCTCCTGGACTGAATACTGCTCAAACAGCTAATATTTAGCAAGAAATGCAGAGGTGATTAGCACCTTTACTGTTCGACCTCTTAAATGGAGACAGATTCAGGATAGGAGAATTGAGAGAGTGTCAGAACAATACTTACCACTGTCTTCCGCCTCTGTGTCTCCTCTTTGAATCTGCATTTCAGTATCTCCGCCGGATTTTCCCTGCTGTCTCGACATTCCTGGTGTAGCACAAGCACACACACAGTAGAGGAAAACAGCAACAACAGAATTGCAGACACTAACTCCACCTAGATCCAAACGCTTATTAACACAGATAGCTAGAAGAGGGTTAGTTTTCATGGAGGAAGATGGAGGGGGTGGTTGTGTCAGATAGGCCTCACATACTGTACAATAGGTCAACTACAGGCTACTGTCTACTGCAGGAAGAAACACACACCAGCTTTCATGGTTGCCTGTTCCCCCTCACTCAACTTGGTAGACGGAACCAACATTTTTCTGGACTAAAATTGAATGCTGAGAATGTATTGTGAATACTGATTGAATAAATCAGCTTGAATAAAAAAAAAAAAAAAAAACTAACAACTTTTGAAACTAAAACTTTTAGTAGCACTTAAATGGCACTTACTTATAGCACTTTGTAGTTTTGCTTTATTTTGAAGAAATTGTACTTTCTTGATTCTTGTTGTTCTGGGTCTGTACCCTCGGGGTTGAATGCACTTATTGTAAGTCGCTTTGGATAATAGCGTCAGCTAAATGAAATGTAATGTAATGTAATGATTTGCTGAATGAACTTGAAAATGTATGAAGACTAAAGGTGAGGCCAAGATGAAACGAATGTGGGGATGTGTGGTTGAGAGGATGTGATGCTAATTTGGTGGGTAAAGTCAAGGTTGTAGTGACATCACAAGACGCTGCCTTGCAAAAACAATATTTAAACGAGTGTTTCTTGGATGTTTATCCTTTAAATTTCACCCACATAGGAAGCCACCTCTGCAATAGTTTAAACATCAGCAGTACGGCCATGTTGTGCCGCTGCATGTCGAGGAATTAGAATATGTAATAAATGTGGGGGTGAACATGAGATTTTTGATTGTAAAGAAAGGGTGGTCAAGTGTGGCAGTTGTGGAGGAGGACATATTGCTGGGAGTCGTGTTTTGATGGTAGGAGATCGAGAAGTTGTAAATAATAGGAAGAAAGTCGACCTATTGCTCAGGAGTTTGGTGAGGAGAGGTACAATACTTGAGCAAGAAGTAAACAATGATAGTAGTGATGGAATAAATGTTTTATTTTTATAGAACAAGAGCTGCAACTTGCAATAAGACGAGGGTGTGATTCCACCCCTGGGAGAGATGATCAAAATCATGGAGGTATTAGAATAAGAAGAGATGAGTGTTGTCTCTTCCTCCCTTGTCATCCCGCTGATATCAAGACGATGGTCAAACTCCATTGTAGCATTTTCCTTCCCCTGCTGTGTAAGTGACTAGCCTTCTAAGTCAACATTCACTTTCCCCTCAGTGTCTTGTTCTGATTCTTTTGTGCCTTGCTACCCTGCTCTGTGTCTCTCCTAATTGACTCCTCTCTGACTTACCCTTTTCCTAGCCTTTGCATTCACCGTCTTGTAATCTCCTCTCTGGTGTGATGTCATTTTCTTCATTAATCCTCAGACTGGCACCTCCAAGCTTAACGTGCATTAAGACTGGTGTTGCTTTTGATGGAGGAAAATCAAAGGAGTGTGAGGATATCCCATCCAAAGGAATAGCTAGATCTTCAAAGCTTTGACACTTGAATGACACCACAGGAGCAGTATGGAGGAATTTTCAGTTTTTTTCTGTTGTATCTTTACGTTTAAAGAATCGCTCACCATTTACTTAAATTGCATTGTATTTGGCAGAACGGTCTTCCAGCTCACATAAAGATGAAATATTTAGTCTTTTCACTGTATATTTGCCAATATTGAATAATAGGATTATGAGACAGTAAAATTCAAGAAATGTCCCCAGCACTGCACTTTGTCCATAATCCTGCTTGTTCGATGTGTAGTGCTGTCCATGGTGCTGATGCAACTGTCAGGATGTGGCAGTTTTAACGATTTTATTCACTAATAACTGACTAAAGACCACTGACTGTTTGTGAATAATTGTAGGGTGTAATAGACCACATGACTTACTTGTCATTCATATAAATAATAGGCTCCACTATCAGGTCCCATTCATATCTACTGAAACAAATTTCAAGTTTTATCATTAAAAAAATGATTTTGGTGTCAAAATATGTTTAAAAGGTTCTGGATGACGTGTCAACGTAGGCATGACAACACACAACAGACACGTCAACATTGTTGTGATGTTTGGGCTAGCATTATGTGCATTACCGCCACCTTCTGGACAGGAGTGTGGTTCAGCACGGTTGATAAATATACTTGGGTTAAATTCTTCTTCTAATTCCCGTGTTTTCAAAAAATCTGAGTCAACCCTGTATTATACGTCAGCTGGCATTTCTCTAAAACCCAGTGTCAAGTCCTCTAGAGTCGGAGTTCCTGGGTCTTTTGCTAGTGCAAGAGAGAACTTGTTTGCACGCGTGTTCTGGGCTCAAACAATAAACCGTGTCCAATGATTTGTATACCTTTGAGAACCAATTTATTTAATTCACAACAATGTTAGTGTTGTTCATCATCATATGCATTGCTCTTCACCTTGGCACATAAGAAACAGCGCATATTCCAGTTCTTCACAGAACCGTGTCCATTAGCAAATTCATTTAAACACAACACAACCACACACCACTCTGACCCAGTACAATAACAGTTTACTTCCCCAGCACACAGGGGAGGCCGGCTGCTCCTCATCTGGAGCCGAGCCATGTGCACTTCCTTTGAAACTTCTCCTTCCAGTGTTCAAATAATATACTACACGTGGTCCACGGGCGGCTGCAGAAACATAACATTAAAAAAAGCTATATTATGGCTTCACTTTACAACAGCATTACTCCCTGGATCCTCCATATGCATGCTCTCCAGCACATCCTCCACGTCCCTGACCCCCCCCCCCCCCCCCTGCACACAGCAGCAGTAGTTTCATCTGCAGTAGGTGTTCAGTCAGTGATGTTCTGAACTCCAATCCACCAGTCATTGCTAGGAGATATACAGCAGAGTGTTTTATAGCAACTGGAGTTTCAGAAATGAAGCATTTTGAATATGCATTTTGTAATTTCTCTAAAGTGATATATTAAGAATGATTGATTTTCAAATCATATGCAGTCAGTGATGATCTTAAATCAAACCCACCAGTTATTAGCACAAGTTATGCAGCGAAGTGTTTTTAAGGCAGCCAGAGTTTCAGACTTTAATCCCAACCCCCCCTCACATTTGAATGCTGTTGTATTTATTTTTGAAAGCCGGGTGTCGCTAAGTCTGCAGGTCAGGTCGCTCCGGACACTTTCACTTCTTCTTAAAGCTGGAACACGGGGCCACTGGCCATGTGGAGTCGGCTGGGTTGAGCACAGAGGAGCGGCTGACCGATAACAGAGTGTGGACTTCAGCCTTGACACACACACACACACACACACACACACGGTCCACAGTGACAGGGTCAGGGGAGAAGGCGGAAGAAGAAGCTCGCAGTGCGACAGTCGTCAAGCGGTGTCGGAGAGCAGCAGTGAGCGGTACATGATGGCTACCCACACAGCCAGGAGGGCAGGCTGGCTGTGAGCTCACCTCGAGCCGCGACCACTTCCCTTCTCGTCGGTGAAAACAGGTACGTGTAGCCCCTCGGTGCGACTCCTCGCACCCGACCACCGACTCCCCCCCCCCCCCCCCCACACACGCCATGCTAACTGCTAACCGACAACGCTAGCCGAGCAGCTAGCACGCCTCGCCCGTGTTGGCGAACGAGGCACACGGAGATTATTGTAAAGAAAAATGTTGTGGTTGAAGTGCTGTGGTTTACAGCCACACCTGCTGATGTCGAAACGGGGAGTATTTATGAAACCGTGCCCGTGAAAGGACTTCTCTCGTAAACACGCTGCTACTAACACTGTCCTATGGCACTTCCGGGATTCCTGAGTATTGAAGTAAGGACATTTACACAGTGGCTTGTCTCCTCAGTCACCTGTGTGTGTGTGTGTGGGAGCAGCCAACAGCGACTGTAGATGAACCTGCTGTTACTCTGATGGAGTCTAACCTCACATTAAATGATGGCTTTTCCGTTTGTAATATCACCTGTGGAGACGGTAGGTCATTACTGTTGTGATGGTGGTGGTGAAGGTGTTGATGGCAGCAGCTTGTACATGTCTTGTCTTCCTCTCTCTCAGGTGTCTGGGCTGCAGAGAGGTGCACTGTGGGTCATCAGCTTCACTGTTCAGTGGTCAATGTGACGGGCCGCACCAACGACACATCCAGCCTCACTATGGGTCAGGACAGGGGCAAGTTTGACTTCTACATCGGCCTGGGGTTGGCCGTCAGTTCCAGCATCTTCATCGGAGGCAGCTTCATCCTCAAGAAGAAGGGGCTGCTGCGGCTGGCGAGGAAGGGTTCCATGCGGGCGGGTACGGACCCTTTTCTGATCGGTTTTAAGTAACATGACAAATAACCTGACACCAGGGAACACGTTAAACCTGGTCAGCTGTGATCGGGCACTCCCTGATGCAGTTGAGCAACACTGAGAGGCAGCTAAGAGGTCAAACCAGTGATGGCAGATTGAAATACAAGATGACATTTCAGGCCCGCCCGGTTCCTTCAGCATGTGAAGAGTGTGGGTGTGTGTGTGCATGTGAGCAAACAAGACAGTCTTACAACCTGGTAATCATTAACCTCATTACCTTTTCCCTTGACCTTTAACTCGTATCCCGTGCAGCTGTCAGGTGTACATAATTCATGGTGTTTAAATGTGCTATAATATGTCTTTGTTTCCTCTCCAGGCCAGGGGGGTCATGCATATCTAAAAGAGTGGCTATGGTGGGCCGGTTTATTATCAAGTAAGTGATGACACTGGATTTAAATATTCACAGGCTAAGTCGTGTGTGGAGGACAAGTTTGGAGCCGAATTTAAGTTTCATGTAACCGTTTCAGTTAAAGGATATTTAAAATGATAGTCGTAAGTTTAAGCTATTTATTGAAATATTTCACTGAAATACCGTGGAGAACCCTTACACCTAACCTTGATGTCTTTGTACTGAATATAGCTTCAACACACATTAAGCGTGTTTGTTCAGTAGAGTGAACCTCAGGCAGTATTTCAGTGTCTGCCTTCATTACGACATAGTGATCCTTCTCATATTCACCTGGATGTGTGTTGATCCCTGGCAGTGGGGGCCGGTGAAGCTGCCAACTTCGCAGCCTACGCCTTCGCTCCTGCGACTCTGGTGACGCCACTGGGAGCCCTCAGTGTGCTTGTGAGGTACGGACGATTCACTGCAATAACCATGTCCGACCACTTGCCATTTTTTTCCTTTCCATGGGTTTGTGTAGTGGAGTCATTGTGACTGACTGTATATTATCATATTGCAGTGCGGTGCTGTCGTCCTACTTCCTCACGGAACGGCTCAACCTGCATGGGAAGCTCGGCTGCCTGCTCAGCATCCTGGGCTCCACCACCATGGTGATTCATGCGCCGCAGGAGGAAGAGATCAACAGCCTCGAGGACATGGCCAAGAAGCTGGTTGACCCAGGTAGAGTACAAGCTGTGCTTCAGAGGCCCTGTCCATGTGTTTCAACTGAGTTTCGCCTCTTCCTTCACTTTAGCACAACATTTAAACACTAAAGCAAATATTCAAGTGAAAATAAAATATTGTTTTTGAATTTACCCAAGGTAAATAGTTGAGAATGGCAAAAAAATAAAATAATGTAAGACTTGGTAATTATCATTCATTTAATCTAACTTTCCTTTTTTTCTCCAGCCTTTTTTATCTTTGCAACTCTTGTCATCATCGTTGCGGTCATCTTCATATTTGTTGTGAGTCCACGCCACGGGCAGACCAATATCCTGGTGTATATCACCATCTGCTCGGTAATCGGGGCACTATCAGTATCCTGTGTCAAAGGACTGGGCATCGCCATAAAGGAAGCGATCGCTGGGAAACCTGTTGCCGGAAACCCGCTAGCCTGGTTCTTGCTTCTGAGTCTGGTGGCCTGTGTGAGCACGCAGATCAACTACCTCAACAAGGCTCTGGACATATTCAACACGTCCCTGGTGACGCCCATCTATTACGTGTTCTTCACCATGTCCGTGCTCACCTGCTCCGCCATCCTTTTCAAGGAGTGGGAGCACATGGGCACAGGCGACGTGATCGGCACCCTCAGTGGCTTCCTCACGATCGTCGTGGGGATCTTCCTGCTCCATGCCTTCAAAGACATCAACGTCAGCCTGGCTACTCTCGCTGTGACAATGAGGAAGGAAGAGAAGGCCTTTCCTGCAGGCAATGGCTTGGCCTCCCACAGCACCTATGAACTGCTACATAATGAGTCCACTGAGGGCGCGGAGGACAGAGAAATGGGTTTGCCTTTTGATAGTGTCTCTAGAAGAAACGGGGCAATGACTTCCTCGTTGGATCATTGAGAAACTTCTGTTTCTCCTGTCACCCGACAGACCAGTAATGGCGTTGTTGCCGTGTATGTGAACAATAAGACAATCAACTGTATGTGAAGAGGGACTTGGACGGACCAGTGGATTGTATTTATTGTTTAATTTGCCTTACTTTTCTCCGAATATGACAATGCTCATATTCAGTTGCAGTTAGAACTTAATTTCATTCCTCTGTAGCGTTGTAAATATGAGTTTTTTTAAAAGAAATGTTTTGTTATATGTACATGCATATTCATGCAATGACTTACTTTCTATAAATCAAAGAAAAGTTTTAATATATCTTCTACAGGAACCCCTTCGGACAAGGACTATATTAAAAAGGATACTAACTATGATTTGGGTTTGTTGTGATACTTGAAAGTAATAACACTTTTTCTTGGGTCTCGTTCTAAACTTTTTTTGTAGGGTTTACATGAAAAGCTACAAAGATGAACCAATTGATTTGTTTCATATTTATTGAATTAAAAGGATTTAAAACATTTGGAACACAAGGCACAAAGAATAAATGCTTAACATGAGTATGAGCTTTGTTACTTTTCAATTTCCTTTGAGCTGTTTAGCATGCATGTTCAACAGTATAGAAAATACAAGTTTACTTTCACCCCCCACTTAAAATAGGTTACTGTTCACCCTTAATAATCCACCACTGCAAACTCTTAAATATTTATCTGATAAAACTAATTTCCATTCCCTCATCTATAGCTTTATGCAAGTATAAAAAAAAAGAATAGCTCATTCATAACAGGGGAGATATCTATCATTTAAGGCACAAGTGAATACAAAAAAAGTGGCCCCACTTCCTTACATTTGATGGTTCTTTGCTAATAAAGACCATAAGTAAATGTGGAGGAATTATTGTAGATGCTGGCAGTGTATGGAACCTCACGCTGCTCCACAGTATCCACACCTCAGCTGCTGGCAAGTGACTGGTGTATCGGAGGCTGGAAGCATCGAACGTGCTCAACCGGCATGTTCTCTCCATCTCCAGACTTCATGTACTTGTTCAGGATGGCAAATATCTCATTGTTGAGCATCTGGAATTTGCGGATTCTGTCGACCATTTTCTTAAGTGGCTGAATGTAAAATGAAAAATAGGGACACACTGAGTATCTTGTGATTTAAAGAAAAACACTTCCCTATTCTTTTTGTATGAATCATTTTTGTTCAAGCGTGGGATAGAAAGTTTTGCTCGTATTCCATAAGACTCAGTATTGTTTGGGCTTTTATGGAATATTTCAACATTTTATAAACTTCGCTTTCTTGCCAGGAGTAAATAAGACAACACCATTTATGTGCAGTTTGCTTAATTTGAAGCTACAACCAACAACTAATTAGCTTCGCATAAGAACAGGACGCACTACACAATTTAAAGTTAGCTGTCACTGTTTTGTAGATCAAATAAATAAAATAATGAATACGAGATTACTGACAACCATGGTGGCCCATATGAAGAATGCAGGGTGTTAAGCTGCCATTTCAGAGTAGTTACTGAACAGGACAGTATTTCTATTCCTCATGTTTCTAACTCACCACACTCTTGATAACCTCATCCTTGCCGTCGTGTTTCTGGACTTTCAGGAGGTGGTAGCTGAAGTCCAGGATGTCGAAGCGTCTCTGCTGTCCCAGCAGGGCGATGATCATGCAGCCGGCCCAGTGGAGGCCGTCACCAAAGCACTGCCTGGAAAACAGGAATGTTGCGGTTAGTTAAACTGCGCTGCTTAAATCCCATTTGGCGGTACAGCCGTGCGTCCTGATGCACTCACTCCACTGTGAACTCGTGGGCACCCACAGGGATGCAGTAGACAAACTGCATCGCGCTCCAGAGACGGTGGAACTCCACACACTCGTCCACGTGCATTACGCCGTTGCCGGGCAGCGGTCCACGCCAGATGGTGTCCTCCAGGAAGCCTCGCACACGCGTGAGGATGACTTCGAACATGGACAAACCGCAGCACAGCCTCTCTTTGGTCAAAAGGTCGCCCTCACGAGCAATGGCTATTTGCTGAAAGAGAAGTGAAACAGGAGACCTGTTGGAGGATTCACTCTTAACACGACTGAGGGTCGACATGTTCCAGAGATCGGGACCTGCTTTTTGTCAGACGGACGGTACCTGTGGGGTGCCGAGGCGCTCGATCAGAGGAACCAAATGCAGAGCTGTGTATTTGGCTTCCAAACGCTTCATCTTTGCATCCAGGCGTTCCCCCTCTACACAGTGAGGAAAAGAAAATCCGGTTATACATCCAATGAACATGTGATATATATATTATTATCCAGTACGTTCATGTTTTGTTTTCACGACTAGGAAAGTTGACGTCAAAGCCGTCTCAAGTGGCTGACATCATCACTTATAAACCAATTAATAGTTTTTAATGTGAACTTGTTAAATGTTACGAACTGCATGTCCATCCTGCACCTCACAGCATAGTTGTCCCTGTCACACCTGATCTTTTATCTTTGCACTTCAGCACTATGCAAATATTGGGAAGTGAGTCAAGTTTCTGTTTAAATGCCTCTTTGTTTCCTTCCAACAAGTTGTACAAAGTTGTTTAGTAAAACAAGCCTCATTCTTTATATAACCTCAGAAACAAAAGTAAGTGTGTTTTACTTTAAATGGTGTTTTTGTCTTGTATTTACCTTTGACGTGGACTCTGGGAAGAATGTTTTGGAAGGGTGCAGCATGCAGCAAATCACAAACTTCTTCTTGTGACTGGAGAGAAGAATTGATAAAAGTAAAATCACCAGAACTTGTATATTAAGTTTGGAATTTTTCTGATCATAGTGTGATCCATACCAGACTCTGCTCGCTCAGCAGACAGAACAGGAGGGCATTGCCCACTTCCCTCAGGTTCTGGAAACAAACCGTCTTGAGCTCAGCGTACTCCACGATGTCCTTCAGCTGGTGGTGAAAGAATTCCAGGATACCTGAGAGGAAAAGAAGTGTAATTATCACATTATTACACATCCACCACACAGCAGCAACCATCCATCACAGCAGTAGGTACACCCTTCTGATTTAGAAGCACACACTGCCAGCCATTTGAACTGCCGGCATGAAGCTCAGCTCATTTCCTCACAGAACTTAAGCACAGAGGACTCTTAAACGAGGTGTGATGTTCCCACTGCACCGAAAAACTACAACAGGAGAAAAAAAGCTCAGCTCCTTGTTCTATTATTTCATGACGATTTGATGCTGTGTTTTATTGTTAAAGCAGATGTTCTCATGAAAGTATAACAGCTCATGGTGTGTAGCTGCACAGCTCACTTCTTTCCTGTCATACAGCACTAACAGGACATATCTGCTGTGAACTGCATGTGGACGAAACAGGTGAGAGCCCAACTCGAAAAGAGCAGTGCAGCTCACACAAAGGAGATGCACCGGTGATGTGTGTCTCAGCCACTGTGGCCCCAGACGTAATGCACTCCTGAATAGACCATGAAAAAGCTCAAGGCCGACCAATAAGCACAGGTCAAATGTTCACCTACCTGGGGAGCCATACTCGTGACGTGGAAGTCTGCAGATCTTGGGCATCACCTCCATCAGGGTCTTCACATACTGCATTATGGTTCCCTGGAGCTGTACCAAAAAGGAACATTATTAACCCGCAGCATATTTTAAAGGAAATACTTGAGAAGACACAACCCATCTTCTTTTACTGTTGATATGACATCAGTCACATTGACCACTAACAAAGACAGCAGCCTCGTTTCACCTGGTACAGCAGCAAGCTTCAGCAGTGACATTTTGTCTCCTACAAACTCAATGTCTTACTCACCAGACTTTTGACAACCTTCAGCAGCTCCTCCATCACCACGGCGATGCCCTGGTAGCCCAGCAGTCGACACATGGCCTTGATGTGCGGGGGACCCACGAAGTTCCTGTAGGAGTTGAACACGCTGCTGTACGCCAGGTTCAAGGTCTACGAGTTCAGAGGGAAGAAAAGACAACAAGAAAAAATGTTGAGCTCAGAGGTCTGACACTTAAAACAAAGTTGTATTGTAGATGAGGATGAATCGTATAAACACATGACCACCACTTTCTAGGTTTGTCATCATTAACAAATTAGTACTTGAAGTAAATTAGAGTTGTGTGTGCGAGAGTGTTTATAGCAGAGCTGATCACTAGTTTAAAAAAGAAAAAGGGGGAAAAAGCCTTAAAGCCTAATGGTGTAATCTGTTAGTTGCCCTCTAGGGACTGCAGTGCACAGTGTGGTGTATATGAAATCCCACAATGCAATACAGAACGTTCTTCATCCAGTCATGTTTTCATCCAGTCAATGTTCTTCATCCAGTCATGATTAACATAAGTTATTCAGTTAGATGTAATTAAACCAAAACAGGGGACACATTGAAGTATCTAACCTCATGGTCGGGCCACAGCAGACCTCAGGAGATCATTTTAGTCACCAGGATTCAGGACTATGAATGTCTCAATCACATGGTGTAACTAATGGATCCAAAGACATTGTTGTTCACCAGTCAAGCTACAGGGAATATGTTCACAACCTCTCCAGGTCCTCAGTTATGGTGTTGAGTAAGTCAGAACAATGTGATGTCACAGGTAAGCTGATCTTTGACAATCATAAATGATAAAGTGATAACATTTTATACCCAATTTAACATCTGTTCTTTTGTTTTTTTATTCACAATCAGTGCATTAGTTCTTGATTTAGAAAAGCCTGTTTTGTGAGGTGGTTGTGGGTCCAATGACTCGGAGGTAATCAGTTATTTATCAGCTCCAGCTCAACACTGATCAGTAACTTCTCCAACTCTGTGACACGTCATCCATGAATTCTAACTGTCTCCAGTCAGACAGCATGCTGCTTTCTACTGTTAACTAACCCAGTTTTACGACATGTTTGAGACATTGAACGTAGCACACCAGAATAAAACTAATTTCTAACAGCCATTGCTATCGTTGAGCCACCCTGATAGCAGTGCTAAAATTGTTTAATCCTCTTACAGGCATGAATCTGCCTTGTAGATTATGAGACATCTTATGTGAGATTTTATCGTCACTGGATTAAAAGGTTGTGTGAGTGTTAACAGTGCAAGGGATAAACATCACCTTGATTTGATATTTCTGCAGATGTAGAAATATATGCTTTGTGGAATTCTCAGTTTCAGGGGATGTGCAACAGCGTTATTCACAGAACATTTTATGACAAACTGGCCAGCAGTTGAGACACATAGTTCTGGACTACACAGTCGGACAGATGGATCGACCTACTGAGGAGCATTTCAGCCCTCTCCCCCACTCCACCCTCAAGAACACGCCACGAGATAGTCCCAACAAGACGGCATGGAAATTAATTATTAATGTTTCAACAATTCTACTTGGTTAACTAGTATGGAGAAAAAAATGGGAACAAAACATAACATCAAAATAAGCAAATTTGCAACATTGTAAAAAACGATGTACATGTACCACTTCATCCACTGCAAGAGGATTCAGCTTCCTCTCTCCCCTGTCGGCTGAGGCTGGTGCTCTAATTCAGCGGCACTGTTACACGCATGCACGCTCGCACACACAATATCTCTGGTCCCCTCTTGAGGCTAAAGAGCTACACGGCAGCAGCTCGGCGTCACAGCTGTTGATGCGCTGACAGTGATACAGTGTAGATGCTTATATGAGCAGACGGCAGGAGCACAGGACAGTCTGAAGCAGCAGCTCGGACACCGCACATCCATGTCCAACACGTGCTGGAGCCGTCTACCCGGTAAGTCCTTTCTCCTCTCATGTTTGATTGAATGAGCACCAGTGATTCTCTTGAGGAGGATCCTTCCCATTCGGACAAGTACGCTTTGTTGCTATCGGTTACAGCTAATGCACCAGAAAAAGAAAAAAACTTGCTCAAATTGAAAAAAGATTGAACATTTGTTTTGATTTAGAACTGAATCTAAAGCAACTATTCTTCTGAGAATATGTTTTCTGGAATTGTTAATGTTCATAAAATTCATATTGTTAATTACGGCTTAGTGAAAAAAGACCTTTGAAAAATAAGGATTAGAGAGCAAAACAAGGATAAGTAACATTTTTTTACCCACTCTGCAGTAGTTTAAATGGTAAGAGGCCAAGTAAACATTGCATTTGATAACATAAATTCAACACTGATGATGTAATCTGGGCTTTTTAATGAATCATGCTTCGGTTTTGTTTCCATTTCCACAACATGAAACTTTATTTTACCTGACATCTGTCCCAGGCCTGGGATATGTTGAAATATATATGATTGAGAAAGCTAGGTTTCAATAGATATAACAAATAATGCTTAAATTAAAGCTGAAACCAAAGCTTGAAAGGTTGGAGCTTCAATTCTGACCAGTGGTGAGTTAAACTTCTCGATGTCTGCAGATCATCACCTGTTCTGTAGCAGCACAGATGAGCCTCCTCCCAAAACATTGTGCGTTGTGTAATTTGCTGAACATCTGTACATACGCTCACCTCCCTCCCTACGCTGAACTTTGTCCCAGATAATCCTTTTCCCAATGCTTATTATCCTCCGATACAGTTGTTTTCCTCCTTGCAGCATGTTTAGGTTGGAGTGAGTGGGATGGGTGGATTTGACTTTTCTAAATTATGTTCAACACTGCGCAATGTGGGAGGGATCCTGAGATTTGTTCCAATTATGACAGAACAGGTGCAGCAATCCAAGTGGTCAAACACAGAATGCAATAACTACAAACAAACCTTCAGTCATAGAGGCTCAATACTCCGACTAACTCAACCCCTTTTACTCTTTGGTGCAATATTACAATGTATTCATTGTCTTTTTGTGCAATGAGTCATGAGACTGCATATCTTATATTTTGTGTATTTATTCTTCATTATTATAAATATTTTCTTTTTTAGTTTGTGTATTCATTAATGGTTCATTGCCGCCCATTTTTAATTTGCCTGTTCTTCTTATGAAAGCTACGCACAAGAATTCCAATGTAGCCTAACTGTTTGGACCTGGCAAATAGCAATCTATCAATCCATCCATCCATCTATCTATCTGTCTATCGATCCATCTATCAATCCATATATCTATCCATCTATCAAGCTAGCTATGAGGTTCAAGGTGGAAAGAAACTCAAAATGTAGAAACGGCCATGCCAAAAATCTTTATATCATCTGTATTTCTTCGTGCGATTGTTTTACTGTGTTTTTGTCATCTCTCTCTCCCAGTTCGGATTTTTATTTTGAGCGTACAACGACTGTAACAGCTGAGGAAACACTTCACTCATATCATCTTAACTCAGCGGCGCCTCCACATGGGGATTACAGTCTACAACATCACCGCCACCTCAGCGAGTGTGAGCTGGCCGTCGTCCCCCAGCTGCCTGGACACCTTCTACAGCGTCATGTACGACCCCAACTGGAACAGCCTGCTCATGGGCTACAAGCGCAAGAGTTTCATGCATGAGGAACGTATCCCCGTCAGTCAGAGCAGCACCTACCTGGGCAACCTCCTCCCTCAGAGCGCCTACTTCTTATGCGTGACATGTCAGGCCGCCAATCCAGTGGCGGACCAATGCCAGGTGTTCAGCACTCTGAGTGTGAGGGGCGAAGGTCATGAACGAGCGGGCTGGGAACTCGCCATGGGCGTCTGGCTGACCTGCTGCATCTTCCTGCTGGTCATCGCCAGCATCCTGTTGTGGGGATGTCTTCACACCATCTGCTCCCTCCAGAGCCAGGCCTCTGACGGCAGCCCAGTGGTGAGCAACTCGACCCTCCAAGACATGTCTGGATCTGGACGCCTCTACACTCCCCGAAGCAGCATGGACGCCACTAAACATTCCACCACCATGCCGCCCCCCCTCCTCTTAGCACAGCCCACTGGCCACATAATTACCCAAGACCACGAGCTGAGGACACTCGCTAAGCTGTCTGGCAGTGAGCCAGTGTGAATCAACTGGATTGAGGTCAGCACAGCATTGTTCTGCCCGCACTGACTTGTCACTGAGTATTTTAATCCACTGACAAAATCTTATTTGGGTTTAGCAGAAATAAAAATGTTTTCAACGGAACCGAATTAAAAGACAATATTAACGTACCACTTAAAACTTTTAGATGAAACATTTTGTGCAAACACATTAAATAGTTATTGATCAAAATGTGTAACTCTGAATACTTCTCTTATAAATGGACTTCTAAATCTCAGGCTTTTTGTAATTTACATTTCGATTTATGTTCCCAAACATCTTTATTTTTTACGCTGATCCCCAATTATTATATTTGTCCACTGGTATTGTAGAGAAATATCTTACTGAGTGTTTGATTTCAACATATGGACTCAAAAGAACTCCGTCAAATCACGGCAAATAAAAATAAAAATAACCCTCTGCTTGTGAAATCCAAGAACAGAAAACGAAGGATAGTGATTTCTCGGTGGGGGATGATGACTGACCTTTGACCCGTACAGATACTGAGGCTGAGCGTTGGGAGGCTTGTCTCTCTGGAACTCTTGAGAGAAGGGCAGGATGGTGCGCACAAACCTGGACACAGAGAGACGTTATTATGTTTTATCTAAAAGGAATCTAAAATGAATACACACACACACACGCACGCACACAAATGAAGATTAACCTGCAGCGCTATGCTCACTAAGTTATACACACATTTTTATCATCTGAGAAAATATGAATAAACTGAACATCAGACATTTGTGGCTCCCAAACAATGTGTGTTAATTAGCAAACTACATGTGAGGAAGCTGTTACTGCTTATTTCATAAGACCACTGCAGAGTATGAATCTTTGTTATCCACACATCACAGGTTGTTCTCTGCGTGCAGTCCAAACAGCACAACAGTGAACAATCAGAGAAGTGCTTTCTTCTCCAGCAGGGTACCACAGAGATGATACAGTTCATCAAATAGACTGGTTCATCAAAAATCTCTCACTGTGGGAAAACCTAAGCTCTGAGGTTTGTTGCAGGCCCATTAGTGAGATCAGAGTAACAGACAGAGACAGAACAATATGTCAGGCGAGGGGTATTGACTATTAAAGCCAGTATTACTATTATTTTGTTACATTGTTTCTACTCTGGTCAGATGAAACTGCTCTGGGAGCCCTGGGCAAACATTTGTTGACCACCATAAAAACACATGACAGTTCATTAATCATCCAAGTTCTCTGGAGCTGAAATGACTAGTCACATACATTTATATATTTTAATCTAGGTTTATCATTTGGACATTTCATTGCTCTTTATTTCATGTTTATTTTCATTTAGAATGCCACTGTGTAGGGGAGAGCGGGGTAATGTGGGACATCGGGTGATGTGAAACACCCCCTGTATCTAGGCAACAGAACACATTTGTGGTCATTTGACCATTATGTTTTCAAGCCCCTCCCATTCCCCCCTTGACATGAAGGAGAAGTTGGTGCTGGTGCTGTGGAAAGTATGTTTTTTCACAGAAATGAGTTTTTTTGAATGTAAAAGTAAATTTTCTTGCTTTGAACTTAATCAACTGTTGTGTCAAAACAAATTGATTCAGGTAAAAAAATTATATCATACATGTTGGTGAACTTCCAACATATAAAACCATGTGATTGATGCTAGCTGAAGATTAGCCTGAATTGATAAAAGATGTTTTTCTAAAATTGTGGCTTCGGGGTAAAATGGGACAAATGTTGTTGGGTAAAGTGGGACAGTGTCTCACTGTACCCCACCATGAAGAACAAGTTAAGTTTAGTCTTAAACATATTCTAGTGTTATATTACATTATATATGTTTTTTTTTTTAATATCATAAACATTGTAGAAAAGCCATCATGCCAAGAAACTAAACCAGGAAGACAACCTGGGGCCAAACACCCCTCGCAGAAATGGAGAGTGAAGACGCTGAGGTCATGCAAGGAAAGAAGTCCTTAAGAAAAGCTGGAAGGGATAGAAATATTGACAAGACAACCCTCAAAAGATTCATAAAAAAAAAAAAAGAGAAAGGGAAAGTAAAATCAGTAGCCTGGGGGCAGTAGCTGAGGTAAAGAGAATATTCACAGATGAGATGGAGGAGGAGCCAAACAACTAGCTGACCAGTTCCATGGCCTTGCTCCAGTTAAGTGCCGTGAACTGGCATTTGAATATGCAGAGAAAAACAATATCCCTGTCCCTGCCAATTGGACAGAGAAACAATGTGCAGGCAAGCTAGGGTGAGCAAGAGATCACATGAATCATAATAATCATAAATGTGCTTAATTGACAAATCCACATGATTCTGTTACTAGTCCGATATTAGTGGTTGTCAATCTAGCTGTCAAGATTTTAACTATTACAACATGTGTTGTTATGGTAGTTTTAAAGTGGAAAAAGTAACTTTACCCCGTAGACGGGGTAAAGTGGGACACAAGACCACTTTTTTAAAAACAATCATATCTTCACTGCCCTTTGTCCTGAAGACATTCTGTTCATTTCCATTGCTAGAAAACATCCTGAATTAATGGGAAATGTGTACATTTTACTGATATATCATTTTAGCTCGCCTAGAGGGGAGCAAATGTAAAAAATGTCCCACATTACCCCGCTCTCCCCTATTATATAATTTATGAATGATGGAACTATAAGATGAACATTAATTACGACTGCAGCATGTCAGAAGGAAACTATAATAAATAAAGTGAAGTTGTGTACCACCAGTGCACTCAAACTGCTAAACATACTGGCTAAATTATTGACTTTAATAATGACCCAAACTAACGCACCTGTTGGTCGAGCCATTGTAGCAATAGTTGGGCAAGAAATCATAGTTGAGTTCCCAGAAGACGTGCAGTGTAATCCTGCCGTAGGGGGCCGACACGTTGTGGTTGGCCTCGCGGAACATGGCGTCCAGGCTGTCCAGAGTCAAAAACTTGCTGAGGAGCTTGTGCGTCAGGCGGTTGATATCCAGAAGACCTTCCAGTTCCTTTAACCAAGAAATACACAGAATAATGGTTTATATCAGCACGCCAACTCTCAGGTTCCTTCTCTTTAATCAGGACAAGGACAAACTTTAGATCTTGAAAATAACACGTGCTCCTCTAAACACATAGAAGAAGAAGCAAATAACAGGAGCAAACACTAAATAAAAGAGGATGTTATTTAGTCGCAGAGATTAAAAATCAACATACCATGATCGAGGTGAGGTCCTCACTCTCAAAGCGATTGATGGCCAGTTCGATAGACTTTGAAAGAGCAGCCGAGATCCTCTGAGTGATGAGCCTGTTCAGATCTATGGAGCGGCCTAAAAGCTGAGGTTAACAACTAGTTAGTAAAGGCACAACAACCGCAAAACAATAAACGAGGCAGGAGATGTGTTGAGTTTCTACCTGGACGTGGCGCTGCTTCAGCAGAGTCTCGTAGCGGTTGGAGGAAGGCCAGGGTATATTGGCCCCCTGGTTCTTGCAGTCAGTTCGCAAACGTTTGTCAAGGAGAAGACTGAGGGATTAAAAGGAAACGTGAAGTTAACTGCATGAAGGGTGCTTTAATTAAAGTGCAAATCTGCATTTTTTGTTTTCCCCCCAGAAACAAGCGCATTACATCCATGGTTACCATCTCACACCAACATCCCGACCAGAGGAGATAGAGAACACGTTATTGACATCGCCCATCCTGCTCCAAATATGCTTCAACTGATTTTAAAGTGAATATTGAGTCATAACACAATAGTGAAAATTGTTAACATTTATTTCCTATAATTGAACCTTTCAATAATTGATTTGTTACTTTTATCATATTGTTTAGTTCATTAATTTAAACTAACATTATCCATTTATACTAAATATCCATTAAATTTAGCTTATTATTTGTAAGTTGTATTACTGTTGGGTAAATATTTACCATTTTGATTCTTTTAATAAATATCAGCAATTAATTTCAATATTTATCCATGAGTTTTATCTGTTTATTTAATTTTTTTAACAACCTATCCATTACCCTAAGCTAACTGTGCTCACTTGTTAAAGACGCTCGGAGTTACAGTCTCATTTAGTTGGTGGGAGGTCTGTGTACTGTAGCCGGAAGCCTTCAGGTCAGCAACACACCAGATTGGGCTCTGAATTTTTTCTACCTTGACACAAAGAACTACCTATATATTCTAATAATATCATAAATACAATTTGTTCATATAATTGAGTCACAAAGGATCCTCTGGTAACTTGGAACCCAATGAAAAGGAGGGAAAAACACAAAAGTACATGCAAATGATTCACCCACCTTCCTGCTAGAATCTTGTAGTAGCCAAATATCTGATCAGCCAGTTTGTAGACAAACTGATCAAAGCACAAGTTCACCTGAAAAACACAGAGGTTCATATTTACTTGGATTTTTGAAAACATGCTTCAGCCTGTGATGGACAGAAATATAACCACAAAAGACAGTGTTCCTCTACATACAAAGAACAGAGCCAGTTCTAAACGTGTCTGTTTAACATGTTCGGTCTTCTTGTCCTGTGTCAAAGCTCTGCAGCTTCTTCAGAACGATTGTCATTAGTGAGTCCTCCTCAAACAGTTCTACAATATACTATCACTTGTATTGTTTTTGTGCTGGACGTTGTGTGCAGAACTTTTTATAAACATTCTGTTGTGCAGAGTGAAGGTAGAACATTTTGTGTTCATCCTACCTGGTATGTCTGCAATGACGATTTTATACCCAATTAATTCCATAAAATGAAACTAAATTTGTGGTGCCAATTTTTGATGCTTTACTCAACTAGTGTTATTTTGTCAAACATTACATTTTGGATATATCAGAGGTCTGTTAAGCAGCCGACACAATCTTCAGACAAAAGTTACACCTTTACAAAATAAAAGCGCTGCAATTTAGTTTTATTGAAAGCATTACAGCAACAAATAAACCATTGTGCTTCTACTTTAAAGAAAATTTCCCCTCAAGAGGAACTGATTCTATGAATGTTGTTGCCATGACAGACATATCTGTGCATTTCTGTATGACTCCGATATGGTGACAGAAATAACCAGATTATCTAAATGATCTGGTGATTGAGGTTTGACCCAGTTACAGACCACTGGTGTAGTTTATCAGAGGACGTAGAGAAGGACATAACTGACTGTTAAAGCCTGCTGCTACATCTTTTTGTCTATTACCTCAGCTTCTATTTCATCGTAGAGGAACTGCTTCTTGAATTTGGTCAGGGCGTAGTGTGCACTGTCGTTGTACAAATCCAGGGGATACAGCACATACCTGCAGCAGATGAGAGAAAGAAAGGAAAGGTTCAGTGTCTTACTTGTGAATAACGAGGGAACAAAAGATACAAACAAAAATAAGGAAAGCTGAGTGTGATGCCTACACAGTGATTCATAGAGTGCTGAAAATGGAAGTGTTTTAGTTACCTTGACTGTGGCAGAACACCACAGACTAATTTATCTAGTTTGTGATTGATACAGATTTTCTGTTTTCATCAGTAGTTCAAATGGTTAAAATGTTATTTATTTCACTGTGCAGAGCATTAATGCATTCTGCTAGCCTGCTCTCGCTCACACGAACACGCACAAACACCACAAACACGAAACACACACACACTAACACATAAACGAGGTGAGTCAGTGAGTTATTTGTACGAGCACAAGTTGTCCACCAATATTAAAATAAATTAAACTCTTTTTGGACAATTTTGGATGAACATGAAGAATTACAGCATTTACGGTTCAAGCCAGATGATGTGCTTAATGGCTTATGTAAAACCTGTCTCATAAAAGCATAATCCTGCTGTGTTTCCCTGAAGTTTTAAAATAGATATTCATAGTCCCCCACGAATTTTTAGGTTCTTACCCAGGTCTTTTTTTGAAAACATAAGATACGACTAAACAATTACTTGAGTTGCTGAATGCCTCTGGCCAGTCACAGTACCAATAATCTCACAGACAGTTAGTTAGAGTCTTTTTCAGGTTTTGGACTATTGCAAAAGGCGGAAACTAAAGAAAAGCTCCAAAGTTCACAGCTAAACAGGGAAGAAACATGCGAGGTGTTTGGGAGTAGTTGAAAAGGAATATTCCCCCACAATTATGTTTGATACAGGAAAAAATATAAATCATAATTTACTCCATCATAGAAGCTTCCTTGGTCTCCAGGATGTGGTCGGTGAGGATCCAGGGCATGGACATCTCGATGGGGAACTGAATCCTGCGACCCATGGTGAGCTCCAGGAAGAACTCCCTGAACCATAGCTGGGAGACGTCGCAGCACTGCTGCAAGGTCTCTGCATGGAAGAGAAATAGGTTTCATTAGAGTGGCTCCATTTAATGGCACTTATTCAGCATTTAAAGGAGCTACAGGATCAAACTGCTGTTTATTCGTACCACTGAAGTTCAGCAGGTGGGTGTAAAAGAAGGACTCGCGGTGAAACCTCTCCATGTCCAGGATGGTTGGGCCTTCGAGACTGCTGCGCAGAGTCTTCTTAGATCCACTTTTGTCAGCAATGAGAGACTCCAGCATGGTCCTCACCATATAGAGCTACATGTATTTAATAGAAGACAACACTGTAAGTGGATTTTACCAACTACCTCCCCTTCAGACAGTCTTATCTCACAGACATTTCACAGAATATAATCTTACAGGGATCATATTACATATTCAGCAGAGACGCTGCAGTGCAATTTCCTTTTGATAATCACTGAAAATTATTTTCGAGTTCACCTCAGTGGGGAACATTTTCGTCGACCGCGTCTTTATAATCTCTCTTGTTACAATTCAAACGAGTGAAAATCTGCTGAGTCGGGCAGACAAACACAGAAGGTGATTGTTTAGGGCTTTACAGTCAAACTGGAACTGGAAAAAAGATTAGTTGTTGGAATTAAGCTCTAAGCTGATAAATCTGTATGGTTTATGCAACATGTGGGATGCTTCTAAATAATGATAATATTTGTGATATGTAACACAATTGCATAGATGACTGCTATTCAGCGCTGTGATGAATCTGAAGTAGAAGGTTGGAAGGTAAATTTCTATTATAGTCATTCAGACATAATGAGAAGAGAGAACAATACAGCAAACACAACAGGCAGGTTTATGAAAGATGCGCTCATATTATGTCCCTTGTTAATATCTGATGACTGACACATCGGCATTGTGAGCTGCATAATCCTCATTATTGATGACTGGCAGCAGCCAGGGTCGCAGTATATAAGACCTTGGAGGTATGGGAAATGATTACAAAGGGAGGGGTGAAAGGAAGGTGGGTTAATCAGCAGAGTGTGGAGCTTAGACCTGAGTGCTGGAGGGCCCCACAGCACGGCGGGGAACCTTTATGTCAAAGCCTCCCTTGGGGTCTTTTTCTCCGCGGAGGGCAGGATCGTTGTGAGGCTCCCGGCCGATTTCCCAGTCACAGATTGTCTTCCGGATGGCCTGGAGGACGCTGTGGTCAAAGGACAATTTCTAGTTAATCGCTGGCTTTAAAGTCCCAGTTAACACACACTGGCATAGCTGCAATTATGAATATGAAGCAAGTTCACTGGAGATTCATTTTTTATACAGTACAGAGGATTGTAAAGAAGCAGCTGCAAAGAACAGGGTGTTATTGTGAGAACAGCAACCTGCCACAGGAGAAAAATATATTAACAACATGGGATGGAACCAAAACTGTAAAGGTTGGAAAATCAAAGTAATGTGTTAAAAGATTCTATAAAGCTCCACAGAGTTGAGAGAAACCAAAAAGTGAGGGGATATTTATCTGTGGGTTCAACACTATGAGCAACAACTAACACTGTTAGTATAAAAATATGACTATCACCTTTAACACATCCCAAAGCCTGGAAAACCAGACACAATGAATACATTTTGTTTTGTTATTCTTTTTTGGGTGTTATTCTTTTCTGGGTGATATGATTAACACAATAATAAAGTGTTGTTGGACAGCTGCAGCTGTGAATGTGATTGTAGTGTGACCTTTACCTCTGAACAACATTTTTCTTCTTCTTGATGGCCTGCCGCAGAGGGTCACGCAGAGTGACTTGAGCAAAATCCTGCAGGGCTGAATAGATGGTGTGACGGATGGCGTGATTGAACACACTCTCCATGCGTCCCATCAACACCTGCAGTCCCTTTATCATAGCCATTACCTGTCAAAAGCCCAACATTGAATCAGTGATTTAGAGAATCAGTGATTTAGACTGGTGGCAGCTGATAAACCATAGAGTTTGTGTGCTGCATGTGATGAGGTCACAACTGACCTCTACAAGGGCAAACTTCTCCTCGCTGGTGTAGTTGTATCTGGTGGCTCTTTCATACTCCTCTGCATTGTCAGGGCACTCCTTGTTGGAGTACTTGTCTGTTGGATGAACCAGTTTCCAGGAGTACTGTCGGCAAAGATACAAAAAGAAACAGATGAATTAAATGTCAAGAAGCTGGGGATTGGTAAACATTCTCAATACTTTATTTTACTTAACGGCTAGTGTATATATGTAAAAGTTGTATAAAAAATTATTAGAATCTGTGCTTTCTTACCACTTCCATGACATGAGCGCTCCACTGAGAGAGCAGCTGCAGGCCCTGCAGGGCCAGGTCAAACAGCTTCCTGTACTCAGCATCAGTCTTTTGGGCTTCCTGACGCCCTGATCCCGTCACCACCTACGTGGATAAAAAGCAACACACTTTGTCACACTCTGAAAATTAATACTGCAGGCCCACTTTTTTAAATCCTGATAGATCAGGGGAAATTATTACAGAGCATAAAAACCCAGCAGTAAAACTTCACCATTCAGGATGTGATCATTGAAATTACTTTCCTCATTCTCAACATTTCTGTCCCCAGTGATTGCATCTGCCATTCTGATCCAAAAGTCAGTTGGTTAAACTTCCATCTGAACCACAGTGAATTGTGACCTCTGAAAATCCGTCGGGGCATGACATCTGCTCAAAGCTTGTTACATCACAGCTGGGAATTCACACATCCCTCACATAAGGAGCTGAAAGCTGCCAGTTGGCTGATGTACTATATGTTTCTTTATTTAGTTGGCTAATGTCTGAGGTAGCGGTAAAATACTGTGCAAGTATGCCATGTCCTGATCCATGCCAATTTAAACTCATTGGAATGTGGCACTAACCTCACTGTTGCTGTATCGAGCCAGCTCCGAGATGAAGCGCATGTGATCGTCGCGGATCTGAAGCATCTGCTCACAGATGTTGTATTGGGGACTGCTGGATATAGATGTGCAAGTCCACCTGGGGGATACGAGGAAGGAGAGAAGCCCAGTTAAGAATACATGTATTTTTGTTATTAAAGCTAGTACACACCGATGCTGTGGTAGAGAAAAATTAAATGTACTTAAGCCCTGATGTAATGACATAACCAAAGAACACATTAGTTGCTAGACAAAGATTAGACAGCCAAGCAGGTAGAGGCATGTACAATTCACAAAGCTGAAAAAAAAGAAAAATCACTCAACTCTAACGTGTCTCTTGTGAATAGGAAACAAAACAATAAAAGATAAGGCTGAAAATTGTCTATTTATTATGGTTGTCAGAAAATGTACTTCAATTAAAAAAATAAAATCAAAGAGGCTAGGGCCGAGCTGGCAGAGACGCTTGCGTTCATCTCACCTGGATTTGTTATCTTCAAAGTGAGCACTGGTCTTGATGTACCGCGACAACTCAATCTGCATGTCACCAAACAGAGGGACCACCTGGAGTTGCTGTGAACACCAAAACACACAGATTTACATGAAGCATCTCTTCACTTCTCCAACACCACATAATGGGTACATCGTGGCATCGCTCGAGATTCATTTAATGTAGGCAGCAATAACAATCAAGGTAGAATCACTACGTGGAAATTACTTTACAAAGTGACCAAATGTTATTGTAGTTGAGACACATAGATATTTGGGGTGGGGTGTTTTATTTATCTCCACAAGGTTGTGTTTTTATATCTGTTTGACTTTTAGCAGAGTTGCGCAAAAACTACAGAAACTATTTAATTTAAACTTGATAGAAGGGTTGAGTTAGGGTCAGGGAAGAACCCAATACATTTGAGTGGATTTTTTAAGGGTGGTGGGGTGTATATTTATTCTGCTATAGCTATTTTAGTTTTCTGTTTTGTTCCACTCTTTTTTGGGGGGTTCTTTTCCAAGCTGCACTTTGACTTCTTTTGTACTGCTTTGAAAAAAAATTATGTGAATAAAAAAAGAAATTCAGAATGTTTAAGAAGAATTTGGAAATTTAATTTAAATGTTTTGCAGTATGTAAAGGAATGTTTGACCATCCTTACACATTACTGTATATGCAACTTTATATTATGCATATTGTATATTACACATCATATCTGTACAGGAGAAAAGTGCCTTTCTTATTCCACACACACTCCCTTCTCTCTCTTAGCAGTACCCAAGGTCAGGTTATAGATAAAGGGCCAACAACAGTACATTGTAGTGACTTTCATATCTAACTCAGATGCTCCAGACAGAGAGGCACCAACTTCAACTCTCACAGACTTTAACTCTTTTGCATATTTCACCAGTGGAAAGACGTAAGGACAAAAAGTGATTTAGGAATGCATACTTTAGTCTTAACTATCCAGTAGTATGTGAACACCTACATGTAACATACAGAGTGACAGCAATTCTAGCCTTTCATGGATGATGTGCTGTTAGAATGGGTGACGCAAGTAGAGGGAGATATATGGGGATGCTGTGGGCAGGCGCGGCGCGTCCCATTGGGCAAGTCGGGCAGTTGCCCAGGGCCTCGGCCACCAGGGGGCCTCGTCGTATTTATGATTTTTTTCTTTATTTTTCAAATAAATCACTCCTCATGTCCTCCTTCATTCAATATGAACCCAATAGCAAGACAGGCTTCATCGTACTTTCTTTTCAACTTGGTTTTTGAACACTGTGTCTTGTTTGTCACTGACCGGCTGCTTAACAGGAACGAGCTCTGATCTCACTCTGTGTCTCTGAGCGAATGTGAGAGGGCGGAGCCCCGGGGCCTGTTTGTGTGTGATGTCTGGGGACACACACGCACACACTCGCCCGCACAACACTGTACAGCAGACCTGGGCATTGTACGGCCCCCGGGCCGCATCCGGCCCTTTGGCTGTCTGTGACCGGCCCGCGTGAGGTCAACGGAATATTAGGAATCACATGTAAATAAGTAAAATTCATGCAGAGAATACAACAACATTTCTTTTATTTTGAAGGTGCCTTTTTTTAACATTTACCTGACGTACATCCTGAATGCCGCGAGCGGATGATGTGTTGGCGGACGGAGTTAAGAAGAGATTTGAGTTACTAAAGTCCGCAAAAATGTCAGCCCACGTTAAGAGAAGAAAGATAGAGTTTTTAACGAGACATGGACTGCTAAGTATTTATTTACTGAAGTCAATGGGAAAGCCGTGTGCTTAGTTTGTGGAGATCGCTGTTTTTAAGGATTACAATTTGAACCGCCACTTCGAGACAAAGCACGGAGAGACGAAACGTAACGAGAAGGATCGAGGACATCGGTCATGAAAAACCTGGAAAAGTCATGGAATTGTTAAATGTTTATTTTCCAGTCCTGGAAAAGTGCTTGAAAAAAATCCCAAAAGTTTTGGAGAAGTCATGGAGATTTGTTATATTCATATTTTCATGTCGTTCATTTACGCTGAGTTTTAATTAATTCAAATGCTTTTAAAAGAAATACGCTCAAAATATAAGTAGGCATACTATCTCATACTAATTGAAATGTTCGGTGGGGAAGCAGGTGAGATAATGCACTACGCCAGGGAAGTGTAGATTTAACCATGCTTGGCTACAAATGGAAAAGTACATGCCATGTGTTACAACAGACGTCAATCAAACTATTGTCTCACTCATTTGTGTAATTCAAGGTTTACTGTATGCTTTGAAATTCTCATTGTTAGCTTAAATACTAAATTTAGTCTCTTTTGCATGTATACACTGAGATCTCACAAAATGTTTGGTCATGGAAAGTTGGTTTAAAGATATGGAAAGTCATGGAAAAGTCATGGAAATCAATGGGTTAAAAATGTGTATGAACCCTGTGTATTATACATCAGGAGGTGTTGTGTAAGTCAGTGCTAAAAATGAATCATGTTACTGATGTTGTAACTAAATTAGTTAACTTTATCAGGGCAGGAGCTGAATCACAGACAGTTTGTTGCACTTTTGGAGGAGCATGAGACTGAACATGGGGACATAGGCTCCCACACAGCTGTCAGATGGCTCAGTCTGGACAAAGTGCTTAAAACAGTATGGGACCTGAGAGCAGAGATTCAAGAGTTTTGTGAAAAGAAAGGCAAGGACAGCCCAGAGCTCTCAGATGCAGACTGGATGGAAGATGAGGTAAATAGAGAGTTTAATTCTGCGTGGACAGATTAATTTGCTTTCACTGCCAACGATGCAACGATGCAGGTGTATGACAATTCACCATACATTGTCATACACGTGTATGCTTGATATGTGGCGAGGAATTAGCAAACAATATGAAATGTCATGTTGAAAGACATTTCCAGAGCGAGCACACAGCATCTGCTGAAAAGTACCAAGCTGGAGATGAGCAAAAAAAGCAGAGTTCTGTGTTTCATTTAATTCAAAGTAGGCCTACACATGTATTATGTTCTCCTCTTCATAAGAGTTTGGTGTTTTCCTTTTTTGTAACAGGTTAAAATAGCAGTTAAACAGTTTTTTTATTGTCGTTCTATAATTTAATAAATGCAACAAACTATAGTTTTTATATATATTGTATAACTATATATATAACTTTATAACCTGTGTTATCAAATATTTGTTTGGCTCCAGGCAGATTTAATTTGGGGGAAGAGGGGGCAAAATGTCTCTTTCGATAGTAAAGGTTGACTACCCCTGGGTTAGTATGACACAAACACTAACTCACTCACTCACATGTCTCCCTTTCTCACACACTTATTTAATCACTTTCTCTCTCTCTCTCACACACATACACACACACATAGTCAAAATAGATTTTTTTTTTTTTTGGGGGGGGGGGGGGGGGGCCTCAAAATTGTTCTTTGCCCAGGGCCTCCAATTAGCCAGAACCGCCCCTGGCTGTGGGGGACATCTGCAGACATGGGGGTGACAATTGCTCTTGTTACTCTGTTAGCGTTTGCATATTGTTTCACCTTCTGGTCTCCTTGATGCATAAACTCTACATTCAACTCTTCTGCATAACACATCAGCTGATTCCTGAGTTCTACTTTCACCAGTGTCCACAAAATTCCATCACACGGTACAGTGAATTACAGTACAACCTGACTAATGTCATTGTGTTTATATATATATATATGTGACATATGTCTACACCTTTGTACCTTGAAAAACTTGTCAATCTTGCTGAGGTTAAGTCTCTTCTTGGCATCGAGTTTGTAGATGCTGCTGCTGTTTCCGTCCATGAGGTATAGACCAAAGCCCATTACCTGTGGAAGTGGAGTGTTGGTTACATGTTGTAAAGGATGTAGATTACTGTGGACAATGCTCCAGTAAATTGTTTCAAATGAGCTGAAGCAGTCATTCACCAGTAGCTGGTGAAGGGCTTCACTTACTTTGAGCAGCATGTGTTTCTCACTGGGAGTGAGGTACATCTTGTTCTCGTAGTAATCGATGCACAGGTTGACGATGTCTGCCAGCAGCTCGTCATATCCATTTATCACCTCCAGCTGCTGCTGCAAAGACTGAATGACATCATAGAGGACGACTGATTATTCAATCATACTGCTATTAGTCATGTTTTCAACTGTTAACAGTTAGAGTAACTGTCTGTTTTTACCTTAGCCTTTTAGGACTCTCTTTGCCTAAATTTAAAATCTTATTTTTTAATCAAAGTGCTTCCATGTTGAAACCATTTCATCTTAAGAGTTTAAACAGTCTGATGCACGTCCAACAAACCTGAGTGATTTTGTTGTGGTTTGCCAGGAACATGGACAAATTCTGAGACTCCTGAATGGACGAGGGCTCAGACATCTTTCTGAGGAACTGGGCCGCTCTAGGCAGAGACAAGAAACATTGTGTTTTAATAATCAGAATCAGAATCAAATCAAACAGATATTAACTTGGCTGACTGCCACACACAATACAAATACATACAGGTAAAGGCTTAAAAAATGGTGTTCAAGTTGTTGCTCCTGGCATAGTTAATTTTTACAACCCCAGAATGGAAAGTGTTTTTTAAAGCCTTGAAGTAAACCACAGAATAATAATAAGAAGGGAAAAAGAGGAGTAAGGAGTAAACGAAGAGTAAGCGATTTTCTTAACAAAGTTAAAAAGTGCTTCACACGTTAAAATAATAAATAGATTCAGAATTCAGAGATTTACACTTTTAAGAAGGGAACTAAAAAAAAGTAACCGATGCGGCATTTCTGATCTTAGCTGATGAGTCATTCCAGGGTTTGGGGCTCGTACTGCAAAAGCATGACAGCCTTTAGTCACCAATTGGCCTCTGGGCCCTACCAGAAGACTATAAGCTGGTCTAAGATGGCGTGCAGGCTCACAGGGAGTTAGTAAATCCTTGATATACACAGGGTTGTGTAAATGTTTATAAGTCATCAATAAAATCTTTAAAAAAAATGTATTGTGTCAAACTATCAGTAGTTTTCTAGCATTCACATAGTGAGCATGGAACACTGTTGAAAATCACACGTCTGACATAGGACGCTTTTTTCAGTGTTGGTGGCTGATGCTGCCATCTAGTGGCTGTCATGGCACCACAGTGTGAACCCGAGCAGCATGTGCTCCAACTCTCAGTACCGTTTGTAGGCAGAGTGATCGTTCTTGACGCTGCATTTCATGTTCTTCAGCTCGTCCAGCACAGCGAACATGTTGATGAACTTTCCGAGGGTCATCAGGTACGCCTCAGAGACAAAGTCCTTTCTGCGCTCGGTGTGACAGAGACGACGGACCTCCCCGCAAAAACGGTCAATGGCGGTGCGCTGAAGGAGACAAGGAAGAGATTAAGCTTTGAAGAGACTGTCAAGGAGACTCTCTACCCATATATGAATATATTTTTACCTGGAAGTACATGAAATTCATCAGCTTGGTGACTTCAGGCTCCAGCACCTCCACTGTCTTCTCATAGATCTCCACTCTGTTGGGCTGCTCATTGCATTTTACCTAGAAGAGAAAAAGAGAAACTAAAATATGAAGGGTGGAGCACAAACGAAACATCACATATCTTTTAATCCAGAGATATCAAGATTAGGGTTGAAAATAACATTTGTTGCATCATCAATTAATCTGCATATTAATCTCCTAAGGATTGTGTTGTCTGCAGCATGGAAGGAAATAGTTCAAAATACTGATTACAAAAATCTCACAATGGAGAGGTGACAAAGAAAAGCAGCATATTTTCTAATTTGGAAACTGCTAATTATTTAATTGGCTAATCGTTGCTGCCTTATACATAGAAGTCATGGGAGCACAGTGTTCACGGAAGCACAGTGGTCACCTGTGGTATTGCACGTGAGCAGCTTCTCCAGGTGTAGAGCATGATGGCGTACCCCTGCCCCTCCTCCAGCATCTCATTCTATTTCAAAACAAAAACAAATAAATCAATAAGACCAATCTGTTCAAAACTTGCTCACATGTTACAGTCTACAATAAAAAGATAAACACACAAACACCACATAAGGACTAAAACAAGTCAGTAGTTTACAGTGAGTGGAGCAAAGTGCCATCCTGCCTTCACACAAAGTGCTGTCTGATTCCAGCCCGGAGCAATTAGTCACTCACTAATTAGATACAAAGCCCTGGATTCAGTGAGCTGCCCGCTAGATAAATACCAAAGACTCTGCTGGGACAGGCGCGCCTCTTCTACCCGATCCTGTTCCAAACGAACCTTGACCTCTTTGTGGGGAATATATTTTCCCAGAGTCATTACTGAGGTGAGAGTGATGACGCACTGAGGAGTAACTTCACATACCATGTTGGAGTGGACGGTGGCTTGCTCGATGTATCTGGCGATGCCGGTGACGAAGGCATTTCGATCCTCAAAGTTGGTGTTAAAGTTTGGCTGTGGGGAGATGGGAAAATGAATCAAAGAAATTACACAGGATCAAACTTCAGCTATGTAAGAGGCAAAACACATCACGTCATAGCTAGAGCGGTTCGTATGTATGTGAGAAGTAAAAAAAGGCCAAACTATTTGATTTGTCATAGGATTTCTTATTTTGATTTACTTTAGCAGCTTACACAAATATTTCACCTGACCAAAAATAATGTAATTTTTCCTGCATTTATTTATTTGTACCTTTTGCATGTAAATGTATCTGTAAGTGTTACCTAACTAACAAGGATACTCAGATTGGTGAAGTCATAAGCTTTCCTTGTTGAGATGTGTGTAACAGCCTAAGATTAATATTCTGGATTCTGTATTTTCTCCTCTTCCCTGTAATTTCAGTATATATGTGTGTATATATATATATATATATATATATATATAAATATGTTTGTTTCCACGAGAGAAACATCCAATTAACACAAGGTCACAAAAACACTAGGTAATCACTAGTGATGAACTAATATGAGAAACCATTATGTCGGAGGTAAGTGAGAAAAAAACAAACAGCCAACATTATCATGAAATGATTGCATGGATGATGATCGGTCGGACATTAGCATTGTGCTACTGTTGGCACTGACCTGATACATGATGGATGAGGGGAGGGGCTCGATGCATGGCTGCTGGTCAGGGAGCGGCAGCTCCTCCAACAGGTCCACGTTGGACAGAGCATCTTCTAAAGTCACCGTGGATGCCATGCTGCTGCAAAAGACAAAAAGAATCATGTTTAGCTTAGAATGAAGGACCCAGACTCTATCAGCAATGAAACAAGACAGCATAATGCTCAGTCAATGTCTAAATAATAACATGGTTTTTTAGGTTATGCATTGGGTTGACAACCTGAGACACGAGCAGAAGAGTCCTGAGCTAAATGTTGTACATCACCAGTAGTAACCTGATACAACTGCAGACAGCACCTTTATCTTTGAATAAAACCTTCAAACAAGGTATTGTGTTGTGTTATGAGGCCACACAGAACTTCCTGTCCAAATACCCTCAGATACAGTGCCTTGCATAAGTATTCACCCCCCTTGGACTTTTTCCCATTATGTACTGTTACTAACTGGAATTCAAATAGACTTAAATAAACTTTTTCCCGTTTGATCAACAAAACATGCATAGTACTTTGGAGGTGCAAAATAAATTTTATTGTGACACAAACAATAATGAGAACAAAAAAGTTGACATCTGTTGTGTGCATAAGTATTCACCCCCCTGTGTCAATACTTGGTAGAACCCCCTTTCGCTGCAATTACAGCTGCAAGTCTTTTGGGGTATGTCTCTACCAGCTTTGCACATCTAGAGATGGAAAGGTTTGTCCATTCTTCTTGGCAAAAAAGATGAAGCTCAGTCAGATTGGATGGAGACCGTCTGTGAACCGCAATCTTCAAGTCTTGCCATAGATTCTCTATTGGATTGAGGTCTGGGCTTTGACTGGGCCATTTTAAGACATTAACATTCTTTAATCCAAACCATTCCTTTGTAGCTCTGGCTGTATGTTTAGGGTCATTGTCCTGCTGGAAGATGAACCTCCGCCCCAGTCTCAAGTCTTTTGCAGACTGCATCAGATCTTCTTCAAGGATTTCCCTGTATTTGGCTCCATCCATCTTTCCCTCTATTCTGACCAGTTTCCCTGTACCTGCTGAAGAGAAGCATCCCCACAGCATGATGCTACCACCACCATGTTTCACTGTTGGGATGGTGTGCTCAGGGTGATGGGCAGTGTTGGGTTTTCGCCACACATAGCGTTTTGCATTGAGGCCAAAAAGTTCAATTTTGGTCTCATCTGACCAGAGCACCTTCTTCCACATGTTTGCTGTGTCTCCCACATGGCTTCTGGCAAACTCCAAACGGGATTTTTTATGGATCCCTTTCAACAATGGCTTTCTTCTTGCCACTCTTCCATAAAGGCCAGATTTGTGGAGTAGACGACTAATAGTTGTCCTGTGGACAGATTCTCCCACCTCAGCTGTGGATCTCTGCAACTCCTCCAGAGTAACCATGGGCCTCCTGGTTGCTTCTCTGATTAATTTTCTCCTTGTCCGACTCTTCAGTTTGGGTGGACGGCCTCCTCTTGGTAGGTTTGCGGTTGTGCCATATTCTTTCCATTTTCTTATGATGGATTTTATGGTGCTCAGAGAGATGTTCAAAGCTCTGGATATTTTTTTATAACCTAACCCTGCTTCATATTTCTCCACAACTTTATCCCTGACCTGTTTGGTGAGCTCCTTGGTCTTCATGATGCTGTTTGTTCAGTAATGATCTCCAACAAACTCTGAGTCCGTCACAGAACAGGTGTATTTATACTGAGATTAAATTGCAGACAGGTGGACCCTATTTACTAATTATGTGACTTGCAAATGTGACTTGTGAATGCAATTGGTCGCACCAGATCTTTGTTAGGGGTTTCACAGTAAAGGGGGTGAATACATATGCACTCAACACTTTTCAGATTTTTATTTGTAAATAATTGTGAAATCCATGTAATATTTCCCCCCACTTCCAAATGATGCACTATTTTGTGTTGGTCCATTACATAAACTCACGATGAAATAAATTTTAATCTGTGGTTATACCATGACAAAATGTAGAAAAGTCCAAAGGGGGTGAATACTTATGCAAGGCACTGTAGATCAACAAGGTCAGGGCTGAGGTTGGGACGTCACTGTACCGCTGGGGACAAAGTGAGCTGGCGGGATAATGCCAGACATATTTTTTTGCGTTCAACAGGCTATTTTAAAATAATTGATGCGGCATTTCAAAGTATGAGTGGAGTCGAGTTGTTTGGTTCTTTGTTGAAATCCCTGATGGAGAATTATAGAAAATCAGTGTGATGACAATAGATTAGCACTGTACCAGTAAGTGCTATGGTTTGCATTCTCATGCTGCTGCTGCTGACTGCCGATTTTCAGACGTCACTGACACGGAACAATCAAAAAAATCTATTGAAATGAGAATTGACAGAGGGTCAAACAATCCCCAGCGACCGACTGCCAACACAAAAGCGTGGTCACAGTCACTGCATGCACAGGGTCAGGGTCAGCCGAGGTCACTAACTTCCTCCTCTGCAGATGGAAGCACAGTATGTGGCACGAGGAAGACATGGGCCAATGTATTAATATTAAGAATGGCTAATATTATATACATTCAGCAGCAATTGAGTATCTTTCATCATTATAAATGCACAGTTACTTGATGGTTGATAGAACTTCTCATGATGTCCCCTTAGGCAGATTTTTTGTTTGGGGTTTCATTTGAAAAAGAGATGTCAGGTGCCATGGCAAGTTTGAAAATTGTTATTCCAAAGGCAGTCGATTGAGAGTGTGGTTCTTGGATGCTTACGGTATATTCAGCATTTTACTTTGGTTAAAATTAAAATATGTTTAGATGTTGCTGTCCAACAGTAGAGATGTTGGACAGAAACATGTATCTATACAGGCAAACTATTTCTCCCTATACCATTAGATGTTCTTCATCTAAATATGTTTTGATTCATTTTGCAGGCATTATGCAAAGCATACAGAGAACCAGCGTGTGATGCAAGCCAAAGCTACAGAGATTTCTACAAATGTGCACAGTCCCCACTGTAAGAGGCATTATATTACCATGTGGCAGCTGATGTTTTTGAACATGAAAATAATGCAGGAACAAAAATGAACCTGAACATTTAAAACTTCTCATCATTAATCATATCACATAAATAAAGTCTCTACAAAGACCAAAGAGATGATTTCTTTCATAAATGTTGACCTCTCAAGGGCGCATTAATCATTTTAAAGCTCTATAGGCATGCTGGGAATCTTCCCTGCAGGCCTGAATGATATAGGCAAAAATTATATCAGACAAAGATTTACATATTGGTCGATATTGATAAATCATAATAAGTGTGACATTATTATTTATTTTAAGTTTAGTTTAGTTTCTTTTAAGTTTGAGTTTGCTTTGTTTGAGTCCTGCAGCCCGATGAACTTGACACCACACAGGGACTGATGCTTTAATGTGTCATCGGACATGTGCGGCCAGTCCACCCAGAGCCACAAAACTCTGTGTGTTAGTTTTCGAATACACTGCACTGAAAGTGATGGAATAAGTGAATGTTTTTATGCTGCACAAGTATGTACACATTACAATAACCAGAGTAACTCCACTGTACATGGGGGAAAATACTGTAGGTGCAGTTAGTTGCAAAAAACACAGAGAAGTAAGTTAGATGTGAGCAGCCATGAAGAGCAAGTATCAGAGCATCTCTAATGATTTAGCCCCCCCCCCCCAAGAGATTAAGCTCATCAAACTGAAAGACACACAGTCAAATAAGCAGCATCACAGGCCCATTTCCAGCCGGGTATTATCTCCATCCTCAGAGATCTGATCACAAATGGACAGCTTTAAAAGGATAGTTCACCCAAAAATGAAAATTCCCTGATTATCTACCCCCTTGATCGGCATAGTGGTTATGTCGATTGAGGGGTGGGTGAAGTGTTTAAATCCACTAAACACGTTTGGAGTTTCAGGGGGTAAACAGTGTTGCAGCCAAATCCAATTCAATTAAGGTTGTTTTCATTTTTAGGTGAACTATCCCTCTAAGATCGTGTGTTCACACCTGGTGTCAAAATGTGTCCTAAAAGTGTCTCCTTTCAAGGTTTTATGATTGGATCTCACTTGGCTGCTCTATATCATGTAAGTAATTTGTGTTTGCAAACACCAAATTATGATGTTTTTAGCCATTCTGAGTTTTGAGAGACCAGGTCTGAACGGGGTCACTAATTACAGTTCAGGCATCTTGCCGACAAAAGGGAAAAGGAAGTATGAATCACAAAGAATGAGAGTATGAGATCCACAGTCCATATCAAGATGGGAAGGGAGTTGCACTGAACCTTTAAACTGATGTACCAGAAACTGAAACACACACACGTATTTCTGTGACTAGAATCTATTCATATGAAAATAGAGAGAATTAGTAAGTTTGACAAACGTTTCAGGAAGTGTCAACTTCGACTCTGTACTGAAACCATGTCCATTATCACAAAAAAAGGAACCTTGAAGTATTTCTTTTAGTGCACAGTTCCTGTTTAGACTCCTGACGGTAAAGAGGTCTGCTGTTCGAAGAGCCAAACAAAGCCTTGCCCCTCATTTTGACTGTCCGGCTGTTGGCCATTACACCCACTGCTGAAGTTGCACACCATGTGTTAGCAGGACTCGATCTGTAATTACACAGTAAGGAGCTTAAAACCAGCCTCAAGTAGGTAAAGTTGATGTGCCATGCAGAGGGCAAGGCACTGCCACGCAACAGTGATTATACTAGTGAAGGTTCTCTTAAGCTCTTTTTAACATCACACAAAGTGCATATGGACAGACTGTCGCTTGAGCAATTCCTAAGACAATATTCAACATCATGTGATCCAGAAATAAATAGAAAATTTTAGAGTTAGATAGCTACTACTAATGGATAAATGGTTCACTATAAGTAATAGATGAGCCACAGTGAAAGTACCAGTGCAAGCTGTGACCAAAACACAGACTTTAACTGGATTAAAACCATAAATGTAATTACTTCCACTTTATAAAATCAACAGGGTTAATTATCAATTTTAAATGACTTTCAAACAACATGACTGCTTGTGTACTTGAGTTTGTCAAATGCCACAAATAAAATGCCTTTCAACCTCCACTGTAACAGACATATATCTGTATGTAGCTTCAGATAAAACTGAAACTGTAGATGTGGAAGGAAAAACCAAGGAGTGAGTGATTATTTTGGGTTATTTGCTTTAAGGTTGATACTGCATTGAAACAGCAATTACGCAACACTACTTAAAAAAAAAAATTAAAAAAAAGGGGAAACAGCAATCTGTGGGGAGGTATGAACTATCATGTTGAAACTGACAACAGATGAAATTCCAAAGCTTTTGACACTTTGACACCAATACGAGCCGATTGACACTTTTCTAAACTGTTTCTTCACTGAAGATGGGGAGGAAATATACATTAGATTCCTCGCAAGTCAGTTTTTAAGACATTTCCTTAGTGATGATAAACAGAAACACAAGACAGAAACAATAACAGTCACTCGATGTCACTTCTTCATCGCGCTGCATCCACGGTGCCACCCTGAAGGAAGTCGTATGCTGAGGTGTGAAAATCGTTGCCACTTATCAGTGCATGCATCTCTTGGTGTGTTAGTTTTACTGTTAATTCAATGCACTGGTTTGAGCTGATTGAGACACAATGAAGTTTATAAATTAACCTGTTTTCTTTTTCACAGATGTTAAAAAAGGGAACATCCAACTGCAAAACCCCACTCAAGTTTAAAGTTTTGTTCAATACTGCAAACAAAATGTAAAATATAAGGTCTGACAAGAGACTGATAAAATAAATGATCAAAAGGGATATGAAAGCCATCACTCAGTTTCGCTGGCTTCGCTGTTGTGGTACTGTAAACACTATGCTGCATACTGTTTATCACTCTAGATGTGATCTTCTCAATTAGTTTATCAGCACCGGAGAGATTTTACCCACCGCAGCTTCATGCCCATCCCCCTCCTTCCTTCATAACAAAGATGAGAGATAATCAAAGGCAAAGCAAAGACGCTGCAGAGGAAAAAGGTATAAAGGTCAACTTCTTAATCCACACGTTTATAATTGTTTCTGTTGCACATTCAACTGAGAAGTTGCCCTCTATCTAATCTACTAATTCGACAAATGGCTATCTTTCTGTCTGTATGTGGAACGTTTATCCCACGAAAAATTCATCTTATCAGCTTCATACTGAGGCACATGCAATCTTAGTGGTCCAGGAAAGTGTAGTGTTGCAACTGGTGCAAATTGGACAAGAGATATGAAAATTTGAATAAACAGGCGTCCAGTGCGTTGTAGCAGGCGGTGGGGGTCAGGCAGTGTGCCAACAGTAGGGACGGTAATCAGCAGGGACCTCCCGATACGATATGATCACGATACTTAGGTGGCGATTCCATATGTATTGCGATTCTGTCAGTATTGTGATTCGATATTACGATTTATTGCGATATCTTTTGGTTATTTAATAAATATTGGACCATGGAAAACAGTTGAATCATACCTTCAAATACAACACAGTCAAATTCACTTAGAGCTTTCCAAGTTTTATTTCAAGTTTTAATTCCTAAATAATAACATTAACTCAATGAGTGCCAGGCAGCCAATAGAGAAAATAAATAAAAATGTGCCCTATTATTGTATAGCCCCTGTCACCTGCACACAAACTGACAGATTAAGACATGTATGCCACTTAGGCTACTTTTAAACAATAAATAAAAGGTAAATTAAATAGAATGAATAAAAGTTTACTTAAAATATAGACTTTGAAATAAACAAAAAGTAATAGCGGTCGCCTGATAGTGACTACAGTCTTTCCACTGAGTTGAACAAGTCTTCATCCAGCAGCCTTCAGCAACTGGCACGCTACAGACAATAATATATGAGCAACCTGATTATTTGTATTTCAACATATTGACCTGACACAGAAAAATCGTGAACTTAGGCTTGAGTATTGTGTTGATTGCTAAACAGACCTGAAATACCCAACATGCCAGGTATGAGTAAAATAACACCAGTTGAGTTAATCATTCAAACTTTTAAGCCACACACATGTACAGTAGTAAAGCCAATTCTGTATCATGTTATGAAAACCCATGAGTATTAACTCTTCACTGCAGATAAACCAGATAGGATGAACCCAAAGTTGTCTAACTTCACTCTGCACAATAGACTGTTTATAAACAGCTCTTCACACAACGTCCAGCACACAAACAATAGACAGTGACAGTATATAGTAGTATTGTTTGAGGAGACACTTATGTCAAGAAATAATTCTGGAGTGGCTCCAGGACAAGCGAGCAGCACATTGCAAACCGGCGCTGCACTGGTGATATGACAAGACGAGAAAAGTAGAAAGCAGAAAGTGTTTTGTTATTTACAGAGAGTGGCCGGGCCCTAAACGCATCATCTGGAGGGTGGGGAACCCAGCGGAACAAATGTCCAGCGACAGTAACAACCAGAGGAAGAACAGCCATGTCCACAAGAACACACTAATACTGCTTTGAATAGTCAACACTTACAGACAGCCAAGTTAATATTGTATCAGGTATAAAACATAATATGGTAAGTTGTGTGGCTCTTTCCCACCTGGGGACACAACTCTCCACTTACCAAGTCACAGGTAAATACAAAACTCTCCCCAAACAAAGTTCAAAGCGAATGGACCACCGCCCAGAGACCCGCTGCTGGGGACTCGTCCTGTAAACGCTGCCCCGACATGCAAGTGAAGTAATGGCCGTGCTCCGTGCTCCGTGCCGGGGCCTGAGATTAGTCACAGCTCGGGCCTGCGAGCCAGGAAAATGGCTTTGAACCGCAACAAGCTGTTTAACCTCTGAGCTAATTCGACCCGCGCGCCTCCACCCGGACCGGGAGTCTGATTTTTTAACCTGGAACCGGCTCAGCTCAGAGTTAGCGACACTACTCTCTTTTCTGTGGCTGCTCGGCTGACTTCGCTGGAAGTTCACTCCACGAAACCAACTTCGAGATGACTCTTCCCCACTCACCCGCAGTCAGTCGCTGGTTAGCAGGGAAAACTTCTGCGCTCTCACGGCGGACTACAGACACATGCAGCCGGAGGCTCGATCCCTCTCTGGCCACCGCGCAGGCCGGGGTCCTCAGCTCCTCTATCCAAGCTTTTATTCCAGTCTTCGGCCAGAGGAATCTTTTCCTCCGTCGCTGTTATTATCATGGGCGGGGGAGAGAAGTCGAGCAGGGAGTTCCTGTCCCTCATACAGGGAAACTCAACAGGAAGCTGGGCTCGGAGCTGCGGTGCTGCTCTGCTCCGCTAGGGCTCAGACCACAGGCATCAGGGACCACAGGCAGCAGGGGCCATAGGCGGGGACCACAGGCCGGGACGGAGGAATGTACAGGAAGAACCTGCCCACGGGTATGGAGGCTGATTAGTGCCTACAATGTTTAAACTAAGCATTTAGGAGCACTTAATTGGCACTTACTTTGTGAAGAAATTGGACTTTCTAGATTCTTGTTGTTCTGGGTTTGTAGCCTCATTGTGGAATGCACCTATTGTAAGTCGCTTTGGATAAAAGCATCAGCTAAATGAAATGTAATGTAATGTAATTTCCTGGATATAATTTCGTATGAAATATTTTACATATATTGAAAACATGTTTAATACGATTATTTGTCTACTACTACCATTCATTATTTGGGACTTACCAGTGCAGAGCCCATTGTAAATCTGTTCTACAATATACACTTTTTATTGTTTGTGTGCTGGACGTTGTGTGCAGAGATTTTAATAAACAGTCTGTGGTGCTGAGTGAAGTTAGACAACTTTGTGTTCATCCTACCTGGTTCATCTGCAGTGAAGAGTTTATAGTCAATGTCTTTCATAAAATGAAACTGAATCGTGATTTTTTCACTGTTTCTATGTGTGGTGTATATATAAGTTTAAATGATTAACTGAACTGCTGTAAAAAAAATTCATAGACTGTAGGTCAGCTATGCCAAAAGTCTGTTAAGTAATTGACACAATCTTCAGACACACAGTAAGTTCACAACTTTCTAAATAGAATAAACTATATAAAAAATATAAAAAACAACAAAATAAAAGGCCCGTAAATCCACTCAATATAAAGTATGTAACTCTGTCCACAGACTGACTGTTTAGCCACACCCCAGTGATTGTAAGGTGCTGTTTGCCTGTTTATTTGAAGGTTGTTTATATTGAACATATCATGTGTCCAAATTCAATACCACACCTCGTCAGGCTATTAACAATACATCACAATTAAGTGTGAAGCTGCTAAGTTGTTTCTCGAGATATGTGTTCCACATACAGACAGACATTTTGTGGAATCAAATATTGATCTATTGCTACTACCATTAACTAATTGGGTCTTATAGCCAATATAAATATTTCAAGTTGTATACCAAGTTTATAAGGTTTTGTTCAATACTGGAAACTAAATGTAAAATATAAAGTCTGACAGGAGACTGAGAAAATAAATAATCAATAGGGAAATGAAAGCCGTCACTCACTCTCACTGGCTCCACTGTTGTACTGTAAACATTATGCTGCATACTGTTTATGACTCCAGATGTGATATTCTCATTTGGTTTATCAGCATCCTTGATGAAAAAAAAAACACCCACAGAGAGAAATACCAAACCAGACTGTTACCGATGAGGTTTTACCCACAGCATCTTCATGCCCATCCCCCATTTCCTTCATGACAAAGATGAAAGATAATCAAAGGCAAAGGAAAGAGGCTGCAGAACCATCCTGTATTATCTATAATTACTAATGAATATGAATACAGTTATGAAAAACAGCTGAAGTATTGATATAACTTCCAATCTACTGACTAAAACACACTTAATTGTCAAGTGATAATGTAACTTTATCTCTAACAGGTTCTAATAAACTGTTTCAGAGAGCACAAGAGAACTGAAACAAGGAAATAAAGAAACATGAAATCAAATAAAGGCACTTACACAACTCATCTGGGGATTTTTTGTGGTTTTCCAAAATCAAACATACTGTTAAAGGTCACTCAGAGCAAATAAATGACTCTAGACGCCACGTACAGCAACTGCACAGCTTGTGTACTTCAATTCACCACTAAGTCATAAGCTAAACTGAGGTCCAACTGGAACAATGCCTGTACAGATCACTTGTGAAAACCCTTTAATCCGCAGCTGTAGGTTATTGGAAGGGAAACAAAAGCACACAGTGACCACAATGCTGAGGGCAAACTACTTCATCACTCTTTCAGAGCTGCAGGACTCATTTAGTGTCTGCTACAGTGGTACAACATAAACAGAGGGCCTCACACACTTAAACTACATGTATTTGTAACTGTTTAACAGGCAAAAGAGTTTTGTAAATAAATACAACTAATTTATTTGTCAGAAATAACAGAGGTTAATTAGTTTCCCCTACTAACCTCCTTCCCTTACATTCAATATGTAGTGTGAACTCACGTTTCATCAAGAAAAAGCTGTTCAACTGAAATTTGTCAAGATATGCAAAATGTAAATAAGCTAGTTTTAACCAAAAACTCAAACCCTGAACCCACAATGTTTTTATATTCCCACAGCGTTTCACAAAACTATTCAGTTGTGTATCAATTACCTCTTTACAACGATCTTGTATAGGCATCAACTGCAAAATGTAAAAATGAATTTGTTGATGTCTCAATAATATTTTTTAATAAACATAAATTTCACAGCAATATCACATTATGTTGAACATCATACATCATTGAGAAATATTTATGTGCTTTATGTATACACATTCCAAACAATATAACAGCTCATAAAAAACAAAATTTACAACAAATTTACATTTTTCTTTTAGATACTGCCGATGTATGTTCACAAGTTGCATTTGACTTTGGCACAAACCGCATGGTTCAATTCCATCTCCAGCAGTCAGAGCAGATAGTGACATGACACTGTTGGACACCATCATGAACAATGACAGCAGTCAGAGAAAAGACAGACATGAGACAGAGCAGCAAACAGTGTTGAGCCCTTGATGTCAAAACACTGAAACATGGACGGTTCCTCAGCACTGCTCGAATCCGGCCATCAGGGAAAGGGCAAGAGACTCCACTGTACAAGAGGCAAAGAAAAGCTGATTACTTCCAGGTGAATTCTTCCTGTCTGTATAGAGAGGTTAAAACTGCAACAGAAACCCAGGCCTGTATGATTTCAGTGTTACTTACGGTGGGGGAAGGAGCCGCGACACACGGCCTTGTTGAGTATCGTCACAAGGAACATGTGACAGTTTTTGAAATCTGACTCCATTTTATCAATGGACTCGATCCTGTAATCAGAGATAAACACAATGTTGAGATTCAAAAGGCCTGTCAGGATAGCTGCCCCTGCAATCGTTTGAATTATAAGAAATACATTCAAGTGTGAACAACTCATATTTAACAATCCACCAAAAAAAATTCTGACATTATTACTCTAAAGCTGCTTTCAGGCATGCACTGAACACCAGTGAATCTCTGGACATTCTCCAGAGGAGCTGTATGTGAGAACACTAAAGTCCAAATGAGAGCCGGACTGTACCGGCCAGCCCCCTAGTAAACATTCAGGGAAATGTCTGAATGAGCCTATGTGAGAAAACAGCAGGAGATTCTCCTCAGGATTAACCGTGAACGAGTCGGTGTGTGGAAAAAGGATGCCTATCCCGGAATAGCATAAGAGGAAAAATTGGTGGAACACACGTAGAGAACACAGATGAAGATGTCAGGCGAGCGTTTTGGTGATAAACCCTCAATGTGCTGTTAGCAAAAACACGTGATCTCCACAGCAGAATGAATACGTTACTTCCTGTCTCTGCCTGCTGCACCGTCCCTCACCTGGGGTCTCATTTATAAAAGGGTGCGTAGGATTCATACTAACAGTGTACATACGTACAAAAGCCGGATATGGCGTACACAAAAGAAAGTTCCGATTTATAAAACTCTAACCTTAACGCAATGTTGGCTTTATAAATCATAGTCCACCTGGAAACGTTCGTACGTGGATCTGCCTCCAAATACGCCCTCCACACTCCCACTTTCAACCATAAATGGTCAATGCAAAGCACGGCACGAATATCTATTATGCTGCTGACCAATGGGTTTCAACCGTGAGTCCTGAGAAAGTGAAACTTTCTGACACGCACATCAAGGTGTTTGTTAGTAAGGTGGAGAAGGATTTTATGGGACAGCCGTGATGTCACTAATAAAGAAAATATACTGAAACTCTGTCGCTGCTGTGGATAACACAATGTCAGAAATCGCTGAACCCTCTCTTCCTCCTCGTCCTTCCATTCGCGTTCACACATCACGCAGATCCCCGCACCACTGTCACGGCAGTATTTATTTATTTAGAGCATCGGACTGATTCCTTCACATCAGTGGATCCTAACCCCCACTCTGGGATATTATTTGGAAAGTTTCTTCATTTCTTGTAAGTGATCTCTTGTGCGCTCTGGGCACTGGGTGCTCTGTGCGCCTGATGATGCACAGTCACGTTCACTGCAGTGATTTGATGATACACGCACAGTGTTAGAAGATATTATTAGAACCTATTAATGACTCGGCCCCGTAACTCCACTGTTAAATAGAATCTGAACGTAATTTGATTTAAGTTGTTTTATATATTTTTAAATTAAAGGCTCGTGTGGAGCAGATATGTCGCGCGAGCTAAACTAAGATGTTGGTTTTAATGTAAGTGATGAATTGGATCAATAATCTGCTTCAGTTCACCACCTCACGTCTGGTCGCCACTTTCCCGTCTCCAAAATGTCCTTATGCATGGGTCAGAGTTTGCGTAGAAATACGATGATTTTCCCGTCGAGTTTGTTTTTATAAATCCCAACGTTTGCGTGAGAAGTGGCGTAGGCACGTTTCTGGCCCCGTTTTGTGTGTACGCAACGGTTATAAATGAGACCCCTGAACAGCCCGGAGAGGATTTCCTGCTGCGTGTTCTATACGTTAAAAAGCAAACTCCTGAGAAAGCCCGGACCCAATTGTGCGGACATATTCCAGAGTTCATAATTGTGTTGGCTTATGTTGTAAATTAATTACAGTTCCCTCCACTCAATATGAAAGCTCTTACTTCCAGGCTCCAAATCCAGTCTGCCATCGGTCAGAGAAGATCAGGACCAGGTTCAGAACCTTCATTATTGCCTCCTTCACAAAACTGACCTGAGAAAACACAACATTGCATTAGACAACAGGGAATGTATTTAATGTTATAAAACCACATAAGAGGCAGCTCATGTCAAGCTGCCTTGGTCTAAACAACAAATATAAACATGTGAGCAATGTATTAATTAATTAATGTATTTATCCGCCTGTCAATGCATTACAGCTTCAGCCAAGCAAAGGTGATGTTGGAGCTGACAGACACTCAGTATTTTGGTCCAGGATGGTAAACACTACTTAGCCATATTGTATAATTAACAATACCTGCCCCCAAGTTAACCCTGTTCCCCTGTGGGTGCTATTTACCTTCTCTCTCAGCAGGCAGCGGTCATGGATTGTTGCCAGATATCGGTAATGGATCTTGATCAGCTGGTCCAGATCCTTCGCCTCCTGTACTTGGTGCTGAAACTCCAGTCCGGTACTGTGCAGAATCTGACAGCAAAAAGTACAAAGAGATTGTAAGATAATGTCAATAACTGTTATCAAATAAATTAGCCAATTAACAACTGTATACTTTACAAATGACTGGTCGAATGGTGGCCATAAACAAATCACATATGGGCACTGAGAAGCGTAAAAATACCTCTGATTCATTATGATGCTGTAGCATGAAAATGCATTCACACAGCTAAACAAATGTGGGTCCCAGGCCCCTTCTGAATATGGTCTCTCATTGATCACACCCATGTATTTAACCAGGTCTGAATGGGGTCATTATCACTGTCATGGTAGTGATATTATACTGTTCTTCGAAGCATTACCGATGTGACTCTTCAAAACGTTCTTTCGTTTTAGCTGCAGAAGAATGAGTCAAAAATACTTTTGGAATCCGATCAGTCAAAAAGTTGTCATGTCACAGTACAAACGTACCGGTGTAAATATTAAATTAATAATGGTTAAAAGTCCATTTCATTTTCATGTTCCTGGTGTTGTGCATGTCTGCTGTAACAAAGGTATTTTCCATGATCCCTCTCACCCTGGTCATGATGTAGTTGTGAAGGCTGTTGACAAAGTGCATCAGTTTGACCCGCAGCAGACACATCCTGTGAATCTGCTGATTTATAGGCTCTTTGACCTTCGCCTCCTCAGCCAGCGCTCCCTCCACTTTCTTACTGATGGCATTGAAATCTACAACAGAGAAACATTTCACATAGAGAGCGGCAAGAAAAGTCTTCACACTCTCATAGTATTCATGCACAATCAACAGGTGATGAGCAATCCTGGATATCAATTGAATGAGCAGTTAATGTTTCAAATTAAAAGTACCAATATAAGTAGGGCTGCGACTAACTATATTAATTGATTATTCTTTCTTTCGTTTCTCTATTAATGGATTTTTAGTTCTGTAATGTAAATGTCTTGAAATGACAGCAACATTTTTTCCCAGACTTCAAATTTCTCATTTTGTTGGACAATGATCCACAAGGTAAAACGGTTTCAAATTTGGAAATTTCACATTGACTTAACAAAAGGAGTTAACTGACTAAAACCGAATCCTACCACTGAATCGAAGTGTGTCCAAACTGTATTTGGCCCATTTGATCTGCAGCAGGAGGAGAAACACTTGATTGTAGATCTTCTGACACTCGGTGCTGATCACGATGTCGACGGGCCAGGGAACCTACGCAGAAATCAATGAAAATATATATTAATCTATGTTAAAAAAAAGGGGGAGTAAAAAAACATTGTGGCAGCTTTAAAAAAGTATAAAGGCAATGGAAGCTTACCTTGTAACTGAGAGTAAGTACTTCAAGGTTATTCACAGGATGTTTTTTCCTTGAAGGGTCCATGGGCTCTAAGAAGATTGATAACCTATAAAACATAAAATGGGGAATTGTTTTTTTCTTATTATATAAAAGCTTAACATTCTCATAATTATCAATATTCTGTGTCTTAAATGTTGTTAAAAGCAGGCAATACCTGCTACCGTCCTCTGGGTGGCGCTGTCCCACTGCTTCCTGCAGCTGCACATTGAGAAAAGACCGCTGCTGCCAGCTCTCCTTCTCCTGCACCTTGTCAAAGATGGCCGTGTAGAAGTCGTACATGGTGTCTCCGGCCTCCAGCAGGAAGTAGTTCCTCATGGCTTGGAGGTACTCCAGCAGCCTTTGGAGACACCAAGGGATTCAAACATTCCATGTGCACTAACAAAAAGTGATTCAGAGTCATATAGTAGCCACAAGATCGATTCTTACCTGTAGTCTTTTTTCAGGGTCTTCATCAGGTTTCCACAGCACTCGATGTACCGCCTCTCGATGTGGGGGTAGAGGCAGGAGCGCAGGGTGAGCTCAAATGTCTGGCAGGTGACCGACTGCGAGGAACGCTCCACGATGAAATCACCTCCAGAGAAACGCTCGTAGAAGTCACTCTGGTCCAAGTACAGCCTGAGGAGGAACAGAATGTAACCAGAATGTAAATCTAACCATTCGGCCTGACCTGCAGGTATGGGACCGGAAACATTAAATCCCTTTGAAATCCAATTATGTTTGAATAGTGCCATTTGAGAAATTATAAAACCAACAGCTGCAAAAAGGTTTTGCATAATGACGACAAAATTGTCTCCTGCTCTGCTCTAAAATTGGCTTCACTGTTTATTTTGAGCAGAACAAGTGAGCTTTGCGATCTACTTGTTATTTTAATGGTGTTGCTTTACCTGGCAAAGTTTATGGCCAGCAACGGATCATGGACGTCATCAATCTCCAAGTGTTGGGCCACGATGGACTGCATCTGTATGAGACTCCTCTTAGTGGCTTGCTGTTCAGTTACTGTGTCGGTCGGAGATTCCTCTTGGCTGCAGAGACGTGACTGCACCGACTCTAAAAACAGCGTGTATAAACTCTTCCTCTCCGCATCTGCAATGCAAGATTTTGACACAGCTCAGGTCAATACTGAACTCAAACCTAAACCAGTGTAAGGACATAGATATCACAAAAACCCACTTTCAGAAGAAACACTGACCTCTAGAGGATTTCTCTGATTGCTCAGTCTCCTTACGATCCAGATTTCTGAGCAGCTGCATGGATTTTCCGGCCATGATAATCTGCTTGAGGACAGGTTTGAGGAAGGACACCATGGTGAGCTGCCCGTGGCTGGAGCCCTGATTGCCTCCGGAGCTCCCGCTGGCCGCATCATTCACCTTCTCCTCGGTCTCCACTGTTTCCGAAACACTGTACAGCGTGTAGGTGGCGTACCAGAAATCCCTGTGGTTCACCTGGACGTCTTTGTTCCTGAACAGGAAGAGGAGCGAATGTCAGGACTTACAAAAGTCATGATGGAGGAGATCTTTTTTTTAAATTCCTCTCCATCTCTGTATCGTACCTTTGGATGATGAACTCTTTTGCAGGGTCAAACAAGTGGCCGTGAACAATCCATTCATCCACAATCTCCAAATACGGTCGGACCGTCTCTGTCCATAGAGAAAACAATAGAGCCACCTAGCAAACAAAGACAACAGACAGCGATATTTCCCTTTTAACATCAGAGATTTCTGTCTGTTATGTGGATTTCACTGAACTGGATTCTCAATAATAAACTCACGTCTTGTTCAGATGCTTCCCCAACATTGTCATACTCAATGATCGCCTTGTACAGGGTGTTGAGCAAGTGAGACGCCCTCACAACATTTGGAGTCTCGGGGGGAACTTCAGCGACCCCAGTGCAGAAGACTTTGTGCAGCACTTTGATCTGAGCCAAGTGAGGACCGAGTCTCTCCAGAACGGCAGACAGCGTCACAGTCTCGTCTGTAGAAGAGGAGGACTCATCAAACAAAGACCAAACGAACAATAAACCCCTCATTGATCAATTACTCTTAATAAGAGGCGGCTAAAAATACCCTGTAAAGCAATGTCGTATATTGCAATTGTTGATAACAAAGTCAACAATGTGTTAAAACATAATATCAATCTGTTTGTGTGTTTGTACGAAACCTTCGCTGTGACAAACATTTAAATCTATGCATTTTAGTCATTAACTATCTGTTTACCTTTCAAATAACCTAAATTACAGATCCAAGGATTTTTCCGGTTTCAACAAGTTAAAACGTTTTAAGACCATAAATAATGCAATCTAAGACCAATTTCCAGTACAACAGATATGAAGGAATATGCTAGTACCAGAATTACTTACACTTTACTATTGGACTTCCACTAGGAGAGTAAACCCACAAAACGTATCTCACAAACTACAAGCAGACACAGTAGGTATATATTGTCTTTATCACAGCCAAGCTGAGGGTACTGAGGTCAATTCTGACCAGGTTGTTTGTGGACTATCAGTTATCAATTACATAATTACATATTAAGTTGAATACCTACCTAAACATATTTATGACTAAATACGTAATATTTTAAAAGCCTCCTCCTTTAGTTTTTTTCCTTGTTTGGCTCTACACTCATCTCATACAGGGCCTCTCCAGATTCCAGCTCACAGAAATCCATTGTAGTAACGGGGAACTTAAATCCAAGTGCTAAAATGGCTCAGGTACCATGTAAAACGTCAAACATTTTTCTAAAGATCCCCTGTGTTGTGATACCAGTGTTATCTTGTTACAAGGAATGCAAAGTCATGCTGCTGTTCTAACTCAGCGGTTTGCACCTCAGCAAACGCGCTGTACTTGCCGTTGCGTATGATCTCTCGCTCAATTGTGGTGAGTTCCTCTTTGAAGCCTGCAAAGTACTTGTTGAGCGCCCACACGAAGGCCTGGTAGGTCCTGAAGGGAGGCTCAGAGCCCTTCTTGGAGCCGTAGGAGGAACCAGAGCTCGGTTGACAAGGCTCCGAGCTGTACCCCGTCACCTCGTCTATGAACCTCTGCAGCCTGAACACCGCCTGACCGTACACAGCGATATGCTCCAGCACAGAGCGCAGGCAGTTCTGTAGCACAAGAAGAGAAAAGATGGCTTCCTACGTCTAATGGAGCCTAATCAGATATAATAAGTCAGTTTCAGATTTTTTTACTCACGCTGGTTAGGTGAGTTATCACCACGTTGTTCCTTACAGACACTTTTCCATCATGGTGCTGGAATATAAAGTGTTTCTTCACGCCAGACAGAAGCCTACAACATATTAGTCACAGATATTACTAAATAAATCCCTCAGTATGAGTCTGTAAGGGATGAGGGGATTTCCAGTGCAACATAACAAGGAGGACTCATGTTTTGGGGATTTACAACATATAAAAAGATAAAACGTGTGAGAAGACAGGCGACACATTTCTTTGAAAGTTTGTAAATTGACAACAAAAAGTCAGTCACAGTCGCACAGCATCATTCCATCTTACCACAGTGTCTCCCGTATTACTTGGGTCTCTGTGACAAAGGCCTTTTCTTCCGGTAGATACAATGGATCAGTGTTATACAAGTGCTGATCCCTGAGAAGAGAGGAGCACAGCATAAACATTTGACCATTTCAAATCATCTCAGCTCCCAAATCCTCTGAAGTGAACTTCGACACAAAGTCATAATGAGAAAGAATTTGTGTGTCTAGCAATAAAGTTTTATGATGAACCTAACCATATACTGTAATGTAGTAAACAGGTGACAGAAGTATGTCTGGTCGCATGTGGAGGCTGTAAGGGTGTGGATTTCATCGATAAGAATTGAAGTTTTAGGAAACTGAATCACAACAAATTTGAATAGCTAAGCTCAGAGTGAGGGGCAGAGACCCCGTTCAAACCTGGTATTGACATTCGTCCTGAGTAGTCAGATCACAAGTATTTAGATTTAAGTCGTATTTGAACCCAACAGAATGTGTCCTGAGATCTGTTCACTGAAACCACATTCAGCGGTAGTCCTGGACACATGTGGACAAAACTTTTTAAGATGTGTGAATGCAAATAGCTCCTTGACGACACATGAAGGACCACATCCTCAGCTGACGTTCTATAACCCGCTAAAGATTCAAAAGTGTATTTTTCTTCCCAGTGTTCATATGTTGACTTGTTTTTGGTCACCATCATAGTATCAACACGGACCACCCAATGTTTAAAATAAACTTAAAATCTTGACGATGCTGCGTAATGATTCACTCAGCCCCTTCCAACTCTGTTCGCTGTCTTTTTTCTCTCTTTCTTGCTCACTCCGAAATACAAGCACACACACAAACACAGAGACAACACACACATCTGTACGCTCAGACTGGTTTCATTTGTTCTTCATTAAAAGGACATAACATACAGTGCCTTGCATAAGTATTCACCCCCTTTGGACTTTTCTACATTTTGTCATGGTATAACCACAGATTAAAATTTATTTCATCGTGAGTTTATGTAATGGACCAACACTAAATAGTGCATCATTTGGAAGTGGGGGGAAATATTACATGGATTTCACAATTATTTACAAATAAAAATCTGAAAAGTGTTGAGTGCATATGTATTCACCCCCTTTACTGTGAAACCCCTAACAAAGATCTGGTGCGACCAATTGCATTCACAAGTCACATTTGCAAGTCACATAATTAGTAAATAGGGTCCACCTGTCTGCAATTTAATCTCAGTATAAATACACCTGTTCTGTGACGGACTCAGAGTTTGTTGGAGATCATTACTGAACAAACAGCATCATGAAGACCAAGGAGCTCACCAAACAGGTCAGGGATAAAGTTGTGGAGAAATATGAAGCAGGGTTAGGTTATAAAAAAATATCCAGAGCTTTGAACATCTCTCTGAGCACCATAAAATCCATCATAAGAAAATGGAAAGAATATGGCACAACCGCAAACCTACCAAGAGGAGGCCGTCCACCCAAACTGAAGAGTCGGACAAGGAGAAAATTAATCAGAGAAGCAACCAGGAGGCCCATGGTTACTCTGGAGGAGTTGCAGAGATCCACAGCTGAGGTGGGAGAATCTGTCCACAGGACAACTATTAGTCGTCTACTCCACAAATCTGGTCTTTATGGAAGAGTGGCAAGAAGAAAGCCATTGTTGAAAGGGATCCATAAAAAATCCTGTTTGGAGTTTGCCAGAAGCCATGTGGGAGACACAGCAAACATGTGGAAGAAGGTGCTCTGGTCAGATGAGACCAAAATTTAACTTTTTGGCCTCAATGCAAAACGCTATGTGTGGCGAAAACCCAACACTGCCCATCACCCTGAGCACACCATCCCAACAGTGAAACATGGTGGTGGTAGCATCATGCTGTGGGGATGCTTCTCTTCAGCAGGTACAGGGAAACTGGTCAGAATAGAGGGAAAGATGGATGGAGCCAAATACAGGGAAATCCTTGAAGAAAATCTGATGCAGTCTGCAAAAGACTTGAGACTGGGGCGGAGGTTCATCTTCCAGCAGGACAATGACCCTAAACATACAGCCAGAGCTACAAAGGAATGGTTTGGATTAAAGAATGTTCATGTCTTAAAATGGCCCAGTCAAAGCCCAGACCTCAATCCAATAGAGAATCTATGGCAAGACTTGAAGATTGCGGTTCACAGACGGTCTCCATCCAATCTGACTGAGCTTCATCTTTTTTGCCAAGAAGAATGGACAAACCTTTCCATCTCTAGATGTGCAACGCTGGTAGAGACATACCCCAAAAGACTTGCAGCTGTAATTGCAGCAAAAGGGGGTTCTACCAAGTATTGACACAGGGGGGTGAATACTTATGCACCCAACAGATGTCAACTTTTTTGTTCTCATTATTGTTTGTGTCACAATAAAATTTATTTTGCACCTCCAAAGTACTATGCATGTTTTGTTGATCAAACGGGAAAAAGTTTATTTAAGTCTATTTGAATTCCAGTTAGTAACAGTACATAATGGGAAAAAGTCCAAGGGGGGTGAATACTTATGCAAGGCACTGTACGTGAATATTTGCATACATAGCGGGGAAGTGATATCAGATCACAGCTGGTCACAGGAGACACATTCAGGATGCATTTCAAACCAATACTTCTACAAAAGTGTATCCAATACTGTTGTGAATGATGTGGTAACAAAAATGTATCGAATTAGGGCCTGAAGCAAAGGCAGAGAAATCAGTTTAGAATCTTACCACGCATTGAGCAAGTTGGAGTGTAAGTGCAAGCTGTGAGGGAAACGAGAGGCATGAGGCACCCAGTACGGTGTCACCACATGTTGCTCAAGCCAGGCGCGGGCGTCAGGCTCCCCCACTGGAAACACACAGACTGGAATTATTTTTACACTGACAAAAGCTTCAGCGTAGATTATTGTTTTGATACAACATCGTTTTACATTATTTTTGACCATGTACCTGTCCAGGTGACTGGAACTGGTTTGTTGGTGTTGTCATGGTCCTCCTGGGGGGTTCTGTCCAACTGGATCCCAGAGTCCTCCCTGCTGATTGGCTGCTCACTGTCATCATCCTCACTCTCCTCCTCAGACCACTCCTACATTTTTTTTGAAAAAGTAAGACTTTGATACAAATCCATGAGCTGTAACTGTTGTGGTACTGGTGTGGCGACAAATGTCCATATAGGGTAGGTTTGGTTATGATCTACTCACAGGGGTATCTGGATATGGTCCGATGTCTATGTCCTCACCCTCCATCAGATATTTACCCCAGTCAAATGTGTCCTCTGGTTCTGCACAGACAAGTTCATAAATTAACATGGGCATGTAGCATTTAAAAAAACACTTAAGTTTCACAAGGGAAATTAAAGCTGCAAGCAGCATTAAAGGGCACGGGCATCTTTGCTCATGTCAGGGAGTGGGGGGGGGGGGGGGGCACTTGCACACAAATAGACCCTGCTTGTGCTCCAGCTTCAGCTCTTCTCCTCACGCTCATTTAGCTTCAGCGTGTGTGTAAATCGTCTGCTTTCAGATTTCACCTCTGCTCATAGATCTTTTTTTAAACAAGTCTGTCAAAATTCCCCAACCGATAGAATGCCAAGTGTGGATTTGCCGTAACACGCAAATCTAAGCACGAGCAGGGAAAAGTTTTTTTAATAAGTATGAAATATCAACTCACCAGCCTCCTTCACCCTGGGTTTCTCAATAAAGTCTGTGTTTGAGGGGGATCCCGACAACAAGAGCAGCAGCGACAGTACACTGTAGTGTACCTCAGTCTGTAAATAAACACAAAAGAACTGTACTGCGCACTGTGTAAAGTGTTCTGGATGTTGTGCTTTAACCATAAGGGAAACATGATCCACGAAGAGAAACATCTATCAGGGATTTATCTTGATGTAAGTGTAACATTATTGGCCTTAAAGCTCCAATTCATTTTCCATTGGCCACTTTCTATAACATACCTTTGTTCCATCTGTATTAGGTAAAGGTGAGTTCAGGAACTCCTCGGTCAGTCTCATCCAACTTCCTGCTTTACTCAAGTCAGAGTGGATCATGAGTTTATCATAGATTCTGGAAAACATGGGCGATTATGCAGGACAGCAACATGCAAACAGACATGTGGTGTGGGTGGGTATGTGCTCTTAAATGAACGTGATACACATTCAGAATATCTAGGATTGGTCTCTTCCTTTTCGTGTGTTTGTTTTGAATGGGGTGCCATACTAGTTCCCACAAGAGCAGGGGGAAGCAGTGGTGGTTGCCAGTGGAAACTATGGGTACCAGATTATTCCATCCCTGCAACACACACTGCAGGAGGAACAGCAGACAACACTCACCCAGTTATACTGCGCTGGACTTTATGGCTGTCCACGTCCAGGTAGCGATGAAACCTGCCAACAAGCCACACTCGTTAAGGACATCCTCTACGTTTGTTTGTGGCTAACGTGATGCTACATGTTAGCAGCTCCCCGGCTAGCTGCTGCCACCCGGACTCACCTGAAATTGGACCAGGCGAATTTCAGTGCCAGCTGAAAGTTCTGGTCCTCCTCGTCCTCCTCCAACCCGCTCAGACATCTCACCAGCTTCTTCGTCTCTCTCTCCGTCTCCTTCTCGAAGTCGGTCCAGTGTGCCATGTTGCTGTCACCGCTGCTGCTGCTGCACTTAGCTTGACGTTAGCACTGCGATTGGCCGCCTGCTATCCGCCCGGCTCGCTGCTGCACAGGTGATTCTGCGAGCTAACCTGGAGCTAACCGGCTAACAAAAACAACAACATGTTACGCGTGCCACTTGATGAAAAGGGAACGCAGCTTCAGCCATGTCTCCATCGATTCGTTCTGTGCCGCGCTCGCCTCTCAAAACAAACGACCGCGCATGCGCAATACCGAAGTATTAAAAAAGTTTAAATCAGGAATATTTATCTGAAAGCTCCTGATTACAAATGTCTGGAGGGAAGACGTTAAACACTTACCTACAATAAAACACCGGGAATACACTATTAAAAAGCAGCAGCAAGTTCTCACCAATCTCCCATGGTGCATTGCACTGGGTTACAGGAGGCGGTAGCTCTTGGTAACTCTTCTCGTCAACGCTCTCTAACTTTTCTGATTTAACGGTTCTCACACGCGCCTGGTGTTTACTGCAGTTTAACACACACCTTTTGTAATTCTGATCACAGACGAGATTTATTATTGTTGTTTATTATTGTAATGTTTGAACACGAAAGACAAATATTTTGTAAAATTTTGTTATTTCTTTAAAGGGGCGGGGCCGAGCTCCCACACACACACACAGACGCACTCCTTGTCTCACGCATTCACATAACTTTACTGTGGAGCGCGCGGCGCAGCACAAAGCGCTGTGCTGACCTTTTAGAGAAGCAGCTCCGCACCGCAGCTGAGAGGAGATGAAGAGACGGCTCCATAAGAAATACTTGGTTCTGATTCTGGCTTATTCCGGGTTACTGCTGCTCATCCCCTACGTGTTAGATTACCGGGACAAATCCGCGCAACACGCGGGCCATGGACTCCCGCAGCAACAGCCCAGATGTCCAGATCTGGAGAACACGGTGGCGCTGCTGTGGGATAACGGTTACAAAGTCAACGGCAGCGACGCGACGGAGAACGCCGCCAACCGGAGCCAGTCCCGGGTTAACATCTACGTGCACGCCACCTGGAGGACCGGCTCCTCGTTCCTGGGGGAGTTGTTCAACCAGCACCCCGATGTTTTCTACCTGTACGAGCCGATGTGGCACATTTGGCAGGCGCTGTACCCGGGGGACGCCGGCAGCCTCCAGGGCGCCGTGCGGGACATGATGAACGCCCTTTACCGCTGCGACTTCTCCGTGCTCAAACTTTACGCTGGCACGCAAAACATCACCACGTCGTTCATATTCGGCTGGAAAATGAACAAGGTGATCTGCTCGGAGCCGCTGTGCGAGGGGCACAAGCGCCACGAAGTCGGGCTGGTGAAAGAGGACCAGTGCGCAAAGTGCCCAAAGAGGGACATTAGGGAGCTGGAGAGGGAGTGTAAGAAGTACCCCGTGATGGTGATCAAAGGAGTCCGCGTTTTGGACCTCAGCACACTGGTGCCTCTGATGAAGGACCCGGCGATCAACCTCCAGATCATCCAGCTCTTCAGAGACCCGAGGGCCGTGCACAACTCGCGGCTCAAGTCCAAGCAGGCACTGGTTAAGGAGAGCATCCAGGTGCTGAGGAGCAAGAAGCAGGCCGACAAGTACAAGCGGCTGCTGGTGCCGAGCAACAGGGTGAACCGGGCCGAGAGCTACGTGTCCAGCGCCATGGAGCTCATCTGTGACAACTGGTTCAGTGACATAATGCTGGTGATGAACGCGCCCCCGTGGGTGAGGAGGAACTACCTCCGCATCCGTTACGAGGACCTGGTCCTGCACCCCATGGGGGAGCTCCAGAGGCTCTACCGCTTCGCCAACCTATCCAGCGTCCCTGCTCTTGAGAGATTTGCGCTCAACATGACGCACGGTCAGGGGTACTCCTCGGACAAGCCCTTCCTGATATCATCCAGGGATGCCAAAGAGGCAATATATGCGTGGAGGGAGCGGCTCAACGTGGAGCAAATCAACCAGGTGGAGGCCTACTGCAGTGAAGTCATGAGGCAGCTTGGGTATCAGAAAAACAACTTGGACAAAGCCACATGAGGATGTGGTTCGAGGAATCAATGGGTTTAAGGTACTTTAAGATCACTCAGAGGTGTCAGTGAGGATGTCCTTTCAATGTCTTAGCAGTAGGTTGACAGTGAAGCAAAACAGAGCAGTGGAATGTACATTACTCATCTTCAGCTGAACAAATTCCTGTCCATGCAGGAAGTTTGAGGTTTAACAGAAACCCTCCTGCAGACTGCAGGGCTTCTGTTGTGCAGAGCCATGACCTCTGACCTCTACCAGAAGGGGGCAAATGAGTAACAGAGCAACCATATGGGGATCTGCTGTCTCACATTTGTATTCATTTAACATGGTTGCCTAAGATTAAACAAAAAGCTTAGATTTGATCAGTTTCAAAGACTTTCTCCACTTAAAATGTGTTTTGTTTATCCTTCCCCATGGATGCTTGACATTCACTGTACATTCACCCGAAGGCTGTTTTCAATTACCTGCTGGAGGAGGTTTTTGTAATAGCAGTGTTTCTTGAATTACCAGAATTACCATTTAATTGGAAGACACCATGGTCCAACATACAAGTTACAGATGTGTGATGTGGAAACTTGAGTCCTCATGTGCATGTTAGGAATTTTTAACTCAGGAGAAGGTATAGCATCTTTAATGAAATCCATCTGTTGATTCTCTTGTTTAGTTCCCCCCTATTGTTTTCTGTGAGCTGGGTATTCCAGATAGTAAAGGAGTTGTTGTGTAGATAGATAACAGCTCTGTGACACACGCATAATCTATACATTAATGTGTCACAGTGTTGTGGTTGTCTCTTTCACACAGAGCTCCACCCCCTTCATTGTCAAATTTAACCCAAGGTTATTCGTCTTAGGGCTGAACTGTAAACATTTTAGACACAAGTAACATAACTGCTACTGAAGTTTGTTGCTATCGGAGCGAGACAGTCAGAAATACTCCTCAATGAGCGACTGATGTGATGTTTGGTAGAGGCGACATTGTTTTCTCCTTGGCAATGCTCCATGGTCTCATGGACATCGTAGGGGGCCTGGCAGCGAGTGCGACTGGGCCACAGGCCGTGCTGTCGAGAAGGGGATCATTGTATACGGCTGTGTATGACAGCACAGCGCTCCCGGGGTTACCACCGGCCTGTCACCAGCTCCCACAAGCAAGGCCCTATAGAGCGGGGCCGACCTTCAAGCTGCCAGCGTGGAGCAGATACAGGGTGGAGACAGAAGGGGCCCCTTGTCTCACTGCCTCCACCCTGATTTTTTGGCACTGATAGAGCTATTGATGGAGGTCCTGTGCATTATTAATCCTGTTGAATGTGTGGCAATTGTGTTACAATTTGGAGGGTTTTATTTTAATCCTCAGTTGATTGTTTTTCTCTTCCAGGGGCCTTGTATTCAAGGCTGAGGGCGAAAGGCGGAATAACAAAACAAGCAGCTGGAATGTGGTCCACTCGTGAGCACGTCTCTCGGGTTGTTTTCCTTCAGCCGAGCGAGGTCGATGAAGTGGAGAGAATCCGAGTGGACAGAGCAGCCAATTGGAGCCAGATGAATTTGAAACGGGAGGAGGGCAGCTTATTTTTACAGTGTTACCTGTATAACATCAACAGGGCCTGGACAGATATAAAGAATGTGGGGAGGGGAAATAAACAGAAGAAAGAGGGCTAGGGCTGGTTTTCACTGCCGCCACACCGGCCTCCCTCTTTCCTACTGTCCTTTTAGTAGCACTAATCCCTCCTCAAATCCCCTGCAGGCGAGGGCCATAAAAAGCTCAAGATGGGTCCTTATCTGGAGACGACGGCCAGGATCCAGCGTGGCAGCATCAGGTTCGCTCACACCTGAATGACTTATCTGTTCAGCTTATGACTAAGCGTGGCAGTAATCTCGAGCAATACTGACACTCAATAACGGCAACTGGCTCACTAACAGTGCTAATGTAGAGCTCTGACAGAAGAAACGACAGTATTTTCTGCAAAGGAGGCCTCGTTGAGGAACTATTGTTTCACCCCCGACCCCTTAGGAATCCGGACAGCTGCAGCACCCCACTGACAAAACACTCACATGGGTGTGACATTTTGAAGAGCCAATGGACGCGTCTCGGAAATCTGCCTCCGTCCTCTGCCAATGGACTTTTCCACAAGTTGCCACAAACAGCAATCGGTACTGAATCGTATTGTGTACCATTCTTACTGTTGTTTCTAGTTTTGTCAAAAATATTGTATTTGTAAAATGCTGTGATATCCCTCTGGTTAAGGATGTGTTGAGGAGGGGTGAAATAATAACCAGCATTCATGTGTTCAACTTTAGAAGTTGGTTGTGATAATAATTGTTCTGGGTGGTTAACCTGAAGTTCTCTTGTGAAAGAAAGAAATAACCTGTATGCTATTTAAACTGACTGCAACAAAGAGTTAGTAAAAATCTGAAGAACAAGTGTGTGATTGCTGTGCATGTTGATGCAGACTGCCATGATTACTGGGTGACTCAATATTCATAAATTGCCCTTAATGTTTTGGTGTAGTTATATACCCTTTGTACAGAAGAATATTAGGCTCAGACATAAGAAAAAATAAGAAGATTTTGAGAATAAAGTTGAAATGTGGAGGATAAAATTGAACAAAATCAGAGAAATATTATATTGAATATGCACGATTAAGTCAGAACATGACTTGAAATAGAACTTGAAATTCCAAGATATTAAACCTTTAAGAATATTATAATCTTTTAATATTCATCCTTATGCATCTACCAAATGAATGTAGATCCATCCATTACCCATTCCTCTTTATCCTTTCAATGGTTTAGGGGCCTGACACTGACAATGGGCAAGAAGCAGGGTACAACCGTGACAGACCCTTTTCCAGATGAATTGGTGAAACTGTTCTCCAGAATTAGTTACGAGTAAACTATATCAGCACAGAAACAAAATGCGAATCGCCCCTCTCATAATTTTTTCCTATGCCTGGCCCTAAAACTCTCGTACCAGTAGAAGTGAATGGAGGCTTGAAAACATAATGAGCTTACAGGTGATAAGTGTGAATTTTTTATTTGAATAGGTCAAAATACTTGATTAACACAGTAGTTATTCTTTAAATGTACATGCGTGATCAAAATGAGCTCTTAGGCAGTTGATCTGATTGGGCCTTCATAATCTTAAATACAATATGATGCTCACAATAACCCATAATCTTGTGCATTTCTTTAACATGAAATAATGTACAATTAGTCCATGGGAAATCATGTCAATACTTTGTACATTAGCTGAAATGTAAATACAATGGATGTCTGTTGGGATTAGAATAATAATTACTAATGGAAAATAACTACAAGATAAGTCATAACGGCCATCCAAGGAGAATTACACACACTCTTGGTAGCATTAAAACTAGAAGGAGGCATGGGGCAGAAGTGTCATGAAAATGTGGTTTTCAGTAAAAAACCATGGAGGTTATGGTATATGAAACATAAGTTCTTGAGAAGTATGCATATTGCTTTGCCTGTGTACTCGACCACAAAAGACCACGACTGTGCGGCTCAGATAATTTGACAATTTTTATTAACTTGTTGACATGCAAACCACGGCGGGTGGATCCTGGCAGCCAGCTGCTACAAGAAATAACAGGTCCACGTATTGACAATTGAGCTACATCTCATATTTCTCAGGTACAGAGAGCATGTAAATATAGCCGGCGAGACAACTGACAGCACAACAGTCTGACAGAGAGAGGTACAGACAGACAGAGAGAGAAAGAGGGCACATCATGGTTATATAAGAGTACAGTGTCCTCTGCTTGAAGTGAAGAGTCAAACTCTGCTCATTTATTTGCCTGTGGCCGTCATTCAAGTCGTCTGTGTTGTTGCTGTTCATAGAAGTGCCCCAGTTTCCAACATGTGGCCAATTGCGAGTTCCTCTTCTGTCTTTTTATGCACTTGTGTTAGTCAATACAGCAGGAAATGTGCGGAACCCCCATCGGAAAGCATCAAAAACCACGTCTTAAAGTTCTATTATATATGTTATTTCTGCTGTAGGTTATATTAGAAGAGGCTGCGTCAAAGATTAAATAATGACAAAATGGTCAACAAGTGAGTGTTTCAGTAGCCTTAATCCAAAAGAAGTTTCCCAATCAACAGACGGTGACAGGATGTAAGACAGAGCTTCACATTACCGCTCACTCCAGGCAGAGTTGAAATGACACACTCTGCGTACTGGGGCATACTCTTACATAAGTAGATTCATTTCCTCATCGAGGCCCCCATCCAGTCAGCCCATTAAACTTGTGTGGGGCTTCTCTCCCCTGTGAAAGCCTCAGCTTCACCTCGCACAATCACCCCTTTCACACCTGCCCTCTTGCACTCATGCATAAATGCAGCAGCCGCTGTGTGTAGGCGAAGTAGAAAACAAAAAAAAGGGCGGTGTGCTGCGGGGGTGTATTTAACTAAAGGGGGAGCAGACGGGATGTCTGGACATCGTGAAGGCAACACAATATTTCATAGTGTATGTGGAGTTATGCAAATCAAGCTGTAGGAAAACAATAAGGGTCAGTAGTCTGCTGAAGAATCGTCCAGAGTCTCTTTTGGTGCATTTGCATGACAAAGTTATCTTATTTAAAACTGCTGTGTATAGCTGAAAGGAACTAGGACACAGGGAGATTGATGTCAAACTATATGTGCAACATGTAACGCACCTGCTGTGAACCTACGTCATGTTCGAGTTGAGACATCCTGCGTTTATTATATATGAAATCAAAAACACCAGGAGCGTCATGGGATTTTACTGCTGAAGAGAACAATCGATGTTCATGGGTGTTCAGGTTACCGGTCATCAGAGCCTATAGGGAAGTGCATTAAACATGAAGCTACAACCAGCAGTTGGTTAGTCTATCTTAGCAAATAGCCTGTAAACAAGAGGGAAATAATTAGCATTTGTGCCAGGGTAACAATGGCCGCTACTAGTTATATCTTCATATTTATTTTACTTATGTGTGTGTCAGAAAAACTACATTTCTCAAACGGCATTAAAACATATATGTGTTTTCCTACAATGTCAAATTTAACATTTTGCCTTTACCAAATCAGATCCAAAATAGGTTCAGATGATAACACATTTTTGTTAAATAAAGAGGTGAAGATGAATTTGAAATTTATAATGTTTAAATATATATATATGACCACACTCCTGGGAACTGAGGTTTGAAAACAACAGGCGAGACAGGAGACTTTTTTTTTTTAAACAACAGCATTCCAGATTAATTGGCCAATGCTTTATACTTAATAAGGGCAAAAGCTCACATATACTTTTGTTTTTAAGTCAATAAAAAGTTGAGGAAGGTGAAGGGTGCAGTGTTGCTGGGTGAAATCATGTGCATGCACTTCCTCAGCTAATCTCTGGTTGTCAGAGTTTGGAATCAGTGTTTTTAAATTTGAATATGAATGAACGTGTCTATACATTTTTAAAAACACATTGAGTATAAAGTTGACAGGTTGAAGCTTGTTAACAGGAAAAGTGTTTGAAGAACTACTTCCCTGCATTAAAATGCTCTTCTGCTGCATGGGACCTGTGCAAGCACATCATCATCATACCACATTATACACATTAACATTCAGAATAAGTGGTTATTAAAAAAAAAGAAGCAATTGATTAGTCAGTTGGTTAAAGCATTATTAGTAAATTTGTTAGCAAAATGCCAAACATTGACTGGTTCCAGCTTCTCCAGTGTGAGACTTCACAGCAGTTTTTTGTTGTATGAAAATTCAGACCATTTGTTAGAATAACAAGCAATTTAATGACACCACCTTTGGCTCTGTGATAGACTTTTAACTGTTTATTTTACTTTCTATGAACTTGATTAAACAGTGGAGGAATATTTATTATTTTATTAAATTAAATGAATGATCTGGTCCTTTTAGCTGATATATTATTACATATGGCATCGGTTGATGATTAATACTGGAGCATCAGTGAGTAAGCAGCCTGTTACTGCTGCAGGTTGGAACTGTAGTTGTATGAACAGGGTCAGTTTCAGTTTTCAGATTATTTCTCTATTCTTTGATTATTGCTGAAATTATTCATTTGGATCATTCGATCATTCATTTAAATGAAAACACAAATCATTTGGTGCTGCAGAGAACAGATGTGCAAGATGTCAGAAACCTAAGAGAAAACAGCTGGTTAAATCATTAATAAGCTGTTATATTTTAAAAGCTGGCTATATCATATGTTCTTTAAAATCTTCACATAAAAGTTTAGTAAGTAAATCTGTCCAATAAATGTAGTGGAGAAAGAGAACAATATATTCCTCTGAAATGTAGTCGAGTGGAAGTAGCATAAAATAGAAATACTTGCCTCCCCCAGTAGCTCAAAACTGGACAGAAGTACAGTGCTTGAGTACAGTTACTGGGTTACTTCCCATCATTGACTACACCGCTAATTGGTTGATCGCAAATATGATTAATAGTCAATGAAAATTATTTGCAGTCCTATTTCACTGAATATATCTTTTAAAAATCAGCAGACAAATATATAATTTTTGTAAAAGAGTTACAAAATTATAATGAATGTCTGGTTTATTTATTGTATTGAAAATACTTTTTAACTGTATTATTATTTTTTATCAGTTTTTACAGTTGGGGGGAAATCAGCATTCCTTCTTCACAAAAAAAGTCAACTCAAAGACAAGATATACAGAGCGATTGGTAACAGTCATGTGATGTAATGCACTGAAAGGAGCCGTCCCGATTAAAATGGAACAAAGCTCAGCATTGTAGCTATTAACATGCACACATTCTTCACCCCTCTTATTTCACCCAAGACACGGCTGCGGTGACTGAGAGGGCAACACAACCAGGGCACAACACAACTGCCCCTTTCTGTGCTCCTCCTCACATGCCACACTGCCTCCACACAGATGCTTTTGTGTGACACAAAGGAAATCTTGACAAACATACCAGACACATGGTCTGTTGGCAACATGGGATCAATATCAACGAAATGCATCTACCACAGAGCTCCGGTTTGATCTGGGAACTGTTCACTGTCGGTTTGTTTGGCCTCTTTTACAGCAATCTCTGTATACACGTCAGTGTGTGTGAAGGAGTCACTTTGCATTTCGCAGTCACAGACTGATGTACTGCGAAATCAAACTTGTCGGATCATATTACGACATGCTGTCAGGCAATAATTCATTTTTCTACCTCTTTTCCGTTCCTGCCGAAAAACACAAAATGTCACAAGTGCAGATTCAATCTTGCATTTCATCCCCACATCCTGCATAAAGGTTTCTCCCCTGGTTATGCAGAGGACAATATCAGTAAAAGTGAACCACAGTAACTCTGTTAGAGGATCTTGAGGACACATGTCTCCTTGAGAATAAACGACATCTCTGTAATGAGGATGAAATGAACCTTGAACTCTACTTCCAGGCCTGGAGGGAGCTCAGTAGCTCTGAAACCTCCCCTCTTGTCTGCTCCCATATCTCCACTTTGTCTTATCTCTGAAGGACTGGACGCTCTGCCCGCAGGATATGGAGAGAGAGAGGAGGGCGAGGCGGTCTGGGGGTCAGGTCAGGGAAGTCGACAGCGCAGGCAGGGAGGAAGGGAAAGTCAGACATGATCCTCGATCGGGAAAACCAGGCGTGTGCCGCGGCTCAGCAGCTCCTGCTCGCGGGAGTCCAGCTCACGCTCCAGTGCCTCCTCTGAGGTGCTGCCGCTCCGTTTTCCATTAACGCTCCAGCCTGACCCTGCAGCTCCCTCCCCCCCACCGCCAGACGCACCATTGGCTGTGATCGCAGTGTCACCAAATGTGTAGGTCAGGTCACCATCGCTACGAATGAGGTCAGAGTCCTGGTCCCTCAGCTGCTCGTGGTTCTGAAAGCACATCCACAGTGGAACATGAGGGGAGGGATGGGTTACACATGGGAGTGACACACGCAGATGCAGGACACACAGTGTGGGAGCATGTGGCGTGAACAGATGAACAGACTGATGTTCAGCGTGCAAAGGCCCAGAAGGGACACTGTGGATTTACAGCAGGGAGACTTTCACTTAGTGGCCTGTTCTGCAGCAACTAGCTGAATGAGCAGCTGAAACAAAGACAACACAGGAACCCACACGCTGCACAGTTACACGCAAACAATGAATTCAGCCGGAGCTCCTCACAGATCTAATTGACAGGCTGATAATCAATATCCCTCCATGTCCCCGGGGAGACCAGGATGAGTTCACATTGTGTCAACACAGGATTGATCTGTTAAAGGGACCCAAGAAAAACCCTTAATGATTCAATGTTACATAACCACATAGCCCGTTCTTTCCAACAATTATCTTGGAGAGGAAATGGTGAAAAAAAAAAAATCTAATGAATCCACTGTGGTGTTGAAAAGAGTATGATAACTTGCTAATTAAAATAGTGACACAATTGCAGAGGTGTAAAGTAACGAATTACATTTACTCACATTACGTGTTTAATGTTTGACATGTTTAATGTCATTGTGCTTATATTTGTAAAGATTCTCCTTTAATTAAAAATAACAATTTTTGGATTGTATTTATGACCCCTTGTCCTCTTTTGCACTGTATAGGAGCGGCCCCTATCAAGTTGTTGGAAGTAACTAAGTAACTTTTACTTAAAGTACATTTTAAATGAACTACTTTTTACTTTTACTTGAGTAGATTCTTAGATGGGTACTTTTACTTGTACTTAAGTAAAATTTCATCAAAGTAAAAAGGTACTTCTTGGCACTTATCATTGAGGCAAAATTCCTAGAAATGTCCCACTCTTGGCGTTAGGGATGAACAATACGTGGGACACTTGTAGGCACTTTACATTAAAGCAAAAATGCCTAGAAATGTCCCAACCAATCAGAATGAGCTGGAAACTTCTAGGCACTTTACATTAAAGCAAAATGCCTAGATAATCCCATGAAGTTGACTGCATCCAAAGCCCGTTGTGCCACTGAGCCCTATTATTGTTCAAAACCAAAAATCTAAAACACATTTATGTCCCGCTCAGGGAACATATTTGTTCATCACCATGGACACACCAAAACTGGTTTATTGCGTGTGAATCCCCAAATACAGTGCGCCATCCTGCTACAGTACATACTCACTAAAGCACCAAATCTGATTTAATCCAGAGCTAAAAATAGTCCACAGCAGACAACACTCTTGTTTGAGTCATGTTTTCTAAAAACTACACTGCCCTGATGTTTCCAGAGAAGATTTAGCCTCTTTGGAAAGTAAATTTATATCTATATATATATATATATATCGATGTCTTCTATTCTTAATGTCCTTAATAGGAAACAATAGGGTTTGGGCTGAGTGCAACAGACAGGCCAGAGGAAGTCAGAAAGTACTAGGAGATGCAGTATGGTCGGTTGTTGGCCTTTGGATGTGTTAACAAAAAGAAAAGTTACGACAACAGCCAGCCTTATACATTCAAAATATTCTTTGAGAAATAAGGATTGTTAAATGAAGTATCTTTTCAAAAAAGTTAGTTTGTGCTCTACATAGACAAACCCATTTGAAATGTTTTTGAATTTGCAGTCAGTGGGAAGCAAACATCTTTAGGGTATTTTATTACCTCAATATTTATATTAATGTCCACGAGCAAAGAGGCACTGAGCTTAACTTAATCCTGGCTCCCCACTCGACAACGCAGAGAACTGGACAGCCTTGATAATATGGACAACGTTCTAAATTCATGGCTCGCCAGGCAGGCAGCCCTTGGCCGGTAAACCAAGAGCAACACACCAGGAGAGGAAAACATTACTGATGCAGAAATTAGGAAAGAACTTAACCCTCAGAGAATTACATTCAAAGGAGATGCTGTGGAATATTCCTACTTTGCAGTAAAATAAACTTCAGATTTGTAACCCCACTGTGACAAGGTTCAGATGGTTATTGTGACAGTATAATAAAAAAAGTGTTTCATATGAAATGAAAAGGAGAATTTTCCAGAGTGAATCCAAGCGTGACCGTTCCCTCAATGGGTGTTCGTTGGTTTGAACATCAGAGCGCTGTGTCTTTCAGAACAGTGATCATCATGGAGGAGGTGCTGAAAAGAGTCTTTTGTGCCCTCTGAGTGTAGAAAGGCTTTTTGACCATCTATTTTATGCCTCACTGAAGGCCTTGGTGCTTTGTGTGTTTACTGGCAAGCATTGGGAATATTTTGACCACATCACGTTTCTCCTGAGAGAAATATGGCTTCAGTATTCACAGTGAGCCTTCCTGAGACACCGGGCTCACATTTGAATATAAGAAAGCATAGAAAAATCACCACTTTGTAGTCATTTTACAGAATGAATAGGTTTGGGCTAATTCAAAAAATATCATGCACCAAGCTATTTTATTGTAGCAGCACCAACATCATCGTGTCATAATTTGAACACAAATCATAGTCTTAAAATTAATTATCATAGTATATAAATGAAAAATCACAATAATAAATTTGTATATCTTGATCAGCTGTATTTGGAAATAGCTAAATTGTTGCCATATGAACACTATCAAGTCTCAAGTTTGTTTGGATGTAATACTTCCCCTTAGTTTAAGACAAGTATTTAAATATATCATTATACAGAGGCAAAATATACATTTTGATTCAATACAAGGAAAACAATTCTACTGAAGAGACTTTGGAAAATGCATTTTTCATGCCATTGTGTCTTTAAAGTCTTTATATTTTGCGAAGCCTGTTTATTCACTCTCATACCAGATCATGTGAAATAGCTAGCAGCTGCTTAGCTAAGCTTTACAGAAAGACTATAAACAGGGGAAAGTAATCACTACCCTGTCTCTGTCCAAAGCTGAACAGGAAAATCCCCATTCTTTCGGTTTTGTATCAAATAAACAAACAAGATATAAATCTTAAATCAAAGAGTTGATGAGAAACATTGGCACTGGACAGAGTCAGGCTTGCGAACCAGCTGCAGTCTATATATTCAGCATATATAAACACAATAGTGGTATTAGTTTTCCCATCTGATTCTCATGAATGTGATTGTCTTTCCCCTTTGAAAAGTACCAGTGCATAGACATCCTGCACTTTCTGCAGTGTGAACATTGATCACAGGTCGGCAGTGATGTGCTTGCTGCAGACTTACAGTTTTATGTTAGTGTGTGTGGACACTGACCTCGTATGCCTGTTGGCTGGTGAGACAGCTGGCCAGCGGCCCACAGTAGCTAGGCAGGGTGGAGGTGAGAGGTGGGCCGCTATGTGTCAGGATGGGCTTCAGGTAACTGGACAGTTAATAAGGAAATTGATCTGAAGATTTCATCAACGGCGAGAAAAGGCGAGTTGAATGCAGTCAATCTTCCTTATCGGCTCTACTTCATTGTAAAACACCTTTTATAAAGACTTGCTTTACTTATGGTTAATTAATCATTAGCTAATGCATGACAGATCATTTTTAAGCCTTTAAGAAAAACATTACTTTGGCTTCAAGGAAATCCTCCTCTGACACAGCAAGGGCTTTGTCTCTTTAGTTCTTTAATCCATGAAATTACCCCCCAGCCCCATAACTGACCACCTACCCACCGAGAACATGCTGCAGGGCATGTGGTGCCAAAAGCAGTTTGTTATCAGCTTAACACTTGCAACAACAGATTGGATTTTCACTGTAACCACTCCTTATTAATGATTAAGATTTACAAAAGCAGGTGACAGACAGAAACACAATCTTCTAATGAATCTGTATTAACATCTATAACTGAAGAATTTATGGTATATTTTCAAAAATTACAGCCACTTACCCTTATTAATGTCTTGCTATAATTTATAAGTTAAAAGCAGCATAGTCTGATTGTCTAATTTCCATCAGCAAAATTTAGTCAGACAACTGCAAATACAAATGTCCAAAAATCAATAATAAAGGGAGCTAACAGTAATCCACCAGGGCAGCTTGTAGCTAATGTTTATAAGCTATTTAAGTCCTGCAGCCATTTTCCATAGTGCTGATTTATAGAGTCGACCAAAACTGTCATGCAGAAGGAGGATTTTAATCAATGTAACAACCGCATAAGTAATTCATATCAATGGTTCATTTATAATGCATTGATAAAGTATTAGTTAAAGCTTATAAAACATTTACATGGCTTACTGGTTAGAAAGTGCTCTGATAAAACACAGTTTACACGAGTTAATTCAAACTAAGGTTTGTGGCTGTATGAATTAAACAGACCTTGTGTCCTTCTCTTCTTGCGGTGACCCCCAAATGAACGCACAGTGAATGATGAATTATAGCTTTATAATGTGGGGGTGTTGGCAGCAGGATGCATTTCAAATTCAAGTCTGCATGAGATTCAGTGAGCAGTTGAAGGTAGAGTTTGTGATGCTTGGCAGCAGAGCAGCGGGGAGTCAAACCAGCGGGACCCTATGCCTCTTGTTTGTAATTAATCAGGCTGTGTTGCTCTCTGGGAAATCCCAGTGCACTGCTCAACAGGTCAGGTCCCAAGTCTTTTGGGTGAGGCCGGCTGCTTCCTGTCAGAATACGTAGATTTCAACAGAAATTAAACTCAGTGGTTGAAAACAGCGGTGGCTGTACCCAGAGATGAGTAAAGTCGGTACACACCACTCATCAGAGGCCTGTGTTATCTATGTTGATCTCAGCCTCTGCAGAGCTGGAACATGAGAGAAATCCACCCTGCTCGTTTCAGCTGCGTCTTGCGCGTGTCACCAGGGAGAAGGTCTCCACTGTAAAACCCAGCTGCTCAGATCAGAAGCAGCTACGCAATCAGCCGCCCTGGGAGGCAACTGTTCAGCAGGAAGGAAAGCAACGAGGAAAAGGGAGGATGAGCTTGTGTGTGTTCCTTGTAATGAGACGGAGCAGGCACAGCAATCATTTTATGGATTCATGTGTGTTATTCTGATCCAATATAGAATAATCCAATAACATCAATAGTAAGCGTGACTTTGTATACAATGTAAGTTTGTATTCGGCGACCGACAAGGGCATACGTGCTGCAAATTCAGAAACAGTGCAACACACACACCCTAATGCTAAGTTCTCCAGGCCTGTAGGGAAAACGCCAAGTGGTTAGTTACGCATTATCATATGTGTTTTTGAATTGGCATTATTTCAGAATTTGCAGCACGATCCTCCCAATGGAAATGTTTTGGGCTTGCGCAGCACATATGCCGTTGTTGGCCTTCCTACTTATGCAGAGTACCACTAAAAGATAGTACCTACAAAATCCTCCCGACTGGACCTCATATTACCACGAAGAGCTACTTCAAACAGCTGTGGCCTAAAAGAAGTTTTTACACAAACGCTCTTTGGTCGAGTGAAGCTCAGCACAGAAAGGATACTTGTGGTCGAAGGAGTACCACAGTCTGAAGAGCCAAGCACTCTCTTGTTTGGTTTTACTCTGTCCTTCACCCGGACTGCCATCCTACAGAAACACAAGAAAAAAGTCATCATGATCTCATCTTCTAGATTTGATGCATAAACACAAATGGATCAATGAGAACCTGGGGCCAATTCCTCAAATGTGACTTGACTTATCCCTACTATCATGTTGTTATCAGGCTAAAATAAACCTAGTAATTCTTAATAACTAATTATCTCCACCAAGGATGTTATCTTTTTCATTGTTGCTTGACAGTTGGTCCGTCTATTAGCAGGATTCCACAAAATCGACAGAACAGATTTGCTTGGGAACTTGATGGAGGGGTGGGGCATGGGCCAAGACAGAATTTGTTAACTTGTGGAGAAGTAACAGCTGAAGCGTAATCCTCCCCCCCCTTCAGTTCAGTTTAGAACTGAAGAAAAATCCTTGCTTGTGGCAAATCATCAACAATCAAATAAAGTTAAACTTTTAGCTTTTCCAATATTGAAGTTATCCACATGTTAAGAAGAGAGGCTTCAGGGTGAGCTTCCCACTGAGAATAAGTTAAAATGATTAAATATTATAATTACTACATTAATGAGTGTAGAAGTGTAAATACATCTCTCCATATTTAACTACATGGGACAGGGAATGCAGCTTAAAACATTCCACAAGCAATATTCTGTGTAGAAGTTTTTCATCATCATAAGTGGAAACTTACAGAAAAGTAAGTGAAAGCACATTGTGCTCTGCAGCTAATGGAGGTATGCTAGTTTCGCCTTTTTGTCCAGGAAATCACCTCCATTACTCTCGCCAAACGGAATCGTTTACATGTTGTCAGATTTGCTGACTGTGCTTAAAGTCGACATAAAACTGCATAAGCAGAATTGTTTCTGCAATGAGAATAGCAGAAGTTGAGGATGTAAATAATATATGTGCGAGTCTGAGTGGGATCCTCACCCCCTGCAGGACCTGGAAGCTGTCTCCACAGGGCTGCAGGTCTTGATCTGGGTCCACACCGACTCTGCAACACAGGAGGAAAGAAAGAAAATGTCACCATCTCATAAAAATTATGCTTAATCCTGAAGTTACCAAAATTAGTGCACAATCAGCAGTATTTTTCAGCCACTTAGACCTTTTGTTAGTAATTTGTCATGAATTTGAAGACGGCTCATTTTGACACAGGAAGAGTCCTATGTCTTTTTGTGACTGGTGCACCTGCTGAATGCAGATGTGGCCTGATTGTGGCTCTGTTGCATATGAGAAGTGACATATTAAAACCAACACATCAAAAGGGGATGTGTTGCCACATCTTTCAAGGATTGCTAAATCTTTCAGTGGCTGAAAAATGTTGCATTAGCTTTCAACCCCATACAGACAAAGTCAAATAAAGAAAATCTGACAGAAATTTCACAGTTTATAAAAATTAGGGTTAGGCAAATTACAACCTTTTAAACAAGCTACATTCTTATCAATGCGGTAAATCACTGTCACGTCATTGATTACCTCATGACAAAGACTGCTTCATATGCAGGACCTACTAATCCAGGGGTGTCCAAACTACGGCCCGCGGGCCATCTGCGGCCCGCCATCCATTTTAAATTGGCCCACCTCAAAAAAATTAAATAAAAAAAAAAAATTATAATTTTTTTTAAACTAACAATTTTGTAGCACTGAAATGGCAGTTACTTATAGCACTATGTAGTTTTGCTCTATTTTGGAAGAAATTGTACTTTCTTGATTCTTGTTGTTCTGGGTTTGTACCCTCGAGTAGGGGAGAGAGGGGTAATGTGAGACATTTTTTACATTTGCTCCCCTCTAGGCGAGCTAAAATCATATATCAGTAAAATTTACACATTTCCTATTAATTCAGGATGTTTCCTAGCAATGGAAATGATCAGAATGTCTTCAGGACAAAGGGCAGTGAAAATATGATTGTTTGTAAAAAAGTGGTCTTGTCCCCAGCTTAGGGGTAAAGTGAGACAGACCAGAGACATCAAGGGGGTAAAGTGACCCACTTACCTTTTCCACTTTAAAACTACCATAACAACACATGTTGTAATAGGTCAATTAAGCACATTTATGATTATTATGATTCATGTGATCTCTTACACACCCTAGCTTGCCTGCACATTGTTTCTCTGTCCAATTGGCAGGGACAGGGATATTGTTTTTCTCTGCGTATTCAAATGCCAGTTCACGGCACTTAACTGGAGCAAGGCCATGGAACTGGTCAGCTAGTTGTTTCAAGTGTTTGGCAAGCTCCTCCTCCATCTCATCTGTGAATATTCTCTTTGCCTCAGCTACTTTATCCCAACCTACTGATTTTACTTTCCCTTTCTCTTTTTTCTGTATGAATCTTTTGAGGGTTATCTTATCAATATTTCTATCCCTTCCAGTTTTTCTTAAGGACTTCTTTCCTTGCATGACCTCAGCGGCTGCACTCTCCATCTCTGGGAGGGGGGTTTGGCCTCAAGTTGTCTTCCTGGTGTAGTTTCTTTGCATGATGGCTTTTCTACAATGTTTAAGGCATTAAAAATAAAACATATATAATGTAATATTACACTAAAATATGGTTAAGACTAAACTTAACTTGTGCTAGATGTCTCACTTTACCCCACAGCCAACATTTTAGAAAAAACAACATCTCTTAGCAATTCAGGCTAATCTTCAGCTAGCATCAATCACATGGTTTTATATGTTGGAAGTTCACCAACATGTATGATATAAGTTTTTCTACCTGAATCAATTTGTTTTGACACAACAGTTGATGCAAGAAAATGTACTTTTACATGCAAAAAGAACATTTTTGTGAAAAAACATTCTAACCACAGCATCAGCACCAACTTCTCCTTCATGGCAAGGGTTGAATGGGAGGGGCTTGAAAACATAATGATCACATGACTATAAATGTGTTCCGTCGCCTAGATACAGGGGGTGTCTCACATTACCCCGCTCTCCCCTTCCCTTGAATGCACTGATTGCAAATCACTTTGGATAAAAGCGTCAGCTAAATTAATTGTAATGTAATGGACTATGGCCCACTGTATTGTACTACTCAGTTTTGACACTAGGTGGCGCCACGCCCCCCGCCCTAAGATACGCGATTGAGGCGCACTGTCAACAGTCTGCTCCAGGGCAGGGGGGGGGGGGGGGGGGGGGCGTGGCGGCGTGAGTGGCCCAGACCTTCAAATTTTTTGGCCCTCAGGATAAAAAGTTTGGACACCCCTGTACTAATCCATCATGTGATTGAACTAGTTACAGTATGTGTGTCTATGCTTAACATCAACATGGTGCATTTCAAAACCGACCCACTTTGGGTCAATGTAACATTCACGCAATCCTGGTTTAACTTTACCCTTTACACACAAATCCATAACACTGGGTCATTTAGACTGGGTGTTACGCACAAATAGATTTACATTTGCCTCATAACTGTTTCAAATGTATTGGTAGTTGTACAAAAGAAGCTGCACATCAAAACTGCGAAATATGTCACAAATATTCAATAATGCAAATAATAGTTCAGTAAATATGACCTATTACGATAGCTAAAAACCAAAACAGTATCGGAACAAATTATGCTAATTCTGGGTCCAAGCAGCCCAATGTATTGCGTTTAATTGGACACCAATTGGTTTTCTACCCATGGGCACTGTGTAAAGCCAAAGTCCCTATAGCGCCTGTTGTATTAACCCAAAAATGGGTCAACTTTGTCCCAGGGTTTTTTACTGTGTATCACATTACCATAAAGGAGGTTTGACATGGCGCTTTTTTTCCTTCGAGCCAAGAGTTGGATCAGAAAATCAATATATCACTCTCATATTTGTATGGTGAAAAATAAGCTGCAGCCAGCAGCTAGCTGTCTTAGCATATAAAATGGAACAGCTAGCCTGTATCTGTCCAAAAGTTAAAAAACCGGCCCTGAAAATCTCCAGAAATAACATAATTTTTTAATCTGTAGAAAAGCTGAGTTGAAAAACAACATTTTGTGCTATTAAGGTTGACTTCCAAACTGTATCTTGGCTGGGTGCAGTCATTTCCTAGCTGTGTCCCGCTAAACTAACCAGCTAAAATTTGCATATTTACCGAAATTCAAATCCACAATGCACTTAACTCTTTGCTACAATCAAAAGCATATTTCCCTCATTTTAAACTACCCCTTTAAAAGTGACTGCAGTACATTTTTTCAGTCTTCATAGATGAGCATTAATAGTTCCCCCCCCTGGTGTCTCTTACCAACAGAGCAGGATTAAACCCAACACAAGCAGATTTTAAAAAGGGGCACTTTAAAGTCATATAAGCTCTAGAGCAGTTGAGTTTAATCCTCATGGACACAGGCCAAGACAGAGATGTGCAGCCTTTCATGGTGACATCTGAAACAACGGCTGACACTGTGCAAAGGGGGGGTTTAACTAATTTGTGCACCGATCTTTATACGTTCCCCCGGCCGCCACACAGAAGAAGAATCCCCCTACGTGAAGGACAAACAGCATTTTTCTACTCTAGCACCATGAGAAGGAGCAACACTCGAATATCCGACTGTCTTTAAGGACTTTTTCCTCTTTAAAATAAATCACACTCAAACACAAATGACAGGCACGTTGTCTTATGCCATACATGCTGACTTTGCATAGACTTGCATTTATTTCCTGGGGACTTACCCAGACCTTAACCACTACTTGCTTATCTCTCACCTTAAACCTAAACCTCACCATACCCACTCAGCCTTGATGCATTTGGGGAAACCGTTTTCAGCCTGAATTTATGCCCGGTAGTAACTTATGACAGAAACAATCACCAGACAAGAGAGAGGATCTGGAGGAGTGAGCTCAGAGGATATGCAAAAACAAGGAGGCTGATGACAGCCTGTATCAGGGAGGATCTGTGAGGAATGGACCTGAGATTGTAAGACACAAGTGGTAGGGGGCCCCAGAGGAGAGAGGCAAGGTCTTACTCACATTTCCAATGACTAGAAACAGTATTGAGTGGCCACACGGGTTCATATACTTACATAAGAGAGACAACGCTTCATAGACTTTCAGTTCACCCACTGACCTATAATCCTAATCCTGAACACAACCTCTCCTCCCCTTTAAATCCATCTTATATTGCTCACAAGTAATTTATTCAGCAGGGTGTCTGTCTTCTAGGGAAGACATGCAATCCAGAGGCAAAATGGAGGAACCAGAGTGACACAGTCTGCTTGTTTCCTTCCTCTTTTGAGCACACTTCAGATTGGTTCACATGTGTTTGTTGTGCTGCTTCTGGGGAACGCAGTGAGGAAGTCTGCTCTTCACATCCCTGTGTTAAAGACTTGAGGCCCATTGATAGAGATTCAACAGAAAAAAAGAAGACAGACATCCGGAGAAAAGCCTTGAACAAAGCACCTGCCCATACTATGGCAACTCCCCAACCAGCACCTCCACCAGAGCTGAGCTGTTGTGTGATGCAGTCTATTTTATTGAACTATATCTTCACCAGAAGTCAATCTGTTTATTTTCTATCCTGAGATCAAACACCCAACTTGAGCCACTGAAAAACACTTAATGTTTAATGAGAGTCTTGTTTTTTTCACAGGATGCACCATTTCCCCCTTCACAACAAAAACAGAAGTAAACCACGAAGAGACAGAATACAATCTGAGGTCAGCGCACGATTTCCCAACACCACCACAGTTTATACACGTTCAGATATACAGCACCTGAAGTACTTCCACTTTCCGTACTGACGTCCCTTCTCCTGCAACGCTGTGCTGTCTCCAACTCTGTCACATCATAAACATACACATTCAACAGTTTTTGTGGAATTCTTCTGTGTAAAAAACTTTTGAGTAACTGGCATGGTCACAGTGCAACACAAGTCTCTGAACTTTCACTTTTGATCTTTTCATCGGATACAAATAAGGATTAAATATGTTTTTTCAAAGTTGCTCACAAGTGGAAAAGATGAGAGTTGTCATCCATCATTTGAGGATCAAAAAGGTATTTTGCTGCTCTGTGTTAGTTTAATGGAGTGACTGAACATAAATTAGAGTTTAAGCAGATAACAGTGATCGCTGAGTGTCTTTTTATTTTTTTTAAAACAGTAATTGGCAACAGTCTTGACCAAATACGTTCCTGTGTTTTGGGGACATGCACTAATCCCCAGACAGAGGATCAGCGGATGTTCAGGCATGTACACAACAAAAATCTGGATAAAACATCTACAACTCTTCAACTGATGATTCAACTGCTCTTCCACTTCTACATGTCCGAACAAACTCAGTTCATATTTGATGTTTGATTATACGTCACCTGTTTTGCTCAGTCCACCACACTTCTTTCATCACTTCCAGTTAAAATATAATTCCGACTTCTTCCACTGATTGTATTTAGACTGCAACTCCAGCTTCTTCTCAACATGGCCATGTTCTGATTGTAGCCAATAACCACTGAGGTGACATGTGTATCATTTGAGAAGTATCAGGTTCAAATCCTGGCAGTGTCAATTTAAAATGCACACTCTTGGGCTATGCAGCACGTGCAGAGCTGTAGCTTATGTTAAAGCCATAATAGTGACAGTAATGTAACAGCTACAGCAAGATTTCATTTAACATTTCTACACTTTCTTTGTAACTGCCAATCAATATATTTTTAGTCACTTTTAATTTAACTCCCTTTCTAACGGTCTGCCGCTTCAGCTTTTGTCAGCACCTTAACTATTTCAAATGTTTCAGCTGAATGCTTTTTTGAAAAATCAATTGTTATTGAGAGCTTGAGAAGTTATGTCACCTCTGCAGAGGAGGTCATGTTTCACCTTTCTCAGTTTTTTTGTTTTATTGTTTACAAGCAGGATTACACAAAAAGTACAGGACAGTTTACCAGAAAGCATGGTAGAAGAATGTGGGTCAGGGGAGAACAGATAACATTTTGGTGTGGATCTGGATCTGGGGGTGGATCCAGAAAATCTTTTTCACTTTCCTTATTCACTGGGCATTTTTCAATGGTTTTTATTGCAAGAAATCAGTCACATTTGGAGAACTGATCCACGTACCACTGCTGCCTCATTTTCTCATTCCATTACTATCGCTGCAGACTATGCTGTTCGTGCTCCCTGATTCAAAAAAATGGTAGTCACAACAAAAGTTTTCGGCTTGTCTTGCTGGTCACGATAATCCTCTGATTGAGGCGATGTAGGAGCCAGCTCTTTGGCCGTCATAACACAAAGAACTGATTGCAGATTTAGCACTGGCACTTTTAAGCACTTACCTTTTAAGCACACACCCAAATATGTTCCTCATTGAGAGATTTGTTGCTACTCTGACCAAACGTGAGCACACAGGATCTCTCTCTCTTTCTGGGGCTGCACTGCGGAGGATCAGTGACCATCCATCAAAACCCAATAACACAAATCAGCAGCGTCTCCTCTGCCATCCCAGCACTGCTCCTCTACCACATCCTCCATCATCCAGCTGCCTCAACAGGCCCGCCTCATTTTTACAAAAATAGTCAATGATATCTTGCGAATTTAATCTTTAGGATTATCCTAAAATGTATATTCGGAACAATTTTAACAGATATAGAATAATCGACTTCTTAAGTCCTCTGCAACATGATTTCCTACAAATTTGCAGGGATTTGAAAGTGTTTCCCCAGAAGGAGTAAAAATTGTAAATATATGCACATGTAAATAGGACGATAACCGGAATCACAGCGGAGCACAACCCATATCCGCCTGCCATGCACCACATGTCCCTGTAACCATGGCAATGGGTTCATGTGGAGATTTTGGCAGCGCTCTTAACCTCCACCAAACACAATAGTTTCTGCTCAGCCCGAGGAGGCATTACCCATATTAAACAGAGGCTGTTCACTCTGTCACATGCTGTCACACACACACACACATAGCCAACCCATAATCCGCTTTATCATGACAAATACAAGCTCCCAGTGCATCCACGGTCAGACACAAATAAGTGAGGCTTGGCTACAAAAAGACACAAGCAAAGCACGACAGCAACAGTCCAACCGCTGATAACATCTCAAGTTGGGACAGTGTTGTTTGCAGCCTGGTGATAAAGAGCTGATATAACCGGATTTAGCCTCACTTTTAATTTAAGAGCTCATGTGATCAATCTTAGAGTAAATGGCTCATAAGTCAAACTTCCTGTACCAGTGAATGCTGGGATGTCTGCACAGATATTACAGAAGGTCCAGTTTGTAAAGACTTGATTTAAGAGCTGGGAGACAGAAAGCCTGCAGCAGACCTGTAGGAAGACTCTAGCCCCATCTCCTGGACAGTCCCACCACACAGGACAAGACAAGTCCACAGCAGGTGGATTTGAGGAACTACATATTGTTGGAATTTATTTTTATATAGAAATAAAAAATCTAATGTATATACATATATATATTATTTTTTTAACGTTTATCCAAATGTATAAATGAAGCGGAATAGATTTTCTTCCAGGGCACAAAGATGTGATGATCATCATAGACGATATTGAATGGATGTGATGTTACCTGATATGTAGCCAGGACAACATGGGCGTGGTTCCACCACCAAACACCCACACGGTGAAGAAGACGATGAGCAAGGTGGTGGTGAACATCATCTGCCGGGCGTAGGTGGCAGTATCCCGGATAGCCAAAGCAAATGCCATTGCACCTCGCAGACCTGCAGTGGATCACACACCCCACCCCGAAACAAATCATCTGATAACATTCAACCACGAATTATGAGAGAGAAAACCAAACTTTGGGTTTGACAGATCAGAGGAGTTCTGGAAGCTGGTGAAATGGGAACTCAGGCAGAATCTGATGTCTTATGATTATTAAGATTTTAATGAAGAGTTGATTCATCAAGGAGACCAGAAGGTGGAACAATATACAAACGCTAACAGAGTAACAAGAGCAATTGTCACCCCCATGTCTGAAGATGTCTCCCACAACATCCCCATATATCTTCTTCTACATGCATAACCAATTCTAACAGCACATCCATGAGTGGCTAGAATGTTACGTGTAGGTGTTCGCATACTACTGGATGGTTAAGCCTAAAGTATGCATTCCTAAATCACATTGTGTCCTTACGTCTTGCCACTGGTGAAATACGCAAAAGAGACAGAGATGGTGCCTCTCTGTCTGGAGCATCTGAGTTAGATATGAAAGTCCCTAAGTGTAGACACTACAATGTACTGTTGGTTGGCCCTTTATCTATAACCTGACCTTTGGTACTGCTAAGAGAGAGAAGAGAGTGCGTGTGGATTAAGACAGGCACTATTCTCCTGTACAGATATAGTGTTATATATAATGTATATAATATAAAGTGGCATATAATGTAATGTTATACAAGTTATATTATATCATTTGTTTTCAAAACAAAACTTGAACTGTCTTTTTCATACCTGCAAACATCATCATGTTCTGGAAGTTTCCCTTGATCTTGTGCCTTCGACCCAGGTTGAGGAAGAATGAGAGTGGGTAAATGTTGAAGGCTCTTCCAATGAATATGGCAATCTGACATACAGGTCAAGAAGTATTTGACTGAAGATTTGAGTGCTGGACAGATTCAAGGAGCAGTGGGTGACTAACTACACATGAAAGGCAACTTAAAGGTGCAACAGTAAAATCATTCTTGGAAGGATTTGATTGCTTTTTTGGAGAGAGAAACAAACATTCTCCACAGGAGACCCTGACTTTGGGCTGGAGGACGGCATACATCTGGAGTCGACTATGACCTGTCTACAGGGACATCACCAGTGATGCCGGTAACGCGCTACTTAGTAACGCGTTACTCTAATCTGACCGCTTTTTTCAGTAACGAGTAATCTAACGCGTTACTATTTCCAAACCAGTAATCAGATTAAAGTTACTTGTCCAAGTCACCTTGCGTTACTATTTCGGTATTTGTGGTTAGCCCGCTGGGCACGTCCTGCGGCTGGGGGAGCAGTCGCCCCGTCGCCCTCCTCACCACGCCGCCGGAGGCTCGGTGTGCGGCACTCCTCGACGTTTTTTTAGTGGGGGAGGTGCTCGTCCGCGGTGCGGGGGCTTTCCTTATAGTATGCCGCGGGGCGGTGTCCGTCGGCGCTGCGGAAGGCGGGGACCGGTTGGAGGGGACCGGGTACGACGGTCGGCGACAGCGACTCTGGACGTGTGTCGGGCTCTTCTCGCGGATCACCTCAGCTACAGCGCCCGTTAGGGAAACCCTCCGTTCGCGCGGGGGGGGGGGGGGGGCCTCCGGCGGTGTCTAATAAAGTTAGTGTTGGCCAAACCGGTTGTCATTTTTATGTTGAGGCGGCGGGGGTGTTGTCGGCAGCTGCTGAATGTAACTAATAAAGTAACTTGTAATCTAACTTAGTTACTTTTAAAATCAAGTAACTTGTAATCTAACTTAGTTACTTTTAAAATCAAGTAACTTGTAAAGTAACTAAGTTACTTTTTCAAAGTAACTATGGCAACACTGGACATCACAGCCAAGTTCAAGTCATTACCTGCTGACTTTTTTGCAGCTGTGGAAAAATCCAGTTCTCTGCTGACTGGAGACAGAAACATTCATACTGTCTGTGCACCAAAAGGATACAAAAGCCCCGATAATGAAAATGGGGTTGAAGACGTGGTTCTGGAAGGTGAACAGAGCCAAGCCCATGTATGAGAATATGAAATTCTCAGCGAGGAAGTGAAGGACCTCAAAGAGCTGCAAGAAACACACAAAATTAATGATTAGAAATGTACGAATACACAACAAGAATATAGATCAAATCCATAAGAAGATGCTTTAAAGTTTGAAGCTTTGTAAGATAGTTTCTTATATCTTTTCACACTGCACTGCCTGGTCCTCTGAGCTAAGCTCCTCATCTATCCCCTCAGAATCCAGAGGGGCTTTGGGTGTCGTTTTTTTCTTTTCTCTCCCGGTGTGACGGAGGCACAGACTCTCTGGCTGCCATGATGATTACAGAGCTCACTGCTTCTATGATGCTCTGAGCAGGAGGAACGTGACAAAGGCAAGGGCACGCTGACAATGAGGCGAAAGAAAATGGAAGCACAAAAATTTATCGAAAAATAGCTGAAATGATGATTGAGGATTTTTGTTTCAATCGAAGCAAAGTGCTTTAACCTTGATGTGCACCCATAGCTGTCTTTGCATCTGAAATACAAGACTTACAAGATATTCTGAACATGGATCTAAAATGAGTCACACAGCGTTTTTTCCTTCAAGCTAATCTACAGCCTGTCCTCAAGACTGAAGCCCCTCTGGGAAACTAAACAGTCGTGTCAGGAGGGACGTCCTCAGACAGCTCTGATTAAGGTCACAGCAGGCTGATCATGGAGCCATCTGGCACCAGGGGCCGAGCACCCGGTTGCTAGTATCAGGGGTTTCAAAATAAATATGGCCATGTGTGCAGGAAGTGGTCCGATGCTACCTGCTTGGTTCTCTTTGTGGACTCTTCGGACAGGTTATTGTACGTGTAGTGAGCCTGTGTGATTCCACAGAAGAGCACGGCCACGACGCCTGCAGAACAACAAACATTCAAAAGCATTAATACAGTGACTGTGACAGTGACAGGGCTGTATAATTTGAATACACAATGTAACAATTCATTCGCTGCAGTGATTATGTAAAAATATCTGAACTAAAGATTCTCAGTCCTCTTGATGCTTTTGATACTAAGTCACAAATCTGTTAATTTTATCTACTGCACATTTGCTGCATAATCAGTTTTTAAGCCCCTGTCAGGTTTCATTTGTTTAACAGACACATTCTGTTCACCAAGTGGTTTAAAGTGCCCATAATTATGTTATTCAGAACAAATCAATGACTTTTGAGAGAGTGTGGAATAAAAAGGCTCTGTCTGGGAAAAGTGCAGTTGGCACTGAGCACAGAGAACAAATTCTCCCACCTATCTGAAACACTGTCGTCTTTTTCTCAATTATAAATGACTAAAGGGTCTTTTGATAGTCCAGCTTAACTCTTTTATGTTCCATCATGTAGAAAAAAAAGCCCACATGTTGACAAAGAACCAGAAGAAGCTCTTCACATGCAGAAAAATCTATTCATTCCTTGTGTGAGGTGCTCATCATAAAGTCTTATTACCAAAAACAAGTTTGCTTTTAAGGACGACTACACGAAAACAAAAAAATCCTTCAAGACAGTATCTTGGTGTAAATATAAATTATCTCTATTGAAATGTTAACTTTGGTGCAGATGATTGAATTTACGGACTGTTGTGGCAGAGGAATATGCTCTACTGAGTGTCTTTCTAGTTAAAATAATCATCTGATTATTTTTTTTCATAAAATTAGCATTTTTAAGTTCACGTAGGTGCATTTTTCATATATGGTAGACGACTAACCTTGACTTCACATACCAAGTTTTGGAATGGAGTCATAAGCACTGTTGTTGCTACCCATGCCCAAGGTTTATTTGTATATTTGTGTGTTTGTAAGTAACATTATACACAAACTACTGGATTTATTACCATGAAACTGGTTGAAGGATGGGGTACTGGTCAGGGAGGAACCCATAACATTTGGGTGCAGAACAGGGGGCTGAGGAATTTGTATCACTTCCTTTAACATTGCAAGATTTTAGAAGTAGACTGGACCATTTTTGTTTTGTTTTGTACTAAAATCCTGACCACATTTGCTTCGTGCTTACTTCCCAAACTGCAACCACTTCCTCCCCAGCTCACCTGTGAACCCGCAGGCCTCGGCTAGCAGGAAGGTACTCCAGGACATGAGGAAGAAGAGGGCCGTCTCCAGCAGTGGAAAGCAGTGCAGCTTGGTGAACTTGGTGACGTGGGGGTCGTGTTAAGGAACAACACTATAATGCAGGGACTGTTTCAAGAAGCAGCTCAGTCTGGAAATTAGACTTAAAAAACGTGTACTTTCATTTTAAAACCGGCATTAATAGAAGGATATGAGAGCAGTGACAACTCCAGTAGCTGCACCCATTATAAAGGAACCGCTGAATATACCCAGGAAAACCCCCACTGACTTGAAAAAGGCTGAGGCATCAAACATGTGTGTGTTTGCTCCGCTGGGCTGGTAAGCCACAATAGACCTGGAATACAGAAAACAAAAAATCATCAATTTGCCAGTAATGTTTTGAACTGATTTGTTTCCTTATATTTATTGAAATATCAAATTTTGTCAAACAATCTGTGGTCGTAATGAATTTGTTTTCATTTTTGGCTTAATGAAATGAAATAAGTGGTCATAAAAAATCTGTACTAGGAGGAGATTGGACATCTTCCAACAGAGGGAGGCAGAGTGCTGTCTGTCTGCCAAGAGGAGGCGAGGTGCAAAGCTCTGCTGCTCTGTCTCACACATGAGTATTGAATTTTAACACTAGATGGGAAGAGGGTTTTAAAAAAACATACACGTAGGTAAAACGTTGGTCTGGTATAGCAGGAAGGAAAGAGTTATAAGGTTTGCAGTCAGGGGTTCGATGTGACTTACGAGGAAAGCACGATGGCAACTGCATCATTCATGACGCTTTCTCCAAACAGCAGGGCGTAGAGATCCCCGTCTGCATGGAGCTCGTTGAAAATGGCCAACACCGTCACTACACACAGAAAAGAGAGAGAAAATCATGCAGACACTGAATTGTTGACATGTTCCATTCTCTAAGTTGTCTGAGAGTGATCACCATGTACCTGGGTCTGTGGCAGAGAGGATAGCACCAAAGAAAAGGCAGTCCGTGTAGTAGAACTTTTCAGTCAGCTGTCCGACCACTTGCATCAGTTTGACCACACCGTACATCAGATTCCTGGAGACGGACCGGGGTTGGATTACACTGACGTACACCGGGTTTGTCATTTAGAATTTTATGCACAGAGAGTAGATGCTCACCCAATAACAAAACAGGAGATGGCAGTGCCAAGAAACGCATATGTTATGATGGAGCCCAGGTTCCTGAAGAAATGTCTCTAGAAAATGAAAAAGGAGATGAGCAGAGGAAAGGAGAGAGAATTAAAATACGATATCTTATAGCACTAGCATTTGCTACATCCTGACAAGCAACCCATTATTCTTCTAATGATGACACGTTCAACCCAATAAGGATGGGAAATATTTGTTGTTTTTGAGTTGGCATAGGAAAAGTGGGTTTACAGGAAACAAAGGAAAATACCTTTTTATTTTTGTGGAACTTCTTCTATATATTCTTCTACACTGAAGTGCCTTTCATGACCTTGTTGACTGGAGTAGCTCTATAGCACAGTGTCAATAACAAACCGTTTTTCACACCCATGTAACCATAATAGCACAAACAATATGTATTCAAGATTTAACTTGGTACTGTGCACCTGCCTAAGTGCCTTTTTACATTTTACGTCTGCGTCTGAGTTTTATCAATATAAACATATTTACATACAGATAAATGTGACTGTTAAATGACTGCATTTTAATTGAGACCAAAATAATAAGAGGGACTTGATACGTTTTATGTTTGAACACAAGTGAACAAGGTTAGCATCGTAGATTCTTTCTCACAAACGACACGTTCTCAAACAGATTACATTTTCGTTTCCTTTAACAATGAACGTTGTGGATAAGGCTTAAGGTCGTTTATAGCCTGTGACCTGAGTTGCTCCCTGATAAGCAAAACCTGAAGCACAAACACAGATTTAGTTGCTTGACTGGTTGTAAAACAAACAAGAGGAAACAAGCTAAACAAATAGGCCTCTCCACATCACATCCAACTCTAGCTCTCTCTTTGCACACCAAGGTAAAAAAAAAAAAAAAAAAAAAAAAAAAAAAGAGTCTGGTTTGAATATTTCAATGAAATGTGTATTTTCCTCAGTGTACTCTTGTTGAAGATAACTGAAAGGAAGAAAAATACTCTGCTGTTTAAGTTGAGTAAACAGGAAACAGATCTTCTGTGACAGCTCAGGTAGATGATATGCAGCTTATTACGCTGACGTTTCAATATCAGCTGAAGTTCTGTGAGAATGATCTACAGCACATTATTAACTGAGTGGACCAGACAGACAGAAACAGTCTGAGCCTCACACTTCATCTGTCTCTGTTTCTGCAGCTGGTAACATTTTGCTGAAAATTAACTCCTGTTGCAACACTTCATTTAAAACATTTGTATTTCTAAGCCTGACACATCCTCCTGTTTCCTATTTCCTGAGGTCTGTTGTTTGACTCAGCAAATTCCAATTTCACTAGAGATACAAAGGGGAAAAATAGAAGGCGGCTTGTTTTTTGGAAAACCAATGTTAATTGCGCAGAATCAATCTGACAATGATGAAGCAAATCCAGCTGTTAGTTGATTTATGGTCAGAAAAGGATTCCACAATTCGGATAATTTAAAACATTTTTTAAACAAAATGCAAATTCCATCATGTGAAACGTTGGGATCTTATCTGTGTCTTATATCAGAGTAAAATTAACATAAAAAATACTGAGAAGACAAATTCAACTCATGATTTAATAACTTTTTCATTGCAGCTTCACTTTAAATGATACTTATTTGGATCCATATTGTGTTTTTCAATTAACAAGACTGAAGCATGATCCTACTTTCCCTCAACGTTTCTAAACAAGTTTTGCTTAAGAAAAACATCACAATGCAATATACTCAGACAAATGAGACTGCATGGAAAGTACTGTAGATGTTTGAGCTGTTGATGAACACTGCTCTGCCGTGAAAACATACGCAGGAAGGAAATAGAGAAGCATTGCACTGCTAGTTTTAAAAAAAAATAAGAAAACTAAATTGTGGGCGGAGGTGAAACATGAAGAATGATCTTGGGAAACAAATGAAAATATTATTGATCCTAAAATAGATTTTCCCTCCAATTAGTAAAGTTTACGCTGCACAATTACCAGACAATTGGATTTTTGTTAGATTGAAATGTTATACAACTTTCTGACATGGTAGAATGTTAAGATGGGGGGTGAGAGGGGGGTCGGGGCACTCAAAACAGGTCAATCTGAGGAGGGCTGTTTTAGACAGGGTAAAAAGGGTGCGGTTTTAAATGATCCTTGTGGTATTAGACCAGAATATGTTACAGACATTTCATTAAGACACTAAAGAACAATATCAACTGTGGTCAAATGGGCATACGACGGGTCCTTTAATGCACCTTAGAGATCATCTACCCACAATTCTCATGCATAAAAAGCACCACCTGCTCATACTGTAAATCAACCAACTAATTCCACAAACATCTCTCTGTCTGTCTGTCTGTCTGTCTCTCCGTCTGCCTGTCTATGGAACGCATATCTCACGAGTTTGTTAAGATTTGGACACAGTGAGTTCAATATTAATAAATAATAAACAGGTGATCAGTGCTTGGTAGCAGTCAGTGTGTGTGTGTGTGTGGGCTGGCTAGTGTGCTTCAACGGTCTGCAGACCGATATGTACTTGTCTTCTTCTATGTCCTCTGATTACTTTGATTTGATTATTGTTATTTCATCGTATTGGACTGAGACATCTACAGAGACACAGACTGACTCACCCTAGACAGGTGCAGATCTATGTCATGGCATATTCACAGAATAATTTCCTGGTTAGCAATTTGTCTTCACAGCACAATGTTCGTTCTGCTGCTGCAAGGCTTTTACACTGAGGGGCATTGCAGAGCCTTTATTTTTCCAAATATCTGAACTTGGGTCTGATTATTGTGTCGATTGCTTAACAAAAACCTGAAAGAGCAGACATGCAATGTATGAAAAACTAACACCAGTAAAATAAATAAGCCACATAAGTCACACAACAGTAGTAAAAAAGATTCAGTGTCATTCTATAAAAACAATCACTGCAGATAAACAAGGTAGGATTAACACACAGTTTTCGATCTTCACTCTGCAGTATAGATTGTTTATAAAAAAAGCTCTACACACAACGTCCAGCAAACAAACAATACAAATTTAGAGTATATTGTAAAACTGTTTGAGGGGGACTCGCTAATGACAAGGAATATTTCTGAAGTAGCTTCAGAACACAGGCCAAGAGACCAGCTCCTAGTATGATTGTAATAATGATAACGTGCTTTATTACAAAAAATAAAGCACAGAGCTACTTCTACAATTCCCTAAGTAGTACAAATCGGTTGCTCTTCAACAATGAAAAGCAGAAACGGCTTTTTTTTCTTTGTGCAAATCCCACAAAGGAAATGAAAGACATCTGCTTCGGACTTCCCCTCAAAAAGGGCCACTTATGTTCTGAAAGCCCTCACAGCCTGGCCAATGAGAGCTTTTCTTTGCTAAGCATCTGTCCAATGAGACAGCAGTTTGTGGCAGAAGGTAGGTTCACTTGGCACTGCAACAACATTAGCTAATGCTGCAGTGTATCGTACAAATTCAGCCTTGAAAGAGGCAAAGATCCTGAGCTTAGAATGAGAGATCTCACCTTCTTTAGACTGTAGCCAGCATGGAAAATGATAGGGGGCAGCAGAATGTTGAAAAATACTTCAGGGTCAAATGTCACCTGGAGGAGAAAACAAAGTGAAAACATTATTAGGGTACATTTGACCAGCAGAAATAAACCATTTGTGTTTGTTCTGACTGGTACCTTGCGCAGCATATCATTCTGCTCCACATTGTGAATCTCTCGGGAGTTGATCTCCCCTTTGAGGGTGTACTCAAAGAACTTTCCGCTGACATTAAGCAGCAGGGTGCTAGCAGGTCCTTCCTTCATAGAGCAGCTCGGGGGCGTCTTGTTGTGGTAGCTGGTGGCAGGGATGCCGTATCGCAGAATGACACCAACCAGCAAACCTAAAAGAGAGGGATGATGACAGAATGGTAAAAAAACTGCCACTTTTCATGGGTGTCACCAAAGTAATTAATCAGCTAATGTGGAGCACTAAATATCACCAAGCTAAGCATTTCCCAGGTGCTGCTGCTTTACAAGCCCTCAGGATCAGAGAGTCACACAGAGAGCAGCAGAACACAGAGAGAAAAATGGGGAGATAGGGAAGGAGAGGCTTGTGGGGAGTGCTAAATCCAGGAGGAGGCAGGCGGGCAGAACATAAATCCTCTGCTCAGACAGCAGTTATCTGCAGGAGACATGGCCAGGCAGAGCTGCCAGGACTGCACTCGCTGCTTCTTCCTACCAGAAGGTTGACCACATGTATCACGCTCGAGTTTCGCAACAAGCATAGATTCGACATTGAGTACTGGTTGAAAATGAAAGCGTCTATAGTGCCAGTTTATGTAGAACAAATGACAGAGGTCACAAACTTTAGGTTCTTTCCAGCTCATGGATGGTTTCCTGTTTCTAGACAGTTACACCACTGAGCTTCATTAATGTTCTCTGCATCACCGTGCCCCAGTAACTAACTGAAGATACGCGTTTCTGTTGAGGCTGCTCTTTATACACATGATCAATACAGTGACAAGGTTTCTATTTGTCATCACTTTGATATTTGTGACAGTCCAACAATTATAAACAGTCTGATCCAACACAAAGTTTAAACTTCTTGAAATCAAAATGAATCCACATAAGAATGAGTTGTGAACTTGCCATTGATACATAGAAACCAAGCTGTCCTATTTATACATTTGGAAGACATATTATAAGTGCATATACGCGAACCACAAAATAAATTTGATGTTGCCACTTCTGGAAACAATGAATCCCTGTTTTTTGAACTTCTGCTTGCTCATAACTTCCTGTTGGAGGTCATCATCAATGATTGTAATTTAAACAACAACTGGGAACTAATTTCCAAAGAACAGCCTTTTTTTTTCTAAACATACTAAAAAAAAATATCAAACTCTGACTTTTTCCATTCGAGATCTCGAGTTAAGTGAGTATTAATAAGTTAATGATTTGCAGCATCGACTGACTGGGATCATTTTGATAAACTACGAAGAAAAACAGAACTACTAAAGTTCTCCCTGTTAATCTGAAGCGGTTTAGCTTAGCACGACTTGGTGCACGCTGTTGCCGTGGGTTCAGACTGATCGGGTCATTTAGTCACCCTTTGGTTTGTTGATTGAGGAGTTTTCTCTGAATGTATCTGCTAGGAAAGTGGACCAGCCTCTGTTGTGTCCAAATGTGCTTATAGTGTACACATTGTGCCGCATATGCTGCATTAGTCTGTCCAGGGAATGTCCTGTACTTTATGTAGCAAGTCCCTGTAGAAATAAATGTAATGAACTCACTGGCACAGGTATATATGCAGCTGATGACAACCCACCACAGTGATGGATATTTATAGAAAAACTCAGCATTCGGCTGCTTTGATACTATAATTCTAGTCTTTAACAAACTGAGACGATGGTGGGAATATGGGCAATATGGTGCTGAGAGTATTGAGTGCAATCTTCACAAATAATACATTTTGAGGGTGGATACCTACAATGCATGCAAAATATGTACTTCTTTTTTTCCTCCTGTAACCGTCCCTGTGATTTCCCCATTGCTCTGTTAAGAGACCCACATAGCAATGTTGTTTGACCCCAGACAATGTCTCACTGCAACACTGTCAACCCAGAGCAATACCACATGTCAACTAAATGTACCAAAGGTGAAATAAATTCGTTTTGTGCTATTTAGGCCATAATCCCCATTTACCATGCACGGGTGACATTAGGTTTTAGATTCACCTTCCATAGAGCCCTGCATATTTGGCAAAGAAGGCCCACTTTTGTTTCTGGATATTTGGGCCAAATTTGCTATTTCTCAAGTGTGCAACTTTAGGCTCACATGCATTTTGTCCGGGCCACAAGTGCTGCATTGTTGCCTGAGGTGGCCCACATCAATATGCCATCTCTATAAAGCATTTCACAGGAAGATTTTCTACATGAAATCGAAAACATCAATTCCCTTCAGCTCTATGGACTGATTCAGCTCATTAGCTCATTATTTTTTATTTAAATGCCACGACTTTGTACCTCTGGCTCAATTTCACGACCTGATGTTTTACCCTAGAAAGAGCCCTTTATATTGAAACACTTTATATTTCCAACGGGAGTGGGTCCTCTCTACGGAGGTCGCCATGTTTTTTACAGTAGCCCCGACTGGACAAACTAAACACCTTTTGAGTTTTTATTTCAACTGACCAACAGGTTCTCTATCATGTTTGGAAGGGGAGGGAATATGCAACTTAACCACTAGATGTCACTAAATTGTACACACTGAACCTTTAAAGATGCACCAAAGACGACTTTTATCATAACCAAATGAATGAGAGTTTCTGGTAGAGACCAAAACAGAGCTAAAAAGGGAGTTAGTAGTCAAGCATTTGGCTGTTGAAGCTGTTATTCATAGAAAAACTGTTTTGGGACAGTATATAATATTGTTTTTTTTAATTCAGTGGAGGTTAAACCATATAAAATACTTGAAGGCCACTGTAATTTCATTTAGTGCAGCACAGACATTGTGTGAAGGCCTTCACGTGTCAGGCGGCTGACTCCAGGTCAGTCAGACTGCGTTGTTGAGTCGACAACAGCCCAGAGCACCTACTAGAAACGAGCTGTGGCCCAGTTAAGACGGAGCCGTGTGAGCCGCTGGAAATGCGGAGGCGGGTCCGTTTCTTGAGACTTGAATCAGACTCACGGTCCCTGAGCAGCCTCTGCACGAGCACCACAGGACAGCCTGAATCATGCAAAGCCTGCGGGGAGCTGCTGGTGGTGGCGGTAGTTGTGAAGGGGAAAGTGAGTGCTCGTGTTTGTGTATTCATCACGCGACCTCACCGTAAATCATTGCCAGCCCGGTTTCGTGGAGGAATCGGACCCGTCTGTGCTTGAAGAGCCATATGGTGAGGATGGTTAAGGTCAGCAGCAGAATGAATGTCAGCAAATTGACGCTGTCCTGTCGGTGACTTTCCTCAGCCTCCTTCTCGGTGGTGAGTTCTTCCATTCCGTCGCCCTGCGCATTCAGTCCGGACACCGTGTTCAGTAAGATCCAGGCGGGCACCATCGCGTCCAGCGCCACGCAGGCTGCGCTGCGCCTCGGCTGTCGTAGCGCGTCCATGGTGCAGGATGATGCTCCTGCTGCTGCTGCTGCTCCTCACAGCCGCTATGCCATGTCACTGCGGACAGGTATACACAGCTGAACCGAGCAGGGGGAAGCAGTCCGGGGCTCACGATCTGTGGACCGGCGGGTTCAACCTTTTAAAGGCACACTGCGCGGTGCGAGAGGACGAGGAAGCTGAGACTGCGCTGCCCCTGTGGAGGAGAGCGAATCACACCAGGATGCAGCCACCGAAGTCCACCGATCTCAGCCTCCTGAGTCATCGTCCCCGGATTCTGATGATGGTGCAGTTCAGTGCATGAGTCTCTCTTCAAAACAGGAAATTCACAAGGTCTATGCTGGGACTTAAAAAGTCAGCCGTTTTGCAAGAGAAGTAGGAGGAAATATCCGCTGTGGATAGTGTGGCCTATAGCTGTGGTGATAGCAGTGGGTGAGAGGTCGGTTTTCACCAGGGGGGCAAAGTTAGAGGGGTCTAACTTGGAATCAGAGAAATGATTTTAAAGAAGACCTTTTCTGTGGGCCCCAAATATAAAGTTGCACCCATTGTATAACTCTTCCATCAGGTTAATATTTAGATTTTTAAGGACACAACTCTAATCTTCTGGCTCATTTTCACTTCCTCAATCAAACTGTTGTCCAGTAACTGGCAGCTGCATGTGTTCATTTAACACATTGTTATTAGCAAACCCATTGTATGAATTCCTTCCCAGCACCAAATGACTGACAGTTGACAAATAGCTGTTAGGCATAGCAGAGCATTTAGACGCTAAAGACTCAGATATTTCCCTGAGGAGCTGTTAGAGACCACAACAAAGCTACAGGAGAGCTAAGCTACAGGATATTAAAGCTGTTACTGTTGGCCACATTGCATCATATTGTTTTGCTTTATTTTTCTGAAACACATACATATTCTCAAGCTAAAATGTTGCCCGTAGGATCATTTTGAAAATAAAATTATTTATCTTTCACCACATTTCATGAAAAAAATTCGCTATAAAATCTTCACTGCAGATAAACCAGGAAGGATGAACAAAACGTTTATTAACATCAACTCTGCAAACAACCTCCGGCACACCAATGATAAAAAGTGACAGTATATTATAGTACAGGTGAATAGCCCGTAAGGTTTAAAACCGGCAGTTTACTAGTGTACATTCAGTTTTAGGGGAACTACTTGCACACCCTGTAACTTTAACTGAGTATCTCTGTCACAATGTTTCTGTTTCTCCAGCTTCAATGGCAATTTAATGAATTTTGGTTTAGATTGTATTCACATGATGTGTCCTTTAATAAAATTCTACTAAAACAAGGACTGACTGTGAGCTGGGGACTTTTTCGAGGTGATAGGACACAGTCCACAGTGGCTGAGTATATGTCATAAGGAGGTTTTTGGGAGGGAGGGATGGTCAGAAGGTCCAAAGGCCCCTAACAGGTTAATCCAGCCGTGCCCCTCATGTACTACAACACAGGTGTCGCTGTTTTGACACCGGTTTAATAGACTGCTCTGGTGTCATTTTGCAAGCTGTAAATGTTCTCAGTGAGAACACCATCGCCTCTAATGCTCACTGGTGAGAAAGAAAGCGCTGCAGATGGGAGAGGAGGGAGAATCTTTACCAGTTATTTAAAATCTGATGCAACAGACAATTCATTTGATGCCAGTAAGCCCACAGTGCACCAGATGGCATATCATCTCTGTGATTGGTAAAACATCTGCTTTATAAGCAACACTCGTCTCGAACCCTAACCCTGTGTATCTCTGATTTGATACCTAATCCTGTCACTTTGCTATTTCCCCTTCTAACCTTATTCTTACTCTACAAGTCCAGCTGCATAAATGCTTTATAGTCCAAAATTCACAGTCACATAATGATTTTATGGTTATACAGAGTTAAAAATGAGCATGTAGCGGAAAGGCCAGGCTTCAGAGGACCTCTTACAGAGGCAGGATGGGGGATTACCTATTATTAGAGTGTCCTAGTGGCTTAAATTGCAAGCTAATCTGTCTGGTTTAAATGGGTTTCGTGTTAGTTGTTGTGTTTTTTCTTGTGCACAATTATATATTTTTTTCTAATTAGATTTCAAACTTATTTCTGGTTATAAACTTGGCTGGAGTGTAAAACAATGTCCATATATCATCGAATATTTACTAACTTTTACAATCATACAGTATATGATTTAGCACTATTTCACTCATTTAATTAATTCTCTTTATGTTATTATTTTGTATAACACATCTTCCATGCGCTGCAGTGTGTACAAAGTCATTTTTGGGATGAAAGCAACAATGTGCAGATGGCGGTGCATTCAGGCTCATCTGTTTAATCAATAACTACTCGATTACACCTGCTCCTGGCTCACGAATGCGTGGGGTTAGAGGTCAGTCTACGTTGAAAGCACTCTACTTTATAATCTGGTACGTGTCATTGTATTTTACCTAAATGCATTAGATTAATTGATATCAGTTTGTATGCAAAGTCAATGTATTTGAATAGCAGCTATAATGTTGTCACATATGTCAGACGGAGTCATCCCATCTGATTCAACTTAGACAATAGACATTTTGAATGTGTATCTTTAACTTTATGTCCATACACACGCATTGGAATAAGATGAAGCTAACACAGTTTAAAGCAATCGGTTTTTTAAGGTTTTTACATAAATGCCTCATGGGTGCACACATCTCCTACGTGATCCCGTCACTCCTCCGGGCTCGCTGATTGGCTGTGGTAATGACCACCTCGGCGCTGATTGGATGGTGAGGTGAAGCTGGGGAAACGGGAAGCTAAAAAAAAAATCTGGTCAACTGAAGTGCTCGGAAGCGTCAGTGCCACAGTTCTCGTGTTCGCGGAGCAAACGTTACGGCGAGAGAACGCACCTCAGCCGGTCGCCGCTGCACGAGTCAACATGGGCTGTTTCTTTTCCAAGAAGTCCAAACGGAAGTCGGATAAAGAGGATCTGACGCCGACAACCACCACCGTCGACACTGCGACGACGGGCAACGCGGTTCCCCTTGGCAACAACACCGACGAGGCTCCGAAGCAGTACAGCTGGGACAAGAGAGAGAAGGTAACCGAGCTCACTGGAACAGGAAGCTCATACTGGGAGGGCTGTGGCAGGTTCTGGTTTTAGATGCTAACCTGTGGTTTTCTGTTCAGCTCTACAGCCTTTAACTTGAGCTCTCTCTCGCCTCCAGGTAGCTGATACTCGTTCTCCACAGTTCGCTAACTTCTTTTACACCTTAAACCTGCGGCTACATGAAGATTTAGGTTATTTTTAAATGAGACATCATTAAATGGAAGCTGCCCTGCGCCCTGTTATTCTCCCCGGGTGTCAGTGACCCTCCTGTTACCACCTGTAGCGTTCAATAATGGCGATGTAGGTGTTTCTGACTATTTTTCCTTGGCGCTGCAGAGATAAACCTCCACCAGCTGAGATTGACTGCGCGGTATCACGACACATAGTCGCGTGACATTCAGTTCCATGTTACCTAACTAGCCAGGGGATGCACTCGAGGCTCGTTGTGTGTTGACGACACCTGAGTTTTCGGCTCAACGCCCGCTCCCTGTCTCTCCCTCACATTTCGTGTCCAGAGTTATCTCGTTATCGGATTACTACACAAAGTTGTGTAGCTCGCCGTTGTACAGCTGACCGCACTCACAGGCGTTAACCAAGCGGTGGTTCAACTTCCGTTTTGACTCACTGCTTGTTGCACTTTTGAAATACTCCACCATTTGAGTCACAGCATAGCTCAACAACTTGTTTGCAATAATTAACACTTACAGTTTACAGCTGTCACTTTGGTTCCTACATTTGCATCCTCGAATGTTAAACTGCATCCTGTATATAGTTTTAAAGTGTTGTACGTGACTTTTTTATATTAAGCTTCTTTTACTTTTTTAATTTAGATTCAATTATTGCTCTGCTGAGCTGATCTGTCCTTCTCGTCCAAAACATTTCATTTCATCGTTTACCGTGTTCACATTCGCATGATAAAAAACTTGAACCACATGACCTTCAACTTAACAGGGTTAAATGTCACATTTATCGTGGTAATAATTATCGATAATCAACCCATATCAGCATTTTTATTTAGATAAAACATTTTGCCATGTTGGTTTACCGTTGCTTGGTAAATAATACTCATATATGGAATGCTTAACAGTTTTATGAAAGATCACAAATTCATCATTATGTAGGTGTGTCTTAAAAGCTTAAATGTCCAATGTTTCATGGAAAAGTAGAGTTGGATGATAGAGGTGGGAATCTATCAGATACAAGTGTGTCAGAAATGTTGTCGCTCAAAAGTTGCTTTCAGACGTGCACTGATCTCCAGATATTCTACTGAAATTATCTGAAGGGGCTGTATGAGAAAAAAGCAAATGTACGATCGGATGCTCCAAACCATCTCCAGAGTTGGTCCTTCCAATAAATACTCTGCCGAGTCTCCAAATGAGCCCATCTGAGAATTCAGTGGCCTATTAACCAGGGAGTTCCCCACTAGCGGGTTGGCACAACGGTGACGGTTCTTATGCAGCAGATGCAAAACTGGAGGGAAAAATAGACGTCAAAAGAAAAAATTGTGCCATAGACGTAGAAGACACCGATGAAGATATCAACTTGGAAAGACAACGGGATTCAAGAGTTCTTGTCAATAAGGTGTATTGTGGTGTAGATCCGAAATGTTGTGCATCTCTAAATGTATTGTTTAAATACTCATCTGGTCACTTTTCTCCTCACATAGGTTGATCCCAAAGACTACATGCTGACAGGTCTCAAAGATGTCACAGTGGGCCGACTCCCTGACAAATTGAATGGGCAACAGTTTGTCATCCAAGATTGTGAGAACTGCAACATATACGTGTTTGACCACTCGGCGACCATCACCATCGATGACTGTGTCAATTGCCGCATTTTTCTTGGACCTATCAAGGGCAGCGTGTTTTTCAGAGACTGTAAAGACATCAAGTGCGTGGTGGCCTGTCAGCAGTTTCGCACACGGGACTGTAAAAAGATGGAGGTTTTCTTGTGCTGTGCCACTCAGCCCATCATCGAGTCGTCCACAGGCATGAAGTTTGGCTGCTTTCAGTATTTCTATCCGGAGCTGGCCTTCCACTTCAAGGACGCGGGTCTCAGCATATTCAACAACAACTGGAGCAACATCCACGACTTCACGCCAGTGTCCGGCGAGAACAACTGGAGCCTGTTGCCAGAGACTTCAGCGGTTCTGGATTTTGTACCAGCACCAGATACCGAGTCTGAGTTCAAATCAGTGCGAATCTCGGCTGACCCCACTCGCAGCATTGTGCCTTTAACAAAGGGAGGGAGACGTAAGGCCAGTGAAGAGTCCTGCCTGTTTGTCTTCTTCGCTGGGGAGTACAGCACTGCAAATTCCCGCAAACTGATCGATGAGGTGAGAGAGTGAGGAAGTTTCGCTTAATTTAACACCTGATTATGAGGTGTTGTTTAAATGGAGAAGTCTTTATTTGTATTTGAATGTGAGAGGTAAAAGGGCGGTGGCTGTATGCCTGTCACCAGGAGCACCACCCAGGGTTTAAGAGATTACTTACTGATATTAAGACAGGTTTAGGTAAAGTCAGTCATGTTGGAAAAGGTTGTTGTGCAACTATCACACTTGCAGCATTGTAGAAGGAACGAAAGTTTACCACAGAACCATAAATGAAGTAAAATAGTGAGGAAATCTAATCAAGCTTCACCTCCACTGGTTGTGGATTCATCTCAATCTGAAGATGGTTATCTGTCAAATCCAGTCAGGTATGTGTAAACATGAATCTTTTTTATGTCATCAGTATCCTATCAGTGTTCAGAGTAATATCATTTCTTTGTTTTAGCTAACTTGCTAAGATGGCTGTATGTTATTCGAGTATTTGAGTTATGTGTTCCGTCACATAAGCATGAGACTGGAATAACATGCGGAGTCTGCAAGACACTGTCACTCTGCGTGTTGACGTGGAGGATTTTTCACATGCTTGATGGTTCACTACAACCTTTGTTATCTAACCTCCCTTTCTAAAATCTAATTCGAACAGGCGTCTACTAAAGGTTTTGTGCTGATCCAGACAAAGGAAGTCTCAATGCGACCTGAAGACGTGAAAAGAGTCTTCCAACACAGTGCAGAGGATCTCGTGGAGTGGATCACCAAAGGTAATTCGTGTGAATGCTGGCACATGGGCCACACTGGTTTTTCCTCTTTAGTTATTACTTCTCTTCTTGTGTACATTGTTTGGTTCACATTTTTAGGCTGGTTCAGTCACGAACAACCTCAGCGTTTTCCAACTGGTTTCAACTCCTCCAACATCCAAACTTTCATCTTGTTCAGGACATTCTCGATCTCATTTTCTTACATCAACTCCTCATATTTTTTGAAACATTCAACTTTTTCTGCAATAAGTATTGCAGGCTTATAAAGTTGTCATTTCACATTTCTTGCATCTTGGAGGTGTAAAATGGTTACCTTTTTATTATTTTTCACCTCGTCTCAGCAAAGCCTTTCAGCATTTCATAATTTACACCAATTTTCCACAGGAAATGCATTATCTCAAATGATGCAACACATATTAAAGCAGAACACAGTGACACATCCACAGCATATCTTAAAATGCCTTAAATAGAGCCATTTACCATTGCTTCACACTCACATGATTTGTATTATTAATACTGCTGACTACCAGTTTCCCAGTGCCCATTTGGTAAGCACTGCTGAAATCAGTTAAATCAGTATTTGAATATGTTTATGAGGACTGGAATTGTTCACGATCCCCATTTCCCTGGTAAGCGGTTACTGTTTCATAACCAAAGTGTGTGTCAATGTAACTGGACTTTTGTAAAGAGGAGGGAGACATGTATTTAGCTGTAGTGTGAAGGTAACTGTAGAGTTGTAGTTGCTGCCCTGTTGTTGTGCTGTAGGGTTTTGACTTTCATATCTTACCACAAAAGGCCCTGTGATCGCCCTGGAGCTGAATGGTGACGGAGTTGTGGAGGCCTGCAAGAACATCGCAAATGAAATGTTCAGTGGCACCAAGGTAATTACACTTTCTTTGTGGCATCTGTCTTTTACCGGTTAAAAATATTTTCAAGAACTTAGAGTAAGTTGTGTTTCTTTTTCCCCCGCAGGTTTTTGTCTCTGATAACAAAAACACATCCTCTCGAGATGTGGACAACTTCTTCAATTTTGCAGACATGCAGATGGGCTTGTGAATTATAGAAATATCGAACAAACTGCTGGTCATTCTCTGAATCTTATTTTCTTAACCACCTGCTACCCAGATCTGGTTGAATGCCAGTGGTGTTGGGACTATTTGCCTCTTTTAAAAATGATAGGTAGGAATGGTAATTATTAAGGACTAGATTCAGTCTCTTATCATCCAAAAAGATTTGCTGTAAACCACTTAATATCCATTAGTTGCTACGAGTGCTGTGAATATTTATATTTCTATGAATGTATTTGATAAGCCTGTTGCTTTTATCGATTGTGAATGTAGTTCTTTGCTGTAAATCGGATTCAAGCATTTAAGCATTTGTTTTTTTCATTACTGTCTTTAACCGTTGACACAGTTACAAAACATGAGCACAAGCCTGAGGGGAAATATTTGTAATAATAAATCATATTTTTATTTCCTGTAAGGATTTATTTGTGTATATGGTTTAGATTGTGAACTTTTCTCTGTTTTAAGGTGTGTACATTTGAAACTCGCTGTGTAGGTGAGAAGGCCAAAGCTGAATTTTGAAGAGCTTGAGTGTATCTTGAATTCAGATCAATTGAATGTGAGTTATGTTAAAGTTGTATAAATGCTGAGTTTTGATGTAGGCAACTTATGTTATTAGTTTAGAAAAACAATCTTTGTAACATTTGTTTTATACTCCACTCAATGTTTTTGTATAGAAACAATTTAATGTTCTCCATCGACATTTTTAGAAAAAGTGTCCTCATGACGACTTCAGTGCTGTTATGTATGAAATAAATCATTGATAATGGTTGTAGACTGATAAACATCAGTCAATATATAGTCAATCTGTCTTTCTGAGTTACTCCAGTTACTGCATGTCTCACTGTACATTACTGTATTTCTAGCTTTAGGATCATCACTCATCAGATTAGATATAAACTTTCCTCTGTGTTGCAATAGAAGCCAACTGCTTAAAGATTTGAGCATTTTTAAATGTGAAGTGTGAGTCATGGAATCTTGAATTAACAAATGCGGCCTCTTCCAGTGTATCACAGTTTTGCACCTTTCACTTCAGCTATTTTACTGCCACCTTTTTTAACAACATTTCATCGTTTGACTCACTACAAACATTCTAGGTCGCACAGCCTGCAGCTTGACCTCGCCCAGTCTGTGCTGCAGTCTTGTCGTCTAATCGTATATTAAGAACAGAACACATTCAGCACGTTGCAGATGTAGGTAAGGCTAAATATTGGCCTGAAATATCAAACTGCAGACTAAAACAACAGTGACTGTGTGGTAAATATATATCAGCCTCAGTGTTGCATTTAATGGGGCAGGCAGGGGGGGTTGGTACAGTTGTTTTTTATACTGCATGTAAAATGTCTGCCATGGTGTAATTCCATGTATAATTTTGGAGATAAATAAAGACTGCATTCATGAAACAAATTGATCATTAACAAACACTACAAAATAGTCGAGATCTGCTTCTTCGATAAAATAAGTTATCAGGGACATCATCTTTAGTTCAGGTCAACGCCCAGTGTGTAAGATTTAGGAAAAGTGGTTCTATTGGCAGGAATTGAATATAAAATATATGTAATGATGTTTTCACTAGTGTTTCATCTTAATTGTACTAATTGTTTTCTTTACCCTAAAAAAGCCCCTTTAAATTGAAATACTTTATATTTAAATTGAGAGGAGGTCCTCTCTGCGGAGGTCGCCATTGTTTTTACAGTATCCCCGACTGGACAAACAACACCTTTTGAGTTTTTATGACAACCACAGGCTCTCTTTCATGTTTGGAAGCAGAACATATATATATATATTATTTGACATATAACAAACACTTGTATAACTTATAACTCTAATCATATCATTATTTAAACGTACTGGCGTGACCCTTATGCTTTTTATCTATATACTACATATGTAGATTTGTATTCCCTTTAGGAGTGGCTCTTGAGAAAGGTTTATGTCGTCTTTACAATAAGATGACATATCCACCCCTGGTTGCCCTGTTTTCATTGGTTGGGACTAGATTGTTGTCTTTGTTCCCACTGTGTGCGTGGATAGAGGTGGACGCCGGTGGACAAATTGAGCGTCCCCAGGATGGAGGGAACTCGGCGGGGTTTAGGACCCGGCGGAACGCGCGGTACAATAGAGCCGTTGTGCCGTGGTGGTGGAGGAGGACAGATCGCAGCTCTGGAGATTCCCAGTCAGGGGGACACACAAAAACCATCATTGAACCCGCAGCCAGGAGCAGAGACCCAGTTTGCAGACTGTGTGTGTGTGTGCGCGGGTGGACGTGGCGGAACCGAAGCGGACAGCAGCGCGTGTACCGGAGGTAAGACACGGAGGGATGTGAACAATATGCCCGTGTGTCCAGCGGGGCTCCCTGTGCCAGGATTTGCCCTGGATGCTTTATCCAGGCCACGGGGCCTCCTGCTCCCACTACTACCACTGTCTGCTTTCACTAGACCCTGCCTCAGTGTGGACGTGTGTGTGATGGCTCTCTCTACATTAGACTTTGAAGCAGCTTCTCAAACCTCCGTCCTGCTGCCTCTAGGAAGTGACATCTTTGTATGGTGGTGGCGCCCATGTTTGATTTCTCCACAGTCTGCAGTGTAGCCCGCTCCAGGCCTGTGTGTGTGTTTGTTTGGCGCCAACCAGGCTCTTTGGGCAGGGCAGCCGCTCGGCGTTAGTTCATTCAAAGCCCTCGATCTGCGTGTAGCTGCAGCTAACAATATAGCCACGGCTAGCCGCTACATGCTAGCACATTACATGCCATATAAAACACACAGGAGACCACAGTGGATGATCCCGTTAACTCAAATCAGCGCTTTTGGAGCGCTGTGACGTCATTTCCGTGCATGTTACATCACAGCCTGCAGTCACTTTACAGCTGCTCTCAGACATGCACTGAGCTCCACATCATCTCAGACTCTGAGCTTCTTGTTTCTCTTCAGTGTGATGGGGGTTAAGAGCAGAAAGAGCTTAGTCAGGCAACAAAAACATGGATGAACTGCCATGTTTAACTCTCTCTACCATCCAAGTCTTTCTTTGATTACATGACAGCTGTATACAGTTTGAACAGACAAGAGACCCACCACACTTTGATGATATATTGTTTTCCTGGTGCCAAATGTAGATGTAACAAGGGCAGGCCCCTCCAGGTCTGCAAAATGAGGAAATGCTAGAAATGGAAAAAGGCAAGTAGCTCTCAGACATGAACTCTGGAGGATGTCATCACAATTGGGTCTGCACTTTCTGTGGTGGTTGCCTGTCACACAGATTATTCGCTCAAACACGTTAACAATAACACAGAAGTCTCTGCTGCGTTCTGTGGTGGGAGGTTTTGTATTATTGCCGTTGCGGAGATCATGTGTTTTTGTGAATAGCACATCTCACCGGTGTCAAGCCGTATCACCAAAAGCTCTCTTGAAAAAATTGGATAGTATCCAGAGTTTTTATTAGAGGACTGTTGGGAGAAACTCCGGAGCCTCTCACTTTTGCGTTCTCACATACGGACCTTCAGGAGATAATTCAGAGTTCAGTGGTTGTCTAAAAGCAGCTTGACAAATGGTGTCTGGTCTTTAACCACTGTAGGGTGCTGTCTATCTTGAGAGTCGTTTAACATAATAACTGTTAAACGTCTTTATGAAACACAAGCAAGTCCAGTTACCTCCTGAAGATTAAAAAAAATCATTATCCAGTGTCGAAGCCTACAACAGTGTATCGGGCCCAGATTGAAGAAAATAATTCAGAAATTTGAGAATATTGTCATAATATTAAGAGTTTAGTCGTAATATTACAAGGGTAGTTTTATAGAAAATAGGCAGCAGGGAGAACCCATCCTCCCCAGACTCCTACTCTCATTTTATCTGGTTCCAGAGAAACTACAAAATCCATTTAAATAGCTCACAGATCAGTCAACCACTACCTAAACTTACCTGCTCTACAAAACTGAGACAATTTCATTAAGTCTCTTTGGTTCTTTCTTCAGAATAGACACAGTTTCTTGCACAATTGGTTGGCAAGTCCTGATACTTATAATATAAGTAAATATTTTTTAAAGTATAACTTAACAAGATGCTCCACGTTCGTCATTTAAACGCAGACAGGCTAATCCTCTCATACCCACGTCTAAAATGACACAAGGTCCAAAATTTACAATTTTATTTTCATAATATTATGACTGTTTTCTCCTTTGTAAGTGGCCCCAATATTCTTTCTCCCAAGGTGACGTCTTCACTTGCTGGTTTTGTCTGAGCAACCGTCCAAAATCGAAACATATTCACTTCACAATTATATAAATCTAAAAGCTTAAAAAGCTGTATGAAACCAATAATGTTTGATTTAACTTTTTAAATCACTTTGACACATAATCAAATGTCAAAAGGTTTCAGATTAATTTTGTCTTCTGAAAACACTGATTCTGATTTGTCTAAATATTAATTCTCATGAGGTTCTCTCTAGTCCTGCATCATCTCTGGATTAGAGCTGAAGAAAAGATTTGCCAGCATATTGATTATTTTGATTGCCAGGAAAGTAATTGGCATCTATTTAATATAATTGTGTCCATTTTTGGATTAAGGCGCTCTTCAGTACTCTATCACACAGAGCTCAGTGTATTCAGACCAGGCATCTGTCAATGGCAGGTCCCTGGTCTAATGGTTACTGCAACACAGTTTGCTGCACTGTGTCTGTGCTGTGTGACTTGTTCTTAAAAATAGCATAACATTTTCACCTACAAACATCTTAAACATTTATGTAGACTATGATATGGAGCGGGATTGGCTTTATTCCCTCTCCCACCCCTCCTGTCCTCATTAGGAATGTGAGGCATGTCCTGTCTGTTGAAACAGTGTCCTGTATTGGGGGCTACACCACGTTGAATTTCCTTTAAACATTCATGGTTCAAACTGTGGACTTGAAAGAAAGACAACTAAGGAATTTAGCTGCTGAATTTTATTTGAATTATTCGCTGATATTGTTAGTGGGTTAGAATATTGGCATATTTTATTCCAAGGTCTTTGGGCCTAACCCTAATATGACAATGTAGACAGAACACATGCTTATTGTTTACATGCAAACATATTTGCTTATGTGACTCTTATATTTCTTCTTTGCAGGAAGGGAGTTGAGCAGTTAAGGGTTTATTTTCTATCAGAGGAAACCACTAGCATGCTTTTCAACTTGAAATTTATGGTGAGTAATTATCTTTTCTCCACCTCCTGTAGCAATTTGAAATTAATAAGATGCTTTCAGACATGTACTGAACTCAGGACATCTGAAACTCTCCAGAGGGGGCAAACATCCGAGTTAGTTGCTCTGGACATTTTCCAGATTAACATTTGATTCCCTCAGCAAAATGTAAACGTCAAGTCCTGACTCCTGGGCCCAGACTCAACCCCTTTTGTTGTGAACATGACTGACCCTAATAAATCTCCTGCTGAATTCTTCAAATGGGATTTGAAGAGTTCATGTCTTAAAACGGCTTTACTTGAATTGAACAAATTCATTTTATTCCATCTTAAATGAATTTCTTTTGAACCGTGTTTAAAGTCTGTCATCTCTTGTGCTCTGCAGGATGTTACAGGATGAAACGTCTCAGGTCCTCAAGCAGCAGCGACAGTTCTGACAATGAGAGTGAGTCATTTGCCCCTCAAGACCCCACAGCCTGAACTTGGCTGTATTTTATTTTCTCCTCTGCAATTTGATCAAATCTCTTTTTCTTCATTTAGGTCCCTCAACCTCCTTCTGCTCGTCCAACAAGTATGGCGGCAAACCTGAAACCCCCGCCTCCAACCCGAAGAAACCGGCTGAAGTAAGTTCCCATCGACAACAAGCTCTGCATACTGGGTTTGTTAAATGTAATGACCAGTGTTGGACTGACTGTGCTGCCTCGCGTCCCCTCCCCTCTCCCCTCCCAAAGGTGTTCAGAAAAGACCTGATCAGTGCCATGAAGCTGCCAGACTCGCACCATGTGACCCCAGAGGACTACTACCTGCTGGCAGACACCTGGAAGCAGGAGTGGGAGAAGGGAGTCCAGGTCCCTGCAAGTCCAGACACCATCCCAGAGCCGTGTGTCAGGTAAACACTGACTGTTACCAAACACTATATCACTGTTTGAAGATACTTGCATTTCTGACAGATTTGCAATGGGTTGTCTGTGCTCAGGATTGTTGTGGAGAAGCCCAAGGAAGTCCTGTACACCCACCAGAGGAAGTACATCCAGTGCTCTTGTCAGGAGTCAACTGAACCAGGTTATGTCAACATCAAGGAGCTGGCAGAGGCCATGTGTCGCTACGATCTGGATGACATGGACCTTCACTGGCTGCACGCACTCAACCGAGAGCTTGACCGCATGGGTAAGGAGCGAGATTGTAAAGGGATAATCCATCTTAAAATTCACTTTGCACAATCCCGGTGATAGATCACATCTACAACAGCAGACATCTGTCCCCCTGAGACACAAATAGGAGCTTTAAGATTTGGAATCATGATGTTCTTACAGTCTAGGCTTTCTCTGACCATGTGGAGCTTTGTCTCTGTGTGTCTCCCAGGGGAGGAACCCATAGATGAGCTGACGATGGAGCGCACCCTGGAAGCCCTGGAGAGGCAGTGCCATGGCAACATGAAGCACGCCATCGAGACAGTGGAGGGTCTGGGGATCGAGTACGACGAGGACGTTATCTGCGACGTGTGCCGCTCCCCGGACAGCGAAGAGGGGAATGACATGGTGTTCTGTGACAAGTGCAACATCTGTGTGCACCAGGTAAACATGAAAACACCTTTCAGCACTCAGGCCACACGTGAGCTCCAAGTTCGGTCATTTGATTGATCGGATATTATCAGAATGTATACTGGTCCAGTCACTACTGTCTTTGTATTCAAGAGTGGACAAAAGGCCGGCTAAAAATATGTTTAAAATTATAAATGCACACAAAACCAGACATCATAGTATATCGCAGCATATACATTTTTTAGCCAGATTAGTTTAATTGGGACTTAAAAGTCTTAAAAACTCTACAATTCTATAATCTGAAACATTGGCCTTTAGTCTGAAGTATGTTAAGATGTTTCGTACCTTGTCTTAAATATGTTTAGGAAGGTCTTAATTATGTGAGGATTTGTTTAATGCTACCTCCACCAAGCTCTATGAATTTGTTTAGAGAAATGTTTTGGCGAATTGCATAGTTCCTAATGTCACCATATGTTATAGCTTTCTCTCAACGGTGCTTATGTACACTGTAGTAAAACTACAAAAAATCCTTAAGTGGAACTCTTGATTACAATGACCATCATAATTAATAATAATAACATTAACATCGGTAGTGTGGGTGCACACAAACGTCACTCTCACTTGTAATAAATTCTGAGCGACATGTACACAGAATAGGGAGTGAAAGACAAGAGAGAATTTTATTGATGGCACTTTCATGTACGAACACAGCTGCAAAAAAAATTATGAGGTCTGTGTGGACGGTAGCAGCTTTATGGACAAGAGCGCGAGTGCACTAGTAAGTATGCAGGACTCGACCGGAGGCTAGTGAAGATGGGCTTGGTATAAATGATAACCCTGGCTGCTGGAGTATGGAAATACTGGAGCCTGACCAGGACCTTACAGTTTCCCCCGTGCACTACTCCATTGCAGTATTCAAACATTAAAAGGAAAAACAATGATTGTTAGTACCTAAATCTAAGTGTATTTATTCATCTGTTGTTACCAATGAATCTGTCAATCACATAATGTTCTAACCTGCTCTTCTCTCCTCAGGCCTGTTACGGCATCGTCAAAGTGCCCGTTGGAAACTGGCTGTGTAGGACGTGCGTCCTCGGCATCGACCCGCAGTGCCTTCTGTGTCCCCAGAAGGGCGGTGCCATGAAGGCAACACGTGCCGGCACCAAGTGGGCCCATGTGAGCTGTGCCCTGTGGATACCAGAGGTAAACGCCCGTCTCCTCTGCGAGACCTCTTGACCTCACTAGGCAGTTTTTACATTAATAACACCGTCAACATTCTCAGACCACACTGAATGTTTCGCTGTCGTGCAGGTGAGCATCGCGTGTCCTGAGAGGATGGAGCCCATCACCAAAGTCTCCCACATCCCACCCAGCCGCTGGTCTCTCATCTGCAGTCTGTGTAAACTGAAGACCGGTGCATGTATCCAGGTGAGTGTGAATCTATGCATTCATTGGTGTCACCAGAACAACACAGTAAATGTAAACATTAACGGTGCTATAAGTAAGTTTTCTATGCTGCCAGCCGTGGTTTCTCTGTGGGAGCAGCTGGAGGTGATGGCCACTTACTTGGTTTTAATACTGGCTGTGTGCAAAGTGTAAAAAAGTAAGCCTTTACATAAATTCCACTTCTCCAAGAAGTTGGTTGCTTAATCCTTCGAGGACATTGCAGTTGTAGCAATTCATTCAAATACAGTGGAAAACAAGTCTCCATGTAAACGTGTGTAAACAAAACTTGTGCATTTTTACTTTTCTCCATCTAATTTCGACACTTTATCTTGTTTAAAGTTTCATTGCAACACAAACATTTTTTTTAAATAATGAGATTTCCGAATTTCCGACATATACAGGCAAAGACAAACCAAATCATGGTAACTCAAGTAATGAACGGAACATTGGTTTTCTTTAAATAACCATTATTTCCCCTCCGATCGCAGTGCTCTGTAAAGAACTGCACCACTCCTTTCCATGTGACATGTGCCTTCGAGCACAGCCTGGAGATGAAGACCATCTTGGACGAAGGGGATGAGGTCAAGTTCAAGTCTTTCTGCCTCAAGCACAGCAAATGCAAACCTGGGGAGGCCAGCCTGAGCCCGGCACGCTCCAAACCCCCCATAGAGGTGGTGAAGGTGGGCCAGCGGGCGCAGAGACTACATGAGCTGGAGGAGGAGTTTTACAGTCTGATCCAGCCGGACGAGCTGGCGCGGGCCCTCGGGCTCTCTCAGCGCTTGGTGGACTTCATCTACCATTACTGGAAACTGAAGAGGAAAGGGAGCTTTAACAAAGCTCTGCTGCCCCCTAAAGAGGAGGAGGAGAACCTGGTGCTGCAGCCTCAGGAGGACAGCATCCACACACGCATGCGGATGTTCATGCACTTGCGACAGGATTTAGAGAGGGTGGGTGCTTTATTTCTCACTGCAGTGTGTTGTTCTCTGGAGTGCTGAGTCTCAGCTCTTTTTCTGCTTAGTCTAGGACATTTCTCTGTTCACACTCTATTTGTTGTCTTAATTTTATTCATCCTATAGTTTGCCTATTCCTAATGGGTTTTTTGTTTTCAAGGAGGCTGACAGATTATGTGCTTGTAATTCACATTTTATTCTATTAACTCAGAAATCACATTTTACTATGGTAGATGCTGAGCAGTAGAGTTTGCATATTCTATATATTTTATCAATTTTATTGATAAATATATCCATCACAGAAATCTCTCCATACAGCCACAGTGCACTAAACAGCTTAAAGCTTCTGTCTTGCTCAGACTCACAAACTGAAAAAGTGATTTTCCAGAGCTGACTTCTGATGCTACAAATCAAATTGTTTGTGTATTATGACACAGAATTATAGCTTATATTATATCAACAAGGAGTTGTAAAACTAAATCTGAAAACCAGATAAATGTTTTCATAGGGCATTATAGACGCTTAAGAGAAAAAACAGCCACACAACATTACTGCGGTATGAACCCTTAAGTTGCTATCGGGGGAGGAGGAGGAGATGTTCTCACAGTTCTCTCTTCAGGTTCATATAATGATTATGTGCTACTGTACCATTTTTCAAACCCTTACTTGTGAGAAGAGAAGGCGTCGTAATGTGAGCTTCACAAGGCACGGGATTGGCTGGTTTACTACCACCCACCTCAGGGGACGTTGCCTCTGTGTGTGCTGTGCATCATAGCAGACCTGACTAGTTGTTCATGAAATTAGTTGCCAACTAACAGTGAATTGATTAAATCAATTAACCGTTGCAGTCCTGTAAAAAAACGAAAGGAAATGAAATGATGAACACGTGTGATGAACCTTTTCACCTGACACGCCGTCATGTCCGTGTTCTGCAGGTGAGGAATCTGTGTTACATGGTGAGTCGGCGGGAGAAGCTGAAGCTGCTGCAGAGTAAATCCCAAGAGCAGATGTTTAACTTGCATCTGCAGCTAATGAACCAGGAGCAGTCTGCTGGTGAGATGCCTTTTTTGTTATTGTTATCTATTTGGTAATATTATATTGTGATCGCCAATAACCGATCTGCCATGTTTTGTCTCCCGTCATCCGAAGGCCTTCCTGCTTCATTCCCAGTGGAGAGTACACTGTTCCGTCCTCCTCCGCGGATTACTCTAAAGCTAAAAATGCCCAAAGCTTCAAATCTTGGAAATGGTCATTGCAGTTCCAAATCTGGTAATGGGCCATTGTGTCCGGACAATAGGGGTAATGTTTCAGAATACACAGGTGAGGGGCTTGGTCAGGGTAAACCTCAAATGCACGGCCGTGTCCGGCGAGACGAGCGATCCAACGGCCGACTGGCTTCCTCGAGCCACTCCATTAACCCAACGCTGCCTGTTAAACCAACCGGCAAACCGCTATCCCTACACGCTGCACTCCACGGCCACTCGTCCAACAGCAACGGCAAGCTGGAGCAAGACCGAGCAAAGTCTAACGGCCGCCTAGAGAAGTTTGCGGCCCAGAGGGACAGCTCCTGCCAGACTCCCATTCACCAGGACGCCTCAAACGACAAGAGCAGCTTTCGTAAGTCTGCCATAGAGCACTTCGGCAGGTCATTCAAAGAGGCAACCATTAACCTGGTACGGACCACAGAGGACCTGAGGGCCTCTGACAAACTGTCCCGCAAAGCGTCTTCCAAGGAGCGACTGTGGGCTAAACCCGTGTCTGAACACAAGGTGAAAAGCGGGCGATCATACCAGGACAGTGACGGATACTGTCCCGACCTGGAGCTCAGTGACTCAGAGCCAGAGGCCAAAGGGCGGCACCAACGGCAGGTGGACACTCCAAGGGAAGGGGTCAGTCGGGGGAAACAGTCGCTGGGCTCCCGGCACCCCATGCAAAGGTGACAGCTGTGTTTTCTTTCTTTTTTTTGTTATTGTTGTAGTTTTTTTACTCTTCTCACTGCCACCGATGTCTCCCGACCCTCTGGCAGACTTCCTAAGTGCCAGGCTGCCTCTCTGAACACATTTCAATCAGGGACCAGACCAAGACCCAGCGCTCACGTTGCTGTTCGCTCGAACCAGAAGATGTTTGACGGGTGTTGTCGTTGATAGCGGCCCAGTAGAGTTCACCGAGAGCGTAGCTGTTACAGTGTTGATTTAACAGGAACAAATCTGTCTTCTGAGATTATCATGCTTGCCTTTTGTTTGTGGCCAGCATCACATTTTGTATTAAACAGCCCTGTTCCCCTGTACACAGGCTCAATCTGCCTTTGACTAAAACTGTTGTACATATGTTGTTCAAATTGGGATGTAAATGTTGTGTTACTGAAACACATGTTCCACTTAATTGATCCTTCACTGTCACTGTGGCCAGATATTAAAACTGAAACGGCTAATGGGAATCCTGTAGAGAACTCCAGCATCTACTCCACCTGTTTCCATTGTTTTCCTCAAAGGTGACTGACATGGTGGTCTTTACAATCGTTAAATAGTGGAGTCATGTGATTCTTAAACATGAATGCCTTTTGTGTAGGATTACACTTTCCCACAGTGAGAACCTTCAGTTTTTGCAGGTGGTAAAACAATCAGGTTCTTGCCTATAAGGGAGAAAATGCCAGAAAATATAACTGCATCCATCGGGAATGACTTGAAACTGGATGAATAAAGGCAAAGACTGAGTACAGCTCTTTCCTTAGATGGTAACATGATCAGCCTTTATCACAACTGTATTATTTTTATTGAAAATTGAGGAGCTTGCCAAATATGAACCAATTTTTAATACAAAAAACTTTATTTTATTTAATAAAAAAAAGCTGAACGTCTCTAAAGCAGCCGTGACTTTATAAAAACAGCTGTACAAAAACTGCCTAAATAACAAACCTTGTAAAAGTTGACCAAACTATGATTTAAAGAGGACGTGATCACACAGGGCAGTATGGTGGTGCGGCAGTTAGCACTACTATTTCACAGCAAGAAACTGGAGTCACATTGGATTACTCTGGACACTTCAGCTTCCAACCACAATCCCCCTGCCAAACACATGCAGCTGTAGCTTAGGTTAACTGGAGACTGTACTTTGAAGGTGTGGGGTGAATGGTTGCTTGCCTCTGTATGTCGGCCCTGTGACCTTCTGGGGACCTGTCCATGTTGTACGTCAGGGTGAATCCTTCATCTCTCCCAATCTCAGCTGCGATTGGCTCCCGATCCCTCAGAACTCTCAAAAGTAGAAGCTGTATAGATGAAGAACAAATACCAGTTCTTATGCCTCCATGCAAACGACAGCTGTGGAGACATGTTTGCATTTTGTCCGACCCTAAGACCCATTGTTGTGAACGCGATATCTCAGGAACGCCAATTATGGAATTTCTTCAAATTTGGCACAAATGTTCACTTGGACTCGAGGATGAGAGCGGTTCAGTATTTGTTTGTTAAAGGTCACTTTGACCTCACAATGTTCTAAACCATTGTGGCAATAAGAATTACAGCAGAGTGATCATGGGTGCAGGGAGGTCTGGTTATGTAATATAATTCAACACCATAACTATGACAGAATAAAAGACTTAGCATATTTCACAAAAACAATTTTGTGGTATTTGTTTGGCACCCAGCTGCAGTATTCACGTGGCATAATTCAGTTGTAATGTCAGTACGTAACAGATTAATTCAAATATACCAATAAACACAGTTGAAATAAACAGTTGCAAAGGGGGTGTTACACCTGAGTTGACCATTCAGAACTAGGTCGAGTAAAATCACCTTTTCAAATGAGGGAAGAGGAAGTAGGTGAAACTGAATCGGTTTCCTCACCTCTAACACTAACTGAGAGCAGGGAGGTTCATGCCAGTGAACATTACCAGAAGTAGACGCACTACTTGTTCCGTAAACCAGAAACTTTATATGCTGAAGTGAAACATGGTTTTCAGCTCTGACCTACACTATGTAATCATTTCACAACTGCGTTGTGTGTGTGTGTGACTTTCCTCCTGTGCAGCATCAACTAACACTGTCAATGCATTTTTGTTCAGTTCACCTTCTCAAAACAAACAGTCAAGGACTGACGTGGATTGTCAATGTAAAACAGGTGCACAATTCAACACTCACATCCAACACTTTTTTTTACCCCAAAATAAGGGCCCACATGCATTTGAACGTGCTATGTTATGTTTCTCCTTTGGAAGGTAAAGTTTTCAAATAAAATGTTAATTAAATAATTGTGTTCTTTGTGTAAATAGATGAATTTTATGAAAGTGGATTTGTTAAGAAGGCTGGTATTAGGAAGGAAGACCAAGATAAATGAATGACTACTGACAAAAAACACAGGCAGGGTAGGCTACATGAAGTAGTTCCATTGTTTATTATTTCATGATTTTTATTAGTTATTTAGATGTTTGGCTAAATGTCGGCAGTGTCGAATATAGCAACTGCACAGTTTGTAGCCAGGCAAAGCTATTACATGTTATACCTGTGGTTTTCTGTCACCTTAAGTGTGTCAGTGTGACAGCACCAGGAAAGTGTTTACACTAAATGAAAAACAGCCATTAGATAGATAGATAGATAGATAGATAGATTACTTTATTCATCCCCGAGGGGAAATTAAGTCGTCATAGCAGCCGGTACATTTGAATACAATAAAATACAATACAATAGAATAAAATATTAAATATAAAATATAAGATATTACGGTAGAGATAATAAAAACAGAAACACAAGATAAAATAGGTAGATAAGGTGCAGTGGCAGATGATGGTAATAGTACTGATGATATGATGGTAATGTTATTGTTAGACAGTATATAAAAAACTGTACAGTATATATAGTATATAATATATATTTATATATGATAGTAATTATACCAATATAATAGCAGTATATAGTAATAATAGCAGCAACAGTATATATAATAATAGTAATAGTAAAATATAATAATAATAACATGTACACATGTATAAATAAAATATGTGTATATAGACTTATATATACAAAGAATATACAAAGAGTATGATATAATATATGATATATAGTACGGGTATAAATATAAGTATTTGGCGATACAATAGATAATATAATATACTGTGAGTGTAAGAATATGTAGACAGAGTGTGCAAAAGACAATATTATTGTATAAAATGATGAATTGAGACAGGTATGTTTAGTGCAGTTCTGTGATGGTGGCTCTGACAGAGGTAGATGAGTTGTATAGTGTCATTGCGGTTGGGAGGAACGATTTCCTGTATCGTTCCTTAGAGCAGCGGGGTAGAATGAGTCTGGGGCTGAAGCTGCTCCTTAGCTTGTCCAGTGTTTTGTGGAGGGGGTGAGAGGGATTGTCCATGATTGCCAGCAGTTTTGCCAGCATCCTGTCCTCTACCACCTCCTCCAGGGTGACAAGCTTAGAGCCAACCACAGACTCTGCCTTCCTATTCAGTTTTTTCAGTTTGTTGGCGTCCTTAGCCTTGATGCCCGCACCCCAGGACACCACAGCAAAGAAGATGGTGCTCGCCACAACAGACTTATAGAACATCTGCAGCATCTTGTTGCAGACATTGAAGGACCTGAGCCTCCTCAGGAAATAAAGCCGGCTCAGGCCCTTCTTGTAGACGGCCTCTGTGTTGGTGGACTAGTCCAGTTTATTGTCCAGTGTGACACCCAGGTACTTGTATGCAGGGACCACCTCCACAGCCGTCAAAAACACAATAATGTGTTTACTTTCACATGTACTTGTACTAATGATACTCATCAGTTTGTCTGGTTTGCTTCAGCACACTGGTTAGTGCTGTTTCAGGGTTTATTGACAAACTGGAAAAGCTGAGCAAGACCTGAACAAGCTGAATGATCACAAACAAGCAGATTATCAGTTTCTGGGAAGTCTGTTTTAGCACAAAGGTTAACCTCAGATTAGGATGTAGATGTCTGTTGAAATTCTTCAATCAAACAGATATCTTTTAGATATTTGCAGATCTAGAAAAAGTGACCACATCTGACTCTGGCTGGAATTTGCAGATACAAAGGGTGTATAGTCCTGCCTGTAGGGAGAACAAATATTTGATAATGCAGGTCAGCAGTTCAAACTCTTTCACCTCATAAAGCAAAGCTACTGTATGTCTTGTTATGACCTCTTTTCACATATCGCACATACAGAGGTGTGTGTGTGTGTGTGTCCAGTTTGTACCCTGCCTTCAGTGGTCTGATGAGGGTTTGATGACTTTATGAAATTGTAAAATAAGTAAATAAGTAAATAAGTGCACATGTCAAAAAATACTGGCTGGAGCACAGGTCACAAATCCCAACTCCTTCATGTTAGTAGGACATGGACTAAACTAAAAAGTACACTTCAAATTAATTGTATCACACTGATGTATGCCCAAGTGTCAATTTGTCAGGTAAGTTTGGTTTGAATTAGTAATTTGATGTTAGAGGGTGAGCTACACAGGCTCCATCCCTCCATCGCTACTGTGCAGACTCTGGCACCACATGACGTCAACTATGCTAGATGGCAGTGTTCCTATCTGGGATATTTTGGCCTGATTTCTGGATATTTCTGGATCAGTTCTGTGTATTAAATTCAGCATGTCATCTACATTTCATCTGATAAACTACAGCAGGGGTCAGTAACTGGATCAAACCCCGGGTCAAATATTCAGAGGATTTTATCGTTTTAAATTTGTTTATTTCTCCAAGACAAACATTCAAAGTAGTCACGAGACATGCTCTCCGTCATTGCAACAACTTTCATAGAATAACTTCCTCTTTAGCTATAAGTCTTCAAAATAAAAGCACTACGTTCGCTTTGTTGCAATTTTTCATATCCAGGTGGATAGTACTGAGACATAAACCTCTACAGATAGTTTAACAGAACTCCAACTCCTAGCCAACATGAAATATATGAAAAAATGACACCAGCTCAAAAATCATTTAAACTTGTGTATAAACCACATCTGTGAAAACGCTTTCATTTTATGATAAACACTGACTATAAAATCTTGCACTGCAGATAAGCCAGGTAGGATGAACGCACAGTTTTCTAACTTCATTCGGCACCATGGACTGTTTACAGAAAGCTCTGCACACAAACAATAACAAGTGACAGTGTATTGTAGAACTGTTTGAGGAGGACTCACTCATGGGGGAAAAAAGGAGGGAATAATTCAGAAGTAGCTGCAGACACAGGGCAACAGCACATTCCGATAGACAGGTAAACAACTTACACGATACTGATCATAAAAAAATCTACAAAGACAGACAACAATGGAAGTGTTACAAACACAAGGTCGCTCATAGAAAACACTGGGCTGTTTATAAAAAGCCCACACAACGCCCAGGACAAAACAACAAAAGGTGTGTATATATGTGTGTATATATATATATATATACACTTTTTATTGTGCTGCTTAGAACTGTTTGAGGAGGACTCACTCATAAAGTATATATATATATATATATATATTGTAGAAATACATTAGATTACTTATACATTTTATTTGTATTCCACTTTTTAAGGAGCTCAAAGACACTCTACATAGAATTTAAAAAGAACGGAAGGTTCGCACCAACATGTTTCACAATGACAATGCTAACAGACCGATATTTAGCAAGCAGCAACTATGTTAAACATGTTCCCTGTCTTCATTAACCATGCAAAACATATGGTTTTTAGCCTGAAAGAAAGGCTGAGGGTGGTGACCAGGATGAGATTAGTTCAGTTTGATAGTATTGGACAAACTGTAATGACCTGATAATGACTCCTACAGGTCAGGTCATAGCCCGTATCAGCTCTGACCACACCCTCTCAGCAGGGGGTCTGACTTGGGGGGAACCACGTGTGTCTGAGATGCTGGAGCAGCGTCTCTCTGCTCGGCGTGTGTCAGAGGACATCAGCTCCGGGTCTCTTTAAGAGGAGCCTGTGTATCTGCTGATCTGTCAGCAGGCTCGGTGCCGCCCTCCCTGCTGCACATCCTGCTGCAGCCCAGGGGACCGACTAGCACCCGGCCGCCTGTCCCACACGCTGTCCGGTGCACCACAGCATTACCATACGTGGACATGTTTTGGATAATCGACAGTCGATGTTAAGGAGAATGCGCCGGGCACATGGTCCCCGCTCTTCCGGGATTCGCAGGTAACCGGCGGACTGAAGGATCGCGGCCACGCTGCTTCTCTGGATCTCGTCAACATCCTCCTCATCCCCGGCCATGTGTGTTGCTCAGCCATGACATGTTGTGACGATGCGGGATGGACGACTTCTCCCGGCTGTAGTTTCACACTGACCGAGTTGTGTGGTTGACGGGGAGGAGGACACAGCCGGGGCTCTCTGATCAGTGAGTGTGAGACAAACAGGACAACACCTCTCTCATGTTGACTTAGTCACACTGATCCCAACCATTCACACACACCACAGTGTCCTGTGTGTCTGCCTATGTGCTGTAACATGATAACAGCCTCCAGAAGTGGAAACCCTGAACACTGATCTCTGTGCAGACACTGGAGCTCGCTATGTCTAGCCTGAGTGAGCTGCCCATGGAGAGCTGGATGTCTCACCTTCCCTGTGCTCTGTGGGACACCCCCCTGTACCACCTGGCCATCCCAGGTAGGCTGCCACAGATCTGCTCGCTGCACGGTAGACAGTGACTGAATGGTGTTGTTGGAAATATGTGTGCCGTGTGTGTGGTTGGATCCACCTGGCTCCTGTTTGAAGGGTGACCCTGCCGAGCTGCGTGCACTGCCATTAAAGAAAACACATGCAAACAAAGAAACCAGCCTCACCAGTTTGACAGCACATAAGCAGCATAACAGTGTAACAAAGAAGTAAGACATTGATTAATTTGACATGTTTGCACGTGCATCATTAAGAAATGTGTACACATGTAACAATCCACCCTGTTTATTGGCACAGGTTTTTTTTTGTTACAAACCTTAACAGGACATAAAACAACACAACTGTGAGGAATAGAATTTAAGTTTTGCACTCCTCATCTCTCATGTAAAATCTTGTACGGGGCCGGATCAAGTCAATCCACCTCGACTATTCACTGGTAAATGTATCTTGTTGCATCCTGAGGGAATATGTGAATAACCATTTGTCTAATGGTGATTATGTTTTATTATCTTCGCCCCAATTAGGCAGCCACAATGCAATAACCTACTGTCTGGATATGAATGACAGATCCCCAGTTGACCTCACCCAACCAGACATGCTTCAAAAGCTGGACAAATACATGAAGCCCCTTATTCGACCATTTGTCTACAAGTGGGCTGTAACCCAGGTAACGGATCACAGAAGAAGATACACAAGATAGTTGTTGGTGAAATTATGATTTTTTTAAGCTGAGCCTCCTATAATGAATTCCTGGATGCTTGTCTTGCAGGAGTACACTATAAAGCAGCAGCTGGACTGTGGGGTCAGATACTGTGACCTGAGGATTGCACACAGGCCCAATGACAGCTCCAGCGATCTGTATTTCTACCACGGTGTTTACACCACACTGACTGTGGAGGTACAATTACAACATGCAGCCACACATGTGTACACGACCATGATACATTCATGGTCTGCGGAGACTCATCACTGCAGTAAGATGTATAATTGTGTTGCTCCTGCTTTGTAGGTTTTTAATGTAGTGCAGTTACTGCAGAAGAGTCTTCACATGCACCTCCATAACAGGAAACATGTGAACAACCACAAACAGACTCTTTTTATTCGGTCTATCAGCCACTCATGATCGTGTAGTAGACTCACGGGTGAATGCCAACCAACTCATCCTTTAAAACACCTGACCCTGGGGATGTTCCTTCCCAGATAGCATACAGATGTGGGCCACTTCACTCAATGCTGCATCACCTCCGACCCTAAAGTTGTAAATGGTGAATATGGTCCAATTAGCACAACAAATTCTTGCCCCCTATGGCACCTTTAGTTGACATGCGGTATTGCTATGGTTTAGTTGTGGCCCAGGTCTGGCAAACAGGAATGGACCACAGCAGTGTCATCACTCCACACAGTTTGTGGCTGGATGTTGTCAGCTAATTGGATGGTGCACTATTTAACTTTTAACCAAGGCTGACAATTGTGATTTAAAAGCAGACTAAACGGCACCTTGTGTTTTTCCTGACAGACTGTTCTCCTGGAGATAAGAGAGTGGCTGGACGCTCATCCCAAAGAGGTGGTCATTCTCTCCTTCAGCCACTTCCTGGGCCTGAGCCCGGAGCTCCACATGCTGCTGCTCACAACCATACGCAACGTTTTCACCTCCAAACTCTGTCCCAAAACGGTACAACCTCTGCTGCAGACTGAGACTGGCAATCATTTTTTATTTTGTTTAACAGCTTAATGTTTGATTTTAAATAACGATTTTCTGTTGATTTCAGGAAGCGTTAACTCTTCGAAACCTGTGGGCTATTGGCTACCAGGTGATAGTTTCCTATGAGCACAATATCGCCAGCTGTCACAGTGAGCTGTGGCCACATGTTCCTTACTGGTGGGCCAATAAATGCAAAGCTGAGGCTCTTATTGAGGAGTTTGAGAACAGGAAGCCACATGGCAGACCAGGTAATCTGCTGCTGATGGACTACCAGACACAGGCTGGACAGCAATGCTCGAGTTTTTTGTTAACGCTGTAATCGATCATATCATATCATAATATCATGTGTATTATTTTGTGTTTCAGGAGGTCTCTTTGTCACAGGAATTAATCTGACCGAGGACCTGAAATACATCTGCACTCACCCGACAGAGTCCCTGAAGGACCTGGTGACGTCCACGTATCCGACGCTGCTCAGCTGGGTCAAAGAGCAGACGCCCGGCTCCAGGGTGGGCTCCCTCAACATCATCGCTGGGGACTTCATCACAGAGAGCCACTTTGTACCAACTGTTGTTACGCTGAATGAGAAACTACTGAAATGGTCCTCATGACTTTTCACCAGAATGCATTATTTTACAAAAAAGAAAATGTGAATCACAGCATGAAAAACACACACGAGCTTGTTTTGTTAAACGTGACGGGGAAAAAAGTACTTGAATAGTTTATTTAAACATAAATGCACCTATTGGAGGCAGTGAAATGTACATTTCAATTTTTAAATTGCTTGGAAACAGACCTTTGGTATTTTGACATGCATTTGTTTGTTTACATTCAGTTCACTCTTTATGCAATGCACCATTTTCAGCAAGGTGACCAGTGGTGACCAAAGCAATAATGATACTACTAATCTCACCTTATCACCGCAGGCATTTTAGAAGAGTAAGCACAATATATTCAAAGAGCACATATGACTGTAATGTAGAAACTTTTCTAAATGTGAGCAGAAGTTTGAGAAGCAACCTAACTTTACCACCTACTGCACACGTACTGTATTTGTCCATAGAGAATGTAGAGGAGACATGAAACTGCATGGAAAAGTTATTTGCATGAACCAAACCTGGTTTGTTCTACTTACTACTGAGTTTAGGTAACAGGTTAGGCCTTGATTTAAAGTAATACTGCACCACTGTGCCTGTGGAGATGAGCTTTTCGAATAAACCTGAGCATTTTTAAGCTGATTATCTCACTTTATTTACTCACTATGCAGACAGGGGACATGGACTACTAAATATACAAGTAACTACGATGATGAAAAATGGAATACAAACTTCAAGTTGAATTCAAAACCTTATTATCTTTGTGCCAAAAACGGAAATTTGACTGAGCATTTGCAGGAATTGTGTCAGGATGAGGTGATTATCATGTTTAGAGATGAAAATTTGATTGTAAAAAGGAAATTGCATGTACTGTTGCAACAATCTTTTTAAATGGTGTTAAACTACGTTTCAATGGATAGAGATATAAAATGTTTTTTCTCCCCAAATCACCAACAAATGATATGAATTTTGTTTCCAGCTCTGTTGATGTTAGGTATGATTGATCTGTTAATTGATCAGTGTATTGAACTGACTCTTGCTGACGACTGATGGCATATTTAGATTTAGACAGCCACACAATATTTTACCTCAACATCTAAGTCCTCAACAGTCATAATGTGTTCATGTATTTTTTTCCATATAACATGCAACTGATCTTTAAAATGTACAATTTCTGTTTAATCCACTTGACAAGGTCTGACCCACAGAATCAGTAAACCAGTGTCTACAGTTATCTCAGATGCATGGTCTGACATGTGTTTAATGATAAATCCAGTTATACTTGAAGAGTTAAAGAACTCATAATATAATTATAAATGTCCAGAATCTTTTTTTTTAATACTGTAATTATTAAATCAAAAAGTTTGCTGTATTCTGCTTCCTTTTTTGTCGTTTTTCTACATCAAGTTGGCTGCTTCTTTTTTGATTTCTCCTGCCAGTCCCTTGGTAACAAAATTTGGCTAATGATAATGATGATAATGGGCCCCTGTGAGAATACAGCAGGAGATCCTCTGCAGGATGCACCATGAGCGAGTGGGTGTGTTCATGACATTTCTGACATTTCAGAAATGTCATGAACAATGTTATGACATTTCATGCCCAAAAAAACAAACATAATCTTGTTTTAGTCTGTCATGTGTATTTCTTCTCGCCAGGGGTGGGGCTGGGTTGGGGGGGGGGGGGGGGGGGTTGATGTGTTTATGCCGCCGTTTGCCCATCAATCCCAAAGTCCCTTGAAACGCCCCTGGAACAGAGCGCACATATGCCTTGTTCTTACATCCTACTGCTAATAAAGTTGTCTTTTTTTTTTCAGCTAAAGAATCAGGAAACGTCTGAATGTCTCCTACTTCTCCTCCTCCTCCTCCCCCTCCTCCTCCTTCAGAGTGCGGTCGATGGTTGAAGGGTAGGACCAGTAATCACAGGATGTCTGGTCCCAGCAGGATTCTCAGATCCATCTAGCTCGGACCCAGACCTGGTTTTAGTGAGTCTCCGCTCGACATGGACCTCAGCAACTGCCAGGACTGGATGTCATCTTTACCAGAGCAGCTGTGGGACATCCCGCTCACAGACCTGGCCATACCTGGTACAAGTGACTCTCTCATAATGACTCCTACACACATTTAAATACGACTCTTCGCTATAGTGTCATTCAATACTTCCTTTCTCTCTGCACCTGCATGTCTGCCTTCCGGACTGTTTGTGTTCCTAAATGTTTTCTATATACGAGCCTGTTTTGGTTACACTTCTATTCTTGTATTGTGTAGTGATTATTTTATGTTCATCTGTATTCATTTAGGTGATTTTCTGTAGTTGAGCTTTAGACTTCCTGTATTCTAGAGGCGTAAGGTGCATTACATACATGCACCTTATGTCACACAAACCTGTCTGTCAGGAATAGGCTGTTCTTTGGTGCAGATTGACATTAGAAAACTTTGCGTTCATCCGACCTGGTTTGTCTGCCACGAAGACGTTTTTTTTCTCCATAAAGTTAAACTAAATTGTGCTGTTGAATATTTCAAACACTGCATGTCAGCTATTTCAAAAGTCTGTAAGGCAATTTTAACCACCCCCTCCCCCCTCACCTGGACACTGGGTGTCCCTGTACTGCATCCCCCTGAAGTGTAGCTGGAGGTGACGTCAGTTGACACGATCTTCATACTCAAGATCACAGCTTTTCAAAATAAGACAAACAATATATAAAATTTGACAAATCCGTAAGTCTGCTCTATATAAAGTATTGAAGCAGAGTGAAGTTTGAAAACGTTGTATTCATCGTACCTGGTTTATCTGTAATGGAGATTTTATAGTCAATGCATTTCATAAAATGAAACAGAATTAGTTTTATTAGTTTTCATGTTGAATTATGTATACATTTTAATTATTGACTCAACCGGTGTTATTTTACATACATTAAATGCCAGCTATCTATGTTGATGTTGTGTCTCAGTCACATATAAAAATCTTAATAATCTTTGTTGATGTGTTGATTCACATGTGTTGATGCAGGGAGCCACGATGCCATGAGCTACTGCCTGGACATTAACTCCCCCCTGGTCAGGTCTGAGTCGGACTTCTTAAGGATCATGGATGGACTTTTCTACTGCTTAACCAGACCTACCATTTTCAAATGGTCGACCACACAGGTACAGTGCCTTGCATAAGTATCCACCCCCTTTGGACTTTTCTACATTTTGTCATGGTATAACCACAGATTCAAATTTATTTCATCGTGAGTTTATGTAATGGACCAACACAAAATAGTGCATCATTTGGAAGTGGGGGGAAATATTACATGGATTTCACAATTATTTACAAATAAAAATCTGAAAAGTGTTGAGTGCATATGTATTCAGCCCCTTTACTGTGAAACCCCTAACAAAGATCTGGTGCGACCAATTGCATTCACAAGTCACATTTGCAAGTCACATAATTAGTAAATAGGGTCCACCTGTCTGCAATTTAATCTCAGTATAAATACACCTGTTCTGTGACGGACTCAGAGTTTGTTGGAGATCATTACTGAACAAACAGCATCATGAAGACCAAGGAGCTCACCAAACAGGTCAGGGATAAAGTTGTGGAGAAATATGAAGCAGGGTTAGGTTATAAAAAAATATCCAGAGCTTTGAACATCTCTCTGAGCACCATAAAATCCATCATAAGAAAATGGAAAGAATATGGCACAACCGCAAACCTACCAAGAGGAGGCCGTCCACCCAAACTGAAGAGTCGGACAAGGAGAAAATTAATCAGAGAAGCAACCAGGAGGCTCATGGTTACTCTGGAGGAGTTGCAGAGATCCACAGCTGAGGTGGGAGAATCTGTCCACAGGACAACTATTAGTCGTCTACTCCACAAATCTGGCCTTTATGGAAGAGTGGCAAGAAGAAAGCCATTGTTGAAAGGGATCCATAAAAAATCCCGTTTGGAGTTTGCCAGAAGCCATGTGGGAGACACAGCAAACATGTGGAAGAAGGTGCTCTGGTCAGATGAGAACAAAATTGAACTTTTTGGCCTCAATGCAAAACGCTATGTGTGGCGAAAACCCAACACTGCCCATCACCCTGAGCACACCATCCCAACAGTGAAACATGGTGGTGGTAGCATCATGCTGTGGGGATGCTTCTCTTCAGCAGGTACAGGGAAACTGGTCAGAATAGAGGGAAAGATGGATGGAGCCAAATACAGGGAAATCCTTGAAGAAAATCTGATGCAGTCTGCAAAAGACTTGAGACTGGGGCGGAGGTTCATCTTCCAGCAGGACAATGACCCTAAACATACAGCCAGAGCTACAAAGGAATGGTTTGGATTAAAGAATGTTAATGTCTTAAAATGGCCCAGTCAAAGCCCAGACCTCAATCCAATAGAGAATCTATGGCAAGACTTGAAGATTGCGGTTCACAGACGGTCTCCATCCAATCTGACTGAGCTTCATCTTTTTTGCCAAGAAGAATGGACAAACCTTTCCATCTCTAGATGTGCAAAGCTGGTAGAGACATACCCCAAAAGAGGGGGGTGAATACTTATGCAAGGCACTGTATGTGCGATGTTAGGCGTCTCAAAGTACAGCTGTTGCCGAATCCTAATGCTGCCATGACAGAAAAATTATAATGTGAAATGTTTGTGTATAATGTCACATGTTTATATTTTCTAATAAGGTGAAAATATCTTCTTTAATATAATAAACCTTTCATACTGATCCTTGTTTCTTTATCTTGGGTGTTAGCGATATGATTCAGACAACCTGATAAGTAACATAAATGTAATATGTCTAATATGTAACATTTCAAAGTGGTGTGAGGACCAATATGGGATTATGATGATATATGATTTTATTGCTGCATTATCTTTTTGTTCTTGTTGCTACTTAGACAAGTCTAAATGTTTGCAGGGATCAGAGGGCTGCTATGGAGCCCTGTCAGCTTAACAGGCCTATCTATAGATACATAGAGTTTGGTGACCTCATGTAATCCCTAGTATTGCTCAAAACAACAAGTCTAATCAGACAGCCCAGAAAACACATATGATAGCATGTGTGTGGGGGGGGGGTCCTGAGTTCAACCAGGGGACTCACTCCTCATATCTTTCAAAGATGATACAGTCGTTAGTTTGCCAGAAAACTAAAACCAAACTTACAGGATTAACTATTAGTAGATCTCTAGAGCTTCACACAGGCATTGACAGATTTCTGTGGCCACCTGGGAGAAAACATTTATTTTGTTGTGTTTCTGTCAAGCAAAGTCCAATTTTTAATCTTCATTTTGCTCAGCATGGTGGTTTCAGGCTTGAATCCTGGTTGGGTAGGGTCTCCCTGTGTGAAGTTTGCATGTTGCCTCCATGTTTGCGTGGGTTTTTTCAGGAAACTCCAAATTCCTTTAACAGTACAAAGACGTGCAGATTGGAGCTGCTTTACGATCACAACCTATTCTCTAATAGGAGAACTATTGGAGAACTGTTTCATTTCACCCTAACCCATTGTGATTTGTGAACGTGGGTTAAATGACTCCCCTAAGGGGAACTCACATGTACTGGAAGCAACATCTGTCTGTGGTATTTGATACAATTGATGTAAATTACTTTAAATCCGCATATCTTATTCTCTGCAGTGCTCAGTGAACTGAGTTACTCTTCTTTTCAGGATAAAAGCATCGAGGAGCAGCTTTCGATGGGGATTCGTTTCTTTGATCTCCGCGTTGCACACAAACAAAACGACTCATCCTGCGACCTCTATTTCACTCACGTCATTTACACTCATCTAACAGTTTTGGTAAGTTTCATAAAGGAATAATAGAAATGCTTTGGTTTACGGATTTTATGGAATATTTACAGTACATGTCCTTCCTTTACAGGAAACACTGCTGTCTGTTGCCATTTGGCTGAAGTCTCATCCTAAAGAGATTGTTATCCTCGATTGCAGCCATTTTGAGGGAATGGACGACAGATGTCACGAATTGTTCATTTTTTCCCTGAAGAAGCTGTTTGCCTCCAAACTCTGTCCCCGGACGGTTCGTTTTCTTTCTCCTTACACAGTAGTTGTATGGTTGTAAAACTACACTGGGCCCTAACACATCAAACTTGCAACCGCACAGGAATCTGTCCTTACCCTGCGGAGCCTGTGGGCATCTGGTTACCAGGTCATCCTGACCTACGACTCCCAGTGTGCGTTGAGACATCAGGAACTCTGGCCTGACATCCCCTACCACTGGGCCGACCAGCGCACGGCACAGGGACTGATCAGTTACCTGGACAGGAACAAAGATAGGGGGCGTCCAGGTGAGTTTGACTTAAGCTGTTTTCAGACATGAGATCCGAAGGATGTCCGCACGATGGAGTCTGGTCTTTCTCCAGCGTTTGTCTTTCACATATGAGCAACACAGCAGGAGATTCTGTGCTCATTTGCATTCACAACACAGGAATCAGAGTGTTGAAGCGAGGGGTGGTGCAGCAGGCAGAGGCAGGACGTAATATATTAATGCTGCTGCGAAGATCACGTGTTTTTGTTTACAGCACATCAACACTGCGTCAGCCCTTATCACCAAAAGCTCTCTTGACATCTTCCCCTGCGTTTTGTAAAATGCTCTGCTTTTTCATCCTGAGATATTTGTAACTTTTTTTGGGAGTCTTGGGTGCTAGAAATGTCATCAATACACACATGCAGTAAAATCCTGCAGAGGATCTCCTGCTGTGTTCTCTCTTTTGGACGTTCTGAAGCATGTTCACTTGGAGCTGGCAGGAGAAGTCACTAAGACATATGTATTCTCACATGCAGACCTGCCAGAGAATTTCTGGAGATTTTTCGGAGTTCAGTACATGTCTGAAATCAGCTTTACTTTCAAAGTGTACAGTGTGAGAGATTTGAGCCTTTTCAGTGGTAATTCTGGATGTGTTTTTTCAAAAATACACTTTTCCCTCAGATGGCTTCTTTGTCTCTGGCCTGAACCTGACGGCTGATAAGGGTTACATCCTCACACATCCAAAGGAGTCGCTGCGGACGCTGACTTACAGTAACTGGGAGTGTTTGAAGAACTGGCTGGAGGAGCAGATCCCTGGCTCGCAGTCCAAGAGCCTGAACATCATCGCAGGAGACTTTGTGGGGACACTTCCCCTCTGCTCTCTGGTCATTGCACTCAACCAAAAACTTTTATGGAAGGATTCCAGTTCGATAAAGAAAATAATATAAGATGTGATTGGATTCCACTACAGCTCACAACCCTATTGTTCCTTCTCTATATCTCTCTCAATGTATATGCAGTTTTGTCCGAATTGTGTTTTGTGTTTAAAAAAAATCCTAACTCATTCTGCAACGTGCAATTCATATGTATGTGTTTACAAGAATGCACATCATTCTTTAACTAAATTATTATTTTCATTTATTTGAATACAATGTACAATACATTCTTTTAATGTCTCTTTGACCCACATGGAACACTTCAGTACTTCTGCCCCGTACTCTGCTATCTGCCCGGGAACAGCTTCTTGTAGCGTCCGTAAGCTGCGGTGCTGATGAGAACCTTGACGACAGCCGAGCCGTCGTCTGCGTTCACCTGCACGTCCTGAACGACAGCCTCTTTGTAAAGCCAGCTGGGGATGAAGATGCACATTTACTTACGGATGATTTGTTATTTTAAACATTAAAAAGTAAGAGAAGCAGCTCACACCTTAATTGAGAAGTGCTGAGGTTGACTTTCAGATCTAAAATGCGTTTCCCAGTGGAGTTTACGATCTCTTCTTCCACTACCTCCTTCAGCTCGTCTAGGCCTCGCTCTTGCAGGGCAGATACGGGTAGTGCCTCAGGCTCTGCACACTGATAACTGAGAATATAAAGATTATAAAAAAGAGATGAGTGTTTCTTCCTTTTGACAAATGTAACCCATCATATCGCTTACATCCTTGATCTTATTGTGAAGGTCTTCAAAATAGCTGTGGAAAAACTCGTAGGTGCAAAAAGAGTTGTTGCTATTACTTGTTTACGAGATCAGTTTTATTGTGGACTTCTATCATGGAGCTCGTCAGCCTGTCGGGGACCTTGAGGTTCTTGAGGACATTCAGGACGTTCACCTTCTGATTCACCGCCTCTGGATGACTTATGTCTCTGACGTGAATCAACAGATCCTGGAAGTGGGAGCGAAACGAGCATAGAGTTCACACATTCGACTATGAGGTTATTTTTTACTTTAAATGTTCTGTCAGCAAATCATCCCATCACACAGCGATGTGAGCCTCATGTACATACAGAGTGTTTGATATCGTCCAGGGTGGCCGAGAAGGAGTCGATGAGCTGGTGGGGCAGCTGGGACAGGAAGCCGATGGTGTCCACATACAGAACCGTCATGCGGCTGGGAAGCTGGCCGGCATGGACCGTGACATCCAGGGTGGCGAAGAGTTGGTTTCTGGGCTGGAGAGCGCTGTCCCCAGTCAGAGCTTTGATCAGAGTGGTTTTCCCTGAGCAGACAACGGGAGAGAAATATCTACAGCACTGGTACATTGTTTAGCTTGACCTGGTGTGTGTGTGAGTGTGAGTATGTGTGTGTGTGTGTTTCCAGTCTCACCACAGTTTGTGTATCCCAACACAGAGACGATGGGGAACTCGTTACGTTTGCGCTGAGAACGCAGCAGGTGCCTCTTCCTGCGCAGTTTTTCCAGGGCTGAGCGAATCTTTAACTCGCGCTCCTTCAGCAGCCGCTGCTGGACCTCAAACAGTGTCTCACCTGCAAGGAGCACATACCAAGCAGAGTGTTGTTCTACCCGGGCAGCTCAGCTACTGTTCATGCAGGCAGACACTCAGGTGCGGCGATGGCACAGTACCTGAACCGCCGATGTATCTTGATCCTCCACCTTGCTGATCCATGTTTCCCATTTCATTCTTCAAACGAGATCTGCCAGCGATATAAAGAGTGTTCGAACAGTAAAGACGACAGCTGAGGACACAACACACACCCTCTACACCTGCTGCTACAACCACCCCCCTTTTTTCTATTTACCTTCGTCTTTCTACTGAACATCCGTCCCCACTTCCTCCCTTCGATATGCTGAGAATGGATTATGTTGACTGTTGTATTTTTCATTATTTTTCTAAATTGTACAAATTAAGTTCCTAAAGCTAAATAAATCTATTAGTTTTAACGCTGACACAGCAGTTGCACTATAGTCTTCCTTTTTCTTTATTATTCTACATTCACACATGATTCAGTCACAAAGTTGTAAACAACTTCAACTGAATTCGACGATCAAATATTTCACCTTGTTTTGGACTATTGCGGAAATTTTGTTTATGGTTTGGTTCTTATTTTGTTATTTAGTATTTCACTTATGATGCGTTGTCTTATTTTTGGTATCCATAACCCATCATGATGGTACATAGAGTAAAGTCAGAGGAAGATTAACCAAATCTACTAGATAATACTATTACTACACTGAGTCCTCATTTCTCTATTAAAGTGTGTGGGGTTAGAAAGCCAGACAGATAACAACTGGAGGAAGGAACATGATGTCTCTGAGAGGACACTCTCTGAATCTCTGAACAGACAGGGAAGACACAACAATGGTTTTGTGAGATGAGATTGGAATATATTTGTCCAAAAGAGAAGCTCTGCATGAATATGAATGGTTGGTGGCCACTGTGACATCATCATCTTCCTACAAATTTGGTGATGGCAATACAAGTGTTAACTTGTTTATTTTCTGTGAGGCTCATCAGCCTGGTCTCCCTGATGCCTACCTTATAGAGAATAAATACTTTGCTTAAGACATCATCCGTCTACAGACACTTTCCCTCACAGGGACATAGCTCTCGTTTTAATTTTTTTAACCCTCATTATTTTTTTTCCGATATTCTGCTTTTCCTGCATTTTTGGATCTTATGATTATTCATGGGAGGCTTCTAGAGTAGTGACATCACACACGGAGCTAATGACATCATCCCATGCCTTCGATGTTGGCAGTCTGGCATCATCACATTGTGCATTTTCATTTGCACCAACTCACAACACATTTTCTACAAGAAATGTTTTATCTAGGATTGAATATAATTTTGTATAACCGAGAAAAAAAGTTACCGTAACAAGGGAATCTCGGCCAGAGAGATCTGTAACTTGGCTTCTTTGGTTCTGGCGTTGCAGCGGAAGATGTGAAGGACCACCGAGTATCTGTCGAAGACTTTAACTCCCCACGCTTCCTCAAACTCCCTCTGTGTGGAGGAGAAAACCAGCATGAGTACACAAAACCTTTGTGTCTACAGCCAGGATGGTTTCCAAACATGCTCACCTCAGACAATGGAGACAGACGCTCAACGTTCACAAACACAGCAGTGATTCCTGCTGTTTGTCTGATTTTCTCTGAAGGGGGTGAAAGCACAGAAGAGTTCGATTTAGTCACAGAAGTTGGACCAGTGCATAGATCCACAGCTGGACACTGAGAGAGGATGATACCTGTGAGGGACTGGAAGTTGCCTTTGCCAAAGATCCTCTTCTTCTCTGGAGTCTTGGTGGAGAGGATGATCTTGTCCACCACTCTCCAGCTGTCTAAAGTGTTGACGAGCCCCACGGCCTCGGCCATCATCAGCTCGGCTGCAGAGAGATGAATAGTCAACTTCAATATATAGATTAAATACATTCTGTATTCTAATAATATTAAAACGTTATATCTCTGATCATCCACTTCACCAGTGCCAGAGCCTGAGCATGCAAATGGTCAAGGTTGTAGCCCAGAACGTGGAACACCACCCAGTGACGTCTGGAGCATGTGGAGGTGATACTGTTCTGCAGATTGGCATGACTCTAGTGCATGCTGAGATGACTGTGTTGTACTAGAAGTAGTTTCAGTATATAAATATATAAATACTTGTTCAAAATGCTTTTTAGTGATGTAAAAAAGATGAGTATTTACAGCTCCTTAGAGGTTCAAAACTTCACATTGCAGTGAAAAAACTCTCACACATCTATTCACACTTGTTACCTGTGGTCAGATGCTGCTTCCTGCTGCCCCACTTCACATCAGGCTGAACGATGAAGACCCTGTGTTGTCCCCCCGTGGTGCCTTCAGGGCCCTGCTGCTGGAACAGCTCCTCCACCTCACTGTCCTCGATGAAATCTCCATCCTCCTCCTCCTCGTCCGTGAAGCCTGTTTGCTGTCCATCCTCTCTCTTCAACCTGCGGGCACAGAGTGAGACAGCTCTGGCCTGCAGGGTGGAAGTTGCTCTCGGCCACCGTAGTTTGCAGGTGTTACCGGTGTGTGCATGTTGAGGTTTGGGGAGCAGAGAGCAGGCTGCTGCTGCTGCTGCTGCTGCTCTCTGACCGCGCAGTGTGCAGGATCCTAACCCTGGACAGATCCTGCTCAGTGCTGCCATCAGCAGTTCAATCTCACTCTCACCTCTGAGCTAAATACACTGATCATGACAGGTCACCCTTCTGTTGACGTTCTCTTCTTCTTCTCCAATTTGCATGCTGCAGGCTGGCAGCAACGTGGAGAGCTCACACTGCCTCCTCCTGTCGCAGGTTTTAGACCCACTACTCTGAAGTAGTTTTCCACTTCACAACGCACACACACCTACAGCTACGTGTTAGCTGCATGATGCTAATAGATAGCATGTTATGTTCCAGCCCATGCGATTTTACATAGTTCTTTAGCCCTGGTTCATGACTGGTAGGCAGCTCTTGCTGTCAAGCTGCGCTTTAAACCTACACTTGCCAGGCTGCTGGTGCTTGGGTGTGTGGATATGATTGTGTTCATGGTTTTGGTTCTGGTTGTGAGTTTGTGTTTGGTTCGCAAATCCCATCAGAGGAAGCATTCCTCGAAGTTTGGGAGAGAGGTTGCCTGACAGTCTTAACTGAGGGAGAAAAAGTATAGGCTTACGTATTTTCTACGTCATTTCCTGTGTTTCTATATTAATTTAAAGAAGATATCAAGACTGAATAGCTTTTAGACACTAAAACAGCAACCACACTGTGCAAATTTACAGTAAACTTTTTAATAAACAAGAAGGAACTCTTTTCTCTTCTTTATACATATCAGAATCAGAATCAGAAAGTATTTATTGCCAAGTAGGTTTACACCTACAAGGAATTTGCTCTGGTTATTGGTGCATACAATTAACATAGAAACATAAAAACATAAAAACACATTAAATACAAGACACATAAGAAAAGCATAAAAAGAAACAATATATATTTACTCACTATTTACTTATTATTTACTCCCTTTTTCTAATATTTATACAAACTAACATTTATTTAGACATATACATATCTAAATAAAATATATATAATAGATAAAAGAAACAAAAAGTGAAGTAAAAAGTGAAATGCAAGATGCAAGACAGTGAACAGTGTCAGATTGCAATATGTTATTTTGTATAATGATGTTCTAAGTAATTGTACATGTATTTTTATTCAACTGATTTAGCCTTTTATTCTGTGTCAAGCACATACCTGCAATGTTTGCATATAAACCAGTTTGTAAATAAAAAATAATTTACAAAGTTTTTTTATAAACTTTTTCTTTAATTTCTTTATTGAGAAAAAACTAAATAAATATCTATATAAATATTGTTATGGAGAAAATCAAAAAACACAAAGTATGACATTTATTTTAACACAAAAAGCATAAATGTCTGGTTTTACTCATATAGTGCGAGATTCACAGCTACAGCACAGAGCACATTGTCTGAGCTCCTTGTGAACCACAGGGTTATCTTGTTCTTAAAAGTTGTATTTCTTTTAACCAAAATTATTAAAATCATTAATAACATTTATTACATAAAAGAAAAAACAAACTGCACGGAAGAGAGAAAAAAGATATCGTTTAACAACTTAAACAACTTATAAATACATTTTTTGCATGGATAGCATCTGTGAAAAAAAAAGTTTTTTCTGTTCGAGTGACAGATCTATTTGAACTCTAGTCTTTCACTCGACTCGTTTCTTTCACCTGAACTTGTTTCTTTGGATTGAGAGAAGAGAAAGATGTCCCGGAGGCCCCGTAACAGGGAGGCTGTTGTGTCCTTGGAGGCATCTGCCTCCTCCAAGAAGCCATGGACCCCACCTGACCGGAGAGGCGAGAAGTGGCGTCGCGTTCCATCCAAGCCCGTGGGCTTTCTCCACGCTGCCTCCTACGAGCATCAGCCGCAGGCAGGGGTGGACTGGCCATCTGGCATACCGGGCATCGTCCCGGTGGGCCGTTGACCCAATGTGGGCCGGTCTGGTCCGTTATGTTTTCTTTTTTTTTCTCTTCTTCCTCTCTAAATTCCCTCCAATTGGGCCGGCCAATTGGCTACAGAGGGCTAGCAGTGTGTTGCCAGTATCGACACATATTATTGATCTATTGTTTGTCATTGTCAATCAGTCATGGGCTGACAGGCTCAGAGAGCCCTGACAGTGCTGTCAATCACAACACAAACCAGGGTGGGGCGGGACCTCATTCCATTTTGGGGGGGGAGTCGCGGGACGGGCTGCTGCTGAGACAGAAACTTAAAATGGATATTAAGAGTAAAAAACGCCCGGGTGGCGCTGAGAAGCATCGGGGAAAAAAGCTGAAGTCTCTGGAGGTGGAGGCTGCTAAATGTGCCAAACTGACGGACCTATTTGGTGCCGGGTTCACCAGCCCAGCAGCAGCAGGTGCGCCGGGAGACGAGCGAGGAGGACTCGACAATGATGAGCGAGTGGAGGCAGACATGGTAAGTAACGTTGGCCTGGGGCTGGCTAGGCTACCTTTTTGAGACATGTCCAAAACAGAGTAGAAAACGTTTTTGATTTGGTTTTAATATGCCGAATTGTGATATTATGGGTTATTATTGTTCAGATGATTTAGCTAAGCTAGCTAAGAGCTACTAACGTCGTTTACTGTTGCCATAGCATCAGTAAACTTGTAAACTCTGTAAATAGAGATGAGAGTGCTTATGTGTTGATCCTTAATGATGTGATCATGTACACTAAATGATCAATTATTCTCCATTACAGGTTGTTGTGATATATTTGAGGAGTCGTTCTCCCTTTGTTTTATATGTGGACATTTGGGACCACTGTTAGAATTGTAAGTTTATCATGTATTTTTTAATGTATAAATTCATACTTCATTATTATAATAATATTCAAAAGGTTTTAAAAGAAACACACATCCAAAAAGTTCTCAACTCTAGGTGCAGGACAGAGGAAAACATTTTCTTAATTTTTCAGACATTATAATGTATCATGTCCTTCTCAGGTTGACCACTTGACATGTGAGCGCCTGAGGAGTTGTTCCCCCCCTGTCCATGTTCGATGACTTGCTCTCTGTCTGCCTCCACTCTCTGCCTTCACTGTACCAAAGTTTGTCTGTGGGTCTCCTCTAGTCTGGTGAGTTTATCATGTTTTATGTTTTATGAAATCATACTTAATTTGTGATGATTAGAGACATTATAATGTATCCATGTCCTTCTCAGGTTGACCACTTGACATGTGAGAGTCTTAAGAGTTGTTTTCCAGACAAAGGTAGAGCTGGCAGGGGCGTCACCCTTGGCCTGCCCTTTTGGGCTGGGCTTCAGCTGCAGATCTAAAGGCTGCTTCCAGGGGCATGGGGCCCTCAGCCTTTGTTTTTCTTTGCTTCTGCACCTTACAACATACATCACACCTTATTTTCACACATCCAAACACTGTTTACACCACTGACGCGTAACATATTTGACACATCCCACTACGTAGTTAGAGCTATCTTGATTTGGAGTTAAATACATTTACTTTTGGCATGAGAGGTTTGTGTGTGGCCTCCCTTCTTGTTGCCATCTTTGAGCTAGGTGGTAACAGTAGCATGCATGAGAGAAGACACCGCGAGATTTGTGGACTTCTATGTGGTGTCCGTTGATAATGTAGTGGGCTGGTCTGGACAGACAATGCCAGGGCGGAATTTTTGTCCCAGTCCACCCCTGCCTTCAGCGCATTTCTTTGTCCATCGGTCATAATGCAGCCCCTGACGTATGAATGTGGCCATGCATATGGACGCTGTAACTCCGCTGTCCCTCCTGCCCTGATTGTGTCGGAGGGATTCCACTCGCTCGCTCTTGGCAGCGCTCCCAGTGGCCTGTGGAGGAGGAGGAGATGTTTTTATTGACATAGCTTGACCTTTGTCTATTGCACTCACATGCCCTGTCTATAAAGTACACCACAACTGAATGCTGCTCAGTGTGGGAGGCAAACAGCAGCTAATACAACCTGGGGCGGTGATTCTCAGTATCTGCTGAAACAGCCCTGGGTATTTTTTTTAGTGCAGAGGTTCAACTTTTCTGTTCTGGATTTCCAGAGCTGATAGTAAAATATATAATTTCGACTCCAATTGTATTCAGCTGATGATTCCAGAAGTCTGTGTGTATTTGGAACGCGTGTCTTATGCTTCACACTTGACATGTGCAGTTTTGAATTTGATGTGATTAGCACACACAGTAGGTTCAGTATAAACAGTATAAACAGCGCCTTGCGGTCAGAGGGGCTTGGGCAGCGTGCCTCAGTCTGTGGACCGAGATGAACTTATCTTCTGCTCTGCCAGATCCTTTTGATAATTATGAATTTTTTTTATTTAACAACATCAAACTGACCTGAGCGTTCGTGTGTGTCGCAGATGCTGATCTCCCTCATGGCGACACCATTCACAGAATCATTATCTTAAGCAATTTGTCCACAAAATAAAAGCACATTCCTAATTTTGTTGCTAAAATACTTTATATCGAGCTGAATTACAGAGCTTTTATTTTGAAAACTTGTGTCTGAAGATTGTGTTTGTTACTTTATGAAAACTGATACTCCAGTTTGAGATTCACTGAACGTTGATTAAACAGGTGAACTGCTCTTTGTGTTCGTCGGACTTTTCTTGCCACAGCTCAATTCCTGCAGGTCATTCTTTCTTTCTCAATTTCAGCAAGATAACGTGCAACCAGCATCAGCACCGGCCCAAACAGCCCCTTCCAAACAGGCAGGTTGAGAACATCCACTGCTTGTGTAAGAACTATTCTGATACTGACCTAAAAATGCAACCTTAAATATTCTTGGTGCGAAACTTTACCTACAGAACCAACCTGCAGAGCTCTTCTCCCTCTACCGGCCTGTGACGGTGCATGTGGGGTGACGTGGCCCCGCTGAGCGATGGGACTCGTCCCCCGTGTCCTCTGCTAATCGAGGCTCTGCCTGTCTGGGTTAATTGCGAGAGTTTAGTGAGGGTGGGACCAGGGGCGTTTCTAGGGTTGAAAGAAAGGGGGGGCTTAGCCCCTAAGGATGCTGAATGTTTGCGCACATTTAGGGCATCCTTAGGGGCTAAAAGAAGTAGGAGTTCAATCTTGCCTTCTATTTTTCTTCCACAGATGGCGACATAATTCTGAAGACCCAAGCCTCCCCTGTGTTTACGGATGACGATGTCACCTTGTGTTATCAGCATCAGAGCGGCAAACACAAACAAACCAGCTTCTTTAAAAACGGAGCATTGATTGACTCTAACAGTTCGTCCGGTTCAGACCGAGTCATAAAGATGACTCTTAAGAATGTGACACGGGAAGATGAAGGCTTCTACAGGTGTGCGTCAGACAGCTGCAGAGTCCAGAGAGCTGGTTATCAGTGAGACCGGACAGAGGTCAGCTGAACATCATCACTCTGCTGTGTGTTCTATAGAAGTGGATCAGTGTCACATATCAACTGTTGTTTCTTTTAGGAAACTTCACATCAGAGGAGACTCCAGCCTCCACTGGTATTTTTCTTATTCATATACATCTACTTGTTTTGGAGGAAATACTCAATTATTAATCAACACATTTTCCATTATTGAGTGAAGCCTTTTGGTTGCCAGGTTCTCCTCCTGCTCTGTCTTTTCATCAAGGTCTAATTTCATCAGGAAGATCCCTCAGGATCTAATGAGATGAAAGAAACTACAATGGGACTCAGTAGAGCGCATATTCAACAAGGCCCAGCAGTCCCCTTAAATACAATCAAGCTGCACCAAATTTCACACACATAGATATCAGTCCTCTACATACGGCAGATTTTTTTCATTAAGGTCCAAGAATTATTCCCTAGGAAAACGTTTTAAAAGCACAATGTTAAAGAAAGAGTTAAAAAATGACTGGATCGGCTTAATACCAAAATACAGTGGGCCCTTTCCTGACACTTACTACATCTGTCTGCCAAGTTGATTGGAAATCCAATTGTTGTTGTTATTATAACAGTTTTATTTATTTAAACAAGTATTATGTCGTCTTGTTCAGGTTCCTGGAAATGGATCATTGCTTCATGTGGGGTTCTACTTCTGATCGTCATTCCTTTGACTGTTTGGCTCGTTTGTCACTACAGGTTAGTATTTATAAAATTTTCATCCGTCTTGACTTCCTACTTTCTACTGCATGAACGACAAGCCCAACAGGTGGTGAAGTAAATGATTCACTGCCTGTTGTATTTTCTTGAAGGTACCAGAAGTTCTGCACTTGGAGCTGCTGGCCTGTTTCCAAACAGGAAGTTCCAGCAGGGGTGCTTCCTGCCACCAAGCTGGATGTGACGGAGGTGCAGTGGGACCTGTCGTGGATGGAGATGTCCAACCTGTTGGAAAAGGATTCTTATTGTGGCACTTAAAGGGAAACTCTCTTCTGAAGCCCAGAGACTTAACTATTGGGTCAAACCTATGAGAAAGCTCAGTCAGTGCTGCAATTTGTAGTATTTGATGGTCACATGTCAAAATAGTGCTACCTGATATATTTTTGAATTGAATTCAATGAGATGTTTAGGATTTATAAGGATGACTACATTTGCTGATGGTGCAGATTTGATAGCTTCCAATACAAATGTTATTGTTTCAGTTGTCACATTTGTCAATGTCAATACTCTTGCACATTTAAACGTCTCTCCTTTGAGTACATTTTGAAACTAAGAATCGTATTTGTTATATCTTATTATCTAATCATTAATATAATTGACTGTTCTAAATCATTTTACATGTATCATTTCTCCTGTGTTTGTTCGAGGTTCCATGTTGTTTGCTCCCTTTGAATCGTTATTTGCTATTTCTTGTCGTCTGAAGTTATAAAAGTCATAGAAATCGTGCTTGTTTTATATATTTTAAGGCAGAACAAACAACTACCAAGAAACTAAAAACAATTATAAAGATTAACCAAACAAATGAAGTTCATATATTCCAACAGCCTCTATAGCGGTCAAACCAGTTAGGCCTCATTGATAGACCATTATAGCTGCCAATTTGTTGCATTTTGCATTAATAGATCACTACAAACAGTACACGTCTTCTTAAATAGACCTAAAATCAACTTTAGACAGAAAGATGTTAAGAATCTCCAGTACTAAGAATCTAAAACAGTAAAAATTAACTCTGAGATGTTTTTGAAATCCGACCTTCAAAATCATACTGTCATGCCATGTGTAAGGTAGGGCAGTCGGTGGATGAACAGAATGTGTGTCCATTCATCGTTGAGGAAGATATCAGGAAGTCCTACTGACAAACATTGTTGTGCATTTTAAAGAACAAAGTATTTCAATGAAAACTAGGGCTGCGCAAAATGATCAAAATGTCATATCCTCTTGTAGAAGTAATTTCATATCCAGTTAATCATATGTATTGTAATTGGTCATCCGTCTCCGTGATTCTTTAGGTTTTGTTTGAGCTCTGAGTTGAATTACTCTCATCCATAGACACCTATGAAGGTATTTTCTGCTGCAAAACACTTGTGCAATGGAATTTGTGGTTGTAGAAAATCGTCTTTTCTTAAATATTGTCCATACAGTGTGACATGAACCTCTTGGTAAAATAAATTTAAACTATTTAAGTCTGAATTTTGTTTGGAAATATCCTGGGTTGTATAATGTTCACATGTTCGTTTGTGATGAAATACTGCGGCTAAGAGTTACACGACGAAATGAACAATGTATTTTGTTTCATTTATTACATGCATATGTTAATGTATATAAACATATATGTAAATATATATTGTATATATATATATATATAATATGTATATATATATAAATACTAAGACAAGAAGGTGATAAGACAGGAGCCATTAAAAAAATTAAAGATCAGATGCTGCAAGAATGACGCAATTAAAAGTCCACCAAAATGAAACGTCCTGTTTTTATTTACAGAAATAAATGATCGCAAAACTTCCTCATCAGTAGGTGGTTATATCACCATAGCAACCAGATGCTAAGATTTGAAATAGAAGATTATTTTGATTGACAGGGACACTCTCTCAATACCTCCTTTGATGCTTTGATGAACAGCATCAAAGTTGGTATTTTGATAGGAGACCTCTGATTGGCTGTTGATTGCTTTAAATACTGTTAAATTTTAAGACAGCTGCTATTGCACTCTGACCTTGACTGAGGTAAGTCATGTCTCACCCTCTCTCTGTATTTACCCAGCATGCTAACCAATACAATTCAGGCTCATTATTCAAGTTTGAAATTAAACCACTGTATAATATGAAGCTTCTGCTGTTACATGTTGATAATGTGCGGTTTTCTGTTGCTTTTATGACAAATGTGAAAATATTGTTGCTGGCTTCTTTTGTGTTTTCTGCTGCTTATCTTAATGAGTGATATGTGTTAACGTGATGCTAAGTAGCGTTAGGTCACCGAGGCAAGGCAGAGCGAGGCATTGTGGACAAAACACGTGTAGCACCAGGAAATGTTCCCATTTCACATCTTATTCTACCAAACGATGTGTTTTGTAACATTGGGAAGATTAACCTTGGTGTTTAACTTTAGTATTTAAGATAAAGTAAAAAAACAACAGCTTCCATCACTGCCAATCAAATTCAGATTCAAATTCAAATCAAAGGGGCTTGGTGCCACAGTGATTGATGAGGGAAGTTTTATTTCAAAAAAACATTTACTGGTGATTTTTTGGTTAATGTGTAGTTTGAATGTGTTGAAGGACAAGTTGACGGAAGCTTAAGTTAATGCTAGGAGCACATTACATGAGGTGTGTAGCTGCTTTAAGGAAAAAAACAATCCCTCTCTATTGGGTCTAATGTTATTTCAGAGAAAACTTTTCTGGAAGGAGCATCAACCTGCATAAATTGCTCACACGGTCCCATTTTTTTACTCTCACAAATTTCAAATATATCTGTGTGTCCGGCAAAGTCTTGGAATTCTCCCGATGTCTTTGTTTCACAGATAGGACTTATAGTTTCTGAATTATAGTTGTTTGAGTGGTGCACTCAGAGTTTAGATTTCTCTCTTCCCAGTGAGGAGAGAGCAGTTGCATTCAGTTGAGTTTCCATGGCAACCAGATACACACGTAGCAGGAGGGGAGTCTCTCTCTCTCTCACTCTCTCTCTCTCTCTCTCTCTCTCTCTCTCGCTCTCTCTCACTCTCTCTCTCTCTCTCTCTCTCTCTCTCTCAATCTCAATCTCTCGCTTAAACCAGCCAGTCTGTCTCTCTCTCTCTCTCTCATTCTCTCTGCGTGTGTCTCTCTATCTGTGTCAATTGTTTTATATTGAATGTTTGATTGATCACATTCCCCTAAATCTTACACACTATTTCATCCTGTCACCTGCAGACATAAAGACTTTTGACTTCAAGTTCCAGACAAGAGCAGAAACTTCTTCGGAAAACAGTGCATCAACTCATCCAACAGCTTCTTCAAAAGATACATCTACTCTCTGTGGTGAACCATGGAGAAACCAGATATTCTGAAGATCCTCAATGACGAACTCCTCACAGCCTACAGGAGGATTAATGCTCTTAAGGAGGAGGTGTGGCAGCTGCAAGACCAGCTTCAAGACAGAGATGAGTTCATAAAGATGGCGGTGGAGAAGGAGAAGGAGAAGGAGAAAGAGAAGGAGAAAGAGAAGGAGAAAGAGAAGGAGAAAGAGAAGGAGAAGGAGAAGGAGAAGAGGAAGGAGATTGAGACCGAGATCGAGAAGGAGAATGAGATCCAGGCCCTGACGGAGAAGGTGGAGCAGCTGGAAAACCAGCTGAAAGAGAAAGATGTTGTCATAGCGAAGGAGGTGAAGAAACGGCGCGCTCGCCTCAGGGCCTATCTCGACTGCCTTGCTGAGCTAACTGACTGTCAGGCCAAGGTTAAGCTGATGGAAGCAAGGCTGCACCAGGAGCCACCCCAGCCTGATACAGGATGTAGCAGTGAGGTGGAGGTGGAGAAGGAGAAGGAGAAGGAGAAGGAGAAAGAGAAGGAGAAGAAGAAAGAGAAGGAGAAAGAGAAGGAGAAGGAGAAAGAGAAGGAGAAGGAGAAAGAGAAAGAGAAGGAGAAAGAGAAGGAGAAAGAGAAAGAGAAAGAGAAGGAGAAAGAGAAGGAGAAAGAGAAAGAGAAGGAGAAAGAGAAGGAGAAGGAGAAAGAGAAGGAGAAAGAGAAGGAGAAGGACAAGGAGAAGGAGAAACTTGTGACGATCTACAATGTCGAAATCCTCCGAGCCAACAGGAACATTTTGATTCTTAAGGAGGAGGTGTGGCGGCTGGAAAACCATCTTAAAGACAGAGATGATATCATAAAGATGGCGGTGGAGAAGGAGAAGGAGGAGGAGAAGGAGACGGAGAAGGAGAAGGAGAAGGAGAGGGAGATTAAGATTGAGACTGAGACCGAGAGGGAGATGGAGACGGAGAAGGAGAATGAGATCCAGGTCCTGACGGAGAAGGTGGAGCAGCTGGAAAACCAGCTGAAAGACAAAGATGTTGTCATAACGAAGGAGGTAGAGAAAGGGCATGCTCGCCTCAGGGCCTATGTTGACTGCTTGGCCGAGCTCACTGTCAGGCCAAGGCAAAAATTCTGGAAGCAAGTCTGCACAAGTGAGCAGTGAGGTGGAGGTCAACATGGAGAAGGAGAACGAGAAGGTGCTTGCTTCAGGGCCGAAAGGAAACGAAACTGCAGCAGGAGAAAACTCCAACTATGGGACTGAGCTACAGAAAGGAGGAGGCCGAGATGAGCTGGAGGAGAGAGAAGAGGTGGAGAAGCCCCCGCCCTCACCCTTTTTCTACTCCTCAAAACAAACCCCTCCCCTGTCCCCCTTTGTACATATTTGAAATGATCTAATGATGTGTTGTAAATATGTTAAACTTTTTGAATAAAAATAACTAGTATAGTAACATCTACCTCTGTCTTTCTGAATATACACACAGGATTCATTGATCAATTAACACAGTGTTGGAGTGAAACAAATCAGTGTGATTCATTTAGTTTGCTACTATTCATATGAACACAGCAGAGCATAGACAAACAATGTTTCTTAACTTTTTTACATTTGGTCAAATCTATATATTAATTATGACAACAATACAATAATAATACTATCATCTCATCTGAGGGCCCACCCATCACACTGACCACGCCCATCTGACACGCACACACACTCACGCACACACACATGCACACACACACACACACACGCATACACACACGCACGCACACACACACACACAAGTCATTATCATTTATATATTTACTGTATATATACACATTTTTTTCAATTTATTCATGTTTGAGGTCAATATCAGATCAGAAGACATGTTCATGGCCCTGAAGTCAATTTAAAATGACATGTAGCATGTTAGAGTTATAAATAACTTGTCCATGTGTAAAACAATAGTTTAATTAAAAAAAAAAAAAAAATCACAATAATTATTTTGGGGGGCTGAAGCACATTTTGGGTGGACTGGCCATCTGGCATACCGGGCATCGTCCCGGTGGGCCGTTGACCCAATGTGGGTCGGTCTGGTCCGCTCTGGTTCTTTTTGTTTTGTTTTTTTTCTCTTCTTCCTCTCTAAATTCCCTCCAATTGGGCCGGCCAATTGGCTACAGAGGGCTAGCAGTGTGTTGCCATCATCGACACATATGATTGGCCTATTGTTTGTCATTGTCAATCAATCATGGGCTGACAGGCTCAGAGAGCCCTGACAGTGCTGTCAATCACAACACAAACCAGGGTGGGGCGGGACCTCATGGCATTGGCGGGGGGAGTCGCGGGACGGGCTGCTGCTGAGACAGAAACTTAAAATGGATATTAAGAGTAAAAAGCGCCCGGGTGGCGCTGAGAAGCATCGGGAAAAAAAGCTGAAGTCTCTGGAGGTGGAGGCTGCTAAATGTGGCAAACTGACGGACCTATTTGGTGCCGGGTTCACCAGCCCAGCAGCAGCAGGTGCGCCGGGAGACGAGCGAGGAGGACTCGACAATGATGAGCGAGTGGAGGCAGACATGGTAAGTAACGTTGGCCTGGGGCTGGCTAGGCTACATTTTTTAGACATGTCCAAAACAAAGTAGAAAACGTTTTTGATTTTGTTTTAATTTGCCGAATTGTGATATTATGGGTTATTATTGTTCAGATGATTTAGCTAAGCTAGCTAAGAGCTGCTAACGTCGTTTACTGTTGCCATAGCTGAGCTGTAAATAGAGATGCAGAATCAAGCTGTATTGAAAACAGAATACAAGTAAACCTATAGGGAATAATTAGTTTAATTTGAAATATTTGCCATTGAATTTATTGTAATCTTTCAATTCATTTATTGTTTACTGAGGTGATAACTATTTAATAGGTATAATTTGTGTGTAAATGTTCCACTGATAAGGTGAGAAATATTTAATATTATTGTTATTATCACACAAGTTTTATTGTGCTTATGTGTTGATCCTTAATGGTGTGATTATGTACACTAAATGACCAATTATTACAGGTTGTTGTGATATATTTGAGGAGTCGTTCTCCCTCTGTTTTATATGTGGACATTTGGGACCACTGTTAGAATTGTAAGTTTATCATGTATTTTTTAATGTATAAATTCATACTTCATAATTATAATAATTTTCAAAAGGTTTTAAAAGAAACACACATCCAAAAGTTCTCAACTCTAGGTGCAGGACAGAGGAAAACATTTTCTTTATTTTTCAGACATTATAATGTATCATGTCCTTCTCAGGTTGACCACTTGACATGTGAGAGCCTGAGGAGTTGTTCCCCCTCTGTCCATGTTCGATGACTTGCTCTCTGTCTGCCTCCACTCTCTGCCTTCACTGTACCAAAGTTTGTCTGTTGAGTCTCCTCTAGTCTGGTGAGTTTATCATTTTTTATGTTTTATGAAATCATACTTAATTTGTGATGATTAGAGACATTATAATGTATCCATGTCCTTCTCAGGTTGACCACTTGACATGTGAGAGCCTGAGGAGTTGTTTGCCAGACACAGGTAGAGCTGGCAGGGGCGTCACCCTGGGCCTGCCCTTTTGGGCTGGGCTTCAGCTGCAGATCTAAAGGCTGCTTCCAGGGGCATGGGGCCCTCAGCCTTTGTTTTTCTTTGATTCTGCACCTTACAACATACATCACACCTTATTTTCACACATCCAAACACTGTTTACACCACTGACGCGTAACATATTTTACACATCCCACTACGTAGTTAGAGCTATCTTGATTTGGAGTTAAATAAATTTACTTTTGGCTTGAGAGGTTTGTGTGTGGCCTCCCTTCTTGTTGCCATCTTTGAGATAGGTGGTAACAGTAGTATGCATGAGAGAAGACGCCGCGAGATTTGTGGACTTCTATGTGGTGTCCGCTGATAATGTAGTGGGCTGGTCTGGACAGACAATGCCAGGGCGGAATTTTTGTCCCAGTCCACCCCTGGCCGCAGGTGAACATCGCCTTTGGCTTTCCATCCATCCAGAGGACCGAGAAGACAGAGGAGGAAGCTGTGAGGAAGGAGCAGGTCCGGCCTGAGGAGACCGTCAGCTGTGTCACGGACAACTTTCAAGCGTTCATAAGTCACGAGGAGATGGACGGTGAGGAGAGCCTGCAGGAGACGGTTGAGCTCGTCTTCAAGAGGGCCGTGCAGAAACCAGACTCTGCTGCAGTCTTCGCCGAGCTGTGTCAGCGCCTCTCAACAGTAAGTGATGCATCTATGACTGGAAGCTACTTTTATCCTGTTTCTTACTTAGTTGAGAACTTGATCTTTTTTTGCAAGTTGTAACATTCATTTAACACTTTGATAAACAAGCTATGCTAACCCCTTAATGCACACCATGGGTCATATCTTTGAGATAAATGTATAATATCATTTAATATTCCAGGTATTCATTAAATATCCAGTTTTTGATTACCAGAAATATTGATCTTTATTTTTCCTTTATTACTTTATGAACAAACATATATTTTGTATTGGACATATTATTCTTTCTCACTAGTAATGGATTGTGAAGAAACTCTTAATAATAATTTACATTTGTTCATAAGGTAAGAAAGGAAAAAAGAAAATAATGATTTGTGTTATTCAAAAACAAAATAACTAATGATTATCTGGAATATTAAATAAAGAAATAAATTGATTTCAGAGATATAGCAAAGAAACATTCATGCCATGCATGAAATAACATAGGAAATTAAAACAGGTCATTTTTGACCCATGTTGTGAATTAGAAGGGTAGCGATACAAAAAGTACTTTTTTTTCAAATAATAGGAAAAGAAAATTTAAATAAGGATTTGTGATGATCATAAACAAGTTAATTGAGGAATACCTGAAATACTAAATGAATGAAAATGAATCGTCACTTTGGTGAATCAAATAATAAGTTAATTTAGAGTGGAGGATAAAAATCAGGACACACTGATCACTGTTGACTGCATTTGGTGTTTGCTGTATAAAGTGATTCTTTATGTGAAATTGCATTTGTGTTAATATTTCCTTATGGTTTTCTTCTCTTCAGGTGGAATTCCAATCCTTGTCCGACTGGTCGGCCAGCGTCTCCTTCAGGTCCCTGCTGGTCAAACACTGCCAGGCAGAGTTTAAGAAGAACTTTGACAGGGAGGACATTTCACGGAAGGGGGAGTCCTGCCTAGAGCCAGTCAGGGACGTGAGGGCTATTGATCGACTGAGGGAAGAGAAGAACAACGCCAAACCCTCCTGTCGCTCCATACATACCATCCGGTTTATTGGGGAGCTGTTCCTCTCCAAGGTTCTGGGTGAGAAAGCCATGCACTGCTGCATCAGGAGGCTAGTGCAAAATGGAGACGGGCCGTCTCTCGAGAGCCTCTGTGAGCTCCTCCAGCTCATCCAGCAGGACCTGGAGGTGGTCACGTCCAGGGAGGTGATGGACTCGTACTATAACCAGCTGGAGTTCGTCGCAGAGAAAGGGAGGAGGGCACCAAGGCTCTCCCTTTTGTTGAAGGACACGGTGAAGGCAAGGAAGGTAGCAGGCTCCACCCTCCACACAGACACACATGCTGCATGATAACAAACCTCACTGATGGATGACCGAGGGCATCTCCTCAATCCACGCTGCTGGGAGGACTCGGCAACTTTAAACTGGTGGTGGTTTCTCATCACTGGAAACTGTCCACACCTTCTGCCCTATCCAGTGAGATGTATAAAGACAGTTACACCATCAAAACTACAACAATCCTTATTTCTAATTATCATCATCTGATTGAGTGATCATCTTTACACTGTGACAGACAAACTCGGCTGCTGGGCTGCTCGTGTTTGAGGAGCCACAGCATGATGCTATCCACCTGGCCACTTTACGCAGTGCTGCAGAGAAACAGAGTAAAACAGGCAGAGATGATTATTCTATCTGTTTGTATCATCAGCCACATTTTCAGCAAGTACAATAATTATTATCAGTGTCTGATCTTATTAAAATGTGTCAAATATCAAATGAGAGATGAGATATTTTCAAAACTTTAACATCAGGTTTCTGATCCTCACCGGCTCAGGTGAATAGCTCCTTCAGTCGGAGGTTTTTAAAGTTTCCACCTCGTCTTCATCGATCCACACTGTAAACTCAACATTTGTGACTTAAGCCCTGTACAGACTTTGGAGAACGCCGTTATTGTAAAGTTGCATTGTATTGTATACCACTGTACATGTGAATGTAAATACACTTGTGCTTTTTTCTATTCTAAATAAAGGATATGATCTGATATTACACAGTGTGATTTTGGTTTGTGATGTCTTATCGCCGTAATATGTGCTTCTGAAAAACTGCTGCATCCAGTAATTATGAAGTTAGAGAAGGAAACATAACAAATCCTGATAACAGACTGATATTCATACATTTGCTGATAGTGCAGCTCCAAGTTGAGTTAATCTGATCATGTTGTCCTCTTCATGTGTTTACTTGAGAACTAAATAGAGGTTTTATTTAAGATGATATAACACATTTAAACTCTAACTTTACAAATTTTCTCAAGCTGAAATCCAGATAATAAAGTTATTTTCAGGCTTTAACTCTTTATATAAAACTTCTATCCACTTTATAAATGATCTGTTCTGTTGTGCACGATAGGGGTTTGTGAGCTGTGGAGAGTTTTGTTCATAGAGAAATCTCCTACTACTGAGTCCCAATTGTAAATTAACATTTTGAGAATAATTTGTACTGTTTCTTGTTGTATATACGTGCAATTGATGAATCAGAGTAATAATTCCATCAATTTTCAAAGCTGTCTTTCCCAGAATCAAATCAATACTTTCTTTTATTTGCATAGTCAGTATTCACATATCACATTTTGCCTCATAGGGCTCAACAACCTGTACAAGGAGCGACACCCTCTGCCTTGTTACAGCAGCAAAGGGGACAGTCAGAAAGAGACACCAGAAAAGTAATAATAAGTGAACAGGTAATACTTTCTACTAATGCAATGAAATATAAAAACAATTTAAAAATACAAATAGAATATAATATACTATAAGAGATAGTCTTGTTGTCCTTGTGACATACAGGCCTGTCTGTCTCACACATTGTTTGACGCTGTGTCATCAGATGTGAGCTGTGGGTGTGTGTATGTGTTTGTGTGTGTGTGTGTATGTGTGCGTGTGTGTGTGTGTGTGCGTGTGTGTGTGTGTGTGTGTGCGTGTGTGTGTGTGTGTGTGTGCGTGTGCGTGTGTGTGTGTGTGTGTTTGTGGGAGGGAGAGACTCTAAAAAGAAGTCAAACAGGTCGGACTGATCTCCAAACAATGGCTGCCAACAGGATCTGTGCCTCTGGAAACTTTGTAGGCTGGGGATTTTAAGTCTTTTAATCTGGCCTGGGAATCTTTTCGGTTTTTCAAACCCCGGTGACGGTGCCACAGGTCGTTTAAACTACAGTTAAACTACAGGAGAGGAAGAGGAAGAGAGAGTGAGAATCCAGGTATGGCTCAGCAAGCCACAACATGACCGGCAGTGAATTCCTTCTGCGTGTGAGATGAGGTGAATGAGCGGGGGAGAGTTTCACAATTTAAGAACAAATGTGATTTTGTTCTGTGAATTAAGAGAAACCTATTCTTCAGGTGTTTTTTGTGTCTTGCGATGCCGCTGGCTCTGTGTCGCCCAGGACTGCTGCTCAGCTTCATCACTGTCTGCTCCTGTCTGGGTGAGATGACTGTGTGCTGCCGCTCGTCAAGTCATTGAATGGAGACCTGTCTCTGAAACTCACCGTGCTGCTCCACTCCTCTGTCCACAGACCCAGACTGTGTCCTCGGCATAGTCGGCCGGCCGGTGTTCCTGCCCTGCCTCCACCCCAACATATCCGCCTCTGTGAATGTGTCCATCGAGTGGAGGAGAGGGGACGAGGTGGTGCTCAGATCGGACTGGGGAGAGGACGGACAGTGGGACAGACGGAGCACTGACAGCGCTGCGATCTCTGCTGACGCTGCCCTGACCGGAAACCTGTCCCTGCTGCTGCCATCAGTGGATCCCAAAGAGGACAACACCTACTTTAGACTGTTCATCCTCTCAGAGGGGAATCAAAGTGCAGCCGTGTGCACTGTGTGTCTCTCAACAGCAGGTCAGTGCTGGATAGATTGGGAAATAGAAAGATAGATAAACAGACAGTCTTTTTAAAATTAAAATCATAACTAAACATATTGTGCATAGTTAAAGTGTGTTTCGTGGGAGACGGTGGAAGTAGTCAACACATTTACAGTTGTGATACCAGAGAAATATGAAACTTAAGTGATTAAGAAACATACTTCAGACCAAACGTGTGAATGAACTGACAGGAAGATATCTGAGGGGTGTTGGAAGAAAGTAACTGAGTGTCTGATGGCTGTCTGCAGCCAGTTTCAGTCCCCCAGTGCTGGAGAGGGAGGAGGCAGCGCAGGGAGAGGAGATAGCCTTCTGGTGTCACTCCACTGGTGGTTTCCCTGAACCTGCCATCTACTGGCTCATCAACGACACAGAGAAGCCCCCTGAAGGGTCAGTGAGGACCCTGACCACGTCACTCCCTGACTCCAACCTCTACAACATCACCAGCCATCTGACGGTCAACATTTCCAAGGACTCCAGCGTGTCGTGCATGATAGAGAACCAGTCCATGAACCAGAACTTAACCTCCACCAGCTGTGAGTAACTGATCGATCAGTCAGATTTGATTTGCAAAGTCCATATTCACCAATCACAATTTGCCTGATAGGGCTGGACAAGGTGAGACATCCTCTGTCCTTAACCTTCTTTGAACATACACATCTCAGAGAGCGTCACATATGAAGGATCTGTCTCATGTGACAGAGCACATAAAAAATAACAATATTTACAACATTCATTAGAAAAGACTTAACATAAATGGAGAGGTGTATCAATGTTTAAAGTTTTTATACAGAAGAAAACGTCTGACAGAGATGAAGGGCGTAGTAATAATAGAGGTATATGGCCAGTAATGGTAGAATATGTGAGTAGGTGAATTGTTTATCTAAACAACCTAGTTGTGATCATAATCCAAGATCCACGACCAAGATCCACCATGTGTTCACAGCCACCATCCTTGATCTGCATGATTAAGCACAAGGACTCTGGGCGAGGAAACAAGTCAGTAACATGTGTTAATGAGACATTAATGAGAGGAAGAGGAAGAGGAGGAAAGACAAGCTACGTGTGTCATGTGTCCCAACAATCAACATTTGCTGCTTGTGTGTTACTTCTTGCGAAATTCAACTTCGGTGAACTTTGACCTGCGTATGCTTTGCATTCATGTATGTGTGACTGTAGCCCGACTAGGAGCTGGTCCAAGCGCACCTGAACCAGCTCTCACTATAAGCTTTATCAAAAAGAAAGGTTTTTTGAGCAGAATCTTAAATGTAGAGAGGGTGTCGACTTCCAGAACTGAAATTGGGAGATGATTCACCGGGACAGGAGCTTGATAGCTGAAAGCTCTGGCTCCTACTCTACTTATCGAGACTCAAGCGACGACATGTAAGCCTGAATTCGGGGAGTAAAGTGTTCTAGTGGTGAAATGCTACTATGAGCTGATAACTCAGCAGTGAGGCCATAAACACTGCAGTAAGCATCTCCTTGTTTCCTCTTCTCTGTGGTTCTCGTTGTGATCAGATGGCGTGAAGAGGGCCCCGCTGAACAAGCGAGCGTCAGACGCCATGTGGATCTTCAGCACCGCTCTCTGTGTGGTGGTGGGGATCATGGTGGCAGTGGGAGTGGTCTATCAGATCCACCTGGACAGGACAAGCAAGCGGAAGAAGAAGGAGTTCCGTAAACATCAGCTGAGCAAAGGTAGGGATCATCTGCTGGTGACGTGTTGCTACCTGATCTTCTCATTTTAAATGTGGTTTCACAAGTGGACTTATGGGGATATGAGCAAACTCTACTGAGTGAAAAATGGCTGCTGGGTTGAGACCTACATAATTCATGAACTGAGCATATGTGTGCAACAATATGTTGGTTGTGTTTTGTGTAAACATCCTTGATACATTACCTGCAGTGCACCAATAGAAACAGGATACAGCGACACTATGGTCCTCACTCATCAAAGGCCTTTCACTTTGCCATTAGAAGAATTGAGCTTATTTGTCAAATTTTAATCTAAAGTGAGATTTACAGGGTGGCATGTCTGACTTCACACAGATGACTGCTTGTAGTAAACATGTACATTTGTGACGCCTCCACCACTCGATTATGTCAATTACAAGCAAAGATAGATTTACTTTTTTAGAGACAGGGAGATGAAAGTTTCTGTTTCGTCACAGGGAACAATAGAGAGAAAAGTTAGAAAAATGTAAACACATAATTTTGCGTAACTAAAGAATCTAGCAAACCTTCATTATAAATATTAGTGTTTCCCATCTTTCCCAAAGAGCGGCTATAAGAAAAGAAAGTATTTTGATTCTTAAATCGAAACTCTCTGCTGGTTGACCTAGAGCACAGTTTCTGTTTTGGAGACTTTTCTTGGTCATGAAAATGGCACTTAATACTTAACTCTATAATGATAATCATTCACAGAGGTGGAACATGAGCTCCAGTGTACTGTGCTTTTTGTGATTACTAAAAAACCTGAATGAATGTTTGTTGTCTCCAGCTTACGACAGACATCAGAACGGGGAGGAGACAGAGGTCATGAAGCCAGCGTCCATAGAGACTGATGTTTAAAATCCTCCTAAAGTGGGAGGGCAACAGAGCACTGATTTGTACATGTTTGTTGTGTGTGTGTGTGTGTGTGTGTGTGTGTGTGTGTGTGTGTGTGTGTGTGTGTGTGTGTGTGTGTGTGTGTGTGTGTGTGTGTGTGTGTGTGTGTGTGTGTGTGTGTGTGTGTGTGTGTGTGTGTGTGTGTGTTTTAACTCCTTAGGACCTTTTCCAGCATTCACACTTGTCAGGACCAGTAGACCTCATGTCCTTAGATTTTGGTTAAAGTTAGGGACATGAGATGTGACAGCGTGTGAATGTATGTGTGTGTGCGTGTAAACTGATCATGTAGATATTAGTAAAGTTCCTCAGCTCATCTCACGTCTTTACTATCTGTAACCCGGTTTCATGTTTCCTGAGAAGTTGTTGTTTTTCAAGATTTATTAAAGATTCACAATCTCAAACCTGATGCTCTCAAATTTCGCCTCACAGATGTATTCATGTTTTTTCCTCATGACAGAAAATGACACTTCGAGTCTCTAAAGATCACCAAAAATGGTTCATGAATTGAAACTGATAAAAGATGAAAGAATACAGACTAAATAATAGGATAAATATAATTCCAGTGCAATACACTGATATTAAAATGGCTGCAATCTATCAAGAATTTTACTGACAAAAATGCCAATGGTACCATTACAAATAATCTGAGGCAGATGAAACAAGGTTTTGACATTAGATCATCAGTTACCAGGAACTATATAGGACCTAACTACTCACCAAAACTTTCATAAAATTGCTATTGATCGACTTATTTCAGTTGACATTACAAAAAATGTTATCACAAGTCCATCTTTAAGAGGCCGGCAGGATTACTGCGCTGAAATCATTGGGAATCAATCAATCGGTTTTCGTCCCAGCTGCATTTCCTGAGTAACTGGAGGAAGACGACGGGTCACATCAGAAGTCTGATCCCCGGTTTGCATTCGGTGTCTTCAGACCGGATTTCTTGAGGTCGCTGCGTTCAGCTCGATCCCTCCTGCACAGACGACACTGTGTAGAGGTCACTGCGACGCTGGACCGTGACCGGGATCTGCTGCCGGATGTCGGCCAAATACTGCAGGTCTGGGGAAAGGTGACACAAGTTTAATGGAGACTCACTATGTAAAGAGAGGTGGAAACAATAGTGTGCTGTTGTAATACATCTGCTCTGCATGTAAAACTTTTGTGGAGCAAAAGTCTGCAGCTGTGTCATCAGGCTGTTTGTCTCAGTCTGTTATTTAGCAGGATTGCACAAAATCTACCGAACAGATTAGCACAAAAATGTCTCATGTTAAGAGGACAGTTGTACATGAGTGTATGAAATTGGTTGCAGATCCAAATAAAAATCTGGATCTACTGAATATAAATGTGAGGGAGCTGTTGGGGCTTGGTGGAGGCACGTGCTCTCTGAGTGACCCCAGCATCAGCTTCTGGTCACACATACACACACACGTATCCAGGGAGAACCCTCGCCTCTGAACGCAGAGGTCAACTTTGCTGAACTTTGACCAGCGATGTCAACTTTGAATGTGATATGTGTGACCAGGCACTTACTCCCACAGTCAGATCAAAGATGTTTCACACACAATGCATGACATGACCAGCTAGATGGGCGGCTGTGGCTGAGGGATAGAGTGGTAGTACGATCCCCAGTCTGACCCATCTGCATGCCGAAGTGTCCTTGGGCAAGATGCTGAACCCTGAATGGCCCCTCATAGAATAACTAAGTGCTGCAAATAGATGCACTGTATGAATGTGTGTGTGAATTGGTGAATGTAAAACTGTACTGTAAAGTGCTTTGAGTGGTCAAGACTAGAAAAGCGCTATATATAAATACAAAACCAACCAAAACCATAGATGATGGCATGATGAGTCTGTCAGAGGTATTGTGCCAACACCACCACAAAGTGGTGAGATGCTTCCCTGCCTTATCATTAAGATATCATCATCATCATCATCATCCTCATCGTGCAGATCGTAAACAAAAGACGTAGCGACTGTGAGTTTGATTGTTTCTTCTGCATTTATAGTTCTACTGATCACCAGATGCCCACTGCTCTTCCACTCACCTATATCAGCATAAATCACCCCCTCCTCGGCTCCGGCCTTAGATATAACTTCTCCCCTGTGATGACAGGTTGAAAAAAATAAATCACAAAGCTGCAACATCTCAAAATACCAGGTGGGATGTAGTTGGTTATTATGGGAGAAGGAGAGACATGATGGTGGAGCTTGAAAGTCATAGTAAAAGACATTTACCACTGTGTTTAAGTACCATTTGAGGTTCCTGAGTATTTACACTTGATGCCAGTTTACTTCACTGCATCTTAAAAGGGAAATGTTGTAGCTTTTACTCCGCTCTAAGTATTTCACAGGTAGTTTACTAAACAACAGCTGCTTTCAGACATGCGTTCTCCAGACATTCTGCGGGGGGGCTGTAAAAACGCCAAGTAAAACTCTGGATAATGTCCAATGAGCCGATGTGAGAACACAGCAGGAGATCCTCCAGAGGGGGATGAAGTTTCGGTCACAAACGTAAAACACACTGAGGGAAATGTCAAGAGAATGTTTAGTGATCAGAGCCGGCCTGGTGTCTATGTAGTGTAAACAAAAACATTACATCCTGCCTCCGCCTGGGGCACCACCCCTCACCTTAATGCTCCCCCAGTGGCTTCTACATGTGTTGCACAACCTTTTCATCCTGGTATTTGCATTCCCCATTAGTTTTTTTTCCCAGTTTTGAGTCAGTCGAGTGTGGGTGGACTCATTTGGCTCATTTAGACATTATCCAGAGTTAGACGAGGGCGCAGGCTGGACAAACTCCGGATAAATTCTGGGTAAAATACTCACACGTTAATATATTCTCAGAAATAATGGAGTAATATTTCACATTTTAAATGACAGTTTTTCTGAATCATGAATACTTATTCTCTCACAGTCACTTCCTCTCTCACACACACACACACTTGACCCTGTCCATCACAGCTCCCTCACTACTACTTATTCTACGCCTCTGTTCTTTCCTCTCTTACTTATGACGTCACATCACACGAGCACACATCTTCCCCTGTTTCTCACCATGGGTTTACAACAGTGCTGTGACCCCAGGCCACGTAGGAAGCGGTCTCATCTCTGGCAGGTGATGCTGTGGCCACGTACACTTGGTTATCTACGGCCCTGCATGGGACACAACAAGGTTACAGCAGTGCCAGTCGTGGTATCATTGACAGATCAGCACACGGGTAAAGGGATATTGACAGCTCGTATGATGCACATGTGCAATGCAGGACATTTTTATATTGTGGAAAACTTCTTTGTTTTTGTAATTTAATTAAAAAAGTGAAAGTTTCATATATTTCAGATATTACTTGAAAGTAAAATATACGAAGCCATTTTAGTTTCTATTTCGATGATTATGGCTCACAGCTCGAATTAAAAATACTAAAATGTTTAGGATTTATTTAATTTTCACTTGCCATACACCCCGAAAAATATCAAACTTTTTTTTGATATTCAAATTGGCCGACATGCTCCTTTATTATATAATTTTTAAGATTTTGTTGCAGACTGGGATTTAGATTTATTTTGTTGGATTTATTTAACCTTCAGTCAAATTTCATGATCGTGGGTGTACTGCTGTTCACATTTTGCTGCCTTATTTTTTAAGACACAGGTTTTACAGGAATACATTAGTTTCGAAGAGCAAATATCCAGTGTACTTTCACTGAAAGGGTTTTGGGTGGTGACTGGGAGTGTGAGCCTGACCTCCCCCTCTGCAGGAGCTCCCAGTGCGCTGGACCAGTCGTCATGTTGAAGGCTCCGGGGTAGACGAGCAGCTGGCAGCCTGATGACAGCAGGACACACTCACTTAGCTAAATAACACAACACTGAACTCGTGACATACGAGCTGTCACTTCAGCCACTCACCCTCCCGGCTGTAGAGCTGCGCCAGCTCTGCGAACCTGATGTCGTAGCAAATCCCCACGCCAACTTTACAGAACGCTGCAGGGCGTAACACAGAGAAAGCAAACGCATCAAAGTGACGCTCATCCAGCTGCAGGGAAGGAAGCCGCAGTCAGCAGGTGTCACTCACGCGTCTCAAACATTGACAAACTGTTGCCTGGACTCAGCGTCTCCGACTCCTGGAAGCGAATCTTTCCCGGAACGTCGATGTCGAACAGGTGAATCTTGACAGAGAGAAAACGTTGACAGATGAAGATGATATTGTTGATGTCCTGCTATAATCTCACTTAGAGGTCAATAAGAAGTTTAACTAAAGGATTGTGTTCAATGCACACACACCTTTCTGTGTTTGAGAATCATCTCTCCATCAGGACCGAACACTGTGCAGCTGTTGTACAACTTCCCTCCATCCTCCTCAGGGATGGAGCCTGAGGAACACACACTCACATGGTTCATTCGAGTACACTACATCACACACTCCCTCCTTCACGATGCCACAATCATCTCACCTGTGTTGATGCTCTGAACTTCTTCAGAAATATTCCTTGTAATTAGTGAGTCCTCCTTAAACGTTTCTATAATATACTGTCACTTTTTATTGTTTGTGTGCTTAGAAACAGTCTATGGTGCAGAGTGAAGTTAGAAAACTGTGTGTTCATCCCACCTGGTTTATCAGCAGTGAAGTTATTAATGTTTACTTGTGTGGTTCTTGTATAAATTTGAATGATTTACTCAACTGGTGTTATCTTTTTCATACTTTACATATTTCCGAGGTCTGTTAAACAATCGACACAATCTCCAGACCCAAGTTGACAACTTTTAAAAATAAAAGCCAGGTAATTCGGCTAAATTTAAACAAGCGTTTTACTTTGAAGACAACTTCCAAATGTTTTTACCATGAGATCAGTTCCTGAGCTATGTGTCTGAGTTGCAGTTCAATATGGTGAAATAAAAAAATAAATAAATCGGAATGATCTGGTTTATCCAAGGACATAGAAGAAGACATGTTTAACTTGGTCCCGCCCCCACTGACTGCGACAGAGCGCTGGTCGCCTGTTTCTTCAAAGTTCATCAATATCAAACAAACGCAATTCTTGCAAAGTTTGCGAGATATACGTTCCACATACAGACTGACAGACATTTGTGAAATTGGTAGACGGATAATTTGTTTATTTTCAATCCCAGAAACAAAGCTAGAACACATGCTCACACTATAATACTGTAATATTAATATTTTGTACAGGAGAAAGGCTTCTTGTTAGAACAACACATTCAAAGGCATATTTACATTGACTCCTTAATGGACTGCAGTTTGTTTGATCAGTACAGTTACATGTGGCTCCTTACCTCCCACCAGATACACCTTGTTCTCCTTGGCTGCCTCTGACAGCACCTGGGTGGACTCTCCTGGGATCCTCTCAGCATACGAAGAGAAGAAGCTGGTTCCATACGGAGAATTGAAGCATTCCTGTGTTTATGACCAATGAGAGAGCGGTTTAAAAGCAAGAAGTGAGATGTGACTTGAATCTAGGACGCAGATTGTCATGTGGAGTTTGATATTTGATACCACTTGTCTGAAAAGGGGAACAGGGACAGAGAGGGCGTCCTCCTCCGACCAGGAGTGTTCAGTTGGTGCAAGCCACAGACTGGGAAATGCGTTTGGATGTCGGCCAGCAGCTTATAGTCCCATCACACATTGTTACCACCACTTTAAGACCAGTTCTGATACTCTGGTTCAACACCCTGGGGTATACTGGCATCTGAGGAAAAACAAGGCTGGGAAACAATATCTGCCCAGACAAAGTTTTGCTGCAGGGTTTTTGTTGCAACAGCCGCCATCATGTTGCTCTGAGATCTGGGGATCCATGGACCAGTCCTGTGCCAGACCATAAAGGAAACATCACAGGCTGCAGGGCTCTGCAGCCAATGGCTATGGATCAGGAGGAAGGATCCCAACTGGGCTCCAAGATGTTAGGGACACACAGCATTTCTGACCAGGCTGTGGTGGGCCTGACCTAGAAGAGGGGTCTCTTGTGATTAAAAGCCGAAACACCCGATGACGCCAAGGTAAACATCTGAAGATGTGAACCAATCATCTGCTGGTGGTTGGCAGGCTATCATCACCCTGGTGCTGACCCTCAATTAAACAAGGGATATTCTCCATCTTGTCCAAAGATTAGATCAAAACCTTGAGAAGTTTGATCTTTATAGTTTTTTGGTTGATGCTAAGATACCATTGAGTTATCTGATTTCTTACAATGAATGGTGCTCTTAAATAAATACATGTGTGGATTGATCATCATATTCATTTTATATTATTACTCTACTATATTAACTACTCTCTCATTACTGTTTGAATGTTGCATGGACCGGACGAACACTTTAACTGCGCAGTCCGCTGTGAAGCAGCCTCCTCCTCCTCCTGCTCACCGGCAGCAGCACCACCTGACTGCCCCGACCCGCCGCCTCCTTCACCAGCCTCCGGGCTCTGCTCAGGTTGTCCGCCTTCACACCGCTCACCTGCAGCTGCACCACCGCCAGACGGAACTCTGACAAACACAGAACCACCGGGAGAGAGTCACAGCGACAACACATCAGTCCACCAGCTTTACTCTAGGTTAGTATGACTCTTAGCTTCAGATAAAGTAAAACACACATCATAGCTCGCAGTGGAGAACTTACTGGACATTGCTCTGGTTAATCCTGACATGAGAGCACAGGAGATCTGTCTAATTCCACAGTTCACTCCTGTTAAACATTCATGAGCAGGAATGACATGTGCTTCCGGGTGGCTCTTTGCTTTTCAAAATAAGATTCTGCAGTAAGTCTACGCCTTCGGGGAGGTGTTGTAAATCAAAAACAACAGAACAAGACGGTGAAAATAAACACGTGAAGGTTTTATTTGTTTATTTTTCCTCTTTCAACTAAATCTTTCACAAAAATTTGAATTAATAGTGTTCAGACGTTTTAATTTGAAGTGTTATGACGCAGTTAGGTCAGCAGGGGTGTGTGTTCTGCTGCCAATCCAGTATCAGCAAATAAAACTAAACATACCAGTAACACAACAACGTATGAATGAGTGGCTCCACTGGTGCAGTCGAATAATCTCCATTTATTAAAAACAGCAACGCTTAGAAAAAGATAGCAGTACAGTAAGGTGCCAGTTATATCTGAGACATGTTGCATCTCAACTACTGGTTGACATCCTTTGCCAGTGATGTCAAGAGTCAAGACTCTGAAGGATGTTCCAGTTAACAGATAACCGAAAAGTATCACAAAATTACAAAGTACAACACAATGCATGGGTTACACAGGAATGCTCTGAAGGGCCGCAGAGAAGAATGATAAGATTTAGGAATTTTTTAATTCAAGTTTTTGCATCTTGCTGCCCATTTTTAAATGTGCCACGTTTTAGCCCATTATGATTCCTCCTCTCCTGACTGAAATTTGAAGTGGAGCTTGTCAGGAAGGTCCTGCATCACTTTAGAGGCTTTGACACCTGAAACGCAGGATGCCCAGGCAACTAGACAAATGAACTGGTGAGCTAGCCGTAGCGAGGGGAAGTCTGAAGGTGAGTTTAAGATTAGAGGGGACGCAGCGATACGCTGATATGCTACCACTGCTGGTACCAATATTACACATCACAGGCATGAGCCCAAGGCAACAGTGGCGAGCAAACTGGAGCTGTTGAGTTTCAACTAATACAGTGGACGAGACGGGCTGATCTTAATTAGCGTCAAAGCACAGTCCTCGATGTAGTGACGTTTTCTCTCTGAACAGGTGCTGCTTCTGTTACAGCGTCATTATCAAAAAACAATTCCACCTAAGCATCTTTAGTGGGAAAATCATTCAGTCTGAATGGGATGGGAAAACACTGAGGTGCTCGGCCTTTAAAACAATCACTGAACCTCCTGTTGATGCAGTCCAGAGGAATGTGAGCAATACTTTAGGAGAGCTACATCAGACTGCTATGAGATGAGGTTAAGTCATTACTGTGTGGAGAAGCAGAGATTAATGAGGTGCCAGAAACTCAGTGAAAGGCTCAAGTGTCACTCTAGAGAGAAGGGGAACTTCAAACTCTGAGCCGGTTTAGAAGGTTCACTGCACATTCTAACTATCAGGTAATGCTTTCAGAGCAACATTGAAACGGTCTGTGCTGATATAGAGCAGTTTACATAATATATATATGTATATATATACACACATCACATTTTCAAACAGCCTCAAATAGTATACATTTGAGGAGCCTGTTGGAAAAGAAAAGTTGACAAAAACAGGTGTTATGGTGAGAAAACCTGACTCATGTGCCTGCAATGCCTTTTATGGGGGGATGTGGATCTTTAGGTTTGCCGACCCATGCTCACTTCTTGAACAAAACCAGGATCCTTAAATCTACTTGACACATCCGAAAAGTTAGTTAAGAGACATGACTGACCTGCGATACCGTTCACTACAAAAAGGAGAGTGAGACTCGAGATGCTCAAGTCCAAAGAAAAAGTCAGTCGGGTAATGATTGAACAGGTTTGCCGCTGGTCAGTCGCTCAGTACGCTACATTAAGGCCAGAGGGAAATTGACAGGGTGGAATTGCACTGAAATCCCATGTTTTGTCAAGAGTAAAGTAAAACATACACTTGAACCAATAGATTTTTTTTAAATTAGTGTAAGATAATGGTTTGAGGACTGCAGAGCACCTAAGTATTTGCACACACATTCTGTCCCACAGGTCTGCAGTCAGTGGTGAGCTCCCCCGTCCCAAACACAGACACACAGGGCTGTTCAGTCATCACTGCACTGCATCTGTCAAGGAGGGAGGACAGCCGAGGGGGAGCGGGACAAACGGGGGCAGACGGTGACTCTTCTTTACAGTCTGCGTCACGGCTGGCCGTCGAGAACCCCTCCATCGTGACACCATCATCTCTGTTTACGAGCTTTCCAGAGCATCTAGCACTTTCATGATCTGCTGCTTGATGACTTTGGTGGCGTCGCCTGCGTTTGGTATCAAGTATCTAAGAGAAGGATGTGAAAGTAGATCAGTTAAGAGGAAAAAGCGTGTTTCATGCAACAAAAACAATAATAGATAACAATTATTTATATATATTTATATAAAGAGCTTCGTAGAGATCAGATGTCAAATCTGAAGATAATTAATGTAGGTCTAACTCAGCCTGTGGCTCTTTTTATCAGGGCAATCTGCAAATGCCTTTAATAAAGTTGTTAATTGAAGAAAATATTAATTTAACACATTTAGAAAAAAGTACTCAACCTCCTGTCATGCTGATGTTAAGTGAGAGGATTGATACCACTCACTTCTGTACACTTATTAAGACTGGAATGAACCTGTTGCTTAGCTAAGATGGATACAGTAAGTAGCTCCCCATTAACCAAACTATTTGTGATTTTTACACCCGTGTTTACGTACACATGTAAACCTTGAAATGACAATGTTGTCTCCTTAGGTCTCCAGTTTTTATGCTAAGCTAAGGTGTTGCGGGACCCAGGTCCATATTTAGGGCACGGACAACAAAGTGTTGTCTGTGTTCTTATCAATGCATCAAATATCTGCATAGGCTCATTTGATGTCCCCTCCCACTTATCATGTTGTTGTTATGCATTTTTCATAGAAAATAGAACATATCAAGTGTAACTCTTAAATAACATTGAATTATTTGAGACAAGAGAACTCTGAAAGATTACCAAATAAAATCAGGTGATAAGTGTCCTGTATAGGTAATACAGACTAAGAAGTTCATCACTGCTTTAAAGACACACGCAATCACACTTGTTTCTCATCAGCTGGATGTCTGATGTGAAATCTGCTTCTGTGAACAAGCACCTCTCAACTGCTGATATCTCCACTCCAGCTGAGTTGTTGCTGCCAAACTTGAAGGTGATCAGTTCGGGGTGCTTCTTTTTGGATGTGATCTTCACCACAGAGTTCAGTGCTTGTCTGGATTGGATGTAGGCGAAGCCTTTCCTTGAGGCGATCTCCCTCAGGCAGTACATGTGAGTTGCTGTGATCAACAAGTGGCTGGAAACACAAAAGAACAGTGTGAGGGTTAAGATTCATGGATTCCTGAATTATAATGCATCTGGTAAATCTATTTTGAATGAAGTGTGCAATAGTCATGTTTTAATTTGCTAATGCTTCTGGACCCATCATCAGTGATGTTCCTGAATACTTCAGGTGTTTCAGGTTTTTCAGTATCAAACTGAAACAGTATCTTCCAGGCGACCCAGCTAAACCTGATCAGACCCCATCCTGTCCAGATGGGTAGCTAGCTACCTTGCACCCCATGTTTCTTCTCTTTTGAGCCACAGCCATCTTGAGGCTTTCTCCGGCACTTGCCCAGCAAACTGAGTGCTTTGGACAAGGATCGAGCTGCAAAACCCTGCATGGCACTGTTACTGACAGACACCTTGCCCTCAATCCAGTTTGTTGACATCCGCTGACCAGTCCCCCGCTTCCCCTAAAGGCCTCTTCCAAGTGCTCATAAGGTACTGTTGGCTGGTCTCATAGTGGAGGTAACAATGTGATGGGGGAACTTAAGTTGCCTCTCAATGTCCAACACTAGCTGCCAATCAGCCAGGATGCCTGCAGATGGTCTTGCTCTGATAAAAGTGATTGCTTGCTTGGTGGGGTTGGATTGTTTAGCACATTCAAAGCCTGCACCGATTGCTTAAGCGATGGCCTTCAGGATCTGGTCATGCCTGCATCGGTACTGTACCTCGCCTAATGCCTTTAAGCAGCTGCTCAGAATGTGCTCCATGTGCTTCATCATTTGCTTGCTCAATACAAATCCAGCCGTGGAGGATGGGTGTAGGCGTCACAAGAGGAGTATTTGATCACGTTATCAGTCATTCATACATTCGACTCACCTCGGGAACATGTGGCCAGTTTCTTTCACCTCATTACATGGAATGTGATGCTTTACATCTGGTTTGTTCATCCAGGTCTGAATGTTGACAATCTCCTTCCTGTCATCGTCTGACATGGACGAGCTGTCAATCTCATCTGCACAGACAAAAGATGGAGTTTTTTCATTTTTTTCAAAAAATAATAACTCCCACATTATTTGAATATTATTAATCTCGAGGGTTCAGCTCTTTTAAATTTTCATTGAGAGTTTACCTGTGTCATACTCCTCTTCATCACCAATACTGAACACGGGTTTAACACCTCGGTAAGGTTTGCCGACACGGTCGCTGCTGCTCACGTGCCTGGAGACGAAGTAACAAGAAACAGGGGAACTTAGAGCCTTACATCAGAACTAAGACATAAAGTCACATCAATGCCTGGGATGGAAAGTGACATAAAGTACACATAACAGCAGGGTTGACCACACAAATAGCAATGGCATGAAGATCTCCAGGCTGCAGTTAACACTCTTAGCCCTCTACTGCCTTGTGTTATGCTGCTGAAAACAAAGAAAGAGGTTAAGAGATGTTTCTACTGGACACCAGGAGTTAGAAATTAGTTCCTGAATGATATTCAGGGCTATTAAAAATCAATAAAACCTAGTAATTATTTCTGTGGTGCATTTAAATTTTTCTTTAATAGCCCCGGCTATCATCTAAGAGAACAATGAGATGGAAAGACAGACTGTTAAGTGCATCTCGTAGCAAACAGCATTGAGGCTGAGGTTCTCCCTTAACACCTCAGTTATTCGCACTAGAAAGAGACAGTGAGTTGTGGGTATAAATATGAGTCAATGCATCCTGAAAGGGCACAGCAGCTTCATCAGTGCCACCTTGAGAGCAGTGCTACATGTTAGTGAAAGCATGAGGACAGATCTGTAGGAACATCTTGTGCACAGCTTGCCCACGCTGTATGGGAATGTGTCGTTGGCAGAGATGCTGGTGCTAGGCATGCGTTATTGTGAAACAAGGTAAGTGTCCTACACCCTTCACGGACCGGTACGGGCCTACAGCTAGTGGGCATGCTGGTGACAAACGACTCGATGTCAGGGAGCTCTTACCGATCTGGAATCACCTTCTCTGGCCAAGGCAGATTAAAAGACATTCTAGCATGGAATAAGGCACAAGGTTTGGTAAACTTAAGTTAAAACACAACCAAATAGCAAAACTTGATGTGAGCTACACTCGTAACAATGACCTCATTTAAAGTAGTCTGCTCACTGTCAGTCCAGTGTGCAGATTGTGAAAGGCAGCAATGGTTTGTGAAGAAAAAAAAGTGTTTACTAACTATACCTTTCATTTTGTTTGGAAATTTCTGTGATGTAGCAGTGCTTTGTGGTATATTACCATGGAGGGGAAGTGGGACCTCACCTGTCTACAGGGGTAGAAGTATTTTCAATGAAGCTGATCATCTTCTCCTTCACGTTTACCGACTTGGACTTGAGAGCAAATGTCATCTTGTTGACCAGGGACTTCACTCCTTTGCTGTCTCCAGGGCTGCTGAGAGACTCTCCCTGTATTCCCAGAAGAAGAAAAGAACACAGGTAAAGATATATTTAAAATGCCCATGTTTGCATATCTGTAAACAACTATAGAAACAAGAGGGGGTGGTCAAAATACAACAGAAAAAATATACAACACAATCCTGAGAGAAACTAATTAAGCAAAATGTCCTCTTGTAATGCATCAACTTACCTCCACCTTATCCTTACACTTGTGTATTTATAAAAGAAATATACCCACTCTCCTGTTTGGCCTATTATTTAATATAATGTAATTTTGTTAACTCTGACACCACCGTCGTTTCAACATCTCTGGCGACTTACATCAGCAGAGCTGAGGCTGCTGTGAGACCCTGATGTGCTGACAATCCAGTGGAGGTATGAAGAGTCCAGGCCTTCCACAGTAATGTCAACCAGATGCTGCTGAAGAGCTGAAATCACACAGATCTGAGTTTAGAATCCTTACCCATATCTTGTATCTATATGTATCTTTATTACATATACATCTCCCATACATGTCCTTACCCATAAAACCTCCTTTAGTGATGCAGACATATTCTTTGTTTTTCTGCAAGAGAATACAAAGATGTTAGATCGTGCAAAATAATGACATTTAAGGAAATTGGGCAAAGATGATTGTTTCCACACAGACAGCAAAACAAAGGTCTATGAAGACTTTCATTATTTTTCTCTTTTTTGTCCAGTTGATCTTCTTTCCCTGTCTTTCAACATCCCTCACCTGCAGGAAATGGGCCAACACCATGTTCATGTACATGTCCTCCTCCTCCCTCCCACTGCCCATGAAGCACAGGTGCTCTCCGCTGGCGATGGAACCAGACTCTAAAGACTGCTTCTGAGCATCCAGCAGGGATTTCACAGAGAGAGCAAACTCAGACGGATTCTGGAGCATCTGTGGGATGACAGCACAAATGGATTACTTCACATACATATTTCCTATAGATTTTCATACAGAATCAATATTGTTAATCTCTCACCAGGTCAGAGTCCAGGTGGAAGGCCGTGGATAGATGCCCGGCATTGTACTGCTCTGCAGGCCGACAGTCCACCACAAAGAACCGCACACCATCCTGAAGGTAAACCCATTAATATCACATCACACATCATATTCTCTTTCTAGCTTATCACATGGCAGAGCTTCAAGTGTTAATAACCTCCTTGTTGGTTTAAAGGAGTGAAAAGTAACCTGGGAGTGTTACTGACCTCCTGAAGCTGGTTGGCCTGCAGGATTTCAGGGACAGACACAGGGAGACACAGGGCCTGACTCAGGTCTGTGTCCTCCTCTTTCAGAGCCACCAGGCTGCTACCAAACAGATTCTGATTCATCTGCCAGGGCACAAACAGAAAAGATAGCAAACAATGAATTCTCTTGTGCAGCCTCAGTCACCTCTTTGTTAAATTTGTCATCACAATCCTGAATCGTATGAACACTTATCTCTGTGAATCCAAACCAAGATTCTCTATTTGTACATAGCACCTTACCTTTCTGAGCGACAATGGAGTCTTGCTCTGATAATACTGAGCCAGAGAAAACAAATCTTCAACGTCTTCAGATTCCAGGAGCGAAGGAAACGCTTCAAGCATTTCTGTGACAGAAAAGGCCTCGTTCATTCTAACTGTTTTAACAAGACACAGAGCAAATCCAGAAATAATAAAACAGGAAGCAAAACTTACTGATGATTTCCTCTTTGCCGTCTCCTTCTTGTGTAAGGATGCTCTCTCTGAAGGTTAATCAAACAAAGACAAATCAAATATAACTCTTAAGTTCCTGAGTATGATCGTGTTTTTGTAGTTTTAATAGAAGTTGCCTACTTGGCATTGACGAGCATAACTAGCATGATGAAGAAGATGAGGAAGGGGTCAGCCTGCTGGATGTAGATGTCCCACAATGCCTGGGTAACATCAGGAAGGCAGTGACTGGAAAATATACTACCCAGCTACAGAGAAAAGACAAAGACCCCCGGTTCAGACAGGACTACATTATATAATCTGTCTTAATCACAGGAAACAGCCTGTGACATGAATTGTGAAGAAAAACTCACTAACCCAGTTGATGGCGTAGGAGTCAGGGGTGATCTTTTTGGTGTCCAAGAAAGAGCAGAGCTCAGGCTCATGGTACTGCAGCAGTAGTCTGAACAGGTGGAAGGGTCGACCGTTTGGCACACAGTCCCTGAAACAAGCATGTTATCCAGATATTAGAGTTAAAGTTTATGGCTCTATGTGAGTGGGATGAAAAGTGGGGACAACAATGTCCAGATGATTCACCTGGGGATGTATTTGTTCATAACAGCATAGAAGCAGTTGTAGAGGTCGCTGCGGGGAAGCATAAGCCCCAGCAGTGGTTTGAGCAGGTGTGGCCAGCTCAGCTCTGGAGTGAAGGTGATGTTGCGGGATTTGCAGTAGAAAGTGATGACTGACTCAACATCAGACACCATGTCACTGCTCTCCTCCTCCGATAATCCCAGCTGATCTACACATGGAGACAGAGGAAGGTATTATTTGTGCTAGTTTTTTAACATCTTTTACATATGCATGTCACACGTTGTACAGTAAAAAAAACAATTTTACATAATTTTTAAAATACACTTGAAAAGAGCACTTGTTTCTGTAAAACTTGTCTTTCTGAGACTATTTCTAATAAGAGGTTTTCTATTTTAAGCTATATGAGATCCTGTTGTCAAGGGCAGACAAAAAAGAAGTATCTTCTTTAGATACCAACAGACTGCATGAATGAGGAAATGTATCTATCTAATGAGTCGACTTGAGATACATACTTATCAGAAGCTGTAAACTTTAACATGTGGGTGTTTTGTTATCTAGGTTACATACAACAATGAAAAGCCTCCTGAAAAAATTATCTTTATTGACGTTTATAAATATTCCTTTGACATTTCCTGCTTAGACAGCTGACCAGTTTTAAACTATGAGATTATCATTATTAAGTTACTGTTCACCACCTACAGTAAACCATCTTGGTTTTTTATTCAAGCATTTCATAAGTAAAATACCCATCTACAAACAGACTAAGGATGTAGGAGCAGAATATTGTAATTACTGTGCATGTAGATCAGAAACTGCGAAATGTATTTTCGCAGTTTTTGATCTACTCGTCCCTCTCGTACACACAGGTTCCACCAAATAGAGGTGCGAAGCATTCTTTAGTTTCTGTTTGTAACATTTAGGGTAAACCATCATTAAAGCAATACAGACATTACTCATTGTATAATCAATACTATTTTGCACTTTGTCATTGTCAAACCTTATAGTTTTCATACATGATGACTGATACTTTGTATTTTAAAGGGGATTCACATCCCTGACCTGCACAAACTACAAACAACTAAGTACATTCTGTTCACGTTTGGGCACTGATTAAGTACTTTCACTACAGCAGTTCCAAAGATCATCATTGTTTCAAAGAATTAAAGACACATGCATTTACTCACCAATAAGCTGTTGACTTCGATTATGAATGGGTGTCTGTTCTGGTAAATCCAAGACGCCATCCCAGGGAGACAGACTGTCTCCTTTTCCAGAGACATTGAGAGCGATCTGATCAACACAAAACAAAGAAGTCACAGCTGAACATGCAAACAATGAGTGAGAAAGAGACAACTGATAATTACATTTCGACTGCTTCGGCACTAATGAAAACCACATCTACTAAGATGTAACAGTAGAGTTTGGTAATAAATGCTTATTAAAATCCAACAACTGCAATCCCAGCAATGAACTCACTCTTTACCAGATGATCATGATAATAATCTGCTAACAATCCAAGAGTTAGTCTGGTGTATTACTTTACATGTTCAAATAAAAGGAAAATGTTGCAGATTCAACAGGTTCACAAAGATCGAAATGTATTCTTGGCAACTGAGTTTATACTGACTCAACATAAATCAGGATTACATTTTGTCCACAACAACATAACTAATGATGTAGAATCTTTTTTAATTGGGTAGTTCAAATTATGTTGATTAATTGTATCCACACAATATGGCCATAACTTGTGTCAACCAGCAAGTAAAAAGATGATTGTGTAATGAAAATCATTGATTTATCGTATCCGAGCAAATACAACTCACTCTTAAATTAATAGTAAAAAAAGCTGCATGGTATTTTAAATTATGAAAATTATATATTAACACTATATACAACCGATTTTTTCGTTACATAAAAAAATGGAATAGTATTAATGAACCGATAAAATTGTCAACAGTCGAAACAAACCAGTATTAACTGCTCAAAGAACCTTTCAGCATTTGTGCACATGTTTCAGTGTTAAATTTGTTGTAGGTATGTGGTTTCAGACAGAGCCTGTCATGTGGGTGTGTCCGCCATGCACAAAATGCTGGTCTTTCCAGTCTGTTGACATCTGCCTCACATGAGATACTGTCACCGTCAGAGCATGTAGACTATTAATAGAAGCATTACTGATTCCTAGTCATACAGACAAACATACCATCTCTAGCTTTATAAGTTGTAAACTACAGTAATGGTCACATTGTAAGTGTTCTTCACCTTCCACATCTTGGCTCTGTGTTGGGCTGAATGTTCCTGCACCTGGGCGATGCCCCTCTCCATCTCCATGTCAGAACCACCGGAATCCAGAGCATCGGCTAGATCCTGGTCCCTGAGGCAGCAAAGAAAGCAGACAATATTTAAACCCTTTCCACAAAGTCTCCATGAAATAAAGTAGATTTTTATCAGGTAAAAATTATTAGATTTTCCTTTTCTGGTATCATGTCATCTCAAAATGCTGGGTAATGTATAAATGTTTCTCTCTGTCACTGTAATAATAACTTTTTTAGATCACATAAATGTATACTGGGGCTGAAACGACACAAAGTTTAATAACTTAAATATTCAACTCAAAATGAGAAAATAAAAACCTCCAGGTAGACAGTTCTTTTAATGAGGAGGTTTGCTGTCGTTCTCCAGGTAGTATTACTGTTAATGAAATATATGGAGTTTTCAGTCACATGGTAGACACAACAAACCATTTAAACCGTTTCAGTGTACTCATAACTTCTGATCTGTACTTGGAATTACAATTACACTTCATACAAACAAAACGTGATAAATACATAAATATAGGTTATAGTTTTGATAATTCCCCCAAACATTTATACCTTGGGCCTTTCATTACATTACACTGTGGAATGTGCAGGACACTGGACTATTTAACAGGTGGTCGAGTAGAAACATGGGGGAATCTTTATTATGATGATACTTCTTATGTCCACACTAATCCAGACATGTCTTAACAGCTCCTCACATGTCTGACAGGTCTAGACCGTAAATTACACTATGTTATATGAAGATATTTGAAAGCGTCACATGAGTACAGCGCACCGAAGCTAGCTGAGGTGAGGGGCCGCGGGTCGGTTCGTTTAAAGCCGAGCAAGTCAACTCACACCGGCTATCAAGCTAGTTAAGGTTAGCTTACTGGTCGACACACTTCACATGTGGACTTGTGAAATGAGAAAGAATTGATGAAACGATACCTATTTATACTGATATGTTCCGAAGCTGCTTATGAATCTTAACCCGTCTTAGAGCCTCGGCTGTTTAACACAACCAACTTAGCTAATTATCATTAGCTGGCTAGCTGCCGACCAGTAACGGTACCAAAGCGAGGAGCATCCATCGTCAGCGGAGCAGACACACACGTTTAGCTGCTCCTAACGATACAAAATCAGATAAACACAACACTGGAGTTTGACAATTAAAATAACGTCTCTGTTCACGTCAGTCCGACACGAATGGGCTCACCAGCTGCCGTGAAGCGCTTCCTCCGCGGCGTCCGCCATTGTTGTGTTGACGGAGACACGTCAAGTGCCGTAAACAGGGCCGGAGTGTCGCAAAGCGCTGTCACTGATGAGGTCCCCCCCCCCCCCCCATCTTCATCATCATCATCATCTTCATCATCATCATCATCATCTTCATCTTCTTCATCATCATCTTTTTCTTCCCCTGTTGACCGCTGACAAGAGGGCTTGGGCTTTCTCCACCCTATAATTTATACATTTAGAAAATGCTAATACAAAGGAATATGGGAGATGTTAAAGTTCAGAATGTTGTTTTCTTACAGTGATAATCAAATTCAGGGTAAACCTTGTGAATTAATATATATTAATATATATATATTAATTCTATTATCATTGACCTTTGGGCTTTAGAAAATGCTTGATCCACACTTGACAGAAACTGTTGTTGCGTTGTCATTGATGAATGAGTCCATGAGGTTGTTTATTGAAGGCGGTGAATCGTCATCGTTGACAGATATAACAAAGATGTCAACACTGACATATCATGTGAGAATGACCTGGTTCAGTTAATTTCAGTGTGTCTTCATCTTTAGATTTTTAACAATGAAATATATGAAACTAACTTATTTTAGTCGCAGCATGCACAACACCAGGACCTGAAACCAAAGCAGCTGCATGAATCTCCAACATCACAGATTCTTTCACAACCTTTAAAAAAAAAAAAAGTCATTCTGATGTCTGAAAAAAAAGTTTCAATACAGATGGGCCTACCTGTAGAAGTCATCTTCCTCGTTACACTTAACATTAAATCAATTGAATGTATTCTAATGTTTAATATCCACTGAGGGTTTGTATGACTATTAAATTAGATTAAACAGAGAAGTCAAACGTGTCTATCACAAACCAGCTGTTATATTCTTAGCCTGTAGGTGGCAGCATCTCATTTGTACTCTTGGTTTCACCATCCATTCATAAATGTGGCACCAGGGTGGCACTGGTTATGACAAGTCAAACAATAACTGAGAGCCTCTGTTCATGGACAATCTCCAGCCCGTTGAACATTTGAATCAGTTTATGATTCAATTCAGCTCTGACTGTCAAAGATCACCGGCACCAAAGCCCACAAAAGCAAGAACATTGAGAAAAGATTCGAAAGACAAGTTTTCTCACTGACTCACAGAGGACAAGAGTTGTCAGTGTGTTGAAATCGAGCAGTAATTACAACACTAAACAGTAAAGCAGAAGAAACAGAGGTGAAATTCATTCCAGGAATTATAACTTTATTAGGATTCATATTGTCTTTCACTTTGGTCACCATATATATCACTGATTCTCTATCAAACAGACAGAATGTACTGGATGCTTGCAGATTAACCGCTTCAGGTTACAACCATTTCCCCAATTTTGAGAAAGATGACTTAGGTTGAGAAGTCCTCACCAGCTGCACCTGGGATGCATGATTTGGTTCTTTGGCATTACCACACATTTAATGAAATGTAGCCATTACTGCTGCTTAATGAATGAAGGTCACAGACAACAGGAGTGATTAAATTTTCTAGAAATTGAAAATGCTCCTCACATACACACAGTCAGCTCTTGTGGCAACATTTAGCTTTTCGTAGTGCACAGATGCGACTTGAGAACCAAATCATACACTGAACCAACAGTTCCTCAGGGCTGCATGCAGGCTGGAAAAACAACATGTGGGCTGTAACAAGATCATTTGAAAAGGAGAGAAAAATAAATCGAATCACCACGACGGGTTTATCCTGTCAAAAGATGAAACTCCATGAAAATAAACCTTTCACAATAAAATAAAAAAAAGTCCTGTTTCTCAATTGAGGTGATCTAGGAAAAAAACATTGACTCACCAATCCCTTTTGAAATCTGACACCAGAGGAAGTTAAAAAATAACTTCCACAAAAAACTAGTTTGTTAGGGTTTTCTAATCCAAAGTGTTTTGCCCAAAGTATCTTATAGACGGCGTTTTCATAGTGTTCAAGACAGCACGAGCATTGCATTTACATTTATTAATAAAGTGAACATGCTGCACAAAGTATATAAAAATGAAAACAGGCAATCCCATCATTAAAAAAAATAAAACAAACAAAAAATGCACTTGCTAAACTAAGCGCTCTGTTACCTCACATCTATGGGATCAATTCCAAACACAGACATTACACGTTTGACTATAATTTTAATCTTGCATTCAGAGCTGATGATGTAAGTTACAATATGGAAGTAGCTGGACAAAAACACTTTAGTTCAGCATAAATTAATAAGTGAACAGTCCATTAGAACTATATAAAGCTCTCACAGTATTTTCTGTAGATTTGTGTCAGACGCCTCGACGTCATTAATCGGTTCAACAGACTGCACACATTTCAATTCTCCTACATTTTACACAGTTACCACTAATTTAGACAGGCATACATGGCCAATCATGTAGGTTTTTCTCTCTAGAGGACACAGATATTCTCTCCTATTATTTCTCTGAGGAATAAAAAGGATTTATGTTGGTGTTCTGGTTGAATTAAGTGCCAGCAAAGGACTGTGCTGGTTTAGACCACCCCCCTCAGCCACCCCAACCCACCAAGTATACCAGAGGCCTGTATCCGAGTATACCAGAGGCCTGTATCCCAGCCTTGCCATGATAGGGAATAGAAATCCTTATTTTCCATCATAACAAACCCTTTTGATGTGATGTAAACACTGTTTATATGCAGGGCTCTTCCTTGCTTCTCATATACTAGCACCCTTTTTTTTGTTTTTTGTTTTATTTTTACAGATCAAAGTTACTCCGAATGTTGCATTTTAACACAGTTAGGGTTAAGCAATGAAGACTGAGATTGGCGATCAATTGGAAGAGATGTTACAGTGTTGGAGGTTTCAGCCCATACTTCCTGGCCACTTCTGTCTGGGCGTACGCTGCATCACATAATGAGTACAAATGAGCCATCTCCATCTCGGACTTGGCTAGATTAATGGCCTTGTTGAACATTTCTATCGCCTTGTCCAGATTCCCCCTGAAAAGATAATCCTCTGGTTACTTCAAGCAATTCAAGACGACGTGTAATCATGACTGGTTTGAATTAAATAGTTACATCTCACCTTTGCACTTCAATGGTTCCCATAGTTTCATAGGCAAAGTCGCACTTGTTGTCAATTTCAATGGCCTTACTGATAAGATCCAGACCCAGGTCAAGGTCTTGTTTCCACTGAAGCTGTAACAACCTTGAAAAAATACATTTAACTATTACCAACATGTCCCATCGACACAAGTCAGTTGAATTATGAATGAACTGTGACATAACGAGGGGAAAATAAATGCCTACCCCTTGTGGACATATGTGGTAGCGTTGTCCGGCTCGAGTTCGATACACTTGTCATACATCTCGTCTGCTTTTCCAAACTGCTGCTGATCAGTCAATGCCTGATAAGAACACAACGCAATATTTAGAGTTGTATGTTCACACTGACAACATCAACAAGGTATAAAAGCTATTTCTACCTGGATTTTCCTTAAAAATCCAGGTCGACTTCATACCTGAGCATAGAGAGCGTAGCCTTCTGCACACTTAGGGAACCTCCTGATAACATCCTCAAAGCCGTCCATGGCTGTCTGTACTTGTGAGGGGTTGCTTCCAGTATAAGCTTGTCTGTACTGGGAAACACCAGACCAAAAGAAACTCATCAGCCAAGATAACATTTTGAATGCTTGATACATGTATAAGGGACAAAATCTGAATAAAGGGTAAACGTATTTATATTATTTCAGGCAAGTTTGATTTTTTTGTTAGGAACTTACAAGAGCAAAGCATTTCTGTGCCTGGGCCAGAGCAGAGTCAGGTCTGAGCAGGATGCACTCGTCAAAGTCTCCCACTGCCTCGTCCACCTGGTCCAACAGGATCTTCAGCTGAGAGGAAATACATGGCACACTTATGAAGTATAACATATTCATGACCACTGTTATTTTTGCTCTATTGCAGAGGCAATGCAAACTTTAGGGTAATGGTTGCCAAACAGATGTTCAAGATACCAATTCGACCTCTTACCTGACCCCTGTGGTGATACACATCAGGGTTGCGTGTATCAATCTCAGCTGCCATGTTAAAGTCCTCTGTAGAGAGCATAGGCTGCTGCTGCTGCATGTACATACTTCCACGCTTAATCAGCGCGTTGGCTCGTAGCTGTGAAGATCAAAGAACAGAGAGAAAACCAGTCAAGCTGGAGCTCTCCAAGTCCTCAGTAAACGATATCTGTTTATGTAAATAAATTAGTAGATCAACCGTGAGGACGTAGTTATAACTTGCTTTCATAAAAAGTTAGCAGTAAGCGGGGATGTTTCTCACAGTGTATTCTGTCTTTAGTTTCAGAGGCAGTTTGTTTCACAAATGAAATTTCCAGGAACTTAATGTGATATTCAATGATTAGTATTTATCAAACTGTGAGAATTTGTGTCTTACACGGAGCATTTTCTTAAAATTTCCAAATCGTAAGATTTATCTGCACATCCAGAAGAACCTTTTGAGATAGCAGGCTATAAATTAGAATGTTGTTGTGCCTTTCAATGGTATTAAACAGCTCTCGTAGTAGCTGGATGGCATTGATGTCTCATCTAAGAGCAGGTTTATTAAATCAGCAGTCCTCACCTTCACATTGGCGTCCTGCATGTTGATTACCCTATCCAAATCAGGTTGAGCAGCAGTAGCATTACCAATGAGCAGAAAGAAAGTGGCTCGCAGCAGCAGGGCCTCGGCAGTGTATCGACCACCTGACTCAATCTCCTTGGTGCATTCGCTGATGATTTTGTCATAGTTCTCCTCTTCCATGTACTGCTTCGCCTTCAGATATCCAGAGCTAAAGAGGTGGAGGGAAAAACAGATAAGGAATTGTTACATCTTAAACTACACCTAATCTAAAAAAAAAATCTATGAAATTGCCTGTGTATAATAATGAAGAATTAAGATTATTTATGTCATCCCTGACCTTAACTTTAGGATGGATACAGTTATTTGTTATTATTGGTGGAGGTATGCATTCTCCAAACACCATTCTAGTTACCAATAAAGTAAATGTCCTCTGACCTCTCAGTGACCTCAGCTGCCTCGCCCTCTTTGTCCTTGTCTTCATCTTTCTTCTCTCCCTTCTGCAGGGGCTGCGAGATGATGTCATCAGTGAACGAACTAAAGTAGGACTTGATGAACTGAGGAGAAGGCATCATCGGCTCACGGTTCTACAGAAGAGGGATTTTAAAACCATAAACTTATTGTGTCAAATCAGGGGAATAAAATAAAGAGAAATGTTTCTACAAGTGGATAAATACCTTGTACTTGTCCTTTGCCTTCTCTTTCCCCAGATGCTTCAGCACTTTGTCTGCTAGCAGCATGCTCTGCTGGTTCTGGAAGGCCTCAAGAATACACACGGCTGTGACATCTGGGGGGGAACAAAACCGACCGGCATAAGAATCACACATTCTTTGGGGTGAAATTTGAACATACACGTTATTTTAAGAAAGATAAGTGTCTCACCCTCTAAGCACTCCTTCTTGTTCTCTTGTTTTTCCAGAGCCTTGGCCCTCCTGAACAGAGCCTTGATGTAGCGGGGATTTAGCCCCACGGCCTGAGAGCAGTCCTCTATTACTTCTGTCCACTTACTCTGAAACAACAGTTATACACTAATTATCTTCTACACAATATCTGTATCTGATTCTGCAATGGTCCAGAGCTCTGGCTAATAGCCAGAGAAGGTGTATAGGTGCAGTGGAAACAGATATGTAATTTCTTAATTTTACTACATTCATATGTAAAAGAAATTGCTTGATAATTAACAGCTCGCTTCCTCACTGTGACTAAAGCTTGTGCTTTACAGTACTTGAGGGCAGACTCATAATCGTAAACATTTACAAAAAAGGGAGGTTGAAGGCATGCTAGAAACATTTTAACACACTGATTTTCGTCCAAGGCAAGTGCAAAGAAAAATACTGTTATACTTGAATCTGAAAACCAATATATAAAACTTTTTTGTAAACTAGAACAGTTTCCATATACACAATACAATAGTTCTTGAATACACAAATTCATCTATGTTTTGATATACATTTTGACCTTCAGTCAAACATCAAGGGGGAAAGATTTGAAAATGTTAATGATTTGCAACACTTTAACCAAACCCATGAAAGTAACAGCTGTTTTGTGCAGAGGAATGTCATCCCTTCAAGGTTTAAGTTGTGAGAAGAGGATCCTTCATTATTCACTGAATCCATTTCAGGTAGATATTAAATCAAAAACATTGAACAACATGGTTCATTCTACAAGAACCTCAACCCAGTGAACAGCTATTCAGGAAAGGATTAAGTGCGCCATAAATGAAACATACAAGACACTTGCAGGTGTACTCTAAAAACACTTTGCTTACGGAGAAAGGCTGTAGCTTCCTGCAAAATAACCAACAGACAATCGAAGCCAGGCAGACGACAAACCTCCTCAAAAAGGGAATGACATAAAATCTGTGAAATTTACTTTTTCATTACTCTTGATAAAGATATCTGTAATTGTGGGGGTCTTTCATTTGAACAACAATTTCAGCACAGAATAAAAGAAGGCGGTGCCAACCTGCTGTTCGTAGGCTGCTGCTCTGTTCTGGTAAAATGTTGATAAATCAGTCTTCTGCTCTGTGGGACAGAGGGCAATGGCCTCGGTGTAGCACTGGATGGCGTTCTCGTACTTTGAAGCCTTGAAGTACTTGTTGCCCTTGTTCTTTGCTGCTTGGGCCCGATCCAAAGGGCTCTGAACAAGAGAAAGAGAGAGAGATATCAAGTATTAAAGAGTTAAAAATACTTTTCTACTTAACAGTTATCACTCTGCATCTTATACTACAATAAGCTTTTAAATTAACTGTTCATAGGATTGAATGCCATTAAAGTGACAATCCAAAACTGCAAATAACCCATATGCAAAGTAATAAAGATGTAAATTAACTACAATGAATCAAACATTCATCGATGTGCATAGATCCAAGTGCAAGTTTCAAAAGTTATCCTATTGAGTAATAATAAAGGAAATTCCACTGACATTATCAAACACTGAACGGCACACAAAACATTATGAACTTGAACCATTTGATAAAATGCATGTTTGAGCAGGGAAATAGTTGATAGAAACCACACTGGTAACCTGCTACGCCAACATCGCTTCCCAGTACGTGCTTTGGGTGTGCCTTAATAAATTCAATTAATTATTATGTCAGCACAATGCTGGTTTACTAATGGTAACACTTCATACCTCCCCACATAGCCATGTAGCTACGTTTCTACTTAATCCACAAATGTGTCTGTATATGAAATCCATATCTCGCAAACCGTTCATTGTATTGCCTTCACGCTCAGTATGTTTATTCTTAATGGACCAAGGAAAAGCAGTGTGAATTTGGTGAGATTTGGAAACATCCAATATAAATAAAATTTGAATTAAGAGGCGACCAGCGCTCTGTAGCAGTCAGTGGCGGCTGGCCTTAACAGGCAGAGTCTGTGGACAGAGGTGAACAGCTCTTCTTCTACTTCCTTAGATACAGCAGACGCTGGCAACAGGAAGCCCAAGGGCCATAACTGTCCCATCAGCACTAACATCCATCCCATCAGATCATTTGAGGATAATTTATATTCCACCATATCAAAATGACAGATATTTACTGGTGTCATGGGTTCTGAGCTCGGTCATGGCATCGATAGTCATTCAATTACTCTTGGGCAAGTTGTCTTAAAAGAAAGAGCACTGCTTTCGTTTTATTGCTGCAATGCTTTATACAGAGCAGGATTACAGAGTTTCTATTTGAAAGAGATGGGAACCTGGGTCTGAAGATTATGTCAGGTGCTTAACAGACCTCTGAAGTACTGGACATGCAATGTTTGACGAAATAACTGCAGTTAAGTAAACCATTCAAACGTATACATAAACCACCAGTGTAAACAGTAATCAAGCTAAGTCTGTTTCAATTTATGAAAAACATTGACAATAAAATCCGTCCAAAAAGAAAGAAAGCTGCAACTAGCATCATCACAAGCCAAGCAAATAGAAGGAACTGTACTACTCAATACAACACAGTTCATGAAATGAATCCTGACCGTTTTCAAATGTCAGTGGGGATTCAATTACCTAATGACCGACAGGACAGTCCTCGTGTTTTCAAGAATGAATCTCATAACAGTAATGTGATCTGTCAACTACTTAATCTTGCTCTCTGCCATGTGGAGGCCTTCCAAACCAGGAACATCAGCAGACGAGCACACAAAATATAACAGACACCTTTGGTTGAAAATACACAGGTGAGCTCTGCCGCTAAAAGTAAGGCTGGGTAAATGTTTCATCATAATTCTGGCCTGGTGGACTCTGAGCTGTAAATATGATCTTTCAACGAGTAATCTTCTCTGTGCAGATTAAATATTGTTCGTTACTGACGCATGACAGCGCAAAGTGAAAGTAATGGCAGCCACTCGTAGTGGCAGTATAGTAAACCTGCCTCTGTTCGAAATGACAGCCCTACGGCGCATTTGACTTTCCGAAAAGATAGTTAGCCCGTCGTGGAACATATGCTAATAACAACGCTAGTTTAACACGCGTCATTTGGTTGCCACATGTTAACCGCATGATTAACCAGCTGATTCCAATGTGGTGTTAAATGTTAATACAGTCCCGCAGTTCACAATGCTAACATAGCTCCCGTGAAAACATTAGCGTAAGAGGCAGCTAGCCAGCAGCTAACAGGCTAATTCACCACGGACGAGCCAGTAGCCATCGCGGTGGCAGTCGGCCTCGCCGTGGAACTAGCTGTCAGTGCTGCGGGTGGGTAACGTTAGGTGTCCTTGACTGTGGCGTTACGGTCATGACAGGTGTTCAGGCTAAACCGTCACGCTAATGCGGTGACCGCTATGTTAGCAGCGGAGGCTCGAGCAGTCTCCAGGCAACGGGGACGTTACCATGTCCTCCAGCTCCCGGTTCGCTCGCGCTGCGCCGTCTTGGCCCTGCACGGGACTGGCGCTGCCCTCTGGTGTCTTCCGCTCCTCGGTGCCTTTCGGCTCCTTCGTCCTGCCGCGCTTCCAGAGATAAAGCGCCCCCGCTCCCAGCACAATGGGAGTCCCGATCAGCAGGGCCAGCTGCCAGCGGGGAAGTCCTGTCCCGGCATGCGGCTCCACCGGCTTAGAAGCAGCCATGATCTACAACCGAGCACTGGTTAGCCACTAGCCCGTCAGGAACAGCAGGAGACAGCGTGAGCTGCGCACACTTCTTCTTCTTCCCCTGAGCCGAGAGGACACAGCGAGGAATCATGGGATATTGGCGGACAAGCCACGGGGCTGTGTGTAGTTGTAGTCCCACCTTGAGGTTTTGTAGTCCAAACATCACCTCAGAGAAACACAGAGGTCAGAGAACTAATGTTCGAGCGACGGCATTTCATTTAGTGCAATGATGCCCTGTAGATAAACAATATTCACAAAAAAATAGGTGTGTATTTTTTTAATTGTTCTACACAAGAGTGGTTTAAAGGCATAAATAATAAGATCTGTCATGTCTAGAAATAAACCAGTAGAACTTTCTAAGATTTACAATGTGATTTGTAGTCAATTGATTAAGCATCAATTCTATTAGAAATATATTTTTCCTGTTTTACACGTGAGACGACTTAATTGCCACTATAATGATAAAACTTTATTCGATACATTACTTTTCAATATAAAGCACAAAGTGCTGAAAAGCAGAAAACAGATGCTTGAAATACAGAGAGAAGTAAATAAACAATAATGGTTATACTTGAGATAAAATAACTATTATTTCCCGGCACCCGAGGTGAATTTATTCTTTTGTGTTTTTTGTGATGTCAGTGGTAGAATTAATGTTTTAACTTTCGCAATTTTTTAACTTTTGAAGAGACTTTAAATATGAAAAACTGCAGCCACCAGGTGGCATCGCTGCTGATTCTGTCAGTGAACCTGCGCTCTTGCCCACTCTTGTATGTACATAAATATAGAGTTGGTTTAAAAAAAATATGTATATACCTCTTGACATGTGCCTTTTTGTGTAGAATACTTCCAGCTTCCACCACCAGGAAATTGTGTGATGCATCTAATTTACTTCAATAGTCAAGGCTATTTTCTCTTCAGATTGTGTGTTGATTTTCAACCCCAACACCATCCCACTTCATTTTATCCTGATCAATGTGGATTTATCTTATGAGTTTGACTGAGACTGTGCGTGTGAATCACAGTGTGTTTGTATCTCCACTCTGTCCCATTTCAGTGGTGGTCTGTCTGGACCTTAATTTGCACCCGGGGCCATCTGTCCTCACACAGGGACCAGCACTGAACAGTTTTCAAAGTCAACTATATATATTTGCTTAGAGGAAAGTCTCTGTGAGGAAGAGCCCTGTCCTTATGAGACACAGACCTTTGATAGGACGACTATTCCCTCATGAACTGTTCTAAGATTCAAGCGCATGTTGAAAGTTATGCTGCAACTTGTAACCTATTCACGCAGTCAGGTAACTATTCTTTCATTCTGCTCTTGTAGTTGTTAAAAGTAAAAAAAAGTTTCCTTACTTATATTTCATACTAAATTATATGTAAAATATGTGACATGTTTCGATCTGTCCACATTGAGCAGTTTAACACATGTTGCAGTTGCTTGTTTTGAAAAGCCATAAAATCAATTTCTCAAAACTACAACACGTGATGAGACACAATAACCTTGTACAGTGGACGTGCTAACTAACCTGCAGTAACCCGGCAGATGTTGTTGCTTCACAAAGGGGAAAAAGTGCTAGTGATGGAGGTTATAATAAGGATGTCTGAGCTTTTGACTATTCCTAACCCCGTCTTTGTTATTCCTGTAATATGCACCTGCTTTTGTTAGCACAGCCGGGCTTAGTGTTAGGCCCTGCCACTAGATGATTGGTAACCATGGCCACGGAGATGTGTGTATGCTCCTGTAATGCTGGAAAATGTTTTGACAAAGTTAGCAGGTACTTTGAAAATGTAAATCTGTACACATCACCTGTCATATATGTAGAACATTATTCCAGTTTGTTTATTAAAACTTGTTAACAGGCATATCGGAATCTATACAGTTGATAGGTCTGGGTTCTGGGAAATATTTTTTTTAATATTTATTTACACACTAAAATCCAGTGTTTATACAAAATGATTAAGGAGATCTTTTAAAACACATGTCAGAATAAAAATTACATGGAATCAATTGATTACTAGAGTATTCTCCTGTAATTGATACATTTTGGATTATTTGAATGAAAGATTTGTATGATCTAAGCCTGTCCGAGGTGCACCCTGTCTCTTGAACTTGCATAATCTAGAATCATGCATGTATGTCAAAGTGTAATTACTGCTTTTATTTGATTATTTTTACAAATATTCATGGTCATTTGTGAGCAGATGTGACATGAATTGGCTCCATTATGTGGAAAAGTGACAGATTAGTGTAATCTTGTTCTCAGTTGAGGTTTGCGGCGACATGACAAAGCAGCATGTATCTCATTACAGTGTGTGTCTGTATTAGAGCTCATCTGTGAGACTCATTTCTCTGAGCTAATTAGCAGAACTTGAATCCTTTCAGTTTGTGAAGGTCTAAAGGAAAAATGTTTTCATGTTCAAGTGTAAAATTGTAACTCCCTTAAGATTCCATTGCTTTGCACATTGTCTGCTGCACTTCAAAACGTTTAACTCAAGCGTTTTTCAGGGATTATTTAATATTTACTTTATTCATTCAAACATTATAATTATTTTTATAATTGATAAAAACTAAGTGTTTTAATAGTTACATAACAAAATGTAATAAATAGTAGAACCAGACGAGTCAGACGAGTTGGATAACAGGATTTTGCAACTTTCAATAGCATCTTCAGCACAGCTTTTATATGATATTCTTGTTTCTCTCACAGTGCACTCTCCTCACCTGTAATGAGCACCAGAAATAACTGGATTCTCTACTATGATTTGATTGTATGTTGCATATTTTATGTTACTAATTATATTTATTTATGACATTCAATTCTAGAATTAATAATGTGTTTTTATGTCAGATTTAATCTGTAAATGCAAAAAGTTTCCTTTGATGCAGCTGATGGAACTGATCACAGACACACAACAGGTTGCAAATGTAACCTTATGGACAAATAAGCATATGCTTACGATTTTGTACAAGTTTGTGCAGCTGTTGCTTTTCAACTTGTATTTCTCACATATTCATTTATTAAAAAGCTCTACTAAAAACAAAAACAAGAAAATATGATTCGACGTGCTCTCTCTCTGTCCTGTATTGCAAAAGCCTCGGGCTCACAGTGCACAGTGGTGGCCAGATGCATGCACTCCATAAATATTGACAGGTTTGATGTACTCAGCGAGTGGAAAGTATGGGGAAATTGGACTTTCAGATGTCTACCCCCAGGCCCATGACTGTAATGGAAATATTAAAAGCTGTGGTCACATCAGCCATCCAGTGCCAAAATACCATTCCTCCCTGCCTCCCTGTTTATTCCAATCACCCCCATTTTCCACTTTCTACAACTAACATCAAATAGATTACAGGGGATCCACTTATTTAAAGACCTGAGCAAAAGCTCTGCCATGTTTTTCTGGATCTTCCAAGAATAACACAACAACAGCGACTGCGCTTGAGGCACCAGAGGGATATAATTGAAGTGAGTTACCTTTGTAGTAGTTGAGCGGCCAGTGAGTTAGAAGCTTAGTAGGTCAGCTCTGTGTTGTCTTTACCCTGTGTACCACGCAGCTGGGATCACACACTCTCCTCTGCTGAACAGGGACGTGCTGCACAGAGACTCTCTTGTCCACCATGGCACTCAGGCTCCTGCCTGCATTTAGTATGGACAATGACGAGGACGACGATGGTAACTTTACAAAATGGATGAGTAGTTACTGGGGTCACGGAGCTGAGGGTGCACACTCCAGAGAAAGAAAACACAGCTTCAGAAGACCTGCAAGAGCACAAGGTGATCGAAGAGCATCACTCCCGACTCTGGTAAGGACAGACAGCATTTCACCGATACATGTGACTTTGTTCAATGTATTCACACAGACATAAACAGCAGACATACACTTTTCATTTTATTCAATGTCTTTTACAATGTCTGACCACATCATATTTTGTTTTTAAACTTATAGGTAAGGGGTAAATACCGTATCTTCTTTTAGTTGTTAAAATAAAAAAGCATGGAAAAAGTGGGTAAACGGTGTAATTAAAGACAAAGGTTGACTCATGAGAAGGCACGACTGTTTTATTGTATATTTTATGAGACAATGACATGGCAGGTCTGTTAATGTGTTTAGTAATACGATGTTCTCACATCGACTATATCACCTGATCCACAACTATATGATGTTTCCCCAGCACACAACAACACACACAGACACATACACACACACACACACACACACACACACACACACACACACACATACAAACACACACACACACGTAAGCACGCATTCACACTTGATGTGAAAACATACACTACAGTTGAAGAGCAGTGTGCATATGTGCAGTGATTAGACCATGGATGTTTACAAAATAAATGTTTAATCTGTATGCTTAAAATGAGCTGGTTAAGGGACAATCAATGTGTGTGTGTGTGCAGCTGAATTCATGTTTTCCTGTCAGTGGATATATTCTGAAATAAATTTAAAGAATGCAAAGCTTAAATTACCTGAGATAATGCTGATATACAAGTTTCTTGATGCATACATTTCCCTTGCATAGATTTATTCCATCTAACAATTTGAGTTGCCAAAAGTAGAATGTTAAATAGATTTTACTGCTGGTGCTGATAAAATATTTTCATATGATTAGAAATGTGCTTCTTTTCAATTTTTGAATCCTGAGTTATGTCCTTTAGGTGCCAAAGGTGTTACTGCTCAATAGTTAAAAATATTGTGAAACCTGATTATTCAGCAGATGCATATCAATGTCAGCATAAGAATTCAAAAACATGCTTCTCTTTTCTACTTCCGACAAGTTTTCACCCCTGTCTTTATGATTGTTTGTTGGTTCGCATCTTTCTTTGTCAGCAGGATAACGCAAAAATACAGAACAGATAACCTGGAAACTTGGTGGTAGGATGTGGTATGTGTCTGGGAAGAACAGTTTGGTGCAGATCTGCATTAGGGGCAGATCCAGGAATTGTTTCCCCTTGTTTTTTCATGGTTTCTCCAACTTTCCATGGAATAATTCATGAATCTTAATAAAAAGAATCAGGGACATTTAGGGAAGTTTATGAGTGTGAGCATTAGTAGATTGAATTTAAGCTTGATTGAGTTTTAAGGGGACTATTGGGCCTTGCCAGAGGTATTTGTTATGTTCTGGTTTGCCATCAGGATTTTGCAATAACCAATGATTTTAGATTTCCACGAATCTTGGCGGAGGGATGGGACATGGGCATAGAAAGAACCCAATTAAAATTTTGGCATGGATCCAGGCAAAGGTCAGATCCAGGAATGTTTTATCACTTTCTCTAACATGGCGAGATAAGGGGAGTTAGGAAGTTTTCACTTGATGCCTAGGAAATAAATCACTTGTCTTGATTGAAACAATCTGGCAAATTGGCAGTAAATCATCAATGAGGAGAACAGATCACAATATCCCCCCGATCCCTCAGCAACCCTGGTTTGCAACATATAAGGGAAACAATCCGATTATTGCTGTTATTTAAATATCAATAAAACTCAGTCGATACTATAATTAGGTGGGTGCTTGGCTAACATGTTACTTAAGGATATTAGCGAGTGTCTGATTAACGCCATTCACAGACAGAGGCTCAGCAGAGTTGTCTGTTCTCAGGACCTCTCAATGCATTTACAGCCGTAATAGGAAATGTGACACTGTTGCTTTACTTCCAGCTAGGTTGGCATCAATGTGGTGTTCAAAGTGAGATTGAGTTTTAATGACACTTGTCCATCAACACTCTGTATGATCCACAGTCCCAGTTAGACGCCATGAAGTTGAGCAGGCTCCACGCAGCGTCGATGGCGCCCTCTCCCAGCCACATCAAGACAAGAGAGGAGAAGGCGGAGGTCAGACTCCATCAGAGGGCTCGCCGGGCCTCCTCAGACGACAACAGTCGCCAAAAGAACGCCATCCCAGAGAACCGTATCAGCACCATCCCGGAGCTCACAGAGTCCTTCGAGAGGAGACTTTGTGTCCGTGATAAGAGGGCCGTGCCTCTGGTGAGCTGCAGCAGTACTCTGAGCCCCTACTGTGGTGCATGATCCATTTAACATCAGGTTAAATCAGGTTCGATCTCTGTCTTCCACTAACAGGGCATTACGAAGCTCTTAAAGATGAAAGAGCTCTTAGAGAGATTTAAAAGGTAGATAACTTAATGTGTTGACAGGATCACAGTCAGATTTCTCCTGCATGACATGTCCCAAAAGCTCATATTGATCGAATGTCTATCACCTATTTTGCATCATATATGTGTTCTACATATTTTTTTCATCAATTTGGTTTGTATTCTTTTGAGCTTGTAATCATGGTTTAGCTTTAAATATCTCTTTTATTATCAAAACTTAAGTTATGCATTTTCTCGTAACCATCAAACTCAAATGGCTGGAGTTAATTCACACAGTGATCTGATGTTGTATGGACAACAATGCACTTTCACAGCATTAATTATCCAAATATATGATATAAATAGCATTAAAACAACGTTACTGTAGTATTACAATTCATTTTGAGTCAAGGTTCTTTTCTTTTACAGAGCGGTGATGAGAGGTTGTGTCTGATCTGTCATGAGGATATGCGTACGAACAGAGGCTTACAAGAGCTGCACTGTACACACCGCTTCCACAAAGAGGTAAAGCATCCTCTGAGATTAATTGACTGCATGTGTTTCCCTCACCCTGACCTCCATTGCAGAGGCCTCATCACTTATTCCCTCAGGTCCCAGCATGTCAGATATCAGATAACCCTGGTGCATGAAGGCCGCTCACGTCCCGGACACGCATGATGTGAAGTGGAATGAAGAGTGAACACTGGGCGTTCGCCTGCATCAGCATGGGGCACACTTGCAGCTTTCTAGTGGTCAAAGATTCAAAGCTTACTGATTGTAATGTCTCTGTTTGGTGCGTGCCGCAGGCGGCTCGCAGGCTAGAGCAGTGTCGGCCCCACGGCAGCGGCCAAGAGGCAGCAGCTTCTCAGGTGAGGAGACTGTCGGACGAGAGGAGGAAGTCGGCAGACGGCCCAATCTACATGGAGAACGAGCAGCAGACAATCCGTCGTCAACTTTCCCTGCGGAGACATCGCTGATATTGTTCAGTGGAAGTAGGTGGAGAACAAGATGGAAGATGTGAACCAATGGCCTAATCATCAGGCTTATCTCCCTGTACCTTTACTACTGTATGGTGTGAGACTCTGGTGGTTCAGCTGATCAAGTCTCAGGGCCTTGACTTTGTCTGACCTGATCCTGTGAAGCTGCCCCATGGGCCCCATTGCTGTGTCTGCTGTCATTACGGCTCTTTCTCCCCAGTGTCAAAATCCAAAACAAGGCGGATTCAGAATATGTGAATGAAGCATAATAATTTGGTGGCATTTTTTGAATGTTTTATTGGAAAAACTTAAGTATTGGTTTCAGCCATGACACAGTTAGCTACTAGGGGACAATCGATCCGCTATCTTTCTGTATAACTCAACAGATGGTTTTATAACTACACAAGGAGGATGTTTTCAATATGGCAGAACCACAATAATTTCAATAGTGTACTGTAAGGGGTAAAACAAATCCTATAATATTCTATTTGGCATATTCAGTAGATGTTCATGGACAGTAGAGTCTGAAGACTTTTAGGAAGAAGTGCAATATTTTTTTGCCGTGTATTTTTGTGTTCAGTCCTAATTCGAATGTCAATAACTAACCAAAGAAATTAAAAATACTTTGGATTTTATCAGCTTTATAACCTTTTGAAAATCGTTTAAAAAACATGTGACATAGAGTCCTCACAGTTCAGGGTCAGGTCAGCGTCGAGCCTGCATGTAGTCAACACGTCAACACTTACTGTAGGTCAACAAGTTGGAAATCAATTTGGCTTCAATTGGTTTCAACAGATGCGACAATAATGTCCTTTAAAATGTGTTTCAGTGCATGGAGCAGTGGGTGTGGAAGAAACAGACGTGTCCTACATGTCGTGTCCATGTGTCAATGCCACAGCTCCTCTACTGGTCATCTTCCCGCACCAATGTCCCATGACGGTCCCTGCCATGAACGCATACCTGCATGAGACCCACTGACCCCATGACCTCCCCCCAGTCCTTCTGCTTAAACCTCTGGGATGAATAACTGCATGAGGGTTTCATTACATTAGTACTTTAAAGGGAAACTTATTTCAGTTCTTCTGTCAGGTGAGGCACTGGGCACTCTTTCAAAGTTAATAAAATTGTAATTTAAGCTAGACCTTTTATGATATAAATCTGAGAGGTTTGGTCTGTTTTTCCTCAATGTCTGGAGACATTCTGAACAATGTGTTGTATTTGTTTTAAGCTAAAATAATTGTATTTTTGTTCATTTTAAATACCTTTAGGGAAATATACTCACTATATTAAAGTTAAATGAGGAGATGAATTCTGCTGCCATGCGGTATTTGTCTGTTAAATATAAACCAGACTTAAGCCTAGCTCTAAGACCGTAAACAGAGGGAAACAGTTAAGCCTGACTTTGTCCTGAGATAATACATTACTCCAGCAAAGGCATAATCCACCACAGAAACCCTGTAAAAGGGATAATTCAGTTTTTTACACAAAAAACAAATGAGAAGTTGTTAATTAGTGACTTTTACAGGTGAATAGAGGCAAACCTTGTTACCTATGTATAGAGCTAGGCCTTATGCTGAGCTAAGCAGCTGCTGACTCCATCTACATATTTACCGTGCTAACACGAGAGCGATATATTCTTGTCTAATTCTTGGCAAGAAAGTAAATGAACGTATTTCCAAAAATGTCCAACAATTCTTTTAAACAGATCTTGAGCAAACGACCCACATACACTACACCACATTAAACTTACCGCTTCCAAGTTTTTCCTCATTTTCATTTAATTAATAGCAAATTTAACAACTTAAACCTTTTCTTTCCTCTCCCTTTTCTGGAGAACAGTTAAAGTGTCAAACTCACTTCAGAGTATCAACTGTATATTGAATACTTGCATATTCAATGTGTTTTCTCTGTGCTGTTGTTCCAAGTTGCTGAAAAATATATAATGGGCCAATGTACTAATACTCACAGGCTTATGAAGAACTGGCTTTGCCGATCTGAGAGTGAGTGAGCCTACGTGTTCCATCTCTGCTGTTATAGGTTTGAACTCCTCCTGAAGCGGTGAGCTTATCTGACACACAACTTTCCATCTGTTCCATCTCCCTGCCTTATCTGTGCTATTGTTCTGCATGTGAGGTCTAGTCAACTGTCGTCACCACTCTTGAGCTTTCAAGCACCTCTGTCCAAATGAGAGTTTACAGTGTGTGCTACATGTCTAGCAGAATCGGACTGCATGTACATAACAAACAAACAAAAGAATTAGCTGGCTTTCAATCTTTAGCATGTTGAATACTACATTGTATTTGACCCACAGTATGTATTTATCTGTATAATGCAGTCGCTAATCAGTGACTATATTGTATTTATATCCAAAATGTTGGTAATGTTTCTGGATGTGTTTGTATCAAACCAAGATCAATATGTTCACACACTGCAGATAACATCTATTAGGGTTGGTCAAAATGTAGCTGAGCAATGTTCAATTTATCTTTCCACTTCATTTAGTCTTTTACTTACCATCTTCTCTGTGAGTAACACATTTTGTTCTTGGACTCTCTATCACATGTGACCTATTCAATATTTTGTTACTGTCCTACGTTGGAAAAGATTTTTACTAAAAAAGAAAATCCTTGTGTCAAGAAGTTTGTAATTGTCACTCACAGAACTATTCTTCTGTGAATGCGCTGACCTGTCTTCTTCAATAAAGACACACTTATGTGACACACCCTCGCTGTGGTTTACTTTGCTTTCAACCCACACATAGTTTTCTGTGTCTCAATATGTGCTTGACAGTAGTGCTCACATTTAATTATGCTTTCATTGTTCAAATGATATCACTGCAGAAGGACAAATGGACAGTAATAACAATAGTCAAGGTTTTCAAACCTCATAATAACATTAACAAAACTTTCTCTAGACACAGATTTTTAGTCGTACTGACGGATCCGCTCTGTTTGTTAGTCAGTCAGCATGCGCATATCAATTTATGTGACCCATATAACCTAACTGCTAAGCAGCCATATTCAATGTTATCAGTTACACCTCTGTGATGTTCGAGAAAACACATAAATACTCGATTGTCAGAGGTTAAATGTAACAATACTTTCTCTTGTGTGTGTGTGTCCTATGTTTTACATACATTTTGTGATTATATATCATGCAGACACTATGAAACAATATATTTTGGGAGCATTTGGTGGCTTTTAGCTTTGATTAAATAAGGAGCTGGAGGAAAGGCATGGCCAATTGTGAGTTGTTACGCTACAGTTGGAGTACAACGTGGGCAGAGACAGAGCCAGGGTTGTTTCCTCTGTTTTCAGACATTGTGTGTTTAACACAATGTCTACGGGCTGCAACTTCCTATTTATCAAACAAATACTCGAGTACTATCAACGCCCTCATCTCACCCTCTGCATACTTTCTGAAATACCAAACTTTTCCATGGAGCAATGAAAACAACGTCTAGATTCAGACTCCAGCATTTGTCAGCCTCCAGCATCCAGAAACATATTTTAACCATGACAACTTTAAATGCATACATGCATTAATACATAAAATGTGAAAAATCTAAAATAAATTAAAATGGAGACGTTTTTGACCAAGCTAGTCTAACGCCTGGGCCACACTGTTTATGGGTGCAGCATGTGATGGCTGTGTCGCCGATCTGATGCCATTCACTGTCTTCTGCTTGCCTGCTGCAGAGCTGCGACGTAAGGTTTCTGGTATGACCACTCTCGAATAAAAAGTAGGCCTATGTGCTCATTTAAAAAGGGGCTTTTTCTTTGAAAGAGGTACAGGAAATATTTATTGTGAGTGAATCTTGAATGACATTGAAACTGTGGTTTGAGATCATTTTCACTGACTATTTGGCTGTGAACCGCATGTTGGATGTGGAGAAGATATGTGAGACCAGACTTTCCTGAAGAGCAGCGCGGCTCACGTGCCAAATTGGCAGCTCCAGCCTGATAGCATAGGTGCCTGAATGAAAAGAAAGAGATTCCTCCATGAACACGCACTGCTCAAGCATCCAGTGTGGCCCGGGAGTAAGGGTGGTGTTGGAAGGGGGGGGGGGGGGGGGGGGGGGGGCTCAGGACCTCAAGTTCTCTAAAATCCTGGTTACAGCCCTGGTGGCATGTAGATGTTTGTATAGCTGTCAGGTTACAACTTTACTCATCTTTAAGTTGCTGAAGTCCTACTTTATCCTGCTGCTTTAAAAATCTCTACATAAATATGTAAGCTCTGACCAGACAGAAATGTGCACTTTAAGTAAGATGTCTGTTTTATTAAAGTGATTTTATAATAATAATAGCAATAGAACAGATATTGTATTGTTTTCTGTTGACTTTTCTGGTTGTTTACTTCATCCAGCCTGAATTAGACATGTTATTGTCCAGTTTATTCTCCCATGACTGTGACTGACTCATCAGACCCTGGAGCTTGAGGAATGAGGAGAGGGTCTACGTGCCGGAGCTCTTGTCCCGGGCCCGGCCCAATCTGGACGGACACATGGACTCATTTCCTCCGCGGTGGGTGGGACCACTGGCTTTATATAAAGAGGAGGGACCAAGCGGAGTGAAAGTGCACTCGTGGACACCTGAGACTGACGTGAATTTAAGCCAATCACAGCGCGGACTGGTGACGCCAGCTCCCACCAGTCACCCAATGGGAGAGTTTACTGGTGGTGTAAAAATAACAGTCGGAAAAATGAGAAAAACGAAGGCAGCGGAGTGTGAGGCCTGGAGGAGACACACAACTGATGTTTATTCCACATTTTACTGAGGAACAAGGAACACAACACTGTGTTACTCCCGGAACAAGATTTTCAATGAAGACAAGAAGAGGATGCTCTGAGTTTCCTGGTTGAATTTACTCACTGCAACTTTTATTCTCCATTAACAAACATACAGGGTAAGAAACCCCCCGTTTCTTTCTGCTATTGAGGAATCCAAGGCTGCTGTGTGTTCAACTGAGGCTTTATGTGTTTGTCTTTCTTACACAACTAAAGTCTAAACGTGTTGCCTCAAGAACCACTGAAGTGTTTGCAGTATCTTTTATAGTATATAGTAGTAACCTCATGTTTAGGCATTCAATGAGTTTTTAGTTTATAAGAATGCAGTACTTTCACAGCTTCTGTTAGTTCTTCCTGGGCAAAAGTTATTATACTCTTTGTAATCTAATTTCTTTGTTACCTTGTTATAGTTTTATAGACGCTGTTCCTGTTAAAACAGCTGAGGTCAGTTATTTAAACTGTTACTCCTAAATAAAACTGGATCTACACCGACGACCAAAATGTATAATGATTATTCACAATCTAAAGAGGATCTCATTGAAAGTAGTGTATGTAGCTGTGAGAGAATATGATGCACATGATAATAAGTTTCAATCTTCTCACTTACTGCATAGATGGTTCTATAAATGGCCAAACTTAAATCACTGTTCACATAATTTACTTAAAGTTGCTTTGCCAATTAGAAATACTCAATAACAAGCAGGTAACAGCCCGTCATCGGCACTGCTACTTGAGTAAACGGTTATTACTTGACAAGTTAAAGTATCTTAAGTGTATTATTTTTTAATCTTCAGGACAGATGCATCAACTTGAATGTGTAGTTTGTCAAGCTGCTTTCATCTGTTAACTGTTTGGTAGTTTAATATATTGCAGTGCATCATCCTTGTAAAATCTTTATATGAAAAGTAACTCGCAGTAGCCTTATATAAATTGAATGGAGGAAAAGTATAAAATGTTACTCCGAGTTAATGCATGAAGTGCTTCAAATTTGAGCTTGTCTAAATATAGTTACTTGTCAACATTATGTTTGATAAAAGTGCAGTAACTCATTGAGATCCCTCACACGAGGAACTGTGTGAACTAATGAATCTGGAGACAGGACCACACGGATGTTGTCATAGATTAAATCAGTCAGGCACTTGAAGGTCTGGATGGATTCCAGTGACATGATTGAGCGATCGCCATGGCGACTGAAGTGTTTTCCCCAATCTGGAGAGGATGCATGACGAGTTCATTTCAACGGCTGAAAAAATCTGCCTGCTTCATGTGTCGTCCTTCAAAAGGTTCCCTTTGTTGCTGGGCAGAATGCTGTCCATCATCTACATCACAAAGGAAAGTGCATCCAGGCACCTTATTGAAATTCTCTGCTCATTGATGTCATCCCCGCTTTGCTGTCTCAGAGTTTACCAAGCGTGATTCACTGCAAAATGGACTAAAGTTAAGCAGGTTTATGAACCCCCTGAGTATTCATCTCATATTTACACTGAAACCATGAGGCAGAAACACAATGGACAAGGGAGGGCACAACACATCATGGAGTAGTCGATCATTGTCTTTACTTTAATTGGACAAACATCTGTTTCCTGGAGAGAATGGAGGAGTAAACAGATGAAAGGCTGGTCTGCAGCCACAGATCATAGTTCACATCAATCAGGTGCAGTTCTCACTGTTGAGGAAATGATGGCTAATCATTACAAAGGAGATCATTTGAGCGCTGGTGTAACTGAGAAGAGAACAGCTCTGTTGTACAGTGCAGTGAGGTAGATGTTTAAAGGTAAAGGTGAAAGCCTCTTGACACTCTAAAGCTTTCTCTCTACGTCTAGACACACGCCTACCAAGGTCATCTGAAGGCCTGTCGCCAACACACACACAGTAATTATGTCTAATTATGCTCTTCAACTAAATTGCAGGCACTCCCTCAAATCCCCCCTCCATTTTCTAATTTCTTCCACTCGTGTCAGGCACACTCAAATACTGTGAACACCCACGCTACTTTAAGAACACACGATCAAATATACGTCAAACTGTAAAGTGTATGGGGTGGAATCATCTTGTTTGTTTTAATCATAGACTAGAAATAAAGATAGGTGATGCATCCTCATCCTCTGGGCTTTTCTGACGACACCGATGGAGTTGTCATCTCACTTCAGAGAAAAGGAGACTGTTGTTCCAAGAAACTTGACACTGCCCAATCTTTCTTACTCCAGACCATTGATGGTCAGTGGCTGGTCAGTCTTACTGTCTCTTTGAAAGCCGGCCACCAGCTCTTTAGATCTAGAGACTATCTGTTCCAAATTTTGGAGAGAGCACCAGTTAATCAGAGACACAACTTCATTTCAGTAGGCTGTTTCATCGTTGCATGGGATCAGCCCTACCACTACTGTGTTGTCAGCAAATTTGGACTTTCACAAACTGAAATGCAGTAGTTTGTGTACAGTGAATACAGGAGAGGCGATAGAACTTAACCCTGGGGGGCACCAGCAACTTATCAAAAAGTTTTGTCGGTAAAATGGTATTGAAAGCAGAGCTATTATACCAACACAGAGAACCCGTGTTTATGTGGCAGGGGATGCTAAGTGCTGCAGGATCGAATGGACACAGAGTGACACAGCATCCTCTCCAGATCTATTTGCCCTGTATGCAAACTGGTGTGAGTCTGAGCTGACCGCGTTGGACAGGTGTTTACATATTAGGCTCTCAAAGATTTTCATTTGTCTAGAAGTTAATGCGAGAGGTCTGTAATCATTCAGGCAACTGATGTTGGATTTCTTAGGTGCAGGTATTATGAGATCGGAATAAAAACAAACAGGAGCTTTGAATTCCTTAAGATACCTGTTAAACATATATGTGAAGACTGTAGTGAGTTCATCTGCACAACATTAAAGCGAGGTAGAAGATACAAAAAAATAAAATATATTTTTTGAGGCGGGCCAATTTAAAATGGATGGCGGGCCGCAGATGGCCCGCAGGCCGTAGTTTGGACACCCCTGGTTTAGATGGAACATACACATTTTCAGAGAAGTGGTTTTTGCTGTTGTGCAAGAAGAAAATAGCAACAATGGTCTTCACTTTATTACAATTATGGATTGGATCAATTATCCATAACAACAACTTATATATCTGTATCCTCCCTCAATTCAGGTGTTGTGAGTCATGGGAAGCTTCAAGGGCCACGCTCTCCCTGGGAGCTTCTTCCTTGTAGCTGGGCTCTGGTGGACAGCAAAGTACTCGCTCTGGCACGCCACCCGCAGGAACAAGAACGTAGGTTCCACCCGGTTGGCCAGCAGAGCCTCGCAGCGCCGCCTGGAGATCATTGAGAGCTCTATCGTAGTCTTCTTCTCTTTTTTTGGTAAGCAGGTCTCTAACTTCCTAGAAAACAAGTTTGTGAGTGACAACAACTTCATGAATCCTTCTTTAATCTCTAATGATGTCATGTGGTTATACTATACAAATTAAGGCTTTTCTAAGTATCCAGTTGTTCAGTTAAGGAGATCAGAGAGTTTTTTTTGCAATGTTCCACAGGGATGCTGGCAGAGCAGTTTTTTGCAGGTGGACCGAAGCTCCGGTTGTACGACTTTACAGAGAAACACTGGGAATATCTGATGAACTGGCAGCATGCAACCATGTACCTCTTCTTTGGCCTGGCTGGGATAGTGTCTCTGATTATCCACACCACAGAGGCTTTCCCACTGACTCTGGACAGGTTAATGATGGCTATCGCTTTCTTTAATGAAGGTAGAAACGATTCTTTATTTTAATATTCTATTCAAGTTCCTCAGCTGCGTTTTAAAATGCACCCCCAAAGCTCCGGCACACATGTCAAATGTATATAATATGAACTGATTTTGAACTGAATGTTATTTTACAATACAAATAATATTGTTTCATATTCATTATCACTCACTGTTTTGATTGGTTTGGATTTGTAGCTTACTAATACTGAAAGAATAATACAGTGTATAACTTAAAGAGGAAAATATCTGAGATTGAGAGAATAAAGTAATTATGTTACGGAAAAAAGTCTTTAATTTTAAGCTTTATGTCATGTTAGGGGATGAATCTCAGAAAAGAGGCCTGTCACCTGTGTTAAAATGAAGAATGTGGAGGAACTTTTTAAGTTATACTTTAGAATGAGTCTTACAAATATCATAATACTTGATATTTTGGCTAATCAGCACCATATTATCGTAAATACCAAGATTTTGAAAGGTTTCTGAAAGAAACTGAATCAATTCTGTTAAAGAGTCACACAGACTTGGAGGAAATTCTCTCTTTTCTTGTAATTAACATGGTTCTAATATTCTCTGTAGAAGAAGCTTCAATCGTTTATCCTTTACTTGTTAAATAAATTTTGAACTCTAACATTAACTATCTCAATTATTTATTCAATAATTCCATCTATCTGTAGTTGCTAGTTTTGTTTAGCTATATATCTGAACTATTTATCATTTATGTTCAGCTGTTTTTCAACTATTTTAGCTACCTTTAGCTTGTATAAGCTTTATCAGCTACTTTTAGTTATTCTTTTTAACCATTTAACCCCATTTCTGCATTTCATTTAGATAACCATTCAATAATTTACCATCATTAGTTTAACTATCTGTTAAGATTAGGCATTGGCATTGATTTGAGCCATTTATCCATTACTTTTAACTATTACAACAGTTTATACACTGCTTTTACCTAAAGTTATCTATTTGAACTGTATAGATATATATTTGAACCATTAACCCAGTTCTTAGTTATTTCTCTGCAAACCAACTTGCTCACAATCTCAATTGAAACAAATCATATTTGTTTGCTTACTCAAATAAATTGGGCCACTCTACTTTTTTATCTACTTTTACATTAAAGTCCTTGGTATCTGGAGAGGTATTACCTCGGGTACAAGTGCAAAAGTTTGGGTTAGGGTTAAAAGTTAAGTGTAAATAATAGCGTCACTTCTCATCTAAAAATCAACAAAGCGGTGAAAACATATTTTACACAACCTTCCTACTCAGTTTTTCCATAATGACTTTCCTTTGCTGTTGAAGGATTTCTTTTTTTCTACCATCTCCATGGGAGAAGTATGCTGGACGTCCACGTACATCAGCTGCTGCTCTATGCCATCTTTGGAGGGGCTTTTGTTGCTTTCCTGGAGGTCTTCCAACGAGGCAACATCATTCTGGAGCTGGTGCGGTGCTGCCTCACTGTCGTGCAGGGCACCTGGTTCTGGCAGGTATGTGTTAGTGTGTGCACGTATGAGAATAAGTTCCATTTCATTTAATTTGTATATTCATTTGATAGGGACAGTGCTCATTAACCAACAGGCAAAATACTGTAAATGAGCCAGAGTTAGTAATACCAGTGCAGTGTCTGTTCTAAAGCTTGGGTGGTTCTCTTATTCTGTGTTAAAGCTCTGGAGGTACTTTAGAATTTTTCCTTTTCATTAGTGAATCCCCCTCAAACAGTTCTATATATGATATAATATATATAATATAGGTGCATGGTGCATCATGGTGCAGAGTGAAGTAGGTAATTTTGAATGATTTACTTAACTGGTGTTAATTATTTCATGGATTACAGGTCAGCTATTTCACAGGTCTGTAATCTTCAGACCCAAGTTCACAACTTTTCAAAAAAAAAAGCCCTGCAATTCAGCTCGATATAAAGCATTGCATTAACAAATCAAACATTGTGCATGTTTTCCTCTGACAACATATTGCAAAAGTGAAGTTGATTCTATAAACCTCACTGTGATAAGTGTGTCCTCAGACTGCCTGTTTATTAAATGTTTATAGATTTTGAAACAAGGCACTGCACTTTGATGGACAATTTACAATACACACGCCAAGTGTGAAGCTGATTATTTGGTTCCTGAAATATGCTATATTCCATAGAGAGGCAGAAAGATGTTCCTTTGTGGAATTAGAAACAAGATAAGCAAATTTTCATCTGTTATTCTCCTGACATGACCCTCTCTTGGTTACAGATTGGCTTCGTGCTGTACTCTCCCAGTGGCACTGAGTGGGACATGAAGGATCACAACAACATGATGTTCATCACCATGTGTTTCTCGTGGCACCTCGCCTTCGCCATGCTCCTCGTGGGTTTGCTGTACTGCGCCGTCAGCTGGTGAGAGCCTTCTCCATACCAGACAACCTATAAGCTGCTGCTCATGCATTTGGAATTTGATCGATTCTTCAGCGCCTGTACTGTCACAATCTCAGGTCCGTTGTTTGTTGTACTTTCTCTGTAGTGGGGTTCGCTCCAGATTGAAGAGGACTCCTCCGATGGAAATGGGGCTCCTGAAGCCCAGCGAGAGGGACCCAGAGTCAGAGGATGAGATTTTATAAGGAGGACTGTTGTTTAACTTCACTGTGATTCGTGTACATCACAGTTGAATCAGGGATATAATGTTTGCAGCAATACAGCTAGAAGCGTGGCATTCAAACAAGAAAGGGATGAGGACATGTGCTTTACTTTAGAAATATATCCTACCTCTGCCTTATTTAATCTTTATTGATGGAGGAAATTTATCTTCAGCTCATCCAACACAAAAGAACAACAACGTAAAACAAACACATGTGCAAGGTCATATGATTGATTACATTTTTTTTTTAATAATATTATGTCAATTTATGTGGGTAAATCTCATTGGTCACTATTGATATTGATGGCACTTGGGATGAAGGACTTCTTAAATACATTTTGGTCGCTACAGGGACTCTCTAGCGCCTCCCGGAGCTGAAACAGGCTGAACAGAGGATGGGATACTTTGCATATATTCTTCCGTATTCATTTATTATTAATTTGCCAAAGTTTTTATCGATCGCATGCTTTTCATTTGACCAGACAAACATTTCTTGTCAGACATGTTGGTGTTCAGTAGTGCCACCTTGTGGTAAAAACAATGATCACCATCAGCACAGCATATATTACTTGAAAGTATTTGTGTTTCATAAAGATAGGAAATTGAGTCACACATGTGAGTCGAACCCAAAGCCAAACAATAAATTATTTATGTTGAATTTTTGCTGTTTGAGATGTATTCAGATTAAATTATTATTGCTTTTGCTGTAAATGTTTTTTTTTTTTTCAGTGTGGATAAATGTTTTAACTGTGTCTTTGTGTGGGGACTTTCTGCTTGTCAGAGGAACTCACACTGTGTCTCTAGTGTTCTTATCATACACGTTCCTATGATTTGAATAGTTATCATTGGGTTATTTACAGAAGTCATGGTTACATTAATGTTAGCTTTTTTCCTCCACTAGTGACACCTCAAAACTTGTAAACCAAATGATCACCCATGAATCACATAATCATCCCAGCAGAAGGTAGCCATTTTATCACACTGGTTCCTCCTGCCCATTCCAACAGCACAACACACCCTGCATCACTGGCAACGGGTTTTCACAAAGATCTTATATGTGGAATAAGAATAAGGCATATCCTTGAGTGTTCAAACAAGTGAAGCATATGTTCCTGCTAATGTTAACCGCGAAATAATTGTGTTTTGGCATAGCAACTAATTATTGTTGTCGTTGTTTAAGCTTCTTGTTATTATCTTGTAACTCCAATGTTTTATCAATAAAATATCATAAAATACTAATTTATCATTGCAGCAGTCTAAATAACACAAATATATTTACAACAGTATTTTATACCATTTGTAGATCACGTTTAACGAAGATTTTGATTTTTGATTCATGTTTTGATATTAATTGACGTTGCTAATGAAAAGAAAAGCAGAAAAACATCAGAGTGAGACCTCCTGCTGCTGCTCGGCTCAGGTGTGACTCACCGGAAGTGGTGCACCTGTCCAGGTGAGCTACTCCCAGACGTAATGTGACGCTGCTGCTCTTCATCACACTTCAGAGGGAAACAGTTTCTCCGTCTCCGAAGGAAATCAGGTTGTTTCTCGGCTCGGTGGATTTAAAGGATCTTCCGTGATGGATAAACTGAAGTCTGTCCTCAGCGGCGAAGAGGCGCGTAAAGATGATCGAACCGTCCTAGAGGTAAAAGTGATCCGCAGCTGTATCTGAAATGATTCCCACTGTGATCTCCGCTGATTCACTGTGACTTGACCCGGGCTCTGCTCCCTGCTCCTGCAGACTGTGAACGAAGCCTCCACACTGAGCTGGACCACACGAGTGAAGGGATTCGTCGCCTGTTTCGTGGTGGGGGCCGCGTGCACGGTGGTGGTAAGGACGTGCATGTGATCGTTTCTGTAGGAAGGCTGGGGATCGCAGAGTAACTCACGATACATGGCCCACGATAACGATAATATCACACTACAGCATTCTGGGATGATCGATATTTTCAAAGATAATCGTGTAACGATACATTCTGATGTCTGTCGAACTGAAGAAGAATAAACAATGACAAAAATAGAGGTGAAGTGTAGGGTTTGTTTATTTATTCACTGACATTTGGGTTAGTTTCACTGAGATGACACAATGTACGATAAAGTGCATCAAGGCCTAATTTAGTCTTTAACAAACATACTGTAACTGGTCCAAATATGTGAATAAACATAACTAAATAAGTAAAGATGAATTCTTGAGTTAGCATGACGATATCTTTCTTATATACTTTGTCCCACCCCTGCTTTCTCGTGATGCACTCGGGTGTGTTATTCTGCTCCGAGGAAGAGCTCAGGTGGAGGTGACCTTACTGGTTCTTCTAGCTCTGAGGAATGTTGAGGCTGTACCTTTCATGCTTTGAATGAAATGAACCAGTCACTCAGGCTGCTGCAGCTGACTGATGAAAATATGCTGTTAGATGAATCTGGGGCTTCTCTGTGCTCTCTATGTTGCAGGGAGTGTGTTTGCTCTTCCTCCCCAGGATTGGAATCACCCTCTTCATCGTCTTTTACACTTTTGGAAACCTATGTGCCTTGGGCAGGTCAGTGCACACAATGATTCCCTGCAAGGACTAAGGTGGATTCTGGTACTTCACAATTAATAAGAGCATCAATGTCAGCAGTATATTCATTTTTACTATAAACTATAGGGCTGGGCAATACAACAAGACCATTAACATGGCGCAATATATTTTTCAATGGCAATATAACTAAGGTTCAATACAGATGTATGTCAGTCTAGTGCTGATGCATTGTGAAGCACAGTGAGGAGGTATAACACGTCATACGCCATTCTTGGTAAAATATTTTGCAGTTTATCAGTCTTTGTTATTCTCTGCTAATAAGAATGAGGGAAAAAACTGCAACCTTTACTCAGGAGCAGAAATCTCTCTTTAAGCTGAAAGGCCAGGCAGATTTATTTATAAATCATATTTCATACACTTGCATATTAAAAACTTCAGAGAACATATACAAATTAAGATCGGAAAGCACTGTTAAAACCAATTTCAAGCTAAATAAATGAATAACAGCAGAATAAACGAGTTAAAGAGATTACTACAGGTAAAATAAATAAAAAGTATAAAATCTGTATAAAATAATACAAATAAAATAAAAATTGATGCAATTGATGCATGTCATGACCATGCCCATTAAGAGATAAAAAATAAGCATTGAGAAATAATAATTTGACATTTATTGTGATAATTATTGATATCGATTCTTATCTTGATATAATTTCCGCCCATATTGTCCATTACTAATATAAACTTTAAAAAGTATTTCATATTTTTATGTTAACTTATTTGTTTATGGGTGTCCGCTGTTCTACAGCACTATGTTTCTGATGGGACCACTGAAGCAGCTGAAGAAGATGTGTGACAAAACAAGAGCACTGGCCACCGCTATTATGATTGTAAGTTCACAAAGCTCATTTCTGTTTGTGCTCTATTAGACACTCAATCACTGAGAAGAGTTTTACTCGGTCAGTATCAATCAGCAGGGTTAAAACTCTGAGAATTTTCTTTACATTTTTTTTATCTGTGCAGGAAATGTACCGAAGCAAAATCACAAATGAAAATGAAACCTTAAAAGAGTGATTCCAGTTAATGTTTCGACAGTTCCTGATAAAGATGGATCAGGTTACCGTCCAAAAATAAAGGTGTTTTTTTAGCCAATGTGTCCCTGCACTAATTACGGTATAGCTCAAACCCTTCTTGTCTTGTGCTTACACAGTACAGGGTAATGTTGGACAGAATGGCACTATATGACATGATGAATTGAAAGAAAAAGTTTGAGGCACCTGATGGCGAATTTTCACATACACACACCTTAAATCTATTTTTAAAACACACTTCCATAGAGTCTAGAAATCAATATTAATAATGAATGAAGGGAGCAGCGTCAGGGCGGGAGGGGTCTGTGTATAAAGAGGCACAAACATGGGTCAGGTGAGGTTGCTAAACTCATGCCCATGTTCTCTCCCCTGATGTGAAGAGGTTCTGGTTGGATGTAACCGATTCCTAACTCTCCAGCCACATGTTAATGAGGGAAACAACTTGACAACTTAAAGCAAAAAAAAAAACAGTGCCTGATCACGTCTGCACTTTCTGCCATTAAAATGATGGCAGAAATGGTTTATAATGAATGAATGAATGGAATTTTGATAATTCAAACTAAATAGTGTTGAAAGACAGATGATAGGAAACCATTAATCAGAATCTACTACCAGAAAGTCCACGTTGTTGATAACATGTCTCGTTTTTTTGCTGTAGACCTGCCTGGTGTTGACTCTATGTGCAGCTTTCTGGGTAAGTGAGCTTAAATCGAAAATAAATGCTTTGGTCCTATGTCAACAAATCATTTGTACACAATTATCTGTATGATACTGTTTGATGTTAGTCCAGTGTTTCATAGCAGTGTTTTTTTCCCTCAGTGGAAGAACTTTGGACTTGCTTTGTTATTTTGCATCTTACAAGTCTTGTCATTTGCCTGGTGAGTCACAATTTCTCTTGAGTTTTTAACTGATGGCTTCAGTATGAATTTAAAGTCAGTGAGTGACACAGATGTGCTTTGTGTCCAGGTACAGCCTGTCATACATCCCATTTATGAGGTTTGTCCTTTTAATACCCTTTATCCAAATCAGCTTCATAAATGGTCACAATCAAAATGCCCCTCAGAGCCTCATCTGCACATCTGATTCATGTGCTTTACTTTCCAGGGAGGCCCTAATGAAGATCTTGGCGGTCTGCATGAAATGAGCAGCGTCCTCTTGCTGAACTTGAGGGAAATCGGCGTGTCTCTTATTGATTTTATTATGATATATTTGTATTGTTCTGCTTCAGAGTCTGTGACTCTTATTGCTGCTCAGCCCTCCTCTGTTAATACGTGAACATCACATGTTTTTATCTCTTAAGTATGTCTCCTTTTCCACTTTTAATTTAATGGATTAATTGATTGCAGTGAATGACGATGCTATTGATGAATCAAGCTGTTCAGACCCAGTTTTACATGTGGAAGCATTTTGTAATATATGTAAATATTTGTAATAAATTATTGTAATTTTTTTGGTAAATTACTACATCAACTTCATTATTTTCATCACCGAGAGAAATAAATTTAAGCACAGGAAATATTTTTAAGCTTCTGAAATTAGTTAAAAACATAAATCTCTCAAGTCTTAAGTGCTGTAGCAGAGCAAAACGTGTACATCGTCCAACATGCTTCCAAAAATTTATTTTGATTGATATAATTCGTTCATACTTCTCCCAAATACTTTTTTTTTAACATTTTTTATATTTAGCCTGTGAAACACAAATATACCTAAGTTGACAGATACATATCCTGATTTACTGTTAAATACCATTATTTTGGTCTTGAATATGTTAAAAAGATATTTAAAGTATGGCTAAGAGCTTGAAAATGTGTCGACAGAGAAGATTAAGAATCACTTCATAATTATGGACTTGCTCTTGATGGTCTCTTTTAAAGGTATTTAAAATGTATCTTTTTGACATTTTTTGCTTATCTGAAATCTAAAACCTTGTTCTTATGCTTAAGGACAATATGTTAAAGATTGAAGCTCCATGATATTCACAATAAACGTATAAATTACCAAAATCGAGTGATTGTTTTAGCCTCTCAAGAGATTTATTTTTAATGTCACATTTATTACCAGATGTTGGCTTGCTGAGCTGTGGCTATTATGTCAATATGATTCATAAAATGACCTTCAATATTTAGAATTTATTGAAATTAATTAGAATTTTTACTTTATAGGTCCACAATTAATTGCTCAACAGGGCTCAAATCCTGTTGAGCTGCTGTCTCTGAGACTTTACCAGACTGGGCGAATCAATCATACTTCTGAAATATTGGAGCAAATTTCCAAAGAGGCAATTTTTGGATGATATAAAGTCTCAGAACCTTTTATTTTATAACTTCCAATGACGGGCAATGTAATCATAGCTCTATCTTCCTCTCAACACTCTTAGATTTAATATTTAGATTTCATATTTAGATTTAGTTTGAACATTTATGTTCCAATTATAAACATTATGTATAGGAGGAAAAGAAGAGTAGAGACTTGAGATTTCACCTCTGTATGTCTCCTTAATTCTTTCAACTCCCTTACTGATAACGTCATTGTCTCATTATTTTATTACTATCAACAAATCACACAAAAGACCGTGATCATCACTGAATTAATATTCTTTGCAGATCTTGACTGTAAATACTTGATGAACATTGTTAATTTTCGCTTACATGCTTACACACCTACTTTTACATTATATGTATGTATTTTTATTGCTGTCGTAAGTAAATAAATAATTGCAGAAATAAGAATAAAAATAAGCGCACAAATGAATGAATAAATTATTGTAGGGGAAATATTTTTCTTTGCAAACTGTAATTAACTCATTAATTTATTAATTTTCGAATCTATTTATTTTGACCTACATGGAGACCAGGTATGTTGTGATTGGACACAAATACAAATAACAATGGATTTGTATGTAATTGGCGCCGGACTTCGCACCGTCACGTGACCCAGTCAGGCCAGCAACACTTTTTTATTAGCATTGTGGCAGCAGCACAGAGCAGTAGCTCGTATGGGCTCTTCCGCTGTCAATAGAAACTGGCAATGATATATTAAGGCGACTGCCTCTGGTGCCACACTTGTAAGGCAGCTGCCTCTGATGTATTGGTATTAGTACACGCGAACCATTTCCTGAATCAGTCACGTGGTGGTACGCCCGGCGCGAACGTCACCGCCATTCGTCTTACCGGACAAGCCTCCATACGAGCGTCACTACGGTCTTCCTGGACTTCTGGACACAAGTCAGAAAGACTTGCCTGGACTTGTCTGTAAACAAACAGCTATAGTCTGTTTACTCATTGGTCCTGTATCCGTGTAAACATGTCAGACATCTTGTTGAGGATTAAAACCATCGTGTCGAAGAAGAAGAAGAAGAGGGGGACTCCTGTGACCGAGAGGGAGCTGCAGAGATGCGGTTTAAGAGGTACGGAGGATCGTTATCTTCCGTGTCGCTTTGGTCATTCACAGGTTTAAGCAGCTGTGTTTAAACTAGTTTAGCTATTGTCAAGTTGTGTCTCCTTAATGTTCGTGTTCCATACTTGTTGACATGTGTGTGAGCCAGTGTCAGCTACAGACTCAGTCTATGGTCAGTGGTGATGAACTGTCCCGTTGCTCTCAGGGATCCAGTTGAGGAGCTACCAGCTGGACGGTGTGCAGTGGTTGACCCAGTGTCTGCAAGGCCAGCAGGGATGCATCCTGGGAGATGAGATGGGTTTGGGTAAAACCTGTCAGGTGTGTGATCCATCACTCTCACTTAAGTATGAGTTGGCATTGCAATGCTTCTCTGTGTGTTTTTAAAGCGAGATGAATAACAGGAAACAGGTAATAAGGGTGTAAGTACAATGTTTTATTTCATTGTAATATACTTTACCAGTTCGCTCCTCTTAAGTCTAAGTGCAGATGAAATAAGATAACAAACAGGCTCTTTTTTTCTCTCACAGGAGACATTTTGATTTGTCTGTAAGAAAAGTTAAGTTGCTGATTCGTGACTGATGGCTTAGATCTATTTAAATCATGGCAGTGTGACAGTTAACCACCACACACAACAACAGGACGATGTCAGTGAAGGAGTTCAGCCATCATTATTTATAAAATACAAATTATTTATAAAAAGGCTTATAAGTAAACCTGCCCTGATTCATAGGCAAAACATAACTCCACTGTTTATAAACAACACAAGTAGTTGATTTATCTTTTTCTCAATCAACAGAAAAGCCATCAGCAACTATTTAATTCTTCAAGCAAATATTCCAAACCTTTCCTAGTTCCTGCTTTTCATTTACGTGACCATTTATTTGTTGGTTGTACCAAAAAAAATGCTATTTACTGAAAACACAGTTCATTTGGAGGGTTGTGATTGGCCTTTTTCACTATGGTGATTAAAATAATCTGTACTTGAGTGTGTGTGTGTGTGTTGAGGAAGCTCTCTCTGAAACGGTGTGTGAATTAGTGAATGTGACCTGTAGTGTGAAGTGCTTTAAAACCCTCCATCTACCCACTAAAGCTATGGCTGGAGTAAATTAGCATTCACCTACTGTGTTGTTATCATCAAATTAACCATGGTCTAAATACCTACCAGAAAAGTATTATTTTTTGCATTTGTTGCTTGTACAGATAATCTGAACAATATTTAATGGACCTGTAACTTGTTTAAAATAGTGCAGGCACTTTTATCCCCTGACTGAAAAGATGTCCTGACTGTATGATGTATGTGACAAATTCATAATCATACTTTGTCCCTTCAGACGATCTCTCTGCTGGTGTACATGTCAGGAGCTCTTGGTAGTGAAGGTCCGTTTTTAGTCCTGAGCCCACTCTCTGTCCTGGAGAACTGGAAAGAAGAGCTGGAACGGTACTGTCACATTTATCTGTAATTCTACATAATTTTAAAAGTGTTATTTATATTTTTTATCCGTGTATAACACAATCAAGCACAGACGACAGTCCCGTCCACAGGTATCTGGATACGTTTTTCTCTTCAGGTTCTGAGCTTCAGCACAGTCAATTTCAAATGAAACAATGGACACATCACATTAACAGGCCAAGTCAAATCTTTAATTTGAGTGTGTGCTGGACTGTTTGTAAAATGAAAAATTCTCCACTTGTGTTTCTCCTGGTTGCAGATTCGCCCCCTCTCTGACTGTGCTGTGTTACACGGGCGACAAAGGGAGACGAGCGGAGCTTCAGAAAGGAACAAATACACAGGACTTCCATGTTCTTCTCACAACATATGAGGTCAGAGGCTGTTTGGCGATAACAAAATGACCTAAAGTTTCATCTGTACTCAAACTGACATCTTTTTATTTTCTTATTCTGTATTTCCAGCTGTGTCTCAACGATGCCTCATTCCTGAAACGGTGAGTGGGATCTGTTACACAAATACCAGCAGGGATTTGAAATAAGAATTGGTTGCTCACGTGGTTGATTCATTTTGAACCAAGCAAATCCTACATGAAACAGTTGTAGGAATATATAAATTAAATTAAATCATTGATGAATGTATTTATGCGGTAGACCGCATTATTTAATTTGTATAACAAACTACAATGACAGACAGTAGAGCACATACCTCCGCCAAGGCCCAGGAGTCCCCTAAAATTTAACCGAGCTGCACTAAATTTCACACACTTATAGATTTCAGTTCCCCAAAAGTGCTTGATTTATTTAATCCAGCACCATGAATCATTTCCTGTAAGTGAAATAATAGATAAAACTGTGGATCCGCCCCCTGATCTTGATCCACACTTAATTTCAATGGATGATCAAAACCACATCCTTCCACCAAGTTTCATGGAACTGCATCCAGTTGTTTTTGTGTATCCTGCTTGCCTTGGAGTTCATATGTGTAATACAACACAGGATGAACATGTAACTAACTTGTTATCACATCTTTTGTTCATCAAGATCCTGATTAAAACATGAATGTCATTAAATTTGATGTTTTATTTATAGCGAAAACGATGATGAATTTTCGCAGGTTAACTCTTTGTGTCCATGCACCATCACATTCTGTTTCCCAGGTGGAATTGGAAGGTGCTTGTGGTAGACGAAGCTCATCGATTAAAGAATCACAACTCATTATTGCACTCAACCCTGACAATGGTACAGAGTCGACCTTTTGTCTCCTTATCTTCTCCACTATTCGCCCTGTTATTTCCCTGACAAGGTGATTGAGTTTTTACCTGTAATTCCATAGTTTTCAGTGGAGTTCAGAGTCCTGCTAACAGGAACGCCCCTTCAGAACAACCTGCAGGAAATCTACTCCCTGCTGACCTTCATTCAGCCCAGCGTCTTCCCAGCTAAGGAGATCGATGTCTTCGTCAAGTCTTACTCAAATGTACTACATCAGCCTTCTCTTGGTATGATGCATATTTATCCTGTCACAATGTTTGGATACATTCAGCAGGATTAGTTATCAGCTAGAAAATAATTATTTGTCATTTACTTGTACTGCATAGAGAATTCTGAACTTAATCGACACTGGTCTACTGTGTCGCTCTGTCTCTGTTTCCAGCTGCTGAGCTACAGAGTGTCCTGGAGCCTTTCCTGCTTCGCAGAGTCAAGTCAGAGGTCGCTGTCGATCTGCCGAAGAAGACGGAGCTGCTGATGTACCACGGCATGTCAGCGCTGCAGAAAAAATGCTACAAAGCTTTTCTGCTGAAGGACCTGGGTAAGAGCTTGAACATTGTAAATCCTGGTAGGATGCTGCAGAATCTATGAATCGTCATAAGCTGCTTTCAGACATGGAGAATGACAGGAGGGTCTGACTCTGTATGTGAGAATGCAAATATCTGAGTCAGTTGCTCTGGACTTTCTTTTGAGTTTCTCCTCTCAGACCCCTAGTAAAAACGTGAGCTCTTGAGAGGATAGAGCAGGAGATTATATGCAGGATTCACCACGAGCAAGTGGGCACGTTTGGGGATTTTTCCAACATGCAAAACGGAAAACGCATCTGTCCCAGACAAGCTCCTGCTGCGTGGCTCATATGTGCAAATCGGAAAATGACTGTAGCTTTCTGTCTTCTAAACCTGCGCTTTCAGAGGCTTTTGAAAATGAACAAGGAAACAAGAACCGGCTCATGAACATCTTGATGAACCTGAGAAAGTGTGTGGACCACCCTTACCTGTTTAATGGTGAGATGTGTGAAAGAGACAGATACTATTCATTGCAAATATAGAAGCATGTTTTATACGTGAAGGGTTTCTTTTGTTCAGGGCTGGAGCCTGAGCCTTTTGAGATGGGAGAGCATCTTATCCAAGCCAGTGGGAAGCTTTGCCTCCTGGACAGCATGCTGACCTACCTACACAATGGGTAAGTCCAGCTGCTTGTTATTTGTCTCCATCTGCTGGCAGTGTAGTCCAAGTCTGACTGCTGTAACTTTGATACCAGATGAACTAGATGCTGACACAATGCACAGATCTCGTGGAGCACTTAATTGTACTTATTATATGGTTTAAGTTGCATATTCCCTGATAATTACTTGATAACATGTGTCTTGTTTGTGAGTGAAGAGGCCATCAGATCCTGTTGTTCTCTCAGATGACCAGGATGCTGGATATTCTTCAGGATTACCTGGAGTACAGAGGTGAACGAGCAGTCTGACTTGCTCTCATATTAATTCAAACCACAGTCTCATTGAAATGAAACTGATGTTGCAGTGAGTCAATTTTGCAAAAGTGGAACATGAATCTTAACAGGCCAGTCCTTTTCTCAACCTGCTTGACTTCTAATTAATGTTTATAAGTTCACAGGCGACATTGTTCTCGAATCCACTTCCTGTTTTCCTCCACAAACAAAAGCTGAATTGAGCTTGTTTTTCTGTTCAGGTTACAGCTATGATCGTCTGGATGGGTCTGTCCGAGGGGAAGAACGAAATCTGGCAGTGAAGAACTTTAACCGCAATGATGTATTTATCTTCCTCCTCAGCACTAAAGCAGGTGACTGAAGAATACAATGTTGTTAATAATACGTTACCACAGGTTTGTAGATAACACAGTAAAGTCAGCAGTGCCTGAGCTGCACTTGAAGCTGCGTATGTACCTCTACAGTTCTTGTAAGTAGCTGAGAGAGGAAAGGGGACTGATCACACAGAGATAAGAGCTGCCACAGGATGACACACTGCTGTGACTTACAGCCGCTCTCACTTCTTCATGCTGATCCCTTTCAGTGCATATTTCTGTAACGTGTGTTAAATGCATTACTCCACCTGTAGAATGTATTGTAAGTAATAAGTGTGCACTGTTCTCAGACATGGTGCTCTGTCTTTGCAGGGGGAGTGGGCCTGAACCTTACAGCTGCTGACACAGTCATTTTCATGGATAGTGACTTCAACCCTCAGAACGACCTGCAGGCTGCGGCTCGCTGCCATCGGATTGGTCAGCACAGGTGAGGAGGTGTAAGAGTTTGTCAGGGGTTCAGGTGTTATCATGCCTGCAGGAGTTAAGGTGCAGAGATGAGGAGCGGGCTGCAGAGTTAGTCAGTTTGTTCATTATAACTTCTTCAACTTGTAGTTTTCATTACCAACCCAAATTTCGCCCTGTGGAGACACTAAAGGTTTTATGCACCTGTTGTCACACGCAGTGGTACTCCCCAAAACCGGTTCAGACCTCCTGAGTGATCCGATCACAAGTGGTCAACAAGCTCATTCTTTGAGCTGTGTCAACGCAAACTTGTCCTTGGCTTCACTAGATACTGCACTAGATTCCGACAGTCCCTCCTGACTCTGCTCGACAGACAGACAAACGTTGTCATTACACATCTGTTAACTCTGTAAAATGGTTAAAAGCAACATATTTTTGTCTTTGCAAACAGAAATAATTTACATGAATAATTTCTGGTGGAGTAGAAAAGTGAAATCCAATTACAAGTGGTCACAGGAGACACATTCAGGATACATTTTAATGTTAGGTTTGAATAGACACTTAGAGCTCTCGGATCTCTCAGGATGGATTAAAAAACCCGATATGAACAAGATTTAAACCTCTGGAGTCGCTCAGTCTCTGCCGCTTTGATATCAACCATTTTCTTCACATCCTCTCTCATAAATACCCTAACTAACCAACCTAAGTGAAGGGCAAAATCAAACTACTGGAGAAACCCTTCACTCTTATATTGACTGTAACTCATTACAGACCTGTGAAAGTGATCCGCCTTCTGGCAAGACACACTGTGGAGGAACTAATGTACTCTCGAGCCGTGTCTAAGCTGCACCTCACCCAGGCTGTCATTGAAGGAGGTCGCTTCTCTTTACTGGATCAAGTTCAATCAGCTGCTGCAGGACTCAAGGTTTGTGAACTTTGATCACCATGATCTCTTTTCTTTGAATCCTGCAGTCCCTAGTTGTTGTGTTCACTTTTATACTAAACTCCTCCAGTTGTTCAAACCACTTCTTCTCGCTCATATTTCCTGCCCCACGTAGCTCAGTGAGATCATGAAGTTTGGGGTAGATAAGCTTCTGTCGACAGAAGAGAGCTCTGTGCAGGAAGTGAAACTCAAGAAGATCCTCGGTCCAACGCGTAACGGCCAGTGGGTGGATGATGAAGACTCCACCGCACTCAAAGAAGATGAAGAGGAGGAGGAAGGCAGAAGCTCTGAATTTGACGGACAGAGTATGTTTTACCACTTCAGAGTCTCAAATCCCTCTGGCTTTATTTGTATGTGCAGAGCATTCAGCCAACCTGGTTGGAATCTCATTTCATATCTTGGTGTATATGTTTCAGTTTTGTCACCATGAAAAAATAACCACATATATAAAGACGCCACATGATTACTGTAATCCACTTGGTTCATACAACTTACTCTGCTGGAGATGAACAATCACACTCACCATTGTGCTGTCCCATCTTGCAGACCACATGTACTACTTTGAGGGGAAAGACTACAGTAAGAAGCCCAGCGCTGATGACCACACGAGTTTTGCACGTTTGATGAGGGAGCAGCAGGCTGAGTTTGAGAGAACTGCGGGAGAGGGACGAGCTCTGCGACGCAAAACTGGAGTAAGAGTCTGTCTCCTTTACTTTCAACTGAGGGGGAAGTACACATTTTTTAATTGAAAACATTAAATCTTTTAAGTAGATAGAGAAGATATAGAACAGGCGCTTTTCACTGCAGGTCCATAATAAACCAGAATGGCACGCAGATGAGCACATACCTCCACCATGTCCCAAGTCCATTTAAATTCTATCACGCTGCACCCAATTTCACACACTCACTGATATCAATTCACTAAATGTTTGTTTTTTTCATGAAGATCCATACTTTTTTAAACACTATATTATACACTCCTTTTGTTTAGGGCAACAATTTTGGGGCAAGTTCTTTTTTGTCTGGTTTGCAGGGCCACTGGAACTTTGCATCATTTCAACATTCACATCAGCAGTTTATCCTGTTCACAGCTAAATGAATGCAATCTGAATCGTATACAACAGTCCTGCACACATCCTCCCTTCCTGAAGTTTGCAATGTTTAGTCTTTTGTTTAAATTATTTTACAAAGGTGCTGATTCATGTGTGATCAGTCATTTGTGTTTTACTTAATGTGATTGATATCTGGGAATCATAACTGTCTACAGATATATTTAACAGCACCCCACCCTATCTGTGCAGCTGTGACTGTTGTATATTCTGTGTTGGTACCCAGGCTTTATTCTCAGTAGCTCTACCGACTTCAACAAGGAAGAGGACATTTCTGACTGAGGCTGAGCTGGGGGAGCAGAAGAGGCAGAGAGAGACTGCAGCCAAGAGAGCCAAAGCTCAGAAGGATATGAAGAAGCAGCAGAAAAAGTAAATATCTGTAAATCAACACCAAAGCTTTTCATTGGATTTGGGGCCAAGCACCGAACAGGGCAAGGGACTCAGGAGCATCTCCTTTTTATTTCTCCATTTATATAGCATCACTATTTCATTACACTTGGACTTTAAGCCAGCAAACACTGTGTCCGTTTCACTTCTGTCCGTTCCCCTTTTCTAGGCGCGTAACATTTGGAGGCACTACTGTGATGTGTGTACGGTATGGATCAGCTGCGACAAGAAGTAGATCACGCAGCCCTCTATAAACTACGCAGACATCAAGAGCAGGTGGTGAAGTTGCCACAGTGAGATCCTGACAAGTTGAGGACAGAGTACATGTTATCTGAGGTGTTATTAAATACCAGGAGAGCTGCTACCAACCTGCCTCTATAAAGAGTTAAAAGGGACCACAAGTCAACGTTCATCCCCACGCTCTGCAGGAAAGATGAGTTTTTCAGAGATGGAATAGCTACAGCTGGAGATAATCAGAGAACTGTGTGTACTTCCCAGAGATATTCTAGTGGAATTATGTGACGTTCTGATCATCGCAGGTCCTCTCCCCTTTTCGAGGGGCATAATATCAGCAGGTCTTTTAGGTGCAGGTTGGTGTTTTGGAGATGAAATAGGAAGCACTTTATAATTGGCCTGTACATGGATCTCTACCAGACTGTCTGTTAAGAGTGTTGGTCTGAATACATCTACATTACAATTTTGAGTCTCAGTCACTGTAATCTAGAAACTTTTGTAACTCAGCTCCACATCATTATAACTCTTTGAAATGTCACGTTTAATACGAGTGCAGGCCAAATTGCAGTCTTGGTCAAAGCGCCACCTACTGGGAGGTAGTGTTTTCAATGAAACGCCATTGCCATGACTAGCTTGTTTGGAAATCCACCAAATTTGGCACAGACTTCAGATTGACTAAGATGTGTAATTTGATGGGGTTGTTTGGTATTTCGGTGTGGCAAAACGCCTCACCACAGATATAGCTATTTTCTTAGTCATTCAGTTTCTGGCAGACTTTTGCCATGTTTTTCTTGGCAAAAGAGTCTTGCGGTATTGATACTTCACTAGGGCTCAGGATTATCTCATTCTTATGTCTCCATTCATATAGAATCAGTATTTTAGAAAAAAAAAATCATAACTCCTTCGTGCATAATCCAATGATCTTCAGGTCGTTCCACAGAAAGGACACAACACCTGCACCTCACCTTGAAACGCACAAAGGTGCGAGGGCCCTTCAATGCTGCTTGCAACTTGATGTTTTTCTTAATCCTGCAGAAGGGCATGGTGGGAGTCGTGTGGCTACAGCTCACTGTGCCTGCAGTCTGTGGACAGTGAAGAAGAGGAGGATGAGGAGGATGATGGCAGTGTACGTTCCACAGACTCTGACAGCACGGCTATCCACTATGTTCTGGGGGATGTTGCTCATCCACATGCTGCTCAGGGAGATGCTATCATTGTGCACTGTGTTGGTGAGTTATCTGAGTTACCATAGCAACATGCCAGGTTGTAAGACACTGACATGGAAATGTTCTCTGGTCAGTCTTGTACTAATCAAAGTAATGATGTGTAGATGACTCAGGAGGCTGGGGGAGGGGAGGCTTGTTTACCGCTCTGGAGATTAGATCTGATGAACCACGGAAGCAGTATGAGTTGGCAGGCAAGATGAAAGGTGAGATTGTCCCCGATTGCAAAGAAAATGGAGACTCGTACCATTTTCACTTTTGGTCTCTGGCTGAGAATGAAGCAGACAATCTAAAGTGTGAACATGTTATTTGTCTCAGATTTGGACATTGGCAACGTTCTGCTCTTCCCCATCGATGACAAACAGTCCAGATTGGACGGCCAGGATCAAGTAGGTTATTTTTAAACGAAACCCACTATGCATTAAGTCTGCATAAAACTGTGCTGCCTGGAAATGCATACTTGTTTCTTGGTAGTAGCTGCCTTTTTGCAGTAGTAGTGATCAACAGTAGGGTTTGGGTTTATGTTTGGTTACAGGATTGTGAAATTGTGGCAGCAAGTGAAGAAACTGACTGATCATAAGATTAAGCTTTAAATTCTGTCAACCTCCTTCCTTGTGTCCTCAGTTGGCCCTGATAGTGTCACAGCAGAGAGACAAAGCCAACAACTTGTCTGGGATCAGCCTGACGGCTCTGGACGAAGGTCTGAAGAAGATTTATGCTGCAGCCAAAAGACACAAGGGTACAGTAAAGCACTGAATCTTCAAACACTTTGACAAGTACACCTTGAAAGTGACAAAACATTTTAGCATCATGTCATCCATGATGACATGTCAGAGCCACCATCACAGAACTGCTCTAAATATACCTGTTTCCTTGCACTGTGTACCCTTTACAACACTCCACTCCATATACTGGAACACTTACTTCACATCATATGTGATATGTGTTAATATAAACCAGGGGTCTCCAACCTTTTTTCAACTGAGAGCTACTTAGAAAAAAATTAAGTGGCCAAGAGCTACTTGCATCACATCGCACATATTTATTAATCAACTGACTTAAGCTTCTGTTTGTACACGTGTGAAATTGCAATACACAATGCTTATCAAAAATAACTCAACTCTAATACAATAACTTAATAACTCAACATCAAAGGTCCAAGAAAACATTAGTACACGCACTCTTTTTAAAACTTAGTGAGATGACTGGCACTGCATGGAGTCCTTCTGTTTGTACACGTGTGAAATTGCAATACACAATGCTTATCAAAAATAACTCAACTCAATAACAATAACTCAGTCCTCCTCTCTTGACTCCATGAAAGCCTTGATTTCATTCAGCAATGAGCAGAAGCGATGCAGTATTTTTCCTCGGCTCAGCCACCTCACCTCAGTGTGGAGAAGGAGATCACTGTGTTCAGCAGACAGTTCCTGGAGGAGCAGTTTGAAGCTTCTGTGCTGCTTGGCCTTTGCGCGAATGGAGTTGATGATCTTAATGACAGGTGTCATCACATGATCAAATCTCATGACTTTGGCGCATATAGCCTGCTGGTGAATGATGCAGTGATAGTTCACAATTTTAGGAAAGTCCGGGTCGGCCTTGCACAGTGCAATAAATCCTGAGTGGCGTCCTGTCATAGCTGGTGCGCCGTCTGTTGTAATAGACACCAGCTTTTCAATAGGCACGTTATTTTCAACGAAGTACTTTTTCACAACGTTGTAAATATCGACTCCTCTGGTTGTGGTTTTTAGTGGAAGCAACGTCAAAAACTCCTCTCTGGTGGAAGCGTCTTCGAAAACCATCCGGACAAACACAGCCATCTGAGCGGTATCAGCCGCATCCACCGACTCGTCACATTGAATTGAAAACCATTTGCATTTAATCATGTGCCGCTCCAACTGACCCACTGCATCGGCAGAGAGCGCAGACACTCGCCGTGCCACTGTGTTTGCGCCAAGCTGTACATCAGCGATAGCGGACATGATTTCAGTCTTACTTTTATGGTCCTTGAATAATGTGTCGGCCACCGCTGTCATTGCTTCCTTCACCATCCCGCCATCGGTGTATGGCTTCTTGTGCTTTGTCAAAATGTGCGCCACTTTAAATGATGCCTCCGTGGCCGCGTTGGCTTTCTTCGTCGGTCCGATGAATAAACATTGCTGTTTTTTAAGGTTTGCTTTCAGCTGGTTCACTTTCTCAGTCCGTAGAGTGCTGCCTGCTGGAAAATCCCGTGCAAAGTTACCGTGGACTTGAGTGTGGTGGCGCTCCACGTTACCTCTTTTGCCGACCGAAACACTGCTCCCGCATATGAGGCACACACACTTGTCCTTCACGCTAGTAAAGAAGAACTCGCATTCCCACTCCAAATGGAAATTGTATGTTTTCTGCTTTTTCTTGACTTGGCCACCTTGGTTTTCCATCTTTGTTGTTTGTGTAAAGTTCTGCTAATACCACCAAACTCCTCACTTTAGCTTAGCGAGCGTACAACGTCACTCAACGTCACAACGTCACTTTGGCTACATTTACACCTGACACCAATGTGACATATATGTGAACGTAAGTGAGATGAGGTGCATTTACTGTCGTCGGAATATAATTTTTTTTAATTTTTTTTATTATTATTATTATTTTTTATTTTTTTATTTTTTCCGGTCAACCTATCAGGCGAGCTACTGAAAACCTGCCCGCGAGCTACCGGTAGCTCGCGATCGACGTGTTGGAGACCCCTGATATAAACCATATTGATACTATATATCATTTTATACAATAATATTGTCTTTTGCACACTCTGTCTACATATTCTCACACTCATAGTATATTATATTATCTATTGTATAGTCAAATACTTATATTTATACCTCTACTATATATCATACTCTTTGTATATTATTTGTATATATAAGTCCATATACACATATTTATACATGTGTACATATTATTATTATTATATTTACTATTATTATTATATATACTGTTGCTGCCATTATTATTATTACTATATACTGCTATTATATTGCTATCATATATAAATATATATTATGTTATATTTACATACTGTACTATTTTTATATACTGTCTAACAATAACATTACCAGCATATCATCAGTACTATTACCATCATCTTGCCACTGCACCTTATCTACCTATTTATCTTGTGTTTCTGTTTTTATTCTTTCTACCTCAATATTTTTATTTTTATTCTATTGTATTGTATTTTATTGTATTCAAATGTACCGGCTGCTATGACGACTTAATTTCCCTTCGGGGATGAATAAAGTAATCTATCTATCTATCTATCTATCTATCCATGCTAAAATAACCTCCTGATTTTCTACTAACATGCCGATAAAGACACGACAGGTGATTACATTAAAATAAATTCATTCAGACTTTAGTTCTGTAAAGTTTACTGTAGCTAAGTGCTACTGATGTGGAGAATCCTGGCTCAGAGTTGTGAAAGAACTAATTTTGAGAAAGAAAAACCTGTAAGAATATAGTTCAATACTTCTTTCTTGGAAACTCATATTTCCTGCACAAGACTGGGCAGGAGAGAGCACGGCGTTAGCTCTAGTGATGCGGTGTAGTGATCATGATCCAGCATGTTGTGTTTAAAAAACAACTCCTGGTGAATTCAGGAGAACTCGAATAGGCAACTTGTAAAGTAAATACCTAAACGTACAGCTTGGATATTAGTATGAAAAGTATGAAAGAAGATGTTATGGAACCTCAAAGTTGACCAGTGCATGAACAAACAATGTTTAAGCCTCGCCTTCAGGCTCCAGTGTAGCATTATTGTTAGACTTGACTGACAAGATATGCAGGACATGCTGTGTGTTATCGTGAAGACACGTGAGAGTGCACAGAACATTTACTGAGGACCAGCACACAGGAGAGGAATTTGAAATTCCTCTTGTTGAGCTGCACAGGAGAGGAACTGATAAGAACACCGTGCATTAAAGTTAGCTTCACCTCTCAATGTTTTTCAAGTAGGTGATGCAAACCTGCACATTTCTCTACCGACCGTGACCCCACCTGCAGGTCGACTTGAGAGGAACTCTAACATTAGAAATTCAGGAGGTTGCAGTTAACATTCAAGCTCTCCCTTCCTCCCACTCACTCTGCCCTCTTTGTCTTTTCCCCCTCAAAGCAAGCGTTCATCTTCCTCGCATCGGTCACTCCACCAAAGGGTTCAACTGGTACGGCACGGAGCAACTCATCCGGAAACACTTGGCCTCCAGGGGCATCCCCACGTTCATGTATCCTTTAAAAGCTTCAGCAAATATTTCTGTTCTCTAGAAGCCTTATCTATCGAAAAGTTTGGACTCATTTCTCCTGAATGTGACTCTGACAGATACTATCACAGCAGTGCTTCCAAGAATACCGCTACACCTCAGCCATCCACCTCTGCCACCTTGACATCAACATCCTGCCCTGAACCACAGCTGTGTAACCCCAACAGGTTGACTAGTGAAACAGAAGCAGACACTCCTGGCCCCTCAGCTCATGTTGGGAGCCCCGGCCCCACAGATCTCCCCAGTTTCATGTCGGGGGTCCGTGTGTTTTTCTACAACCTCCCTGCATCAGAGAGAAAGAGGCTGGCCCGTTACCTGTTCACATATCCTTTCTGACAGAATGTGTTTTTCAGTTTGTTCTCACAGTCAAAGGGTTTTTAAAGCAAAAATGAATGTATGAGCAGGAGACATGTTTACGTAGAGTTTTGCTGGGAGGGAAGTGTAACGAGTGAAAAAGAGTCGGTTGTTATTTTCAATATAGTGTGAAAATGTCACTACTCCTTAACTACATTGCACTTATGATGGCGATGAGGAGGATATGATGAGTCCAGAGGTCACCCACATAGTTGCGGTGGTGGAGAATAGCATCCACTCAAAGGTCAGTAGCATTTTGAGGTTTACTGATCATATTCTGATCTCTGCCCTCCTCTCACTGAGCTCTTTATTTGAAACACCATACTTAAACTAAAGCTACATCCACAATACTACATTTTAGTTTTAAAAAGCATCACTGTTGCTGCATCTATCATTTAACAGTGGCTAAAACGAAAGTTTTGAAATACTGCTGGCTCCATTTTAGTTTAAAAACTGCTGGTTGTGTAAGTCATCATTCTTTTTACCACTGTGGTTTCAAGCAACCGACTGAAGGGCAGACAGTCTGCTTCCTGTTTACACGACACACACATGCACAGTGTACACGTTTTTCTTGTATTATTATGGACACAGATTATTACTGATACAGAGCTAAAACACAGAGACAGAGACCGTATTAGTTTTTAAATCACTATTTTAAACCATATTAGCCTCAGAAATCATGGATTCAATGAGATGTTGGTAGATGTTTCTTTATGATTCTGCTTCATGTTGACATAATCACATAATTTCGTCCAAAAACGTTTCAAGACTGTTTCAAGCAGATGTAATAAGAGTGTTGCAGGATTGATTTGTTTTATTTTACTGTGTGAACCAGGAGCTCCAGGATCTGGTGCGTCAGTACAAGCAGGCGGTCCCCGTGCAGAAGGCGTGGCTGGACTCCTGCTTCTCCAAACAACGAAAAGTCAACACTGAGCAGTTCACACATCTGCTCAAATAACACTATGATCCAGTGGTTCATCTCTTTTTTATGATCAATTTGTCTAAATCATGAATGAACTCGGTTCGCTGCTTTAAAATATGCGAATGTTGTACAGTTACACAAACTATAATGACTTATGTATAAATGAAAGAAGCAGTAAATAAACAAACACTGACGTGCCACTGCTGTTGTTTGGGTTTGTGTTGACATTTTTGCCAGGATACATTCAGAGTCTAGGAAAATTAATCAACTATTGTTTGAGTAATGAATCCACAGGTATAAATCATGGTCACATTGTCATGGTTACATTTTAGGGGCATTACATAATCTTGGATTGATTTCCTTTTGACTTAACTTAACATTTATTCCCCCTTTGACCATTTGACATTTCACCTTACATTTGAACAGGCCCAGATCTAGACAGCTCAGATAGGGTTAGGGTTAAGTTTTAAAGAACACAATAGAAAATTCCACCAAGCTGTGGTATAATAATTCTTCAATCAGGGAAATGACATGACTGTAAGAACAAAGCCTAATGTAGAATTTACAAATGTGCCAATGTGTGAAATTGTTCAAAGTAAGAATTTTCAGTGGTGCTAGTGCTGCCCACACCTCTGATGAGCTTACTTCTCTATTAAAATCTTAACCAACTCATGTGCAGATACTTTAGAATCATGTTGAGTGCACTTCTACGTACAGTGGTAATGTTTAAGAATTTACATAGTAGTACATTAAACGTCAATTAATTGTGAATGACGACTTCAATTGTAGCACTTTCTATCCAGGTACATTCGTTTTATACTGAATGAGCGCTGATAAACGTTGGCAAAATGTCAAACGCTAAATACTGTTGGTATTAGCTTGCTAGCCATTTATCTAGTAAAATAAAACAACTAGCAGCAACGATACCTATTTAACACAACACTGCAGCACACAATAAAAAAAATGTTTGACAAAAGAAGGATTCTAATTAGAATACTGATATGCTTCCCCTGTCACATACGATTAGTCTACAAATCCTCTGCATGCAGAATGAGCACAGGCAGCAGCCTCTTTCATACTTGCACTGTTTAACTGGGGCTGGGTGTTGCCTCTGATTTCCCCAAAAGGATTTGACTCTGATTAACAATGTTTCGATTCTCTTCGATATCCCATCTGATTCGATTCAATATCGATTCAGTTAAGAATATTTAATTGTACAATACCAATTTTGATTGGATATGAAAGATATTCTCAGAAAATTTAAGCTGTAAACTGTGCAACTCGCCTGGTGCATTATTTCAAATATTAAGGTAGACCTGTCACGATACCTTGTCCCAGAAATTATTGTAATAAATTATATTGTCATCATTATGAAACCATTTCATACCACTGATATAATGATAATATCATAGACTGATAATAAGAACCGTAACAAAGATCACTCAACTTTTAATTCTTGAATAAGAATTGAAAACATGAAAATAGGGCTGCAGCCCGCCACCAACTAGTTACACCAAACTTTTAGACCCCTTAGCACACATGCAGGTGATGGGTTACGGTAAAGACGCTTTGAACTATGTCCTGAATGGACAATGCTGCAATTAAACACAACACTGATGATAGATCTTTGATGATACAATAGTAATTCATTTAAAATATGTTAAAAAACAAGTTCAACAGCCCGGTTTGCTTCAGTATATGGACCTGGAGACAATGGCTTGGATGTCCTCTGAATGGACTTTTGGTTTTTCGACCAGAACTGAAGGCAACAGAAAAAGATTTCCCCCCCTGGGGGACCTGAGTGTGTATGTGTGTGTGTGTGTGTGTGTGTGTGTGTGTGTGTGTGTGCGTGTCTGTGTGTGTGTCTGTGATCCTGAGTGTGTGTGTGGTGAGAGTGTGTGTGAGTGAGTCAGTGTGTGTGTAGGTGTGTGTGTGTGTGTGTGTGATTCTGTGATTCTGAGAGTGTAAGTGTGTGTGACTCGTTAATATGCTAAAACTCATCCCTTGCACTTGCAATTCAGAAATCAGCACATTCTGCAGGGGGCGAATGAAATAAAACTGATTGGCAGAATCAAATGGCAGAGAATCAAGTTGACCAATTGGGTGAGCAGGGTAGACATGTTCCCACTTTTAGATCCGGCCATCACCATTTAAATGATTCACTTAGCGAGGCCTGTGAGTTCGTCCCCAGAAGGAACACAAATATAGAGGTCCCCACATGGACAGTAATACCTGTAATCACGCGCACAGTAGATGAAAGGTGGAGTTAGTGGGAGGGGGGCGGTGTCAGAGAGAGGGGCGGTGCAGCGCTGAGGGAAGCCACTGAACAAACTCACCTTCCGCGTCTGTGCGTTTCACTTTTCCTGAGGACTCGACTAAAACATGAACAACTACTGATTATTTGAGGTTGATTGTAAAAAGCCGAACCCTGTGTGTTAGCGGAGCACGTGACCCGCAGCAGAGCTGAACTCAGGAGAACAACACACGGTAGGATGACACGCACACAACCGTGAACCTGTGGCAGCTGGGTTCTATAGGACCGGTCTCTTACAACACATTCATTTGACCTTTAACTTACGGGTGATTGATGACCTCAGGTGAAAAGATGTTATTAACAGTTGGTGTGTGTAGTCTGTCAAACTAATGCCTGTGGCCTGATTATTTAATAATAATATGTATAAATGTAATAGAAGCACAGCAAATGACATTTTCAGCCGTGAAAATAATGATCAAGTCAATATTGATAATTATCGTGATAAATGCCACATTATTATTTCTTTATAGTGAAAAGACTGGTTTAATTTGCTCCTGGCCAAATAAATACAAAGGATACATGTGTAGAAGCATTTAAGTTGAAGGAGAAAACTAATACAAATAAAGCAGATGGACCTGTGTAAGATAATACAATTTAGATGAAAAACAATCATGGCATGACTTTGTTAAATAGTCGAGTTTTCAGTCTTATTGAAAATGTTTTCAGTCTCATTGTAAAAGCTGCAGTGGAGGGGGCTGTCCTCAGGCCCTCAGACAGTTGGTTCCTGTGCTGAGCTGCACAGTGAGCATCACGACCAGAGAGTCCTTAGATAAATGATGTGTCATAGGCAATAGATGGATATGTATGGCCCTTTGTTTTATTGCCATTAAATTACATTGCAATAGTTGTTGTTATTGTTTCATCAGTCAGCCATATATGAGCATTTTCACTATCTGGATGTGTGTCTGCTGTTAAAGGACAGTGAGAATAAAGCTTTTCCTATCTGTTAACAAACATGTCATTACTCAGAAATCCAGAGGCACTTTTTTCTATTTTCGGGAAGTTGTGTGGTTTCCCACCTGAGGCTTGTGTCTGTGTGTCGAGAGGCATCGTGTTTCTCAGTCCCACACACGGGTTCATTTATCTCCTGAGTATTAACCACCACAGGTTTTTGAGAAAAGTTCCCCTGTGTGGGAGACACGCTGTCGCACACTGAACCTGTTCCCATTCAGCTCAGCAGCAGACGACTGGGTTGGGCTGAATACCACTGTGAAGAGGATGGAGACACATTACAGGGAAAACGCTGAAGAATGAGGGCGAAAGCCAACACATGCAGGTGCATTGCATGGTAGAATCCTTCCTTTACAGCCTGTCATGCTTTGCGGCAGCTGTAAAAATGCAGAACAGATGCGAGAGGAAAAGAGCTGAGCCACTTGCCACGCACGACACCTAAGCTCCAGTTTCAAAGCGTGGCTGGCGTTTGAACAGGGGAGCAGCTCAGGTGTCAGAGTGTCGGAACAGGATGTGATCAGACTGCATCAGCAAGATCTGACACACAAGGAGGGGTTATTATTGTACAGCTGCAGCGTACACAACCCTCAATACACAGATGGACGCACATTTCAGTTCACCGGTGTACAAACCACACAGGCACTGATCAATAGCGATGTGGAAAAGTATGCGTTGCGGCCAGATGAGTCATCCTCCACGTGGGTTGGTGCATGTTTGGCGTGCACCAAAAGAACAACTGAAGTTATGACACACACAGCGGAGAGGGCCCCCATGATGAAAGATTCCATCCCGATTGGAGGGGTCTCTTCCACGCCACAGGTCAGGAGAGGTCATGGAAGGATCTGATGGGCGTGAAGGTGACGTGAATCAGCCGCTGTGGACTTCACCATCACCAGATCTGAACCCGTCTGAACACTGCTATGATTCAGCACCATCATCAGCTCACCAGAGGAATGGAATACCTTTGAGAGGAAGGGTGTTGCAATCAGATATTTCTCTTCAGTCAGTTTTATCAGTATGTTCTTCTTTTCCTTGACAGATTGTTAGATGCAGATTATATCCGACCCACATGGACGTCAGGAGGAGCAGATCCTATGATGCTGCCGTCTTCAGCTCACTCGGCTTCAGCACCAAGTAGGTGAGTGTGAGAACCAATGTGGTGAAAGACAGAAGAAAGCACAATGCACCACCCCTCTTTCTACGAGACTATGTGTCTGTACAGATGCAGTTTGAACTCCCTGCAGCAGAAATCACGCTTTGATAAGAAATGATAAAGAACAGAGCAAACTGTTGAACAGGCATCAGGCATTAAGCAGCTGCTCCACAGTTCAACAGACACTTTACGTTAGATGAACAACAGACACTTTACGTTGGTTGAACAACAGACACTTTACATTGGTTGAATGACAGATCCACTACATCATGTGATGAAGTTTCTTTGTCTGTCACAGTCACGTCAGTCAGCTGAGCAGATACAAAAGCTGCCATTACAACACGCCTGAAGAAGACGACGAGACCATGAGCATCAAGGAGCAAGAAGCCAGAGTTGTCACCCTGATGGACTCCACCTCAAAACACGATGGCCAGCGCCCTCTAGCAGAGCACGCCCCCTTCGCTGACGACTCCCTGTTCAGCAGGAGTCTGGACACACAGCACGAACACTTACACAACCACACTCTGTCTGAGCCCGGCCCCAGCTACTACTCGTACCAGCATCCTCACAGTCTGCCGGCTGGGTACAATCAGCCCACTCCGTTTCCCAGCCAGGTTGAATGGCAGTGGTCGCACCCGAGCTGCGCCAGCAGCTGCTCGGTGTATCCCAACAGCCTGTCGTCGTACAACGGCCAGAAAGATTACTCCAACTGCTCTGGAGAGAGCTGCCACTGCAGGTACAAGTGCACCACTATGAGCAGCCTAGAGCAGCCGCTGTCGTTACGCTCCAACCCGCCATCGGCCGACTTGCGTCACCACACCTTGTCTCCGTACGCATGCTCGCCACAGGGAGCAGCCTGCTGCGCTCAGTGCCACGTGGACACCTTCACCAGGGGCATCATGGTCCACAAGCCCCCCGGAGCCCAGTACCACCCAGGGCACAGCCCGTACTGTGAGTGTTGATGTGTTTACCAGCCCTGACACCAACTCATCCTGTGTGTCAGCTACAGGAAATAAGACAAGCAGTAACTTAGTCGTCTTTTTTTATCATGCTACAGTATCACACGATGAAACCCCATGAATTCTGAATTTTCTGCTTCAGATCCGGGTGACTGCAGACTTCCTGGAGTTGGACACACACAGACGTGAGACGTTTTTTCATTAGTATTCTAAGTCTGCCTCACACAGACATATCTGAGCTCCACAGTACATTCGGCATCTTTCTTACTCTAATTAAACGTGTTCTTTCAGTGGCCACAAGTCTGCAGCTAAAGAGAAGCACCCTCCTTACAGCACCCTGCTGTCTCTGGAGCAGAGTGAGTGTCAACATCGGCACATGATCACATGACTGATCGAGCTGTCGTTAAGTCCTTTATCTTATTTGCTCTTGTGTCTGTTGAACACAGGGAGGGTGTTTGTCACCTACGAAGCCGACAACGACAAGCACGTCAATGAGGTCATCAGCTTTGTCGCCCTGCTGCGACACAACGGCTTCGACACACACGTATGCTCCGGACCTGCTCAGTAAAGATTGGTAGAGGGGCCGGCTGCGTGTTAACGTCCTGATGTCTGCTTGTTTCAGATTGACATTTTTGAGCAGCAGTTTCGGAGCATAAGCAAGATCGACTTCATGGAGCGATACCTGAGTGAGGTAAAAACCGACCGATTGTTCTGAGTGGAAAAGAAAAAGATAAACTGCTGGAAAATGTGTTGATGTTAAAATGTGCCTCTCTTGGGAAGGTGCTGCTTCACCATTAAATGTCTTTCTGCAAGAGGGAACATGTTTCAAGAGTAAAGTGTAGCAGGAAGAGCAACAGCAAGTTGGTTAGTAGAACTGCTGATAAGCCGTCGTGTTGTTGTCCCCTGTGCAGAAAGAATACCTGATCATTATCATCATCAGTCCCAAGTACCACGACACGGTGACAGCTTCCCCTGTCAGCCTGGAGAACGACGAGAGGACCTTCAACACCGTCTACATACACAAACAGGTCAGAGTCCACAGGCACATGAAAGCTAAACCCCAAAAAATTGCTTTCTCATGATTTTTATTTCCCTTTTTTTTCTGTGTTGTTGTTCAGCTCCAGAATGAGTTCATTCAGAATGGAAGCAAGAATTTCAGGTTCATTCCCATTTTGTTCCCCGGGGCTAGAAAGGTTAGTTATTAAGCCGCGTGACAGGAGTAAACTCCCATGTGCCCTGGCTCCGTGTTCTGTTGTGAAACACATACCAAACACATGCACGCAACACAGTTACATGTCTTGAGCGCTTTGTTGTGAAACAATGAAACCCTCAACGGTTTCACAATCTGTTCGCTGTGCCGTGTGTTTTGTTTCTGTGCTCACAGTGTCACATCCCCAACTGGCTTCAGAACACCAACGTGTACGCGTGGCCACGGGACAGGGACGACATCCTGCGGCGGCTCATGAGGGTCGAGAAGTACAACCCCCCTCCGATCGGGGAGCTGCCCACCATTGTCTCCATCCCCATATAGAGACCTCTGACCTGGACTGAAATCCAAAACTTTCTCTCTCGACAGCTCCAGGTCCATTTTTTCCAGGGGAGTGGGGATCCATCAATAAATGTACAGGATTGTTTTTTTTATTTGTCTATGTGACTGTGTAGATTGTATATTGTTGTAATGTGTCGGGTGCCGTGTGAACTTTTCTCCTGGGATGCGTTGCAGTTATTTTAGATTCCTCGCAGAAAGAGTAAAATTTAGACTTTTAACGAGCTTCTTTTGTCTTTGTCTTTTGAAGAAATGTCTTCGTGAATGAAAGATTAGTTTGTTTGTTTTATTGGGACGCACACTTGCCCATGTGCTACTAATAAATCCAGAAATCTCTGTATTTCTGTCTGTCGTTTGATTTTCTTGACATCAAGTCATCTGATATAGGTATGAAATAGTCAGACGATAGTATATTACAGTCTTTCAGTAGCCCCCCCCCCCCGCCCCCCCCACTGCCTCAGAGAAAACGATGAGATAACATTGTTCTTATTTTAATTATGTTGCTTGGAGAGAAAAATAGACGACGCAGTGTTAAAAAATAACTTTTTATGGCGTCTACTGCATGGTACATGTTTGAATAGAAGACCGACGTGTCTTCTATGAGTGTTTTAAATTTGACACCCTGCTATGGTAAAAAACATCACAACTTTATCTTTTCTTTTGTCCAAATCTTGAATCATGGTCAACAACAAGATTATTTCAGCCCGACAACTCGTGTGCAAACATTTATTGCAGCAGTAGAACCGGTTGAGTGTTTGGCATCTAGGCTCCAACTTAATCACTCCCCCTTATGATTACACAGGAATGATGGGAGTGATGAGCAAATACTTGTAACCTTCCCCCCCCCCGTTGGCGCCTACAGGTGGATGATGGGGTGGTGGAGGGGCTGAAGCAACTGGTAGCAATACTGCAGCAGCAGTGCGAGGAAAGGGGTTGGTGGGGAATTTCTCTATGCTTAAATAGACCAACTCACAAGGTGGGTGTGCTCACTTTGAAATATATCTTGGTTTACAAGTGCATCTGGGATTTAGACCCAATTCAAGCTGATTGTCTTTTACATGTATGGACACGAATGAAACCACTGAAACCAGCAACGATTTGTTATGTAGTCACGTGAGAGAGGGTTCAATCCCCGCTCTTCCCCATCTGCATGCCGAAGTGTCTTTGACAAGATACTGAACCCCTAAATGGCCCCTCATAAATGTTGAGTGTACTCAAAATGTAAGTTGCTTTGGACAAAAGTGTCAGCTAAATGACATGTAATGTAATATTTGTAAAAATGAGTCAAAACAAGCAGAAAATGTTATTTCGTGTTATTTTAGTCAGTGAAGTTTAGTAATAAAATTGTCAAATACCAGACAAAGGTTGATGTTACAGGTCATAGTTGAATTTTTTCATTGGAACTAATCTTTGAGGATTAATTTTAAAACTAAATATCAAAACTATTGTAATAATTGAAATCTTTAGTATTGAAAGGTGCATGCAGGTTCAAAGAGTTTTTGCCTGCATCACGTCTCCTGTGGAAACACAAATAGAGACGTATTTGTTGAACCGGCCAAACACTTCTCAGGAAACCTCACACAAGCACAGACCTGGGACTAGTTTGGCCGCAGGGCCATTGAGGAATTTTCAAATAGTGAGCAGCATTTTTCTGTCAGGGAGCGAGCCATGAGAACAGGACAGTTGAAAGTGTCCCCTGTTAGTAAGCACAGAAGTTGTTGACACAGCGGTGTGTCGGGGAGTGTTTGTATGTCACCAGAGTTTCATCTGAGCCGCTCGTCAGAGAATCAGAGAATAGTAGTGACACTAAACTTCTTCCCGGTACCTGGTGGCTTACTTGAAAATGCTCAAACAGGATGTTACATGTAGATAAGTAGCTGACACGGCTATCTGCTGGCTGTGTGGTAGGCTTTCGCACGAACCAGCAAGTTCAGAGTCAATTGGGTCATCATTCATCACAACTGGTTTGTGGTCATAAACAAAAAAAGATGTGTGACACTGTGACACATTTAAACTAAATGTGTGTGCATGCAAAATGTGACGTGCTCTTCCTCCCTGCAGACTTCCATCACTGAATAAATCCTGTGTCACCTGCGTTTGACACGTCTCTGATAAAAAGCGAAGCGTCGAGACATGGTTTAATTGTTTTATCTTCACAAGAGGTAACACTGCAGATGTTCATACAGACATCATAAAAAAATCTGAATACAGTGTTTCATATATTCATCCATATATTGAAAAGTACATGAAATAATATTAATTTTAATAACATAACAAAGGAACAATGACATCAGTAATAAAAGTGGATTACAAAGTGACATTTGGATGTAAATAATTCTTAAGAATTAGGTAACAGAAAACAGAAATCCGACAATAGCTCCATTTTACTGCATGTAAAAACACTGAAGTGCTATTTGTTCAAAGCTACAAAATACACTTAAAAAGGAGGAAGCGATTTTTTTTTTTTATTTCCTTCAAGGAAAAGTACTATAAAATAAGTTACAGTACAGTGAAATTGTCCAAACCAACTTTTGATCCCGTCTTCCAGCCTTTTTGTAAGCACAAACAAAAGAAGTAACTCAGACACGAGTGAAGAGATTCTGTTTCCTTGTGAGAGGCGTCTTCCCCCCCCCCGCCCCCCCAAAGAGGAAATGAACAGTTGTGTTGTTTGTCAAGAGCTGTGTGTCTAGAGCGTTCGTGTTCTGAAGAAGAGCCGCACAAACACGTCTGAAAATGTGAATCCTAATCCTCAAATCACCTGCGTGTCGCTCCGCACGTGTCCTCGGTAGAAAGAACTTTGTACTTCATGAGCTCAGAAAAATAAATTGACAAATACTTCATGTTAAGTCACATAATACAGAGGCAATCACTCATACATCGTCAGCTGGTAAAGGAGGTATGTTGAACCTTGGTCTTGTGAAAAAAGCCATCTTCTCTCTGTGGACAAAAGAAAAAAAAGACAATTTTATCAGTTTCATTTTGTTAATTAAAGGGATAATTCACCCAAAAATCGAAAGATAGAAATCGAAATTCACTCGTTATATACTCACCACTATGCCAATAGAGGGGTGGGTGAAATGTTTGAGTCCCAAAAGCACAATGGTCTGCTGTGATCCACACGCAAAGCGCGCAAAAATGTATCACAATTTCAAGTGTATTTGATTTCAAACACGTCACCCGCCCCTCCATCGGCATAGTGGACAGAACAATTTCTACATCACATATTCAAATGGCGAGATTGCCAGTCTAACACTAGCAAATTAAAGAGTATTGGATCATTGGCTGTTTGCAAGTAAACCTGCAACAAACAAACAAGCCCCACCCCTCCTGACCTCAAGAAGCTCTATTGGGCATCGTTCTTTCGTTTGTTTGTTCTCATGCACGTTCATAATGATGCAAACAAAGCAATAAGCTCTCCTGTAAATATTTTCCACACCATCTCGCTGACTGACAGGTATGCCAGATAAGGCAGGGCAGACGATGAACTCTAGCAACCAAACAAACATGGATTTGAAAATAACTTTCTCTGCATCTGAAAATCTGCAGTATGCTGATATTTTGTATTTTATTCTATTTTATTATTTGTGCTTTGACAATTGATCTCAACAAATTTGGTGAGGGGAGTATGCGTGCAGTCCCACAATCCTGTGAAGGGTTTGATCTTGAAATCACATCACATCCACATATGTGCCTCACATTAATGAAGCTCTAGACAAACTAACTCGGGTGTTTCGCTGTGACCCAGGGAAGTAAGGCTCTTAAGAGTGTGACAGCTGACTGGTAGTCAAACCAATCCCAACCTGAATGTCTGCACAGGCAAGGGTTCCTTGTGACTCTGTCCCCTCATCTGCAGAACCTCTTTGGAAGCCTTCCTCAGCCTCCTCTCCACCGCCTCCTCCTGACGCTGCTCCTGCTTGCTTTGGCTGGCCTGCGGAGCGACAACACAGTCAACCGCTGCTGGGTGAGGCCGACTCTCATGTGTGACGTAACCGTAGCAGACTCCAGTCTCACCTGTCTCTGGGCCTCTCTGAGCAGGCAGCGGAATCGCTCATCCCTCAGGGCCCAGTGGGGGAGCTCGGTGGTGTCCCTGCCTTGCGGCTCCTCCAGTCGCAGCTTCAGCTCCCTGAGGGCGTTCAGCTCCTCCATCAGCTGCCTCTGACGCGTCCTGCAGGCCTGGAGATCCAGCTCCAGGTCCAGGGAGGTACGGGTGGGTTGTTCGGCCAGGGAGGAGCGGTATGACTGCTGCTCACGCAAACAAACACACCTCAATCCTAAACCCTCTGTGACATGTATTCCTGAGGAGCAAAAGTCAGACTCTACCTGTTTATATCGCAAAGTTCTTCTTTCCAAGGTGTTTCGGACAAAAGGCGATTTCTTTGGTAACGTCGAGCTGTCGCTGTCGCTGCGATATAACTGAAAGGTAGAATACATGTAGAGATTCTCACAGGGCTGTCACAACAAATATTTACAGCAAAGTCGTAAATGTCAGATAAAAGCAACTGATAACAGTGTTGTCCAGGTTGTGTAATAGTTTCCCCCTTTTGCAAAAACTTACCCTGCAGACGTACTGACTACGAGCCCCGGGGGAGAAGGTCTGAGAGCGAACAATGGTGCTGCCGCGCATAAAGGGGGAGGCGTGACCCCAGCGTCCTCCCCTCTCTTTGGGCCGAACTCGCACAGGCTCTGGGAACAGGCCTTCTGTCATGGTGGCCTTCTCCACCTGTGGATCAGCAACAGTTGTGTGCATCTGGACCACAGACAGACCAGCTACACACTCCCACCCCTGCCCTCTCTTACCTTTACTGTACAGAGCTTGCTTGTTGTCTGATCACAGCGCCCTCCAGTGGTGATGCAGATGCCCTCTGCACACAGTCCCTCTAAACAGGGAGCAGTGAATGCTGTGCTGTTGCTGCAGCCACTGTCCACTGACTCTGCCTGCCAGCTCCTGCAAAATACACCGTTTGTCACGAAAATTAATTCATGCCGGAAAACAAACTGTCAAACAGTTTGTTTTCTGTTTGACAGGAGATAATTTGTCTCGAGCTGAAAAAGGTCACCTCTCAGATGCCACCTCCCCTGGCTCGTCCTTCTTCTCCAGCCTCTGCAGCTCCAGCCCGGTGCCCTGCTCCTCCGGATGGGTGGTGCTGGTACGGGACAGCACCGTGCACACAGTATCCTGCAATGTCACATCGCAAACTATCACCAACTTCAAACTGCCGACATTCCTCCTCTCTCCTCTGGGAGCAGTAGCTTGAAGCTGTGGTGTGAAGGCTTGCTTGGTTTGTGAGACACATTCTTGTCAAATACTCAATTTAACGAGCTCCACAACTATGGACCACGGGCTGAAAGCTGCTTAGCAACAGCATGACAGGGAATTCCTCCCAAGGGCCTGATACGTTTTACAATATATTGCAGGTATTTAAAGCAACAAATCCTTTTATACAAGTGTTTGATGGTAGCTCCATAGATTGATTTGGTACTGTGCCAGCAGGTGGATGCACAAGTATACACGTTCTATTCCTGATCAGGTTTAGCACAACCTGGTGCACAGCCAAGCCCTCTGCATGGTTTACATTCTTATCTGAGCTGTCTTTATATATATTTATTTTCCATAAACTGCTGTTTACTTTTGTCTTTTCAGTTCTAAAAATCTTTAACATGAAACCTTCCTAGATGGAAAATGTAACTTTAAGGTAAATATTCTCAACGAAAAGCTGAATGAGAACATTTTAGCAATGATTATCTGCTTCACTCTCTAGTAGTGTACCCCATGGTTCCTGTCTAGGTCCTATTTTATTTGCATATATGTAACGCCACAGAGATCTTTTTATAAAGTACAACAGCCCTTATTATTGCTAAGCCACAGCCATACCCTCCTACACAAGAGTAACACTCGAACTTCTTAACATTATTAATAATTAATCCTAATTCTTTATGTATTTATTATTTTCTTTGTTTGTAAAAGTCATGAGTTTTGTTTTTATTATGTATTTCAAATTTCTCTGTTAAGCACTTTGGGCTACACCCTCCAATGTTCTTCTTCATTTCCATTTCTTCTGGTGCCAACAGCTGAGATCACTTTCAATGTCATCATGCACACAGTGCAGGTGTGTGGGTTTACCATGGCTCTGGGCCTCTGCTCGTCTTCATGGCCTTCCTGCTGTCTTCGATGGCAGAGGTTCTTCTGGTCAGGCCTCGGCAACTCTGTCCCGCTCAACATCTGGACTCGCAGCCAGTGGTAAACCATCTCTGCACTTCCTTCACAATCTGCCAGGCTCACCTGGGTCGTACCCTGCATTTTCACACAGACAGTTTAATTGTTGAATTTTCGGATGATTTGGGGAATCTGACATCAGCAGGATCATTGCATCTGAGATTCTTCAGCAGTACCATCAGTTCCTCCTGAGCCTGAGGTCCCAGCGAGCAGACCGACAGCTGCAGGGCACACACCGCCAGGGCGTTTGCAGGGACAGGAATGCGGAAGCCTTCGTTGAAACTCATCTGGGGCTGCGGCTCCAACGCTGTACAACAGTAAAACGCACAGGCCCTGCCGGCGTCCAGTGGAATCAAGTGCACCTTCACATACCTGAGCGTGAACAGAGCAATATTTCACAACATGAGATTTATAGCTCTCTATGAAAGAAAAACATAAATGTGTCACTGGTTGTCAGTAACAATTTGCTCAACATCATCATGTGGAGCTACACCAAGGCTCAGGATGAACTATCTGAAAAGTATTTGACTTTTATTGTTGAAAGAACGCCACAAGGAATAGTTGCAACATGAATCAACCTTTAATCATCAACATCAACTCTAGAGTACTCACACTTTATATCCATCTCTCACAATGGACCTGTTTAGGTTCTTGAGCTGTAGCAGGTGAAGTCGTAGAGACTGAGAGTTAGACTCCCACCTGTAGAGAGGGAAGATGAACAGAGGATGTAGACTTAGATCTTAACAGGGAACAAGCAGCCACCCACATGCAGTCTACACAAACAGTTTACTCACAGCAGTCCCAGTTGGATCTGGGCGGGGTCGCTCACAGACGTCAGCTCTTTCATGTACGACATCTCCTCTGACTCCTCCGGCCTGGGGGAGGAACGTCAGAGAGAGAAATAAACAAACGGTTTCACTTTTAGTTTAAGGAATTTTAGATATTCCTGGGACTCAAACACCATGATAAGTTCTACTTTCTTCAGGCCACTAAACCAAATGTCTGTGTAATGGGATATAACTTAATTTCCACTGGGACAGGAGACAGAAATCCCTCCACTACAACTGCTCAAACACAGAGGTGTTTACTTTCGGAGTTGCAGTTTTCTCCTCGGTCACTAGGTAGCACAGTTGTTCCAGAAACCTTATCAATGCAAAATGTCGAGCTGGAGACATGAACTGTAGTGGGAACCAGTGCAGAGGCGGTTTGTGTCTGTCTGTTTTTCTGTGGACACATTGTGTCACTTTGTCAGCATCACAACTGGAGCAGCTTTGGTTCAGGAGGTAGAGCGGGTCGTCCTCTAAAGGGTCGGTCAGTCCCCCCATTCCGACCAAGATACTGAATTGCCCCTTATCGCTGTGTTTGCGGTTTGTGCTGTGTGATAGAGAAAGTTCTGCACAAAGATGCACAGTATAAATGTGTGTGTGAATGGGTGAATGTCAAAACTCTACAGTAAAGAGCTTTGAGAGGTCGTCAAGACTGCTAACTATATAAATACTGACTATTCTTCAGTCACAAAAATCCACAGGTAAGGAGTTCGGAGATGGGTGTGGTCCCACCTTTAACTATTGTCTACTCGTGAAATAATGTGGTAATAACTACTTAGCACTCATGTCTTGGAGCATCAACATCAAGATGGTCCCTATAAATGTTCTGTTTCAGCAGTGTTGGGATGGACGTCCTCTCACCTTCGACCCCAGGCTTCAAAAACCCCACTGTCTGTGGCCAGAGCGTCCTCAGACACCCCCGCAGAGACTCTCCTGGCCCTCCTGCCACTTCTGTTGGCGCTGTTTCCTCTCAGAGTCACTCCTTCAGAGAAAAAGACACCCAGTTAATCGTCAGGTCACCTTCATTGTTTGAGAGAAAGAGCGGCAGTCTTGAACTTGCCTGTAGAGGTAAAAGCCCCCGGAGCGCCGGTTTCTCTGTGACTCTTGCTCTCCAGTTGATGCACAGCGGCGGGGTCCTCGCCACTCAACATGGCCGTGTGCGATAGGGCTTGCGACTGTGCCCGCAGCCCCTCTAAAAGGCCACGACCGGCCTGCTCCATGTACTCCTCTGTCATCTGGGTGAGGGGGCAGTCCTGAGGGGCAGAGTGGTAGGGTGTGTCCATAGGGGAGCTGGGTGGTGAAAGGGAGGATAGCGAGGAGCGGGAGGAGAGGGAGGCGAGGGACTGCGGGGTGTCATGGGAGCGTTTGGTTTTGCTCTGGGTCAGAGGGTCAGGATTGAACATGGAACAGTCTCTGGACACAGTTTCTGGGGGCAGCAGGTAGCGCAGGTGGGGATCTAGCGTCTCTCCCAACCCCTCGTGACGTTCATACTGTGGGAGACCGTAGATGTCACTGAAACTGATGGAGCTGAGGGAGCCTCTGCTGGAGGCCAGGGAGCCCCGACTGGAGGCAAGAGACCCCCGACTGCTACTGGACGACACCGTCAGAGAACTGGCCGACCAGCTGGGGAAAAGCAGGTAAGAGACACATGAGAAAAGACAGAGAGCTGTGAAGAAGATCAGCTAACATCTTCAAGAATGAGTGTGTGAGCTGCACCTCTTCAGCTGCGTGTGGAGATAGGTGGTGATACGCGATGCCTCCTCCAGCTGCCTCAGCAGAATGTTCCTCTTCTCCTGCTGCAGGATCCTGTCATGAAATACACATCCATGCATGAGAAATTCAGTTTAAATGAGCCGTCACTCTCTACCATTTCTGCATCTCTATTTTAGAGATGAATAACTGATCATTCATGCTTTTATTACCTCACCTTTTCTGGTCTTAATCAGAAAACCCAGAAATAAATGCAGTCATTACAAAATTCAACAGCTAGCATTTTAACTAGAACAAAGAGATATGATCACACCTGTTTTATCTTTTTTCACATTCATTCAGCTTGTATTAGGATTGATTTTAAGATTTAATGATTACTTTTAAAGTTCTTTATGGCCCAGCCCCCCGCTCTATCTCTGGTCTTCAAATTCCCTATTTACCACTGCACAACTTGAACTCAACTTCTGTCAGAAGGCAAATTCCTGAATTGACTTGAAGTGCCAGGCTATTACAGTTCTAACATTTCCTTTAAGTGGAGAAATGTTGAGATATTGTCAATTTGTAGAGCAGCAGTGCTTTCAAAAAAGTCCTACATGCATTGGTTTGCTTCTCTGCCTGAAACTGAAAACAAAGATCATCAACATTATATCTCTTGAGGATCCTGAGGGAGCTATAATGTATTTAAACTCTAGCAGACAGGTTATGTTTTCACCTGCATTTCTTTGTTAGCAGGATTACACAAAAACTATGTAACTGGTTCCCATTCAATCTGTAGAGGGAGGGGCCATGTTCCAAGGAAGAACCTGTAACATTTTGGTGCAGATCCAGATCAGGGATGCGATCCAGGAAAAACATTTTTTTCTCCTTCTTGAACAATGCGAGATAGGGCGTCTTTCAACATTTTGGTGAACATCTTAAGAAATTATGCAGAGATTTTTTATGGCCACACCCCACTGCTAAAATAATCCTAGGGGAAACACTGCTCTCACACTCACATTCACAACTAAGGGCAATTTTGAGTCTTCAATGAACCTAACCCCAACCTGCATCTTTTTGGACTTTGGGAGGATCTCGGAGTAGCAGGAGAAAAACCATGCAGACACGGCGAGAACATGCAAACTCCACACAGAAAGACGACCCCCCCGTACCGGGATTCAAACAGTGCCAACAATACCACTGTGGCGAAATGTTGAACATGACTACAAAGTTTGATTTACAAAATATCAAGCAAGTATGAGATCTGAAGGTATGACAATAATAACATCAGTTCAAACTTTTCTGTGCTAACACAGACGTTGTTGTTAGCCGGGAGCCTTCACACAAAATTTGACAACACAGGCTGTCACCATTCTGACCTCTGATTGGCTCCCTGGCTCTGGGAGCTCTGGGCCCTCTGCACCTCCTCCTCCAGCCTGGAGCGCTCCTCCTCCAGCTGCAGAAGCGTCTCAGGAGGGTGCTGCTGCTTGCTGACCAGAATGATCTCCTGCAGAAGGGCCTCCTTCTCGCGCAGGAGCTGCAGGAAGTCCCGGTCGCGGTCCGCCTCTGCCCGCCCCGACCAGCTCTCACTGTCCAGCTGTGCTAGCTGGTGCTGTATGCTCTGAACCCTGAGGGAACGTCACAGAGGTTAGTACAGGAAGGGTCGTTTTTCAATTCTCTCCCCACACCTGGAAGTTGTTCAACAATGGATACACATGACATATTTATAGTTGGGCAAGTACCTGCCGTGTCTACTTGGTTTAAAACATTTGTTTGTATAAAACATTACTAGAGGACAAATGGGCCTGGCACTGTGACTCAAGTACAAAGAGCACAGAGTTCAAAAGCCAAGATCAACACTGTAAAAACTCATTCCACTGTAGCTCTCGTCCTCAGCTCAGATCACACACTTCATCAGCAACATTCACACACGCCGTTGTTCGCATCCAGAGGCAACAACATATTTGCATAAATCTCAAGCATTTAATTTCCCTCGCTCTAGTTTTTGCATAATCCTACAACAGAACAAACACAGATAAAAACAAACTCTTATGGATGGAGGTAAAAATGTATTAATGTTATATTTTATTATATGAGACATTGCTAACGAATATAACAAAGCGGTATTGAAGGCCACGTGGGAGCCAAGCTGACACTTGGACTATAATGACATTGTTATTTTGTCCGTGGGCGACCTGCTGCATCAGTGGCTTCTCAGGTGTGTAGCGGCACGCAGACGTTGATGTAGACAGAGCTGAGTGGGATCTCAGAGAGCAAAACCCTCAGCTCAGATGAAATAACTGTGCTTATGTGTCCTGGATTTCAGACAGAGTGACTCAGTGACAGAGCATGCAAGTTTCCACAGGTCTCCCTTCTCTCTCTCACCCTCCCTCCCTCCCGCTCTCCCTCTCTGATGTCATGGTTGGCATTGCTGTTGCTGGGTCACCACAGCAACATGAATCTTGTATAATAAAAAAAAGCCAGCGTAATAATATGGTGACTGTTGCTGCTGCAGTTATCCTCACACTGCTGCAGCTCACAGCTGGAACATAGCATGTCCAACTGGGAGTGTATCCATCATTAGATAACACATGACCTTCATGACACACAACACCTGAGCTTAATGCAGGAGCGACTGCTTGTCAAAAGTACACAAAACTTCAGGCTTCATTCAGTGTTGATTTTGCCAACATGTAATTTGGCCTGTGCTATAAGAGAGAGCTATATTTAACCAAAGAGTGTGTACATTAAACCACCTTGCGGAGGAGCAGGGTGTGCGCTGAGGCAGGCGGTGGGCAGTCCGCTCTCTGGCCGCGCACACAAAGGCAGCACACAGTCAGCAGCAGAGTGGCCAGGCAAGAATGTGACCACCCAGCTCATTCCGGCGGGCCAGACACCGCTCAGCATCCACGGCCACCAGACGCAAATACTACTCCTAACACCTACTCCCACTGGACAACGTGCAGGGCCGGGGAACGAGAGGGGACTGACGGGGCTCATGACTCAGTGCTGCAAGTGGGTCATAGTACTATGACTGGTAAACATGCAGACGGACACACTTACTTTTTCTTAGCTTCCTCGTATTGCCAGTTGAGTTTCACTTTGTCCACCAATTGTGAGGACTCTTGCGAACCATACTGAAAAAAGAGAGAGAAGTTAAAAAGGATTTAGCTCACAGTAGTTGATACAATTTCCAAGAATTACAGCATAATTATTTCAGAGGTATTAGGGGAGTTTGAAAAGCTTCATACAGTTTATCTGGTCAACATTTGAGCAACTAGTCTTTCCTTTAGTGTCGAGGTTTCCACAATTGGAGCCCTGATTTATTGATCCTATATTTGATTACTAATTTCCAAATTGGGACTCATAAAAGTTTAGAAAATTAACTATTAACAGTTCCTGTTTGAAATTTAACAATGTGAGTTTCCAGGAGTGTCGATTTTCTGCAATATCTAAACAGATTTATCTGTATTTTTTGGCAGTGTTGAAGATTTTAATACACTAATAAAGATATCTCCCGGAAGTTCAATTCACACTAAATCTAAAAATATAAGTTTTATATCTATGCATTAACATATAAGCCAGTTATCATTCAATCAAACATTTGACACAGGCTGCCATTCACATCGCTACCTCCAACCTCCTTTGACTCTCCCTCCCTGTATTCAAGAGGGAGGCAGGGAGGAGCAGCAGTTCCTCTCACCTCTCCCATGATGTCGGTCTGACAGCCGGTGTCACAGTACTGCTGCAGATTGCACGAGTCGCCCACAGTTCCAGTGCTGTTCGACACTTCGCTGACTGAGTCGCTGCTTTGGAGGTTCACCGTCAGCTTCGCCAGGCTCTGTGGGATAGAACAGGTATTGACAACAAATCAGGATTATCCATCATAATATGACAAAACAGAACACTATGATACATTTATCATAGTGATGGGACAAAAGCAACAAAAGGGGAAATTGCCAGGAGCAATTTTTAAAGGGGATTTTTACGGGATCACACATTAACATTTATTTAAACTGTAAGAGTGTGTCATTTGCATCCAGCTCGAATTCATAAATAGTAGAAAATGCTTCAGTAAATGTGGCCTGACAATCAAACTGAATCATCATCTATTATTCATTATATATTTCTCAATCATCTGAGATGTGGTTGGTGATTCATGTGTCTGGAAATGTGCTTCACAGGGAGCAGATGAGAAGCAGCAGAACAGTGGAGGCTGACAGACACTAGAGGTCAGCATAGAATATTTCACAGACAAATGTTGCAGGAGTAAAGTTTGGATAGGAGGTTATCTTTAAAGGACAAAAGAGAGAGAGAGCTACCTGGATGAGGTCCTGCCTCTCCTTCTCGCCCGTGCTGATGGTCTTCTTGATGCTCCGCAGCTCGTTGAAGATGGCTTGAGCCTCATCCAGCTTGTAGTTTGTCTGACTGTTGGACATCTTCCTGTCAATCCTGTGACACAAAAACACGTTAAGAATACAATTCATGCTGGCCACTGAATGTCAAAGCCCAGAGGTGAAACGACTTAAATATTATTTTACTCTGTGCTAGAAGGTGGATAATGGAACTCATCCCTTTGAAACCCAAAGCTACAGCCTCAAGGATCAGTTATCATCAAGTGTGGGACTCCAATTGTGAATTTTACTGAAACGAATCCTGCACAATTTTAACTTGCTATCCCACATCAGTATCTGGTCTTTTTTTTAATGTTTACTTAGTTAATACGTTACTTAATTTGTTCACTTTCTTCCCCAAGTTTTCCTTAAGTTATCCTTTTTCTAATTAATAATTACGAAATTTTTGGTTTTGATCAAGTATACGACGAGTCTATGATATAGATGTTTAAATGATGATGGTTCTAGGTCAGAACAGGTCGATTTACCGTTCAGTTCATTCAGTCATTATTTAAAAGACTTGAATTAGCTGAATGGACCATAAATATATTTATTTATGTGTGACCTGAAGGGACAAGGTGCACCTGGCAATATATTTATTATCCATACATTATTATGTATAATAATATTCTATTTTAAGACTATATGCAGCTTCTGTTCACTGTCAGCAGTCTTCCGTCAGCATGACAGATGTCAGTGTCTTATGTGTCTGAAGCTTCACATTGTTTATAAACTGATTATTAGAGTAATGTACTGTAAATGTGTCAGTGCACAGGAAATGATTGAGAACCTAACAATTATATAAATGTTATAAAGATGGACAGCGTTTAGATTTTACTCTGAGCTGAGGATGAATCCAGGATGTGAACAGAGAGAAACTCTGGGTTTATGGAAGAAAAGCTGAAAGGGAGCAGGTTAGGTTCACAGGGTGAGTTCCTACGGTAACTAAATCAGGTCGAAATTCTCCCTGCTGGGTATGATTACTTAATATTTACATTCACTTAGGTTGAGTTTTGCAGCAGAAGCATGTAGAGACAATTATTTTCAAATTAATAATGACAGGCCAGTGTGAATGATAATCTCAGTTTGCACATGCTGAGACATTGTTTCAGGGTTTTTACTCCTGCTTTCAAAGACTAAAGGTGAAATCCGACTCTAGAGCCCTGGTATCGAGTCTCAGCAAAGAGAAATCTAAAGTTTAACAATCCACTCACAAGAGGATTAAACAGTGTATTGATTATGAAAAAAAAAAAAAACGAATCAACGAAGCCGGTTCGCTCCACTGCTTTGATCATAACCTGTGTTGTTCAGTGTCAGTGTGAGGAGGAGGGAGGGGGGAGTTTGTTTGGTTGGTTGGTTGCGGGATGGAGGAGTGCGGCATCGTGCCTCCTCCATCACTGGCCCTGGCACGAGGCCCCCGCTCTCACCGCAGCCCGCTTCCTTCACTCTCTTTCAACAGCAGGTACTGTTCATCTACTCGACCCTGCCTCTTCCTCCCAAAACAAGTCCTGCTTTGTTCCCCCTACCCCTATTGGCAGGGCCTGGGAGTTTATGTGCTTAGCCAAAAAAAAGGAGAAAAAAGGCACTACCCACCCTGTCAGTGCCTGCCTGTATTGAGGCCCCCACCCTGTGTACTGTAAAGTAGTAAATATGCTTTTACTATTTCTAAACAAACAATATATTTGCCATGATTAGGGCCCAGTTAACACCAGTTCAGGTGGTTGCTATCGACAAAGTCTAATAACTGAAAGTATGTGAAGTTTCTGAACATTTGAGAAAATTGTTTGGTCAAGTTGAGGTAGAATGGCGACAGAAAAGGTGCTCAAACGTCAAACTGTCCAAAAGAGATAAACTCCTGACTCCAACTCCTGAATTATTTTGTTCAAGCGGTGACAATTAGCGAGGAGAATTTTTGTTGACATTAGAATCTGCTCATTTGCTTTATCTGATGTGTTGTGGCGTGGAGAACAATTAGCTTTGTTGCTGACAACAACTGAGATTGAAAGAAGAACAAAAAAACAACAACACAAGGTTCCTCCTGGCCTCAAACGTACTGGGCAAAAACCAACCCAGGAGAAACAATAGGCCACGCAAACACACACACACACACATACACACAGGCAAACATAGGCATAAACACACATACAAGCTTGTACACACATACAGGCGAAACAATTTGAGAAGAGGATGCGTCCATGTTTTCTGCAAGCTGTGTATTCTCCTGGCTATTCTGGGAATCGCTCGAGTTGTGTATTACCTAAGAGATAAGAGACTCTTTGCCAGGACTCAGGAAGTGCAGAGGAATTCGCAGCCAGATATCTCAGTGTTTTTTTAAACTGTTCTCGAGACCACACCTCCCCCCCTCCGCCCCCCCTCCCCTCTCCATGGAGCAACTTCCTCTCCAGGCCGAGCCTTGGCTCCCTGCACTCCACTGGTGCATCCTCTTCCTGAGGTGGAGTCCCCTTTTCCATCAAAAAACTCCCTCCATTTGCCTTTTCTCAAACACTCTCTCTCGCTCTCTCTCTCTCTTTCTCTTTTTTAACTTTGAGAGGTGGAGCAACTATTTCTAACATTGGATCTGCTCTCAAATGTTCCCAGCACAGAAAGGCACTGTGTGTGTATGTGTGTATGTGTTTAAATACCAACACAAACTAAAGGCAAATGGTGGACTGCATCCGAACGAACAGAACATTTTCTCCTGATTATTCCATTACTATACTGTAATTTCAAAAAGCTTTTTGAACCAAATCTTTATAACTTTCTAAATAATGTCTCAATATATATACTAAATAATAATTGTAAACCACGCAAAATAATTTGAAAAGGGTGAAGACTATATATATCCTGGTTATACAACATGAAATAATTTGGATGAGCACATGAAGGCACGTACAGAAGAAAAAGAAAAACAGAAAGTTGGAGTTAGAAGAGACAGGACGAGAATGAAGGCGAGAGGGAATAAAAAAAAAGGGAACAGGCCACTGGGTGGGGGGCAACAGCCATGGGAGGAAGGGTGGGACTGGGACACATAGCGGCAGAGGAACACTCACTCCTGCAGGGTCTCCACTCCCATTTCCTTATACTGCAGCTCCTGCTTCACCTGGGCCAGCTCCTGCTTCAGTCTGGAGAGCTGCGGACACAAGGCCCAGCACTGCGTTAGAATGGCGCACAATGGGCTTCTCTCAGCACCACCAGCCAAAAGTGCTTAGTCATGACTATTAACATACAGGAATGTCTGGCAATGTTGATACAGAGATGAACATGGACGTCAACATACACTCTCACACATTGAGGCTTTTCTCCCCGGAGAATCGTTTCCAATTTGGGTTTAAGTTTGAAAAAAAAAGAAATGTTATCCAATTACATAACCTTAAAAATGAGATGAGGATAAATCAGTGTTGTCTATTGTTGACATTTCAAGGGGTTATCTTCTTGTTTCATACATCAAATTCTATTTACTCCTCATGTCTGTGGCTCTGAAGATTTCCTTAAAGTTTAAGATAATTATTCATCAGGGATGACACTAGGGTTTACTCCTTCAATGGGGACCCTTTCAAGTCCAACAATTTTGTGGGAGTGCAGTACTGAATCACCTAAATGTGTCCTTCAGTAAAATAATACTTTTATAATATTGTTTTATGAATGAATAATCCAACAAAATGTGTTTATATGCTCTTTGTTTTAAGTTTCTAAAAAGTTTAGCATCAATTTCATTATGTTATACATAATTTTACATGTATTTGACTTAATGTGTCATACATATATAACTGCCAGGCGAATATAAACAAGATTAAGAGTATGTAGCCTCTGATCTACGTGCTAATGTTAACATGCGAACATACAGAGTCAAAGGTAACATGCTGATGTTAAAGCTAGGGTTGGTAATACTGGAAAAACCCTCTCGTCGAAGCCTTGCCCCCAAAAACCATGAGCGCTCTCTGCCTGACAAGTGCTAGAAGCCAAGTTTTCTGTGAATGATCATTTCATTCAGGCTGAATTAATTGCTTATAACAGTCCTGATGCTGAGATGATTTTGTTACATACTAAATAATTAATATGGCATTTAGATTTTATCCACATCGCCAAGTTCTAATTGAAAATGTCAATAAACTTACACAACTTTTTGTGAAAGTTACTCCATTTACAGAAATAAAAACAAGCTTGTTTTTTTCTTCGTGGAAACATGACGTACAACAATTCTAGGATTTGTTGAACGAAAATGAATTATGAATAAATTATCATCATAAGATTAAGAGAGGTTATAAAACACTGGCTCTGAGTTGTTCCATTGAACAGATTTCTATTGTAACATTACGATCAAGTCTGACTCATCTTCTCAGAACAGCTCCTGAGGGACAAATGTCGATGATCCAGGAAACACCCTCATCCATATGACTGATCTCAGAGAAATGTCCAACTTGGTCATGTGAGTAGCCTCTGCCTGACCCTTTGATGGTGATCTCATCCTCATCCTTCCGAGGCCCCAAGCCAGAGCCACAGTATCCTGTAGGGGCCACACCCCGGCCCCCTTTCTGCCCAAAAGGGCCCCTCGCTGCAGCCCATTGTTCTCCTCCGATAATGACTTACCCGTTCTCGTCTACAAGCTATTTCCACTTTTATTTGGTCAGGGTCGTATTTCGCGTTCGAGGACGAGCCAGAGAGCGCTGTGAACACATCAGAAGAGAAGGACAAAGGGTGATTAGCAGGTAGTGAATAGTGATGATTTTAAAGTGAACATGGTATAGTAAGAGCTGAAGGGGAGATTCAGTGTCATCTCCTCACGCCCTCACTTGTAGACACCCCTAGGACACTTTGTGTGAGACAGCTGGCTGGAGTCAGGAGGGTAAACTGGGTGGAGCTGATTAAAGGGAGGGTGGGATTGGAAATAGGAATTGGCTCAGATTGCTCAAATAATATCTGGTCTCCTACACATTTAAGCAGGTGTATCGTTGTAAAATTCAGAACTGCCTACAAAACAGCTGTTAGAAAAGACAACAGGGTCTGTAACAGCCTTCAAGAAGATCTAAACGGGGGGGTGAAAATGTAGATATTTTGGAACATAAACTAAAACCCATCTTTTCAGCCTGGCTTTCATGTTGTGTTTTGGCATTTTTATGGCTTTTTACAATTTACACTGGTTATATTTATTATGATATTTTTTTTTATATACATTTAATAATTTCTTTCTTCTTCTTATTATTATATATTTTTTTTTAGTTACATTTCATTATTTATAATCATTTACTTTTTTTTCTTTTCTTTTCTTTTTAAGTGGACTGGCTTCTGAGCTGAAGAATCCTTTTTCAACATTTTGTCAATCGCTTGTAACGCACTTTGTTCTGCTATTGATTTGTTTGAATGGTGCGATATAAATAAAGCTTGATCCACTAATGGATTGTGATCCATTACTTATTTTGATTTCTATACTGGTAGCCGAGGCTAATGCTGGTTGTCTTCTTCCTGATAGGCGTCATGTTATAGGAGCCTGACGAATCAGCAATGGCTACATTGTGACGGAAAACACCTAATCGGCAGGCGGATGTGCAAGTCTATGTCAGAATTTCCAAACGTTTCCATTTCTGCTCGTCCAGACTACAATAGTGTGCGATAGTTTTCAAACTAAAACTAAACTAATTTTTAGAGGTCTGAAACTCTGGAGTAGTGTGGACCCCAGCAGAGTTTTAAAACAAAAACATAGCACAGTGTGAATAAAGCCTTACTGCTGGTGATGGAGCGATTGTCCTCGGAGAGCTCGTGGAAGAGCAACATTTCCTGCTGAGCCAGCTCCAAACGCTGCTGCTTGACCAGGTACATCTCCTTCTTGGCTTTGAGGGCCTCCTGGGCCACCACAAGGTACTCCTTCAGCATGCGCTCCTGCTCCTGCCGCCATTGAGTCCGCGGGTTCTCTATCTGGGTGGTCTCTGACAGCAGAACACGACAAAGGTGATTAACAGGCAAATATTTCTGTAAAGACCTGTGATAATAAAAATCTGAAATGCCTGAAAGTGCTGTTGTGGCCTCTTTGAGATAAAACGACTCAGTACACCACATGAGAAAAAATTAAAACACAGAAATCTGAGACTTAAAGACTCTATGCCCTATGTGATGATATTTCTGTATTCAAACACTGTACTCACTGTTGATGTGGTCGATGTAGTAAACTCCCACTTGCTGGTCATAAACTTCCTCCCACCCGAGAGGCAGTTCATCTCCAACACAGTCGGCAAACGTCAGTGGTTTAGTGATCCTGAAATGATTTAAATCAATTGAGTGCAACAGTAACCCCACGGAATGAACATCTCCACTTTAATATCAGCCTCGCAAATAAAAAAGTATGTGCAACGTAATGCTTTCCCTGATAGGGACTCAAAACTCGCCCTTTCTTTTTCATCGTAGTGGAACCATCATCATTATCTTCATCAATATTAATCAAAGATAATAGCACCCATAAAAACTATGATGTAGTAGTGATAATTAAACTTTACAGCATCAGTGGATTTACAGGAAGACAGTTGGAATCTACTAAATTCATATTATTTTACAGAGCTGTGGTTTCCCATTTCCCACATTATGTCATTTTCCTTGTTAGCACTCTGCTGTGCCTCATTTGTCATTTTATAATAGATGTTTTCTATGCTAATCAAGGAGAAAGAAGCAAAATGCAAACATTGTTCTAAAAATTATTTCTTCTGGACTTGCTTTTGTCTCACAACACAGACTCACACAAGGAACTAGGCCTAAAACTTTGAATGAACAAAGATAACTTATGTTTACCAAATTTCTGAAATGGACTAAAACACTTATGGCCTACTTCAACATGTGTGACATACAATTTCTTGTGCTTTTAATACCCCAATTAATTGTCAGTTATCATTACAAATATACTGGTCGCACGAAAATAAACTTACTGCAACAAAAAATTTGCAAATAAAACAATGAGTAGATAAAGAAAAAGAGAAAACAAAATTAAAAAGAAATTCTTGAAAATGTTACTTGCTGTGCCAAAGCTTGAATTTGCCGGCTGAACTTGTAACATGTAATGATTAATAAACCGTTTGTGTGGATGCAGGACTCATCAGCACACACTATGTCAGGCTATAACATTGACTATGACAGGGCAGCGCTTATGACATCAGGCTGACACATAACTAACTCTACTAATCTCCACATATCAGTGAGCTGTGAACCAGTGTGTCCACTGGCCGCACTGTCTGATTACCATCAATCAACGCAGAAAAAAAAGGGTGGAGGGTGCAGGGGCAGTGACCCTGTCCTCAACAGTATGCTCACAATGCAGACAGTGCACGAGGCCTGATCCTGGTGAGCTATTGCATACAATGAGGGGATGGCCCCAAGAGAGTAGCTGAGGTATTCTGCTGCACATTCCTCAGGAGACAGACGCAGCGGCAGCAGCTCTCCTCTCCGGAGCCGCTCAGGATAAACTTCACTCCATGTCAACGCCAAATGCCACTAACACTAGAAACACAGAACATGTTCCTCTTCTCTCGAAATGCTCGGAAAAGCCTCTCTAAGCACTTTCCATGCTATTAGGATGTACTGAGCAGAGTCTTGGCTGATGATGAATCACATAGGCTCGTAAAAAAGGCCTTCAACAATGCCTCAAATTCAATAAACTCCCTTTGCATTTCACACATTTTTGGAAAATTCCAAAGGCTAAAACACTGACCTGCAGCTTAGCACGTAAGGCTGGACCTTAAACTAAGACTATTTACATCCACCAAGGAGATCACGTTGTCACCGATGGTTGTTTGTTTCATTTAAGTCTGTTGGTTAGTTAGCAAGAGAACACAAAAACTCAACCAGGTGAGAAATTAGGGGGCCCAAAACTATTTTAAATTTTTCAGGATATAATGCCTATCCTCATGTAAGAACTCTTGACGTATGTTTGACACGGATGGAGGTATTGTGAGAGAATGCAAAGACTGAGATATTATGGTAAATCAATGAATGATTAGGTAAGTTTTATTACATTCTCTCATTGAATTAGATCAAATACTGTAGAGGATATATTCCCCAATGACAGGACACATTCATAGAGGTTATATGAATGGGTGGTTTCATTTGAACGACATAAATTTGCCTTGTAGTTATGGTAAGTAAAAAAGATTTCTGAACTGCAAAAATAATTGGTACCTCAACCAAGGAGGTTATGCTTTGCCCCCTATCCATTGGTTGTTTTTTTGGGTGTGTTTGTTTGTGTGTCAGCAGGACTTAGCAAAAAACTACTGAATGGATTTCCACAGAGGATGGGACATGGACCCACAAGAAACCATCGAATTTTGGGGTGAATCCAGATAAAGGAGCAGATCCATTTCCTTTGTTTTTAATTTTGATCAAGTTGACGGGGAATAACTCATGGATCTTATATGAGCAATTTGGTGCAGATCATATTACAAATCTGGATCTAGTGAATGTAAATGTAGTTTCACGATGGCAGCTATTCTAGCTTTTGCAACAAATTGATTAATAATATGGTCTTTTGGTTTATTTTAGGATCCATTAGAGTCGTCTTGGGGAACCACTTTTTGTCTCACCATTTCTCTCTAGCTCTACATCTCTACGTCACACAGCCCTTCTTTCTAGTAAAGCACTGATAATGACCCCGACAACGACCCTCATATTCCCCCAATGATTATTTTTTTATACAAGCACAGATTGAGCGCACACGTCTGCAGACGGTCAGCGGCTTGGTGACAGTGTGTAAAAAGGATTCTCACATGAGCCATGTGCAGCCAAGCACAAGGCCAAGGCAAACACCAGCACACTCCCCTTCTTCTCTGGCTTCAAGTGTTTGTTTAAAGTAAACATACGTCCCAACACTACATGCATTTGTAAACACTTAAAAAACACTTAGAGCAGGCAGCTACACCTTTGTTGTTGGTTTTTATGTAAATAAGGACTAAAGGTGAGTAATTATAGCTGTTTACAGGAGTTCTGATATATATTTGATTGAGCTAACATGGTTGGAAAAACCCAGAGGGGAGGCCACAGAGAAAACTCTGGAAGTGACGTCAATGGGAGTTTAGTCCTGAACTGCTCTTCGACCTCTCCAGGGACAGAGAGAGAGAGAGACACAGGGAAAAACATGTCCTCTTGCAGATCTGAATCCCAACATGTGAATGTTTGGTTTGTTATGCAGTCTTGTGACAGCAGCCTCTGTTGTTCCGAGTCATGTCTTGGGAGACTCTGACCGCTGCACAGCCCAGCAGACTCGCAGAGAGGAGGATATACAGCAGCACAGAGCAGGAGAGGAGGGATCTGACACACATTTAGAGAGCGGGGAGGACGCCGCCAAATTATCGTAAAACTACAAGGAGTCACACTTGGTTTACAAGTGTTTTTGATGGAACCCTTTGAACTGAATGAAATCTGCACTCTGCAGAAAGCATAACTCATGTTTATGATCATTTCCATCAACCAGTGTTTTCCCTGAGAGCGGCTCGGAGAGAAAAATAATAAATAGCAAATCTATGTATCCATCCAATAACACGTTTTTTTAACACATTAGTTTACATTAAATTCATATTTTAGTTTGCCGCTCCAAACCAACATCTCAGCTCTCCTATGTAAGGCATACAACAAATTTCTATGATAACCCTATTGCTGTAGGATTATGATGGAGCACCTATAGAATTACTGTAAGTCTGCAGCAGGTGCTGGCAGTGACTGTTACAGAGTTTTCAGCTCGGCTGGCAGCATGGTCCTCTGGATGAGACGTCAGTCTGTGGCTCAGTTGGTCCACCACTTTGGTCCAGACTGAAATATCTCAAGAACTGCTGGACAGACATTCGTCATTCCCCTAAAAACGTTGGTTATCCCTTGATTATTGATAGCGCAATTCGTTCAAACAGCCCAGTTGTTTGTCATAAACCATCTGGTCATCTGGTTTATGACCAGATGCTCTCAGAATTAATGACACTTCTAGAATACTTTAATTAATATGCTGTAATGCAAAGTACAATATATTTAAATTTGTGATAAATACATGGTCTTAATATGATCTGTTAATTGATTGAGCCTCTCTGCCAATAGTAAATGAATTTGGTTTAAGAGCTGAAGTTTTGATGTACAGTTTTACACAGAGTCTCCAGTATCCTCTTCCAGTATGAAAGGAAACAGAAAATGAGACAGATATCTTAAATAGACCAACAGAATGACAAGTATGTTCAGCTGTGGAGGACTGAAATGCTGCTGGGCCTTTTTGTGTCTCGCAACTTCCCAGCAAAAATATATTTAGTTGTCAAAGACATTCGCTAATTCTAGAATAATCTGTGCCATCCTTAATTGTCCCAGAAGATATTTCTATCTGTAGCCGACCCCCCCCGCCCCTTCGCCTGGCGACGGGCGGCTGCATTGGAAAGGCATGTGAAACTGGAGTCTTGGACCACGTCTGGTCTGGTCATCCAAAGCAGACCCCTCGGCCTTTGTTTCTCAACCACAACAATTAGGATGTGCCAACAAACATATTTTGTCGAAACAATATTCATTGTTACATTCAATTACAGAAGATGATATTTAATACTCTGGATATGGGTTACTATTCTTCAGCTTGCCCACAATGAGCTCACTAAGAAGTGACCGCCACATGTTTTGAAGCTCCAAAAACAATTCTAAGACGCGCCTGCTGCTGCTGCTGCCTTCATACAGTTCAGTCAGTTCAAATCAAATTAAGATTGTTGTCAATTACACCACCAAATGTGTTAATTTAGACGAGTAGTCAACACAGCCCCAAAGCAAGATTCCCGGCGAAGGAGTTCACATGGGATGACTTTTTTGACACTGGTGTTTAACAGTGTGATGGTTCACTGTATAAATAAACCAAACACTGGAGTGATAAACCACCAGATAGAGTCAACCAAGTCGGAAGACTGCGAGGTCGGGGCGCCTCAAAAGGAATCAACAAACTCATTCAACCACTGAGAGTCTTTTATCGCTCCAGTAAACCAGCTGCTGAGGTCTACAAATAAGAATTGAGGCTTGACCCCTGGATGACAAGCATTGCACATGAGACCGAAAAAACAACAAATGTGATGACGCCGACAACAGTGTTGTAGACAGGCACGAGGCAAGAACAGAAAAATATGCATGTTCCCCTTTTAACTCCAATATGCAGCACAAACGTCACCTGTTTTCCTTCCCATAATGTTAGCTCCTCTGAGGAGCGGACAACACACGCACACACACACACACACCCACACACCCACACACACACACACACACATACACACACACAAAGACGCTGAGAAAAAAACAGGCCACTGTTGTTGGCCTAAAAATTCCTTTCTGCGTTAAAAAAGAAATGTGAAAACAACTTTGGGAGGAATGTCATTTATGTCCAGCCTCTCTGAGGGCCTGGTGCTGCGTTTCAGAGCGAGGCCTGAAGCAGCTGACGGACTGACAGACGGTCAGACACCCGCTTCTCCCATTATGTGCTGAATCTTATAGAAATAGGTCTCTATTAGTAGACCACCATCCCTGTCTCGGTTCACATTTAGACAGCGTCTGGACACATGGGAAGGGCCCGTCTTATCAGGAGCAGTGCAGGGCTGGGTCCAAAAGTAAAACTGTCATGGCAGCAGGGGGAAATGGGCTGAAAGAAAAGTCATGCATGAGTAATTTCAAATTATTACTAAAATAAAAGAGCACCACATGTTTGACTAGAATCAAATGCCACTGAAAAGAGCGCATACCTCCATCAACGCTAAACAGTCCCTTTGAATTCAATAAAGCAAAGAACACCCACTCAGAGATCACAGCGCCCTTAACATATCTGATGTTTTTCATCAAGATTCACTAATAATTGTCGGAGAAATTAATGAACATCTTGAAAAATCCTTGATCTGCCTCGGGATCCAAACCAAATTTCCCCTGACCCATACCACATCCTCCCACCCAGTGTCATGGTTAACTGTCAGCTAGTGTCAGTTTAATCTGTCTAACAAACAGATGCAGATGAAAACATAACCTTGTTGGCGGAGTAAAACTTCTATAAATGTAAAAGAGCCATTTTGAGAAACACTTATGGCACATATACCCACCATGAAAGCCAGTGCAGCATCTTGACCATAATCATTTTTTATACGAATTATAAGAACGTTGCTTAATGCAAAGCTCTAAAACTAGCCTATTTAAAAATTCTCCTTTCAGGGGGAAACTGCTGTTCGAGTGCCTAGCCAAAGGAAGTAGCCTAGCACTTAATATGTTCATTACTGGTGTTTAACATCAAATTGTACATATTTTTGTTTTCTTTGACCTAGAATGGGCCCTTTATATTTAAAATGTTTATATTTACATCGGGAGTGGCTTCTCTCTCCGGAGGCCGACATGTTTTTTACAGTAGCCCAGACTGGACAAACTAAACACCTTTTGAGTTTTTAGGACAAATGAAGGCTGCAACATGTTCTCCTTAATGTTTGGTAGGCGAGGTGAGGTGAGAGGTATTCAGCGACAAAATGCAAGTTCACCGCTAGATGTAAAAAAATTGTACACACTGAGTCTTTAAGTATCTATAACCCAATGCTGGTGTATAAACAGTCAATTACTGAGACTTAACGCAGGTGCAGGGTATTTTAACAGAAAATGTTTCAACTATTAAACTAATTACCTCCACCAAGGAGGTACTGTTTTCATCGATGTTTGTTTTTCTGTTAGATAGTAAGATAGCAGAATTACGCAACAGCTACAGGAGGAATTACCACAAAACGTGGGGAAAGGATGTGGTATAGGTCAGAAAAGAACTCATTCAGTTTTACTGCAGATCCGGATCAGGAAGCCCATCCAGGAATTATTTTATTCAGTTTTTGTGTTCTTCAATATTCACATTGATTTCTCAGAGAGTAGTTCATGCACCTTGATGAAACATATCAACCTTATCTAGGGGACTGATATTTATGATATTTAAGTACAAATTAGTGGAGATACAAATAAACATCTGGATCAAAATGTGATTTCACAAAGGGACTGTTGGGCCTTGGTGGCAGTCTGCACACTACTGAGTGCCATTCTAGTTGTTGACAAATGCTATACATTGATAAACACTTAAATTGTCCACAAATCAGTCATAATTTTTGTAATTTTTATACATGTGACTGTTTATGCTGTATATTGTTAAATAAATGCTGAATAAGTTGAAAGGGAAGTCACTTAAAAATATGAGGTGACTAAACTACAAGAAAATATGAAACGCTGCTGAATTAGAGTGTATTTATACCAAGAAGAAGGAACGTACAGAAATGTACACTGCTTACCGGATGCACCCGTCTTGTCAACAATAGTTGGAAAAAACTCAAAACAAAACAATGGTGGCCTAAAGCTCGAGGTTGCTCCGCTGAGTTAGGCATGTCCTGTTTAGGTAGCATTCTTCACAATATACACATAAAACACAAACAAATGACATCGGCTGACTGCCGCCTACAGATGCTTCAGCTCCATCAACTCACAGAACCGATGCAAAGCAGCATCAGAGCTTTGAGAAAGTCTTTTAATTGGTATGAATCATCCAGAAACACAGGTTATCAGCTGGATGAACTGGACACGAGAGGGAGTCACGCCTGTAACACTAACTGCTGCAGGAAAGTGGTTTGAACTGTCATTAAAGGGAGCTAGGTGAAAGCTGAAGACAAGCACATTGTCTGCTCGTGAAAAAGAACACAGAAAACACATACGGCAAAATGACACCGGATCAAGCAATGGCATGTTCGCAACCTCCCCCCACCAAAAGACAAAAAAGAGCCATCATAATGAAAACACTGGGGGAAGCAAAATAACAGCGGGGTTCAGCGCATGTGAATAACCTTTCGGTGCTGGAAACACAGCTCACCCTTTCCAGAATAATTGAATTTGGTGTGCTTTGTGACCAAGTATAAAGGCCTCCCTTTGCTGAGCGGCAGGCCGGCCATGACTGTTGCATAACAGAGCTAATAAAGGAGGCCTACAGGGCCCAGGATGGAGAGGAGGAGGCAGACACGTGGGAACTGCCTCCCTTCTGCTGCTTTGTCTGGGGCCGCGAGCGAGCAGAGCCCCCTGGGGCATTAGCGTAGGCATGCCTGACATAACGCTCATTCCACTGTAACAAAAAAGCCCCACAGAGCAGCTCGGCTTATCTGCAGGAGCTGGCGGGGCCGCCCCGAGCTGGTCATGGCATCCACCGTCCTCAAAGACATGTTCATCAACGAGGGTGACTGAAAAACGAGGATGGTTGGATGGAGACGGTTTACAAAGAGAAATGTTTTAAGAGCTTTATTCTACCCTACATTTTTGTCTCGAAGTTATGGCACGTCAGATTAAAGATAAACACAGGATTCTGCTCTTTTGCATTGGTGCCAGCCATGTGTTGACCGATGGATGCTCCACAGCATTTCACACACCCATCTAATTTCTCACTACACGCTGTCATCTAACCAAAACAGCTCCATCCAGCCCCTCTACTGCCTGCAGACGCCAATGAACCAGCAGCAGTGAACTTGAACTCTGGCCGATATGGAGCGCCGTTACACCATTTCATGTTCATCACTGACAATTTTGTTTCAGCTCAATGCCTCTTGTGTTTTAGAGATCAGGCAATAATTACGCGCCAAGTTGACTCTCTGGGACAGAGCTCGCTGTAGGGTGTGCGGACACGTCAGGTCACAGAATGGTAGTACCTGAGGTTTCTCAAATCAGGAGTTGAAGGGGACCATGTGATGCAGCTGTTCCTCATCATACACAGACCACATTATGGCCAAAATATGACAGTTTGATCCCTGCCAAATAAGGCTAGTTTTACACTGGTTAAGTCATAGACTCCAACACAAAATACCATGGTCCAACAAACACTGGGCACAGACAGGGCAACATTTTTCAACTGATCAACAGGTTTTAACTGCTTAAAATTAATATTTGTAATTGTTGATGCCCTGTTTTTTGCAATAATACCACAAAATGTGAATATTTGTGGCATAACAGTAAAGTGTTGGTCTGACATTACAAGATATTTTTAAATGTGATCTTGGGTTTCGGGGGAATGCCAATCAGCATTTTCAAAATATTTTCTACAGCTCGACCTATATGGAATTTTCGGAGGCTGATGGTAATAATAACAGTGAGTGACAGGTACACGAACTAGAGCGTGAGAGAGAGAGAACTGCATTGCATGCTACTTATGGGTAACACACAACTGCAGCTGTAACTATGATGTCTGACTGTCTGCATGGACAGTGACAACTTTATGGATGATGGCACGAGTACATGAGCGAGACACACACATACAATGCCGTAACGGAGCAAAACACCAAATTAGACATCACAAAAGTGTAACAAACTTATTTGGATTCATGACAAAACTGTGGCAGGACAGAATATGGTGGTATTGTAAGTAGATCACCTCAGTCCTCACTGGTATTTAAATATCACTGGCCACAGTTCCTTGACTATATACTTTTTTCTGATGCCATGCAAACACATCTGAGGAATCTAATCCCAATGACTCTGTGTCTTCTCTCAAGTCTCTGTGGAGGAGCACGTCATTCCAGGTGAAAGCCAGTTACTCATGATAATTCAGGCCTATAATAACATATGGTCGATACCAGACAACCAACCTTCACCTGTAAGCCTTCGATTTGTGTTGTACTTAAACAGAGCAGCTATCACAATGTGCCTTGACGAGGACAAGTATGACACCATTAAGATCATTAATGCATTTATCGCTCGCCTCCTGCCATCCCCAAGGGTCATCCGAACAGGCCATTTCATTGCAGTGGACGGAAGGAGCTACTGTACATTAGTGCAGCGAGGCGGACTGAATAACCGACACCTTTTTGTATCTGTTGGATGTTAGCAGAAAGCCTTCTTTTACTGCCGTGCAGTAACGTGATCTATAGGAAAGACAGTATCAGGTGGTGACAGACATTCCTCTGACCCAGATTTACCTATAAATCACTGAGCAGCACCAGAATAAATGCTGAGATTGTTCTTTTGTCGTGCAAACATAAACCCCACAGTTCCCCCTTCAAACGCTGAAGCCTGCTATCAGCTTCACCCAACAATGGTTAATCAACTTGCTGGGAGGAGGGGGCCTTGAAGGAAATCAGGTTTCTCTTATCTAGATTACATGCAGCTACTACATTCCTACTGTTGGAGCCGACTGCAAGAAAGCTGCTTTAAAATGTGCTGTGTGCAGCAACCAGCAGACTGGTTTACTCGGGGAGATGGAAACTCAGGCTGCACTGGTGTCCCCGCTCCATACTTGGGAGTGTTGTTTTTGTGGATTTCTGCCTTTCCCCCCTCTTAATGCAGCCGAGTTCAAATAATTCCCAGTAATCTCACAGAGTTTGCTGGGAATGCCTGATTGAGCTGGTTTCTGGGCTGCTGATATCCCAGTCCCCCACAAAAAGCACATCCTTGCAGCTTTTCCCAGTGGCCCAGCGAGCATTCCTCGCATTTTTCACTAAAGATTTCTGGGAGTTGGAGTTTCTTGCCTGTGCTACACTCTCCATTCTCAAATGCAGCAAGAGCCTCACACACACTGAGGGTCATTTTGAGAGGAGTTTTGTGGCAGAATGGAGCAGAGACTTCACAGATGTGTTAGGGCTCCAGGGTGTGTGTGTGTGTGTGTGTGTGTGTGTGTGTGTGAGAAGGAAAGGGGAGCTGGGTAACAATAGGTCTCTGTGTTAGGTGTGTGTGAACCAGGAATGTTTCAGGTCACTGGAAGTCATAAATCTGCGGAGCTCCGTGATGAGTGTGGATCACTGAGGTCTGCAGACATTGAGGTTTCCTCTCTCGTGGAGGAGAGAGGCATGAGGAAACCCAGGTGAGCAGTGTAAGCACAGTGAGCTGATCAAACCCATCCTCTGACACACAACAAACCGGAAAGACCGAGGGCTGCTGTCTAACCCCGTGTCATTGCTACACGGGAGGAAAACCGTGATATTTCAGGGTTAAAGAGGAGACAATGTCGGGACAGCGGTGGCTGGAGCAGCTGCTCGGTGGGTGATCGTGGGCGTCACGTCCCGTGTTTGCATGGGGAACTTGTTGAGGAGGTGGGGAGGCCTCGATGATCTGCTGCCAGATCTCAGCTGATTCATCGGCGGTGGCTCCGCGATCCACAACAGCCCTGGAAACTTAACACAACTAAACTGGTTCCTTCACTTGTAGCCGGCCCCCTCCCTCCCTGCAGCCGCCCTGACATCTCCTCCTCCAGCCTTGTGGGGTTTTATTGAGGGGGGGTCTTGTTGTATTAACCTCACTCGGTGTGTATGTGTGTGTGTGTGTGTGATCCCACTACTCCCGGGCCTCACGTACCTATCTCTGGGGTCAATCCACGAAGTTTGCCGGGTGTTGTGGTCGATGAAAAACACTCTGCCATCGTAATCCCGGGCTTCCTCCCAGCCCGCGGGCAGCGGCAGCTCCGAGCTCTCTCTCCGCGTCCCGCCGCTGACCCACGGCATCGCGTCGGGATGGTGAGAGGGCACAAGCCCCCTGCCCTGCTGTGTAGTCCCCCCGAGGAAAAGAGAACGAGTCGCTCCTCTCTTCACCGCATTACAACCGACTCCGCCTCGACGCACTTGTCCGCTCAACAAAAAACAAACTTTCCGCCGAGCTCGCGCGCTGAAAAGTTCCGCCGGAGGTACATCCACTTTTCTCCCGACAAACCCCCCGAAAAAACAGTCTCACGGCACCGCGGCGCTCTCACGGTCCTCGGTCCTCCATGTTCGCCTCCTCCTCCATACTTCATTCCTCCGTGTCCATATTCGGGAAGAGCGGATTTGCATAAGTGGTCGGACGTACGACACAGCAGCTCCGTCCAATGGCGACGAGTCACAGCGCCACCGCTTCATTACGCTTTAATACCGTGTTTAATACACCGTCACTGCCATGTTTAAATCTGACACATGTCACACGCTGCGGGTTTAATGCTGTGGCTCACTTATTGAACCTCAACCTGTGGATCCACGTGATTTAACCAACCACACATTATACATCAGATGAGCTGTGTTTGAGACTGAAACAGATTCAGCAGTTTAAACCAAAAACTTTAAGTTAGCTCATTAAAGCTGATACAGTGGTTTAATCATGAGTGCAGGGTTACATCAGCGGCACAGCAGCGACACCTGGTGTCCACCACAGACTCAACCGGGTTTGCACCACAGCCAGGTTGTTTTCAAAGAGTTCACTGTGTGGCAGTGGCGGTCCTAAGATTTGTCTAAATCAAGGGGCTGTAAAGAGGCCACAGAAGGGCCAATGATATGACTAACTTTCTTGCACAATTCCTGGTTCATTAAGGTGAACTGAATGCAGGGGCTGCGTCTTTCGGAGGAGGGGGCTACACAGCCCGCGAAGACCGCCTCCTTCGTGAGTAGCGAAGGCAGAACCGAAAATAAGAGGTTCTGGTTTAAAGTAGAGAGTGAGGGGGGGGAGGACATACCAGGGTATATACAGCACGGTACAAGGTACCTGGGCTGCCTCTGCCAAATTAATGTAGCGGAAACCAGGCAGCTCATGAATGCACACATTGGGGAAAGTATTAACCGAATTAAGATTAAGTAAAAGAAATTGTGACCATCCTCACACATTACTGTATATGCCACTTTATATTTTGTATATTGTATATTACATTATATCTGTACAGGAGAACAGTGCCTGTCTTAATCCACACACACTCCCTTCTCTCTCTAAGCAGTACCAAAGGTCAGGTTATAGATAAAGGGCCAACCAACAGTACATTGTAGTGTCTACACTTAGGGACTTTCATATCTAACTCAGATGCTCCAGACAGAGAGGCACCATCTTCAACTTTTTTGCGTATTTCACCAGTGGCAAGACGTAAGGACACAATGTGATTTAGGAATGCATACTTTAGGCTTAACCATCCAGTAGTATGCAAACACCTACATGTAACATACAGAGTGACAGCAATTCTAGGCTTTCGTGGGTGTGCTGTTAGAATGGGTGACGCAAGTAGAAGAAGATATATGGGAATGCTGTGGGGGACATCTTCAGACATGGGGGTGACAATTGCTCTTGTTGCTCTGTTAGCGTTTGTTTATTGTTCCACCTTCTGGTCTCCTTGATGAATCAACTCTACATTAAACTCTTCTGCATAAGACGTCAGCTGCTTCTTGAGTTCTCCTTTCACCAGCTTCCAGAAGACTTCGGTGGGAGGGTATAAATGTCAGTTATGATACATTTTAATTTTAATTGCCCATCCCTACTCGTAACAAAGTTGAAGTTGGACATGCTGAGAAAGTTTTAAAGTCCCCATGTTTTGATTTTTAAACATCAAAACATCCGTTGCGTTAAAGCATGATACTCAAGTATTGGACATCTTGCCAGAAAAAGAGGAGGAAATACACGCATTGATAATTGTAATGCATGCACCATGTATGTGTGAGGCAGGATCTTTGTCTCCCTCTATCTGTGACCTGTAGGCACTGCAACAACACTGACTTTGTTTACTGTATTTCCTCACTTGAAGCCTTTGGTGCACTTACAATTCATTGTGACTTGAAAATCAAGTTCCACTGAGCTGGAATTTTGATCCTCCTGTCTGTGTCACTGTGGAGATGCTTTTCTGAAGTTGAAGGCAGTTTTTTTCTTACTGGTGGAATTTGGCATTATTCGGCCCCCAGTGCACCAGACACATGCACCGCTGCTGCAGACTCACACCAGAACACCAGTCTGCGGGTGTTCATGTGTGCAGCCGAACAAACTTAGAGTCTTTGTCAGGACGTCTCTTCAGTCAGCTGAGCGTGTTCTGCTCCAGAGGAGGAGGAGTTTAGCAGGCTGGGGATTTTATCTGTGCATTTTTGTTTGTGTCTTATGTGTGTGTGTGTGTGTGTGTGTGTTTGTGTTGCTGTGTGTGTTTCTGTGTGTGTGTGTGTGTGTGTCTTTTTGTGTGTGTGTTTGTGTTGTGTGTGTGTGTGTGCATGTGTGTGGCTGGGAACCAGTTTCTCGCATCACAGCTTTGATCTATAGCCTCCTACGTCCATTTCCCACAGGCTGTGCTGTGTTCATAGGAGAGCCACAATAAGCTGCACTGTCGATTCTCCTTCAGTCACATGCAGCAGGAGGCCTGACTGTGGCCCAGCTACACCAAACTGATGAACATGAAAAAAGTCACATTATTAGCTCATAAACATATATGAACCAATCTCAATATTCATGGAGCTGCTTTTATTTGCCTTGCATCACTTTACTTCATGGACAATAAATCAATTAAGAGCCTGGAGTATTTCCACATTGAAGAGTGCACTAACATTAGTGTAAGACAAAGTCCTCAACATAACACACAGATTCAAATCAGGAGGTTTCGTTTAATGTCTGGAGGCAACTCAGTTTATGAGAACCTTATCTTTGTGTGGCATTCGTACATAAATAAATGAAACCTGCTGTACTACACATGTATATTTGTTTTATAACTAGTCAATAAAGCTCATATATGTGTTGTTTGTTAGTTAGTTAGTTAGCAGGATTACGCGAAAACGATTAATTAATTATCAAGAAAATTGTTGAAAGGAAAAGGATGTGGTATGGGTCAATCAAGAACCACTTAAATTTTGGTGCAGATCTGGATCAGAGTGTGGATCCAGGAATGTTATTAACTTTTCTTAGCATCTTGACTTTTTCAACATTATCCTTGATTTCTCTGAGAATAATTCAAGGATCTTGAATTATTATCTGATTTGAAATTCAGTCATGTCTAGGGGACTGGTGTTTAAGAGTGTGTGCAGTTTGGTGCAGATCCCAAACAAATTCAGGATCTTGTGAATTTAAATGTGCTTTCATTAGGGTACTGCTGCGCCTTGGCAGAGGTAAACACTTTGCCATTCTAGTTTATTTTTGCACTGAATCTTCTGAGTCTCTGAGGACATAGAGGATACAAAAACTGACTTTTTTCATAAAACATAAATATCCTGTCTACATGTAATGACATCCCTTGGGGCCTGCTATCACAGAAAAAAAGCATTTGACAATGATCTTGAGGCTGCCCAGTCATCTCTGCCTCTGCTGCCCATTGGCACAGCAGAGGAGCAGACGGACCACAAAGGGGAGGGCCTGAACAGGCCCCCCTCTCCTCCCCGCAACGCAAGACGTGTGCTCCTCTGAGTGGGAACTGTTTGTGAAACAGCTCCGAGTTCAGAGACCGAGCAGTCAACTCCAATTATCAGGTACCGTGAGCAGCGTCTGTCCCGGCTGGACATCAACAGGCCTCTCCAGAGACGAAGAACTCTTGAGGCTCCGTCAAGCGTGGAGGACAGAGAGAGAGGGATGGACACCTGCGCCTGCGCTTTGGAGCTGCTGGGGATGCTGGTCTATGTTGGAGCGTGGCTGTGTGCTTTGACCACCACTATCTTACCACAGTGGCTGACCATGTCCACCGCCCTGCTGCCCGTGGAGAGCTACGAGCTGGGCCTGTGGGAGACCTGCGTGGTCCAGGACGTCGGGGGCATGGAGTGCCGAGCTTATGACAGCCTGCTGGGCCTCTCCAGTGACATCAAGCTGGCCCGCATCCTCATGTGTGCATCCCTCGTTGTGGGCATGCTGGGAATCCTGGTAGCCATACCTGGGCTGTACCTGGTCAACATCTGTAAAGAAGGTAGAGGCTGTCGAACCAAGAGGACTCTGACCACTGTGGGAGGGCTGCTGGGGATGGTCTCTGGAGTGCTGTGTCTGATCCCTGTCTCCTACATGGCCCATTTAGCCGTCATACATTTCTTTGACGATAAAGTACCTGATGTGGTGCCAAGATGGGAGTTTGGAGATGCCCTGTTCTGTGGCTGGGTGGGAGGATTCCTCCTGGTAGTGGCCGGGCTGCTCCTGGTCACCTCAAGCTGGTGCTCACAGGTGGAGCCTCAGCCGGCGCAGCAGCGACGGTACCAGGTGATGAGTACGGACATTAACTTCAGGAAGCGCACAGAGTACGTTTGATGGATCGTCCATGATAGATTGACCTGCCTAGAGGCTGACAGCACAACACAATCCCCCATAGAACTGCACTTCATTTAAACAGTTTCAAAACAATAATGTTCACATCTGGTTTCACATCCCCGCGTAGGAGGTGCTTTAAAGGTTTTGTAAAACTCGGCCTCATTTCAGCTACTTCCAATGACTCACCTGAACAATCAAACATTAGATTCTAAGACAACCTGCTGTGACCAGTAAAAATGAATGTTTTTTTAAAGATGTGTTTTATAAGATTGCTCTATATTCGTTACTCTGTGACTGCATCGGAAACGTTCTCCTATCAACACCAGCACAGACAAACGTAGCCTGATTCACAAGAAAGTTTAGCTTTTAAAATGCTGTGATTGTAAGTTATTCTTCAAACTAAAACATAGAGGCAGCACACATTGTTCATGTGATGATTCATGTAAAGACGTTGTTTCTTGTTTCCATTAAAAATGTAATATTTTTGCTCAAGTATTGTATTCTCTGTTTGCTAGTCCTAAAAATAATGAACTCTAATATCTGTGAGAGGAAAAAGTTACTTGAGTTTGTTATGTCAGAGGTGAAAACATGGCTGCTCTTTCAGTCACGTAAACCTATTTTCGGGGGGAAGCGTTTCCCCAGTTGCTGTCTGAACAACCAGACGACAAGCCGAGCAGGGGGGGGGGGGGGGCGGTGGCGACTTGAAACAGCCGTCGTGGTTCATCAGGTGTGTCTGCGGCGGTGGAAACGCAGCTTGAGACTAATTCCACCAGATTTCCTGGTCACTCGCTGAGCTAAGCTGTGTTTAATGAATGCTTTAATGGGCAGTGTGTGTACTGTGAAGAATGCAGAACAGGTTGCCCTTGCGGCTCCCGCTTTGACATAATTACACAGATTTGCCAAGGTCAGAGGGCGCCGCTGCTCCCTGCACTGCAGCACTGTCTGTATCATTTTCACACACACAGGCCCACTGACATATATGGGGAGGATTTGTAAACCTAATGGTCCTCGGTTGGGGTGTTGTGGCTCTTATAGAAGGACGTTAATGAGAGATAACGATGTTGGTGTGTCGGGGGCCAGAGACGGGACAGACTTCACTTATCAGTGCGTCCGTTAGGGCCTCGCGGAGCCTCTGACGCCACATGGGCTGCAGAGAGGGCCCCGCGTCTCCCGGTGTGAGGGCAGCAGTCAGCAGGGGAGGCAGTGAAAACAACTTGATGATTACTGTGAGACCCCAGTGGCAGGAGGAATTATGTCTAAATGCATCCGACTGCAAACAAACAGGGCTGCCCTCAGGGGCCGACAAGTCAACTGCTCACAGGGGCAGGACACATTGTCAGTTCAAACTCTGATAAGATATCACATTCAAGAGGTTGCAAATCTCAGTTCTGGGAGATCAGTCGTCCACAGCTCAACACGTTCATTAAAGATATAACAACATTCCTGTGCCCTAAAGATATCCAATGTTTGTTTCTGTTGGGCTGAATAAAATCCTACCTGAGTGACTGTGGTTATTTTGCCACCATAGCTCCACATGGAGATGACGCTGACTGTAATACATTTGATCTGATCTGGATCTCCGGGGATGATTCAAACTCTGAGGAGGATCAAAGGAACACGTGGTGACTTACTGCTCATCTGCCTGGAGCTGTACCACCAATCCTCTCTCTTGGATCCAATGAACGATTAATAAAATGTGATCAGTTGGACTAAATATATCGAGGGAAGCTGCAGGAGGTAGAGCGGGTTGTCCATTAACCAGAAAGTTGGTGGTTTGATCACCTGCTCCACCTGCATTCCAAGTGTCCTTAGGCAAGATACTGAATCTCAAATCGCCCCTGACGGCTGTACCGACGGTGTATGAATGCTGTGTGATAGAAATAAACAAGTGCCGTATGAATGTGTGTTTGTGAACCATTGTGTGTGATAAGACTTGAAAAGGATTATATAAATACAGTTCATTTACAATTCATTGGTAAAACACTGAATACTTTGTTCCGACACCTTTAAATGATTTTTCCCAGAAGTGATCACATTCCCTTCTGTCTCAGTCTTCCTCCATTCTAACCGATAGAGTAGATGACTTGGCAAAACAGTTTAGATAAAGCATGGCCAGCTCTGGGTATTATCTGTCTGACATAATATTATCTCTTATCTTATCTCTGGGATGGTGAAGACAGAGGCGGAGGCATGGACAGAGAATTATTGAAATACCCAAAACTTTTATCTGGAGGAATGTCTCTGAATAATATTGAGTTATAGTCAATTAGATTCAAGTCAGTGGACATCCTGTAACAATGTACTGGCACTGCGATAACACGGCTCACCACCGTCTTGATGTGGTCAGACCAGGTCTACCATTCATCCACTTCTGGAACTTGTGTTTTTGACGGAGAGCTTTGCTCGGCTGAAGAGGGTCTTTTGTTCCTTGGCAACAAGCCGCCTCCAGAGAGGTGCAGCGGGCCACTGGGCCACAGCGTGTGTGTTTCAATGTGTTTGTGTGTGTGTGTGTGTGTGTGTTTGTGTGTGTGTGTGTGTGTGTGTGTATGCGTGTGTGCTTTGCCTGGCAACAATCACGACTGTGAGGCGGCCCCCTCTCCGTACTCACATGCCTGCTCGCGTCAGCCTCCTACCCAGGTCACATGAGCAGGCCCCCCAGTCAAGCTGACCTGCTGCGATCCCTCCTCACATGGTCACATGGTCCCAGTCAGAAGCCCACACCTCAGCAGGTCATGTAACCTCCCCCGGCCCGTACGGTAATACAGCTGATCAGTCATTACGAGAACCTGCAGGTTTCTCATCCCCCGGAACATTCAGATAATGCTGAAGAGATAAAGTTTATTATGACACCTGCAGATATGAATCTGGACTTTGGCAACATCCGTCCAGTTTAGCTGTTAATTTGTTACGCTGACTTAAAATAGATTTCACCAAGAACATGGCAGCAGGAGCTCATATCATGTCACACACACTGTTTTATATTACACTACTATATCAAAGCTGCTATAATCACAACATGTTTGTGAAAGGTGCCACTTGTGACAAACCCAAGAACAGACTGAAGGTCTTGTCAGCTCCACACAAAATTTTAGCCTCTTTAAGCTCATTGTATTATTTTATTGTAGTATTATGAAGCCACAGCTTCATTTGTCAGGTTCATTCTCAGTGCTCTCATAATCGTATTTGCCTGTAGTGAGTAACTTCTTTCAGCAAAGAAAACCTCAAATTCCCCAATAACCCGGTCTCACTGAAGCATTTAGAAGCTATAGAGCTTTATTAAGATAAACATCTTCAACCATCAGGGGTACAGAAACCTGAATGCTGATGTTGCTCCATATCTGTAAGACTGTGTAGATTCATTTCAATGACCTGGTTATGTCACAATTTGTTCCTGCTGCATCCACGAAGCCAATCAGTTACAAGGCTTGTGTTCTTCAAAGCTACAGAGCTCCATATGTATCTATTCCTTTGTAAACTCTTTCAATAAACCTACTTCTACCAGAAAGCCCTTCTTGATTTTATCTGGATTGTTAATTACCTCTGTCAAGGGGCGTTTGTTTGTTTACCGGCAGGATTAGGGAAAAACTACTCGACCTATTTCCATTCAATTTCGGGAAAGGGTTGGACTTGGAAGATTGTTTTTCACTTTCTTCCACATTGTGGCATTTTTCAACATTTTCTTTGATTTCTCAGGGAATAATCAATGGATCTCGATGAAACAATTTGACTGGTTTGGTGGACAGATATTTATGAGTGTGGGAAATAAGGTGCAGATTCAAATATAAGTATTAATGTGGTTTCACAAGGTGCCTGTTGGGCCTTGGTGGAGTTATATTTATTTTATTTGAACACATTGCCATTGAACACATTCTTTCTGGTCATCCAGTAAATTTTACACATATTGGAAAAGCATTTTTCACTGTTTCTCAGAGGCTTTTGGGAACCTGAACCGCTCACAGCCATTCTTGGAGGAACTAGCTCCCTATCGCCTGCCAATAAGATTTAAAAAAAGTTTCTTTGGAATGTTGATTAGAAAAAATTAATCCTGCTAGTGTGGAAAATGGAGTCTGTACCCACATGTGATTTATGATGGAGAGAGATATCAAACACATTGATAATATGGCAGTATGGGTGCATGATACGGTATTGGACCCCGTTCTGAAATGTTTTCAGGGCGAGGACTAGTGAGTCATGTTATGTCCGGTGTTAAGCACCTTGCTGTGTGTTATCCCTTTATTTTGTTAATGTATAGATACCTTTATACTTAAAGAAAAACTGCTTTGTATTTAACTTGTGTCTCTTCATGGTTTTTTTTGTGTCTGTTTGTATTATTGCTAAAAAAACAATAAACACATATTTAAAATAAATTCTAATATTTACAAATTTAAATAGAAAAGGTATGAAAATATTTCTGGTTCATTATAAAACATAGTAAAATTAGACGACACGTTTCCCCAAAATCTCTCTGAGATATGTGATGCAGTGTTATAGATACAATCTTAAGATGTTTTGTGTGTATGGGTTTGAAGGCTGATTGTACACATACTTATAAATTGTCTGTTGATCTGATTGTGTCATAGAGTGTAAAATAAAAAGTAATGTAGCAATAATAAGATGAGATCGAGCAGCACTGGGATTTAAATGGGACTTTATGGCATTGTCTGTCTCTTTCTTTCCATTGGACGATGAAGATGAAAACAAAGATTTTGAATCAATTAAATTGCTCCTGAAGAAACATGCTTTTTTTTTTTAACACGAGACCTCTTCACTGAGGAATGCAGGATTGTCACTGCCCTTGTTGACTCCATTTGACCTCTGTGCCGTGGTTGTCCAGGGACCACGGAGCGGGTTGCTGGTGCTTCTGGGGGCCACTGACCTCAGAGTGTGGCGGGCATACTTGTAGCAGAGGAACATCAGGCCGCTGATGAACATCAGGATGGAGGCAAAGATGCCCACACCGATGGCTGTGCCGACCTGCTGCCTGACAGGAACCACAGGGAGGTAATACTCAGGAGGAAAGTCTATGGTGCTGTTGATGAGCACAGAGTTCATGTTCCACACCAGCGGCACCAAGGAGCACGACCCCGAAAACAGATACAGGGTCCCTGTCAGTATGAAGACCAGCCTGATGTTCCTTCGATCCTCCACTGTGAAGTAGACCATCCTCATGGCCACTCCGCCGCTGATGCTTCCTGCCAGGCCGCAGATCACCGCCAGCGCCATCAGCACCTGAGCCACAGGGATCTCCACTGGAAGAAAAGAGTCTGACATGCTGATGCGCCGACAGAACTCCATCTGTGGAAGGACGTGTGTGTAGAAACACACCTTCCAGATACCAACCCAGGCCACGCCCGAGGTGATGACGGACACGTCGTCCATATGCCACAGCCGCCACTCGTTGAGGCCGGCTGTGACCATGGTGAGGATCCACGCCAGAAAGCCTAAGGTCAGGCCCAGGAACTGCCAGTGAGCCGTGTGAACCAGGTACATGATGGTGTCCAGTGGGACTGCTAATGGTCTGAGAGGCTGATCGCAGGCTTACACATCATCGACGTCATGCAGCATCGCTGGTTTCATCACACCTGATGAGAACAACATTAATATACTAGTTTTACTTTCAAATGTAAAATTATACTTTTACATGCTGGCTACTAAAGCTTTCATCCTCCAACATGTCAGTGGGGCTGGTATCACAGCAGATACACTTCCGAAAGAACCGTTAAAGGTTTAGTTCACTCAAATAATCTAAATAAACACATCCTCAGGTAATCTCTTAGAATTCAATTCAATTCTAATTTCATATCAAAACAAATATTATTTCAAGGCACTTCACATAGTGATGTGGAAACCATACAATATTATAGAGAAACAGTTGTACATTAACCCGAAGAGTCCTGGTTCTCACAACGTGGGCGGCCATCTGCCTCGACTGGTTGAGGTGAGCGGAGAAAAATGGGTGAGAGAGGAGAGCTGGGTGAAAAGAGGGGAGAGAAGAGAGAGAGAAAGGATAATGATAATAATAATGATAATAATAATAATAATAATAATAATAATAGAGTAGTATAAGATCTGGATCCTGCTTCTGCAGGAGCTAGAGATACCTGCAGATACATAGACACACTAATCATTTTATTATTCCTAATTTTTGTAATTGTATCTACTGAGGCTTTAGAAAACATCATCAGCTCAATACAATCGACATAAATATAACTAATATACTGAGAGGAAAGTTTTAACGACAGTATTTTTATGTAAATGGTTGAACTTTTCCTTTAAGATGTGTTTACTAAAGCAGGTGGAGAATAGTGATATAATGAAATGTAGCTATAATCTAATGAACTGAGGCATCACAATTTCACTGTTATCTGTATCTGATATTTACTGTGCGAGGTAGAGCTGTAGGAAACTCTGTTGTATTAAATGTTCGTATATCTGACAAATCTTGGTCACAATTATAAAAAAATATGAATCATTATCAAATAATTCTTGAAAGTTAACATTAACCACTGTGTTCTTCTTACAGGGTTCAGGAATAAGTTCTGTGTTGCAATTCTTCCAGACTGAGTCTATCTAGACACAGGGTGAATTCATGGTAGCAACGAAGTAATTAAAAAAAAAAGTAGTTTAAAGGAGACAAACAAATACTATTCAATCTTCTGAAAAATCGGTATGTACACAGACTTCAGACACTACAGAGATAAGAGACAGCGTTAAGTGCTACAATGTACTATGACCACAGCAATGTTTCTATAATACCGCTCTGTTTGTACAAGCATGTATTACAACCCATATTAAAGTGTGGTCTTTAACTCAGCTCTAAACAGGCCCTAGAATTCTTTTGGAACAAAGTAGAATAAATTCAGTCTCATATGTAGTTACATAATCCAGGAAGTGAACAAGTTAACATCTAGAAATACAGTGGGGTGAGGAAAAAAGCTATTACGTACCATTAGAAGTATCGAGCAAAACAAAACCTGAGGTGAAAATTCAAAAGTTCCTTTTAAGAATGATCAGACAACGCGCTGCAGTGGAAGCGTGGAGAGTTATTCTACAGTAACAGCCGGTCCCATCTGTTCAAGCAGTGCCGTAGTTAATGATTGTCCATTTAAAACACTGCAGGTGATACAGTGAAATAATACAACCTCCACTTACATGCTGTCCATTTACTCACCAAAATAGGTCTCAAGTTCAGATTTAGTGGTTTTCAGCAAACACCGCGTCTTTCCACAGATCCTGTATTTATCAGTGAAGCTGGAATCTGAGTGATTGTCGGCATCTTCGACACCCTGAACCACCTGAGCGTTAAAGATCCTCCGTATCTGGTCACTGTATTTTACCTCCACATTATCAGCGGAGAGGAGGGCGTGGTGGAGTTAATGAATGACAGTGGATATCAGCTAAGAAGAAATCAATCAAACCAGATTGAGTGATCTCAGCAAACTCTTTATTTGACATAAAGGGGAACAGCTGATAAAGTGTTAAGAGTCGGAATGTAGCAGTGCATGAAGCAAACTGTGACACACTCAAATGTGCAGAACAAACGTCCTCCAGCAGGAGTTTCACATCTGAACACACTGATTTCATTCTTAAGGTCTGAAAAAGGTTTAAGAATGATTTACCCCCATGTTTTGTGGCAAAATGATCAACCGGAAACATTTTTAGTGTTGAAATTATTAATAGGTCAAGTAACATCTGTGGTAACTACGCATGAAACATCTGCACCGTGAATAACAAAAAAACAGTGAAGTAATAAGACGAAATACAAAAACACTTGGTCAACATACATGTGATGATATCATAATGTAAAGTTTTCTGGTGGTGAATAAAACCAAACAACTGTGACAGAAGTGGATTAAAGAGCGTTCGGTGACATGCAGTGACGTGGACGACTCCCCGGGAGCTTTCACTGTGGATTTGACTTGAATTCAAATCTGGATGTGAAGTGCTTCTTCTGCTCAGTGAAGTTGAACAAGTGCTCTTTAAAATGACCAGTTCATTCACAGGGCTGCTGCACTATCAGCCTTCTGTCTTCATCTTGTTTTTTTTTGGTCTTTTTTGCAGAAGAAAAGCAAGGGCACAATAATCATAGTACAAGGCCACAAGTTTAGATATGAACGTTAACAAACATCGCTGCGTTTATTGAAATATTTGGCCAGATTTGATGGATTATGTGAATTTCAGAGTATGAGATTATTTCCACATAAAACCTGATAAATACTTCTATTTGTTCAGCATGTGACACACATCATCGGGTAGCACGGCTGCTCAGATCAGTTGAAGATAAAATACTGTCTCCTCCTGCCCAGATTCAAAAGGCTACAATAAATTACTAAAAAAGCCAAAAACAAAATAAAAACAGCAAAAAAAGAATAGATACAGTGGTTGGTTGAGTAAAGAAGCATCTTTCACAAAGGAGTTCTGGATGCTGTCAGTCTGTGCAGGTCCACTTCAGGGGGTGTGAATTGAAAAAAAGTCAGAAAATGCAACAGTACTTGTTGCAAACCGGTCGTTTGTCTCCGCAGCTTGTTGTCTCTGTCTCCCTCTACTGGACACAATACACAGCTGCATCTTGGAGAAACACAACCTGAGTCCTGGGCTATTTCCAAGACTGTGTCCAACTTCTTCAGAAGGACAGCCTCTGTTCTATTGGCAGACTGTCCGTCAGACACTTGAGTTGCTCATCGCCCAGTTTGATTTTGTCCTCAAGCTTGCGCTGCTCAATGATGAGCGCAGACTTCATCTTGACAAAGTGCTCATAGTCCGTCATGCTGTCCACCTGCAGGTAGTTGGCCAGGATGTCGTAAACAACACATTCCCGCCGGTCCAGGTTCTCCTTCAGCTCCTTTGCATCCTCGTGCTGACGGATCAGCAGCTTCCTCTTCTCAACCAACGTACGCTGAAAAGGAAATGAGCATTAGGATTTGTGAGGATGTGTCATATTTCCTCCAAAGACCTAAAAACCATCTGTTCGAATTCTAAGGTTTATATTCACCAACCTTCTCCTCAGCTGTAGTGTCCTCCTCCAGACTGTTGAGGGCGTTCTCCACTCTGGCCAGACGACCCGACAGGGACAGCAGCAGACTCACCACCTTGTCCAGGTCCCCGACAAACATCCTGAACTTGTCCAGCTCGTTTGGTTTGCAGACCTGTTGCACTTGGGCCTCCACCTCGTCTCCCAAAGCGTTGTTGTCCAGGATGTCCTCCTGAAGACTCTGCCTGGCCTCCCGCAACACCTGGAGCTTCTTGCTGAGGCTGTCGATCAGCTCTTGCTACATGAAAAACAGAACATACAAAGCTCGAGGAGATCTCAAACACTGTTGAGAAGTTGAGTTTGAATTGTGTGTGTGTGTGCACGTGTGGTACCTTCTTGTTGGCCAGATCAATATCCAGTTCGTCCTCTGACTCCTCCTCTTCCTCTTGCTGCTCTTGCATGTCCTTCATCTTGATAAGGAGCTCAGCTTTGGGAGCAGATGTGCTGAAATATGTAGAGCTGGTCATCATGGCGACAGCTGCTGCCATATTGTCCTCCTTTTCTCTGAAATAAAAATGTACAGTTTTAACTGAAACTAATGAGAGCTGTAATTTACCACACAGATATTGTCTGTTTGGAGAAGCAGCTGCATTTTAAACCATGAATCCATCAGTATCAGCAAGTTATTTCATCTTTTCTCCATGACTTTTAGCTAATATTCAAAAGTGTTGTGTGGATTGATGTAAAGAAACAGGTTAAAGACTCGATCAGATCACACCGACTGACCTTTCCTCGGCAGGTCGGGTGACTGACTGTTTGACCGGCACCTTCCTGCGCTGGTGAGCTTCCTCCAGCATCTGCCCCCCCTGAGGGAAGATACCCTCCATCAAGTCCATGGTGGTCTTCATCTTGCTCTGATCCAGTATATCAGCTAGTGACTTGTCTTTCCCCATGATGTCCCTGGCCAGCTCCTCTCTCTTCTGCTCCTCTGTCACTCCCGTGATCACAGCTGTCCCGTCGCTGGGGGGCTCGTCTGCGAGCGGTTCTGGCTGCTGGCAGCTGGAGCTGATGGGATCTCGGATCGTGGTCATGTATGCGTCTTTGTGGGACTTTGTGTCTGTCTCAGCAGCTGGTAGCCTGTCGGGCTCTGTCGGCCGAGTGAAGGCGCAGAACACAGAGTCCTGCCCTGCAGCTGTCAGACTGTTGAGTCTGTTAACACCAGGAACCTCAGCTTCTACAGAAGGCGGGTCGCTGTGCTGCAAATATGGACTTTTCTCCAGCTCTGTGACGCCCTCTGAGTGCACGATCCTGATGGGCACTTTCTTCACAGCAGGATTTTGGCTTTCTATCACATTCTCCATCCTGAAATATCAGAGACAGACAGATTTTGTAAAAATTAAACTCTTTCTGGAGGAGGAGGAGGAGAAGGAGGAGGAGGAGGAGGAGAAAATCTCTAGTTGCAGTTGTTCCAGTCGTACGATGATTAAAAGTTTCACTGCATGATGGCAAATTAATTTTTTTTCCATGCCCAGTGTGCTGGAATATCTAAGACATGTGACTCCTCCCACTACTTTGGTTTCTGCTCGCTGTAATAGTCCTGCAGTACAATCTGAAGTTCCCTGCAGATGATATCAATTAATTCTGAATCAAGGAGATGAAATAAATAGTTTTGTTTTTTTAGGCTTTAAAAGAGATTTAACATTTTCAGCATTTAGCTGAATTACACTAAAACCAGCAGTGGCTTTTATAGACATGCGGAGAATCCCTCTAATTTACTGTGGCTTGATGCTTCTCACATGCTGATTCTACACAGGCAGAGACTCTCAATAAGCTCCTTTGTACATGCAGCATAAAGACACGATAAGTTGAGGAGCTGCAGTTACTGTGTTCTGACTCAACACGGTGGAAGTTTGAAGTTGCAGCAATATTATGGCAAGTTTGAACAGCTGTCCTGTCAGATGAAATAAAAGAATAAGTTTACCTGTTTGAGTCTTCATGCTGCAAAGAGACTGGAGGCCTGTCGCTGAGTTTCTGAGGAGAAAACTGTGGAGATGGTGAGCGCTGCCCCTCCATACTGGTCGGCCCTGAAGATCTGTAGGAGGAAGCCGGGGGCGAGGAGGCAGGCTGAGGATTGGACGTTGACAGATGATGTACTGCCCCTTGTCCTTTGTCCACAAGTCCTCTGCCCGGCTCAGAATCTCTCTTTGCAGGGTGGGTGGGGACAAAGGCGGAGTTACTATCAGTGGTAGGAGAGCAGCGGGTGTAGACTTCACTTTGGGAGCTGGTGGAGGACTCGTGGGTGTTGACCTCTGGGGATCTCTGAGGGGGAGGCTTCTCCAGCACAGGGGTTTTCCTTCTCGCTCCAGATGGCGGCTCGTCGTGGCTGGGGTCCCCGGGCAGAGGGAGAGCACACTCAGTGACGCCGTGTGAGAGAGATGTGGGTCTGTGGTTCTCGGTGGCAGGAGCAGCTCTGTGTCTGCAGTCAGGGTTGGCTCCCGTCATGGGCGGAGGGGGTGGCGCTGGGTAATGTTCAAACTCCTCCGTCTTTTCTCTGACTTTACAGTCACTGGGCCCTCTGTCAGAGAAGCTGAGGAGCACAATAGAAAGCTTTTAATTACACAGCCAGGCAGCACGGACTATCATCTGCAGCTCTATCAAATAATACACTGCGACGGAGGACTTGTTCCTCGCTCCAGCAGCCACTATGATTATGCCAGCATGAGAAGACACACGGCTCCCTCTCTCCTGCGAGCCTCCTCCCTGGTAACTGTTCAGCTGGCAGCGTGAAGAGGAATATTTCAGTTCCCACAAAGTCTGCAAAGAGGAATAAATAATGCTCCAGTGCAAAGAAGTGGGAGCAGATCACTTTTTCCTGTCTGATTCACATTTACACTTTTAACTCTTTGGAGGTTTTAGTCCAGAGGAAGAAAAGATCAATGTTCAGAGATCAAAGCGAACATTAGAGGCCTGATAGTGAACTAATGGCACATACGAGATTGAATAATATGATTTTAGAGACTAACTTAACCATAAAACACAGTGGAATGCTGTCATTAACTAAACGGTAGAAGTACACAAACTCCTAATGCTGTAGTTTCTGGCACACAGGGGACACGCCAATGCTTGTTCATACAGATTCAATTAGGAGTTCTCAGAGATCATTAACACATAAAGCACGCAGCTTCGATGAAAGTCAACTCTGTATTTGGATCTGCAGTCACAAGACACAGAACAGTGACTTGTGGACAGGGGCCATAACACGAACCTCCCAACCGGAATTCTTACAAACTGTGACAAGTTACCCAGTGTACAACCATTGGTAAGGTGGAGCCCCTCCTTCTGTCTCAGCACTGGATAGAGCGTGACAATTATACCTCGCACAAACATGAAACATGATGCCGGCAATATCCAGTGGTCATGTTACAACTATGATGTCATTGTTCCTCCAATGATTGACAAAGGTAAACACGGTCACAGGAAAAGTAACTGAGTTATCTGGGTCTACATAATGGAGCTTCTGTTAAGCATGTTCTGTCTGGTCCTCTCACGCTGCTTTCAGACATGAACTCCAAAAGATGTCTGCATAATTGGGTCCGGACTTTCTGTCGAGTTTGCCTTTCACACATGAACTACGCAGCAGGAGACTCTGCTGTGAAGATCACATGTTTTTGTTTACATACATACAACATATGGACATGTCATCCGGAGATATTAAGATCCTCCTGCAGAGGAGGCTATTTTCTCACATCTCAGTCATTCAGACATGTTTCACAGGAGAAACTCCACAAAAAGTATGTAGCCCCTCCGGAGGGTTCAGTGCATATCTAAAAGCAGCTTAAGTGTGTACATTAGAACTGAGACTGAAACCATGATGCGAACCTTCACAATCATCTCTACCCCAAGCAGCTGTCCCCACCCCCCTGTATAAATAAGAAATCAGAAGATCTAAGTGAGATATCTAGAACCAAAGTGAGGATTAGGAGAATGGTTACACAGATCATATCACATTACTTCATTACAATATTTTCTTTTGGAAAAAAGAAACAAGAGAAAAATTGGAAACTCTGGATGTTAGATAAACATTAAATATATATATATATATATAAAACATATCGTACCGACTCACCCAAATTGAAGTTTTACTGCTAACATGCCTCAGAACATAATTAAAAGCAAGTGTGCTGTCTGTCTGGTAACCCTCTATGACAGAGCCCACCTGTGGTCTCTCTTTATGCCGGTATCAATGACACTATATGGGTGGAGTGCACTTCACTGAGCTCATCTCTCACACTCTTGAATGACAATAACGTCCTGTGCACTGTTGTTGTCATGCAAACGTGAGCATCATATGGTGTGGCTCCTACAAAGAGGTTGCTCAACACGGGACACTCTACACCTTTCAAAAAGTCTCACCAGTGGGAGTTTAGATAATGCACAAAGGCTCCTGAACAACTGGTTACAAAGCATGAAGTCATTTCCAGCTGAGTCACTATACATAGTTTAAGAGACAATCGGACTGTTATGTTGAACCCAAAAGCAGCTGTTGAACAGTTGAGGTTAACTCTGGATGAAATGAAAATTATTTTGTTTTGCTTGGAGTGGATTACGGTTATCTCTTAAGGTTATATTCTTCAAAAAAAAAGATGTAATTTCACTGCACTCATTTACCTGATACAGAAGGAAACACAAAATATGAAGGTGCCTGCTATTGGACGGGCAAATCAACTGGACAACTGGAAAAGGAATTCTTCAAAGTTTTTAGTTTAGTGGTCCATGTTTAAAATCTTAAACACCTCAGTCTCTTGTCGTCAGTTTTTCTGTGTGTAAGGTGATGAGAGATGCTAAACAAAATATACAAATATATCTAATTTCTTCAGAGTCATTTTCATCTGTCCTTACACAACCTCTCTCACACTCTGTCTCTCATTGGATTAATTTTCCTGGCTGTCAGTTTCTGCTGCTCTATGTCACATGGTGTAATACTGGGTGGACATTTGTTGAAGAATAAAGTGGGGTACTAGTTTAGATGCAGATGATATACCTAATAAATATGTAACAGAATCTTTCTAATTTGTGAAAAAGATATTAACCTTATTAATCACACAGAAATACTCTCACTGTCAGATAATGATCCACTTCTTTCAACTCCAGTTTGAAACTCTAAAGACTCAAACAATATATATATATATATATATATATATATATATATATATATATATATATATATATATATATATATATATATATATTCAATAACTAGTGCACTAAATTTCAAAATAAAGGGAGGAACATGTCAGATGTGTTCAATAATGTGAAGATTAAAAGTCAGCTATTTATATGGGAACATCTAAGGATCAAATTAAATCATCGGTGTCTTGTACCCTGCCCATTAAAACAAACATAGAAAACAGGTTTAACCCACTGAGACCAATCCACTTCATTTACTGTAGGTTGCTTTCAGACATGCAGTGAACTCTGCAATTCCTCCGTATTTTTCTGAAGGAGGTGCATGTGTGACTGCAAATGTAAGAATGAGACGCTCCACAGTTCCTACGGACTTTATCCGCCTGACCTCCTAGTATAATGTCTGTAGAAATTCAGGAGAAGTCGATGTGTTGACACAGAAGGGGATGACCGCAAACGAAAACAAATATCTCCCGGTGAAAAGGCGGTGACACACAGGTAGAAGACACAGTGTCAGGTTGTTGTAAACATGATCACGTGATCAGCCGATTTAAAACATCACGGCTTGCCTCTGTGTGCTGCACCGGGCTGCTCCACCTCTCAACTGAATAATGTGGAGGATTTGTTGCTCTTGTGCACACGGCTGTGCAGAGAACCTGTTGTTGTACATGTGTGAAAGGTAAACTCTGGGTAAACTCCGTAGCAACTTCTCTGAAAACGACTATACACACACAATACAAGACATGTTCATCGTATTGATGTTGGTTATTGAAGCCTTCCATTGAAACCTACAGTTCTAGTCAGGGCTGGAGTTAATATTTCCATACTTTCCTTACACTAGATACAACCACGGTGAAACTGAATTCTCTGCAGCTTACATCTGATCGTTTGAGAGTTTCAAACAGACTGCTCTGTAATAAATGTTTCCCTTAAAGTTTCAGCTTGTAGGATTTAGTGACAACTAGTGTTGTAGTTGTATGTTGCAGCTGAATACCGCTCAACTCACCCTCCTCTTCTAAGCATGAAGCCTATGGTAGCCTTCAGTCTGCATAAAAACTCAAAAGGTGTTTACTTTGTCCACTCTGGGCAACTCTAAAAACCATGGCGGCCTTCATAGAGAAGCTGTAAATATAAAGGGGTCATTCTACGGTAAAGAATACAATCCTTGATGACATAAATGTTTGTGAAACATCAATAGGATTATTTTATATTCAATTTCTGCCAATAGATCCTTTTCAGCGAAATCGTACAAACTGGCCTTTAAGCTCAAGCGCTACTCAAGAGTCTAGTGCCATGCTAGCAGCTCTGTGAAACTGTACTAACTAATGCTAATATCTATATGCCAACATGGTGACGGAGCTAGATGAGATGAGATGCTTTAGTCTGGACCAAACAACTAGACGACATCGCCACCCAGAGAGCTGAGCCACTAGCATGGTTACAAATCCAATTATTCCATTTCCAGATCTTATAGATAGATACTTTTAGCCTTCGAACAGACCCCCCCCCCCCCCCCGAACCCGTCCCTTTTACAGACTTCACTGTTCCTCTACAATCTCCCTGCCCTCTGTCACTGATAAAGCTCATGCGAGAAATAATGAAATATCACACTAAATATGTTGTGATATGGCGATATATGTCATGTGATGATAGAAAAACATCTGTCACTTCGTAATCGAATCTATTGTTATTGTTTTGCTCCAATCACACTCGCGAGGCATGTTTTTTGTTGCCATTTAGAAAGTTTTTTTCTGGAGGAGAGTGAATTTGACACAAACAGTAGAGGGGCCAAATTAGGATTTTGTACCTAAAAGACAGGCTACCTCTGTCGCGTGGACGTGGTTTAAGGATAAAAAGTCTGACAAAACAGAATCTGAATTTACCAAGTATGTAGCAGATCCGTTCCTACAACTCATCAAACGCTGCTAGCTCTCTTACCACCAACAGCACAATAATGTAAAATAGTACAGAGAGGCTTTGCACTAGAGCTGTAAAGTAAGGTTGAGTGCTAAATACAAACCCCAATAATGAAGAAGTAAGGAGATAACAGCTGGTTTTACAACATACGTTTGCAAAGACATTGACCCCATTTACTTTTCTGAGAAACTGGCACAGGATACACATATGTTATCTGGATATGAGGTTTTGCTTTTGTTCTACAACCCTCAGAGACTGTGGTGCAAGATGCAAATAAATAATATGGTCCAATAGTACACTGTACATATTGTATAGCAATCCCAAACTAGTAAACTAGACTATATTGCATTCTATATTTGAGAAATAAATGGAAAGTCCCACTGCCATTGAAGTTATGGCACCAACAAGTTTGATCTGAGAAGATTTACTCACGCTGTCGCAGTGCAGAGCAGTTCAGCAGGTTTACTCTCCGTCTGGGAACACTCAGACTTTCTTCCAGGTACTGGAATCTTCTGTAAATAAAGTAAAAATTTGAATAGAACAAAATACACAATCAGTTATGTAAAAAAATAAAGAAACTCTCCACCACTCAGAAGTGAGGCTTCCAGCTATGACAAGAGCTGAGTCATTATCTCATCCCTCTTATTTTCCACTGGTGAAAAGTCTCAAGATGAGGGTGTGTCATTATGTACAAACAAGGATTAATATTTGCATTGGCTTTCTCCTTTGTGCCTTTCACTTCAGTGAGTATATTTGTTGTAACGAGAAGTAAAGTAAATCTCTGGGGCTTGGTACAGTTGCAACTTTTAAGTGATTAAAACAAGGGTGAAGCCAAGAGACGCCTCATTTAAAACATTAAAAAAATAATATTATTCCAATAAAATGTTAGCTGAAGTCATTAGAAAATGAACCTGACTTTGTGCCTCACCTGTCCATACATGTCAGCTGAAGGAGAGGATCTGGATCTCTCGTGCAAACAGGTGGTTTTAGTTCTCTCCTCTGGCCCTGGATCCAGGATGTTATCAGCTGAGTGGTACCGTCCAGAGGCTCTGGTTTCCGCTGGTTTCTTCTGTGTATTCCACCTCGCCTCATACTCTGCAAAGGTGCCCAGTCGTTGCTGGTCGAGGACAGACGGTTTGTGTGCAGGGTAAGGAACTCTCTGGGCCTCCTCAACATACTCTCTGCTGATCCCTTTCACTGTGTCTCCTGCTGAAATGATGGAGGGGATATCTTTGCCTTGGTTGAGCGTCTGGCTTTGAAGGGGCATGTGATTGGGGAGCCCGGGTCTCCCACTTTCTTTAAAGAGCTTCTGTCGGTCTAGTGAGGAGCTTGCATTCTCATTGCAAGGAAGGTCTTCCTTCACCCCAACCTCATGGATTTTGTCGGGCTCAGAGAAAGACCGTACCTTCTTTTCTGCAGTGAAACGCTTCCGGCCTCCAATACGAGTTACCTGACCAGCAGCAGGCCCCGGGCGAGATATTACTGATTCCGTGACAGTTGGCAGAGGGGGGACATCTTTACGGGACAGTGCCGAGGATGGGTAGTTTGGTAAAGCCTCTGCTGCAGGGTTCTCGGCTAAGACAGGCTCCAGGTCTTTCCTCCTGAATGATGTAGCCTTGAGCACCCTCGCCTGTGCCTCCTTCAGATGATCCTTGTAGGTATTGGTGAAGGAACCGTCTGCAGATGTTGGAGTGGTGCTTTCAGTGGACTTCCAGATGTCCTGCTCTTCTTCAGTCTCCCCCTCAGCATTTGGAAGAATGGCTGCACTCTTACTTTTCTGCAGCTTGGCTCTCCTCATTTGGATTTCATTCCTTAATGTCGTGGCAAAACGTTCGTTGCGCTTCACCTGCTTGCCTTCAGGAGACTCCTCCGTGAACGTGTCTCTTGTTTTCTCGTTTTGGTTTGCTGCATCCATGGACAGAGAGTGCAGCATGGGGGTGGCATGGGGGCTGATTTTATTGTTCGCTTGACCATGATATCTGATGTCCTGGGGTATTTCTCTGTGTTGTAATGGGAGAGACCTTCGCTGATCAGATTGTCTGGTAGGAGGGTAACTTATGAACTGAGGTTCTGCACTTAGTGTGTTGTGTCCTCTCTGGCTTCCCCGCTCATCAGAGCTGGGATTGGCTACAGACGTTTCTAGTACAGTGGTAACTTGGTGCTTGCTATATCCGTTATTATCTTTATTGTGCGAAGAGTGTTGTTGGGGCAGGTGATACTTCACTTTGCTGACTGTCTGTGGGCTAAGAGATTTACGCTCAGTTGCACTATGTGCCAGGTCTGCTCCGGTAACACTCCTCCTGTCGTCTGGTTTTCCTAACATCAGCTGGGCGTTAGGCTGCGTGGGCTGGCATGTTGTGACACAGTAGTATCGACTAAGTGCACTGCTGTCAGTGATCTGCTCATTGGCTGAAGTAGACAGTGAGGCGCCTAAGTTCCTTCTCTGGTTCTGACCAAACTGTTGTGCAGGCGTGTTAGTAGGCAGTTCTTGCATGCTACAATGGTAGCCACCTACGTTCTGTGGCTTTGGTGCGGACGTAGCCCAGGGCTGAGAGTAAAAAGTGCTTTTGTCACTATGGTGTCTCTCATGGTGAGGTTGGCCTTGCCGAATATCACTGCTGGAAAGGGAGTACTGCTTGTTTGAGATGAACTGGTTGTGGTTTGATTTGTCAGATGAAGGGTAAAAACCATCGTTGTCATTTTTCAGGGAAAGGATGTGACTGCGGCGATTTTCAGAAGACGTCTTACAGGAGCCGTGTGAATCAGGTCCTTCAGGGTGGGCTACGACAAGCCCCCTCTCATGTACCTTAGTCGCAGCAAAACTGTCGCTGCGTGCAGGTGGAGGCGGTGGGGGAGGGGATGGAGACGCACCCTTCTTTTTCTCTGGGACGTGCCAGACTGGTCCATAGCTGATTCTGCTTGAAGTGGAATTGCGGGAGCCAGCCGGGTCCTCAATCTGTGGACCCTCAAAACCTGCGTTAACACCTGGTATCTGAAAGTACGTAAGCCTATCATCGGGTTTGCCAACTTCAGTCAGGTTGTGGCTGTTTCTACTATTGCTGTGATTGGTGTGCTTTCCTCCTGCATCCCACTGGCTCACTTTATAGTGCATGTTCTCTGTTGAGGCAGCGTTGCTCTTTGAGAGGGTGTAGTCTGGTGTGCCAGAGCTGGTGGAGAAGGAACTGTAGGCTGAGTCTCTTTTCCCTCCTCCCAGGTGCTCCATACTGTTATTGGACTTGGCAGGTGACAGCTGACCGGCAGAGTACGGGTGGGAGACATGCTCTAGACTGTCCATACTCCCAAGAGAGCTGAACTGGTCGGACACTCGGCGCAGGTTTGTCTGCTCCCAGGCAGAGGAAAGATCAGTGGAGGATGAGCTAGAAGTTGAAGAAAATTTAAAATGTGAAAATACAAAACAGACTGCAAGGTAGCTGTTGGTTATCAGGTTATAAATTATAGCCTAAGTTATAGTTTCATGGCAGATACAATTGTATGTAATTAATTATTAACACATCTAATCAACTGGAGAATACAGAAAATACTTAACAACAAAGCAGGAATTAAATTAAAACCCATCTTTTAGTTTTCTTTATACTGTACATACATAATTATATGTTTACATATAATTATAGAATCCTAACTATCCATTAATTTAACCTTCAATCATTTTAACCAATGCAATAGACAATTTCCTTGGCATTTCCACATCATCCTTTACAGCCCACTGGACACAACATCTTTTAATGGTCATTTTGGCAGTAAGGAAGACAATTTAGGAATGAAAACCTCTTTACAAAAAAATTCTAAAGTTTGATCGAACACAGACTCAAAGGAAAACTTTAAGATCCCGGTTACCTTGCATCATATCTGGTTTGCCAGACTGGCGTGGGCGGGGACTGTGTTTTGGCAGCCTCTGATTGGTTTTCGTTAAACTTGGTGGAGTGCCAGGAGTGAGGCCTGCTTATGGGTTCATTCCGCCTGTAGAGAGGGCAGAGAAAGAAAGAAAAAAAAGACCAAGTGGATTAGAGACCAACCCCTTATGGAAAACACTAGTTTGCTTCCATAAATGAATCCGGTAGACCAAAAGCTACAGATAGAGCTGTTGCTGCAACTCTGCTGCTGCTCCAAAAGGAATTATTTTTGTCTACTTTACTGCATCTAACATATATAGAAACATGTTGTAGTGTTTACATTCACCAATGGATCTTGTTGTGGATGGTTTAAATCTACGTTTCGGCTTGAACACAAACTTTGTACAGGAGTTATGCATGTGACACATACCCTTTAAAGCGGTTCTTTCTGAATTGCATGTCAAGAGAAGGTAAACAGAACATAGGAGCATACAAAAATAAATGAAACAAACCAACATCAGATGTAAGATGAAAGATGGTGTTTGACATGCTTTACAAATGGGACAAACATTATTCATCTAATGACACGAACAAAGAGGCATGCCAATGAGGGCAGGTAATAAACCACAGGAGAGGGAGAGGTGCAGTGAGAGGAATGAAGATGATATTATTACTAGACCCATGATTGATGTGATTGTGGATACGGAGCAGACAGGATCGGAGGAGAGTTGAAAGGGGGAACAGGTTCTACTGATTACGATGAAGCCACAGAACTGTACCTCATGGAACTTCGCAAAATCTTCGTGAGAAAGCTTCTTGCCACATGCACGTCATTCTCTGAGGGCATTTTCTGAGCTACAATATCCACCATTTTCATATTCCTAGGCAGCAGGGAGGAGGAACACACACACACTAAGAGCTCACCGACAATTGACTGGACTCACAAAACAAAACAAGAGAAAGAGCACCAGACATTTAGACTTTTAGCTCTTAAGTTTGCTGCACAGAAGTTAATGAGTTTTGGAGGTCAGTGTAACAAAAATTCAAAGGATAAATGTTCTTAAACCAAAGCATTATCATAAACTGCTCTTAATTCACCAAATTATAATATGCAGTCTAGAACAATGTGGATGTTGGCTGATACATGATGTTATAGCTCCCTCTCCTGGCTACAGTTATATCACTGTTGTTGTCACTTAACTAATTTTCATAAAAGTTGAATATGAAAAAAACACCTACTTGAAGGACCTGATAAAAAAAAGACTAGACTAGAATGAGTCACACTGTGTTCTTCTTCTGTCATTAGGCTCATTAACAAAATGCTACAGAGCTGAGGTGAGCTGAGGTCTGTGCTCAGACTTTGCCATATGGTCCCAAGGGGGAACACAAATCCCAGCATGGGGTGGGGGATTTAGGAGAATAGAGAATCTCTTACACAGTCAGATCAGCCACCTCACCCCTCTATCCAAGCTGTCGTCTACCTCGTAGACAGTCTCTCTCTCTCGTGAGCTCAAAACTGACATGGTTTCACAGCCACAAGGGACTTATTGTACTAACACCTGTAGTAATAGTAAAAATGTGTGCATGTGTGTGTGTGTGTGTGTGTGTGTGTGTGGGGGGGGGGGGCTGGGGTATACTGGATTATTGATTTACACTAATGTGTACTGATCAACCCACAAATTTGGGGATTTCATTTTTAGCCCCTTAGTAGTTATTTTTGTTATTGTTCTATTTATTGCAGATGTAATTTAGACTCGCTTACTACTCTTACTGAGAAGGGACTGTGAAACACTGGTCACGAATTTCAGACAAAGCTTTGGTTGCTTTCGATCTTGTCGGACTCGAGACTTGCACCACAAAGCCATGAGGTCAAGAGGTCCTGCACCCTCAGTCACCTTGTCTAAAGCCCTTCAGTGATCTGATGACAAGGGGTCCAAAAAACAGCTCCCTTCAAATGAATGCCTGAAAACAAACCGTTGGCTAAAATGAATTGAATAAGTTATATATTTATATATGTCCACTACACTCATTTTACAGATTTGGAAATTTCAGACTGCAACAGATATCTGCTCAAGCTCAATAAAATGGGACAATTCTACAAAATTAATAGTGGATTAGAGTTAAGGCCTATTTAGAGGACAAAGAAAAGCCAACATGGAGCTCAGTCTTCCTTGTCCCCTCACAGCCTGTGTTTCTGAGGCACTCGGAGCTAACCACACATGGCGCCTGCTATTGGTATGCAAATGAGGCTGGTTTTATTAGGCCTATCGTCAGGGCTACAGCTGGGCCAGCACAGATATGCTTGGAAAGTGAATCAGTTGGGTGGGATGGGGGCAGGGGAGAGACTGTTCTCTAAACTGATCACTGGATGATCGGACCCACGTCACTTCGAATGTGTCCGGTACCAACCGGTCCACATTCATAAATAAACAGATCACACAGAGGACTCATTCAACATGACACGGAAACATCCAGTTAATTATCAATAAATTGAAGCTGAAACACAGAGGAGAATATTCACTAATGATTTTACCTATAAGCCTTTTCCCTCAATGATTAACTTACATTTGTTTTTTTTTATAAAAAAAAGCTAAATCTAGCTGATCGTGGCTTAACCTAGATGGCGGATGACCTCATACTGAATGATTAGACAGAACACATTCAAAACAATAACACAGTATTAGGGTCATATAGTGAAACAATGAAAGCCACAATATGTTAAATGTCCCTAGCTCGTTCACCTAAACATAACAAGGCGGACAGATGCAGGTGAGACTACTCTCAAACAGAGATGACAAAAAGTTCAGTGTCAACAGGTCAGTCAAACTTAATATAAAGTTAATTGGACTCACCCAACATCTGGATAAAAGGAATAAAAAATGGTCACAATCGTGAATCGTGATGTGTAAAAGAGCAAAAAAATTATATTGGACGGGAGCTCAGTTTGGGAGGGAGAGCAGTTGTATCCGTGCGCTGGTCAGGCACCACATTCCTCAGACACTTCAAAGACAGACTAAAATAAAGAGACGTGGAGGACGTCTGAGCATCATTGTACAACTCCAACACTGATCCACTACCTCCAAACACACACTAACTGACTACTCAAATACACTATATCCAACATAGAGTGGTCATTACTAAGGCTAAGTTCTCCTAGCTCAACTAATGGGGAGATTTCCTTCAGGATTATGGGGGTTTCACCCCTGAGAGGGGGTGGAAGAGCGTTCAGAGAAGGAGGAGGGCTATTGTCACAGCCAGTCTCCTTGGAGTATTCCCGGTACCTTGCCTCATCTCATTGGCTCTAAGGGGCTAATATGCTAATGAAGGGAAGAAATGCCGGACCCCTCTTTCCCTATCTCCCCTGTTGAGAGGCAGACATGCATTTCTGCCATTACTATGACAACACGTTGATCTCTAGGGTGTGAGGGCACCCAGTTTCCTGAAAGCTTAGGGTAATGAGCATTGTAACTGGTCAACAGCGATGCCAGTAACACATGGAAAATACAACTTAGTTTTCAAAACAAATGACTCAAGCACATTTTGTTGTAATTATCTTTTCGGTTTGTTTTTAATTTATTTCAGTTTAAGAAATGTATGAACTGGAATAGTATATAAAATGAATACCTAAATCAATAAACCTCATGGTCATTAGGTTTAGATTTAAATATATATATTTTTTCTCTTTTAACGGATTTTACAATAATATTTAGACATCATTTGCTATCTTTGATTTTAATATTTTTTAATTATTTTGCTTGTTGTCTTTGATTAAGTTAAAGTTAGTGGATAAAGTTGTTAGATGAAATTGTTATTATTATTGTTATTATTATCATCTCTATTACCTTTCTAAACTTTGTAAAGCAACCTTGGGTATCTTGAAACGTGCTATATAAATCCAAGTAATCATTATCCATTACAATACTTAATGACAAACTATAGAAATCTATTCTTACTGTGCTAATATTTCATTGGGTTTTCCTATTTACAGTTTTTTGCATTAATGAATAGTCTTATGACCTTATGCAGACTTGTTGCAATAGCATAGTAAGATTAAATACATTGATAAATGCACCATTTCATTTAATTTATTTATTCACAGGGACAATGTGCATTAACTAACATTTCTGTGTGTGTGCTAGTGTTAGTGGTTTCTGTCATGAACATTGACTTCAGACACTGTCTTGATCAGTTATCATAAAACTAATCACATCTGGAATGTGGTTATGCATGGAAACGATTAACATAAGTGCCAAGTGTTGTTCATTCTGAATGGAAGTGTCCAATACATGCCTCAACTTGCAGGATAATGAATTTATACAGCAACAGAATACACAATACCGTTCGTATGAAAAACTAAATCTATTATCCAAAAGATATGTCTATTTTTATTGTATTTTATTTTTTTTACCAGTTTAACTAGAAGACAAGAATACAGTTATCATATTTGTGTTGGTCTAGACTGTTGCGTTTGGTTAATGACAATGAGAAATGTCAAACAGGAGAAAAGTCTCCTGGCTGAGTGACGAACAAGTGTTTTCTTCCTCTTATTATTTCCCTGGCACGAGTGCAAGAGGTCTGGTGACAGGCAACATGCTTAGGAAAGAATCGGTTCAACATAAAAGGTGATAGGAAGGCAAAGAAATTCAATGTGATCTATTGTGAGGAAGGAAATCGAGCATGCATATCAAACAAGGTTTTCTATGTGAGGTCCATAAACTTTAAAATGAATTCTCATTAAGCTTAACTAATCATATCATATTTAATATTATGAGTCAGATAAGAACAGAATGTACATAGTGTATAATGGGCAAATTCACAGCCGTCTTTTTAGGCTTTAACAGTCAAACATCTGTGTCTTTGGCACAGGAATTAACTACATTATCTCCATTAAACAAAACACATTAAGTGAAGCCTCACGTATTGTATTGTTAGGTTGAAAAATCCTGAGGCTATAGGATCCAACCTGCTTTTGGAGGTGAGACAGTGGATTCCACTTGGTTCCTGAGGGTCTGACAAAGGCCTTCTTTTGCAGACCCTACAATCAAACCAGTCATGTTTCGGGTGAGAGAGGTGAACCATGAGCAGCATGTAATGACCAGCACATTCTTGGGCTGAGTGGCATACCAGCTGTCAAGTCACCGGCTGCCCGCACTGACCCACAGCCCAGAAACATTTCTGTCAGTGGCTGAGGGTCTCAACAACTTTTCAATTACAAAACTATCCAGCATGTTCTGCGTCTGACACAAAGTTCATTATTACAGATCAGGGTAAATCATGTCAGACATGACAGGTATCATTTCAACATGTCAATGAAAGAATGGTGCTGGGCCTCACTGGGACCAGTTACCTTGAGTCTCAGAGTTTGAAGAACGATAGACGCCAGAGTTTGTGGAAAAAAAAAACATGGTTTAAACTAAGAGTATTTCTTCTTTGATTGGACTGTCAATTTTTTTTTAAGACTTGATTTGAATTGTCATTTGCTGTCAACTCACCTTTGGCATTGGAACAAACCAATCTAGAAACAGAGGGGTGCAGCTAAGACAAGCCAACTATGAAATCTCTAAACTAGGATTTCCTCTGCTGAGACCCACACAATTATAAGAAAGCTACTTCTCAAAACAAGAATTCCAAACATACTACAGAGGCTTATTTTGGAAAACAAACGTCAGTAGGTGTGAGCCACTGCACTGCAACTCCTACTCAATGCTTACACTTAACGGCTGTGAGCTTTACCAGGGAAAATTGGATTGTGCACTAAACCGCTGGGCATACTTCACTCATCTAAAATAGCCACACTGGTGTATCATGGTGCTGGAAACCCAGTTTTTGTAATAACAACAACAACAGCTTTATGTGTCTCTTTCAAAGCTAAGTAATGAAGCATATGAGCAACTGTGGTACTTCTGTTGCAGCGCCAGAAGAGGGAAACCAAATACCACAACAAATTTCAAACCTCATGCTGTAAAGTTAAATGATTTACTCCACAGTTAGTTGCATGTTGCAAATAATGTGAAGACTTTGTGGATAAGGAGTTAAGTTCCGGTGATCACTGATGTGATACAAGCTTTCAAAGAAACACGGGTCAAATGATCTGTGTTTCTGTAAATTCTAGTTGCACTGGTTAAAAATACCAAAGTGTTGTGTGCACTCTTTGTTTCCTTACTCTCAGTGCAGATGCTCTGAAGACAAGTGCAGACCATATAAGGTTGGAGACATTACTGACTGGAATTAGACTTTGAATTTGCTACATTTTCCCACATTACAACCTTTGTGTTTTTCAGTTTGCAAAGCATAACAGCAACAAGCTGGAATCCATGCAAATGTAATGTGAAGGAGAATTATAGCATTTTACTCTATATAGTAATTAGTGTTGGTGAACTTTAAACAAACAGTGCATAAAACGTGCAATTTAACTTTTGGTCACACTCTTGTATTGTCTTTGATGTGCAAAATAAGATTTCATCATTTGACATCCCTAGTTTAAGCGCAGAATGTGCATTAGTTTTGTTCACGCATGTGCAAAGATGACACAAAGCTTTCCCACAGATAACCGCACCTCTTCTCTTTGTGACATGTGAAAATATACCAACAATTTCACATTATTAGTCACAGCATGCAAAAAATGTGACTTGCTAAATCAAGCTCCTCCCTTCTGCTCTCTGTAAAGAAACCACACCTTTACACAGGAGCAGGTTCTGACAGCTTCCTGATCCCCATTCAGGTATCCGACGTTATCCATGAGATAAAAAGAAAGGGTTTGATGGCTGGCGTCTGCATGCCCGGGCACAGGTAAGCAGTAGACAAACATCAGGGCTCTAGGGACATTAGGTACAGGCAGCAATATGGACTCATACACCATGGTATGTTTCCAAACCCAACAGCAGTTTCCAACACAACATGCAGACTGCACTTGGTTGAAAAGAGGAAGAAATAGGACTGGAATTGAAGCATTGAGGTTCTTTAATGAACCATCATCCCTTTGCTGTTTTCTAAATCTGACAGAGACTTGTTATTGTGGTCTTTGAAAATGACTGAGTGGAGATTCCATTGTAAAGTGTGAGAAAAAAGTAAACTCTTCAACACAGACCGACAGGAGAAACTAAGAGTCCTGTGGGACTAAACGTTTCTCTAAAGTGAAGCATTAACAATAAGACTTGACCTTGTAAGGAAATGTCTCTCTCTATTTTTGAAACACATGCTCAGTGAAATGACAATACTCAGATCCTTTGGTTATTCCTTCTTCTCTTGTAAGTGTAATCCATCCACTGTTTATGTCCTATTCTTCTTTTGTTTCAAAATGATCTTGAACTACCACCTGACTCAGGCTGAAGGAAATTTAGTTGATCTCCCCTTCCTGAGTTATGGAGTCAAATAATGACTAGAAGTGTTTGTAGAACATTATGATGTCACAGTTGACCTTTTGGATACAAAATATAAATGACCACTATATTTGTCATAATATGTCTCAGGATCAGGATAATATTTCTTGTGTTATGGCCAGATAACTTGTTTTTTGACATCTGTAACCTTTGAACTTTGACCAACAAAATCAGTGTCCCCAAAAGCCGTACATCCATAATCAAGCACATACATATGCATATACCTATGCATGGACTGAGGGACTATTCACCCACAGCCAGTGATTAGCTAGGCACTTATATTTGTACTGCTTATTATTATAAACACTTCATTACTGCACATGGAACTAATGCACTCTCTTTACAGTTGGAGGTGTGCATTTGGATAACAGTAAGCAAAAACATAATTTATCAAACTATATGCTATAAGTTTGCATCTCCTACAACTCAATGGATTCTAGAGTAGCTAAGACACACCCATTTTCAAGCAAAAAAATTGACTAAGATTCCTCTTGTAACTAAGCCCAGTCCATATATCCTTTAAGTCGTAAAGACGTCACTTCCTTAAGATTATAAGGGATTTTAAGATTAAGATTTTAATGTTCAAAAACCCATCACTAATCTACTTCATTAGATCTATGTGGCCGTGGTCTGATCAGATTTGATTGACGTTTAAATGACATGGGTAATCAAATACACACAGATTGTTACTGAGTGTAATGAGTCCTTGTTTGCAGATCCTATTATAGACATGTCCATTGAGAATAAAACACAATGACCTAGACTCACAGCCACTTCCATGTGGAGGGATAAATGGTGAGTGGACTTCCTTGTACGGGAGGATTTGTTTGGAGATTACGTTATGATATGATACAATGCAGAAAGCAAAACAGACGGTCAGAAGGAGACAATAAGACTAGTGTTTCATAAGAACAAGGTCATTTGTCAGAAGGCCTCCAGGACTCAACTGACAAATGATTCATCAGTTAAACAAGATATGAACACTAAACAATATGGCAGAGCCAATAAGTCACAAAGGCTGGCATTTGCCAAAAGAGTGAATGTAATCATTTATAGTGGGTTAACTGTTCAGCAACAGTGTGTTCTTTGCTTGTTTGTGAAAGAATGAGATGTGTGCAGATAGCAGAGAAACAATGCAAGCTAGAAATGCCTCATCACAGAGGGTGTGAGAGCAACTGATAGGAGGTGTACTGAACTGATACCAATATCTCAGCCCTACAGCGTAATTTGCATCTTCACTTCCCCTTGTTTATTCTTCTCAATCCTGCCTGTGTGGGATCTAACAGGAAAAATGATGTCATCCACAGCCTCTCCTTTTTCGGGACCTGATCGTCATGAAACCTAAGTCACTAACCAAGCACACCTGTTGACAACCCCGCACAACCTAGCAAAACAGGATTGTCCAGCTACCAATAACTCAATGGAGACAGTTAAAAAATCCCAGAAAGTGTAAACTAGTCCACAGACAGGCTGTGCTGACAAGCTGTAGGGGCTGGGATCCTCCGTCACCTTGGTTTATTGGTAATGTTTCCATGGTGAGCTGTTAGGGCGAGGGGGTGGTGCCCTTGCGATAACACCAGAGGAGGGGGAGCTGGGATTGGTTACCTACCTTTTCACCACCAGAGTGAGGGTCCTGTGGGAGCCTTTGACGAGGCAGATCGCTTCTTGTCTGTAGCCAGTCAGGGGAATCTCGTTGATGTTGACAAGCTCGTCTCCCACCTGGAGACACACAGCGGCTGCCTTGCTGCCCTCCTCAACCTGCAACATAAACACAGCAGATGGAAAACAAGAGTTAAATACACAGATCTTCAGACATAACATAATGTTTCAGGATGAATGTTGTTTGTGTAAAGATAATTTTTTGGGCATTATGCCTCATCTGACACTTGACAGTCTAGAGCCAAAACAAGAGCAGATGAATGCAACAACTATGACACAGGACATCTTGGCAATGTTAAGCCATATAAGAATTTAATCTTCCTTATGCCTCCTAAGTATATTAATTGGACAGTGTGTGTTGTTAACCGGTTGGTCTTTCTTTTGACTCATATTTGACCTAAAAACATAGTTTTAATGTCTTTGTCTATCCTCTGCGATTGGGAAATTCCCACACACACACACTCAGGGGAAATAAAAGGTGGAATCTTGGTCATAGCTCAGTTATTTAATCCCGTCGTGCAGTGTCTCTCCTGCCGTCAGCTGGACAATAGAGACAAGAGCATCTCAGTCACTTGGGGACAGCCCAAGTTTAGACAAATTCCAGTTCTATACCGAAACCAACTTTTAATTTTCTGATCTTAGCTGGGGTTCACCGGTACTATGTTCAGAAACACCAGCAATTCCTTTCTGTTTGAACTGAGGATGACATGTGCTTACACACTTAGTGGGAAAGGTCTAAGAGTTCAGAGGAAACTAGATGACAAAATGTCTTTATAAACCATTGGATTGTGTACCCTGCTATGATGGAATAACAGGGTTAGGGCCCAGTCACACATATGTAAATGTATCAGTGGTGGACCTTCACTTCCCCAAGACTCACCACTGATACATTTGCGTACATGTGACTGTGACCATAGAGAGGATGTTGCACTTTAATCATGAACTTGCAGATATGCAACCAGCACTCAGAGAATACACATATTATAAGTGGCAGAGAAGAGACTTCTTATGGTCAAGGGCCTTCCACTACCGTGAAGGAGATTAATTAACCTAATCTGACCTAACCTTTTTATTGATTAAACTAGCATTATCTCATAAATCAAGGTTTTTTAAATGATAATGTGGTGGCAACTTTTTTAACATATTTCATATGTTAAAAAAAATAAAATCCAACCAACTCAACTTAAATTGGCAAGGGGTCTCTGCTGGCTTCTTGGCTGCTCAGCTCTGTCTCTTTCTATCAGCCTCTCTGCCATGTGTTGCTCCTTCCTGTGGGAGCTCTTTCTCCTACTGGTACTGGTTCTCTCTGAGCCGTCTCCATGCCCAAACAAGTTTTTTTTACTAAGGTTCAAGGAGACGTCTTATATTGCTTGATAACAAGAAACCGGAAACAACAGACTGACTGGTATTTCTGCTTCAATGGGGCTCACCTTTTTAAGTGTATACCACGTATTAAGAAGGCTGAGTCCTTCCCACCGGTTTGAATCCAGTGGGGGCCTTAGCTGCATTTTGTCCTCTCTCTCGCTCTGTCTCTCAGCCACCTCTCTCTCTCCCTCCCTTTCCCGTCTATCTACCCCTGTTAAATGAATGCCAGAGAGCCCCAAAAAACATATCAAGTAATTATCAAAAGAGCTGTCAATATTCTGGATAAGCCACTACTACTACTAATGACTAATAACCTAATCATTTCAGCTATAAATCAGGGATAAGGAATTTAATTCCTGTTTTCCTTCTCTATGTTCATGAATAGAAAGAATGTTCATGTTGTTGATCGAGGAGGTAAAATATTAATTAAATTCTTATTTAAATTCCCATTACTTTATCTCAACTGCCGCAAGTCTTTGCGGCAGTTGAGATCTCATAAAGTTACCAGTGTCTTGTTGACTCTCAATCGAGCATGTGACAGAAGAAAAACACTCTTTACCAGAGTGAACAGCAGGAGAGCCAGTTTCTACAGACCAGGATCAAAAGCTAATAAAATACTTCAAAAAGCTGCCGTTCAAGCCAGTGACATGATGTAAAAATAAACTGTATTGTATTCCAGACACCTGGAATAACACATATGTCAATGGGACGTACAGTTAACTGAGTACAGTGCACTGAGGTCAGCATATGCTTGTGTCGATGTACTGTTATCTCTGGAGAGGACCCACCGCAGAGAAGATATTAAAACTGAAAGAATCGCAGCAACAGAAAGGGCCTGGACATGACAGACGTCCCCCTGGCTAAGGTCAGAGCTGTCCTCACACTGACGCAGGAAAGTCAGATAACAGAAGTGCAAGACAGCGCGGGTCGGTGTGGAAAGACAAGCAGTGAGAACTTGCCTGGCAGTTGGCACATTAACACACAAAGCCAAGCTCTGCAGCTGATTACCAGTTCCCCACTCAACCTGTGAGTGGGGGCTGCATGACTCAACTGCAGAGGTATGTGTACATTTACAGACCATTACGTCTTATATGGCCTTTTCCGCAGCACAGAAACCCAGAGCCAAAGTAACTCGAACATACCCTCTTTTCATTCTTCTGTAATTCAGATTTTGAAGCAGCGTCGAGGCTGCAGATTTTTATGATGGCTGGCCAGATTCCTGAGATGGTCCTGATATGGAAGTGAATTTTGCGGAATCTGAATCACTGGCTGATACAGTTACTGGAAGTAGCAGTGTTTAAAATGGACATGAGAACCGTTTTAATAAACAGGTGAAGTGATTTTAATCACATTTTCTGGTTGGTTTTACTCAGGGTTATAGCTGATGTAAGCTCAACATAAGGACTTTGACGTTAAATGAGACCGGACTGCCCCACAAAAAAGAGAGAAAAAACATATATTTATTTAATCAACATAATTTAAGTTTAGTGTGAGTTTCTGACTGTGATGTTTCTTACCTATCCTCTGCCATGTATAGCCCCTCCCCACGCATGGAGCAGAGCAGAGGAGAGATAAGTTGATAACTACTTACGCTAAGTGAGGATATTGGAAAGTCCAAAAAGTCTCTACTAACTAATAACTGTATAATTCTTTTACGTATAGAACAAAACAAAAAAACAACATTGCATTAAAGCATCACTTATTGCCCCAAAATCTGCCTCAGAGAGCTGCACTTTCTGACTTCCCCAACCAGTCTTAGCTCCAAGCCAACTGGTTCCTACCGTAGTTTATTTACTGAAACATTTTTAACTACATGTTTGGCTCTTCAGTGACAGTGAGTATTTACAAGGGCACAGTGTGTGCATGTTGTGTTTGCGATAATAAAAGAAGATGTCAGTCAGTGCTGAATTATTTCTTGACAACAGCATATCTGTAAGACAGCCTTGAGCTACACACTAGCTTCCCTTTTACACAACCTAACAAGAAACAATAACAACTGAATATCTTGAGGATGCAAATTTAAAAAACAACAAACAGTTTCAAGCAGCTGTAAAAAAAGAAAACCTGAGGACAAATAGAAGCAGCGTTCGCACAACATCAAGGCAGGAGATTCATACTGCTTCTCCGAACATTTTTCACCATGGCAGCTCAATCAGCACGAGTCATATACCATGTCCTTTGTTTACCATCTTCCTCCAGGCTATAATCAGTGAAACTGCAGCCATCCTGGAGGCCGGAGTACCCTCAAAAATAGCCTTGTGTCTTTCTGTGGGACATTAAGGGAAGGATGTGGTGGCAAGGAGGATAAGGAATGTGTCTTTCTGCTGACTGATGTCCTGTGCACTGTGCTGGCAAGGGCACTGAACTTGGACCTCATATAGTGATTTAGGTGTTGTCCGCATACATCTTTGAAAATGTCTATTGCAGTTTGACAAGCCAGCAGCGACCACATTAACATAAGACACCTAAACTTTTCATGGCGCATCGTTTTTTTTTAAAGGTAAGCATTTGGAACTTTGCATAAAATCTTCCAATTGATCACATTTGATTGTGACATGCATTAACCACATTGAATGCTTCCTAAGTACACACAGTACATTTGTGCATAGCTTACATATGTGGTGTCTCATAATTAAAAAAAATGTATTTACTCATTATTTTCCAGAATTAACTGCATCACCAAACTCAATCAGAGCATCACGTGCTTTATTGTTGATGTCTATCCTGTGTTTGTTTGATAATGACGGCCAATTTTGTGTGCTGTCATTATCAAGTACATTTCTTGTTCATATGATTTATTCACTGTTGTTTGAATTGACATGGATCTAAAGTTACAACAGGACAAAACAATAAAAGTATAGTTTCTACTTTCTCCTTCTCTCCTCTCATACAAAAAAGTTAACCTATCTTGAAATAAACGAGGATGGAATGAATCAATGTACTTTTGGTCATGAAGACAGTTTAAAGAGTGCAAAACACAACTAACATTGGTATTCATAAAGGGACTATATTATTGGCTGTTAGCATGTGAACTATCTTTCAGTAAATTTTAGTATGAACAGCTGACATTGTGATTCTAAATTTCTTCTCCTCTGTATTTATTCTTTCATCAGACAGTTTGGGATGAAAGACAACTTTTATTTTGAAAATATAGGGTTTCATAGTACAACGTTTATATATACACACACATGAGTTTGAGCCTTGTGTATAAAGGGAATTCCTCATGACCCTGGAACAGTGTCAGTATAATAGTTCATGTCATAACAAGGCAGCAACATTTAGCTTGAACATTTAGGACACACTAAGAAAACTTAAGAATGAATGCCTCGTCTCTCATACATTTTAATACTGAACATTTCCGTCGAAGAGACGGACTGATCCATTCCTTCTTCTCAGCTCAAATATCCTGAAATAATCCTTCCAGCATTCCATATTCCTCCCTCTGAAATCCTGACGTCCACAAATAGAAAACTATCTGAATCTTCTCGTCGCTATCATAATCCTGTTCTGTATGAATCACTTTTACTCCAGAGGTTGAGCAACCCCCAAGAGAAACAGAGCCACACAGGGTCCAGTAATTGGTAAAACCTGTTTACCTGCAGGTGATTTATTGCAGCGTGTAGGAACAGAGTCAGTTTTGCATGTGTCTGGTGCTGGTTCTTTAAGAGCAAACAATATTTTCCTCCATATTAACTGCGATCCTGGCAGAAGAGACGTATGTATGAGGCGCATGCCCAGCTGTGTTTGGTAAAACAGGATTATTTAAGTTTATTGAGACTAAGGACCGTAAATCCATGAAGACCTTGAACATAACCTGAGTTATGTGTGGAATGTTAAGAATTTTAATTAGATCCAGGATATTTTTTTTAGCAAATACCTTAAACCTCTCATCAACTATAGGCCTTTTTTTAAACTATCTTTCACTTTAGTTATCTGAGAGAATGTGGAAAGGTGAAAAAAACCGCAATAAAAAGGTATTACATTTGGCCCTCCTCGACAAAAGTGTGTTCCTCAGGTTATATTAAGACTCCCTGCTCACTACTCATGCTGAAACACAAACACATAAAAATAAGAACAACGCATAAAAAAAATCACGTCCAGTTGAAGTCATCTGGAATTTTCTGATCATTAAAGAGATGTATAATTCAACAGTGAACTGGACTGTGGCTGACCAAAAAATCAACATGGGTGCTGGTGTGTTACATGGTTCAGCAGGAAGGAGTGTGACAGGGAAATAATACATAGAAATCTTTCATGCATTGTTTCTCAGTTTTAGTGTTTAGTAAAACATGTTTTTTTGTGAGACAGATCACTATACAATTCAAAGAACTAGACTGATCTGTCATTCCTACATGTTCAGGTAGCATAGAGAAGTGCTGTTACTTTTACACAGTATTCAAAGATATAACACACACTGACCATGAGGGAGCAAGAGCAGCCTATATTTTGTTAAACTGAATAATCACCATCCAAAAACATCGGCCAGATAAAGAACCAATGGCATTGAGGTAGTGCACACAGGCTTACACGCACAACAAGTCTGTCATTTTATTAACAAATGTTTATAAGAGGCTTCTCACATTTTTCTACTATCTGGCAGACAGATATAATTGAGGAGATATCGTAGGCTTACTTGCATCTTCATCTTGTTAACACAAAGAATTTAACAGCACACCTTGTAAATAACTGGGTCTAAACTGAGATCTGCCCCAAAAGAGGACAAATCACTAATCCAGACTTAATTTATCCCATCATGCCATTCCTACGAGCTTCAGGCTGTCACGGATAATTCACTACATTTAGAAAATCAAACAAAGCTCCAACATTCCTCCCCCGCTCCTGGTACCACATGCTACCCTCCGAACTGAAATTCAGCACAGCACAAAAATATGAGAATGCAAATGTCCAGGTGGGCTCCAATAACTCGCACTGTAGCAGGTGACAGCAAACTAAACTCTGAAGCCTTTGAAGACACTGTGACATACACATGGGAGTTCAGTCCATGATCAATTTACTGAAAAGTTTCTCTAAATTGTGAGTCTGCAGTAGGTGAAACTGGGTTTGAGTAAAAAGACCTCTCAAAAAAGGAGTTAATATCTTACCATCAGATGCAAACAAATCCACTTGTGTTGGTCCTAACATTCAGTGACATAACATTTACAATAAAATGCTATGTGTAGTCCAGCTGGGCACTGCTTTGCCCTGCAAAAATTCAGCAATGTGAACTCACCATTTAATCTTAAAGCTTAAAGACTTAAAATTGCCATAGTTCTGGTCATTTGAATCACATGCTTGTAAAACCTACGGTAATGGGGTGAAAGTAGTGCTGACTGTATCCCTCTGAGCCCATATGGTGCCTGAGATCCTGAGTTTCGTCCACTGGAGTTGGACTTTGGACCTCCTTTGGGTCAACACAGACTCACTCAGCCAACAAAAACCAAGCAGAAACACAGCTCCTGACTAACAGGTGCTTGTGTATTTACCATGTCAACTTAATGAGCAAGGTCTTCTGTAGTTAATCATTACACAGTGAAAAGAGATGTGAGGTAACAGTGTGATTTTAGAACTGATTGGGCCCCACTTTGATTAGTTAGTCTCCCTCCTCATGGCCACTGTGTGCACACTGTGGCTCAGGCCACCCACTTAAAGTTATGACGCATGAGAATTACAGGCATTAATGCATCATCCGTTAAATGTTTTTTTATTTGGAAAAAGTCTATAAAATCCTGACTTTTAAGCATTTCACAGCACATTCAGCCAAAATGCGCCAGATGATCTCAGCTTTGGAGCACCTCTGAGTAAAACACTTTCATACTCTTTACATAGAGTAGATACATTTCCAGATACATCGTTAAATTTAATATTTGAGTAACCGAGCACAAACCAAGACAGTTGTGCTCATGGTTTTGAGGTCGTGCTTCAACTTAGGTGGTTTGAGCTAAAAGCTACCATCCGCATGCTAACATGACGTGACAATGCAAACACACTGATGTTAAAGCTACAGTAACTTTTCATAATTTTTATTTGTAGAGTAGGTAGAGAAGAGACCATTTGCCGTAAGATTGCAACAGTCGTGATGCCTCCAAACCTATGGATGTTTCCAGTCATTTCATCATTATTATATTATTATTGTTGTTGTTAATAATAATAGAAAGGGAAGTATACCAGGGGAAACTAGAAGGGCACTCAGAGAGCAAAGCCCAACAGTCCCCTTATGAAACCACTTTTTTTTTTTTTTAAGTTTCGCACCAAATTGTACACAATCATTAATATCCATCCTCTGAACAGGACTGATTTTTAATCAAGATCTATGAATTATTCTCTGGGAAATCGATCAAATTTTCCTATCTCACAATATCAAAAAACGATGAAAAGAAAATCCTGGATTTTTACCAAAATCTAATGGCTTCTTTCCTGATCCATACAACATCCTTCATCCAAGTTCCATGGTTGTCTGTCCAGTAGTATTTGCATAATCCTGCTACTAATAAACAGAGAGAAATGCTAATGAAAACATAACCTTCTACAGATAATTGCAAATATGTCAAATATTTATGTAGCAAATTGAAAAAACTACGTAAAAACTGAAGATACAAATATTGCTGTCATGAATCAAAAGCAACCTCATACAAGGATGTTTTAAGCATTGATTTAAGCTGGAGCAGCAATTTATCACGCCTGATGTCCTCCAACAGAGCATTCCAACAGCATCACCTTTGGTTTTAACCAGAGGTGTTTTCAGTTAATCTTGTCTCTCTTCTAGCTATCCTCTGCCAGCCATCATCACCTGTCATGACAAATGTCCCATGAATTCATTCTAAATATATCTATTGGAGTCCCTTTAGAAATGACATTGAGGATGATCACTTGAGAAGGAAAAGACTTCAAATAAGGTGAGACAACTGGACATGGACAGTAACTGATGGTTGAGCTGAATGTTGCAGCATTTAACATAATATTTTACTGCATATAGTTGTATATACATTGATTACTGATTTATGTCTTCAGTATTGAAGTGTATAACCTGTTAATGACATTTTGATTGGATCATACACATGAAGTTCTCTGTAGGACGTGTTAGTGTGAAAGCAAACGTCCTTGTGACAGTCTTCAGAGTTTCGGCCCGCTAGTATAAAGTCTGCAGAAGTCGATGTGTGACCACAGCAGGAGATCCCCCACCGGATGCTATCTATCACGCAAAAGATGCATAAATAAAAATAAATAAATAAATAAATATCTCTGGATGAGAAAGCGGTGTCACACAAGTAGATGACACTGACGTAGATTTAACCTGAGTTTGTATTCATTAGAGCCTAAGCCAATGTGGATGTGCTGAAAACCAAATCACGTGATCTCCGCAGCAGAAATAATACACGACATCCTGCCTCTGTCTCCTGCCCCGCTGCATCTGAGCAGAGAAACCCCTACTGTGCTGTACATGTGGGAAGGTAAAACTATGGAGAAAGTCCAGACCCAATGCTCCTGAGATCCACCACAGGACATGTCTGAAAAACAGCTTTACACTTGACACATCAGTTCTCATATTTTGGGGGGATTACTCACCTTGGTTATGAGAAGTGGCTCTCGATGTTCCTGTCCACCTCTGAGTGTAAATCCCCATGGTGCACCTCCAGAAAGAAATACATCCACCAGCTTCCAGCCCTCACCAACTCTGCTCCTCGGATCCAGATCTCCTGATTTCTGCATCACGTGCCAAAGGCGCTCAGCTTCCGAATAGTGTAAATCATTTGTATATCCCTCAGCATCCATGACACTGTTACAAAAATAAAAACATTTTTTAATGAAAGTATTAAACATTATCCAGTCAACACTTAATAATAGGCACATTTTCTAAAAGCCAATGGATTTCAACATGGGCTGCACTCCTAGGACTCATTTTCAGGCCCAGCCTTTACTTTTATAAAATGCTGTCAGGCATATAATCTGTGAGCAATAATGTGGGAGCATGTTCTGTTTCAGTGATATGCTGGTGAGAGCTTACTGTAACTCCCTAGTGTCCAACAACTCTAGAGGGAGCACTAAGCTACAGCAAGAGAATAAGACCCCATTGATTGTCAATTTCAGAAATCATCAAGAATCTATTGATCGCTTTCACAGCTCAGCGTTAACTGGCACCATGTTATTCCATTGGTCTTTCAAGCCTTCCTGAGCCTGAGTGTGACCTGAAGAGACTACGCGTTTGACAGTGACTGGAGGAGGCCAACATCATTTAGGGACTCATTTTAGACTGGATGATGAGAACATATTTAACTGCGAAAAGTTTTTGCTGCCATTTTTTAAAACTGACCTTACTTTTGACCATGTAGATATTTGTGATACAAATGTTTTATATCTTTGAAAATCTCTCTGAGGCATGAAATAACAATAAACAAAATAATAACAATTTTGTTAAGAAAGTAACAACGGAACGACAGAATTCTTAAATGTAGTCTATTGAAAGTAAAGTGTTGTTGTAATTAAGCTAACTTACAATTTACATTAACTTCACAAAAGTAAATGTATAAAATTTTGACCAACTGTATCTGAATCAGACCAACACGGATTAGCGAGATAAACTAGTTGCTATTTCAAACAAACAACGGCTAATTTGTAGCCTATAGTCTTTTAAATAGTGGAGATTTTAACCTGCATCGAAAACCACAGAAAAGTGATCATGGTTTAATCAAGTATTAAAGTGTATACTGCTTCACATTAAACTAAGCCTGACACAATAGCTGTGAGAATATTAGGGAATTTTATGTAAATATAAGCCATTATGACAACATCTTTAAATGAGAGCCTATTTACCAGTTGACCAATTGAGACCTGCCGATATGAACCTTTCATATATATGTTTATAGAGGTATACGTATATGTGCTGATATGAAAAACTTTTATTTGCAGAATTGACAGTGTAGAAAAAGAGTTTGCGATCCCTTACACTTTATATACTAATGTGCAATCTGTTACAACGTATATATTTTGCTCGCACTGTAAATTCTGTATACATTGTATAAACTATTTATATTTTATATCTCCTTGCATTTATATCGCATGTTTACTATTATTTCTTGTATTGATGCCTACTTTATTACAGTCCTCTTTTCAGCCGCTAAACAAATTTCCCCATTGTGGGGAAGGATTGTTTTTATTTTACATATGCATAAATATTTCCATATCGTTTGGGTTCAACAACAATGCCCCTTTATTTAGGCATCTCAATTATAATTTATCAAAGCCGTGGGACTACTTACTTCAGCTTACTAAGAACTACAAGCTGTGATATCACAGACGTATAATTTCCACCGGTTCCTAGAGCTAGTCGTCCATAAAGCACGACCTTTCTGCTCTTAATTTGAAGGGGACAGCGCTTAAGTGCGTAAGATGAGTGTGTTAATGTTACATCCAGTGGATCTGCCCTCACATGAGCGGATAGTCTGTGTTTACAGGGAATAAAACTACAACAGGCACTAGTTTAACAAATCGGTAATAGTCCGTAATCACCTGTCGTCATATTCCAGCCAGGCTCCCTTAAACTTAATGCTCTTATGCGAGAGAGAATTAAACACTAACAATGTCGAGCAGCACAATGGAAACCATCTTCCCCCGTGTACCGACAACCGGGTGAACGGAGCCGAGTTACACAGACACGCTCTTTGACGCAGGTAACCGAAGCTTCGTGAGAAACGAGCGCTTATTTCTGAAAAACAACAACTCAACTCCATGAGACGTTTGACTCTCTCCACACACACATCACAGAATAGTAGTTTAAACAGCTGAGCTTACCTGGGAGTTCCACTCCTGGATAAACCGGTGGACGCGAAAGCTTCGTCGGTGAGTCACGCAGCTTTATCGCAGGTTTGCGTTCCACATACTCGGTCTTTTTCAGGGCGACTGGGCTCCTTCTGTAAAGAATCAAGTTTGAAACAAAGGAGCGTATCCGCGACTTGTTTCGCTGGGGAGCTGTGGAGTTCCTCCTCTGTTTGTGAGCAGCAGCAGTTCAGCCCGTGTCCCTGCTGCCTGGAGCGAGAGCGACACACTGACACACTGCGGAGAGTTTAAATGAGCTAAGCTAACCTAGCTCCATCCATGGACACCCGGGACAACAAGTGGAGCGGAACGCAGCGCGAGCGCCATCTCCCGTTAGCGGACAACGTTTCCCTTCAAAAACCCACTTTGCTTCACGCTTTGATGAATAAACTCACTGTGACTCACTCCAGACCTGTGACTTTAACCAAACTTTCCGGGTTTAGACTATTTTTTCTCGCCATTTCGCTAACTATTAACAATTTCGCTAACTATTAACTTCTTCCAGGGAGTCCACGTTCCCATGACAACCCGTTAACTTAAGGGTCGGCAGTAGGTCCAAACCTAGCGAATTCGCGGAAATGGGTGAGTGGTGAAACGTCACCAGCGACCACACTTGGAGAACTTTACCTTTACTTTACTTTACGAACATCCACACACGCAGTAATTGATCATCGGTGCGCGTTGAATAACTTATTTTAGCTCCATTGGCAAAGTATTGACAGTATGTTTAAGAACTGGGGAAACTGGTTAGGACTAGAGGGGGGAAATGGCCGAGGTAAACAAGAAGGCGAGACTGTTGTTGAAGCCAGTGAAGACAACAGCAGTCCCGAGATGGACAGACCAAAGGCTGATGCTGAGTATGAGGACAAACACGCGGATCCTCATCCACTTCTACAGAAAGCAAAGGGCTTCAGTGGTAAGTGTGGTGCAGAACAGTAGAGGTTGTTTTGGTGGACCTAGTTGAAAGTGTTTGGTCGCCTTCCTGTAGCTTCCATGAAGCCGCAGCCACATCTAGTCATAGATGTTCTTCTTCTGCAGGTTACATCTATAACTTTGCCAGCAGTGCCTCTAAGAATCTGTCCGAGTCCGTGGTTGAAACAGCACAAACTTTGAAGAAGAGTGTCGAGGAGGGCAACATAAATGGAATTATTGATAAGGTAGATACCTCTTGACTCTAGTCATTTAACTGATTTCAGAGCACCGTGTTTTTTGGGCCTGTTTGATGGATTATGTTCTTCCCTCAGACCCTTTTGGGTGATTTCCAGAAAGAACAAGAAAAGTTTGTTCAGGAGAAAAAAGCCAAAAAGTTTGGTAAGCACTGAATAATTAATTCAGTTATTTTCCTGAGCTACTTTCATTACAGTTTTTTCCTATCGTTTTCGGTCATGTACCCATACTATGGTCACTTTTCCCTATCACTTAACACAGTGGGCTTTAGAGACACACACCTCTGCATATCTGTTAACCTTTGGTGCAAAATGCACTACAACAACCACACCACAAACAATGCTGCCATAACTTAACACATGTTTCCTCTCAGAACATTATGACCTAAAAAACACTAACATCTTGAAGCATTGCCAATTGCATATATAAAATGTTGCTGTGTCCTCCAGTTTGGCATAGATTTCCTGTAGTGTTGCATTGAAAAAAAGAGAAAAAACACAGACAAACACTTCTTTGGACTACAGTAATAAAGTTTGTAATATTACAGTATGACAATCCAAGCCAAGTATCTGCTGACAGTGTTCATATGTCGGTTTACCTCCCACAAAAGATGTCACAATTGAGTGTGGTAAATTTACTGTAATTGTAAATACAGTAAATACTGTAAGTGTTTTATGAGAAACTGAGAATAACAATTTTCAGTTTTTGTAATGCAAATTACATACAGTAAGTACGTAATATATGATCCAGAAACAACCTTCACCTCCACCTCTTCCTCTTCCTCTGCCTCTGCCTCTTCCTCTGCCTCTGCCTCTTGCTCTTGCTCTTGCTGCATCCATTTTCCTATACCAACTACGTAAAGAAGTCCAAAGCAAATGCCAAAGAAGGCCCTTTTTCAACGAGGCACAAATTACATGTAAAACACCTGAGTAGGTCTTTAGCTGAGTAGGTCTTTAGCTGAAATGACCACCAGGTGTTTTGCATTGCAAAACTTATCCTCTGTGTTTTGTACAGATCATTGTATGTAGTGTTGCTTTTACGTAAAAAAAGTAATTCCATGCCAATTCACCAAGAACTATGGTGCACAGGGGGAAAAAAATCTAAATTACTGTAAAATAAAATAAATAAACTATAAACTAAATATTTTTTCTTATTCAAACATGTAACTTCATTTGTCTGTCCAAATGCAGCATCTTTCCATCTACAGTGATCTAAATTACTGATAAGTTAGGTCTTGAACAGAAAGTTCACTGTTTTGAACAGAGTATCTACACATTGGTAAAATATGCTGTAGTTCCACAGCGTTTTGCCGGTAGTGAACATTGACTGGGGCAGGTATCCGTGAAATTTGGAAGAAGGCGTCATTGCCAGCATTTGTATCTTAGCATAGGGGCAAGTAACCACAGTTTGGTTCACATGGTCTACTGGTATGCTCACTGTGTGAAGTGTTTAGGGAATGTGAACATGGTTTAGGTAAATTGCCTAAAACGATAGGAAAAAACTGTAATAGTAGCCTAATTGCTCGATGATCAAAAATGCATCACATTTAAGTACAATCCCATCAGAATACTGTGACTAAGACTAGTTTTCATTGTTCCTAGGTGCTGCTGTGCCTCCATGGGTTGGTTTCAATGATGAGGAAACTGTACAGCAACAGATTTTATCTCTCTCCGCAGTTAGTATGATTCCTTATAGGACATTTGTTTTGATATTCAAACCAAGTCAAATTGTTCATCTATATAGTATCAAGAAAATTGTAACTTCATTTTCTTTTGATAGGACAAAAGAAACTTTTTGCGAGACCCTCCTGCTGGGGTTCAGTTTCACTTTGACTTTGAGCACATGTATCCAGTCGCCATGGTGATGCTGGAGGAAGACGAGCTCCTCAGAAGGATGCGCTTCCATCTGGTCCCCAAACAGTGAGAATGTTTCACATGCTGCACATGTTAACTTTCTGTTCCCGTCATGTGCATCCCTGTGCAAGTGTGGGTTTATTTAAAAAAACCAAAATATTTTTATTCAACCGCAGAGATGATTGTCTACTTCCTGTTCTTTTTTTAGGGTGAAAGAGGAAGCCTTCTGGAAGAATTACTTTTACCGCGTGTCCTTGATAAAACAGTCGGCTCAGCTCACAGCTCTAGCAGCACAACAGGCGGCGGAACGGAGAGATGTGGAGAAAACTGCCTGCAGTCCCGTGGATACTTGTCAAAAGGGTACAATCTTATTGTGTAATGTAAAAGTAGAGGGCCTGTCTATAATCTGAAGGTTCTTGTCAGTGAGACAAACACAGATCAATAATTTTAAATGATAGGTTCTCAGCCACAAAACCAGATATAATAAATTTTATTGAAAAGGGGATGAGGTAAAGCCAAACATTATGTTGTAAATCAAACAGTGAGTCAACCTAAGGAATGTTTTGCACTTATTTAGGCAACAATTTTCACACTTTTAATGTTAAAATCAGTTGAATTCATACTTTATATGTATTGCATGCATCACTCTGCAACAATGCATGAGAGAACATGAATATTACTTAAGAGATAATGTCAAAATTATTTTTGCAGGTGTAGATGAAGGGAAAACTCCTCCAACCATTTGCAGCACCAAACTAAAGTCCAGTGAGGTAAGTCATCTGTTAATAGAATAAAATAATAGTAACCTGACTGGAAGCGGTGTAACATTCAGACCTCCTCCTGTTTCTGTAATGCCAGGATGAAGAGGAGATCTCCACCAGCCCACCTGTGTCTGAATTTGTTAGTGATGCTTTTGACTCATGCAACATAAATAAGGACGACTTGCGCAAAGAGATGGAAATGCTGGTTCTGGACAAACGGGAAACTCAAAGCACAACACAAGGTAAGTCCCTCTGTTGAACTGGATCATGATGTAACTGTTTATTGTTACAGTGCTGGTTTAATGCAACTGCTTAGAGTATGCATAAGTTATGATGTGAACTGCGACATTACATTTAACTCTAAAAAACCGTGTTGTCATCATGGATAGAACCAAGGAGGAATCATTAATGTGATGATGACAATGTGCAGGGTCAGTTTTGTAAACTGTAAGCACAAGCCACCATGTTGGCACGCACATTTCCTATGTGTACAGATGATTTTAAATAGCACTTTTTATAAGCTACTGTACTCCACTTGACACAGAACTTCTGTGGTGCATCTATGGTAATGCAGGACTGAAAAACTCCAGATGACAAATAATGATGAATTCAGAACTTAGCTCAAGCCTCCAAGATGGACAGGTGCATGTCACATGCTTGTGGCTTTTGCTGAGGAATTGTACATATAAATATAAGTTTAGATTAACTACCTAAAAAAATGTGATCATAAGGGCCTTGACTTAGACACCATTTATCTTTTTTTTGGAAACAGGAACACGAGTCTAAATGTGTTTAAACTCTGTGGACTTGCAAAGTGTGATTGTGTTTTTTCTATTTTTGAACTGATATGGACCTGAAAGTCTGAAATTAAGTTTCTTTTTCTATTTGTGTTTCTAGATGAGACCCCAGACTGGGAAAGAGAGTTACAGGAGGAACTTAAAGAGTACAACGTGTTGGCTGATAACCAGAGCCACGACGACAACTGGGACAAAGAGATTGAGGATATGCTAAAGGAGGACAGCTAGAGCACCAGAGCTAGCTCCTCAATCTTAAGCATTTTAAGGACATCTTTGAGGTCAGAAAGAGCCCCCGACAACGGAGTTTATGCTCCTGGTGAATTGATTAATTTTAATGTTGGTCCTCCAAGAAAATGAGAAATACAACTGAATGTTGATAACATTTTAGAGGCCTGAATAGTTTTATGCGTTATATATTTAAAATAGAAAAGATCTTGTCCTGAACCTCATATTTATAATGTACATGGTAAATACAACACTACAGTAGCAACAGTGAAGAAGCCGACTCGGTAACATAAGTCTGAATAGTTTTTTTGACTCGCTTTAAAGGTCTGGTTGGTAATTTGTTAATGAAACTCTTTATCGTATTTGTTGAAATCTTTTTCACAACCCGTTAATATGTGAACGCGTCCAGGTAACGCAGAAATAAATACAGAAGCTAATATGATATAACTTTTTATATTAGTTTCATACTTGTGAATGTCCTTGGGTGACTGGACATGCTGTCTATATTTGTTAAGATCAAATGCATTGTCTCCACATGCACACGTATAGATGCTGATGTAATGTACTCTGTTTACACCGATGAAAACGGCTCCAGATTTATTTACTATTTACTTTATTGACTGTGATTTTTAAATCCACGTTTCCTTGTTTTTACATTGGTGATTGTACACAGAATGTGTTCTAAGACATAAAGCATATTAAACCAAAGCACATGTGTATCTCAACATGTCAATGTGTCACAACACCCGAGGACACATTTACTCTTTAATCACCAACTTGTTGGCGGTTCTGTCCCTTAACCGTGTGAAAAACCTGCGAAGAATTGAAGGAAACAAGCTGTTTGTGACGGCGCAGTCCTCTGACCCCGAACTCCTCTTTATTGCTGAACTTGACAGGAAACATAACTGTTCTCCTTTTTCCATTTCAGACACTGCAACAATAAACTACACGATATATAATATCCTCTGCAAGTCCAGTAATGTCACACACAGGTTGCACTTCACTCAGAGTGTAGCTACTGTTTATCTCACTTTACAGACTCTATCAGTCGCACATCTGAGATACAAAACGGCGCACACAATCAATTTTACATGAAAATTCTTCTCATTTGAAGTATATAGTGATTAGAGGAGAAGATTTCAGTGTTTCAACATGTAAAACAACTGACACACAGAAGAAGAAGAAGAAGAAAAAACTAAAGTGCGTAGATAAAAAAAGATTTTTGGTTTCAAACAACAATATCAGCTTCTTAAAGTTGTAAACACATTTCAAGATGAGAATAAAATACACAAATAATTCCAGTTGATTTGCAGAGTCATGTGTTCAAGGCATCTTATGTATCTAAGTTCTAATCCATGTGACTGGAAACTAGTATTTAAGTACATAAAGTAAACTCTGCTACAGTTTATCAGACTATTGCTATTAGATGCATGACTCTACTTTTTCTTTTCTCATCAGAGGCACAGTAGTAAACAGGTATTTTACATGCTGTACAATATGACACATGTTGCTATCATTGGCCAGAGTTAATTAATTTTAATGTTAAATCCCAACCAGTTTTGAGTAAACAATGAAACGGCCTAAGAGGAGTATTTTTCAAGGTGTTACACACCAGACATGTTTAGACCTGCGATCAGTTGTAAGGTGAAGCAATCTGTTTTTGCTTTTTTTTTTGGTAAATCAGCCACACATTTATTTATTGTATGTTTATGTCTAATCATTCTCGATCACCTCACTTCCAGCAGCATCAGGCACTTCTCAGTCGCCTGACTATTATTATTTGCAGAATACAATTAAATGGGAAGCAAAATATAATTTTATGTTCCCGAAAATGAAATTTTTTTCCTGCATTCTACACACATAAATGGTGTCTGTGTATTGGGGTCTGTGTCTTGCAAAATGTGGGTAAACAGCAACTACAATACTGTTTCCTGAATACATCCTTTGTAGACTTAAGAGCTTCTAAATATCCAGATGCTTCCCTCAGGAGTTGGTGGAGACCAAAACAGAGCTAAAGCAATTCTGGACTCCTGCAGGTGGCCACAAAGCTGAGATGCTTTTTTTTGTACCACATATGCTTGACAATTTAAAAAGGCCATTATACTGTATTTCACTGCTATGTCACTGTGTTCTTGCTTATTTCTACCAGCTCTTGGCCAAACATTTACAAAATACAGCCACAAGTGAAATAATCTGGTGCCATAAAGCCTTTACAATACAAAATGAGATATTTTAAGTCACTGAAATGCACTATTAGAAAAAATCTAAACACATGTGTAAACATGAAGAAATAAAACAGTGGTTCTTGTATTTGCACGTTGATAAAATAATCTCAGAACCTGCTTAATTGCAGTAACATGCAGATGCAGTCATGGGACAGATTATTTCATTGGAATTTAATGGACGTCCATCAGAGATTAAGGCATTCAACAGTAAATGGGATTAGATGAGGGTCTGTAAACTGTAGAAATTTCATCAACTCTTTTGATTTCAAATGCCAAAGTTGTTGCATTTAAAACTGTCATCAAGTTCATGGTCATCACAATGCATTGTGAGGCGAGATGAAATGTAAATCTTTGGTTTTGTGGATGCAATACTTTTGACTTCCCTTTACAATATTGTCTCAGCCTCAGCAGAATCTGAAGTCAGTTTTGGGATTAAAGTTAAGCAGTTCACTCAGGAAAGCTCCTCAGACTGGACTGGAAAGCTGAACGATGCCGTGTTTTTCTTTGCTCACAGTTCACCTCATTGCACTGACCAAATAAATAACTCAGGAGGATATGGAGAGATAGTGCAACATTGTCTCAGAGAAGAAAGAAAACAGATCCAAAGGAAAAACAATGCCCACCGTGTGTGTGTAATACAAGATTGTGTGAGCTCAAAGGTGAATTGGAGTCAGCGTCGGCTTCATACAGCAGAGCAGCTGGCAGATGGATGCATGTGGAGCAAGTAGATGTTGATGCGCCATGTTTATGTCAGACCGATTTCCTCCAGCACACTGCGCGGGGTCTCTGCTTCCTGTGGACGGAGAGGAACCAGAGCTCCAGTGAAGCGCTCGGTGAGCTGCACTAAACACATACACTGATAACAGATCTCAACAAGGTCTTCGTTCAACTCGACTCTGCACACACACTGTGATATAATGTTTCATCTAATATAACGTCATTAATATCTCAACATCAATAATGGTTCAGTTAAAGCTTCATAAATCTAAACAAATTTAATTAAATACTATGAATTTATATAAGTGGTGGCTCATCCCTCTGAACTTTAGCTTATTGTTTGGGATGTGGTTGGATGATGAAGCTAAAGCTGCATTAATCATAAATATTTTCATAATATCGGAATCAAATTAAAGTGGCTTGAAGTGAGGAACCAATTACTTGCAATAACTTTAGTTCAGTTCACCATCTGAATTCTCTATTTATATTTGTGTAATAATTTGTTTATTTTCTCTGCATTTCTGTGAGAAAATGTAATCTCTTTATTCTTGAGGCCTAATTGTGTAAAAACATTGTTCCAGTTGTGCCCAAAATAATTCCATATGGCAACTTTAAAGCTGCATTTATCAATACTCTTTTATATGTATACATGTAAAATTAAATGCATATTAAAGTAAATACGTATAAATGAAAGGGTTGGCTTTTACTAGGAAACCCACAATTCTTTAGTTCAACTTCCAAACTACAATATGTTGTCATTAATACATTTAAAAAATATGTTTTAGTCATAACATGAGGATGGACAGATGGCGTTAAATACACGTCATCCACTGGCCTGCATTCATCGACCAATTATTTGATATATATTTGCTTTTATTTTAATTGATGTTGTACCTACATGAACATATAGACATTCTTTTGGAGGAAATTATATAAGCTGGTGGTTTTTGGCAGAAAGAAAGAGACGCACTTACTTTGGCATCCTACAACAAGGTTCAGCACAAAGTAAAGAGAAGATTTGCATCAGAGCAGTGAGGAAGAAATCATGCTTTATAATGGAGATGTAAAAATTCAACCCACTTCCAAACAGTGACTTCGAAGTGTCACTTAATTTGCAGTGTAAAATTCTCAACCCAGATGTTGAAACATAAAGTCTGTATTGGTTACCAAATAGACTTAGTGCTTGGGGTCGATTTTGCCCAGATGATATGTCCTTTTGTCACCTGATACATGGATAAACATGAGTGGAGCTCAGCACCATTCAGTGGGAAGGGCACGGAGTTTGTTTCCAAAACGGAATAAAATTGCAGAAAAACTATAACATGATGTCAACTCAAACTGCAATAGGTTAACATCAAAGAAAGACACCAGTGTGCGCACGTGACAAAGAATCTTAACAATTTATTGATGATCTATCATGTACATTGATCAAATTAACCACGGCGGTCTATTGATGCAATCTGTCTTCATGAGTTGGACACAGGTGAACAATGACGGATCATATAAAATATCTTAAGTGCTTAGACAGTGTGCAATTATGACGGATCAGTCTAAGTGGAATTATGTTTTAATGCCTATGAAGCCCTTGGTTAATCTGTGCAAAGTGCAAATATTTATTCAGTATGAATCTCATATTATAACTTACCTTGAGAGTGACCTTTTTTCTATTTATCTAAATAGGAAATAATCAGGGTCTATCAATTTAAAGATATAGAATAACAACTCAGCTTATTACTGGACAAATATTCAAAAACTAGGCGATCTAGTGTTTGTACCACGGTCTGAGCAAGAAACTGTTTCATACTTAAAGCTATAACAAATCCTAACATCACAACAAGGACAACTCCTTAAATCCAAATACATACTGTCTGATTAGAAGTGAGAATATATGAACAAAAAGACAAGATAAACAAACGTAGAATTGACTCGTGGGATGGGCTGAAGGGATGTGAATTCAGACGTTAAAAAAGGACGGATAAGGAAATCAATAAAAATATGAAGTGTAAAACAAAACACCTCTTTGATAAAATAATGACTTAAATGTTAAATCTGTGTTTAAATAACATCAGAAGTCAGATGCTAATAAATTGTGATGTGGCCCTCAAGCATTTACATACTCTAAAGGTATAGTGCAGAATCAAACACCAACATTTTGTGCATCTGTACTACAGCCTGTGCAACAGGGGGCAGACTTCCCCCACTTATTCTGAATGGTAGTAACCCACTTAGAGTTATGTAGAGACCATCCATCATAACAAAATACTGGATATGAATTGTCCCTATTTTTATATAATATTATTCACGTGTCATTGTGATCCAACAGTGCAAAGACAGATCCTCTTTAAACTAAAAGAACAGCAGCTAATTCAAATAAAGGTTTTGTTTGCCACTTTTGAATAAAATGTATCTTAAAAACAGTAAAACCCACAAAAGGAAAAAGGATAAAAGAGATCCAACTGAATTCTAGCAAGTGGACCTTAAGTTCAAATCATTAGTTTAACTGCATACTTTGTGTGGTGATGGCACATGCTGCCCTGCTGGTGAAACAAATAAGTGGAGCGATGACAGGCATGTAACAATATATCGCTACATAACTTATGACTCGTTACATATATATACTATAACTGGTTCATATCATAATAACGATTAAAGACATTGACCTCCTAGTTCGTCCACCAATCCGACCTAAAGGTGTTCATCAATTACTGTAGCTGTAAACTTACTTTTAAATTTTGTGACAACATTGTATCATGACTGTCATGTACTGAATTGAACAGTGAACTGAGGGAGCAACAGTGAAGGTTATGACCCCCCCCAAACCAATGACAATGAGAGGTGCTCAGAGTGCAGAGAGAAAGGTGCCAGGCACTGAGGAGCTCAGCATGCAGGGTGGATAGTGGCAGCAGCAGTGGCGGCAGCAGCAGCAGCGGTGGCAGCCAATCAGTACACAGGCACATTAAAGTACTCATGACGGGGCTGAGGGAGAGAAATGCACACAGCTTAGAAAACACCAGAACATTGAGGCGAAACAGTCACCTCATTCACACACTTCATTCACAGGACATGCAGGAGACAGTACAACAGGCAGGAGGCGCCACTCGGAGACAAAAACAAACTACTCTCACTGGGACCCCTTTTTTTAAAAAAAAAGAAGACCTCTAGTTCTATTAAATATATTTAAATTTCGGAGAGATTGTCATTTGCTCTCTTGTTTTGAGTTAGATCAGAGGAGACACACCACGTATATGTCTGTACAGTAAATATGATGAGGGAGCCAACAGGTAGTTAGCTTAGGCTAGCATAATGAATAGAAACAGGAGGGAACAGGTAAAAAGGTAAAAAAAAAAAAACTCACCAACCATCACATGGAATCATGTGTTAGTATGTGAGGCTTTTTGTTAACTTGCATAACCCATATGAGAATTGAAAGGTAAAAGTGACGTGTTTATACAAGGGGCTATGTGGAGAAACCATTACTCAAACTGGTTCACTGACTGTCTGGCTCTTTCAAACATAGCTAGATCTCACTATTTTGCACATTATATCCAGAAATGAGGCAAAATATCGTGCATACAAACCCTGCCATCATGCACATTTGGACCCGTAAACTTCGCAGTAGTGATCAGGGGATGGAGATCAGGGGAATGGAGCACATGTGCTCAACCAATCATAAGTCAGCCTCAGCTGTCAATCATGATGTTTCACCAAATTTTTATGGCACAATAGCTGATAACTAAAATATAACTCATTAAAACTAAGCTGACAGAAATCATCCCTGAGAATTGTTTTTGTTGTATACTAGACTTTTGAGTTTGGTGCATGTCTCATCCAATGAGAGAAAGGAGGGTTTATGACCTATACTGCAGCCAGCCACCAGATGGCGATCAGGGTGCATTGGCTTCACTTTTAGGGAACAGTCATGTTACCCATCTTACAGTCTATGGCAGGAATAGAGACATGTTTTTTACATTTAATTTCCCTTTAGGATTAATCAAAGAAAACACAGCGTGTTAGATTGTGAGCCTTTTTCAAAATCTCCTGACAGAGCAGAGTTAGTTGTCCCTCCCTGCTTTCAGTCGCTATGCTAAGCTATGCTAATTGTCCCTTGACTTCAGCTTCATATTTACCTTACAGACACATGGATGGTAGTGCTAAAGCTAATAAAGCAAAAACAATAAAATGTCCACATTAGTGAAAGATAGATTTCATTTTGAGTATTGAAGTAGAAACAGTTTATGTATTGCTTAATATTTTTTTCTATAATTGTTTGAACTATGGTCACAAAGTCAACATGTCGCTTATTCAAGCTGCAGACATGTAATCAGATAACACATCTGGTGGTGTGGACAGTGTCAATGAAATGTTACACATACATGAAAAACAACACAATGAAGAAAGACTGTTTGATACAAACATATATTGTTGGCTATGGAGAGACAGTTACTATTAACAAGAAACCACGAACATGAGCCACAACACCGCCTTAACCAGCACAAACTGAGCTACAGACAGACTGATATACACAGCAAGAAGACTGACACTATAGGGCTCTTACAGGCACAGACGGCCTAAATCCACAGACACAGATTAATCACCTCAGTGGGCCTAATTCTGGAAAAGACCAGAGGACTCAGAGGCCATTTTTGGGACCATCACACCTGTGAGGCAAACATTTTTATGAGGACAAAAATAAACAGAATGATGCACAACGCTGTTCGAGCTGGATAAAGTCTAAATCTCACAGGAAACTACAGCACCGACACATCTACAGTATGTGGTGTAGTCGGGGAGCAGGAGATTAACTTTGCACCACCACAACAGTGCCCTCTTCATTTGGTCGTATCTGCTCATTTTGTCTCCGATGTCTCTCACGCAGAGTTGAGCTAAGCAGGAAATCTTCAGAGGCATCATTATTCCAAAAGAAGATCAGCCGGCTGGCACCAAAGTAATGACCAGCTCCAGAGAAATGTTTCATTAAAGCCTTATTAAAATAGCTTCCACCAAATCCCCTGTGGTATGTTTTCCATGTAATTACTGCACTATGCACTTCTTAATTCCAAAAAGCACAAGGACCTAATTCCATATGTGCCCTTGCTCAACCCCTGCACTGGTTTATCACTTCACTTTTTATATCCACTAACTTATATGTTTAGATTTTCTGAAAGATGACAATCATTTTGTCCTCCTCATTAAAATCACTGGAAATAACTTTTGCATTGGCTTATTATATCATAAACCACTTATTTTAAAGGTATGTCAATTGCAGAAGATAAAGTAGCAGAGGACATTTTGAATTTGATCTCCTGATCTCGTGATTATAAAATGACCATAATGAAAAGGGGCACTTTTTGCTTTGTTTTCAGGCTTGTGATAATCCTGATGTCAACAAATCCTTTAAAAAGACCCAAGCCAACAATGAAAGATTTAAATTTTTGTAAACAAGATCTGATATACAGGATCATTCCTCTGTGCCATGGAGAGGGGGTTAACCCTTAACCGAAAAAGTTACATTTTCCTTCATTCAGCATGAAAAACACGATCTGCTGCCTTAGTCCGGCTGTGTAGTTATCCACAGCTGAAAATAGTCGGCAATTTCATTTTTTTAATCTTTGCTTTTATTTGCTTTGCTTAAATCAAACAGTGGCCATGTGGCCACTTCCAGTAGAAACCATTGGGAGTGGGAACCAGAGCCAAACCTGGAAGTGTCGGTTTATGGTCTTTTTATGGGATATGTTCAAATAAAACATTGAGTACAGAATTATATCTTAGTGTTGATTAGACAATGATTGTTTCCATTTTGGGTCAAATGACACCAAAAACCTGCAGAATCAATATTAGTAAAGTAAAGTAACTAAATGTGAAATACTGACGTAATTTAGTGTTTTTGTTCAGGAATTATTTTATACCATTTCAAAACAACATACATCATTAATCTGAGCAATTTCATTGAGTGCTGTTAGTAGGACAACAGGCTAGTCTTCACACAGGCAGCATAGCTCTCTCACTGTGAAAAACACTTTCCATGTTACAGTTTAAAGTTCAAATGCCAATTTAGTATGAGAAAATTGCATTCATAAAAGAATATTGCAGTTTCTCATGTGCTACAACTATCGAAGAAACTGTTCAAAATTTTTAATGTGACACCAAATGTTTGATGATGCTGCCTGTCAGTGAAACTGAGGGTGTTCAGACAAGTGGTAAACATTTCAGTTGAGGTTCATGCCTGTTTTGACCCTGGCGTTTTGTTGTGTATGTGTCACTCAGCGTTATGAGACAGTCAACGTTCATGCAGGTAAGAGTTCAAGGCACGCAAAACTAGAAACCCATGCTGACCGACAGACTGACAACACCAGTCTCGTAGTTACCAGTAGCCTGGACATGGATGGACCCTAGGCCCATTACAAGATCTCCTCATTTGGTAAACTCCCCCAGTCTTCACTCTGGCTCTACAAATACAGAATTGAGCCAATCAGAGTCGTTTTCTCCGCCTATCTGGGGTAAACCTGGACAGGCTCTCTGCAGGTTCTGACCCCACTTGTTCCAAACTGAGAATATGAATCAAATTATTTTCAAAATCTCTTCACGTCACACACTTAAAAAGAAAGTGGCTACATTCAGAACTTACCATTAGTCATTGCTGCGCGGCGTGTTCTCTATAGTGAATGTACTTGATGGTCCTGCTGACTGTAAATCAGTGAGCAGCTTCACAGTTTGTCCTTGAGGATTATGGACGTAGCCTGACAGCCCCTTTCTCACACCTAATGTTTAGCTTTTCTAATGCTACTTGACTTCACTTTCATTTCATTCATTTAGGCCACTTTTAACTCCCACATAAACATGAGTAAAATAATTTGTTGTGTCTTGTTCATAGCTACATGTCACCTATACCATGATGCAGTAAATGATGATAGATCTTATATCAAATATCAATGACAGGGAGACAATATGTCTATGCTTAGCCATAAGAATGTTCAGTCAAACTGACAGCGTTTCAGATATGTTGATGATTATTGAAAAGTGAAAATCTTAACTAATGGAGATGTCATTTTGTGTTTGTCACTAGAGCGTAACCCAAATATTGTCCGGTTAATATTTCTGGTTAATATTTGTGGTTTCCATGATTTCTGTATCAGTATTTAAATATTTTCCTTCCATAATGTTCCTATTTCAATACACTTATTTTCAAACGTCCTCAGGTACATATTTTTGTCATTCTAAGCTAAATCTGTGGGATTGTTGTCAAAAACGTTCCCCCAGAAATCCAATGTAGGCCGTTATCTACAGTTCACATCACTTTTCTCCACTAAACGTTGATGGGCTGTCAGCGGTGGCCTGGTTTCGCTTCCCAGAACTCATTAGCGCTGGCCTTCTGGATCCCTAACTGACTCGACGTTCCGAAAAACAAGTCCAGCGGAACCCATTAGCCTGCTGACACTGATTGGGTCGATACTAGACAACTATGTAAAACACAGTTAACATTAAAAGATGCCTTCAGTAGCTAATGCTATGAAATCATTTTGATAGTTGTGCACTCTCTAGAAAGGAAACAAATCCTGATTCAAGTTAATAGCTCTTTACTGTAACATATGTAATATTTCTGATTAACAGAGTAAGAATATGTGAGTCTGAATGTGCGACGTCATTGTGAAGTGTAGAAACACAGCTGTGGTTGTGAGCTGTGTTTCTGCTGATCATGCTAATGGTCAGAATCCTAATTGCAGTGACGCTGTGGTTTTGCTACTTGTTAATTGTGCTCAGTCTATATGAAATGCTAATGTGGACTGGGAGCGTCTGTGTGGTCCCAGCCATGCAGACAATGAGGCTTTGTTTCTGGGCTGCAACCTGAGCTCCCCTCACATCTCCCATCACACAGGGATGAAAAGACTGTGTCAGATTTCATTTGAGACATTTTTGTGTTACTGTTTGTTTTAGTTGTCTTATCGAAACAGCCTGTGTACAGTTATTCATTTATATCTCTCAATTAGTAATAACACATTTTAGAAAGAAATTTAGTGATGTTACTTGAGGAGATATCTCATGTAGTTATGCTGTTGCAGGAGTTATATCGGTTAGTGTCTAGTCTACACAAAGACATCAGGGATGAGGTTATTATAAAGCAGAAAAACACATACCAGCAACTGCAATATCTATGTGGTGCTCGTAACACTTGTAATACTGCTGTTGCTGGTACATTGTTTACTCCTGGTTTTAGGATTGTGTTGGTGAATCTATGGTGAATCTAATGTTACTGGTCTACCACTACAGCCAGGGTCACTGGGGTTCTAACGAACTGTACCTGCAAACAGACGCATCTGAAAGTCTATATTCTGCAAATCACAATAGTAAAGACAGAAATATGTGAGCTGAAATCAGGATCAAGATCAAGCAAACTAAGTGGAGGAGAAACAAGCACGGTGAAGTCCATGGGATGAAAAATCACAAGAAATAAAATGTCTAACAGGACTTCAGAACACACAGCACCACACTGATGCAGCTCCGGTTCAGATGGAGGTAAGGATAGGAGTGGTGATCAGGAATCCAACAGTGAAAGTAAAAGTGTATGAAAGAATCTCAACTGACCTCCTCCACTTCATAAAAAGGGAGCGAAGACAAGAAGCTACACACAACATTTTCAACCCTGTTTTACTTTAATTATGTGATATACAGAAACTCCTACTTCGATAATTCAAGTGCCGACTGTGCTGTATGATGGACATTTGGTCATTTATAAATTGTTTGCAGACAGAGCGTGTCTTATAAATATTTAAAGGGTTTTAAGAGCAAAGAGGAACAGTAAAGAGCACCCAGAGTGTGTGCAGGCTCATCCACCTATTAATTGATTGCATACAAATCCTGAGAGGAAAAACTTCTACACAAAAATTTTAAACATCACAAAAACATGTTTTTGGTTAAAATTGAGGTAGCAGATCTTTACTCGTGTAAAATAAACTCTGACAGTGACTCATCCCTCAATTCTTCCTTAGTCTGATCTGGAGAATCTCACATATCAGAACAGTCATAATGACGAGTGAGGGCAGATTACTAATTTAATTGGAGAAAGTCATTAGTGTGAAATCCTTATTCATCATCATGACTCTCATTTTCATGTCTTACCTCCTGCAGCAGGTCAGCCTGCTCAATGGCCTTTAATACATTCTTCTTCGACGTCTCCTGAGCCTCCCCACCCAACAAGAATTCATCGAGAATGAAGTAGGCCTTCTCAAAGTTGAAAATTATGTCCAACTCACAAACCTGTGGATCAAAACTACAAATCAATATAAACATTGGATTTCTGCATGTTTCGACAAGCTAAATCCAGACCATAATGAATGGAATTTAGGACCATAGTCTACATTCAATAGATGGCAAACATATGATGACACATTGTGTGAATACACGACATATAAATTAATAAGAGGAACGCACACTGCCAAAGTATTTATCAAGCAGCTCCACATATCTGTGGATGATCTCCAGTGTGATGAGCTCATTGTCCTGGTCCTCGATGGCACAGCAGAAGTACAAACTGGCGTATCTGTAACAGAACAACGTGACACTTAAATCTGGCAAACAAATAGAAACAAAATAACAGCATTAAAAAAGCACCTTTCAAACTCCTGGCATTAACCTGACAAAGTGAGAATAAGAGGAGCTGACTTCATGCATTTTTATCATAGGCTCCCCGACTGATAAATATACTGTCTCCCAGCTCACTAAAAGTGCTGAAAGAGCAACGCTGTTGTTATTAGTAAGGACTGACTGATGCTTACTGTGCACTGGGTATAATTTAAAAAGCCAGATACAGAGGGCTGTATCAGTTAAGCCTCATTCTGCTATGGTTCTTGATCCCTTTTTAATCCCTAAGGATTTTTTAAGCATGTGATGATTGGCTAATAAAGGAGCCGGTCAGTTGATCCTTCACAAGCAGCAGGTCAGGAGGCCACAGTGGACCCAGCAGAAGATTTTTTAGAAAGACGGGCATAAAGGAGCGAGAGTCAAACTCTGCAAAGATGGAACTTTATGGCCAGCTATTTGAATTCTTTGTTTCATGGTCCACTCCGTCCTTGTGAGCCGTTTGTACAAGCTACTGCAAGGCACAGCCAAGCTCATGAAACAATGAAGTCAGTTGTTTAATTGTCTATGAAACAGCAGTTGTACTGAAGCTGACACACAAAGTGAACTAGCAAGCATTCGCATCAGACTGTTACAGGGTCAAACCTTTCAGAACAAAAGCATACATAGCTCTGATATACTCTGTAGATACTGTAGATAGAAACTCTGTCTATGTCTCTGTCCATATAGCATGTTTTTTTTGCATATTTGATAGTACATTTTATATATTTGCATATTGGACGGATAAAAAAATAAATCTAAATGCAACTTGAGCTGTGGGAAATTATTACAGGCATTTCCCCCTATATTCTGACATTTCAGAAAGAAAAGATTGATCAGTTATTTTAAAAAGTAGAAGTTGCTTGCAGCCAGAGACCTGCTGTATGTTTTCATGAAGGATAATACATCTGTGTGTGCTCTGTTTCAACATGGTGACAGGCTGTATGTTGAAACGTTAAAGTTGCTTCACTCTTGCCTAACTGTGCGCTCGAGATCTCATGTTTCCTAAACGCATTTTTCTTTTATATTTCATATCGTGTAACTTTACACCATAAACAGTCTAAATATTAAATCGCAGCAACAGTTATAGTCTTTACTGTTTCAAAACTAATTTCCATTGGGTGCTCTGAGGCTCGTTTAGCTCCGGTGTCGGCCTTGTATTACATGACTATTTATTATTTCAATTTCTACTCACTAAAGTTAAAATAAAATAAAATACAACAATGAAAAAGGACTTCCCTGTGGCCCTCGACATGTACATACAATCATGATGTCTGATCCCTTATGGAAACACGTTCTCAAACAATACATGCTCTTTGACTTCTCTTAATTCACCTTCAGTAAAAGCATTTATCATTTCTATCACAGAACAATGGGGACAGTTCTCTTCTAACGTGTGACCAATCACAAAGCTTGGAGCTTCACTAAACTATCAAAATGAAAAGACCTATTCAGACCACTGCAGTGAAACTATATCCAAAGGCAGCATCTCTATTCGCACTTTTGTGTCTTAATTGTATAAAATGAGTCAATTGAACTGTTTTCATTAAATAAGAATAAAAAGGGCAAAGTAATAACTTTAAACTCTTCACATTCAACGGTTAAACAAACATGTGTCCGGTTGAGCAATAGTGCAAAGTCACCTCGGATGCTGTGCTTGTGACTCAGGGTTTGTTTACCTGTCCACTGCAAAACAACTATATTGTGAAAAAATTATATTTTTTACTTATTGTACATGATGCCTTCATGTTCTTTGGTGACACACTCTTCACAGTCCTTGAATGGCAGGTCTATGACTTGCCCAAGTAAGTGTGAAAAACTCTGTTCTGTGACCATTCAACCAGAAAACACTTCAAGTCAAATTTCTACGCACCTCTTGTATACAATCTTCAGGTCTCTCCACTCTAGGAAGCTGCACATTTTGGGCTTTCGAGCCAGGATGGTCTGCACCAACTCTCTGGTGATCTTCTTTTTCTCCTTATCAGACAAAGGCACGTACCATTTCTGAAGCCTGAGCTTGCCCTGTCGACTGAACAGAAGCATGAACTGCATCTGGAACGAAGACATGGGGAGAAGCAAAAAACAACAGAGGAGCCGTGAACCATTATGAGAGACGAGGGGAAGGAGTGGGTGGTTTTAAATATCCACACAAAGATTCAAAAAGCATTCAGAAGAGAACAGCCAACAACTTATTAATGTGACGCCAGACGCGGGCTTTAGAAGTCAAGTAGATTCTGACAAGTTAAGGCAAACCAAAGAAAGAATACTACTGATTGACATAATAGGGTCAATCCATGTCTGGAAATGACTTAAGTTATTATCCTATAAAGGTCATACTTTCACTCCCTGTCCATTTTTATCTGTTCTGTTTGTTGTGAGCAAATATGTGTGGTATATGGTTCAGGGAAATCTGGTAGATAGGAAGTTTCTCTACATTTTCACCATTTCCCCAGGGAATACTTTATGGATCCTGGTGAAATAAATCTGGCACACTTTGGCAACTGATATGTGAGTGTGTGAAATTTGGTGCAGATTGAATTGAAGGCGTCTGTTGGGCCTTGCTGGAGTAATGTGCTCTAGTGAGACCAATTCTATATACTCTATATACACTCAGTTATCAGTTTATTAGGTACATGTATGTAAGGTATGTAGTGTAATGAGATCCAATACAGCAGACCTGCTGCCTATCCTCCTTCATGAGGCTTAAAATCTTCAGCTTTTCATAGAAACTGGAGGCTGTTTATTTAAGTTTAGTACATTAAATTAAACATCATCACAAAATAGAAAAATATAATATAATATAATAAACGTTATCCGGGTATGGAACAACTAGCAGTGGCTTGTATGAAAATCACAGCCAAAAGGTAAACAGAAGATAACATAAAACATACAAAGTCACAGATGCAGGTTATTTACATGTGTTCAAGGGAAAATATTAGTCGTATTAGTATATCATGTATATATAAATATGTGTGGTGTTGTTGATTTGTATTACACGATACAAAGTGGAGTTTCTGTCCTAAAACCGGCCCTCATGGATTTAAACGTGTTGGAGGAAATAAACACTTATAATAGTAAAGACACCTGTCACGGTTGAATCAACGGGTCTCTGAACTAAAAAATAACCGTAATGAAGGGAGGATTAACTCCAGGCCTGTTGTACTGACCACACAGGTTTAAGATGAATGTGAAAAATATTAATAATAATAACTCTAATATTAGTACCATAGAGGTAATCGTTCAGATGTGTCATGTGTTGTCATGTGTTAAGGATAAAGAACCGTTTTACCTCAGGTTTGAAAAATCCGCCTTTAGAACGGTTGAGCAGAGAAAACAGGAAGCACGTTGTCACTTCTAGCTCCGTTCAAAACAACACGTTTTAACCAACAATTCAAAATGACAGAATCACCTCGTCTTCACCGGTATGAACACTGAAGTCCGCTTACACCGTTATTCAGCGCTGAGCTTTGGCCTCTGCAGCTAGCGACCAGGGTGGGTAGAACCCAGCATGGCACCGTGCATGTACACAGGTATCAGAGTAAAAGATGAAACAAAGTAAAAAAAGTACTTACCTTGAATAACAACACAGTATTCCTCTCTGAAGATATGAGCCACCACCCGAACCAGCACCAGGCTTCAAACACCTGATTGGACAGACACGCGCTCGTGTTGCTGTTCATTGGCTCACAGGGTTCCGGATTATCCCGCCCCTTTCGACGCTTTAACTCGCCATCCCGGGTGTGATTGGCCGGTTTAAACGTCAATCAAGCCTCAAACGTCATGAGCAGCAGCTGATGGTTTGAATAAGGGCTGAAGGAAATAAATAAAGATAATAAAAGTTTGATTGAATTGGATTTGTACACGGAGAGATAAGCAAAAGTAGAAAGGGCATCTGCAACTGTTTTAATGTGAAGAGTTATTAACTATGACCCTGGATTAAAGTTATTGATCTGTTATTATTCATTATGTTTGAATATTTCTACAATGTTTTGATGATTTCTTCTTAATTTATTTCACTGACAATATCATTTTGATTTGCAGATATGTAGTTTGATTGATCTTGCACTGTAACCTGTAACATTTGACTGTATTGCTTCTTTCATGGCTGATCGTCTACATATTCTGTATGTTTTTGCAAATAAAGTGACTAAATGAATAAATTTGAAATAAGGCATAATAATTTTTTTTTTTTTGTAGATATGTAGGTACTTTATTGATCCTGAAGGAAATGTAGGCCTTCAGTAGCTGTAAGATCTACAGAGGTAAAGTAAAAGGCTGTCAACAAATCATCAGTAATATATAAGATAATACAAAACTTAAGTCAGGAAAACAGAGTCCAGAATCAAAACCAAACTTAATATGTATATTAATCCTGTTTGAGTTGCATCTGTTCAAAATACCGCAGCCAGACTTCTTACAAAAACATTCAAGTTTGAACCCATCCCCCCTGTTCTGGTCTCATTGCTCTGGCTAACTGTCACGCTCGGAATTGATTTTATTGCTAGTTTTTAAATCTCTTAGCTGCATTGCCCCCTCTAACTGACCTTCTAATACCGTACATACCTGCTTGTGATCTCAGATCTGCAGATCAACTGTTGCTCTTGGTTCCCAGGGTAGAGCGGGAAACTGAGGGTAGTGGAGCTTTTTCAGTAAGGGCTTCACGACCATGGAAAAACTGCTGGGAATCACATAAGTTACCCTGTTGTCCTCTTCTAAATCTGGTTTAAAGACGTATTTTGATAACATGGCATTTACCTATATTTCTTATGTCTTTGTGTATGTAATATTATGTGTTTCTATGTTTGTGAAGCCTTTTGTAAACTTTTTGAAAAGTGCTATATAAATAACGTTTTACTATCATTATTATCTTATTGGGTAGAAGTTAGACTCTGCCCTGGGGACAGATGCGGTCCCACTTCTTATGTAGCATTTTGATCGACTGTTTCACTCACCAGGTTCCTTGTGGGATTTCCCTGCTTGTGTGAATGATGCAGGACCAGAGTGAATATCAGTCTGTCCTATATGAGGTGATGGTGTTCAACACAGGTGCAGTACAATGTAGCAGCCTAAGGGAGGTGTCTGAGGGCTAATAAAGAGTATTAGATAAGGTCATCACAGGCCTGTGGATTACAGTAATCCTATCCACCAGTGTTGGGTATCACACAAACTACATTCCAACATAGATGATGACGAAGATGGAGGTTACTGCTCGTGCCGCTGTGCTGCTCCTCCTGCTCATATCTCAGGGTAAGTCACTGTGCACTTGCGTGACGGATAATATTCAATGATATACTGAACCTTTAAGAAAACATACAATTACTGTTCTGAGTGAATTTATCCTATTAAGTAAATACATATTTTTGCTGAAATGAAATTAGGAATTTAACATATTTTCTATAAGGAGGCTTTTTAATAGTGATGAATGAACAATTAAGTGTTAAGGATTGTTTTTATGCACTACTATAGTTTTTTTTACCACTAGACCAGGATTGTTAACACAAATCATGCAGACTAATAACACATATTTGTCAAACTTGAACCGCAACCCTGACAAATGCATTTATTTATCAAAGTGGGACATTGGAGTTCCTTCCAGCTAATTTTGTCTAAAGTTTGGCTCGAGCTTCTCACAGTTCATGTCACCATCTGCTTCTAAATTTCATGCATCTGTTGATGTGGAGCAGCCCCGAGAGCCGTTCACTCACAGGAGGTAGGAGCCCATTAATAAACCACCTGAAATGATTCTAAAATGCCATCGTACCCGAGTGTGAGAGCAGGTCTGAGTGTGTTAACTGTGTGTCCTTCAGGAGGAGGCGGTTGTCCAGGAGGAGGAGCTGCAGGAGGAGGAGCAGCAAGTGATCGAGACATGGACGAGCAACGTCAAGGCCTGCACCTGTGACTGTGAGTCTGCTGACTCATCCACATTCACCCCCCAGGTCATCCCACCTGTGCCGCAGGCATTACTGCCACCGCCACCTCAGGGGCAACCACTGAACTGCATGCCAGGTGAGGACTCCACCTGTGGCACCTGACCTGGATACTATAATAATCCTCCTGTTAGTCACACTCACGTGACGTTGAATGTCCTTAATTAACCAAGTTTTTCTTTGTGATAATGGGAGTCAAATGAGGCGAAGGACAATGACGTGTATAGATTTATAGTAGGCATCCGTGTATCCTGTTGTGTCTTTACGTGTGCGTATGTGTCTGTGGGCACACACGAAGCTCCAGATGGTGTGATGGATCACAAAGATGATGGCGGCTGGCCGTGTGAACTCAGCCCAAACTGGACTCTTCATCTATTCAGCGATGCACAATCGCCTCCGACTGTGATCCCAACATTTTTCTTATTCTCTGCTTCAGGTTAAAAAGGTTTGGATCTGTTTCACATGTAGATCAGAACAGGTTGAGATTAAGAGATGCTCAACTGGGAGGAAGAGGCCTGGAATTTCAAATGCCTTAGACAATCTTATTACCAGTGCAGGAATGTGATGAGCAGATTAGTGAGCCCAAAGTAGAGCGTATCCTGTAGCTAATAGCTTGATGCTGGTAGAAGCAGCACACATCAGAGAATGTCTGCCTGCCTTATCACACAAACCTCACAGTATCACTTTTTACTGTCAGCTATGTCACTCGAGACGGGCTCGGTCATGAAATCAGGTGGTCATCAAAAGAGTTTCATGTGTTGATCCATATTTGTATTTGAACCCTCCACAGAATGCCCCTACCACAGACCTCTGGGATTTGAATCTGGATCTGTAACATTAGACCAGATCAGCTGCTCCAGTCAGGACCAGTACACCGGCTGGTACTCCTCCTGGATCCCCGACAAGGCCCGCCTGAACAACCAAGGCTTTGGGTGAGCCGCCTGTCACCTCCACTTCACATGACACACTCGTAAGCAGCCCTTATTGTGAGTGTAATACGTGACATTTCTGTCAGGTGTGCGTGGCTGTCCAAGTTCAATGACCAGTACCAGTGGATCCAGATTGATCTGAAGAAGGTGGGGGTGGTGTCTGGTATCCTCACCCAGGGCCGCTGCGATGCCGATGAGTGGATTACTAAATACAGCATCCAGTATCGCACTGTGGACACTCTGAACTGGATCTATTACAAAGACCAGACGGGAAACAACCGGGTAAATACATAAAATAGTAGCCTGTTAAGAATTACGTATTTTTTTCGTACAACAAAAGCAGATACAATCCTTATTCTGGCAGGCGGTAAAATGAAGCTTTGCATTAGTTCATGCAGGACACAGATGTCCTACCCTGTAATGAGCTGACAGTCAGCTGGTATTAGTCCAATCAGTCAACCACCAATCACAGCCATTCTCCCATAAAAGCTTGCTTCACTATTGAATAACACGACAACACTGCTGCTGCTGCTGAGTCTTTGCGGTTCACAACTGAACCTCCACATGCAGAGGCACCATTTTAACAAGCCACTTTATATTCAGACAGCGGGAATGAGGAATCACAGAATATTTGATTGGTCCACTAAACCGCAGAAAAACAAATACTCTCTATCTGTCTCATCAGCTTTGATCATAACAAAACCTCACAGAACAATTAAACTGTTGATCGATATATTTGAAATAGACAGTGTATTCTTATTTACATTATCCCAGTAAGCATTCATTGAAAAACTGTTTTTTTTTAACTCAGAAATAATTGTCTTCAATGGTATTTTGTATGGAGGCCCAAATGTTCAATATTATATGTAATAAAATCAATAAATTGGACACTAACACGATCCACATGAAGAGACATGTGGTTTCAGGTTGTTCTTGTCTAGGTAAACAGAAGCATCAGATTAGATTTGGTTTAGTTCTTTTTTGATGATTCAGGAACCATTAAGAGTGAATAGATCCTGTATAATGTTCTCATGTTCTCAGGTTTTCTACGGGAACGCTGACCGATCCTCCACAGTGCAGAACCTGCTGCGTCCTCCCATCGTGGCGCGCTTCATCCGCCTGCTGCCACTGGGCTGGCACACCCGCATCGCCATGAGGATGGAGCTGCTGATGTGCATGAACAAGTGCACCTGAAGTGAGCTCGGCCCGCTTCCTCCTCACCGGCCACCCCTCCCCTGCCAACAAGCCGCTTGCCAAACGGGGGACATTGTCTTTGTCTGTCTTTCTTTGGTGAGGCTCAATGTGGACAGGTTTATTGATGCACTATTTCATCTGTCTTCAAATCTATAAAATCTAATTGTTGCGATGTATAAATACTAGATTGGACATATTTTCATGCATTCAGGGTATTCCAACTGAAAAAGGATATTTTGGATGTAAATGTCCTTCAATAAGCTACAGGAGTAAGAGACACAGATCTTATCACTTATTAATAGACCAGAGTCAAACACTACTTTGAAAATAGTCACAGACGAGAGTAGAATCAAATGAGCTTGTTTTATTTGAGATTTACTTTTACATTTGTAAACATGGATATTTTAAAATTGTTAAGCATTCATTTGTGGGTTTACGTTGTCATGTAAATGCTCTGTTGAAAATAAAAGGCAAATAAACACTGACTATGCTACTCATTTGTGTCTGTATTAAAAGCACAAACTGAATACTCGATTTCATTTAAACAGTTGATACACATCCTCTGTTATAAATATTACCAAACAAGTAGTCACACATCAGTATTAATATAATACACGGTGCTCCTTCAGGAAAACAGCTATCCAAAGAGTGAGACGTATGGTGTCATGTATGGAGTGTGCCCAGTCCTTACAGATGCACAACACACGATACGGTACGGTGGTGTTTGGACCTGGCGTGTCACTGCAGCCCCGTGTTTCAGTCCTCACACACTGTGCATGGGATGAACGTGAACTGAGGAAGAATTTACAGTGTCACAGCAACACTGCTGCTGAGCCACACAGTCTCTTCAAAGTGCAACATTAAGAAGTTTAAGATTCATTTCAGCCAAGCTACGTTCTCGGCACTTAATCTCAGACAGAAAACGATGCCACAGCACAGGGCTTCTGCCGCCAGCGTGGATCCATTTAAAGATTCCTTAAAGGCTCGTCCCCAGCGTCTCAGTGTGTGCAGTCAGTTAAAAATACAGTAGGACAGTGACTTTAAACCAGGTGCAAACGTAGGGGGGGGGGGGGGGGGCGGGGGGGGGGGGGGGGGGTCTGCAGTTTCAAGGGGGCACATAGAAAGATGGTGGGGAACAAAAAAAAATATACCCACATACCAAATCAGCAGTAATACCTGAACAGTATGGTTGTGCGAAAAGCTTAAAGCACTGGACAGCTGAAAATTAGATATCAAGAAAGAAATGGATAAAAACTCATTAGCCACCAAAATTGGAGGTTAAACAAAGCTAAACTGATAAAACAGGAAACAGACAAATGGTTGAAAAATCCATCTGTAACTATTGCAACTATAAATCCAGTTTGAAATGAGAGCATTTGGAACATAACTACAGAGGTGCTTGAGTTTAAGTGACAGGGCTGTGGGGGAACATCATGTTGGGAACCACTGCACTAGAACGGCCACATGGCTTTTATATTCCTCTAACTGCTGTAAAAAGCTACTTACCAACAATAATTAGAACAAAATACCATTCAAATTATACTTATAGACAAAATTCCAGCTGTTAAACTTTATGTAAAAATGTTGCATGTGTCTTTTTTAACCGATTAAACGATTGAAACCACTTAGAAGTAGCTTTTGTGAAATCTTTAACAGACTTTCTTGAATCCTGTTCGTGAGTGCAGTTAACTTTAGATGTGTGAAGGTTTAATTACTGTGGGTTCTTCATTATACATACATGAACTTCTCAGTAAATACTTGTAGATTACCAGAAGGATCTTCGGCATAGTCCTGTTTGAAATGACGTCTAGCCATAGTTCTAACTGTATATTTGTTTAGAATATATACGGAAGGGATTATTAACACTTCATATACAGTACATGAAAAGACAATATTGAAATGTTAGTGAGTGGTAATCTGTCTGAAAACAGTAAATGCAGTGCTTCAGTATGACCTACAGAGGGAGGTGTTAGGTTAGGATTTCTATTAGTTCATGGCACCAAAGTGTCTAAAATGGCTGCGTTTCAAAAAATACATAAAAACCTAAATATCCTCAAAAAGAAACAGAGATTGTCGATGCCAACTCAGAAAAACTACACTGCAACGGAGCATGACACATCTGAGCATCTGTGTCCAGTAGAAGAAAGCACATGTGACAGCGAGACAGCTCAGAAGAGTTACAGTCCTGAACGAGATGAACACACTGATATTACTGACATTACCAATCTCTATGGGGACAACTGATAAAATTCATTTGTTTAAAATGATTTAGATAGTCTTAAGGAAATACTACGCAGTAAAATGTACTATATTTCTATATTGATAGAAACAAAAATACTTACACTTAAAATCTACACTTGATCCATTTATATATACTTAATTTGAAATATATTTACTTTATAATACAAATTATAATCAGAATTATATAAGTAATAATATAAAGTCTATCAAACATGGAAGTTTAAAAAAAATTTGACATAAAAAGGCTCTTGGCCTGTTTGCAAGCAGTGTTTAAAACTGAAGGTTTGGTAACTGTGTGTGTCTGTGTGTGTGTGTGTGTGTGTGTGTGTGTGTGTGTGTGTGTGTGTGTGTGTGTGTACAGCAGGTGTACTGTTACATAAGGGAGGTGTAGGAGCAACAGAGGGGAAGCGTCATCCCCCAGTGAGTGTGAGGGCAGTGCAAATCACAGCGCCGTCTCTTTCAGGTCATTGAGGTTTGGCATACGAGACCTGGACGGGCGTCCGAATCCGTGCCCGTTCTGGCCTCCCTTGATGCCCATTTGCTCTGGGTAGGGGTTTCCCTCGGGACGGCCAAGGGCAGACGTGTGCCAGCCGGACTCCAGCTGTGCAGGCAGTGGGTAGGCCGCCTGTCGGCTCTTCAGTTGGGGCGTACTGACCCCTGAGTGGCCCCGGCTCTCAGAGAAACCACCTTGAGCGGAGGCTGGATTAGGCAGTGGCTGATAGCGCATATCAGAGGGCGCCGTCTGGTTGGAGGAGGAGGACGAAAGGTGCAGGAGCTTGCGAAGTGACTTCAGTGGTTGACTCTAAAAAATAAGACATTACACACCATCTATAAATAAAAAATTTCAAAATAAAAAGGAGAAGTATTAGAAGAAGAAAATACCTTTATCCCTTCTCTGAGACTTACCGGAGAATGTGAATCCGACAGCTTCTCAGGGGGCCAGTCCTTGTCCCTGTCTCGGTCTCGGTCTCTGCTCTTGTCACGGGTCCTGTGGCGGCTGCTCTGGTGACCTGAAGACCTGGACGACTTCTGGATGACTGGATCCACCCCTTCAGTGGGGACCTGTCGCACAGTGACAGTCAGTTGTTATCTAGCCCTAATGTCACACTCATGACAGAGGTAGGTCCATACAATGTGAAGGACAACAAGTAACACAATGAATGTGCTTTTTGAGGTGAAATAAACACAGCTTACAGCACAGGTTTTATCAATATGCAGAGATGTTCTTAAGAGAATTTTTTTTTGGTTTGTGTCGTCCTTTACATGTGTCGATTTACCACTGACATGAGTCTTGAGTTCATTTTGATATCATTGGTCATCTCATTGTTTGATCTCAAGTGCAGTGGAAAAAAACAAACCAACATGCATCCGGAGCCAGAAACCCGAAACATTTTCTGATGTGAGGAAGAGGAGAGACAACTCATCTTGTACATAAAGCCTTCATGAGACCATCTACTCTACGAGCAGTACTACACATCAATTTCCCCCAGCTCTGAGTCTGACTGCTTGGTGACAGATTGCGTTTATTTGCGCTCTGTGAAACCCTGCTCTCCCAATCTGAACAAAGTGTCACGTATAAATAGAAAAGTGAAGGGACGAGAGATTCTCACACACCTGTTTCACGATGAACTGCTACTGTCACTGGGAATTCAGGCAGTTAAACATGTGAGAATATGCTTTCATTTAACTCTTCTGGTTCATCCTATGCTCTTTACCTCGGTCACACACACACGTCTCTAAAATCTCATGTTACACAAAAGATGAGTTCTCTCACTTATCCTCAGATCATAACCGGAGACATGCTTTCAGGGCAGTGGTTGAAATCAGTGGCCATTGATCAGAATCTGATGGACTGAACACAGCCAGATCCATACAGCTTGCCGGAAAAAGGTTCATGATTAGCCTTCCCAAAAAATCATTGCCTCATTGTTATTATGTAATGTTATTGTTCCTGCCTCTATGGATCTGGCTTGTTCATGTTAGCAATTCATTGTTACGTGAATTAACCACAGCGCATCATTTTTTAAAAATAAAAGTCTGTTTAAAGTCAAAAGTAAACAATAAAACAGAGTGGATTATTATGTTATTATTTTCCTACTGCATGCGTTGTTAGTTGGGTGACACTGAGCTGCAGGATGAGTAGGAGAGTGTAAAACAGCATGTACCATGGGAGACGACACTACAGGGAGGACTCTCACATTGGAACTATGCTTTATGTTATTCTTTGGGCTAAACAGAGGGAAAAGACATTTCTTGATGACAGGAGGCCTTCCACCGGGGACTTCCATCTGCAATATAGAGGCACATGACTGGTGGCACAGGGTACATGAGCACATCACAACAACAAGACATGGCTTTATATTTCTGTGCGAATACAGGCAAAGTATTAAACATTTGAAACGCTGAGGAGGAGGTGTAGTATGTAGACAGACAGCTTAACAGACAAGGTGTTGACATCCAAAAGGACATGTGCGTGAACATCCAGACACGACTCACACCCGAAGATTTACTCGACACACAACTCACCATTTGGGATTTTTTCTTTTTCTTCTTTATTGCTCTGAAGAAACCCTGCTTCTCTTTTTCTTTGGACGGCTCAGAGGAGCTCAACACAACAGTATCTGGGCCAGTCCTGAAAAATAAATCAAAGCCGACTGAGCGCTCTGTCGTCCAAGTCCTAATAAGACCTGACAATTTATCTTAAAGCCACCAGTGTAAAATTTAATGTGCCAGAACAGCAGACCATGAACAAATTGGAGTTCTCTCTGTAGCTTCAGTTAGAGAAGATATTCTTTGGTGAATTAACCAATCCACGTGCATAATTACCAAGGGTCAAAGCCTTGCTGCCGTTTGGAGTGGTTCGTCAAACCGCTGCTGTCCCCGGACAAGCCAGAGCCCCGGCTCTGACCCCTGCTATCATGAAAGGAGTTGTCTGGCCGGGGGGAAGGGACTGTTCAACAAACACAGCAAACAAGTTCATTCAGGGGGAAAATCAACAGATTACAGTTCTGTACAGCTCCAACACATTCTGCAGTCTTTACCAAGCAGGTCTAAAGTACTTTCAAAATATACTGTATAACTATGTAAAGCATTATATACATGTTAGACAAGACTGTGAATTGTACCTCCAACCAATGAAAAGGAGAAATATTACATCAACATTAAAAGACATTTATGTGTAGAATGTCTCGTCTGTGGTTCCCTATTGAGTTTGTGTCAAAACAATGTAATAATATGAGACAGCATCAGATTAAGCTTAAAGTAAAGGAAGATAGGGAGAAAAGTAAATGTTGATATATAAATGACAACGATTTCATTGAGGCAATTTAGAGACAGTGTCCGCATTGCATAGTTTGTTCCCAACAGAGCACCGAGAGGTGTTTTGAGGGTTAATACCTCGGTTACAATTGTGAGCCACCATTTTTGTCCACACATTGTGACTATTTATTGTTTCCCAGAAGATGAATCTAACTGGTTTTGGTGATACCCTGATCTCTAACTTGTCACTGACAGAAAGTCTGTGCTGGGCTACAGTCTCCCAGTGCTACAGACGGGGTTAGTTACAGACTCCTTAACAAAGTACGTAAAAGTAATCTTAGTCAAACAATTTTATTGGAATTGTCTTACCTCAAAAATCAATAAAACATATTCAGCAAAAATCATGCTTGATTATTGTGTAATAATCAAGCATGATTATCTTGTCAGGGTGAGGGTTAGGGTCAAGGTTAACTCTCTCTGATTCAGTAATCAGTGAGAATGCCATATACACTGGCTCTAAGTCTGACCAATTATTAAATTCGATGTGTACGATTTGTAGTAAACCACAGACGGATTGAGATGCTCAACAATTTGATCTGCACAGTGCAGTGAATAAAAGGGATATCTGTCCAAACCAACCTCTGTAGAAGCTTCCCACTCTCCTTGGCATGGATTCACTGTAGATGTTACGATTCTCTTTGGAGGAGCCTCCATCTTCTGTTTGCTTGTCATGATATAAGCCGACCTGAGTCACAACAGAAGAGCTCGTCACATAGAGCCACAGAGGCCTATTGCCCTGCATGCCTCTCTATCTGAGCTGATTTAAAAAAGTTACCTTAAATAACAGGAACAAGGGGGAAGGTGTATTGATTTAAAAGTAGCCATTATAATAAAACAGCATCTGTGGAGGCTATGAATGTATTCAGAGCCAAACTGAAATGTGCTGCGATGACAAGCTTGACTGTGCTATCGTAAGTATAGTCGCTTTAGAGGGAAGCAAAGCACACAGAGAAAATGAAGAGGCATCCGATGAGGAGAGAGAGAGAGAGAGAGAGAGAGAGAGAGAGAGAGAGAGAGAGAGAGAGAGAGATAAAGGGAGAGAGCAGTTCATGACAGCAGTATCCACCCACATCCACACTCTCGGAAGACTGGATGTGGGTGGGGAATGGTGGGTGCAGGCAGAATGTCGGACCTCGCTTTTTTGCCGTTGTGTGTGAAAAGATGCAGAGTTGTCCCTGGTCGAGTCCCTTATTGGGGGTCTGCTGTGGATGACCTCAGTGGGTGCCTGTTCAGTCTGCTAACAGAGACATGATGAAGCATGAGGTGAGCTCAGCATTGCAGCGCACATACAAATACACACACGCACACCCTATATAAACTATACTAGTGTATACAGTTTATAAATATCCAGTTAAATATGATTCATTGTATATCCTAACAAGATCTTAACCATCATTCATAAAAGGAGCTGCAGCTATATTAATCCTTCCTTTCCAATTCTTTATAAACCTAAGAAACTGACTGACAAGATCTAGCTACAAAAGCTAAACACAGATCATGATATTTTCAGAGGCTACCAAAATAAACCCTTGCCATGCTTTTGTAAAAACGGACACCAAGGAAGAGTTATCCAACACAACCTGGTGTAGGCATTTGATATGTTTACATCCTGTAGGTTTAGACTTTCCTTTAGCTTGGAGATTGATGTGGGCTGGTGACTGACCCTGCTCATGTCTTCTTCTCTGGAGGAGCCCCCAGAGTGGTGAGGCAGCGTGCGGTGCTGCAGCTGTGGAGAAAGGAGCTGGAGGCTGCTGGCTCTGGTAGGCATGCCCTGACCCACCACCAGACCCTCGTCCGCCCCGTGTGTCCTCTGGTGGTCCCTCCTTACGTACATAGAGTGACGGTGCGGCCTCTGCTGGGAGGAGAAAGGGCTATTGTATCCCTGACCGTAAGACACAGGGTCATGTGGGGCGGACAGAGAGTGACCGTGGGTCCGTTCCACGCCACTTTCCCCAGGGTCCAAGGTATCTGGCGACTTGGCCTCCTCTGAGGCCTTGTGGCGTATGGATGAGCGCCTGTAGGAAGAGTCCAGAGTGTTGCTTTCCCGTTCCCTTCCTCGGCTAGCTGTGCCGAGTCCCAGTCTGTCGACTCGGCGGGCTGCTGGGCTGCTCGGAGCTGTGAGGTCAAGGCAGCTTGAAGGAAAATAGCGCGCTGTAGGCTCATCTGCATAGAGATGCACATCATTTAAGTTTCCCACAGACTTGGCATCACTAAGCGTACCGTAGCTCTTGGATAAGTTTAGGTAGGCAAACTTGGAGGAGGAGGGTGTGGAGCTGTGAGACTCCATGTAGCTGTGTCTACTATGTTTATCCCCTGACTGAAGCGTGTTGGTTTTACCCTCCACAAAGGAATGCCGGTTCTGCTGCGAGCGGAAATTGGATTTGAGGTACTTGGCTCCGGGGCCGTCTGACCCCTTGGATCCCAGGCTCTTCTCGAAGTCACCCTTGCCCTTGGCCTCACCGGGACTGAGCAAGTGAGGCAGGTTGCTGCTGGCTAGGTCCATGCTGCACGAAGTGGAATGGTTAAAGATCTGCGGCTGGTAGTTCTTGGGATGCAGGGTGGGACTGAGGTTGATTGCTGTGGGCATGTTGCCGTTGAGAAAGCTGTCATTGCTGGGGTGGAGGTCTTCATGCCGAGGCAAGCTGGAGCCCTCTCTGCTGCTGGAGCGATGGCTTCCTGAGCTCTTACTCCCATGGCTCCTGAGAGAGAGAAGAATGGTCAACTGTGCATCACATATTCAATGTTATGCTGTTGGGTGGAAAATATCGTAGTTAGATGGTAAAAATCACATTAAAGTAATTTTGCTTGGTGTGTAAATATGGTGGCTGTGGCTCCTGAGGTAGAGCGGGTTATCCAATAACTAGAGAGTCTGCGGATCAATCCCTGTCTTGGTTCACAGCAGGGAACTGAAAGGAGGAAACCCCATCACACAAGGAGGATTGGTGCATGATAGAGAGTGCTGTACATAGATGCACTTCATGAATGTGTGTGTGAAAGGGCAAATGACAGCACTATATAAATACAGACCATTTGGTGTTCCACAGGGATCCATCAGAGGACCCTTACTCTTGCATTAAATCTAGCTATCTATCATCCATCTACATTGTATAGTGCTTGCTGCTGACCTGCTGGGGGTGGTGTTGTCTCCATGGTGAGGTTTTCTCTTGGAGGAGCGTACAGGCGTCGGTGTTGTTGGGCCTGGCCGCTCCACCAGCCGGAGTGTCTGGAAGGTGTGGTGGTTGAGGCTCTGGTCCGTGAGAAAACGCTCTGTCGGGTTCAGCAACAGCAGGTTCTAACACCCAAACACACAGAGGAAGCCTGTGAGTCCTGAGGGCACCCCAACATCCTGACATCGCAAACAAACTGAAACCACTCATGCTTTTATGAGTCACCACCATTATCATTACAGTCAGACTGCTGCTTAATTGTGTAGAGTCATCAAACGATGTAAAATATGATTTGCGACATTGGATTTTTTGGTGACTCAAATACATTTGTTTAATAATCGTTCTTCATACACTCATATGAAAGCTGAATTCTGTGTGAAACCATAAAAAATACAAAAACTGAATGGAATGTGTCAATAATGTCAGAGTAGTATAATTTCATAGTAGCAATAATCTTACAACAAACAAGGCAGACAAATAAAGACAGACAACTACTCTTTGCAAGAAATGCAGCCTCAGATTGGCATTTAGCAAATACATTTTAGCTCAATTAATATCTAAATTCAATTAAAAAAAGCCTGGGATGTAATGAGATCGATGCATGTCCGTCCTGAATCCAGTCCTGAGATGACATTGTGTTAGCAGTGAGTCACTATCTGCTGGGAAAAGCACAAGTGCACAAAACACAGCCCACATTCTTGACATGGAGCTCCTGTTTACAGTGCAGACACAGCAATAACAGCAGGGCTGGAACCAGGATATGAGCTGAGAGATGCTGAAGCAGTGAAGAGGCATCATGCAGTCACGACGTAAACATGATGATCATGATGCAATTATCAAGTGTGTAGATATATAAAACTATGCCACTATGTGAGCAGGAATGAACCAGAAATGGATAAAAGATCAAAAATAAAAATCACTCCTCGGAAGAGCAGCTTTGCCAATTATTGCCAGACCTGTGATCCCTACCTTCAGCAGGTCCAGCAGGCCTCCGCCAATGATTCCCAGGTATCTGCGCTCCAGGGTTTGTGGGTGGTTCACGGCAGGGAACTGAAACGAGAGAGAGGAAAAAAGAACTGAGCAGAGTGGTAAACAGCCAAATGATTACTGCTTTGCAAAAATAGCAACACTAACTGTGCTGTGTGTAGAGTAGACGCATCAACTTGTTTGATTCCAAGTGTTAATTACCTGAACTTCAATATTACTAAAGCTGTTTTCAGTAATGACCTGTTTGAACCCAATTATCTGGACTTTATCCGCAGTTCACCTTTCACACATGCACAACGCAGCAGGAGGTTTTCTGCACAGACGCGTTCAAAACAGTAACAAATCCTCTGTATTATTCTGATGAAAGGTGGAGCAGCTGTGTGACGCAGACAGAGGCATGAAGTGAGATATTAATACAGCTGCGGAGAACACGAGATTTGGTTTACAGCACATCAACCCTGCTCTTGTCAGTGTGGCCACTTCCTGGTATTAATGCTGCTGCATGTAGGGGTAACAGAATTACTGGGGATTAAAAAGCTGGTTCTGCATTTGGTCTGATTCCTGATTCATCAGGGACAAAAAAGACAATGGTTCAGACTTTACTCTGGTAATTCCCTGTTTGTTCGTTTTTTACTTTACTCCAAGTACAAAAAGTGCACTTTTCACAAAGATATAAAAAAAAATGTTTGCCCACATACCTGAACCCTATGAATAACATGTTGTACTTACTGTAGCACTTTATTTAGGCATGGGTTGAAGATGTAGTTTTAACATAATTCTTAACTTTCATTTTAACTTTCATCATGTGTGTCATTTTAAGTTTGATCTATTTAAGGTTTGATTTTGTATTTACGGTCTGTTAGATTTGGTCATAGCGTATTATATATTTGTTGATTGATTGTTATATTGTAGTATCTGGATAATATCCTCTTGGAATATCTGGTAGTTTGCATGTTAGTGTCACTACTGTTGCTGCAATATAGTTTTCACATGAGGTCTGTTGACATGTCTGACTGCTAAATATCTAGCGTAATTTTTCACTGTTTACAAAAACTTAAGTCATTTCCACTCTGATACTTAATGAACCTAATCAAAGTTTGCAGGGGATGTCATGTAACAATGATGACGCTGTTTAAAATCTTTTGAGGTGCTCACAGATTCTTCAGATGTTACCCTGAAGATGCTTCTACTCCTCAAATAAGGTTTTGTAAAACAATGTTCACACAGAGCACTATTGCACGAGATGAATTCCTCATCCACTCTTGTTTTCTCTCTGACTATTGTGAATCTGCTGTTTGCCAAGAGAAAAAACACAAAATGTTCAGAACGTCAACACATTTCCAAGTGATACAAAGCACACCGTAGGTGGCCAACGTGATAAAACGACCATGAGACATCCTGCGTTCAAGTGTTGTGGGCTTTCTGCTGCATTATTTTTTAATGACTACAGATTGTGTGCTTCCGTCGAAACACCATTCGCCTCTCAGTAGTTGTGTTGTGGTCTTTTCCACTGTTATTAAGAGCGTCAGTCTGTTAATGAGGGGTTTAAGTATGAATGTCCACCATTCAGATGCTATCTATCTACTCGTTTAAATTTAACAGGCATAGCAATGTTGTGGAGAGTAGAGATATGTTTCCCCTTGAGCGGGTACTAACAACAGCAGGTGATGTTTACTCAGGAACAATCCCTCTCCAACATGTTTCTGTCTCAGTGTAGAGAGCAGTTTAATGGAGAGAACAAGGTTAATGTAGATTAATGAGCAGGAATTCTGAAAAGAATTTAGGGTGCATGCCAACACCCATTAATCAAGTGTCCAAGATGCAATAAATGAATAATTATCAAGCTGGGTCCATATCACCAGCAGAGATTCACGTAAGGGCAGTTTGCAAACTAATAATTATATCCTGCGACGTGGGCAGGAAGGGAAAGAGAAGGATAACCCAGGTCTGTTGTAGAACCAGCCTGCAACAGAAGACTTAACACAGCCTTCCTTCACAGCGCACACAGGATACATGATACACGATGAGTCATTGTGATCCAATCAGTCACGGCACAGAACTCTCCGCCAGAAAGAAAGAATCAAGCAGAGATTGGACAGACTTAGCAGGGGGAGAAAATAAATAAGGGAAGAAGATGAAGAAGAACGAGGAGGAGGCAGTAAGATACAGCAAAAAGAGAGAGAAGATCACGTGGGAGAAAAGGGAAAGAGCAGATATAATTAGGAGCATCATAGAGAGATGGGTCAGAAGAGAGAACCTAAGTGAGGGTTGTGATGTGTGGCCTGACATTACCCGCAGCCCATGGAAGCGAGGGTTGTTATAGAAAAGCTTCATCTGTTCTGGTGGCAGGGGTCCCAGCACTTTCTGAATGGTGAAGAGCTGGTCAATCTCACTCTCTCCTGGGAACAGAGGCTGTCCGTCGCTCAGCTCTCCGAGGATGCAGCCCACTGACCACATGTCCACCGCCTTCCCGTAAGGTGCCCTGGGACCAGAGATTCACAGGGGTTGTCGAGGAAGGCCAGGCTTAGGAATAGCCACTTAAATGATATGTCATTGCAGTTTTCACCTCTGCTTGATTGAAAAAAACACAGTACGTACCCGAGCAGGAGCTCCGGAGAGCGGTACCATCTAGTGGCCACATACTCTGTGTAATTGGCATCAGTCCCCTCTGAGAGATTACGTGCAAAGCCTGGAAAGAAAAGACAGAGGAAGCAATATAGTATGCTGAGGAGACTTTTGATAGGCTCTATATGCTGAGACACCTAAAAGTGATTTCAGTCTGGTACCTCTCTGGGTTCTCATTAAGATTCCAGTAGCTTAAAGTAGCTGAGTTAGGCTAAAGCTGTACTCGTGTACAGTACAGGAGATGATTAACCCTCTGGGAATATTAAATCATTTTAATCCTGGATATTGTTTAACACATCATCAGTCATAAAAGATAGCAACTATTAAATGCTGGGAAATCTGAGTTCATATTCATAATCCTGTGACTAAATCCACAAGCTGTGGCTGTATATTTTATGTTTACAGAAGTAAAGGCTCAGAGTTTCTATTTAAAGTGTGCACATTTTTAGATCATGGGAGTATTTTTTTTTTTTAATAGTATTGACATGATTATAAAAGGTTAATTCTGAACATAGCCATGATTGAGGTTTTCTCCTGTTATCAAGCTTTATGTAAGGCTGAACTAACCATCTCCTGACTCTAGCTTCATATTTAGCCTACAGACCTAAAACTGGTTTCAATCATCTTATTTGACTCTCAGCAGGAAATACAATGTCCTGAATGACCAATGTTTAAGTCCATGTTTAATTCCTGCATTAATAAATCTTAATAAAGTACACTGGTGCAAATAGCTGTCGGCATGAACTTTTCACTCTCAGCTTGAGCATTTCTCATAGTCTGAAATCAAAACATCACTCAATCAAATTAAATGTGCAGCATGACACAGTCCAAAATGTAAACCTTCACAGTGGGATCCATGTCTGTTCCCTCAATGCCTTTGACTGACACAGAGCAATCAGGTCTTCAGTCTCTCACTCCAGATTGTCTACATGATGCCAGGCTACGCCATGTTTTCCGCCTCCCCCCCTGTTTTGTTGAGGCACTACCAGATTGAATCAAGGCGTTGATTCGCGTCTTGTTTTCCAACACGTTTCATTAATTGAGATGAGAGGAGAATGCACAGCAGCCGTGTGTGAAGCAAGAGGAGGCTGCATGCTGAGTTGTAGATGAACCAGATGAAGCCCGCCTGCTGTACTCCCGAAGCACCGGTTTCAGCCAAATATAGTTTCAGTTGAAAATATCCTCTTTACATCACAGCTTGGACCGTTTTTGGCTGCCTTCCTCACAACCCTTACTGTGTCAGTGTTTGATAGAGGTGCTCACCAAAGTCACATAACTTCAGGGTGTCGTCAGAGCTGATGAGAAGGTTTTCTGGCTTTATGTCTGAGGAGGAAAAACACAGATGGAGAGTGTGACACATGCGCTGGTCAGGGGCATCATCACTATCATCTTTACCTTCACACTGAATGCTCATCAATGAGACCAATGAAAGGATTAAATAGGTGAATGATATTTCTTCCTAAACACAGCAAACAAAGAATCGGAATAATCGATTTTTCAGATAGTAAATTCAAACCGTAATTTATAAATCATATCCCTTGGTAACACTGTCATATGTGTGTCTGGGTATACCACAGGCCATTTGGACGCCTGCTAAGTTGTTCTCAGTGTGCCAAAAACTCACATGGGCCATCTGGTTTCCTGCTCTGCTGCCACTGATTCGCCAAAAGCTTGCAAACAATGTAGTGTGCAAAGCATTAGAAAACCTTTAAAGCCACTGTTTCAAGAGAAAAATTATATGTTTTCTATTATATCCAATTTTCTGCGCCCCAAAAAAGCAGAAGTCAAAGCAGCACTATTCTCTTCTACGTCTCATTAATAATGTCTCCCTCGTGTCCCAATAAAAATAACAACTTTACCCCGATGAACGATGTCATGCTTGTGGCACCAGTGGATCGCCTTGATTAGTTGGAAGATGTAGCTGCGCGCTTTCTCTGTCGGCACACCGTTGGGTAACTCCTCCAGCAGCTCAAGCATGTTCTAAAGAATGAAATCACACACAAAAAAATGTTAATACGACCACCACACCGGGGCGATAGTGATATTAAAACAAATCAGTGTAGAGCTAATCAAGAAAAAGTCTGTAGAGAGAGTTTACCTTCTCCACATACTCAAAGACGAGATACAGCTTTCCTCTTCTGCGGAAGGCCTCTTTCAACTCCACAATATTTTCCTGCTTGAGCGTGCGGAGCATCTTAAGCTCCCGCAGTGTCGTTTCTTTAACCTCCTCATTTTCTGCATGGAGGTGAGATAGAGACGGAAATCAGGAATACACTGGGTGTACATGTATTGAGGAGAATGGGAAGCACCCCAATAGAAATAAAGATTATGTATAGGGTGTTTGAAGATTAAAAAAAAACATGCGATCTCTGGTAATTTTGTCCTTGCGTTTTCCTCTTCAGAGAAAAGAGCCCTCTTACCTTCACTGTCCTTGAACTTCTTAATGGCCACAATTTCATTGGTCTCCTGCAATGACAACAAAGCAGCCAGTGAGAAAACAATTGGGAAAAAACACAGCAGTACAGAAGAATGACAGCATATATAACAATATTCTATTTACAATAAATGAACAACATTTTTGGCTAAAAAGTAATATATTTTTGTAAATCCCACCGAAACTAGGATGATCACCGAATTCTAATCTTCAGCAATATTAGTCATACTAATATTATCAGTGGTTCCAGACCTGGAGTCAGTACCCAAACAAGAAGTCACAAGATGAATTGTACAATCATTACTGAGCTCGGAGAGCAAAACAAAAAAATTGATGTCAATGATTTGTTAATGAGCAGATTATTTGGCGAACAGAAAATCAAGCAATTATTTAATATTTGTGTAATATTTAAAATAATCTTTCAAGCAAAAATGCCAGTAAATTGTTGATTAATTGATGGTTACAGGTTCCTTTGTGTGAAAGTTTACTGCTCTTTGTATCACATTATAGGTAATTGAGGAAAGGTTAGCATATAACGGCTGTGTAGCACTAATGTAACTGAATGATTCACAGGTGAAATGTATACATAGGACCAGTGCACCTGCAACAGTGGGTGTCTTATGAGAAAGATCCTAAAAACAATCTATTGTAAAACTCAAAATTATATGGAGCAACCAATGAAATTCAGATGTAGTGACCACTGAGTCCGTTATCCCAGAGATACTTTTCATCATTCCTCCATGAAGTTCTCTGTGAGCGACGCCCCGCCGCTAGCCCCATTTCTCAACATGTCCTAGTTCGGCCTGGTATTTCTGCCTATGGCTCAGAGCTGTGCTCCAGTTTCCCCCCGTCAGAAAGCCAGAGGCACCATCGCAACATAGATCACAGTGAACAATGACTGCTACCAGAAAGGAGAAGTACAAGATGACTCACAGCAGGCTCATGAGCATCCCCGTACACTGCATATGCAAGAGAGTCTGAGTGAAGGGACATGATGCACAGCAGGGAAACATTTCAAATTGAACGGCCTGATATACATGTACGTCTCACTGATTGAGGAAATGAACCTGACCAGAACCTACAGTGCATTTTAACTAATCAGTATAAGTCTTGAATATCGTAGGCACATGAAACACAGACGTGTGTCTAAACATTACTCCTGTCATGTCTGAATATAGCCCTGTGACTCACTGGCGACCTGTCCGGGGTCACTGTGTTTCCAGTCTCTCGCCCAATGTCAGCTGGGATTGGCTCCGGCCCTCGTGACCATCAGAGGATAAGATATGAGATAAGCTAGAGCTAAAGTATAGATAATGGCTGCATGTATACATATGATAAGCAATATTTGAGACGGGACAATGATTCATGCAACTGCATATGCAATAAAAAAAGTCAAAGTGTTTAGCATGTAAACCAGAGAAATGACAAAGCTAAGATTTATTCACCCTGGCAGATGAGACTGGTCTCCCTCCCATTCAGACTGATTTCCATCCCCACAAAGTGGACCAATCCCCAACAATAATATTAAAATAAGGTGTGTTTGATTGCATTATTGTTAACAGCCAAGATGGCTACCAGAAGTCTGTTGAATCCTCCATGGTGATAGTCTTAAACCAACGAGATGGTATTTTTTCTCTCAAAGAACAAATATTTGCTTGTTTGTTCTTAAATTGTTTGCAGGTCTCCTACGTTGATAACACCCCCCGGAAATTAAAAATAATCTTCCGGTTTTCCAAGCCCATTCTCAAAAGCAAATTGATCTGGTGATGTCATACTTAAAGGCCCATTCATGGTGTCTTGTCATGTGGGTGGTTCTTGATTTAATAATGACGAGGAAGGTAAATGTCCTATAAATCAATTGTACCCTGGATCTTAATTACCTCATCCATTATCTTCCACTAGATGTTTTCTTATCTTATTTCAGATAGTTCGACAGGATAACGACCACATTTGTTGGGATAGTTAACATTCCTGATTGAATCTCAGTGAACGACAAAGACCAGTTGATAAATGAGATCTTGGACAGCCCAAGATGTTGTGATCTCAATCTAAGACACTAGGTCCACTCATCACTACCTCCTTACAGGGCCCCTCCCTGATTATATATTGAGCAACTGTTCTTGCCTCACTGTCATCTCTGCAGAGTCTCGTCCATCAAACAGAAGGGGTCAACTAAAAAATGAATGTGGATTAAAATTAGCTGACTTTTTATTTATTATTTCTCTAAATCCCTTTGAGTATTTGGCCTAAGTTAAGCATTGATAAATCCTGCTTTGTTTAGAACGGTTAGCTGGGAAGAACTTTGCTTCATTGTGAGTGTAAGAGTTTTACATCGTAATTGTTTATTACAATCTTTTGAGGACTTTGTACAACAATTTGTGGGTATTTGCATGAGTTGTATTTAATTTTTTAATCTCTGCATATCTATCAATGCATAAATATCTTTGTCCAATGCAAATGATGGAGAGTGATTATGTTGAAGACCGAGGCAACATGTCTATTTGCTGATGAAGAGTCATGGGGTTAAGGGTAGTATATTTTCTGATGGATAGGCATTTTCTATCTTCATTCTTACCATTTGTCTGATTAAATGGAAATGGTCTTAGTATTTTCTAGATAGATGTCTTAAATTATTTTTGCTTTGTTGTTGTTTTCTTGTTGTCACTGTATAATTTTCTGATCTCAGTTTCCACCTCAGTTCCATTAAACATTTGCAAAAAAGGCATAAAGCTCAATTCACAACAGTGAAAACACACACTTGTCAAGACAGAAGCTGTAAAAAATGAACAAGATTCACTTCCCTACTGCCAGCGGCATTGATTGACTTGTGGAGGCCTGAAAAGCACCAAGACTTCCCAACTAGAGACTTTAAAACTTCAGAGACCCAAGGTAACCTGCTTCTTTGCTCCAATTCATGGCACATTACATCAGTCATTAAAGTCAGCTCCGGTTATTTCTGCTTCAAGTAAAAAAAGTAGAAAGCACTGCAGTCAGAATGTTAATACATTCTCAGGTTTAACAGAGTAGAACATATATTACAACCCACTGATCTCCCATTAGCTTCTAAGTATAACTACAAATAATTTTGTAGTTTATGTGCATGTTCTTGTTGGAGGGATTACAGCAATAAACCAGCTGCTGTGAACCTTTTGTTCTAACTTTTTATTTTAAGACCTTTAGGAATTCCCATGTGCCAACGAACTCTGGGGCTCATTTATGTGGGAGAGAAACCAAGCTGGGTAAATTATTATTTACCATGAACATGCTGTCACCTCTCCCACGACCTGAAACAGCACAGATTAAGAACTTGGGCCAAGACCAAGACCAATTATTTGATACCTTAAGGTGCAGTGTCTGTTTCAAAAACAGCAGGGGAAAGAAGTAAGTAACTTTAATAAAACTAAATAATGCCTAGAAGGTAAAATCCTTCAAAATACACCATTAGTTGAATGTTTGAGAGGACTCAATGTCTCATTGCCTCTGAAATTAAAGCACAGCAAAAACTATTTTTAACAAGGAATCATTGCATCTTTTTGTTGAGCAAAATTGTATCTTCATGTTTGACTCATCCAGCAGCAGAACAAAGCGTTCTTTTCAAAATGGTAATTAAAAACTTCAGGAAGTTCTCCCCACAGAGCTGAAGAAGTTCAGACAAATGTGTTGCACTTGTAATTTGGTTTTCTTAAGTGTGGAGACTGTGCTGCTCTTCATCATGTGAACGTTCTCAATGGTTCTTCACTTCCGATGTTTTGTGTCATTACGTGGTTGAATGAAGGTAGTTGCCTACACATCTTACCGGCCCCAGTGTACGCAAACTTTAAGTATGAATGATATGCACAGTTTTATAAATGAGTCCCCTGATGACCATTTACTTCTACTTCCTTAAGAACAGTATTGTCCTAATAATGCATCAGTGGGTGTAGTAAAAGAGATTGTGCCAGCAGTGCCCTAATTTTAACATTGGGCAGTTGACCCATAGGCTGTATATAAAGATGGAATACATGACTGCTACCCTAAAGTGATCACCATCTAGTGGCTGGCTTCAGTACATCCAACAATTCCCACCTCCTCCATGATAGTGGATGGGACCAAACTAAAGACTCATGGTATAATTTTTTTCTCAAAGATGGCTTCTGTCATTTTAGGCAGCTCTCATCTGATCTCACTGATGTTTGTGCTAATTTCTGGTGTAAGGATGGGTTTAACTTGTTATTTGATGCTATAAAAACATTGCCACAGGAAACAACATGATTGACAGCGTAGAGTGATTCATGATTGGTTGAGCGCATGTATCGTTGGGACCTCACTAACACTGTCCATCCCCTGATCGCTCAAAATGACTTTGCTGCACATTATCAGCTCACTTTAAACAACTATTCAGCACTTCTCTTTCTGTTGCATATTTAGCTACATCCGCATCAATAATGCTACTGCAGATATTTCGCCTTTGAAAACATCGGACATCAATTCAAGATTATTTTTCAGTTGTTCATGATTCAAAGTAGGGACACAGATATCTATGTTTTATAATTATTTAAATATGACCGGGTGGAAAGGATTAAAGACTACAAATTAAATACAAAATTATCAACTGTTCTTGATTAAACCAGTCATGTCACTTTTCTTCCAAGGCACCATTAGTCAGTAGAGGACGCAGTTACAGCAGGGCTGTGTAACACTCTGGTCTCCATGCATCATGTTGGCATATTGTTCTCTGTGTTTGTGCTGCCGAACCCTGCAACAATCTACAAGACTGAACCCAGAATTAAGAGCACTGGTTTACTGTCATGAACTGCTTTTTAATGGATTCATAATAGCAATATCCCGTGTTATGTGTCTACTTACCCTGTCCAAACAAAGCTATTAAACATGCACTGCTTGGCTGTGACATTTGTTAATAACAGCCTGGAGGATCTAGAGCGAAGCCATCAAAATGTTCACTTGGTAGCAGGAAATAAGAAAAAAGAAAACTGCAAATGTATTTCTGCTGCAATTCAAATTTGTCCTTAGTCATTTCTTCAGGCTCAAATTATATAAATTAGGTTTTTATTTAACAGTGTTGCTCCACATATAAAGACACAAACAGGAGAGTACTAACTCTGCTGCAGCTTGTCATTTGTTGCCTACAAAACCAGCATCAGTGCGTTCCTCCATCCACGTCTGTCCAGCTTTTACACAATTGTACGGTTGTTATCATTAACAGGGATCTGGTTCATGGTGTGGGGAGAGATTCCAAAACAAACTGGGGCAGCTCAACATGAGTTAGGAAAAATTTGAGGAACTCTGAAAATGAATTAATATTTTGGCTAAACTGCACAGAAGAACATACATGTAATGCTTTGCATCTACTCATAGTAAGTGGAAAGAATTTGTGGGGAAAAGACTTCGTCCAGAATGTGAGAATTCAGTCACAAAGGGAGGATCAACAGGTGGGCTGGGCCTGAAAGTCAGTCTGTCATCTTAAAATAAACACTCCATGTGCCAGGGGACAATGATGACTTTAACATTCAGACAGGAAATGTGTGTCCCCTCCTACATCTTTGTGTTACTCGCTCTCTTGCTCCTGATAGGACCACATAGACAAGTGCGCCACTCAAGGTGACCCATTTAAAGGCTCGATGTGAAAGTCCTTTTTTTCCCCTCTCATGTCCCAGTTTCTCTTCACTACTGGCAAAAATAACTGTTCCCTTCAAAGGGGGCGGATAGACACTATTTCTCCACTAAATAAATCTAGATTCTACTGACAGCTCCACAGCTTTTTTTAGGAGGAAACATATTTAAGCCGGCCGCATCAATTCTATCATCTGTGGTAAAAGCTCCATTGGTTATGCAACGTAAAAAAAGACAAACTGAAGCTAAGGCAATGCCAAAATAAAATATGATCTAAAAAAGGAACATTTATTTATCAAGATGGGAAAAACAACAGATGACTGAGGAGCAGCTGTGATTCACTTGATGCTCCGTGACAGGTCCAATGAGGGGTCTGATGGATCAAGGCAACAGACTAATTACTCACTTTTGGATCTTTGTATTAGGTCTACATATCATAGGATCTGTTTAACAACTTTAAGTCAAAGACAAAAGCAGTGCAACGATTCAGAAATCATCATCATGACAAAGCATTAAATGTCCGATCCTCCTTACATAACACAGGTGCAGATGTTTGTCCTCTGACTGTTGATGCTTGATGATCTGATTGTTCATAGTCTGTTGTTTTAACTTTTATCTTCTTGGGTAAGTCAGTGTTTCCCACAGAATTCATTCAATCTATGGTGGTAGCGGGGGTGCATCCGTACGAACATCGCTCTCAGCTGCAACAGATTTCGCGTGACAGGCAGTAACTTAAGCAAAATAATGTGCTTCTCACGTGAGAGAGAGATCATGTCACTTATAACTATTAGATCTGACAGTCAGTGTGAACGGTAACAATTTTATGGACAATAATGTGAGCGAGCATGAATCAAACAGTGCTGCAAAATGCAGCAATGGTGCAATACACCAAGTTAGTTCGAAGAAGTGTAAAGTTCATTATGAAACTGTGGCGGGAGAAAATAATATATGGTCGATGACCACAATCTTTATAATTAATGGGAAAACTGTAAGGGGTACTTTGTAGCACCATGTCATCTGGTGTTATATGATTGTGTCTATAATTAATTTACTAACATCAACTGCTATTAGCTGTGGTTGAGGCGTTGATAACATCAGTTGTTGCATGCAGCACTGGGATCACCTAGGTTTTATGGTGACAGTGGGACTATGTAACTTCGGAAAGAAAGACGTAAAAATTCTAAGTTTAATTGATAACCAACACAACACACCCTCGGTCAGTTCAGTACACTAAGTAGTTTTGCGGCTATGAACTTACCTCATCTGGTTTGATCACTGGCTAGTGGTTATTGGTAGCAAACGTTAGACAGCACATGTTGCTGTGTGACTCACATTAGTGAGTCATTGTGCCGTGTCTCAATTCAGGGACCCAGCCTTTTGAGGCATTTGAGGACACATTGTGTCACAGTGGAGCAACTATACTGTCCCATTTTGAAGACTCCTTCAAATGCATCCGGCAAATGTTCCTTTGATTTCCAAGGTTGCAACAGGTGGTGCCTCTCTGGCTATACCATCCCTGGATTGCTTTTGCTCGCTGGTGACGAACTTAACATCATCGCTATGTGTGGCTGAACTGCAGGAAGTGCAGTGGATCAAAGAAGCTAGCGATGCAATGGTAAGCTGGTGAGGCAAATAGGAAATTCACTGTTTCGTTCTTTGCGTCCTCCGAAAGAAGCCGCCCTTTAATTAGGACAGAGTTAAGGGTTTTAAGATCAAGAAGTGACTGCCAGCTAGGTGGCTTAGCTTAGGCTTTCGAATGTTTTGCAAAGCTAAGCAAGCCGCTGATTTTTGTGGTAGCTTCATATTTACCATAAATATGGACATCAGTTTACTAATTTAGCTTTCAGCAAGAGAGAGTATTTTTGAAAATGTAATAGCCCACTGCTGTTAAAATGTTTCACAATAGAAACGTACTAGTACTTCAACATAACAGAAGCTGGTTAGAGTAGGCACTGGACTGGTACTGGTACTATACTGATTAGGAGCTAGGACCCTTAAACACAAATGGAATGAAGAGAGAGACAGTTTGAAAGAAATGTGCTAACTATTATTAGTATAGATTATTTCCAGGAACTTTGTTAACCTTTAATGGAAAGTGTAAAAATCAGAGAGAGGAAATTTACTCTTTAATACAAGACTGAGAGAAGATAGATGTGAACCGACAGTGTTTAAAACTTTATATGAGTGCAGGATAAGAGGCACACACATTTCCTTGCTAGATAGGTCATGTGCTTAAGGCTGAGAGCGATACACTATGACAGGAAAGCACCACTGAGTGGCTTGTACATACTGCTTTACCATTGGCTGAACATGTTCACGCAGAATGGCTTCATATTGGCATCTGTTTTTGTCCCTTAGGGGTTCTGTGTGCCTGAACCATGCCAGGAAAATACAACCCCACACCATACTGACGCTGCCAGGAGCCCTCACCATAGGCAGCGAGCAATGTGCCTGTAGACATACTTTGGCATGTGCCACATATGTTCTTGCTCACATGCTAATAATAGGATGAGTCATGTGACCACGTGATGCTTTTCACTGCTCAGTATAGCACTGGGTTCTTTGCTCAGTCTCAACATACTAAATTGCTTGTTTATGTTTACGAGGCACAACAGCAGGGCTGGTATCCTTTTCACAGTGTGTGTGTGTATGATTGTTATGATGTCAATCTGATCCTAGAAACACTTACTGAAGCGGAACCTACCACAGAGGCCATTTTGAGTACTTTGGTAGGTGCTTACGTTTCTACCACATTAAACAAAACATGTCTCCACTTCCTCCTTCCTTCTAGAAATGAAGCTAAAATAGCCCAGATACGAAAGCTGCCATCTTGTGTATTTGGACCCAGAGCCTGCACAGTAGCAAGGTCCGTTCGATAGATGTGCTCGACCAATCACGAATCAGTCTCAGCTGTTAGTCCTGACGTTTTAACCCCATGTTTATAGAATCAAATAACTGATTAAAAGTAGAGCTGTGAAAAATAACGCGTTAACGCGTTATGATTAAATTACAGGATTAATTCGTTTTTTTTTTTTAACGCATTTAACGCATGCGCAGAAGGACCTTCCAATTCCGCCGCCTCTGCACTAGTCGCCGCTCTAATGCAGTCAGACGGCAGCTGCCATTCAAACAAACAAACAACATGGATAATTCTGATGAACCTGAGGACCTTCTGGACGGGAAGATCGTGTTCCAAAAAAACAAAGATCGAACATTCAGTAAAACCAAGGTGATATGCACACTCTGCGAGAAGACGTTATCGTTTCACCGTAGCAATACCCGCCTAACCACCGCAACGCGAAGCATGTGTTGGTCGGCGAGGGGCGTTCAAGTGGAATGCGCCAAACCAGACTCACTCGCCGGACACATTGTGCAAAAGAAGCGGTCAGCTTTACTGTCAGAGAATTTGAACAAGTTAGTTTGCCTCACCAACTGGCTAAAGACCGAGTAGCTAAGAGGGCCTTTAGAGGCATTAGATTGTATCATGGTGTGGTTAATGGTTGTCTGACAAAAAATATAAAAAATGTCAACCATCCTATGGCTAAGAAGCTCAAATAATTTCTGTTTAATTTTAAAAAAAAAGTTTTATTCAACCACACAATGGCTAAGGAACCCGAATTCTGTTTAGGATGAAGATTATATTAATGTTCCATATGGAAAAGCAATGATAACTGCTGAAGAACTGCTGAGTTGCAGCACAAAAGAAAAGTTAAATGTCATAAATCTTGTTTTCACAAAAATATTCCGAAAAAATCGGTAATGTGATTAATCATGATTAATCCATAGAAACCTGTGATTAATTTGATTAAAAATTTTAATCATTTCACAGCCCTAATTAAAAGTCAAAAGAATATTAACACCTCAGCATAAATCAGCGTGTTAAGAGCTACCAAAAACCTGCCTGACAGAAACCCTCCTTGAGAAAAATCGGCTTCCCTTGTTTACCTAGTTGTCGGTTTCTTCTTACGTCAAGTAATGCATGGACATCCCTGTCAAGAGGCATTTTTATCTACTGTCAAATCAAGCTGATGTCTTTCTCTTAGATTTTCATGGTGACATCACATTATTGTCAGCCTCTCAAGGAACATTAGGTTCAGCAACCCCCCTCTTCCTGCTCCAATTAGATCAACTTGTGAACAGAATGTACGATGACACTGTTTCAACTTCAACACCAGAGTTTTACTCTTTTAATTCATACCTTTTAAGACAAAATACTACACTTATCTATCACCGCTTACCTAAATCACATGCTCATAGTATACAGTCACCTTTTATTAATTTTGTACAACCACAAATTCACAATGATCATTTTGTTTTGTACAATACAAGAATTGTTGCCGCAAAGTCAGACATTACAGTCAAAATAATGCTTTTACTAAAATATAGTCTATGCAGTAAGTGAAATGCTAAATATCACAAGGAATCCAAAGTTTACATCATTTTAAATATTTGTGTGTCGGTGCCTCTTTCCAGATGATATAACATTTTATATTTTTCTAAATTGTATGTTAAAAAAAAAGTAACGTACATAGTACATTATATTTACTTAATGTGAATTATGTTGTGAATAATTCACAATAATGTCAATAATGGTTACTTTGTGTCACACTGATGTTTGTCCAAGTGCAAATTTTCACAGTAATTTCATTTATTATTTGATGTTATAAATACAGGGTGAAATTTCAAGATCGACTGAGAGACTGACTCGGGATAGGTCAAGCACATATACGGACAAATGCAAAGGATGGCCACGTTCATATCCATGAATCTTTATCTTCATTTCTGAGCAATGACAGGACATGTAGACATGCTGTCCATCTTTTGCTGATACTTTCTCAATGATGCCAACAAAGACTGCACTTAAATCACAATGTGGCCACTGCACTTGTTCAGAAGGGCTTTTCATAAGGAAGCTTAGATCTCCTTTAATCAATAAAAAACACAATAGTTGAAGTATTTCAATGTTTCAAACCTTCAAAACTGAGTCAGTTCCAGCATGTTAATCTGAGGAGTCATTGCCCTGATGCTGTCAATGTTTTACCTCTCTATAGACAGAGTAGCACGGGAAACCAGTTCATAGGATGATAAGCACATTTAGGGTGCCGCTTTGTGTAATGTGCATTCCTACGAGGTGATCGACGCTTAAATCAATACTCACCACAGAGCTATGTTTACTATGTTTCTCTCTCCTCTAGGTTCCACACACCGCCTCATGTTAAAGAACCACCACTGACCATGCACAAGCCTTATCCAAGGTTTAGATTAGCTGCTGGAGAGAGACCTTCAGTTTGGGACTAGCTTCAGAGGGAAGTTTCAACCTAGACAGAGGGTTTCATATGTAAATCAACAGGTCCCAGAGTCTGGTGGGAGGTCTCACCTCAACAATCTACAAGTGAAACTCCTGATGAACAGAAATGTCACTTTTTCAAGGACACTGAAAGAAGAAAAAAAACTTCAGTTTTTAACCTGAATTGTAATGAGTTAAAATGGTATATATACAAACACACAGTTTGATCCCCTTGATATATCTGCAAAGACAAAGAAACAGAGCACCCCCCACATTGCACTGCATGTTTAAACTTGTCTCTGTGCATGTGAGAAATAAAAGTCCCCAAATCTTTGACAAGTTTCCAGGCTTAACTTTTTAGTTAAAGAGAATTAGACTTCTTTATGCTCCAAAAATTATCTTACATTCGACAGTATTCAAAACGTCTCATGTTGCATTACACCACATGAAGAACATGTCCAGACTTCTAGTGTAGAAGACTTCTATGCTGGGTGACCTGAGAGGAGCCTCCTCTGTAATCTACAATGACCAAACATGTCTCATAAAGAGTCAATGAACTCTGCACGGATATCCCAAGTTTCGTCAACACAGTGAGTCAACAAACACAACTCCAGCACCTAACTTAATCATTTTCACACAGTGAACAACAGGATAAGAAAGAAGAGAGGACATTTTCTGTGAAGTATCCCTTTAAGGGCTGAACGCCACTTTGTGTAGCAGAGTGCAACAACTGCAACTTGCGGGAGAGACTGTTTTAGTGTGTCCATTTTCCCCATTCAAACATTTATTGTGACGTTATTGACTCCCTCCCTCTCTGATGGCCACTTTTCCATCGAACCTTTGACCTTGCCTTTTGTAAACGTTGTACAAACAATGATATTCAACTTCTCAACCTTTTACAAACGTGCCGTCACTTTTCATCTCACATTTACAGTTAATTCACAATGGATGAAGTACTGTACTTGGTTGGTGATCAATTGTGCATGGCTTCAAAAAGTAGTGCTTTGTGTAAGCAAAATACAGTCTACACACGGATGGTCGGGGCAGTATGTTGGGACATTTTGATGACAAACCAAAAGAGCAAACTTGCAATTACCCCCATTTGTCTTCAATGTGTTCACCTTCACAGTTGCCTCAACTGGCCACAGAAGTTGGAGACCAGAATTCACCACAGATAATACGGTAGGTGTGTGTTGCCATTTTTTACAAAATGCAAATTCAGTAGTTCTATTACTGAGTCTCAATTCAGGCGCTACATACTTCGTAGGATGCAGTCTACCCCGGCCCACGAAGGCCCCCTCCTCTGCGAAGCTCGAACCGAAATGAGACGGTCCAATCTACAGAGATTATCTGTGATCCGCCTCGCCAGCTCGTCCTGATGTTTTTATTGCTGCTGCTTGGTCTTCTAATGAGCTTAAAAATGTATTAGCATATTCATATGATTATTAATCACGTACCAGCAAGCAAGACGGAAGACCCGGAGCACTGTTTCTCTGCTCACTTGGCAAAGGTGGATTTGGGGATACAATATCCTTGAAACCGCATTAAATCTGGTTCTCCCCTCATTTCCTGTCAACACGCCACAATAAAACACTGCATTTCCATTAGAGAGTGGTCCAAAAAAGAATTAGTGAACCCAAACATGTTCTGTTGCTGATCCATTTAAATAGACAAGAAATTAATAAAGGATGAGCCAGAACTACAAGACAAAAGCTTTTCTGTGCCCCAGTGTGCTCGACCCTTCTGACATAACAGCATGTTGCAGTTTCAGTTTGGTTCCCCTCTTTAGAGCCGTGGCAAAATTTGAAGACTAAAAGCTAGGGCATCGAAAAACATTAGAAAGAGACGGTACTACAAACTGTTCATATGAGGTACCAGCTAATAATGTGGGGATGCTACATCAAACCTAATATGTTACACAAATGTTTACATTCAGTCTGTGTCGTCACTTTGTTGGACTGAACAATTGAATTAATTAAACAAGATGTCATTAGATATTTGGACCAGAGTATAAACCTTCTTCCTTTCTGCCTGAATGGTATTTACACAGAGTTCTGGCTGCCAAATGAACATCACATTTTAAACATGAACACAAGCATATTGAGTATCAAAAATCGTCAATAAATATATTTTAACAAATACCATTAGACTACAATTTCCCTTTAAATTCTTGCATGTCCAGGAAACACAGCATCACTCCTATCAAAGTTCAAATGCAAATGCAGTGACCTATTTTTGTTTGGTCTAATCTAAGTTTTAGGTATCAATATATAAAGAATTTTACTATAATAAGACTGAATATACTCAGTATTAATATACTTATACTATCAGTTTAGGCTCAATAGGCTAAAACATCCCCATAATTGCACCATTAACTCCTTTGACATTATTCCTCTCGGTCTGTGGACGATGTGACGCATATGTGAGGGAACACACTGTAACCCAGCAGCCTCTGAGATTCAGATGATTGTGTGGAAATGGGAGAATGCATTCGTGTCTGTTTCCATCCTTTCTATATCTGGCCCCAGATCTGTCTTGGAACTAATTATTCCTGTTAAATACATGTATTGTATAACCCAAATTCAAGGGGCGTGTCTCTGGTGAAATAAGCATGTTCTCTGAGCACGAGCAGCTGCGACTCGGCAGCAGTTGTTACATGCAAATGCAGCCATCTTCTCTGGTCACAGCACTTCCCTTCCAATAGTCACGGCACCATCAAACATTTGTGCAGTTCCACATGTCAGAGCATTTGTGCGTCTACGTGCATCTGTGCATGGCATGTGTGATTGACTGTGTGCTCGCGTCTCTGTGTGTGTGTGCACACAAATTATGCAGCATAGATCTGTGAGTTAGCTCTTGTAAAAAAAAAAAACTGCTTTGGTTCACTCACACTAACAATACAATATTTTCCAGATGGCACTGGTCCATATTGATCGGCAGCCAGAGAATTCATCCCCCTGTGCTTTCACGTGTTTAGCAATAAAGTTACCAACAGATATTCAATCTAAGCGGCATATTATTGAATTTCCAACACACAAACGACTCGGAGGTTGTGTCAAATGTCCGATCTCGAGGGAGTTTATAATATGACAAGGAAATAATAAATATTATCTAATGTAAAGACATTTCAAATTAGCTCCATATACTGAAATCAAATCCACTAATGGAAACAGTAAGTGAATGATCCCTTCAAATACAGCCTGGTTAACATGATTACTGCTGCATACACTGTTACTTGATTCCAAATCTTTTAGGAGCAAGAAAAAAGGCCATTCATTTATACTAATTATGTCTGTTCTTTAATAAATAGTATCTATTTAAAAGATTAAAGTGAAACTTTACTATAGCCTCTCTAAAAAAATATGGTCATGCTTTTCATGTGCTAGTGATGTTATTGGAGAACTCAAGTTTCTGAACGGATTTCCTTTGAGCTTTAGTTTGTCTACTCCGACTCTAGAGGGAAAATATTCATCTAACAAATCCACCATGACAATGGCAACACAGACATGTCTGTGATATAGTAATGTTAGCCATTATTACTGACTAACAAAAATGCTTTAATTTAAAGTAATCTCATAAACATTCCCAACATAAACATCTGTGAAAAGAATAACAATCAAAGGACATCATTTCCTCAGGACTTTGAATAGTGTAATCATGGTGAGGATTTTTTGTAGAAGATTCACACAAATAAATAAACAATACAGGGAGTGTTACAGACAAAGCACCAGCCTCAATCTGTTGTGAAGAACCGAACTGAGGTTGACTGATGTGAGCTCTATTGTATATAATGGAGACATTGGCATTTGCAGCTGCCGGTGAATGGGATCAATCAGTCTCCATAATAAAGCTCAGTAATTACAGGCTGTGAATCCAGCTTAAAGTGTGTGTGTGTGTGTGTGTGTGTGTGTGTATGTGTGTGTGGGGGGTGCTTTTTCCTCACAGTGTTGCCTCAACATCAAGTCTTGGTGCTGCTGTCTTTTACAAATCGAACACTTAGGCTAACTCGTCACCGTTAGAAACCTGGCTCATGGACAAGGTTATTGCCGTTATCAGCGTCGTAATGGAGGCAGATGCACGGCAGTTGCAGAACAAGAAAAGCATCAAGGATTTTGGAGAGAAAGGCTCAGAAAGTGTTTTGTCTCTTTCCTGCAGATCTTTGTAAGTAGGAGGATGTTAGTCTCTCTTATTCATGCTGGATTGATGTCAATTCCCCGCAAAGCCTCTTCCTTAAAAGGACCGGGATGACAAGGGTTTTATTGCAGCGTCACTCGACTGCTTTTCATAGTCCTGCTCCCAGTTTGGTTTCCTTATTCTTAGGCTAAAAACTGAAAACTGAGCAGTGGAAGAATTTGAGTTAAAAAATGGGCTACCTTTCAAAGTAGATCTTTGTCACTGATGAACACAAGTCAGGACAAAAAGGACTGTAACCAATTGTGCAGCAGCTCGTAGGCGGCACTTAAGGCATCACATTAATTCTAAGGCACAAGATCACTGCAGTAAGTCATGTGGATTGACTGGGTGCCTGATGACTACCTTTAAAAGTGACCTTTAAAGAAATTACAGCATGTTGTTCTGATGTTCCCTGCAGATCCTTTCTTAATGCTGCTGCTATCTCAAATGAAAACAGTAAAGGGCCCAGTCACACATACCCAAATGTTCCCTTTCATTTCAAATATGTACGAGCGAGGAGGCTAAATTAAACATTGGCTTCCTGCGTCGAGGGAGATCGCAGTGTGGCTTCAGGTGGAGTTCAACTTTGGTGAACTTTGACCCACGTCATTTACTTCTCTGCGTATGTGTGACAGGGCCCTGAGAAAATACGGACTTTGGTGATGTCATGAAGTAGCATTATGGGAGTTATTGTCTTACTGTCATTGCAGTCAGCTTCTCCAAGTCAGGATTCTTTCAGTATTAATGGTTCAGGAGGATTTTACTTGGAGCCCAATTATGCTGAAGGCTTAAAACTGGAAGAAGACTGCTCTGTGCATGAAATGGACATGACTGTAATCAAATGAAATGGACCTCAACCTGGATTAAAATAACAGATTTTCACATTTGTGATTATTTGGATATACAACTCAACAAAATATTTAACTTTATATATTCATACACTTACAAATTATATCATTAACCTCCAACAAGCATATATCTAATTTCGAATACATCAAACTCTTTTGTAAGATAACTGCACAGGACAATCCAACCTCTATCAAGTCTATTATTTGTTACTGTCAACAAAACTAAAACCAGCATGTTTGTCTGACTCCCCCGTTTTTTCTCTTATTTTGAGCACAACTCGTTGATTCTTAATGAACAGCAAATCTTTACATGGGTCAGGAACACATTGTTTGATTTTTTTTAATATGTTAAATAATATCCCAAAACAGCTGTGATTAAGAGTTAAGTTATTAGCAGGAAAAATGGATTTGGTTAGGGACTATTTTCACTCACTGATTAATTCATATTTGGTTCTATCATAGGCATTTACAGCAGCAGAGCAGTATAAATGTATTTTACTCTTAATAATAGACAGTGCCCCAGTTTATTGTATCAAAGACACAGCACACTGGTGCAACTGTGGTTTGTTTATGAGCTGATAATAGTTTTTAGATAATGGAGCTCTATGGATCTATATTAGACTGTACATATACAGACAGCCCCTTGTTAGTAAAAGAAATACACTGCTCATCTTGGCCTTTTCATGAAATTTGTTAACAAGAAGAAAAGTATCGATAACAACAAACTTCCTTACTTCATGAGGAAAATTCAACAAGATAAGGACTTGTAAAACAACAGATGACTGAAATGGTTTGACAAGACCAATTAACAACAAGCGGCTGAGGTGATATTAAAATTGACAAGATCTTACCTTGTGTCGGCACTTCAAAACAACACCATAGGCACCTAAAAAGAAGCAGACTGCATGACTGACTGACATTTACAAGAGCTAATCTTTTCATGAATATTCAGATTATTCATGTTTTTACTACATCTGCTTTTCAAGAAGCACTTAAAAGCAGAGGTTCATAAAATAATCAAAAGTGACAGCTCAGATTCTGTTTAAATACATCAATGTATGATGAACACACCCGAATGGTCTATAATCATAAATAAACAAAGACTGGCTTGACTTAGGATGTTTCTCAGTCTCACAGGAAATGAGCGGACTGATAATGCCAACAAGTGCCAACAACTCCAGAACCCATTTTATTTCAGCATGTTGATATAATAAAAGTGAAGGGGGCTTTAAATGCTTCTCACATGATTTATGAAAAAACATACTGTTCTGTAAAAGGACAAGTGGCTCAGAATGTAGGACACAAGCGTTGGCAAGCTACACCAGTTCTGATGTTATTGACGCTGGTAGTCGCTCTCTCACACACACGCACGCACAAGCACATATATACACACACATGCATCTATTCTTGAGCTGAGCAGGGTGATGACAAAGTTCTCTGTGCTCCATCATGATTGCTAAAATAAAGCATCTACTCAACTGAAAACGCTGATTTTAAAACATTTACATTCTCTCTAACATAGTTTATCCTGATGCAGTTGTGACTGCTTTCAAAATGAGAATTTGTTGCTAATACACATTTCTGTAATCCAGCTTGTTGCATAAAAAAAATATTTGTTGTTCACCTACTGACTTTCAAATCCTTGTTGTTTCCCACTTTTTTCCAATTTGGAAAAATCTGATGGCTACAACAAAATTACTACAAAAACCATTGTAGTCCATGTGCCAGAAGATGTACAACTACAATCATGCTCTTTGATGTTTTTCTCCTGAGATGAGACAGAGCAGATAATTACATAAGATAAGTGTCTTTTTTTCGTGTTTGTCAGGGTGAGCCTACATGCAGCACTCAGTCCTGAATCATTAACAAAAGTGACTGACCTCACGATCATTTAAATCCGTGATGCTGGATCAAATGGAGCGCACAGTGCCATGAGTGCCACTGAAAAACTACCACAACTTTACAGACTAATTTGACACTAAAAGTGCTGACTTCTTTACAGACACACTTTGGACAGGCACTCAGCTTCAACCAAAAAAGCTTAGAGTTTCCCTGTGTCCTCTACTGACACATTATACTTGCATTATACCATTTCTAGGATGTGGGAGTAGGGGTGTGGAAACTGGGACAAGTGGGTGGCCTCACTTCAGGGCCTCTGCCACTTTATATCAACCAAAGCTCACAGAAAGAGAAAAGCAATGGGAGGCATTTTGGCTGAACTATGTAATCACTCTGCTGCACTGACATTTGCAACATTAAAACTGAATAATTCAAAAACTGACACTTTATTTTTACTATAACAATACAGGAGGGTGAATCCAGGTCACAGCCTCTACTTTCAGTTTTTTATGTAACATTACAATTCTGTAATGATAAATATTTTTTTGAAAAGTCTCCTTGACCTCAATGGTTTTGCTCGGTCATGAACATCAGCTGCTACCATCCTTTGTTCCTTAGGCAAATTGGATCAAAACAATCCAATGATTGCACAGTGAGAAGCCCTACAACACATTGGTGAGCATGCTGCCTCACATGGGAGGCTCTGGCTGAAGACCTGACTCACTGCTGCAGATGTGTGCATTCAAAATAGGCTGCTTCACAAAGTTATGTTTAAAGTAAATGAGCACTCTCACCTTCACCCACGATCCCAAGGACTTCAAATTTATTCATTACATCACCGATGTCAGGGATCTTCATGAAGTCAAAAGGTACACTGCGTGAGGAGCATGGAGCTCAGGTGGAGGAGGCCCGGCTACAGGGTGGCGTGAGCCGGCCAGTTGTTGGCTCCAAAGAGGTGTGCGCCGGCTGTGAGCCATAATATCCACCACATGCCTTCAGTCGGGGCTCGCTTCAACCTGCACATAAAATATTGCACCATATTAAAAACATATACAGTGTTATCCTCACTTTAAAAGTCATAAAATTCCTCCATGCCTTCAGTTTATAAAAAACAGATAAAGACTCAAGTATAAAAGGTTTATTTTTCTAGATGTGAGAAAGTCCATCAAGAGTAGCAGTGGACAGTACACAAGTGTTTTTGGTCCTATGCTTTGCCTCACACAACCTGATTTTAGTGAACCTTAAAAAAATTATTTCACTTTCCTTTTTCTCAGAGTGAAACAAACAAGCCCTTGATGTAATCTCCTCTGGTATCCACACACACTCTTTACTCTTATTGAATCAGATAAGACTCCAGACACCACTTTCTCCATTTCATCTTCTCCTGGAGCGCTCAAGGACGCGCACATAGCCTACTCACACTCCCCAGTCTCCTACGGTGCTGTGGGCACAGGAGCTGCCCATCAGTATGCAAAACCTCGACACCAAAATAAGCTCTGTCTCCCAGAACACTTAACATCACTGTGTGGTCTATTACTCCCCTATCTTCCTCAGCTGCACACCGTCATCACAGGTATACTGTGGGCAAACTTAAACACTGACAGCTTCACAGAGAGTGTTTGAAACCTGTTTTTAAACCTGAGCCCGTTAACCCACTTTGTGCTTCTCATCAGTTCACAGCCTACATGCAGTGCCATGCAGCCCATTGTTTTCCCTGAGCAGATTTATAGCAACAATATACTCTCCTGGCCTGGAACTAGAAGACTAATATGATCAGGAATGCACTGGGCATTGCTGTGGATCATATATTTGGTCTGTATCAACAGAATGACTCATGCGTGGTAATGGCCTGGGTTGGTGGAATTCATATTACAGAACCTGTAAACCTCCTCATACAATCCTGGCTCTGTTATGTACGTCCAGATTGGGTTTATACACACATCACATCAACACATAATGGTAAGAATTTTACAAGAGACACAGCTTTACATCATCAAAGCCATTGGAGGTAGAGAGAGGAACACAAGGACAGTACAGCTCAAAAAAACATCCGACATTTACCTTTATCATTTTAAACTTACATATTTGATTTTGAATTTTTTATCATAAAAAAAAAAAAAAGTCAAAATAATTGCTGTAGATGTACATTGCTGTCACACACCTGTCCTGTTGCTTCATGTTACAATTCTCTCACATAGAGAAAAAAACTGCAAAACACACGAAACTGAAATGGCTGTGAAATCATAATTATGTGCGTGCGTGCGTGTGCGTGCGTGCGTGTGTGCTGCCCACAGAATGAACGTATCCCCCACATTTCCAATGCAGAGCAGCAATGAATCCAACAAGTCCAATAACCCACGGCTCACTCAGTCCTCCCCAGTCAGCCTCTCTCCAACCGGGACTAGTTACGTTAACGCCAAGCTAGCCCCGTTGCGTTGCCTGATTTACAAAACACACAAAACACGCAAAATACGCAAATTGGCTCAAAACAAACCTGAAGCTCGGTGACGCTGCCTCTGGCGCGAGCTGGAGCTGAGGAGAATTCCCGCTCCAGCAGCAGCTCCGCGGTCTCGTCCGCGACGCGATGAAGAGGAGCGCTCAGCCAGTCAGTGCTCGGTGGGGACGGATGGACCCGGGCCCGTTCGTCCACCCACCAGCGGAGGTATCTTCATTGCAGCTCCAGTAACTGGATCGTGCGGTTGACAAGCTGCGAGCGGATCACCAGGCAACAGCTGTGAGCGGCGAGCGGGCGGACCAATGAGAGCGGCCGAAGCGCTTGTTTACGCCGACGCCCCCTCGCTTTTGACCAATCAGAGAGCGGAGTGGGACGCAAGCCGTGCCGCGGTCTGAGGGTGTTTTTGTGCGAGGCAGGATAATATTGTTCTAATTTCTCAATTACATAATTCACAAGATCACACCCCGCTCTCAGTATAATGACATCAAAGACACATCAGAGTGTATCGACAGCAACAGAAACCTTAAGTCAATTAACAGTGAGCTGAGAAACAGGTGCCTTGCTCAAAGGTGGCCTGTATTCTCACTCCACAATTGTCTGGAGGCAGCTGTATAAAGAGATGAAGGATTCATATTAAGACATTTACGCACTTTCACTTAGAGGAACAATGTGATTTTGCTACTTTTATGAGAGGAGAGATGTAGAGATTAAAGTCTCCCTTGACAACAGTCAAATTGATCCAGTAAGAAGATAATTTTGAATAAACCCAGAGGCCCACCAAGCATGAATACATTTTACTTAATGAGTTTGAATTCATTTTACTCACTTAATGAGTTTGAATTAATTTTACTCACAAATCTATTTTGTACTGTTGTGAGAAGTTTTCTTTATTTTATACGGATTATAGACATACAGATTACATCAAAGTAAATGTATACTTTTCTTTTCCACATTATTATGGACAGAAAAAACAAAGGTACAAACTTGCCTCTTGGACGAATTCTCAGGAGCACGAAGCAAAATAAACCTCATAATAAGATCAAGTGTGTGTTTGTTCCCCAAAAAACTCTATTCAATTCAGACCAAATCAGAGTTACTAACATTAAAAGCACTCCAGGGTCTTTATGTTTACCCCCGTGTGTATAACCATATAAAACAATACTGCCACCCTCAGGATGAACCCAAAACTGAAACGATATCTATGATAATTAAAGAGATGAACCATCTCAGAGTAGTTGTTGCAGCCCCAACATCTATGAGTCTGTCAGTGACTCAGAGAAGTGGTCCCAAAACTAACGGTCAAGACCCCTTGGGGGGTCACAAAATGAAAAATACAATTTAAAAACGATTCAATATGACATATTTTAGCCATAATTATTAATAAAGATTGAATACAGTATGTTATTAGCAATCTGATTTTCTTCCTCCACACATCACTCTGAAGATGATTATGTTAGATACGTAAAAGCATCAATTGCATTTTAATCAGTTCATTGCAACACAGGTACTACTGCAACATGTGCATAGAGTTGATAATCTACTATTCATATAAGATGTATGTAAATAGTACAGAATCTGTATGTTTTGCAGTGCTGCTCTTATGTTTCAGTTTAATTGCTCTCAGAGAAGTTAAGCACTGTGTGTGTCTGAGTCAATCTTCATCACTGAGAAACGCTGATATGATTATCAATCCATCAATCAATCAGACTTTATTTATTTAACAATAATCATACAAACAAATTGTTACATATTGTTACAAAACCTGCTTCACACTCCCATACAAGAGATGAAACGTCCCCAAGTAACACAAGCAAGTCCGGTCATGCACGCACACCTGCAAAACTCCTGAAGATACCAATGAGAAAACTCTAGAGGCAGAATATGAAAATACTTACATACGAAACCCTTTATTAGACTGTAAAACAACAAATGAACCACCTGGATTCAAAGAACCCAATTTACTCACTAGTAGTTGGATTATAAATGTACTGATCACATGAAAAACTGGGGGTTAAATGTTACTGGACTAACAAATAAATGAATCCTTGATTAATTAATATACCTGAATTAGCATGTCAACCCTGTTTGTTGAGGAACAGTTAATAGTATTTGCTATGTTTTGTACCTTACAAATACAAATTTAGTCTATTCACTCATTTTCAAACTGCACTTAACTAACACATTTGTCTAAAAAATTTAAAAAATCTTTGACATTTTAAATAAATATAATTCATAACGCGATTTAAGAAATGAAAGCAGAGCAAACAGCAGGCTGCAGTTTTTCTGTAACTTACTGGAGATGGAACAAAGGAAAAATCAGAGCAAGAACCACCCAGTCAGCGTCATTGAGCCGGTCGTTGCTGGATAACAGAGCCAGTTAAAATAAAAAAACCACAACCTCAGCAATTGTCAAGAGGATGGGAGATTATTTTGTAATACAAACAATGGGTCCGCTTTTACCCTGGTCTGTGTGGAGACATACATTTCAGTCAGTATATATAACTTGCAGTCATTTGCAAATAACACAAAGATATCAGCACCCTGTTTTCCTGAAGTTTGTTTTATTAGTGACAACAAAGGTTTGATAGCGTAGGGTTATAATATCATAAATTTGATAAAAAAATGTAGGAGGGGAAACCCCCACCGGTTTAGAACTAGAATAGAACAATGATTCTGAGTGACCTTTCTTCTGTTTGACTGCTGCTGACGCACAACTTCCAAATGAGTTTGTGAGCAGGTTGTGACCTTTTTACACATAACGAACATAGAACTTTTTCTGACATTGTTTCATTTGGTTATTGTTATTGTTTTAATGTTTTTTAATTATTAGTATTATTCTAATTTATTGTCTTACTTTGAATTGAAAAATATGGGGTTTCAGTTTTGATTAAATTGCATAGTATGTATAATATTATCAGGATCTTTTTTTTACATTTAATTTAATTGAATTATATTTTATTATTGCAATATGTTTAATTATTAATTCGTGTTGTCTATTTAAGAAAAACAATTATTCTGCTTATAATTTTGTTTACTTCCAGTATGATTGCTCCCCTCGCGTTATTATAAGTTGATTCCCGCAGAAAAGAGTCCGTGATCGTAGAGTTTCATCTGAAGGTCCATGTTGTATGGATCCGTTTCGAACCACAGGAGGGGATGCACGAGAAAGACCCTGTAAAGACAAGCGAAAGTGAAGATGGGTCACTCGTGTTGCTTTCTGGAATCTAAAAATTACAGAGCTAGTAGCCCCGGCGCTGATTGGGCAAAATGAACAAGCCTCTTCTTTATTGGCTGTCAGTTTGAGTAACACCGGAGTCCATTGGCCCACCGAACAAGACCTACAGACTCAGCCCAGCGTCGTGGCTCTCCCGTGCTCTCTGTACCACACTATCTTTGGCATAACTTACATGCGTGTAAGAATACACTACATTCGTGGAAAAATGGCAGCTGACGAATAGAGAAAAGTGGATCTTCAGTCGGAAAACACACGGCACTTGTAAGTTTGTTCCTCGGAATCAATAAGGTAGAGTTGAGGAAGAATGTCGCTAGAAGCCGAACGACCCTGGTTGTGTGTGATTCTCCTTGATAACATGGAGGAAACTGACTCTCGGAGGGTTCACGTTAACGCTGAGGTTAGCCGACCTAGTTATTAGCCAGCAGCGGTTGCTAGCAAATCAGGCAGTCCCAGTTGTCAACATTGGGCCCCGGCTATTACCCGGAACGTCAAAGTGTTCTGGTTGTACATCAGATACGGCGCTCGATAGCCAAGACGCACCATTTTGAAATAGTAATAACAACAGCTGCTTAATTATATCGTAATACATAAAGTAAATTACACCCGACGTTACGTCGGTGTGTTTGTAGCTAGCTGTTAACAAGCAAGTTGATATTGAAAGGGTGTTGTGAGATGACATAACCAGCCCGATAACAGTTAACGCCCAGGGGTGAAGAAAAACAGAAGAAAGTGTAAAAATATTCGTTTTCGGATATTAGACCTCGCTCTCACGTAACGTTAGATATTACAGGGAGCAGTCGGGTCATTGTGTACAACGTTCTCGTTAATGTGGCTCATCACACGGCAGCGTTAGCTTCAGTGGAATAACGTTAGTCATCTAACATGGCTCATTTTACCGTCACCGCGCCGAGTTAGCTACTGTTTTTACTGGGAAAGGTGATTTGACCTGACGACGCTTTACGTCATGTTCCATCCCAGCAAATGTAGCGCATCAGTTTTGTTTCCTTGTGACCCAGCTCACTTCTGAGCGAGTCTTCTCCCCACACGAGATCCGGGGGGTGGACTCATTAGCATCGTACTGAAATCTGGTAAAAGTTTAGTGTCACAGTGTCTGTCCCAGTCCACCAGCACAGGCCGGAACAAAACCCACCCTGTCTCAGCCCTCCTGTTTCCGTGGGGAGTGTCCATTACTGGAATACCTCTCTCACGAGCGGGGCTGTGGTGGGTTTCGCTCCAAGTCCCCTTCTCTGTCAGCATCACCGCGCCTCTTGCCTCCAGGTTTCATGTGCTGCAGGTTATTTCCAGAGCTACTTCTCTCTTTGTTTCCAAACGGAACCAACACTAACAGTTAGACCTGACTTTCCATTTCACAAAGTACATTGAGATAAACCATCAGTAGCTGCTTTACAGAAAGTCTGAACCACATGTAATTACAAGTAGCAATTTGAAAACATGCATACTTATTTTTAGTTGTCAGTAAGCTTACTTGTGCGTACCTAAAATACCTAGTTGATAAGTTGATGAGATACATTTGCAGTAAACCGTTTCTTAAATAACTGATAGATTAACTGTGGGAAAAAATCCTTAGTTGCAGCTTCTGTATTATTGACATTAACTTTCACATATCTGTTCCAAACTTAATTTATGGAAATGGTACAATCACATACACAAACTGTAGATGTATTCACAATGAATCAAAGTCATCTGCATTGATCTAACATTGAAAGCCCATGTATGTTGTATCAAGAGGCTAATGAACGACATTGTAGTTTTGAGCCTACATCATATGCTTGAATGAACCAATCTGTAGAACTGTTTTGTTGTGTATTTGTGTGTGTACAGCATTTCATATCAAATATTTTCATGTTTGATATTTTTAGGACGGAACTACACAGAGCATACTGGGTCGACGTCCCGCACCTTGATTGTCTTTGTAGAGGTGTCACCATCGGTCCTCATTGTTGAAGTGTCTCCACTGGTCACACGTCACCATGGGAAAAACCCAGCTAAAAGGCAAGGTGTTGTCATTTGATTTATGTTCTTGACTTCTGGTTTTGTAGGCAAAATTGCCCAAAACAGAGTCCTTCTCTATTTGAATTGGGTTTACCTGCTTTCAAAAAAGCCTGCATACACTCAAAATGTTGGTGTAAAAGAAGTATATGAGGAAATACCTTTGTGGCTACAATGGGTGTGTAGGGATTTAAATAATTGCACAAAATACAGCTTCATTTCTAAATCATTTTATGATTGTAAATTTGAACATTTTACTGAAGGCATTAATTCATTTGATATTGTTTGTGTCACCAGCTCCAGGTTTTAGTGTAGAACTTTTAACAAATGTTGTCTGACACAAAGTCCCTCAGAAATGTATATTTGTCAGTGTTTGTTACATGAATCAACATTTGGATTTGTTATTACAATGTAACTGTAACATTTCACAAAAATTTTGAGTTCAATGGAGGTTTTTTCCCTTTCTGACGATTTAATCTAAAAAAAGAGTTTGTTTTATGTAGTTTGAATAATTTTTGTATTTCCATACATTTGAAAACATTGTTGTTATCACTTGTGTCATTTGTAGATCAGAAAGATGGCAAAAAAGACAGACCAGGAAGAACAGTTCCACCAACCGGTACAACTCCTGCAACAAATAAAGGTGAACTATACTTTTTGATATTTTGAGATGATATTTCTATTGATTAGTGAGACCTAGTCCCTTGGATTACTTTGATTCAATATAATAAGAACTGTTTAGCTTCATGGCATCAAGAGAACCCTATAGTCATTTTTGATACTAAAACATTTGCACCATGATTTACTTAAATGGTTTCGACAACAGGTTTAAGCATAGATTTTTGGTCACATCATACCGATAAAATAAAGAATGCACATCTGACTGATACCAGTGGACCAGAGAAAGGCTGTAAAAGTGAGCAGGAATTAACCTTTTTATACTTTATAATGCCACAGTTCATAGTTGAGTAGCGGGTTATACTGTGGCATATTGCTTAATTGTGTTTACTGGATTTTATTTAATAAATTATAAACAAAGTTGCTTGGAATGGCTTTTTTATAAATTTTTTACTTCTTCAGATGCTTTCACCTGGGAAGAATATCTTAAAGAAACATCATCTACACCGGCTCCTCCAAGCTGTTATCGTCAGGTATGTCCTTCTCGATTCATTTCATATTTAGCACGGGCCAGTTGCATGAAGACAGAAGTATGCAGTGTGTCAAATTGGATGCCTCAGTCAGTCCACTGGCATACTTTTGAAGAGCTGTTTTTGTGTTGCAGTTTAAGTTGTGTTTTTTAAGTTTGTCCTATAGGTGTTTTTGTTACTGGAATAGCAGTGGCTCTGTGATTTTTTTCTTGTAGTGATTATATCTAATCATTCAAATGTTCTATATTTATGACTTTATATGCCAAACCACTCTAAAAAGTGCACAACTTCACAAATGCACATTGTTCTTTGTCCCGTCTCTGTTCAACTAAATGCTTCCACAGATTGTGTGATAAACATAATTTAAACCTGTCTGCAGCCATGTTTTGATGTTTTTTGAGGTGCTAACAGTGACATGTACGCTGACACTGTCGTTATCTCCAGGCTTGTGTCCCACCCTCCAATGACTTCAAAGTGGGAATGAAGCTGGAAGCCCACGACCCACGCAACTCCACTTCAGTTTGCATTGCCACAGTGATGGGTCTGACTGGGGTTCGTCTGCGTCTCCGTCTGGATGGAAGCGACAACAGCAATGATTTCTGGAGACTGGTGGATTCCTCTGACATTCAGCCCATCGGCACCTGTGAGAAGAATGGAGACATGTTGCAGCCGCCACTGGGTAAGAGAGTCAGGCATGGTGGGATGGAAGCACAATTTTGACGTGACTCATAAGTAGGCTACACTGCTTAGTTGTTATTCTCAACAATACAGGACGAAAGGAATTACTTAAGAGGTATCCACAGAACCACCGTGATTAGGGTTGTAGAAGGTCAGTAAGAACATTATATTAAAATAGTTATATCAAATTATATATTATAATATACTTTGGAAAAGGCTGCTTGGTGGAGGAACATTTATTATCATTGTCATTATTTGGATTCAAAAAGGTTTTCTTTGAATCCTTTAATAAATCTGGAATGTGTAAATATAAACAGATTTAAAGAACTTAACGGTACATTTTTGCAACCTCACAAATTAATAACGGCAGTGCTTCATAAATATCTCACATCTGACATTATCTCTGGACTAAAAAAACAACAACAACCCACTTGAGTCCACTTAGCATTCTGGAAAAAATTATACTAATGCTGAAATCTTTTTTTTCTCTTTAACAATGCTAGACATTATTCAACATATCACATGCTGTGTTAATGACAATAAATATGGTGTTCTTATATTTCATCTTATCTTTATTTGAATGAATTCTCTCCTCCAGGATTTAGGATGAATGCGTCCTCATGGCCCATGTTTCTTTTGAGAACCTTGAATGGAGCAGAAATGGCCCCGGCAACAGCCTTTAAAAAGGTACAAACTTAAAAAAGCTTTACACTAACATGTCGCAATCTTATTAGTAGTGTGTGTATAAGTGACTGCAATGGGCTTATTTCTCACATTGTCAGGAGCCTCCGGGGCCCCCCCAGAACAACTTCAAGCCAGGCATGAAGCTGGAGGCTGTGGACAAGAAGAACCCATACCTCATCTGCCCTGCCACTATTGGGGAAGTAAGGGGTGATGAGGTGTTCGTCATGTTCGACGGCTGGAGGGGTGCCTTCGATTACTGGTGCAAGTGTGACTCCCGGGACATCTTTCCTGTGGGCTGGTGCGCCCTCACCAAGCACAGCCTCCAGTCACCAGGCAACAGTGGTGAGTGTTAGCCTGTAGGTGGCAGCACAAGTCTACACATACAGAGAGGCTTAAGGCAGAAGCTGCTGTTTTTAATCGAAGCTGCACGTTTATTAACCACCACCACCACCCCAACATAGACAAACACACACACACACTTACAAAAAAAATCTGCAGCCACAGCTATGACATCATAAACACACTTTGCACGAATCATCTGGCCTTGTTGTCTTTCAGAGTCAAATATACACAAAGAAAGCCTGAATTCTGCCTCTTGATCCTAATGTGATGTGTTTGCACATTTCACTGTTCCTGTATTTGAAGGGCACTGAACAGAAGTTTTCAGTCTTATTGAATGTAGCAGTTGTGTTTTTAAATATTGTGCAGGGGTTTGGAATGACTGAAGCTGGATTGGTTGTTTTGGTGGTTTTGGCTTTAAAGTGCCAGCGCCTTCAAATAAAAGTAACAAGTATTAGTAAAATAATGACAATTTTAAGTAAACAACTGTGTTTAAACCAGGAAAAGTCAAACTTAGTGATAGGGCACAGTGCTGTGATGTGCTTAATTAAACAAACATTTTAGTATTTTCCTATTTAAGTAAAACTTCCTTTTATCTTTTTCAGATTTTGCATCTTTTCATACGCACATTAATTATGAAAATGTATGTTAAGAGATGTATATCTGCTCCTGTCACCGTGGCTACACTGTCAAAGAAAGCTGGGTTGCTCAGTAACAAGTTCAACATGTTGTTTTCAACACGGTCACGGTGATAAACTGCAGTGACATTCAGAGACTTTGGTGTCGTGAGCTGTCAGTGAACAGCTGTGGGAGACATACTGTGCATTGCATGTGAAACTCTGCAGACACAAGAGTCCTGTGGAAGTGTATTGAGGTGGGCGGGATGGAACAGGCAGTATTACAAGAGCGAGGGAGGAAGGAAAGAGGATTTATGTTCCTCACATCATAGACCCTGTGCATGGAAAAATCTGTATATATAAAAGCTGCTCAGCCATGATTCAACTATGTTTGTGTACAAGACTGGATGGACAATGGGAACATTATCAACCACTGCACACATGACACACTGCTGCTGCTACACTTTAAATATGTTTACCTGCTCATGTGTGCGCTCTTAGAGTTTGGGAAAACCACACACACCCTTACTACTCCTCCCCCAACTAACGCGGATCAGTCTGCATACTGAGGCTCCTCCGTCACTGTGGGCTGTGTTTTGAGCTCATGCTGTGTTTTGGAGGAAGATTTATTTTTTGGCACTCTGCTGCGTGTGTTGGAATTGTTTAGGAATCGTGAGAACACACAGAAACATAAAAGTATTTACCAGCCCCAGTAAATGGGCTTGAGTCCTGGATTCTGTTCATATAATACTGCGATTTTATGTCGGTGCAGATGTGTGCAATCTTTAACTCTGGAATCATATTAATTTATTTAGCTCAATGAATACGATTCACTTGATATGTATGATATAAAGGACATCACTTCCTCCACCATTTGCAGTAATGAGTTGCTCCTGTCCAAACCCAGATTGGCACCACTCCATCTCTTTGCTTTAGCTTTCCTCTCGACCAACAGCAGCAGTACAGCTCACTGTGATGGTCACCAGGTCAAGAGATAATGTCTCCCTTATTAGCCAGGAGAGACTCCACAGTAAGGAGACAGGTTTAAGCCATTCTTCATGATTATTATCCTCTCACATTGAACAGATTGAGAACATGTCCGCATTTTCAGTCCAAAGACAGTTTAATATTTGGAACCAAAAAAACACTGCTTGCTCCATGCCAACACTATTTTCCTGTTTTCATATTCATGGCTGGTTTTAATTTGACTAAATGTGCTATTAAAACTTATTTTTAGTTTTCCAAGAAGCCACATTCAGTATGATGTTGTGTAAATGACATTTTTATTTACTGTATTTATGTTGTGATTATAGTGACCCTCCCAAAGAACTTGCAGAGTCTCCCAGTGTCACCCTCCAAGCCCAGCAGGCGTTCCATGCACTCCCCCTACAGACTCCCCAACCCTCTGCCCCCGCTGCCCGTCAGAAAGGGGGTACGAGGCCGTCGGCCCAAGAGCGAAACTATCGCTCTTCTCAAAGCTGTGGCAGAAGCAGCGGCTGCCCAGAATGGAGCCGTATCTGAAAACACGCAGCTTGTACCTCAGCCTCACAAGAAGAGAGGACCCAAACCCGGAAGCAAGGTGCGACCCTGCTATTACATACTTAAACTGTAGTTCATTCTCACGTTCTGTTTGTTTGTGTATCTACAAATGAACTTGTGTCTCTTCAGAGAAAGTCCAAGATTCTGCAGGGTCCGACACAGCTGTCCAGCATCCTGGTTCCACAGGAAAGCCCCCTGAGTCTCAACTCAGTGGTTTCAACAGGTAAATTGATTAATTGTTGTTTTTTTCCCTTAATGAGCCATCACATGTTCTGCACTGCATTAAAGATATTATCTTAGAATCTAATCTGTTCAATGTTTGTGTCTTTTCAGTGTGTGTATATGTAAATAAGCATGGAAACTGTGGTCCGCACCTGGACAGGAAGCAGATGCAGCATCTGCCTGACCACTTTGGCCCGGGGCCGGTCAACGCTGTGCTCCAGCAGGTGGTCCAGTCATGTGTGGACTGTGCGTACCAGCCCAAAGTCCTGCTCATTGCCCTGCAGACTCACTCAGGAGGAGGAGAGGTTGTCAGAGGTACACACACACAGCTATCAGTTGTCAGATGGCTGTACAAGTAGCCCAGACATTTTAGTGACAGATGATTGATTGAGCACTGAAACGTGTTGTCCTTCTTCACAGTGAGGACGGATGGTGTAGTTCGTGTGGTTAAACTACCTTCAGCTTCCAGTGCTTCCTTCGTGCTGCGGTTCCTGGAGATGATGTGTCGTCATCTGCAATGTGACAACCTGTTCAGCAGCCAACCGTTCAGCCACTACTCTGCCTATGACAGGAACAAGTCAGGTAATAACTAGGCACCACGAATCAACATTTATTTGTCCTTAAACTAGAACTGAGACGTATCGTAGGTAGTTTAACTCAGCCAAGGAGGTTGTGTTTTCACCCATCAGTTTGTTTGTTGGTTTGTAAGCTAGATAACACAAAAAACAACCTAGCAGATTTTTCCACAACACTTCAGGGGTGATGTGGTTTGGGTCCTGAAAGAACCCATAGTTCCTGCATGTTGATGAAAAAAAACACCTTTTATATTTAGGAAACTGATCATGTGGTGTTTACGTGTGTTCCAATCAGATTTTTGGGGCGGATTGACGATCATTTATCGTTTAAAGGAGTATTGGCCCTGTTTACGCCTGATTGACATGTGTCGTGGGTGATTCAAGTGGCCACTTATGATCGGAACTTTCTTCCCTGCTCTATATGCAAATAGACACTACAGGGCTGACTCCTACTCAGTAAATTTCCATTATTACTGTCAAGTTGTTCCTTTTTATTCCAATTCAGCGCCACATTAAACTCCTGGATCTATATGAGCAGGACACACATTTTATTGTTTTCACATCACAGATAGATGAGGATGAAAGGCCTTAATACCAGAGAAAGAGAAATGTGCGTCCTGTTGGCCCCACGCAGCCTCTGTCCTGCCGGGCTGTGACAGGCTCTCACCCAGTCGTCACGTACAGAGGACCGCAGTAGAGGAGATTGTACAACCCGATCAGACAGACCACTCTTGATAGAATCCCCCGCTCTATATGCAAATAAACACGTACATCGTCCTGTTTGCAGAGAGGAAATGTGTTAAAAAAAAAGAAGCGTGGCAAGATTTGTTCACTAATTGTCATAGGCTACATTTAAAAATGTTTTTCCCTTGTTTCTGTGCTCTAGTGAAAGAAGAGGCATTGGACGCTCCCTCTCTTGCTCGGGGTAGTAAACGCAGTCTCTCTGGAATCTCTCCACTGTATGCAGCCCCTCTGTCTCCTAAACATTTCCGCACAGAAGCCCACCCCTCAGAAGGTACAGCTCAAGTGACTGATTCCATCAGGTGTTGGGTCCACTCTGATGTGATGTTGTTTCAGAGGTGAGCAGCTCTTAGAGTAAGATTTTTGAATGTATCTTGTGTTTTGGTCTCTTCAGCAGAGACTCTGCCCCATGAGGAGAATGGCCTGATAAAGGAGCAGCGCTACATGGACTCCGCCTCCAACTCCATGACTCCTCGTCCTCAAACAGTGCGGAGTTCTTCAGAGTACCACTCTCAGGCCAGCAGCCTCTACCATCCAGGCAACAGCACTCCCATGCGCCGCCACTCATCTAACCCTGCAGAGCTCGGCTCCACACAGCCTCTCAGACGAGTTGAAGGTACAGTAATGATCAGTGGAAGTAGATGTAGTTTATGTGCATACCTGCTTCTACCTCTGATCATCAATGCGAATGCTGTTCTTTGGCAGCAGCCAGCTCCACCACCGGCCCTGAGGCTGCAGCGTCTGATCGGGAGAGTCAGCAGCTGCCCAGTAAAAACCCTTCCTCCTGGACCATTGAGGAGGTCATGCAGTTCATCAGGGATGCTGACCCCACAGCATTAGCGCCACATGCTGAACTGTTCAGGAAACATGTGAGTTCACTCAACAGCACAACTTGGTTTTCTTTACACCTCTGCACAGGCAACAGCCAGTTGCAGGGGGCATTGGTGCAAACACTGACTTAGATTCAAAGATGAACTGATTTTGTGGTCAAAGCTCAAACATCAACATCAAAGAGAATATATGAGTGTAGGTGAAGATCTGTGCCAAATAATAACGGATGAAGGTCATGGCTTCTTGAATCTGATATATCAAAAGTGATTTTTTCAGATTTTGACCAGTGGTTCTGGGACTCAAAGAACTTTGAGAAAAAAAGGTTTATGGTAACAAATGTATATGAAAAGACCCAATTAAAGCAATTAAACAAGTACTAGAATTTTGTCCACAGGCGGAGGCAGCACAAAATTGGATGGAAGCAGCTACCTCGCATTTCTCTATACAGGAAAAACCCTGTTCAAGGGTTAGGGTTAGGGTTAGGGCTACAAGAGGAAAGCACAAGTCAACACTACTACAATTGATGTACTTGGAAACATTTTCCTGCAAGAATATCTTCCACAATGACAATGTCAAATAATTGACCAGTGTTTTGAAGTAGACACTTTTTTTTATTTCTACGGCAGTACCTGCGCGCCTGATAAAGGGCTCACATTGACGGTGTAGATGAAGCCAAGATGGTAGCAATACAAATCCAAAGAATGAATGATGATCGCCTCATTCACGAGGTGGAAGCAACCTTGACTCAGAAAAAACTATTGTTCATTGACTATCTTGAGCTCAAGGACTTCTCTCGTTACGCCTTTGAAATGCGAGACAGAAGCCTTTTAGACCTGATGTGTGAGAGGGAAGAAATACCACAGAGTCTCAGTGAAATTCACTTCACAGCTACTGGTCACTTGTGAAGCCCTCAAGAGTATTGGCATCATGCAGGCAGACTTGAACTTTCAGACTCTATGTTCCCTTGTAATCGACCATATGAATGGATGAAAACTATTTTACATCCGCTGGGTAAGCCAGAGGATCACCTACTGTTGGGTTATGCACTGGGTGGAAATAAGAAGATGCCATACAGAGATTCCTAGACAAACAGGATAAGCTGGAATATGAAGATAGGATGACATTGTTAAACCTCCTGAATGATGAAGAATTAGTCCCAGTGAAACCCTAGAACATCCTTTTATAACACTGGAAACAATCTCAGATGAGTCTTCAATTGACACAGTAGCAACTGTCGAGGAAGAGTCAGCCTCCGTGTCTTTAAGCCGCGGAGCTGCAGCTGCCATCACACCCGTCAAGGACAGTGCTGATGAAGAGTCGATATCCATTTCTTCAAGGATTGGAGCTACAGCTGCAATCAGACACATCCATGCTGCTGATGTAGGTCGGTGTGAGCTGGAGATAGAGCTCCAGTTTTTGAGGGAGAAAAACAAGATTATCCAAGAAGAAATCGATAGAGACAGATCTTCAGACAAAGAGGTTACGGCCTCACTCCACTGACAGGGTGTGGGGCTGCATCACATTAGCAGCCTCTATCATACAAGCTAGTATTGATTCTGAGATTTTGCAATGACAGCTATTTTTATACTATTCCTCTAATATAAACTTCATATTAGGGATGAACCAGTTACCATTTTCTCGATTAACCACAGTAGAATTCTCAAAGGTTAGTGTTACCATGTGAAATTGAAATTATCATTAAAACCACGGTTAATACCACGATGTAAAGCTCATGGCAAAAAACTGTCCAGCATCAACCACGCTGAGCAACAGTGTCCCAGACCCGGGCGCGCTGGTGCAGCATGTAACATGGCTTTGTAATGTGCATGAGTGAAGTTTACCTTGTGTTCGTTTGATCCGCTCAAGAGTTTATGTGACATGTTTTTAAACACACTGAAAAAACTAAAGGAACGATCCAGATTCATGATCCTATCGATTAATAACTAAATACATGGTGATTGTCAGTCTGTGTGAAGAGCGACAGAGATGAGCCGACACACATGTACACACACACACGCACACACACACGCACGCCTGCAGACAGGGGAGAGGTTCAGGGTTTTCTCTGACAAGGAGGTTATGCTCATTTGTTCGTTTGTGTGTTTGATTGTGTGCAATAATAAACAAAACAACTGAATGAATTTCCATGAAATTTGGGGGAAGGATTCGTGGCTGGTCAGTGTAAAAACCCATTCAATATTTTGTAGACCAGCAGCAGGGGCAGATCTAATCCATTGTTAGATAAGACTTTTTCAGAACATTTTGCAGTTTTCCCGGAGAGTTAATCATAGATATTGATGATAAAAATCAGGCCCATTTAGGAGACCAAAGTCTGACTGATATGAATGTGTGATTGAATTGAAGGGGACTGTTGAGCCTTGGTGGAGGTATGAGCTCTACTGAGGCATCATCCACAAACTACATGTTCATTTAAAAATGCATCAACTCTGCTAGAGATGCTTCAAAACGCTCATGTGGAAAGAGGTTAAGTTTGAAAATGCTGTTTTTAAATGAAAAGATTGTAGTATGGATGTAGGCTATTTGTATTCATTTATCTCCCCTCTCTGTTTCAACAGGAGATTGATGGAAAAGCCCTGATGCTGCTACGGAGCGACATGATCATGAAGTACATGGGTCTGAAGCTGGGGCCTGCACTGAAGTTATGTCACCACATAGAGCGGCTGAAACAAGGCAAAGTGTAGCAGGAAGCAGGACAGCCCTGTTCCTGCCCGACCCATGGGCAACAAGCCTCGAAGGAGCCGGCAGTCAGACACTGACTCATGTGGCACGCAGGGACGACGTGTTACTCCAGACTCCGCCTCCCAAGACTGAACACATGTTGCACCTTGGTCCAGACTTCCAGAGTGGAGAAGGTGTGCCGTGCTGACACGTTACCTCATCCCCTCATCAGTGAGCGAGAAGCTGTTCAAGTCCAATAGACGCCACTGACGTAATGAAATCCCAAAGGAAAATAATCCCTGTAGTGTTTACATTGAATAGCACATGTGGAAATGTATTTCCTTTTCCTTATTTTTACATGGATGAAATCTTTTGATCCTGGTTTTGGATCCCCCAAAGATGGAGAATGTTTCTTCTTATATAATGTTTCTATTATTGTTGAATTTCCAATCAACGGATTTCCAGGACGGGTTGGTAAACTGAATAAGAATCCATCACACGTTCTTCCCTACTCTTTTCTAGAGAATCTGGATGCTCTCGGTCTCTGTGCTGTTGCATAGCTGTTGTGCCACCTGTATGCCTACACTGTGGGTGTATCTCCCTTCATGAAAAATGCTCACGACAGTGCATTCCACCTCTTTCACTCAGTGCTAGACAGACGTATTCAGATGCTTGGTCATTGTCATGGCGTCATGTATTATTGTGTCTTCTACGTCGCCTCCCACTGGTCTCTGTTCCGTTCTCGCGCTCTCCGGAGAGTCCATTTCAACAGACAGATTGCAGAGGGCAAACCCGACATTTTGAAGGGCTTTCTATGTTAAGTTCTTGTGTTTTATTTTTTTTGGATCAGTCACGATCATGTAAGCTCATTGGTCTGCCGGCGGCCTCCGCATCGTCACTTTCGACCGTTACAATCACTGTTAGCAACGAAAACAGATGTGTACAGTTTTATGGGTTTAACCATGAATATCAGCGACAGAATGTACATTTTGTAGAAACGTAATATTTTAAAGAAATCATATACATAAGTTAGAAATGTGAAGATAAAGGGGTGGGGGGGTGGGTCGGGGGGGATATATTTCCAAGTTGATTTCCTTCTGCTTTCTAAAAATTAACGTAGTGCTTTTAGTTCCGATACTCAACCCAGTACTAGAGTCTGCCTTGCTTTACCTACGACATCTCTCAGGTTTACGTGGTCTTTGTTAGTACAAGCTTTTTGTAGCACAATGTTTATAATAAGATACTGAACAGAATTCTCCTGTTATTCCCTTGTGCCATATGATATTCAAACACAGGACGGAAGTGCTTTGATCTTCTCCTCTCGCATCGTCTTTAAAAGTACTTGAAAAATGTGTTGAAAAAAGTCACATGTCCAATATGTCACACCAGATAAACAATACGTGTTTATGATGTTGTGTATTTTCCTTTTTTTTAATATAAATCAAAGAAAAAAGCATGTACGCCATTCTTTGCAGGATTATGCAAAAACTACTTGATGGACTTCCATGTAACTGCCTAATCAATTGGATCGCCCCCTTGTGGCTGGCCCCCTTGTGGCTGGCTACAGTTAGATCATTATCACAGTCTCCTCTTTGCTGATGGATTGGACATAAACTTCACTTAAAAGTAAAAATACAAAAAAAAATTCTCAACAATGGAATCTGTTGTTTTAGTTTGTTGTTATCGCACTGGAATTTGCTCGAGTGCTCTTTTCTCCCCTGTTGGTTTCAATTTCAAAGCATGATTACACACTAAAGTTTAATGGAGGGGTGGAGCGTGACCGAGGGGAAAACTCATTCAGTTCTTGTGCAGATCCAGAAAGGGGAATGATTCTAGGAAACAGAAATTCACCTTCTTTTTCCACATTTTCATCAATTTCTCAGAGAATAACTCAAGGACCTTGATGAAAAATAATCAGGCATGTTTAGGGGACTGATGAGTGAGTTAGTGCAGTTAGGTGCAGATCCAAGATCTGGATTGAGTGATTTAAATAATGGGGCTTTTGCGTTAAGGATGCTTTTTAAAAAGAGGGGAACAAAGTTGATGAATTGCTTTTATTTCTTTACCAGTGTTACCAACAGAAGTTCACTCAGGAAACCAGCTGTCCATCTCATAAAAAGCACACACGCTTTGCACAGTGAGTAAAGAGCTACATCGAATCAGAAGAACTCAGCATTTCCATCCCTGAACTCCTCACGTCAGCCGGTGGGACGTTTGTTCTAAAACTTTACCTCTCAGACGCGAGAAAGAAAGCAGACCTGCTCGTGTTTACGACAAGAAAAATTACGACTGCAATAAGACTGTCATAACAATGAATCTGTTCGATCACACAGATATGAAGAGGGGTTTGTGTTTCTCGCTCTGAACAGCAACGTGAACGTGATGGAGCGGGTTCTGGTGGAAAAGACACATTATTACCAGCAGCATGAAGACGAGTCATTTGCACTTCGGCGCTCTTCATCCTCCAAGCTCTTGTGTTATGTCACTGGCACTTCATGCAGTGTGTGTGTGTGTGTGTGTGTGTGGTGAATTCAGTGTCAACATGCCTTGGTTTTAACACAGCATCGCATCCGGCATTTTATCCTCAGCACTTGACCATACACACTTTTTGAAGCACTCGGCTGGAGGCGGCTGAGACCTTCACCCACCGTGAGAAGCCTCCTCCTATTCGGCTCTCTCAGAGGAAGGTGAAACCAGGTGAATACAAACATTTTGTCTTTTTTTACAGCTGATTCTTATCTGAACGAATCCTAGTGACCTCTGACCTAACAAACTTCAGGTAGAAAACGTCATGAAGAAAAGGCAGACATGGAAATGTAGACCTTGGACATTTTAGTTCACTTCAATATAAAAAAAGCACAAACTGTACAGTGAGCAAACATTGAACTGCCAATAGTTCAACAGCTTCTTCTCCAACGTCCCAACTGAAACCACAGCTGCTGCAGGAGACGGACACTGACATCCTTTCACACTTTGTCTCCTAACTGACCATCAGGTATTTACACATGCTGTATAAATAAAGGTTGTACAAACAATAAATTAAGGTCCTGTACAACATTGTCAAACTACTTCACGGTGAGAAAAAGAGCTTTGACATCAGTCAAAGAAAGATACACTGTTCCTCCTAAGTAACATCAACATAAATAAGAAGTGATATAAAGTGGAGCTTCATGTGTTTTTCCACCTCCTCTCCCTTCATGCAGACAGTCTGCATATGGCTGTTATTAGTTCCTGGCCTGTAAATCACAGATTTTCATAAATGCTGTTAATCACAAAGGGGCAACAGTCTGAGCAGAAAAGGTTGGACACCCTGTAACTTTTCAAACTAAACTATGACAAAGTGCACTCAGTAGGAAAACTCAAGGGACACACGACAACACGCTCCACATTTACTACTCTGATCATTATCATGGGAAAGTTTAAAAAAAACACTGTGCTGCACAAATCAATCAAAATGACAATGAACTACTTGGAACAAAAGTTTTCACCAACATGTTTGATAAAGGGGGGGTGGAGTCTCTCCCGTACTGTTTCTAACACACACTTTCACAAATATATGAACAGTATTTTCTCTCAACATTATTTCCTCTGGCCCCTTCTACTTCATCTCCCCTTCACATTTTCAATTGGTTTTAATCAGTCCACAAGCTTCGCTTAGATGCACTTAATAAGTGAGTGGAGAGAGCAGGGGATTACATTGCTTTATACACTTGCTGTGAGGCAAATTCATCCAGCAACTGGAACAAAACAAAACTTTCCAGAAACATTTTCCTCATATTTAGGCAGTTGTTTAAATCTGAAAACAATTTAGACATCCCTTTTTTTCCTGCTGTTCAACAAAGTAAGAATGTGTTTCATTGCGACAGTTGCCAGCGCTCATTTTAACGTTGCCTCTCCAAGTCCTTATTAACCTGTCACGCTAAAAACCCTCAGCCAATCAGAGAGGACCGAATCGCTCCGACCGAGCTACCGATGATTACTTTGAGAATTTCCGACGATTGCGCACAGTTTAACAGTCTGGGTCGCGGCCTGCCAGTGGATTCCACTCTGCTCCGAGCGGCAAGAACGTCAGTGCACTTAAAGAAAACTGACACATGGAGACAAACCATGAGGCGAAATGGAAAAATGGAACCCATGTGTCTTTGTTGTAATTATAAAGTCAGTACTGTTCTTTCACATCTCAGATTTATAAAGAGAAACTCCAAAGCTACGCAGAGAGCCCAATAAGCTGCCACACAGGGAAAAAAAGGGTTCTGGTTGAGGGTAACACTGGAGTAGTGCACTACAGAGCGACACAGCAGTTTTCTCTGGAACCTCTGCGTCGCGCTGTCAGACATTCATGAGCCGCACCTTCGGAAACAGCCAAACTCCGAGCTTTGATTGGACATTTAAGTGTGTGAGATTGATCACCGATGTCCCCACATGTGTTTTATGTTACGAGCTCCGGAGGGATCACCAGAGAGAGGCAAGGCAATTAATCCCCCTCTGCCGAGCGCTCTCACTTCCTGGGGAGCAGCGCCGCCAGCCGCTGCTTCTTGATGGGGAGGAAGTGGATCTCCTGCGAGCTGACCTTCTTCAATTTGATAGCTCTGTTTTTAGGGACCTTCTTCAGAGGGTCGTTGGGGTCGTGCTGCTCTCCCTGGGACGCCGACGGCACTCCATAGAGCTGCTGCAGGGACGGCCCCTTGCTGCCGTCCCGTTTGATGGAGAAGTTCTTGGTGGAGACGCCTGAGAGACCTTTTATCTTCCCGCACAGGATGGCAGGGATGGCGTCCTTCACAGAGACGATGACCTTGGCCGTCTGTGAGGTGCTGACGATCTCGAGGTTTCCGGCCCCCCCGAGCGACGCCTCCTGACCCAGGGAGCCCGGCCCACCGGAGCTGCTGTCAACCACCCACTTGTGCTGCCGGCTGAACTCCAGTGAGGCCAGACTGCCCAGGAGCTTGGAATCTAAATTCTGAGTGCATTCAACAGACAGTGAAGTGCCACTTGTATCCTGACTGGACTGGAAAGCTAATTCTCTGTCTCGTCCACTGGAGTTGCACGACTGAACACACTTTTTTCTCACACCAGGCACTGACAGGTCAAGCACGCTGTCCTGCTGCAAGATGGGGAACTCCTGTTTTGGCTCAACTGGACACGCCCTGATGGACAGATCTAACACCTGTCCTTCTTCTACAGGAAGTGAGGACAGGGACACATGTTGTGGCTGCAACAGGGGCACGTATCTGCTTGACAACACCGAAGGAGAGGTAGTGTCTTTTGGAGAAGTCTGAGTACTTTTACTCACTGTGCAAACTGGTTTTGGCATGTTCCCCTTTGAATCCTCAGTCTGAGGGACAGGGATGGGGATGGGGAGTGGGATGGGCAGAGGCACTGGCAGAGGGATGATGACAGGGTAGGGGACGAGAAGTGTGGCAGGAGGGACCAATGGGGCCAGAGGGGAGGTGTAGGGAGGTGTGAGCGAAGGGAGGGGGAAGAAGGTAGAGCCTGGTGACTGACAGGTGGATGAACCGGCCTGTGAGGAGAAGAGGTCCTGTAAGATGGCAGCAAAAGCTGGATTCTGGAGGAGAGAGAGCAGGTTAGCATCCTGCGTCTGACCTGCTGACTTCTGGTCAACAGCTGGAGGTAAACCAAATGTCAAAGGATTCTGACATAGGATGCTGTTGTGGAGCGGCAGCTGCGGACAGTTAGCGGTCTGAGGAATGACAGAGGGATTCATGTGCTGGAGGACCTGCTGATCCAGGACCAGGGGAAGTGAAACAGGGCTTTGGCTTGTTATCAAGTACGGTGCTGCCCCCATTTGGCTGAGCTGGGACCCGGCTGCTCCAGCCATCTGGAGGTGAATGGGCAGCATCAGTGGGCTCTCTCCCAGACACATTGGGTGCAGCACAGTTGTGGAAACTTTCAGCGACACGCCTCCTGGAGACTCGGCGGTGGGAGTCACCACCGACGGGGCAGGAGGCTCCAGCAGGTTAGAGAGGCCTCCTTTGGTCAGTCCTGTGCTGTCACCGGAGTCACCGGGAGCGGGTGGCGTCGCTCCATCGTCCACTTTACAACGGACCTCTCTTCCTCCGACCTCTGCGCTGAGCTTGTCAGTCTGCGGCTGGGTTGTGGCTCCAGACACATCACGGCTGCCCTCCATCATTCAGCTTCAACAGGCGCTCAAAATATTCATCAAGTGCTACTGGTGAGTCTCATCCATATTCTCCAAAGCAGTCCTGAAACAGAGGAAACACAGGTCGTGTCAGCTATTCACTATGACATGGACACACACACACACACCCACACACACACAGACATACCTAAGTGTACACAGTATAAGAGTTGAGTGGAATTTGTCCTCCGAGTATTTGAAGGACATGTTCTCTATGTTGTGTCTAACACAGCTCAAGAAGAACCACGGTTAGGAGAACTGAAATAAGAAATCTAAAAATGGTTTTAGATTCAGCATTATGATTACTTTTATGCCTTTCAATGGTTCTATAATGAAAAATTCTGACAAATTGAAAGGCAGAAAAATGATTGGTAAAAACCTTGGTTCCTACATTTCCCACATTGCAGCTTAGTAAATCAATTAAACATATTTAAAGCACCACAGCTCTAGTGTGGATTTTATTTTGTGGCCTTCTGTTATAAATGCTGCGATCGCCCAGTCCTGATGACATCACTACAACTCTTACATCATCTTCTCCTCTAGAGCGGGGGAGGAGCTGATACAGAGGAGACAGCAGGTTTCCAGGTTGGCAGGAACTCCCCGGTACAATTGGTTAAGAGTGGACCTTTAAATAAATAAAGTTAGATAGAAGAGGAGGGTCCACTTCCACTACAATGTAGTATAATACAGACGGCAAAGTCTTTGTGAAGTACAACACAGGAAATTGAGACTGAGTATATGAATGAGATTTTGTGTCTTACGGCCTGAAGCCCAGTTATATCCTGCCGTTACACACACACATAATAGAGCTAACATTAACCAAGGATTTGGTTGTTACTTGTTATTGCGCATTAGTAAGTAGTTAAGTTATTTTTAAAATATCACCACTAGGAGATTGTGATGTTCATCTTTCAATATCCTTTGGCATTTTGTAACTCAAATGATTCATCAATCAATCAAGAAAGTTACAAAGGAAAACGCGTCCAAATTGATTCTTGCAGTGTCAGATCTGGGAGGAGGGGCCATAAAAGATCCATTATTTACACATATGTTCAACATCCAATGACAATTCCGGATTCAGTAAAGTGCACATCTAAGTCATTCCTTGTTTACTGTTAGCTCTGTGGCTTTGAGCAAAGCGACACATCAATGAGTATATATTTAAGTGTTCCTTTTTCAAGTTCATTGTGCTCTTCAAAAAAATAAAAATAAGTGACCCTTTTTTTACAGACTTAGTTTACTGACAGGGCCAATCAGATTCCAGCTTGGGTCAGTTCCCCCTGGCCCCGCCCCTGGTTTCTTGTCTGATTGCTGGTTTATAAAACACAACATCTAACAGACTCCTTAAAGCCCCCTGAGCTGCAACATATACATAGAGAAGGATACACAGGAAAGGGCATCATTATCATTGAGCACCCATCCATCTATTCATTCATCTACCATCCTAGGACGGCATGCCGGTCATCCATGTGCTTTTATTGTCCCACTGTGTGTTTGCAGACACCTCCACACAACACGTGTCCCGCTGTCAACCCTCATCCATCCACAGTGAAGAAAGTCCCTTGGGTGCCTAAAGGTACAATGTGTCCAGTGTCAGCGAGGTCAATTATTCATACTGATGGGAGCACCGAGGATAATGTTCAGGTCTTGCGAAGGGGCTCCAGCTTTAAATAAATAACCGAAAACATAAAGGTGGGCCCGCACTGCCTGGCCTTTTTTAATTAAACAACTCAATTAAATGCAAACACACACACACAATTCCAATTTTGTAGAAAAAAGCATGACACTTTTGCTTTCTCCTCCCAGCAGCCTTCATGTGGTGTTGGGTTGCCTCAGTGAGCAGCGAGGAGCAGCCCTCTATCCCCCCAGGCTGATTTTATATTGTTGAGCAGCATAGACTGGACATTGTAATAAGGCTCTGATGGATTACACTGAGGATTCTACAGCCAGATGGGCGACCGATAACCTAGTCGCCGTTTGACACATGGGGAAGGACACCCCTTGGGAATTAAAAAAGCCCACAACAATCCAATTGAAAATTATTATGTATCAAAAGTATCTCTTCATCTTTCCCTGACACCGCGTAGAGCGGACTGTTTTTTATGGTTCAAAGAGGACGCTGCTTGGTCCCATAGATTGTCATAAAGTACAGTTCCAAAAAAATTAAGCCAAATCATTTTAATCCCCCCGTGGTGTCTAGCTCAAAATAAGTGATAAACCCCCTCCTCAGTAGATGTCAGATACATTTTTCTCTAAGATGGTCTCTGTCGTTTTAATTAGTTTGGTTTAATTCAAGCTTCAGTGTGTAATATTATTTAGGTGGCAGAAATGTTATATAAAATAATTCTAGTGATGTTTTTACTAGTGTGTTTAATCTAAATGGTCCTAATTGTTGTTTTCTTTACCCTAGAATGGACCCTTTAAATTTATATTCTACAGAGGCCGCCATGTTTTTTACAGTAGCCCAGAGTGGACAATCTAAACACCTTTTGAGTTTTTATGACAACAAAACAACAGTGTCTCTTTCGTGTTTGTAAGGGGAGGTAGAGGTGAGGTGTACTCAGCTGTAACATTCAACCTCACCACTAGATGTCACTACATTCTACAAACTGAACCTTTAATTGTTGGATGCTATAAATACAGGGGGATACAGCATGATTCACAGCCATCGGTGACTCATGAGCAGATGTATTGGCAGGAGCTTGATACCGCAGGTCTGTCCCCTGATCACTGCTGCGCAAACTCTGCCTTCAAGTTACATCGAAGGCAGAAGATGGCAGCACCTGTATCCAGGATACTTTGACTTCTTTTTCTACAACAGGAGAAAATAGTGACGAGTGAAGAAGACTTGAGGACTTTGACAAATTGTTGACACAAAAACAGAAACAAAGGCTTGAACAAACACCAGTCTCACACACGTATACTGCACCAATGCATGGGCAACACTATTACAAAAGATATTTACTTCTCTTAGTGTTAACATGTCATTATTCTATCTTATTCCTTTCTCTAGAAAAAGGATATTTTGATCTAATCTCCTAAAATTAAGACTTTCAATGGGACATAGGGTTGATTCTATTTTTCTACTGTGAACATTCCAGGAAGTTTGAGGCAAGACATTTCCTGCTCGATAACACGGTCATGAGGTCTGTGGCACGATAAAGCCTCACTGACCAAAATGAAAGAAGTGTTTCTTGGTTACGAATCCCCCACTGTCACAAACTGTAATGGTTTGGCCCGAGTGTGCAAGAAGCGAGGGAAAATAACCCAGATAGTGTGCTCCCTTTAATTGTGCCCTGTCGGGGTGAAACATGTTTTTTTGCTTGAATTAATGTTTTTTTTTTAAGACAGAAGAAATAGAAATGATGTAAGTGGGCGTTTCTCTGAGCCTTCACATCAGATGACCTGACGCCGGGCACAAAACAAAGCAGCTCCACCTCCTCTTCACTTGGATCATGTGAGCACAAACTCACAAAGTTGAAGAAAAGAAGGAAGTTTAAACAGGCGAGTGTGGACTGAGCCAAAGTACATAGAGACCCTGATCATCTTTTTTCCTGTTACATTATTTCACAGTGGTGTTGCTTTGTCTCTATGTTATCACAGAGTAGGAAGGTCACGGAACCGTGTCACATGATGAGCATCAAAAATGAACTCTTTGATTCCTGCTGATGTGCCACGAGTCATTTCAACCGATGTCTTTGTTTATTTTTTACTTTATTTGGTTATTTTCACTTTGTTAATCTGTTAATCCCTAACTTCATTATGCAGCTCAATGGCAACACAGGAGGAATTAAGGACTCATTGAGCTGAATACACACATAGCACTTTACATTTGAATGTTATTCCGGGTAATGTATTGTTTCTTCATATGTGCTATATTGTATTATTTTGTTTACCAATGAAAGGTAAGCATTCAGACTATAGATATGATCAGAAAATCAAAGCTTTATATTGAACATATTAATCTTCCTAACTCCAATTTGCTACCACTGTTATAGAACCTCATTTCCACATGATGATAGAGTTAGTAGAGGATAGAAATAGCATCAGCCTAATGTAGTTTTCATTATATGAGCTAATGTAAGAAGCACGCAACACAAACAGACGTACGCACAGTCCTTTTTCAAACGGGGATAAAAGCAGCCACACATCTGAGGCCGTTCCTCCCTCTCACACATCATCTGTTAGAGGTTTGTGTTCACTCACCAGTAACAGCTAATTGAGTAAATAGGCAAGAGGAGACCTAACACGGAGCCAAATAAAATCCCTCCCCTGTCCCTGTTGCTGTAATGATTTCCACATTTCCTTTTTTTTGTTTCCTTGCCTCATTGGTGGAATGTTCGTCGTATTAAGACAACAGCACGCAGGAAAAAACAACAACAAAGGCTTTTACTTAAATCACATTAGAACCAACGCAGAACAGGGACTGGTCTCTTTCTTTCTTCGCTCCTTCCTTGTCGTAGGTTTAATCTGAGCGTTTTAAGCAGTGGGGGATGGAGCGCGGCTGATGATCTAAAGGTCATCGTTCTCGACGCCCCTCCGCTCCAGTAGCCAATTACATCTCATTAGGGAGACACAGGGAGACTCGTCATGAGCTTCACGTCCTTGGACTGATGCACACTCTGCTCTCACAGCAGTGCAAATTATCACTCATTATTCACCCGCCGCTCCCTCCAGCTGATCTGACGGATAATCTCACAATTCCGACCAGCTGTAATAATCCTGGAGTGTGTAATAGCCAGTCTGTTTAGTCCAGTGTGCCTTTGAGGAATCTAGCCAACGATGTGTTAGAACTAGAGATGAAACCATTTGAAAATTCTGTTACATGATCACAGTAACTGAAATATATATATGTACTATTGTATTGTCAATAAAAGTAGAAATATAGCACCATGTCATAAATACACAACACTAACACTGCTGATATGGGATCAACCAAATCACCATGGTAACTACGGCCATTACTGGTTGAAACAGAACAAATAACCATGAGGAGTTTCTCCATGTTCATCCCCAGTCCCACCATGGGTCTGCATCACATGGCCCAGTGCTGTTGTGTGAACTATACAGCTGCATGTCACACACTGAACACAAAGGACCAGCAATATCAGAACTGATATTAGAACCACGTTCAGTTAGAATAAGAGTCTGAACAGGAAGTGGGTGTGTCCGCTGAAGATCAGTTGTTCTTTTTTATATCACAGCTAATATTGTTTCTTACATTTGTGGTTTAGCAACTGTGGACGTGTGTCAGGACACAAACACAACATGCCAGAGGCTGTGACAACAACAGGAGCCTGAACGCAACGCGCACAGTTCACGGTTCATCTGAGGATATCTGTCCTCACTCCATTACTGACAGAGACAGCACAGACACAAGGGGAGGCAGATCGATAGACAGACAGACATACAGCACAGACAGACAGAAACACAGATAGATAGATAGACAAAAGACAGATAGACAGACAGATAGATAAATAGATAGATAGATAGACAGACAAACAGATAGACAGAAACACAGATAGATAGACAGAAACACAGATAGATAGACAGACAGACAGACAGACAGATAGACAGAAACACAGATAGATAGATAGACAAAAGACAGATAGACAGACAGATAGATAAATAGATAGATAGATAGATAGACAGACAGACAGACAGACAGATAGACAGAAACACAGATAGATAGACATAAACACAGATAGATAGACAGACAGACAGATAGACAGAAACACAGATAGATAGACAGACAGACAGATAGATAGACAGAAACACAGATAGATAGAGAGACAGACAGATAGACAGAATGACAGATAGACAGACAGACAGTCGTATAGGGAGACAGACAGGGAGACACTACAGTCAGGCACAAATACATTCTCTCTCTCTATGAAAGGGGGGATGAGAAGAGAGAGGGGGTAATAACAGTGATGCTGTGCGCGCGCCCCGTGCACGCGCTCGTCTCCTCACATCAGACGGTGATAAGGTGAGGGGCTGAGGGCGCGTGAGGCTCCGCTGCCATAAGCAACAGGAATAAAACGTCTCGCGCTGAATCACATCCTGTTATTTGAAAAGTTCCCGTCACATATTCCCGTTGATGGTAAAAGACGCGTCGGCACCATGAGCTTTATTCTGGGCAGCAGCGCTCATCGACTGTGACACTGCAAAAAGGTGATGAAGTGGCTTTTAAACCGAGGCCGTGCCGCTAGCTTAATACTCCCCGTTACCCTGCGTGCTAACGGTAACGGGAGGGAATACCCAGCGACGTAGAGCCCCGGAGCAACCGCGTCCCCGCTGCTTCACCTCCTTCCCTTTAAATCTCATTCTTCTGCTGCCATTCAATCCCACAGCGAGCAGCGACGTGTGCTCACCTGTGAAGCCGAGCAGCGGCTCAGCAGCCTCCCGGTGCCCGGCGCCGTCCCTCCGCTACCGATGAATGAGAACCGGGAAAAAAAAGAAATGAGATAAGGCTGCTATTTATCTGCTGAGCGCGGCCCCGACTCCAGACCCCGTCCTGCTGACTCCGGAGCGAGCTGCGCGCGCACCTCCGTCACCCCCCTCCCCCTCCTCCCCCCACCCCTCCCCCTTCACACAGACAGATGGAAAATAATTATTTCCATTTAACAATTAGGTAAAATACTGCTGTATCTCTAAACATAAGAACAACTTTAACAATTTAACAACAACGTATTAACCATTTAGATAAATAAATATAAAAGAGGAACACATACAATTTTATTAAATATGGTTTTTTGATCATTTTATTTAAATTTTGTGATTTTATATCATGTCCAGAATTTACAATGGTTCTGAAGTGCAAATTACGACGACAAATCAAAAAGACATAACAAAAAATAAATAACCCTAGCTGTGAATTGTTATTTGTTGTTGTGTATTATGATATGTTGTTTTTTTGTTTTGTCACTTGCTGTTGTTTTTATGTTGGTCATTGTGATTTGTATTTCACAGTCAACGCAAAAATTGCCCAAATCCAAACTGGGTGGAGATTGGTTGACCCCAGTATTATAGTGGTACCCACTACCTTCCTGTAACATTTGAATATAACAAGGCAGGAGAACTGTACAGAGATAAAACACATCATAGAGGTAAAGACAGTGTTTCATTCTTTCATTTGAAACACTATCTCTACACAGACTGGTCCTGATGACGGAGGCAGAGAGAAAAGGAGTTCGGCAGCTGGAGATGAGAGTGTGGCAGCGACAGACCCTGGTGAGCAGGATCCCCTGGGTCTCCATATCAGTCCCCTACAGCCTCAGGCACAGCCTCAGGGGCCCCGGGGCCCTCTCATTGTTCCGAGGGGACACTGTTTAATGCACTGTAATGAGCCCCACAATATGCCCTGGTGGCATGGTGGTGACTCTGGTACCTCCTTCTCTGTCCCTTCCCCCACCCCGTGCACCGTCAGTGTTACTCATATAAAGAGGCTCATGTTCTGTTCTCATAATGTACCAAAGTCCGACCCATAGATATTCATGTCACTGGCATCATGATTTGTCAGAACCAATTTATTCTGTATGGATCAGATGCAGTTCGGTGATTTTGTGTGAAACAAAGAAAAACATGTCACTTAAATGATTGAATGAATCTATATGTTAAGCTGCTGGTCCATTTATATGGACTGGACACATTCACCCCAAATTATAACCCCACTCCACGCTGTGCATTCAGGGACTCTGCGATAATGATTGCGATGGGGAGAAGACCCTGCCTAGGGTTGGAAACATTTTTTTAATAAAGTCTTGTTATCATATGTTCAGACAAAACATTTGGTGAAAAATAATTATAAAATTTAAAATCGACCGAGGTTTGATGTGCTTGAACACTGAGAGACAGGAGATCTGCTCAAGCAACATCTACGAATGTCTGTGTCTGGTCATATCGGTTGAATCCATTTGTATAATTGTTGAAAATATTGCATGACTAAATCCCACCAAATTTGACTCAGCACTATAGACCCTTAACAATACACAAGCCAAGTGTGAAGCTGTGAGATGAATGATTTTCGGCAGAATTAGTAGGTAGATAGATGATCAAAAGAAAATATCATATAAAAAATGATTTAAGTTAAAAAGGAAATCATTATTTGTAAATTAAGTAACTGTCTTCTGCCTATATACATCAAAGTTGGACTCACTTGTCTGATCACTATAAAAAAAAGTGTGCAGCTGCAGTGCTCAGAAGCCGTGTGTTCTTTTGAAGGTATTTACTTACCTTTGTCCGCGTTCTTCATAACCAGTCGATGATAAAAAGCCATGTTGGCCCGTCATTTGCTTTTAAGGCCTATACAATAGCGGCTGCGCTGTCTGGGAGCCAGGGGGCAGATAACGACACAAAGGCTGCTGTACAACCCAAAGACAAACACTGTGAGAAAGACATGTCTGTAGTTAACCACCATCAAAGCTGGCCACACAATTCCTCATGGTTAGGTGCCAGAGAGTGGACCATAAATCATTATTTCCATTTATTCTACCGCTGGGACACATTACCACATTGCACTTGTCACACATGTCGTACGTTTGGCTTCAGAGCAACAATAGTAGATTCCTGCACCACCTACCGCTCCGAACAAGCCATCCAGTCTCCAGTGTTAATTGAGGTCAGGGTTCACGGTCAGTGTGCCGTTTGATGGGTGTCCAACAGGCCTGAGCTTTGTTTACCTCCTTGTCCTCTTCATACACAGTCTGCGCTCAGTGGACATGTAACGACTGAGAACAAGGCATTTCTGTCTGTCGCAGGCCCCAATGACATTAGCCAGAGCTGTAAGGGAATTCACATTGACTTTGGTGTTTGAGCGTGACCATGAACCCGAGATAACACCGGCAGGAAGTGACATGTTCATGAGAGATGCTAGAGAAAAAAATCCTAGCTGTGTAAAGCACAGGAAAGAACACAAAGAGGTCTATTATAAATGTTCACTCAATTTGCATAAAATCTTCCAGCAGACATCCTCATGTGTATTTAGCTAAAGAACACCCTCTAGTGTTAGTTCTGTGGTGAGAGCCCCCAGCTTTCTGCACAGGACCCTGCAGCCTGAGGGGGGAGTTATAGAGCATTTCTCAAAACCCTGCAGGTGTTTCATCGTTTCATCTTATTCTGTTAGAAACTTCAACATGTGTCTGTGTCAAAGTCCTTAACTGGATTTATCTCCTCTATTTTATAATTCTACCATCCTGAGGCAAAACCTTCTATCATCTCGGTTTGATATAACATATGGCGCCATCTAAAGGTTTGGCGACTTAACTGAGACCTCAATAAAGAACATCACTGCATAATAAATCCATGTGGTGACATTTTGATTTGTAAAAAGATGAAAAGCCATACATTTCATCTGTATGGAAGGTATGAGACACACACAGTGGCAGATGCATTCAAAAGAAAGTAACAAATACACAATTACGAATAAGAATAGTTACAGTACATAAATGTTTTATGTGTAATATTCTGTGTAATGTGAAAATATGGCGACTTAAAGTTTAAGCAGGATTTTCTATGATGGCTTGTCAGGTTAAAACCAATTTGATTTTATTTATTTAGTGTGTGTCTAAAACATTAAATCACATTTTATATGGTCATCACGTTTTTTGTAAATAAACTCGTAAAACTGTGAAGTGAGGAGTGACTGCAGTAAAGGAAGGAGAGTTAAAAGTCAAAACAGAGAAGGAAATTTGTAAAGTAAAAGTGAATTGTACTTAAATACAAAAATAAATAAAAAATTAAAGTAAAATAGGAATTAAAAGGAGAATAATTCACATCACCACAGAGCAACGTGTTCATTTTCAAAGCAGTCACATTTATTTGTCTGTTTTATACACATTTGCTAAGCAGCCTGTTGTGCTCACAGTTGGCTTTGATAGGATCTACTATGGGATTTCCACAATGCTTACTAAAAAATAAATACAAGACAAAGTGTTCCAAAGCTCAAAAATATACAAAGGTCTGAAATTAATGTAAACGTTCAAAACATATTTTTTTTACACAAGAAACAATTAAACAACCTTTGTGACACTTACAAAAGTTATTGTATTTACAACATGTTTGTACAAAAACAACAACATTATACTATAGAGGTTGATTGGACATGAAATGCATCGAGTACCTTAAGTTACACTAATGCTCCTTTAGTGTTGGTTTGTGTTTTCAAGAACGCTTGAGCCACGTAAACAAGATGAGAAGAAAACGGTTTGATGCCAATAACACGTACATGTTGCAGCCTTTGGCAGAAGCATCTACACCACTCCTACAGCGAACTCAGAGTGAGGATAAAATTCAAAGAAGAGTCAAACAGCTCCGTGTAAAAGTCTATAAATATGTCCAGGTACAGCGAGAGACCAATGAAACATCACTTTATCAGTGCAAAGAAAAGAAAATCAAATGTTGGAATGAAGGTTAACAGACATAACCCACTGTGTACCCTGTTATACATGTATGGAACTGCCTCAGAGCGGAGTGTCATTATTAAGGCCAAAATGAAGACACTTACAGTGCAGCAGTAGTGAAGAACAGTCTTCTAACATGGTCATATGGCTACAGAGACTCCACCAGCTTTGCATAATTCCTGATCACTGCAGTAAACACTATTTATTTATCAAAAACAGCTTCAGAGTACCAGGGTTACAGCTATAACCTCTCTTCTAGCTTATGGCTGTGTGTGTGTCATCTTTAATGACATTTAATGTGTTGCCTACTTATTTGTCTCTGCAAGCCAGTGTCTCAAATAAATTGTTTCCTTTGCCTCTTACAAACAAAATAAGCAATTGAATAAAATATGTTTAAAATTCCAGCAATTCATTGCATGATTTCATAAAATTTTTCTTTTTTGGGGGGGTGGGGGGTTGTTTTAAACCATATCAGGGAGTGTATGGAGATTTTCTGTGTGGGGTATAAAAATAAATATATTGATATTAGTTCACACAGAAAATTTGACTGTTCTGCTTCTGACTGGGAGTAAAATTGACCAACATCTGCTACAAAAAAGCAGCAAATGCCACAACTCCAGATCTATAATTTACATCGTAGACGATAACCTGGCTCCTAATGTGACCCTACGTCCTCCATCCTAACTGAAACACTCGACTTGCTGAGGCCCAAAGCTGCTTGGTGACGAAAGCTGCTTTCAGACATGCACAGAACTCTGGATTATCCGAGGACATTCTCCGGAGGGGCTGTATGTGAGAGCGCAAACTCATCAGTTTGTCCTGCCTTCCCCCTAGTTAAATCTCTGGATAGTGTCCTAATTAGTCAATGTGAGAACACAGAAGGAGTTCCTTCACAGGATTTACTTTGAGTTAGCGTGTGTGTTGATATCATTTCTTACACGCAACAGACACAAAAATGAAAAACTAAAAGAATACAAACATCTCACACATGTCAAAGATACAGACGAAGATGTCAAGAGAGCTTCTGGTGATAGGGGCCAAGTGATTGGATTCTGTGTTGCTGTGAACGCAGTCTGGACCCAATCTCCAGAGTTCATGTCTGAAAACAGCTTCATTGTCTGTATTTGTATTTTTGATCCTCCTGAACACTTTCCACTCGCTTCCTTCAACAATTCAGTCAGTAAACCATAAATTACTTTTTATTACATTTTTCAATCTTTTTTCATTTTGTCTTTCTCCTAAAGCTCTCCTGTTTCACCTCCTGCAACTTTTTGATAACTTTTTCTTCTCCTATGTTTTCACCTGCTCGCTCCTTTTCTCCAGAGATTGTCAACTTAGTGCTTGGCTCTGACGTTTCCTGTCTCACCTCTAATTCCTAGCGTTATTGCATTAGAACTTTAAAATGTTGTAATAAATCACATTTCATTGATTTCATTAATACATGCTCTTAAAAGGGACTGAGGGAAGTATTTAAACACATTACTTCAAATGTCTCCCAGGACTTTGAGTTGATGGGTTGTGCTGTTTGTGTTTGTCCTGATGTTCAGTTGTGGGTATCAAAATAATTTTGGTATAACTGGTGTTACAAAATGTACAAATTGTGTGTCTAATTGCATAAGTATTCATAGAATACATACAGTTCTTTAAATATATTTGTCTATTTTAATGTCTATAAAATATGGAAATTTCAGAGTTTTTTGTCGGCAGAAGAGTGAAAACAGATCAAACATGAATATACTTGTTTTGTTGGGAGTCTGCTGGGAGTCATATATGGCTTTGGGCAATGTGCCATACACTAACCAGCTTGTGTTTTCAGTGGAACTCAACTGGAGAAATGTTTTACCTGTAATTAATTTTAAAAAATCATATTTTTCTACAAAATGAAGCTGCTGAATAACTCAGTTCTTCTACTAACATTTTATTTAAATTTTAGAATAACTAAATGTATAAAATATTTTTGAACACAGCGAAACACAGGTTTAAAATATCAACAAAAAAACACAAATAGGAAACAGCTATAAATCTCATCCATATTTAGTTCAATTATGATTTTTTTAACAGCATAGGTTTTCCCCTAGCCTTCTGTGTAACCAAATTATCCTCATCACAACTAGTATATATTATTACCCACTCTGGTCCATCTGTTTGATGTTTAAACTAAAAAAATAATTTCATACCTTTGACATTTATACTCTGTTTTCTACGTGGAGCCCTGTGATGAGCGGTCATCGTGAGGACTTCCGTCTGAGTTCTCCGCCTCACCCTCGGAAATGGCCTGCATGGGAGCTGAGAACAGTCTGCTGCGCATGCCGTAGCGGCTGCTGTTGGCGGGCGGGGGGATTCTGGGGCGGCCCTGCCTGGAGGCAGCCGATGTGGGGAAGGATTTGGGAGAGAAGCCCTCAGAGTAGGCTCTGGGGTAGGGGCTGGAGACCTGATCTGGCCCTGAATTAAGCTGCTGTTGTTGCAAGGGGGACGAGAAGTCCTCGGGCGGCCCGGGCGAATCGGTCAGAGAATCTCCTGGAGATTTAGGAGCGATGGGGCTCTTGAGGATCTCTGTCGCTGACATGCGGTAACTGGAATCTGAGCGGCTGCCCTTTTTGAGCAGCAGCAGTTTAAATTCCTCGTTGGAGGTGCTAGACTTCTTTACGTTCCTGTAGATGGGCACAGGGACTCTCTGCGGCCCCGGTGGGGTCACGGCGGAGGTGGGCGACACCAGTGAGACTGGGGAGCTGATGGTGCTGCTGGGTGGTGTGTTTGCTGATGCAGTATTAAGACGGTTCTTCGCACCCGACTCAGTGGAGTCTTTCCGACCCAACACTTTCCTTTTGGACCTGAAGATTTAAGAATCTCAATTAAGAATCTCTGTGAATTCACAAAACCCAACAAAAAGGAGGTGCTGCTGAAAATCCTCACCTGTGTATCATTGCAAACAAGTCCTCAGTGGTGCGAGTTCTGTTGGGTGACAGAAACACATTGTCGTCCTCTGGCCGTGACTCATCACTCAGCGGCGACACTACAGTGTCACTGGGTGTGGAGTCTGTAACACAAATCAGTCAACATTTCAATACACTGCATATTCAGTATATTTAGCAACACCAATTTTAGCATTTCACCCATTAGAAAGAGGAAACTTAGGAGTATATATACAATATATATATATTTCTTTATATGGATTATTTTTTGTTCCTGGTTGTTGAGTCTATAAAAAAACACTTCATATAAAATAAGATCTAAAAAAACTTATTTTAACCAATATCAAATTTATTTTGAGAAACAATTTTCCATCATGTCAACATTGTATTTTATTTTAATTTTCAATTTCTTGTTTTCCTATCCTAACTATCCAGGAAATACGGAAATAGAAGGATAATAATAGGATATACGCTCTGCTATACATGAAGGTAAATGTCACGACTCATACTGTGCATTATCCCAACCAAATACCTTTATTGAAGTAATCCTCTGTCTCTGGTGTGGACTCGTCCTTCCCGTCCTGGGAGGCACTTTCTGCTGAAACACCTGACGAGTCACATTCCTCCTCTTTGTAATCTTCATTGCTGATTGGACTCTCTTGAATCGACTCAGATTGACCGTCAGTAGCAGACACTTCATCAAGACTGTGGGATCCACTGGGTGAACTGTGCAGAACAGAGGGAGTTGAACACAGCTGTTCTTCAGAGGGCTCACTTCTCGGTTGTGCTACGGGCTCTGACTGTGGGCTGCAGTCCACAGAGCAGACAGGTATTTCTACCGACTCTCTGCACATCTCTTCTTCCTGGCTTGTGGTTGTGTCACGGACGTCTGCTGACGGCTCTGATTGGAGCCTGCACGCTGTCTCACTCTCTAGAGAAGAGTCTTTGTCCGGCTCGGTCCTCAGCTCACTCTGACATGCAGCTTCTCCACATGCAAGCTCCTCATTAGAGCTAAACATTGATTTAGAGAACTCCTGCGAAGATGTGTAGTGAGGACGTGAGCTGTATAACAGTGGACTCTTCAGCTCTAATGATTTACTACTGGAAAGTGTGCTTTTCAAGTTCACTGTCGGACACTTCAGTTTGAAAGTTGTTCTGTCCTCATGACTTTCCTCTGTGTCTTTATTGAAGGAGCGGAGCTGCACTGAGTGCAGCACGGTGGGTGTGATGGACAGGGGCCGGGTGTTGAACACCTCTGAGTAAGTGGGTGCTGCAGCAGCTTTGTGTTTGTTTTGCTGAAGGATTTGAATCTGTGTCCTGTAAGCCAAGGCCTTGTTGACACCCTGAAGGGCACTTAGGTCAAGGTGGGAGGGAGGGATTATGGGCAGCTCCAGGTCTTTCTTCGAGTTGGCTCCATCCCTGCAGGAGAGCGACTGCAGGGACAAGGAAGGAAGGGAAGACTTCCTTTCAGGGACTTTAGGCTTCCTCTTACCACTGGGTGGTGACAGTGGCCCGGGAAAGAAGGTGGAGGGGAATGAAGAGGTGGGGGTCTCTGACTGACTAGAGTAGCCGCTGGATGGGCTGGCCAGGCCTGCTAACCTCTCTGGAGAGGACAGCTTAAACTCACCCTCGACTGACGGCAGTGAGGGAGTGGTGGCTCTGGATCCAGACTGGGATGTCTGTGACTCTGAGCTCTCCTGCGACTTCATGCACTCGATAACAGTCGTACCTGTAGCTGTGCTTGAGTTTGACAAAGATCGGTAAGGATCGCTGGATTTTAAATCATTCAGCATCCACAGATCTGCATAATCTGACTGAACGACCCCGTCATCCTTGAACGAATGTGCATCTGTGGAGCTAAAAGCACCTAGGTCGGGTAGATCGACTGGGTCCTCCACCCCCCAGACCACAAGGGGCTCTCTGGACCGTGAGGAGTTTTCTATAAGACCCGGAGAGCCGCACAAAGCTAGCTGCAGTCTCCTCTCCTTGGAAGACAGTGGACGTTGCTGCCCACATGTAATCTTTGGTTCCTTCGTGTCATGGATATTGCCATCACTGCATATTTTCCTTAAGGATGAACTCCTCTTCGGTGGAGATGGCTTCGCCTTAGGCTTTCTTAAAGAGAGGCAGCGTCTCGACAGCGACATGTGACCACTTATGTCAGACAGGCCACAGTCGGAGCCAGAGGCGCCATAGTTATAAGTAAAGCTTTTGCTACCTTTCATTCCACAGTCAAAGTGCAAGGAGGTGTAGTACCCTTCACTGTCCACAGAATAGTGGGACACATTGTCTGCCTTCTCTGATGGCGGTTTGTCAGAGTAGCTGCTCTCGCAGGTGACCATGCTGGTGTAGCTTGGGCAGCCTAGGCTGCTCTCTGCTTCTCTGTTTGGCTCGGGGCTGAAATCCTGGGGGCGCTCAATCTCGGGGTGGGGGTAACTCCACTCCTGCTCGATGGGAGTGCTGACCCCTGCTTCCTCTAATATGTCCATCGCTGTGGAGGAGAAGGAGCCCGTCCGCTGGGTCCTGATGCCCTGGTAGTGGTCCAGCATGAAGCCGGTTGGGTCGTCATTGTTGTGAGTGGCGGCGTTTAGGGAGAGTTCGGAGTCGCAGTGTGAGGAGCTGGTCAGTGGTGGAGAGGCTGCAGGTTGGATAGTCTCTGAGGTTTGTGAGGGGCAGGTGGAGCTGCTCCCGCTCCAGTTTCCGCTAGAAGACTGGTGGTCCTCCTTGTGGTCCATCTGGCCTGCCAGCACCCCTGCAGCAGAGCCGGAATGGACAGGGCTGCTGAAGGTGTCTGAACTAGAGGAGATCTCACAGCTGCCCATGTCCGTCTTCCTGGGCAGATGGGATCTGGTCCTCTCCATCCAGCTGCGCTCTGGACTCTCAGAGAGCTGCTTGTACTTGAGGCCCAACTGGTGTTCAGAAATGGCCTGGTCATCTGTGCTCTCCTCTTCATCCTTCAGAAGCAACTTCCTGGGTACAGGCAGGAAGTTCTCTGGGTCGAAGGGGCAAAGCTCCTCCTCATCATAACTGTCATTTTGCCCGTTATCCATGATCCTGCTCGTGTCTCGAGGCAGACTCCTTGAGCGCAGGCGTGCGTCCACAGAGGCAGTGAACATGGCGTCAGCTCTGTCGGGCAAGGAGGTGATGTTGCCTGCAGAGTAAGAGAGGGAGAGGGAGACTCCCTGGACTCTTTGGGCCCTGATCCTCCTGCGAGACGGGGCTCCAGAGATCAGAAAGTCTTCAGTTTGGCAACCTGAGTCTCTCGTGCTGAAATGGCTGTCCAGCTCCTCATTAGAGGGAGTGATGTTTGGACTGACATGAACGATCACTGTCCGCTCTCTAGAACTTGGAGAGTCATCAGAGTCTGGGAGTCAAAGTGGATGAAAAACATTAGAAAAGGCAACGGAACTCTGGAAAGAACTCCAGTTTAAGACTTAGATTTGATCATTTTATTGATTTTTATTCATGAAAATCTTTATTTTTCAAAATGTTTAATGAATGATCATGAATCGCAAGATTATTTTACATGACATTCTCTCTCTGTCCTCACTTCTTGTCATCTCACGACTATCAAGTGTCTAATAAAAGCATGAAATGCCCCAAAATACCTTTAAACAGACTAAAAATATTCCTGCAGTCACTGGTTGATGTCTTTCATATTTATGTTGACATAATATAGCTGCTCTGTCAGATTGTCTTAAACAATATACTGATAGGGCTTAGATAATAACACACAATAGCACTGAAACACTTTATATTACTTATAGCACCAATTGCCTTTAAAATGAACCAATGCCACCACATGAGATTTAGACCCTCAACACTGAACCATACATTATGTCTGACATTACAGTAAATTACACAAACATTACCTTTATCACAAAAGCTTCACATATCAGGTGTGTTTCTGAAGCAGAGTTGGATGAAGTAACTTACCCAAATCTTGCTGCACCTGTCTGGGAATGCCAGCGACAGTCCTCCGTCTCCGCAGCTTCCTTCTTCTCTGAAGCAACGACTGGGAGTGAACGAGCGAGCAGCGCACACTAGCATCTCTGTCAAAGACAACCCCTGCAACGGAGACACGACATCTGAGGAATCTTTGTTTAGCGGCAACTGCAGCGATTCCTTCTTTAACTCTCACGCTGTCTCCGTAAAAAAAAGATCTGATACAACGGTCACAGTGAGGAGTGGAGTTCAGCAACCTGATGGAGCTCTAAGACAGAAAGTTGGTGCCTGGAGTAAGAAAGAGGAGTTTTACCTACTTGGTGTAACACCTCAAATGTCAGATTATATGTAAACTAAAGAAATAAAAAGAAATGTATTTGACCCTTACCGAAAACATGTCAACATGTGGATGTGTTTACTAAAGAGAAAATCCTGTGTCTGTGTTGTGTTTCCTCCTCGTCTTCCAGCCTCTCCCTCCCCATACGTAATGACTGTCATGTGATGGCAGGTCAGGCTTTTCAGCACCATAGCAATTGCTCGACTTTGCTTACGATGTGCATTTTTAATCCTAAACTGTCTCTGGCTCAGTGCGTGTCCGTGTATAACTCTTCTCTGAGTCAATGCGGATGCGATTAAGTAACACAAGGCAGATCTTTTCAACTTATTGGACAGAGCTCATTAGCATTCATGTCGCAGCTACTTGCTCTTTGCACAGGCACAAAGGGTCAGAGCATTAGAAAGACAGTGAACAGGGCTCGAAGCATGACTTGCACATTCACAGTGATTCTCTGCAGCAAAATCAAGGCCGATGATGGTGACATTTATTAATTAAGAGCAGAATTTACAGATTCCTTGAGAATCTTTTTATTTGTATTTAATATGCGTTTTGTAATGCAGGGAAAATAAACATTGCCTAGTAATTATTGAGCTAAATGAGGAGTGATAGCACGGTGCCAAAATATCTGAGAATCTGTATCATGTATATTTAATAACAGTAAATAGGAATTACAGAATTATTTGAATTAAAGGTGGATGATGAACATGACCAGCTTATAGCATGAAGACTGTTAATAGAGGCTCTGCTGTGTTGAATGTTCATACATACACCTACCGGCACCTCAAATGCTAAATAATCAACATGCTATATATTGTTTGTTGACTCTGTGGAATAAATAAGGTTTAATGTGTTATTGTGTTTAGCAGGTTCATCATTTTAAGTTGAGATATTTTTCAATGACAGATTAATGCTTTTCTTGTGAATTTGTGCCTTAAGACTAGAGACGGGTGATTACTAGCTCATCTTAGCATAGCATTTAGAAGGAAGCAGGTGGAAACAGTTAACATGTCCAAGGTCACAAAATCTAATGTAAAAATGACCAGTTGTGGTTTAATGTCAGATACTATGTGAATTATTTGTTATACTTTTTAATGGATTAATCAAGTATTAAAAAAAAATATATATATATATATATATTTTTTAAACTTTTTAAAACTTCGGACAAAAGACCATGGCGAGCTGTTTCCACTTTTTCTGCTAAGCTTTCAGCTGGCTGTAGCTTTGACTTTTACCAGACACACATGGGACAGCTATGAATTTTCTCATCTAAGCTATTTGTTCCCCAGCATGTAAAACTATTCCTTTAAGAGAAGCGACAGAAGAGTTTAAAAGGTAGCATATCTGCAGGGGAGCTGTAGATGACTCTACGTCAGACACAAAACATAAAGTGCTTTCAATTTACCAGTCACATTAATGGGGATGACACATGAGGTGATGACGTGGGAATTGCTTTTCATTCGCTCCTCTGGGGTAGGCAGCGGCAAGGCTTCAGACCAGTTAGTCTGCTTGTCCAGGGTGGAGGGGATGTTAAGGATGGGAAACTTAGACCGGTGACCTAGAGCCACCCCATCAGTGTCAGGGTCAGAGGGCGCAGCCTGCAACAGATGGATATTTGCATTGTTAGGGTGTGAAGGTTAGCTGGCATTGCATGAGAAATGGAACAGCAGAGTTAAAAACAAAATAAAGATCAAACTCAACTTCAGAGAGGGAAATGTGTAGAGTGCAGTGATTAAAGTCAGGGATTTGACTGGTGCTGTGAAAAGTGTTTGTCTGGGAAAGGGCTGGAGGCTCGATGTAAGGATTAGTTTGACATTAATCTGCAGCAAAGACTGCTAACTGTCTGAGCAGAGGGAAATCAATGAACATGCCCTTCCATCAGCTGAGTTTCATGTTGAAGGGCAGAAGTAGTGAGAATAAAAAAAGCATGCTTTAGAGGGAGAGAACAAAAAGAACAAGAGTCAGGTTTCATGCAAATTGAAAAACAGACATTGAGAAATTGAAACACGTTCAAATCAGAAGATGCTGTTACACCTGACTGTATTCAAGCTTACAAACACATCAGACTAATAAAAGGTTTGGTAAAAACTCTACAACACATGTTTAACATTAATTCTGCTTTGTGTGAGAGCGATGTCTCATTTACTCAACAACAAAGGACAGAAATGTGACAAACAGTCATTTCCAGTCACGACATGCTGCTTTGGAAACTCTTAGCTCATGCTCCGTCAATCTCTGGCACCTATGTGTGTTTCACCAAAATATTTGAGTGGAAATACTTCACAGCAGCATTCCTCTGAGCGTCAGTATCAATCACAGCACAGTCCTCCCCTCTGACGACTCCACAGCCTTTTTTCCATGGGCCTCCTCAGGCTCCCCAGCATAAATACAGGAGATCCCCTGCAACTTCTACCTTCATGCTAAATGAATTAAGTCTATTAAAGTCTTACCTTGAGATTCCTACAAAGAGGCACATGTGAAACTGGGAAAGATTCTCAGGCTCAACTGGTTCCCACCTCCACAAACCGACAACCTCCCACCCCCATTTAAAGCCAGTTCTTGAGCCTTTGTGCTCTCTGTTCCCAGCAGACCAATGAGACCCCGACAAAAACCCCGGCCACAAAAGAAACCAGTTTCCTTGGAAACTTCTTCCAACTAATAGAAAAAAAGAGAAATCAAAGGGCAGACCATTTACAGCTGATTTGTTTCAAGGACAGAAAGGCGGTTTTTGGAGTGTTTCAGAGGGGGCAGGATGAGTGAGACGATGGAGTGAAAGAAAGAAAGAGACGATCTCGGACAGGCAGGAATAGTGGACACATACTGCATGAGAAGGAGAGAAAAAAGGAGGGGCAGTGTTTGGCGCCGTCCATAACGTAATTTCTGTCTCACAGCGGTCATCAAACATGATATATTTGGTGAGCACGGAGAAAAAAAGCAGGAGGCTGTCAGCTCTTTTCAGGGATGTGTGCACTGCAGAAACCGCAGCACAGAGGAATCATGGGTAATCACAGGCACAAGCTTCGAGAAGTCAACCCTATCATTAGAGAAACCCAGGCTGCCAGGCTGTGACTGTGGCCCTCGCACACATTCCGCACATACTGCAAACTGTTACAGGGATCTCGACAACAACTGTCTGAGCATGTAAATGTGTGACGTGTAGCCATGGACAGTTAGAGTTTCACAGCAAACTTGTACCCCCATTTTACAAACTGGGTAGATACTCAGCGGGCATGCATTGAGGAAGAGATTTGTTATGTAAATTAGACAGAGTAAAACAACAGGTAGAGGAGTTGTGAAATAAGGTGTTAGAGGAGGAGGAGCCACAAGGGAGGGAGGGAGGGACCAATACCTTTCTGCTCCAGGGAGAGAAGTGACAACATTCGGTAGGGGAGGAGGAGCGGATGGATTCAAACTGAATTACACGGCAAAATAAAAAAAGGACAACAAAAACACACATGACAGAAATCAACATGGAGGTTTATGACATGAACAAATACTTCAACAAAAAACAAAGCAACAACAAAATCTGTGAAGAGGAGCACGTGGACTGACATTATTTTGATGATTTGGGTTTTAAAAAACTTCCTTTGTAACCGCTGGTGCATGTTGATGAACAGTAAATAAAAACCCAGCGCTGTAATGTGAACCTTTAACAACCGTGCTCTGCACACACAACATGAAACAGTTCTTTACCCGTGTTTGTGCTAACTGTGTAGCTGTATCTTGTGGCTGCTTGTGTGGGAAGAAATGTGAATTTTCCTTCAATACATACGTCTGTGCATATATAGTAAGAATGTCATTTATCCTCATCAAATAAAATCTCATCTAAAAAACAAAAGGAACAAACCATTTAAAAAACGCTGAAGATATTCTCTCCACTTACATGTGAATGCAGCTACATGCTTGTTCAGCAAAAATAAAAACTGAATTATAGGAGAATAAATGTAAAATATTGAAATATAATTAAATTAAATAGCTTCCTGACTTCCTTTAAGTTTAAAAAAAGCACAAAATGTCTCGTTCATCTCACCGTGGTTGAATTCGTGCCACTTCTCTCTTGTCTCTTGATGATGTGAGGGGAAGGGATCCTGGGCATCGGGGGCACGGCTGAGATGGAGATGGTGACCCTCCGCTCCCTGCTGCCCGATCGTCTGCTCTGGTAATCTGTGACAATAGGATCATGTGAAACTCTGACAACATGACGTGTGTAACTTTTCCAATGCTCTTTGGTTGGAACTGGTTCCAAGATCTGTCTTAAAACTAAATGGTAAATTATCTACAGATTGGGAAAACATGGGAACCCAGGCCAGAAATGAAAGGGGTGGACACTATGGCCTGGCTAATAGAGATATTTAGGGGCGGATGCTGATACCGATATTAGAGAGTTTAAATAATTTCTAATACCATTATAGACTGATTGATGTATACAAAAAAAGAAATTGGCAAAGATTCCTACAATGATGTACATATACGTATTTGAGGTATGATATTTTACATTTTAACCAAAAACCTTGAACAAAGATCTCAATCAGCAAACATAAACACATTTACGAACACTCTAGTGGTCACAATACTAAGCAAGTAGAATAGGTCAGCTATGAATACTGTAATTGTCAAGCTTTTATTGTTCAAGATGAAGTAGGTAGAGAAGTAAGTGTATTATATGTCTAGTTAACAGTGTTATAATAGATTATTATTAAGTTACAAATAAAGTTTGTATTATTATAATTTATAATTTGTCAATGTGTGGGTATTGACAAACTCATGAAAAGCAAATCAACAAAAAACACACAAACTATTACCACATATGATTGACTGCACAGGTGTTTTTATTAATATATCCACCCCTGCAAAAGCACATTTGATATATGTGTCATCTAAGACCACTCAGCTTCCATCCGGGGTGCAAATACAAGCTATGTCCACTAGAGGACAGAGCAACACAAAAATTATAGTATACTCTATCTATGATAAGATGTTGGAGTTTATGGTGGGAAGCACATGTTGTGTTTTGATAATAGAAGACACAAAGGAAGAGAAAATGTCATTGAGTGGAATTAAGAATTACAAATGTAGAGGTGCCCTTGATTGTGAATGATACAGAGTAAACTTCAGAGCTCTTCTGTGACAAGGTGCTGGGGGTCTCACCTCGGTGCAGGGCCCACAGGCTGAGGTTGGCTTGCCTGTGGAGCTCTTCTACACATACTGGCCGCGTGGAGTGGTGGAAAATGTTCCTCTGCTGGTGCCACGGAGCTTGGTAATGTGTCGTCAGCTTACTCTCCACATCCAGGTTGGACACCGCTGCCAGACAGAGACACAGAGCAGGACAGACAGTAAATAACAGAAAGAAAATGAAAAACAGCAAACACGTGTGAGTTGACTTCAAGCTCACTGCCAATATCATGGAATTAACCTGTTCAAATATTGTTCTTGATAATGAAGAATGGCATGTCACTGGATCTACAGTAAACAATGTTCACCCTCTGGTTTACAATGGAAAAGCAACATGCTTTCGTTACATGGGGCAGCCTGCTGAGCTCCACGGGCACTGGTGAGAAAAGCTTCCACTCTGGCATTTTTGTGGTCGTACACCGGTTAACATCATTAAGGTGAACTCTGCAGTCTCAGAAAAATAGAATAATGGGCTTTCCATGATGGCGACAGTGTGGTGCCGTGAGAGTGGCTGAATGTTCAAAACTGTTTTGGGTTGAAATGAGCACATAAAGCTCTGCCTCATATTAAGATCTGAGAATGCGAAAGAGAAAGCATGAGGTCCAGTGTTAGCCTGCTTACTAGTGCAATGCTAGAACCTGCTGCTAAACAGAAGGTATCAATGCAACCTGATACGGTGACTTTCATTTTCTAAACATTGACCAGTGCCTGTACTAATGTCACTGCCCCCCCCCCCAATCTCCTTAGGTTACGCAGAGGGAGAGACGCTCAGCTCTCAGGTTACACATGATTCACACAGAGGCTGGAAGAGGAGGAAAGGTTTGAGTTTAAAAGGAGCTGTTTAGTTTTTACGCTGTAGCTTGTTTGTCTGGGTGGGGATGGCTTGAAATGGAAAGGTGAGTGATTTATACCGTAATGAATGAAAGAGTAGATTTGCTTCCACTAAACTCTGGATAACCCTTGAAATTCCATGGAGGGGAGAGGCTCCGGACTTACTCGTGCCAAACGCCTTGCAAAAACTCCAGAGAATGTCCGAATGAGCATGTGACACACACACCGATGGAACAGAGCTCATGTCTGAAAACGGTGATAGTGTTTGTCCTCCCCTCATCCTGAAACTAGAAAAATCATATGCATCCTTTCTCTCTTGCAAACTGAACTGTAACTCTTGTATCCATTAACTAAAAGTCCAAGAGATGGATCAAAGTCAGAATATCTGATGTAATACGGCAGCATCAGTCCAACAGTCAGCCATTCAGATAATTAAGACTTATTGTTTGAAAGAGCGTTTTACACATGTGTAGGAGAGTCTCAGGAATATTCTAAGAAACCGTTGAGCCCAGATTTTGACCGACAAACACATCTGCCAGTCTTCTCGTACCTGGCTGACTTTTGTAGGATTGTGAATGACCTGGCAGCTTATCTGACGCACGGTCTATCTGAACTGCCCCCCAGATGTATGCTGAGAGGCAGATTTGGCTGAAAAGTGCTCCAAAGTTTGCTTTGTAGTCCGGCCAGGAGCTACCTTCATTCTCTTTCACTCAGAAAAGACACAGTTCATCTGTTGATCGCAGCTACCAAAAGGTTAGGAAGAGAAGCTCAGTCTGCTGCACATGTTGCATGGTGATTTGTTTAGCAGCAGGACTTCTGTGCGCTCTCTGACTGGTCCTTTTCCAGGCAACATGCATGCAATCCCCATGAGGCCATTTGTTCAATTTGACGTTTCCCATAAAACACCCCAGAGTGATCTGAAGGCGCCCTGCTGTGACCCCGCTGACCTGAAACGAGCTCTGTGCAGTGTCTTCTCCTCAGCAGTAGATTCTGGGGGTGAACTCATCAAGGAGCGGATTAACATTTGGGGAGTAGCCCTGCTTTTCTTGTCAGCGAGCTTAAGAGGTGCTGGTACATCATGCATTTGCCTTGCTTCAGGCAGCCAGCTTCATCATTAATACATATGAGTGTGGTATCAATGTTCTTATGAACCTTTTCAAAATAAGCAAAATTCCCTCAATACGCTACAATTATGATCGTGGATCCTGGTGGCAGCTGATCGTGGATTATGATTCCAACTATGCAGTGTTTTTTCGGGTGTGTGTGTTATTTTAATTCATCTATTTTTATATCTCCACCAAGGACGTTATATGTTTGTTTGTCAACAGGATTATTCAAAAACTACTCAGTCGATATTAATGACATTTTGTGGAGGGGTGGGGCATCATCATTTTTTCACATTCTTTAACATTGTGAGTCAACATGTTCGGTGATTTCTCCCCAAACAAATGTTATGGAAAAGTCAGCATGTTGAGGGGACTGATATTTATGATTTTTTTTTAAATTAGGTGCATATCCAAATAAAAGTTTGTGAATTTAAATGTGGTTTCATAAGGGGACTGCTGGGCCTTGTTTCTCTAGTTTTTCTTTGCCTCCCTATATCAGCTTGGAAAAAAACACACCAGGAGCTCAGTTGGGTTGAGATGTGTTCACTGTGGATGTCATAGTGTATCATTCACACCCGTAAGCCCTTATGTCCTGTATGGAAGCCTCTACATCTGTTTATTTCATTTATTGGGTTGTCATCTTTAATTCATCATCAGTCGATGTGCGTATCACATATAGTTTGTGGCAATCGGCCCCCCTAATATTTCATATCTGAGAGAGTACGACAAATTAGGATGCATATCTGTTGTGTATTTTAGTGAAAACTTGGTGAGTCAGTGGTGATGTGATCGTCGGGACAGTGTTTGTCAGCCGCGCCCCTCCCTGCCTCCCTACTGAGAGATGAACTGTTGGCCCTGCTGTGACACCCTCAAGGTCTCCAGCAAACTAAAAACCCATCTGACAACAACAACTGGGACACAGACCGTGCTTTCTTTTCTGTGCCCGGCTCCACTCCTCTTTTTCTTTCGCCGGTTTATAGCTTCCCCCCGGCCCAAAAAACCACTTCAGTACTTCCTTTCACCTTGCTCAGTGAAATCTCAGACTTTTAGTGGCGTAAGTCTGTGATTGTGCAACAAAGCATTCATGCACAAAGGCCCTTTAAAGATGTTTTCATGGACCCAGCAGTACATATGGGGAAACCCTTTAATGGAAGAGCGGTGGTCAGCTGTTCGCTCCAAATGAGGCCAAAGAAAACACATCGGCCCTCAGTCATCTCATTGAACTCTCGGCAGCTTTCTCTTTCTTTCACAGCCGGGCCGTGTGATCTGCAATGTGACTGCTGGAGACAAATGAGCCACATGGCTTCAGGTGAGAAGAAAAACAAGAGATTTGGGAAAAACATTCTGGTCGTCTGGAACTTTCTTTTGAGGGAGGTGTCTATTCACCTTCTTCATCGCTTACTTTACTATGAATCATCCCGAGAACTCTATTGGTCAGGCATCTTATATCTGCATCCTCCGACACAGCCTATCAATCACTCCTCCTCCTCCCCCTCCCCCTCCTCCTCATCTTCATCTGCGGCGGGATCATCCCCCAATAACCTCACCGCTCTCAGCCCTGCCAGCAGCCCTGCAGGCCAGGAGGAGGAGGTGGATGAAAGCTTGTATCTTCAGACTGTCTCTGCCTTGTAATTTACTAGATATTGGCCCAGACAGGAGCCAAGCCAAACCCCCTGACACCCACACTCACACTCTCACACACCTACAATTTGCTCGTGGTCTGGGAAAGCTTCGCCACAGACGTCAGTTATTAGGTCACACTTAGATATGAACATTTCCTTCTGGACTTCGTGCAACAGGGAGACAGGTAAGTCTAAACCGTGCAAAATAAACTGTGTGTGTGGGAACGATTATTGTCAGGTACACAAATCATAGCTTTGGCTCTGAAAGGGTTTTTATTAAAGCAAAAAAGTTTTCTCTTAAAGTGTAGCAACAGCTCTGTTTCATGCACACAGGCCTTCTCCACAGTTTGATTATTTTCACTCTACAACACAGGTTAAACCAACCAACCAAAAACATTCAACCAAATGCCTTCGAAACCAGCGGAGGAGAAGCTGAACCCTTTCATCTCATCATCTCTTACATCTTGAGACAACGCTCAAACAAAGTGCGGGCATGTTCGTCTAACCGCTGAAGTTGCGAATAAGTGCATGAAGAGCAGAGAGAGATGGGAGGCACATGCAGCTCAATTAAAGCCTCTGTAAATTATACAGTACCTCGGGATGTGGATATGAGACAACATCCTAGAGCCATGACAGAATGGCGCTGTTTGAACTCTGAGGGATCAGCGAGACTTGAAATCAGTCAGCGTCTCTCACTTCGGCCGCCTACACTGCCCCTACGTCCCTCATGTCTTTACATTAAAGTCCCTCAGCTGCACTGTCACACTGACCTACAGCTCCACTAGAACATCTGCTCACACTCCTCCCCCATGTCCCCTTCACCACCCAGAGCTGGGTACAGATGGTGCAGCCAGGCCCTGACTTGGGCTCAACTAATCTGTTTATGGTCTGCTACAGGAGAGTCTGAGTGTTAATCCAAACCGCTGAAACAACACTGACCGCTTAACCTACAATGGAGGAGGATCATGGAGGGTAGAGGAATGCCAAAGGACGCGCACGGCATAGGGCGTTTGTTTTACCTTTAGTCAAATATTAATCAATTCAAGTACCTATGTGTCACTGTGATTCAGTCTCTTGAACTGCACATTAAATAAGAGGGGGTAGTAAAGAAAACAGCCTCATTCAAATCATTCAAAGTTGACGCTCCAAACATCTTAAGCACACACTGCAGAGCAACAACAAATGACAAAATAAATGCCACTCACCCGAATCAATTAGAGAAACTACATGAAAACAGATTCACCTCGGTCCTGTCGGCAGTAATCTACAGCTCCAGTTAAATCTGTCAGTGAAGAAAGTCTGGCACTGAAAACAATGCGGCTGCTCCACCGCTGGAGAAAGTGCCTCTGAGGTCTGATTAGTGAAACACAATGAGTCGAGTCCCAGTGCCAGTAGGCACAGAATAATACCCGTCTCCCCAGTAATCCGCTCTGAGTCCACATCCTCCCAGCAGATCACTGCTGCTGTTGACCAGCTGCAGCAGGTGGGGCTTGAGACTCTTCATGTTCAATCAAGAGATGAGACTGAAGCCTGGCGCCCTGCTGAGGCAAAGACAACTGGAAAGAATCTGATAAACATGTTTTACCAGAGAAACTACTGTGATTTGTTTTCATGTATATCTAGAAGAGAGAAAGATAATAAAGTCCCTCAGTGATACATGAAAGAGTTTTCTCTTCACCAGCACCAGACATCAAGGAGACTGAGGGCTCAAGCTTTTCGACAATTTAAAGGACCAGAGAGAACCAACAACTTCCTACAGGTCCTGTAGGGCCGCATGGATGTGGAAATTAATTTTCATCCAGGTTAAAGGGGCAGTCCACTGATTTTACATAATGCTTATTTTATTCAAGAAGAGAAGTCTGACCCTTTTAGTGAAATCGGTTGTAAAATGTCCTCTGTGTCTTTGGAGAGCTCAGCAAAGAAAAACAAATGTTTTGTCTGATGAAGAATGTCAAGATGCATTATGGGAAATATAGGATCCAGGGTTTGATCAATGCAAGAAGTTAAAATCTAAAATACATGGACCTCTGCAGATATGTTTTTCACAATTAGTTTACAGAGATGTAGTATTTAATTGGCCTTTACCCCTCATAGTTTTACAACGTTGGTCCGTCATGAAACCCTGTATTCACACTTTTTGTCACCACTGTTTGACATCTACCAGCTCGTTTAACTCCTCTTCTCTTTCCTCTCTGGTTCACTGTCCGTGTGTCATGTGTGTGAGTGAGTAGGGGCAGTCTTTAAACGACAAGGGGATTTCTAGTTTTTCTCCTGGAGATTAGAAAAATTTAATATATGACATAATGCATAAATGTACTTCACATGCAAAGGCCAATCATAACTACAGCCCCTTTTCTAGTGTCAAAAAACCCACTAACACCTGCTAACATCTGGCTTTTATCTGCAATAGGAATGGATAGAAACTGCATTCACTCCTGGGTCTAATGACTTATCGCCTCGGGGTGATCTCGCTAATTTGGCCGACAGCGTCCATGCGTTCTTGATGTCGAACATGACACACTGGGGAGGAAACAGAAAGGAAAACTATACCGGCAATTGGAAAGGACTAAATCGTCTTGTTTTTGCAGGTTTACCCACGTCTAAAAAACACAGGACACTTCTCCTCTCTTCCCCTGAACTGAGTTTATCCCACCACACCTATTTAAATGGGCTCTCGCTCACCTCACCTGGAGCTTTGATGTGGGATTGCAGGTGGGCCCCGTGACCTCTTCTTGGAATGTGATGCTGGGAACCAGGGGGCCTACAGGGGGGCTGAAGGAGCCATTGTTGCAGCCTGATGCTGCTCTCGGCTGCCTGCAGGTAGCCCAGCAAACTGCTGCTACTCTGTAATCAAACCTCCGCTTCACTTCCTGAGGAGCTTGACTATCACTCAACACCGGTCACTTACATATCTGACTGAGAAATGAGAAACTGACTCATGATTATAGTTATAGCGACAATTTCATTCTGTTTAATTCACTCTTTAAATCACTATAGGGATTTTCTCAACATGACTATGATATCACCACTGGGGTTAAAGTAATGCAGGTGTTTGACATTGTTCTTGTTTAATTGCAGTGCTCTAAAGCCTGCTTGTATTTCCTGACTTGAGGTCAGGGCGTCAGCACACACTGGCAGTGCAGCAAGCCCACACACGAAATCTCGTCTGGTGGTGAAATTAAATCATAGCTGTGCTCAATGAGACGTCGCTCTGCGCTCAGATGATGGATCAGCGTCTGCACAGACAAACTGTCTGTGTGCTCGTGTGCCAGGAAGCACAGTGAGGGTGGAAATAAAGAAGGAGCGGGGAAATCCCATCAGATATCACAGAGTTTCAATTGTGAGAGATGCATCACCTCACAGCAAGCACAACACTGCTGATGGTAAATAGTGAGACAGGAGGGCCGTGTGTTCCCCTGAAGACAGTCAGCTCAGTATCTGAACCTTAACATGCTGATGCACCAACATACTATATAAACAGATGGAATAAACAAAAATCAAACCCATATGAATAGAAGCTCAAAGCATCCCTCCTGTGACACACTACTCGACAAAGCATTACGATTTCAAATGTTTGGTCATTTCCTAAACACAAATCGCACTATCAAAGAATGATGTTGGATCATATCTAAAACCAGGAGGCTGCACACAGGGACGTTTCCTGACACCGACATCCTCCTGAAGATCACCGAGCGTTCAGAGCCGCTGAGGAGAAGCGGTGCACTACTGATGCCTGTTTTCTCAGTTGCTTCATATTACCACTACAAAGTCCGACAGCAGGCTGCGGTGACTTGAAAAACTTTCCACTTTGAAAAACTTCCAGAGTGGTCCATGTCGAGGAGAAGGCTCGATGCCAGAAAGAGGATCTCTTACTCTGAGGGGAGAGCAGATTTTTTCGGAGGGAGAGGAGGTGTATGTGTTACGATGGCTGACATCCTCAGAAACATTTCCTTTGTAAAGATTTTACAGCATGTGGAATGTTCATGAGAGTATGTGGCATGTTTTATGGCCCAGTAATGAGCAGGAAATTTTGTATAGAGCTCCATGACACACTGCTGTTCATATTAAACTGGGCCATGTATCTGAGCCAACAAGGAAGAAAAATTCAAGTGTGTAATATTTCAACAAGTAAAATAAAACAAAAATTACTGGCACAGTAAATGCTCATATATTTTTAAGTGACACTTATTAATATTACTATAAATCTCTGAAGCTGCTTTCAGTGATCTCTGCAGCAGACTAAATACGTCACTTCCTGCCTTTGCCTACTCAACCTCTTGCCTGAATAATGCAAAGGATTTGTTGCTGTGCAGAGAAGCTCCCGCTGTTTTGTTCATGTGTGAGAGGACAACTGCGGGTACACTCCGTAGCCTTATCTCCGATTTTATGCGCAGTTCATGTCGGAAACCGCCTTCGAGATCAACCCAGTCCCCTTCAGCAGAGTGTTTTGGCATCTTTTTTTTAAGTTTACAACATGCAAATTTGCATGCAAAAATTCGTAAAAAGTCTGGAAGAGCCAAAGTGAGATTAAACAGCAGGAGTTCCTCCGCAGGATTCACTGTGAGTGAGTGCATGTGTTGATGATGTTTAGAACATGCAACAGAAGCCAAAATGAAAAAAAGAAATCTCTCAAGATGAAAATTCTTCCCAGCGAAGATATCAAGAGAGTTTTTGATGATAAGGGCTGACGCTGGTGTCAATGTGCAATGTGACCATCACAGCAGAAATAATACCTTACATCCACCTCTGCCTGCTGCACCCCCCTCATCTGAACACTGGAGAGATTCATGTGCTGTTGTGAACACGTCTGAGTGGACGAATCTCCTGCTGCATTGTTCATGTGTGAAAAACAAACTCCAGAGAAAGTCCGGACCTGAATGACATTCTCCTGAGTTTAGTTCTGAAAATGGCTCAAATGTTCTCATTGGCCGAGAGTTAGTTTTTTCACTAGCTCTGATAAATGCATCACATGCTGTCTCTGCCCTGCAACACATGTTCGACAGACAACGTAAGCAACTGGCTGGTGAACATATCCGCTATCAGGTAAGATTCAAGAAAACGACCAATACATCATACATTGCTTTTTTACAACAGTTGACTGCTAGAAAATGTGTGCACTTACAGTAGTTAAGCTAACCACAATTCTGAAATCCGACCCTACAATGTAAATCACTTTTACTCTAATGATACATTTCTTCATAGAGTTGATAAAAGTGTGATTAAAAGCAGATGAATAAATAAAAAGCAGTCCGAATCAGTTGCCACACATTCAGGGAGTGTCGAGTTCTTGCTCTTATGCGATGCGATTAATCATAAGGCACTGTGAACATCTCAAAGAGAAAAATTGGGAGTTTCCTCAATAATGAATGGTTAACTGTAATAAACATCTTGATTTACAATCAGAGCGTGAACCAGGAAATCATCTGGAATTTACGATTAACACATCTGTACTTATCTCAAATCACAAAACTTCTCTCTTCTGAGCAATCTCTCTACGTGTTTGTTTTCCCCTTCCAATCCACACAACCCGACCTGTTGTTCACCAGTGTCTGCTCTTTGACTTGCACTCACTGAGCAATGAAAAGGAAAGTCATGACAACAACAGTGAATGAGGGCCACTCCCACCTAACAGAGGCCCTATTTCATTTTTCTGGGTTTTATGTGCACACTCAGCGGGGTCGGCAGGGGTCGTGGCCCCACATTCGGACACCTTTTACCTCTTGACCTCTAAACACCTCATTATTAGGTCTGCACACAGACCGGGAGGGCAACTCAGATCAGCTCACTGGATACTCATTCACTCTACTTGACCTTTATACTTTCAGGAAACACTGGACAAAGATATTTGAATGGTCCTAAATTAAACTATAAACACAACCTATCCTCTCATTATTTGACTTAATCCACTGCTTATAATTAAAGCTTGGACAGAAGACACAAGCTGTTTTGTCTTATGAATAACAGAATAAATACATTGCGTTAAACTAGAAGGGCACTCAGTCAAGCACATAACCAAGGCCCAACAGTCCCCTTAAAAACACATTTAAATTCAACAGATAGAGATTTTCATTTGGATCTTCACCAAATTGCACACACTAATAGATATCAGTCCCCTGAACTAAAAATACAACAAAAAAGCACAAATTGAATCTTCCAGCAAGTTTCATGGAAATGTCTTCACTCTATTATGCGTCAACCTGCTGACAAACCAATACACAAACAGGCTGTGGAGAAAACATTACCTCCTTGACAGAATAAATAAAGAACAAAAAGTTACTGGCTAATTTCCTAACCACACTTCAAATTCCGTGGTAGAGCACATATTCTATATCAGCACCAGTCACAGCGGTTGGATTTTGAATCCAGCACGGGCCCTTTGCAGTATATCACTCCCACCTCTCTTCATCATTTCCTCTCTCTCTCTCTCTACTGTCACAACCTAATGAGGCAGAAATGCACAAGAAAGAAGCTTTAAAAAATCGTTTGGCCCTTAAATCAGCATGGAGTTCATTTTACAGCTGGGATTTGCTATAGATATGGGAGGCTGCAGCACACCCTCTCATATCACATCATTTAACGCTGTTTGAGGTCACAGCTGACTCCTATTGGGCTGTAATGGCTCTCCCACTGAGCTTGGCCTGGGTCCCTGCTTTCGCTAATGCTAGACCTTTGAAGTGCTCACATACACACCCACATGGTAACGCCCACCCTCTACAGAGGAGGAAGGGGGTGTGACTGGGCTGGTCCCTCCCAAAAAAGCACTCTGGGTTTTCCGTACCCTGCAGGTACACCTGGCCTATTAGACTCACAAATGGAAATGTGTGTCCTTTGACCTCCTTCTTTTGTTCAGCCTGCGCTCCCGTCTCACAGGCACCTCCAGAGGGGCGGGAACTCTTGTTGGGAGTCTGAGAAAGAGAATTAGTCCCTTGCTTTACTGGAAGTTAGGGTAGTGTTGACCACAAGGTGGAGGCTGATGAAGAACCTTGAAGTCAGAACAAGGGAACGAGTAATCTGAGCAGCCTCCGCACGGTCAGCTCTGTCAACACAAACCCGGGGGCTTATGGGAACATGGCTGCATTCAAAAAAGGGGAAACTAAAGTGTTTTTTCTGTGGCCCGACAGGATGAGTGGTACAAGGGTGAATTTATCTTTCCACAGGTCTAAAGCCAAGAACAACAAGAAAAGAAAAGCAATGGATATGAATCTTTCATCAGGCTATTTCCCTGCCAAACCAACACAATTCATTGAGCTTTTCGTTCCTGGATATCCATCATACAATAAAGTGCTCATCACGCTGCCTCTGGGCTCTAAATGTTATTTAATTTCAAAGCTACACCAGGTGTATTACGCTGTAACAGTCAGCAAATGGTTGTCAGTGTCAACACATTTCCAAACATCTCTATTTGCTCAGACTATTACATAACACCGGAGTTTTAAAACTAAATCGGGGCCAGCAGCATTTCCAATCTATAAACATAAAAATAAAATCAAACATAAATGTAAGAAATCTTTATTGACTATTTGTGAACAAAAACTAAGCAAATGTGGACCTTTGCTCAGTGGTAGAAAGCAACAAGTTGACATGATTAAATCTATGTCTCAAACTGAGCAGTGAATATTACTGAACACTGGGACATGCTCTGGACTTCCTGTTTAATCATTATAAATACAAATGTGCCAATGTGATTGATCAATCATTCACATGCTCTGGTGACTCAGACACATCCTGTCATCTTCCTCTTCATATTACTCATGGTGGTTTTAACAATCACTTCCCTGTGTGTCTTGAGCCATTTTTAGCATGTCCTTTACCTATGTAAATAATGTTGCAGCACCCTTTTACAATGAGAGTCACAAAGCTCGTAAATAAAAGACAGGCATGTTTTAGATAAAGACCTCAATAAAAGGCTTTTCTATACAAATACATTTTTCAGATGTCATGAAAGCAGTGCTCATGGACGGAGCTGATGGCTGCAGTAAGATTGACAGTAGGTCAGAGTCCGGGGACCAAAGACAACCACAGCCTTGGTCTTAGACTCTGACAAAGGGATAATCCTCCCACTGCATTGGTGTTTGCCACCATCGACCCTCTCCACATAAACCATCTCTGAACAACAGAAGCACGTCCTGTGTTTTGTGCAGCTTCTCATTCATTAGCTTGTTATTCAGTGTGTGACAGACTGAGAGGTCAGAGGGTACGTGTCTGTACGCCACTCCAGTCTCGGTTCACACAGAGAGCTGCACAGGGTTATGGAAACAGTGAAATGATTGATGCACTTCTGACCATAAATAAATGCACGTGAATATACGTGTGTGTGTGTTTGTATCTGTGCAGGTGTATGTGAATAATATCACCATCAGAATAAACCTCACCCATTTGTTCAATGTCTTTGTAACATGGCTCAAACTACAGTAGAATATGCAGACTGTTATATAAGTGTCTGTGCAGCTTAATCACAGAGGGTTTTCTGCGCACAGTTTCCTGTGTAAACACTGGGCTGTGTGAGCCTCAGAGTCTGGTTTCACCAGTTTACTGGCATCACTCTCCGCTCACATGGAGCACAATAAGCAGAATAGATGGACTGTGAAGGGAGGGAAACACAACGAGGGGAAAAAGGAAACCCAGAACACAGACATGGGGAAGGTGTGGTTTGGAAAGAGACAACAAGGGCAGAATTTGCGCCGGGAGGCTGCAATGGAAACCTTGCTTTAACTGACTGACCGACTGAGGTCAGATTCACAGGCGAGTGACCTGTGGGAAAGTCATTTTGAGGGAGCGGCATTAGGCTAAGCTTTGCCATCCCTCAAACTTCTCTGCCTGGTGGGACAAGCTTGGAAGGAGAATAAACTGGAGGCCTGGCTGTTTCAACACAAACCAGCAGCTGGCAGGAAGGATGGATATGCAGGGAGCGAGCCCAGCAGCCGTTTGACTGGAAACAATGGAGAGGATCAGGCCATTCCAGTTCCCGGGGGCTTCCAGCACCTCACCCAGATAGACCCCAAACACACAAGCTGTCCATGAGGTGTTAAAGCTGTTTAATTTATGAGGAAAATCCAGTTATAGCAGCTACCAAAGAAAGTGTGTTTAATTACTGTCTGGTTTGACATAAATACCCAAGAAGAGTATTTATGTTACTGTGGGTGAAAGTGAGGGTGATGCTGACTCATCTCTGCAAAGGACTCAACAGGAGTGTACCACATGTACCTGTTCTGTTGTTAGACTCTTTATGTGACCACAGCGCAAAAATACAAATATTTAATCATACACTGTTTCGGAGGATTTTACTTAAGTGGCGACCTGCTGTGTAACTGCCAGCGTGTGTGTGTGAGAACGGGCCTGGTCACTGAATGAGCCTGTAACAGAGAGGTGTGTGTTTACTCCTCAACACAGCAGTGTGGACAGCATCAATAAGCCGGAGTGTATAAGCTGAGCAAAACACAGCTGGACTGTTAGCACCACGCTGACTCCTCATGCTAGCAAACAACAATAAAAGGACGCCATTGTATTATTTTAAACTGTGTCTCCATGGAAATGGGAATGCTCGCAGACATTCGCTGAAGTGAGGGTGTGTCCTTTCATAGCTCATCATGCCTTAGCTGTGGAAAGAAAACTCAAGTATAACCCTGAATGGAACCATGAGTCCTGAGCACGTGTCTCTGAGCAGCAGTGACAACTGTGCAAAAATGAAAACAGCTATCTACCTACCAGCTCCACAAACGTATGTCTATCTGGTGATTTGTCGGACGTATTTACTGAACCATACAACTCATCGACTTCACGCTTGGCTTGTACATTTTTAGGGGCTCAGGGAAAGTGCTGTGTCAAATTTGGTCTGATTTGGACACGCAATACATTCAATGATGATTCAAATAGTAAACAGTCAGTGGGTGCAGGGCTGTGTGCCTTCAGTCAGTGTACAGCGTTGAACTTGTCTTCCTCAACATCTTAGGATAAACTAGAGCATTGGTTGGTAACTGAGTCAAACAACAGGTCAAAATCGCCACCAGACTAAATTGATAGTTAGATTTGTTCTATTTCACCATATCAGACTGATACAGACAGAGTGTCACACGGAAACAACATTCATAGAATCACTTCCTGCTTAGCAATTTGTTTACAAGGTAAAAAGCAAAATATTTGTATGCTTTATACCGAGCAGAATTAAAGAGCTTTAATTTTGAATAGTTTTGAACTTGGGTCTGAAGATTGTGTTGATCACTTTACAGACCTCTGAAATATACGACATGCAATGTATGAAAAAAAAAGCAGTTGAGTAAATCATCCAAATTTATTTATAAAACACACACGTGAACACCAATAAAAACTTGGCACTTACCTATTGAGCATAAGCAGAAACCAAAAAGAAGCCGAGGAGACATGAAAAAGAATAGAAGAAAAACACACCGTGAGCTAATTGCAGCAGGATATCTGAAAAACATCTTGTTATAATTTGAAACAGTGGTTTTTTTTGTATTGCTCAGATGAATCTCTAGAGAACAGTGGAGCTGGAATGTAGCTGGCTTGTTTTTATCTGCATTAGAAACAATCCTGCTTTACTGGCCCGAAGAGAAAAACTTCCAGCGTATGTTGTGAGATTGTCCCGAACAGGAACCAAACATCTTCACCTCACTCTAATCTCAACATGCCTGTTCTCTGGAGTGTTTCTCTTTGACACCATTTTACAGATAACAGACTCAGGCTTCTGACAGGGCACTCCGAGTTTTGCTGAGAAAAGAAATGGTCCTGGGCAAAAGCTAGGGAAAGAAAGAAGGCCTGACTCTTGAATAGCCTTCTGCCCTTGGAGGGCTCTCTCATGTGAGTGCTACATGAATGGTAGGCCTGAGGACAAGATGCCAATAAACATTGAAATCTTGGCTGTTGCTGGACATTGTGCTTCGAGGGACAGGCACTGTGTAGCTGAAAGGGCACATTTTCTTTGAGGCTATAAACAGTAGCTAAAGAGTAGCTATGCCTTCTACATTTAACATTTTTGACAAGGTTTTCTGATTGTTACTTTAACCAGATTTTGTTCGCTCACACTGTTCCTGTCTTTTCTGAGGAGCGGTGTCTCTTTTCCCTCCTATGTCCTGACTGATGTAGCTGATGTATCAATCATTGCTGCAGTTGCAGCGTTTTGTAATGATGGTAATGATGGGTCTCTTTGTTATGTTGTTATGTAATATTTATGAGTGCAGCCAAAGGCATGGCATCCATGACACAGGCTGTTGGGTATGTGGTGACAGTTTTTTACGTCCGGGCCTACCAGAATGTATGCCACTCTTCTCTTATGACAAATTTAGATGTCAACGGCAGCAACAGAGAAGTTAGTATACAACCTGCATAGTATATAGTCTGTGCAAAGAAGTGCAGAGAATGTAAGGAGATGATATTTCTCAATCTCAGGTGGATGATTTAAGTACAATGACTGGGAAAAGTGTGTTTCTTCATTTAGTTTGATCAACCTTTCCATTCTCAAACAGCACATATGTGTTTTTGCACATTTTTGAAACAGGTGGTCCTAAAAGTCAGGCAGAGCTAGCTGGCTAAATGGCTGTTAATAACATGAGTTATTTTGACAGTACCCTCTCTAGATGAGTTTTTAATTGTTTTAGGGTGATTTGTTATAAAACAATAAATGGGTCTCTCAGGCTTAGGGCCTACTTTAATTAAAATGGTTGGAGTTTTAGGGTGGCACATTGTATCAGTGGTTAGAACTGTAGCTTGACAGCAACAAGGTTCCAGATCTTCTTGTGTGGAGTTTACGGGATGTACCTGAGTCTGCATGGGTTTTCTCAAGTTACTACGATTTTATGAAAGACATTGATTGGGGTTCCGTTATTTGGAGACTTTTCCATACCAAATTTGAGAGTGAATGGTTGTTTGTCTCTGTATGCTGGACCTGTGACACACTGGCTAATTTACCCCCACCTGGTGGCTGGCTCTAGAACAGCTCATAAATTCTGTCTGTTCCATGTTTGTGGATGGGACATGGGCTAAAATAAAAAGTCAAAGAACTTGGTAAAGAAATCTTAGGTAGTTCTTACCAGACTGATGTTTGTTCAAAGGCTTGTTTTTAAGTAAGTTGGTTTTGCAGAGATGACATGATTGACAGCTGAGACTGGTTCCCGAATTACTTGAGCTAATGTATCGACTGGAACAAGCTATTGGGGCTACATCCCTCAATCACTATTGCACAGAGTCTGGCTAATTCAGCATGTTGATAAATCCCGATCTTGACAAACCTATTGTGTCTTGTTACAGCTGCTTAACTAGTTCTGGATGAATGCTGTTTGAGGTCAACAACTTTCAACAACTTTCAAGAGAACTAGACAGAAAATACAAAAATACTGGACAAACAAGGAAAAAATACACCAGTGTTTCACCTCAGTCCGCTTTCTAAAACCGGATTAAGACCAAGATTGGCCATGTAAAAATAAACATAAAAGACTGATGTGAATGAAAATAACTACATATCACAGTAAAAGTCAGGTTGAGTGACATGAGTAAACAGACGGCTTACCAAAGCCAACAGAGAGAAACAGGCAAACATAATTTAAAGCCCTTTATAAAACATATAAGTAGCTCACCTGACAACGTCTCTAGAGGAAATTAAACACACTGAACATGAATGCATCCATCAATCACACTGGCCCTGAGGCCAAGTGGCAAATTACTCTGAAGTTGTAATATACCACACTGCTAACCGCTTCACACAGATCTGTGACTGTGAGTATAACCACAGTCCACTATGTTTGTATTAATCAAAGAAAGCTGATACAGCTTTACATTTATCATACAAAGAGTTATCAGCCATGTCTTTATTTATGAATGAGTCTTTTCTGATTATAAGTTGTGGGCTGAAGGGTGTTTTCCTTTCTACACATTCTTAGGTGTCTTCTCTTCTTTTAGCTTGGGTGGTTGCATACACGAGACCACCAGCACACGGCAGAGGTAGTAAACGGGAAAGTTATCTTCATCCACTCAAGCTGTTTCCAGTGGTGTTCACATTCCACCACATGGCTTTTCTCAACAGCTAGCAGTCAGAGGCAAAACCACAGAACAAGTCAGATGGAGGCTAAACCCGCCCTTACAAATCCCAAGATCAAACTGGGAGCAAATTTCAACTTCAGTTTCAAAAGTGCCACTACACATCTACTACATATCCACTTACAGCTCTGCAAAGTCAGCATGAACGCTGAGCTATACAATTACGCTCTCCAGCAAAAACACAGAAATCCAAACTAAAACCAAGCTGTGAAGCAGAGTGTGTGTGTACTAAGATAATAAGTGACCCAGAGCTGTTGTAACAGATTCTGCATGTCCTGTCTCAGGGCTCACAGTGGAAATACTTCAGTAAATTTCCTGCAATTTTTCACAGGGTCTCTTAACTTGCCCAAAAAAACCAACCAAGCACAAAAGAAACCTGGCTCATTTTTTCAGGAAGCTTATGAACAGAATCATAACAAGCAAGTTGGGCTCTTTCCCCTAAAGCACCTGTGGGACCTGCAGTCAAGTAATAAAAACACACAAGCCCTTAAATCTGCCCTGCATCACTCCCAAGGTCCCATTCCCCAAGAGCAAATCAGGGCTGAAAAATACAACATCTGTTTGCTGTATGCCGTTGCTATCGGTGCCCCGGACCCGAGAGAGGTTTTTTGTTTGACTATGGAGTTTAACTTTCCTACTCGTCCACTGAAAGAAGAGGAGGAGCCCAGCTGAATAAACAGCTGTTGCAGCATATAGTGGTGTACGGAGGGTGTGTCTCTGTCTGTGTCTGTGTGTGTGCATACCAGCACTGCTGACAACACAAAATATGGCCCAAAATATACAGATGCACTCACTTTACACAGTGAGAATAATATATACACTCAGATTGTTACGCCAAATATAATACACTCAATAATACACCTTTTGCTCAATGAGAGCATTCACTATGTTCAGGGCCACTGAGATGATCTGCTCAGTATCCTGAGCTAAGGAGAATGCCCACACAATTGGGTCTAGACAGTTGCCTTGCCTTTCACACAAGAACATTGTAGCAGGAGATTATCCGTTCAGACTCCTTCATAACAACACAGAAATCTCAGGACTGTTCAGGTGAGGAGTGACACAGCATGAGGGGGCAGGACGTAAGATATTAATTCAATTCCACTGTGGAGATCACAGGTTAGTCTTTACAGCACATCAACACTGCTGTTGGCCCTTATCACCAAAAGACCTCTTAACATCTTGGTCTGTGAATCTTGCAGAGGAGCTCCTGCTGTGTTATTATATCAGCTCATACTCCAGAGTTTAACTCTGAGAAAATCAGAAGAAAGTCCAGAGAGCCTTTCTCTTGGACATTTGCATTCGCCCATACGCCTCCTCTGGAGAATGTCAGGAGATGCAGATCTCAGTGCATATCTGAGTACAGCTATTGTGACTTCCCCTATCTGTGCCCACTATTTCCTACTGACGAGATAAAACTTCACAAAAAGAACCAAAATGTAAACCTTAATTAAAAAAAAAGTGAATAATATCCTATAAACACCTGTGCTCTGTAGTCTCCAGGAAACAAAAATACTACTGTTGTTGGGGACTATTTTCAGTGGTGGATTAAATCTCATCTGGTGGCCTAATGCGGTAAATATTTGTCACGTGTGTAGGAGGGTGTGGAGTCATAAACGACCCATAAATGCTGCACAGCAGTCTATTATTAAATCAACCAACATATCAGGTAGGAAAGTTGGTGTAACCGAGCTCCCAACACGACTACAATTACAGTACATGTTTCAACTGTTGGCAATTCCACAAGCTGCTGAGGCGGCAGCTTCTGCTTCTATTATATCATCCGGTGTCTGAGAGTGACACTGTCAGTCTGGACTGTCACACCAGGAAACTGAATCCCTCCCACAAACAACTGGGTATCCTTCTAGCATGGCCGCTGGCGTCCTGGTCGCCCGCCTAAATATCAGAAGTCACCTGGAAGCCTGAAATTCAGGTCTGCCCCAAACAGTGAATCTAATCTAAGCAGCTGCATTGTGCTGTGTGAGAGAGAGCACATATCGAGTTTCCTGAGGGGAATATTCCCATGGGGCTAGTGTTTCATCTGGAGATTGCCATTCCTGTATTTTGTTTATTACAATCTCCAGTATGCTCCATCTAATCTAAAGCACTTTGAATAGTCGCGTCTGCTTGCCTCATTGAGAGGGATGTTTCATTCAGCATGTGCCAATAACACCTATATACTAAGTGACAGGCAGCATCAGCTTTTCTAAATCCCTCCGCTGCAGTGAAAATTTCTTTCTATTCCACTTATGGACTCTGTCCATCCTCTGTATGCTCCATTACGCTCACCATGATTGAAGTTTAAGTGCTCTTCAAGTACTGCCATCAGCTGATTTAAAGGAGCATGGACTGACGGTACAACATTGGTATTTATTTGAAGTAGTATTTTTGCTCCAAACCACAAATCCAAGTCTGACACTATGTCTCCTTTCAGCTCTGTTTTAGTTTCAAACAACTTTTGAGGGAAATTTCAGATTCTTTATCTGCTAAATATTATGTTTGCCAGCTAGTCTTGTCTTCCATTTGTCTCTTGGCGAGTAGTGTACAGTGGGTTTTTCACAGCTTTCTTGCTCAGCTACATGTGGACGTTCCACTGATGAGAGTGATGACAGTCAACCAAAACAGTGAAGTTGCAGTGGTACAGAAATTACTTGAAAGTTTCTAAAAAACTTGGAGACCAGTTTTGTAACCATCCCATATGAGCTCTGTCAGACTGTTTGTTATAATGAAATAATAATAATAATTTTCAATTGTACCTTGATGTCATCTGGTGTTTCAACCTTTTAACCGCAATAACGTTAAAAGCCGAACCTGAGCGTTAGGGGTTAGGGTTCCTGCCCTAGGACACTTCAATACAAACTGAAGTCGGGGATCAACCCATCAACCTTCTGGTTGTTAGACCACCCGGTCTACCTCCTGAGCTACAGCCTCAGCATTATTTATAATACGAGTGTTTAATAAGTTTGATAATGAATAATTCAACACAGAGATCTAGATGATAACACATGATGTGAGAACAAATTAACCACAACACACAAACTTTGAAGTAAAAGGGAAAGGTAAGGAAAGTTCACTTTACAAAGTGCACTCATCACCATGGAGATGACTGTTGTTATTTGAGAATGGACTCAATGAGCCAAATTTCATTGGAAACCCAGATTTCAAAAGGGACCAGCAAAGAAGAGAAAATAATAGCTGAGTTTCTTTCACTGATTCCTTTCTGCAGGTCCGCTGATGCTGGATCCATGCAGAGAAAAAGCAGCTGGGGATGTGCACATCAAAGATGGGCCTCACTGCCTGATGTTTATGTTTCATTTATCCTTTATCTGCCGATCAGTTTCTTCCGCCCTCTCTCTGATCAGAGACTTTTTTTAACCTTATATAGATAACACCCCGGCCCACACAGTGCATGCCTTCACATGAACTGAGGATTGGAAGACGCTCCTAGATCGGCTGCTTCTCCCTTTCCATAACACAGGCATTAGGATAAACTAGGAACAGGGGGCCAGTAAGCAGGGAAGCGAGGCATCTACAAAAGGCAGCGAACTGGAGGGATCAGCAGGGAGAGTGGAATTTCTTCATTATTTTCACCATCCTCCTCAGGTCTGCTCCGCATTATCTTTTCACTCAGAGAAAGCCCCCACACCTCTCTGACCTCTCTGACTTCCCGTGGCTGAGTGTGTGGTGGTTTTGTGTACCATTCACACATCAACCCAAATGTGTAAACCAGCACTTGGGCCACTGGGATTTTACATCTCTCAACCACACGGCATTTTGGTGACAAACAATTCTCGTAAAACACTCACTGTGTTGTAATGAATTCCTTAGCTGCGGATTTTGTGCAGACTGAGCAGAACCTCCATTGCCCAGCGGCAGTCTGCCCGCACATTGAGCCTTACAAGCCAAGCCAAAGGGCAAATGCTGACTGAGAGGAGGCCACAAGGCTGCTGGAAGGCATGTCACAATATTGATGTATTCTATGTTTCAACATCAAGACGATTCCCTTTGAATGTCTTCATTGACGGGCAGTTTTTAAAACAACAACAGAGACTGCAAACCAGCAAATGATCTCCCTCTCTCTTAGGCAGAGATGAGCAGAGTTCTAGCCCTTTTCCAGATGGTCCCTGTTTAGTCTACGCTGGTCCATGCCCGGCCAGGATAACAAAGATCCGACCTCTCACCACTGATCTCTCTGATTGCAGTCTAGTCCAATTGTTACGGGAAGAGAGAAAACACTGTGACACAGCCAGGAATCAATACAATCACACAATCTGTGTGACTGCAGTTCTGTTACATTATGTTCCTGTAAAGTCTTAACAATGCTTGACAGATTGGTCATTGCCCACGCCAACTGTCACGTCAAACATTGCACTTTACCATTTCATACCTGCGCTGGAGGCAATGTGACTCTGCAGGTCTCTCTTAAACGAAAGGTGTTGCTGCTGAGAAAAATAGCACCAAAAAAAAGGCAAAAGAAGAAACAGACACACAACAGTTTTGGCACTCGTTTGTTTCTTCCAAGAGATCCCTGGCTTGTGCGTGCTTCTGTGCCTTGACAAATCAGTTGCAGAGGTTTTTCCATAGTTTCCTTCAGGAAGTCTTGTCTTTACCAACAGTCAGTGGAATCTTCCTCCAGGAGCCATCTAAGAATCTCTTTGCCCCTTTATTAATGACGGGTCCTAAAGATTAAAGAAAGAGCAATTTGCCATCTTTTGCCATTAGCTCATCAATGTTGTGCTAGGTATGCTGTTTACGCCAAATTAAAAAAGCTGAAATGTGTTCAACCAGCTAATACAACACCGGACGCTAACGGAAATTACGTCATTTCTAATATGTGCACATGTATGGCGAACATAAACAAGGCTTCAAACAGATCCTTATGTCAACATGACCCATCCAGTCTCCATCATTTTATTATGTTACTGCTTACATGTGATTGGATTTATAGATCATTTAAGACAATTCTATAAGTAATCAACCATAAAATCCACAATACAGTAGCTATGATCAAAGGCCCACAAAGTTGCACTAATCTGAACTAGAACCATTACACATGACATGTTTCCTCATCCAACATTGAAGAATAACAGTGCGTGTTTAAGCCAGGGTGACAACCGAATAGGAAGATGGAAAAATCCAAAGTGCTTTCTTCCTGAAGTGCAAGCTGCTTCACGCTCCACTGCACCTCTTTTTGTCGAGCAGAGGATGAGGGTTGGTTTCAGGGTGAGAAGAGCGACAGGAAACAGAGGGAGGAAAAGTCCATGAAAATATGGTCCTTATGCGTTGACTCCATAATGGGAGTTGGTTAACTTGATATGCTAGCCTGTGGGCTGCTGTGCAGTTATGATGCAATCCACTCTCTTTGCCCATTATAGAAGCAGTACATATATGGTATGTGTTACAGCAGAGAATTCTCTGAACTTAGATGCAGTAGTTCCTGAGAATTTTTGCCAAAGTCTTCTTCAGTGTTAAGGAATAAATACCGGCAGGCTTTTAGGCATGTGCGTGTGTAAGTGTCTGCCTAATCATGTGTGCTCACATACTAAGAATACGATATGATATAGAGCACCTTTCCCTACCCTAATTATTGCTGTCAGACTTTGAAATGTTGATATTATAGATCAACTTTTCACCTCCAGGTATATTTTGATGAATTTTCATGATGAAATAACAACTAACAGTTCATATGTGTGGTGTAAAATATGAAAACAAAAACTGTGTCAATAGTTAAATAATTGGCTTTATCAAATGTGCTGGATGAAGTCAAATCTGACATTCAACGAAAACACACTGAGGCCAGAAAATACGCCAATAGAGTGAATAGTAGAAAAAACACTTCCACCTACATAGAATATATATGCTCTTTCTAACACTAGTGGCTGATAAACCAGACCATACACTGACCCCAGCTGATGCAACATATTTACCTGTTAATATCATGTTTGTCTGTCCTAAAGAAGTATAGAGAACAGTACCCTAACTAATATTTGACCAATTTTATGTCTGAAATTCCCACGAACAAGTCACGCACATTGGAAGTAAGCCTCAGGCTAAAGTAAACTCTGCTCTGTCTTCAAGCGCCGCTCCTCGCTCTGTTTCTATGCAGTTAAGGAATAGAATGAATTCTTTGAAGATATGAGGTTACTAAAAACACGGATTAGGGTTATGTTCATCAATTAGGGGTTACTTTGTCTTTACGGTTGTGCTAACCATTCTCAGCAGCTCTCATGTTTTAAAAACACATTCACCTTCCCAGAAAGTACCTCAGAAAGTGGACAAACTCTGCCAAGACCATGAAGTCATCGCAGGCCCAGCCCTGCCTGACATTATGTAACCCAGAGCCAGAGTAAAACTCACATGACATCAGCCCGGATGTGCAGCGGAGTTTAAACATCCTAACAACACTCAGCTCCTCTTTTATCTCAGTGTAGAGTGTCAGCAGGTTATCAATAACAAGCTGACAGTTCATTATCAGCTGATTAATCGCCTGTGACCGAGAAATGGATTCTGATTCCCCAGCACTTGAAAGAGATGTTTTACCAGGAGGAGGACTGCATTAGTTATATTAACAAGACCACATTTATTATTATCTGAAAGCAGCAAAACCAAGATAAGATTACAGCTCTGAACACGTGGCTGCACGGGTCCTGCTTTACACAAATTCAAATAAAACACACTGTGAATAGGTAATCACACTCTCTGGGGCATAAAAACAGTATCCTCTCAGCATGCGGCTATTGGACAGAAGTGCGTGGTCTGTTAGCCAATGGCGTTGCTTTGTATTGTTACCATGTGTGTGTGTGTGTGTTGAGCCCTCCTCATCACTCTGCTGTGTGGGGTGGTGGTGTGTGCGTGGGGTGGGGGGCGGCTGCTCAAAACAGGGTCGGCCTCAATACTTAAGCCAACAAAGAAAGATGATTTCATTGTCTTCTCCTTTCACTGCCCTACCCCATTGAGGGGCATAATTTGTTGCGTAAATAGCCCCCCTTTAGTTCCACATCACACGAGCACTTTCCTTTCACTACCACGCTGACCCTCTGGTGTCAAGCTCTCACATGGTGGGCTCCATAAACTGAGCAGATCTGATATAAAAGAAACAGTAAATTAAGTGAAGCTCAGCAATTCACCCGGTGTGTACTAACCAAATCATGATCTGCCTCCACATCATCCACAAATACTATGCCAGTTTAAATATAAGCAGGCAGCTCTAGCTCAACTTTCCTGGCAACACAGGATTTGCTTACTCCAGTCCAGATTTAACTAGTGTCCAAACCGGAGTTTCCCTCCTTCCGCTCCCTCATGAAATCTCCTGCAACTTGTCTGAGAGAGAAACCTCACAGACTAAACTAAACTAAAGGCAGGTTCTGCAAAGTAGCAGCTCGGACAATCTGGGTACAATTACACCCACTTTCATTTCAAGCTTTGCGTTTTTTAATGCTGTAATTTTGACTGACCCTCCAGTTACATATGATTGTTTATCCATTGCAAAATGAGTGCTGAGTGTTTATCCATTGTAAAGTCTAGGGTTTGCACTCATCTGGATGTATCACATTGCAGTTTAGAATTTGTATCTGCAATGTGCTCCATGCCCTTCAAGTCAAATCAAAATCTGCAATATATTTGTCACAAACTTGATCTTAACATCAGCTGAATATGAAACATATCAATCCATCCTCTAAAACTGGAAACCCAACAAACTCTGAATACAGGCCATATAATAACACCTACAGTTGTCTACTTGCTACCAAATGTCAGGCATTGAACTGAAATGTAAGGGTCACATATGACAATGAACGACTGTTGGAAGTAAGTTTTCAACACAAAGGTCCAAGTTTCCCTTGTTCCAGTTATTCATTCTATGAAGATCTGCTTTTTTCTCTGGCTTATCGGATCAAACTGAACATTTTGGGGTTTTGCATTGTTATCAAATTGTACAATTTTTTTTGGTTTTCTGTCCTTTTGTAAAACAAGCAATCATTGATTAAGCCAAAAAAACTGATATTGAAGGAAACTGCAGAAGTATGATTTAAACTCTGATAATTACAGCTTACTATTTAAACAATGTGCTTTATTAGAAGAATTGTCCTACATGTGCATTTATTCACAATATTTACTCTACGCCACATTGTGGATTCTTGTTAGGAGAATTAATTTGAGAGTATTTAGATTTTTAACTCAATCCGTAAGTACAGTCTTGGTTAAGAGAAGTGGCAGCTGCAGTGTGTGAAGACTCTGGACTAAGAGACATTAAAGAAAGGATCTCCCAAACCCACAGTATTAGACTTCTTTCAGGAGTAGTAGAGTGAGAAATGTGTGTGTGTGTGTGTGTGTGTGCATGTGTGTGTGCGAGTGTGTGTTTGTGTGTGTGTGTTAGTGGGGGTGGGGATGAAGGGGGGGGGGGGGGGTAAAAGATGTGCTTTCTCCACATGAGAAAGACCCCAAATTCAGCAGCCGCCACTCAGTTATGCGTGACCACCAACCTCTCCCATTAGATGACCTTTTATAGCCCCTTTTTACACAGCCTGTTCAAGGCAGGAATGCTGTGGCTTTATTCTACCTCGCCATTCTGTATTAAAGGTACGAACGTGGACTGAGGGGATTGTGGTTCCGCCTTCAAGCCAGAAGCAGAGCTGGTCGCATCGACATCAGCTTAAGCGTGTCGGGCTAAAGAGGCCCGACGCTCTTGTGTTACTACTCACACACGGAAACAGCATTACACCGGCTTGACTGGTTCAGTGTAAACAAGCAAATGCAAAGGCACAATAACAAGGGATCTTCTTAAGGTGAATATAGTGGGATCCCTGTATGAAAAGTGGCTCATCTTGTGGAAGAGCTCATTGGTTTGTTTGTGTGGTTGGTTTTGTCCTCAAGTTCCTGAACAATATCTCTTGGCTTCACCGATCAATTAGTGTAAATCAAACTTTAATTCCTTGGCTTCCCGGGGAAAAATAATTATCAGACGTTCATTAATCTGCTTCCTGATCTTTCACACTCTGCCAACACACAAACACCAAATCAACTGTATAAACTGTAAATATTTGATAACTGACAAACGCCTCTGTGTCTCTGCCGCTTCTCCACTGTTCTGCGTTAGTCTTCTTGTGTGGTCACGGGAGCGGCAGGAATGCGAGCGAAGAGGAGAGCCAACAATGCTTTTAGAGCCACCAAAATCTTGTACACAAGCCACTTGTATAGTTCCTGTGGTTCCGTATGCGCAGAATAAGCTCTCTTTGAAGGAGAGGCTCAGGGAGATAAGGGATTTTAATTGGCACAGTCACTTCACAAGGCCCGGCCGAGCCCTCCTGAGAGACAAAAAAGAAAAAGACGGTCTCAAAAGAAGAGGAATAAACTTTAACTAACTCTGACATTCAGCGAGACGTACAATTTTTTCCACTTGTCACACTAAGCAGGAGAGACAGTCCCATGTCCAGAAAAATAAATGGCTTACACAGTGTGGGAATGATCCTGGGAAGTGACTGTGATTAGTCTGGCTCCACTGGGCATGATATCACAGCAGGGTAACCTGGCTCAACAGGAACACTCACAGAGACGAGGGAGGCGGAGTGAGAGAGAGACAGAGCGATAGAGGGACAGAGACGACGAGTGAGGGGCTGTTTAATGGGAGACTGAGACGGAGAAGCCAAGGGAACAAGCATGGCAATTTGGTATCCACAGTCTGACAGTGATTTCTAAGATGGTAATCACATCAACTGTGTAGTGGAGGCAATGTGACATCACAGCGAGCTGGGAGCTGATCCCGCCCTGGCAGGCACCAGTGGAAACAGCAACGACTGAGTCTGTGGGTCCAAAGACTAACTGGTGCATACAGGCCCTCTAATCATGAACAAGAGGATTGTGAGATATCAAGTTATACGCTGAAGCCGTTCAACAGCAGCACCCTCAGTGCGATCAGGAGATCACTGCTGACGCCATCCAGGTTGTAAAGAATTTAAGTCATTCCTACAGTAAGTCGGGTTAGCAGTCATATGATTGTACACACAATGAATAATCTCCTTAAATATGAGAGGAGAGTGCAACCTTCTGGAACACATGCATGTTTTTCCTTTCAAGAAACTTATAAGAAGATAACTAACTAGCTAAATATGAAGCGACGTTGGTTAGCTTAGCTTATTATAAAGACTGAAATGCAATGCACTATGCAGATCCTCCGTATTTTCTCTGGTGCATGTGAGAACAGAAATGTCACAGTGAGAGGCTTGCGCAGTTTCTGCTGACTTTCTCTGCTTGGACTCAAAGTAAAAAGTCTGTAGAAAGTCAGGAGAAGTCGATGTGAGAACACAGCAGGTGATCCCCTGCTGGATTCACCTTGACCACGTCGAGGGTTGATGACACTTCTAACACACGACAGAGGCAAAAATGAAAAAACGAAAAGAAGAAGAAATATCTTCTGGTGAAAAAGCGTTGACAGACATAGAAGACACGGACGAAGATGTCAGGAGAGTTTATGGCGATAAGAGCTGACACGGGTGTTGTGGCGCTGTAAACATGATTACGTGATCTCCACAGCAGAGTAAATACATCACTTTCTGTCTCTGTCCGTTGCAGTCGGCTGCTGCACCTCTTGCCTGGATAATGTGGAGGATTTGTTGCGGTTGTGAACGTGTCTGTGCAGAAACCATCCGCTGTGTTGTGCATCTGTGAATGGCAATCTCTGGGTAAACTGTGTACCCAATTCTCTGGATTTTGTAAAGGTCTTTATATGTGTTACTTTAGGGTTTGGACAGAGTTAAGATAAGCTAAGATAACCTATAGAATGTAATTGTACTGAACTGTATAGAGACAAGAACTGTATTGGATCTCCAGATATAACTCTTAGCAAGAAAGTGAATAAGTGTAGAAACTACTCCTTTAAACCTTCAAGTCTGTTTATTATCTCTGTAATTGAGAAAAAGCTATTGCTCTCTTGATTTAAGTTAAAAACAGGCTGTGGGGAAAACCATGTATGAGTATCATACTTTAACTGCAGCTACAACTTCAACTGGACGAGAATTTAAAACTTTAAACATGAAAAAAATGTTTAACTGAGTGATAAATATTTGGAATGAGTGATGGCACCAGACAGAAACAGGCCTGTGTCTGAGTTTGCACATATTTGAATGAAAACACATGTGATTAAAAGGCGGCTTGGGTCAGAGACATTGGCCTCAGAAACACACCAGATGTCACTGGCGCCTGGGTGGGCGGAGCTTGTGATTGAGAGTGAATACTAATGAGGAGAAAGGGGGCTTCGCCACATGCTCGGCCTCTGCTGCAATAAGGGTCAGTAGCAGTGACACCAAACTTCACAGGGACAGAAGTGTGTCATCTGACATGCGGTAACCTCTACGACGATCAGATTAAGGGCAACAGATTAAACAGATCTGTCTAAGGTCACGTACATACATACATACATGCATACATGCATACGTGTGTTTGTTATTTATAGGCAGCATAGTACATGGATTGAGTTTTGTAATGTTATGCAATTGTTGACAGTCACTCAAGGAGGGTAAACAGGATGACACAAATTAGAGACTTCAAATCTTTGTTGTCCTTCATCTGCATCAGAATCATTATATTATTGTACATACACCAATAATATAATGACCTGTTGGGACGTTCCAAAACTAAACTCTAAACAAGTGTAGGTACTCTAAATAAAAGTATTACTTTCACCATATATAATGAAATACTTTAAGCTGCTGTATAACATGCATTGGAGCAAGTACGAAGGAATCCCCTCTCTTCGAAGATAACACAGAGATCCTCGAGTGACACTATGTTGACACCTGCTGAATAGGACACAATGCAACTGAGTAACAGGTCAACAGCTCCTGCAAGCAAAAAATCCTCCGACCCTGACCCCAACATCCTGATGGGCAACAGGCCGGAGGGAAGTGACAGACGCAGCACCAGGCATCTGTAAGAACTGCGGATGTTGCTGGCAAGCTTCTGCCTCAAGCCACAGTGTTGTATGCTGCTGGTCTCATCTGCTTCAACAGGGCTCATTTTAATGGTAAGAGCCAGATGTAGTTACATTCTGCCTTCCTTAGCGTATACCACTCATGCTATGACTTTATTTTAAAAAGGAAAAAACACTCTGCTTTAATATCTAAAGCTTTTACTTTTGGCGGCTGGGGTATGACATTAAATTACCTGATCTATTTTGTTTTCATTGTCGTTTGTTAGTTTGTCTGTTAGTAAGCATCAATATGCACTCAACTTGGTGGAAGGATGTGGTACGGATCAGGAAGGAGCCAATTCAATTTCAGTGTGGATATGGATCAGGGGGCATATCCAGGATTTTGTTTACCCCCATCTTTAACATTGTGCAATTTATGTTATGTTTTCACCATTTCCCAGGGAATTATTCATGGGGCTTGATGAAAAAAGACAAATTTAGGGTACTGTTGGGCCTTGACGGAGGTATGCGCTCTACTGAAAGCCATTCTAGTATTCTTATGTGGTGGGTGACAAAACCAAACAGCCATCATGTGATAGCTCAGAGAGATAGATAAACCCTTTTTTATCTCTTAATTTGATCCCCAGCATGTTGGGGCTATCTCAGGTCCTGTTCAGACCTGGTATTAACATCTAATCACAAGTGAACAGCTCTGAGTACAAGTGTCAACGCACCAAAGATGTGTTACGGATTCACGAGACCACATTCAGAGGTGTTATAGTAATGTTTACCTAACATACGTCCTGACATGAGGCCTTATTGTAATCCTGGCCTGTGGATGTTGTTTGCATCGAGTGCATTTATGAACAATGAGTAATTGTGGTCTAGACAGGAGGGCCTGTACAGCTTGTTTATGGAGGGAAATGAGGTCTCAATGGGTTGCGGTGTAGGCATGCCACTATCTACCTCTCAGCGCAAACAGAGTATTTGTGGTATGATATCTGACAGGAAACATGATCAAAATGACAGAATCACACCTCCAGTTTCCCCTGGTTCACTATCAGCTATGTGTGACCTTGCAGAAATTAAAGTCCAGATGGACAGGTCACATCTGTGTATCCTCTGTCACCCCTGTACTCCTTCACCCTGAGGGCTCTGGGAATGTCATGACTGTAAGGCTCTCTTTTCCTTCTCCTCCCCATTCACATTTTTTAGACCTGCCCTTTTTGACCATGACCAACCAAAGCCATCTGGTGTGACCATGTAGGATTATGAGCGACTACAAAAACAACTTGGCAGAGATTTGAAAAACATTAAAAATTAAATAAGGGCGACAACTTCAAAAACTAACAGACATCAAGCTACTTATTTGAATGAACCCACAGCCTCATTAAAAACAGATTCATAAAAATCCATGAGGACTCATTCGTTACGCAGTAGGTCTACACACCTACAAAAAAAGCAGATGTTTAAATGTGGATTACTATGTAGACATTGTCCTCTTCCAACACTTGAACATCTTATGTGAAATTCCACTGAATGAGGACAGGCCTCCTTTCTGTCATCTTCTCATAAACGTCCTGTCTCCTCTGAAGATCTGTTGAAAGGCTTCTTTGTGTCAGCGATCAGAGCCCTGGCCTCAGACATCCTTCCATGTCAACATTGGCAACGCGATTACAACACCAGGCACCGACAATCCACACTGTCACCACTTGTGAATTAAAATCCACTACAGCGTCGCAGCATACGCAGCATTAATGACTGGAAACCAACTACAGATTGCTCCACTTGCACGGACATCAACAAACATCAGCAAATGTGAGTCGATGACTAGGAAAAAGTAGATTTTGGTTGCATGAATCATCCAGCAGCTGCCGCGCAGATGGATTTTTATTTGAAAAATATTGTCATTTCTTCAGATTGTGATTAGAGTTAATGAGACTGTAAAAACTGCTGTAAACACATTACCGTCACAGAATCAGCCAAAATGCTATAATCTTCAACACCTCCTTAAAGATGACTGGTATATTATGACTACGTGTGACCTGGGAGAGCCAAGCTAATTAAGCGTTCAAGTAAAACTACAACAGCTGAGTTAACTACTGCCATGGTGACGACCATATTAGGCCAGGGCAACTCTGGTCAGTTCAGACTAAAGCTGTTTTCAAACATGACCTGCGGGTAAAGTTCGGCGAATTGGCTACAGAGCCACAAATGGTTTGCATTATTCAAGCGAGAGGTGGAGCAGCCGGGTGCAGCAGACAGAGACGTATTTACTCATGCTGCGGAGATCACGTGATTTTCTTGACAACGCACATAAACCAGCATCAGCTCTTATCAGCACAAACTCTCTTCCACGTGTGTCACATCTGACGATTTTTGTTTTATTATAACTTTTGCATCTGTCATGACATCTACCTCCCCACTCGCTCGCTGTGAATTCAGCGGGGGATCCCTTGCTGTGTTCACACATCGACCTCTCTGGATTTTTACGGACATTATACTAGGAGGCCAAACAGATTAAGCCCACAGAAACTACGAAGCATCTCACTCTGACATTTGCATTCACAGATACACCTCCTCCAGAGAATGAGAAGACACCTCCCTCCTTCCTGTAGCCACAACATTTGGCTAAATGGCCATATTCATAAATCAGTTACCAGCAACTTACTAAACAAACCATATGTTTTCATTTTGCAGTGGTTACTCGTGACCTCAGTGTTGTTTCAACTGTAGACTGGAGACCAACGATATCAAATATGTTTGACCAATGCTCAACCGGCTTTGGTTTTCTCAGACAAAAAAAATTCTGCAACAGCCAAAGGTAATTCTAACAAATAACCGTAATCTACTTTACAGGCTGCACCAACGACTCAGAGGATGATGTGTACGAGCCATTGCCTAATTACTGGAAATATTGAGGGGTTTTTCCCTTCAGGGGGATAAACAACCAAATGCCAATATGAAAACACAGATTGCGTGCTTGATACTCCCTCTGCCCACATGCAGAACAGACATATGGCTGTGTTGATACCACTTTTTGTCCTTTTGCACATTTTCACTCACACCTCACTCTCAGTTTCCTCTTGAATCCAATCGCAGCGTCTTTCATGAAGCCCCTGGGATGACACCTGGTCTAAATTAAATTGCATTAAAATACCATGAATGTGTTTATTTTCACAATGGGCAGCCACGGTGGGATTCAAACCCCTGACCCAGGGTCAGTGCCATCACCACTGAGCAACAAAGGCCTGTGTTGAACTTATACATTTCACAGATGGGGGACAAGGAAGCAGCTGCACAGTGCCTTTTAAAGACACTCAGCATAGTTCGTACCTATGGCACAACTGACTGCTCATGACATCAGCGGAGAGGCATGCATCTCTGTGCATTGCTATTAGAAATGTATTGTTTACTGTTGAGGAGTGTGATTATCTCACTTTATAACATAATAGAGGCAATGAGATGGGTTAAGTAGAGATGGAAGAGACAGGCTGAAGATGGAATTAACTGTTCTGTGTGAAATTAGATTGGACTTTGCATTCGGTGTAAAATGATTTGATCAAACGACATTAGAAGAAAAGTATTTTTGGTTACCTTGCAACATATTTAAAATAGTTTGATAGTTAAACCTTCTATACATTTATTGATATATAATGACAGCTGACAATGGAATGAAGCTTTGATTCAAGTCTTGAGACCAATTTATGGGTTGGCCAATAATTATCAGATAATGTGAATATTTTACCGACAGACTCAGCTTTCATGTTTAATGATAGGTGCAAATATGTTTTTTTTATCGTATATTTGTGTTTACATTTTATTTAAAGTTAATTGTATTCAAGTTTATGATTAAACAATAAAATATCAAGCCTAAATTAAATTTCAAGGGTTTCATAACGACATCTTAGGAATCTAATGTTTTCAATAAACTGGCAAAAATTTTGGAAATCGAGAATATAAAATATCAATATCTGCATCGGCCCCCAAAAATACTCATTCATTCCACAGGCTCAATTCAATTCCTTAAAATACTGCAGTAAACTCATATAAAATTAACTTAAGACATGTAGCTGAAGTGAAATATTACATCTAAGCTTTTTAATTATGCAGGAACCTCTATCATATTAATTCAAAAGTCACCCCAGCGCAATTTCTTGAGACTATTTCTCTCCCTCATAAATTACAAAGTGTTTCACGCATGACAAGAACTTGAACAGAGAGCTAAATCACTCCTGGATACACCTTCACCTGTGATTATTCCCAACATATCGGATTTCTTAGGTATTCTCGTGGCAGAGGTCATCAAAACAGAAGCTGTGAGAAGAGGAGACAGTCAAGTTATAGTTGTGCAATAACTCAGACTTCAACAAAACGACAGAACACGTACTTCAAAGTCTGTATCTGTACTCTCCTCACTTGCTTAAAATCCTTCTCTGTTCCCACCCTGAGAGAGCCCAGCAGATCAGCTGTGCATACTAAATAAAGCAGCCCAGTAAGTCTGACTCAGCCTGTTACTTTAAACTCTCACTAAACAGCCGACACTGTCTTCCTTAATAAGATCTGGTTCAGTGCTCCTTCAACTGGAAGACCCCCTGCCGAGTGGGAGCAGGATGTGAGGTCGAAACATAAGCCTGTACATGTGCACATATGTCATAACTGTTTTGCTTGAATACCTGAACTACTCAAACAGAAAAAAAGAATACCCCCAACATCTATTGTCATAAAGCGCTTGTACATTTTGAGGCCTACAGATTATGACTGAGGTTGTACTTCTCTGGGTGTATTCTCTGTTCACATAAATAAAGGTAATTAATTCCTTTCCTTGCAAATGCAGCGTGTATCTTCTGCAGATTTGTCTGCCAGAGTACTACATTTCACCCTGGCAATCCGACAGGTTGAGCATGCAGGTCATTCTTTGGCTGAGCACCAACATCAACAACAATCAAATAACAAGGAACACCAAATAGGGAGTGGGAATGTGTGCAGCACACAGAGTTGAAAAGGGCAGGATGTGATGCAATGGCAAAAACTAAAGAAACTAAGGAAAGTTGCGACAGTAGATTTCCAGATTTAGCCTCTGTAAATAATTACCATTTTCCTGAGTAAGATCTTCTTTAAGCCCAGCTTTCAACGCAAAGCCACCATAAAAAGACAAACACAACAAAAGGTCTAACAACTTCCTTGAAGCAAGAAACGCCTTCAGGACTACAATTGAGACTGAACTCTTCAACTCAGATAACCTGTGCTCTTTATACATCTCACTCACTCTCAATGACAAGGTAAATGACTAAGTCTAATCCCAACGAAAGCCTGTGTGTCTTATATTTCCTTAATGTGGATAAAACAACTGCAGTACAAAGATCAGGGCAGAGTGCCCCTCCCGGTGTCCTGCTGTCCTCAGACTGTGTTTAAACCAAGAGATCAGACACCCGTAATCTCCATTGTCCTGTCCTGGGTAGACGGCAGGGTCCTACCGTGGCCCAGTTTAACAAGCGGGCCATCTGCAGAGTCACAGATGGCTCCGGCAATGTCTCACAGGTTCCCACATTCAGATAGAGGGTTAACCTGATACGAGTTGCTTCTAAAAGGAATATACACACACACACACACAAGAGTGGGAGCAAAGAAAAAGTTTGGAATCGTTGCTGCTTTTGTTAAGTCATCATAATCTGCCTCGGTATGGCGGTTGGGTATTTATTAGGTTTTAAAGCCTGAAATAACACTGCAGTCATTTTTCACACCATATCTGCTCCATCATCACAGCCCTGCCTCTTCAACCTAGATCTCCTGGAACATGCAACATATGCTTTTGATTACAATGTGTTATTCTCTTCTGTCATAGTGAAGTTGTATTAGACCCACCTCTTCCCACTCCCTTTATTGTTGCACCTCTAAAAACACATAACAAAGCTCTCCCACCTCAGAGTCCACCCTGTTCACATTAACAAGAGGGTTCATTGGCTGAACAAAAAAAACATTCTCTTTATGGCAAGGAGGAATAGACATCATCAAAATGATAAATGAGACATTTCTGTCACAAGCTGGTGCCACGGTGGCATTTTGTTTGACAGTGAACAAACAGTTGGGCAGTAAAACACAGACACACTTTGAGGACACATGTAGTGAAAGAATTCAAATCAATAGCCATCAATGGGTCCCGCCGAAGGGGGTTCAACTGCGACATTTCTTCCTTTAGACAACGTGCTGCCAAGGTAACTGTCCAGACATTAGGTGAATGCAGAGGGTTCCCACTGACAGCATCATTCAAACAGGTCCCGTGACCATGATCTCGTTTTCTGATTGGCTGCGGAAGCTGCTGGGCATCATCCCAGCATGGAGGCTGTGACATTGACCTCACGTTAAGCTGAAGACAGGAGGCTGGGATACTCCAAGATCTGATGGGAGAGTGCGCCCCAGCTTTGTGTCCCTCAATGGAGATGTAATGAGTCAGACAAAACTCCCCAGCAGTCAGCCAGCTGGCATGCAGCTCGCCGGCACAAAGAGATCTGCGAGGGCAGGCCTTTCGCCCCAACGGCACTCTGTTTAGGCATGGCAGCCATTCAAACCCCTGCTTTCCATTTAATTTGCCCAAGTGCTTTTATGTCTGCATCACAGTCAGACGTGTTTCTGTTGTGTGTGTGTGTATAGAGGGATCGTCTGACACACCTCCAATGAGCTTCCGTTTGCTGGCTGGCGATGACTCTAGGGAGAAGGTCAGGCTCTTGATGTTTCCGTGATGGTTCATGTATAAGTCGACACCTATAAACACTGATACAACTGTACTGAGGATGCACCAGGATGACTGGTGCCACACACAGAGACACATCTGACCGAGCACTGTTTATAGCATAGTTTGAATGCAATGCATCCCTGGCTGCTTTGAAATGTCCCTGAAACACAGATGGATGTGGGTCATTTGCTTATTCCCAAGCTTAGAACATGCTTTATAGGTTGGACAAACAGCCACAACAAAACAGTACTCTAGTCATATGACTGTGAGCAAATGTGAACTATATGCAGCAGATCCCCCACAGAGAGATTGAAAGTCCTCTGCGGACTGATTTGGCCGTTTGACGAGTTTATCAAATTTTCTGTTAAATAGCCAGGAAAGAAGGGTTGACAACCACAGACCTAGAAATGAAACTTTATTCACTGACTTCTTCAGAATCACATCTGTGTTTTGTTAAACTTCAATGGTTGGGAAGCACAATTTGTCGCTCATTATGTGTATTATGAGATGTATAAATTGGCCTTGTTAAAAAACCGGCCTCACACTGAAGATAATTGTCTGTGTTTGTGTCAAGTTATAATTTTAGTGAATTGGAAATACGGAGAAAACTTTTTATGAAATATTTCCGAGAGAGAATGACGAAAACTAAAACACAAAAACAAACCCTATTGTCTGGTCTCGGTTTAGCAGTATCCGTGGAGAGGAGAGAGTCTAAGTGAAAGTATGTGGTCCTAATGAAACGACAGCACAGTGGACTCTGGGCTGACAGCCAACAGATGGGGCTGCTCAGTCGGGAGCAACACAGCATCACCTTCAGGTACTTTCCTCAAGGCTCTGCATACAGCTGCCACTTCAGATACAGCCTGAGGGAGGGAATACTCTCTTCAGATAAATTTATGTGAGCAATCTGCCAGAAGGCAACCGAGGTCAACAGCTTCCGCATTTCCCATAAATGACTTTTCATAAAAAAGTATCATTAGGAACTATTTCTCCAGGGACTCAGAGTAAAAACAAGAGCTAATTCCCAACTGCAGTAACTGAAACAGTTAAACTATTTGGAACCAAATTCATATCCCCATTAAAACAAAAGGGAGTTGCCAACTGATAATGGCCTTTGGCATCATTAGTATACACCTTGCCTTGTGGCAGAAAAGGATTATTGACACTATGTGAGTCAACTTTGCTCTTTTTGGCTAAGACTATGGATTTTTCTGTTAATTTGTGGCTTTTACTGTCGACCACAACTTCACCGAAAATAATTGCGGATAAAAAGCTTTTCAAGCAATTTTATTCCTACCACATATTGCAGATTCCACTTGTCACTTTGTTCCAAGCAATATTCCCTCATTATTATAAGTTTTACCACCACAGCAAAGTATTTTTAAAAGCCTGCCAGTTTCTTTAAATTATTATTTCTATTTTATAGCAAAAATGGAAACCTGAGGAGAGAGATAATTTGATTTAAACAACATTGTATGAGTAGAAATTAAGCATAAACCCTCGCAGTAAGTTATTCTACGATGGCTTGTTGCCTGATGGAGAGACGCTGCCAAGGCAGACTGGGCAGATCATCACAAAGGCCCTACAGCAGTGAGGGAGGATATGAAACTGGGTTTGTCCCAAATATTATTCACTTTCTTTCTTTCAGTCTTTCCCACCCAAGAAGTTCAGTGGTGTGGGAACCTGGAGGTACTGATGCACATGTAGCTTTTAAAGTACAGTAGTAAATATATGTAGCAAATATGTTTGCTGTTTGTTAAGGCAGAATTATGACAGGCAAGCCGTTGGGTCCAGACATATTCAGGTGTTTGCTTTTCACATATGAAGAACGCAGCAGGAGATTGTGTAGGGCCGACATGTTCACAACAGCTGGAAAATGTCTAAAATACTAAAGCAAAGATGTACAAATTCCGCTGTGGAAATCCCATGTTCTTATTACAAAAATAATTGTTGGGCAGCTCTCTTTTATCCTGAGACATTTGTAGTTTTCTGGTTTTGCGTCCACCTTGTGTATTCAACATGCCCATTAGCTGAGAATTGTCCCGCTGTATTCTCACATGGGCTCACCCAAGACAGTTTACAGTGATTTTAAAGGAAAGTTACTTAGAGGTTGCGGTAAATGTCCGGAGCAGGAATATTTGCATTCTCAAATAAAGACCCTCCAATTCTGTAGAATGTCTGGACTTCAGTGCATGGCTGAAAGCAGTTCAAGACAGCTCCAGAAAGTTTTTGAAAGATACAATGATATACCTATTTCATAATGTATTCAGTGAAGTTGGAAGATTTAGCAATTTCTGCACCTTCATTGTGGAGAAGCAACAATACAACGTCTCATTCTATTCAAGCTTTCAGTGCTCAGATGTCAGTGGAAGTCCCCTCCAAGTCCCAACTCTCCCCAGTGAGTACTGAGAGTAGACTATTGGATTGGTAACTGGATCTTTTTCAGGGTAGGAATCTATTTCTTCGAAACATGTGGGATGGATTGACTGTTAGCTCGAATTTCCTGTTTCTCGTAATTAACCATCTAATAGGAAGATCTCTGCACCATGGACTCTGGAGGTTTAATGTGCCATGAGATCGGGAACAATGGTCACAACGAAACTGAAAGGATTTAGAGGGAAATCAAATGAACCCTGTTGTTGTGTCAGGCTGTTGCCAAGGGACATTACATCACTCATCTGACTGTGGTGAAGTTCAGCAAACAGAGCTCAGTGAACTCATTGCCTGCTTTACAAATTAAAAGGGCTCATTTGTGTTTTATACATTACTACTCAGAAACTATATCAAATATTAAACCAAATACCCACAGTACAAAGCACCATCATCTGGGCTGATTAGTGGTCTGTAAATGTTTAATTCAGAGAGCCACTAACTGAAAAGCTGAACATAATGGAGAACAGGTCATCCATTTTTATGGCCAAGCACATTTTTGCTGCTATAGCAGGATGGTCTCTCCCTAGTGGGGCTGCTGGGAGCGTGACTGGCTGAATCCCAAAATAAGAAACTGGGATACAGAGATGAGTGAGAGCTAGAAACAGAGACCCAGAGGCTCAGAGAATGCTTGCAGTCAGAAGAGAAGAACAAAGTATATCAAATGCCTGGGGGAGCGGGCAGGCACAGATATTACTGGCCAGAAGAAAGGATGAATCTGGATGAAGAGGAAATATCCCAGAGGAGGGGGGTATAAAGGAGGGAGTAACAAAAGCCAGAGCAGAAGGGTGAACTTACATGTGCTTCAGAGCACAATGAGCTGGGTGGAGTCCTTTCACGCTGACCTGTCCGGTGAAGCCTCTGTGGAGGCCTCAGGTCATTCTCAGTGCCTCGGCTAGTTATCTGGAGCATTAAAATGATGCACATCTTGCATGAAATCTTCAATATGGAAAGAAATTAAAGATAGACTAATTTTCCATTTGTTCACAGGTTATAGATTTACTCTGTGAGAGTTGGTATTTTTCCCAATGTAGAGTGTAATCTAGTCTTTGGAAGATAAAGAGACATTTTGCTCCGAATGTGACGCAGTTCCTTTGTGGTAAGGTGCTGAAGTGACAAGACGCAGAGCACCGAAAACCTGTGTATCCAGGTCAGTGACGCTCGTTCACAAACACTCAACTGGCCTCTTACAACGGTGCCTTCCACCACTTGCACTTAAAAAGTGTAAATAACTGTGACAAGTGAAGGACCACAGGACGGTGCAGAAACAGCAGGAAGCAGATAAGAACGTGAAGAGTGAGTCTGCCCTGAAGTGACAGAGGTCTTATGAGGAGAGTAGAGAACGACTTGTGAGATTTAACAACCATCTGCTATGGACGGGGCAAAACCTATAAGAAGGATTCTTACCGGGTGATACATCTAAAGGTTCCCCAACTTCAATTAAGTGCAAGACAGAGCTGCTCCCAAGAGCTGAAACTCTGAACACAGCCAAGGCGAGTTTCTACACCATGAAATACACACAGAAATACTTCACTGTCGATGTATTGGTCTTGAACAGGGTGGAAATATGACTTACCGGAGAAGAAAGTAAGCTATTAAGCAATATATGTTAAAGATCGCATATTAAGCTATATTATTCATGATTTTAATTTAGGTTATTTCTTGTAAAGGTTTACATGCTCTAATGTTCAGGAACCACATCCCTTTGCTCATACTGTCCTTTGCTGAAGCTCCTCTTTTCAGCCTCTGTCTGAAACGCTTGGTTTTAACTCTTATCTCTTTAAAGTCCCCTTCCCAATAAAGCCCAGTGAGGCTCTGATGGGCTGATCGTTTCCAGCGCTAGTTGGAGACGTTAGCCTCCAGTCTCACTTAACCTAGCTTTGTTAGTGGATGTGCCAGGCCAGCCGTAAGTCATGCACTGAACAAACGTGGGGCATTGTGGGGTCATGCAATATCACATCAGAATGATGCGGAAATTGATCGGACTAGAACTTCAGGAGCAGATTTTAAGAAGCAAGATTTAGCTAAATACTTAAACATATATTACACTAGAAGAAAGAAAACAAGAAAGATAATGTTTCTTTTAAATGTTTAAGCTTGAGTTAGAGCAGATAAAGCCAGTGTTTAATCCATTCTCTACACTTTTGGTCTTGTGCACCAGCCCCCAAATTTGAAATGCTAAGATTCACATTTAGTGTTGCCCCATTCACCCTTCTTCATACAGAAATCCAAACCTTGACAGACATGCGGTTTATAGTTCTGGTTTCCTAACTATGATTGGAGACTGGAAAGTCACTGAGGTTAAGGGGTTCAGTGTCAACCCAAACAAAATAATTTGAAAACTCAACACCAGTGTGAAGTGAAATCAAGCAGATCAAATTGTGCTAACCTGAACTGATGAGCACACCATTTATCCAGAGCCTCATATTCAGCAGGTGCTTCATCTCATTTCTTATGGGATGGTAGAATAATTATTGAAAAGACTTTCAACTTTGAAGTCTTGCTGATCCGCTCCTATACCGGGAAGAGGGAAGGAGAGTTCACATTCCACTCAAATCCCAGTCTAAACACCTGCATGGCGTAGACTACAAATGCACATGTGTTTCCTACCTGTTAAAATACCACGTCAGTTTTATTCACAGCAGTCTTCTGTATACCATCCCACTGGAAAAAGAGAAGTCTTTGAAATAGCATTGGAGTATTAAAATAACACTCTCTTTTTCTAGAGTCACCGTCTCAGATCCTTAATCTCTCGGTTCCTTTTAATCTCACCCTGCAGATAGTAGGGAGTAAGAAAGGAAGAGTTCATCAGAGTTTCATATGACTTCTTATCATCTCTGCTTGCAAAGATTCAGTCTAAAGTTTTCTGTCGGAATAATTACATTGTGTAATATTTAAGTCTGTGAGATGAGTCATGGAGATGGAAACAGCCTGTGTGAGGGGAGCAGACCAATGCAGGTGGCCTGGAACACATCTGGCAAGACAAAGTCGGTGAGACAAAGGCCAGGCGATGATAAGTTTTATTGACCTCTGTGCTGTCAATATTTCTCCAGGTTGCCACGGAAAAAAATGCAGCGAGGTGTTGTAAACTGCACGCTACAGTGATGTTGGTTTAACGTGAAGTCAGACGTGTATTTATTTTATCTTTGGAGAAAATCTGTTAGTTTCAGCTTTCAGCTACATGTGGGTTCAGACAGACGCCTGAGCAGATGTTACAGCCAAGTACAGAGAATATCTTTCCTGAGAAGAGGTCACTCTGATCTTTATTCTGTGCACAAAATTTAAAGCAGTACTTAACTTGCACACTATTTTCAGAGAGGGAAATACCTGGTGCCACAGGTCACAGGGACTACAAAATACACCAGGCAGTGTGGCATTATATGTGACTCAATGTTTCTGTGTAGCTCTCAATGCCTGAAAAAACTAAAGAATGTGTTTTGCTGCAGCTTAACCGGTGATTTTAAACTGAGCAAGTCACAGAAAGTAAAGGAATAAAAAAACATCCAGAAGTAGCCACGTGACTGTTCATGGCTCAGTTCACATCCAGGCATGGGAGACAACCTGGACGGAAGAGTTCATTTAAGTTACAGAGTTGGATCTGACAGTTTAATCATGCCTGGCCCTGGACTGGGTTTTACCGCTCCGCTGACCTGTGGCTATTCAGTATCATGTCAAACGTTAAATCCACTCTAATTGGCCGCTCATGTCTTTAGAAGCTGAGTGATAAGCAGGACGGAGGTGGCTGTGTTTTTCCTTTTGTGTTTTGAAGGGGGTGTGTAGAGGGGGTTGGGAGGTCAGCAAGCTTTTTAGGTCAGGGGCTGGATGACTTTGCCCCCGCCTCTTCTTCAGGACAGGCTTGAATTGTCCCCCTGGTGCCTCGGCGCCATAATCAGGACTCCATAAAGAGTAATGGGTGCCGGGGAATGTTATTCAATAAGTGATTGTGTGTGTGTGAGAGACACATAACACACCTCAGGGCAAGGAGATACCTTATCATGGCCCCAAATTTCCTCAGCAAAAAACATAATCCCCTCTCACCAACAACAAACTACAGCTTAACTTTCACAGCATTAAAAAAGCTGCAATCTTTCACACACTAAACACAAACGTTGCTCTGCATACCTTAACATACAGAGACAAACAGTAGATGGATTTAAGTTGAGATCGTAGACCCCCATACTCAGGGGCACTTGCTCTCTTTGAGGATCCCACCACAGGAATGTAAAGTGTAATGGCTCGCACATTTCCCTCAAGTAGAGCAATGAAAACCTTAATTTTAACAAAACGTCTCCTTTCATAAACAAATGCAGCCTCCAGTTTCTCCCCCCATTCTCTCCTAATCACACCAGCCGACTGTGCTAATTCAGCGAGCACGTGTTGGGGGTGCAAGGTCACAGAAGTGCGAGCGAGGTCTGTGGTTTTCGTGGTCACTGGTGTTTTGGAATTCTTGAGTTGACAAGGCAGTTCAACATAAAACCACTTAAATCACAGGCCAGGAAATCCAACGCGAGGTGAGGTGCTGAGACGCACACACGGTTAATAGAGCCGGGTGAAAGGGAAACCTTCAGTTTAACTTGCTACAAGGGCCACATTTCGCATTTCAATGTCAAATCATACATATATAAAACAATATGCTGACGATTATGTGTTTATGCCAATTTATCAAGTTACACTGGAGAATTCTGAATTTAAGCTATGGGTTTGTTTAAAGTTGATTCTTATTTCATACCTCAGACCCAAAAGTCAGAGCTGAGGGTAGTCCTGAGCAAAGATACAATAAATGACATCAGCTGAAAGACAGTTACATGAAAACAACCAGCCACAGCATCAAGGCTGTCTAGGCATTCTCTGTGCCTGTCTGGGAAGAGTGGGGAAGAGGGGGGTTGGTGCAGGAATGAGTGAGCAAGTCTTTGAAATCTGCTCTATAATTAGCAGGGGTACTATATCAACAGCAGGTTGTCTGGACCTGCTGAAATATGCTCACGGTTCTGATAATGAAGGAGAAGAGAGGCAGGGGCTCTTGATCCTGCTGTGAAACGTGATTCAGGATGCACTTAGTTATTTATTTATTGTCTTTCAGGTGAATAATTCAAGATCTTTGTCCTCTCAAAATAGTTCGGGCCTAGAGTCATTAATATTTTGCCACATCTTATCACACCACTTGCTATATATTTAACTCAGCCACTTAAGGGTCACTGAGGAGAAGTATGCTCATGAAATGTTATCTCATTCACTGACAAACTATAACTACAGCATCCAAATCTCCACAGTGAATTCCAACACTGACTGATATTGACCTCGGCTGTAGTGTGCACTGACTCGTCGTTGTAGCCTCATTTAGTGGTGTTCCAGTAAAGGCTGGACTAATGTGGTGTCCTGGCCTGAGCTGCTTTAGTGGGAATAGACTGGATGATGTGTGACTGTACACCGCAGAAACTTTCTTTCCAGACCATCGAGGCTCACAGAGCTGCACGGACGTCACCGCGCTGATGTGGAAGAGCGGCTCTGGAGTGAAATCAGCAGACAGACAGGACCGTGACTGCAGAGAAAATATACATGGTGCTCAAACTTACTTCAATTGTTGTTTAAGCAAGCGGAAAAGCAGTCCAGTGGAAAGCCTAAAGCACCTTTAGGCACAGTAGAGATTATCTGTAACTGCTGTATGCCTCTGTCTGATCAGTTCTTAAATGTTACATAACATGCCAGACATGTCAAACCAGTAAGTGTAATTCAGCTGGGTAATTAAAGAATCAATTTAATGGATCAAGGAAATAGGAAATTTTATAGAAATGTTAGTCAATGCAATTTCCTTGAGCAACAATATGACTTCCCTTATCTAAAAGATAAGATATAAATCCTGTCTGGCCTACATGTGGGGTCATTTGCTGTGTTGTATTATATGTTATATTCGAGGCACATAATCATCCCAATATTATGTAATGGTGTCAAATAAAAACTACCGCCATGTTTTATTTTTCAAAGCCGTTGGTCAATGAACTACAGCTTTACTAGGATTTGCTTTGCTGTAATACTACAACACATAACCCATCTTATCCAACTCTGGAGTCACAAGATTGTCGTGAGAGACTCTGCACACAATTTACAAAACTAGAGAAGATTCTGGTCATGTATCCATGAAGAAAAAGTATTAGAGATTACCAGAGAGTTGAGGCAGCCCCACTGTATTGCGTGCTACTGTGTTTAAACATTTTCTCCGCTTTAATCTGTGGGACCGTGAGACCACTGCTTTCTATTCGGTCTGTACAAGGAATGTCGTAAAACTTGCCAGGATTGTGCTCTTGGACCAGAAAAGCCAGAGGGCCACTTGCCGCCGCAAATACTACATCTCCCCCCTCAGCACTGAGCCAGTGTAACTTAAAACCCGGCGGAGTGCTCTAACGTGGGACTGCTCTGCAGAGCCCGGGCCTGGCTCTAGAGCTCTGATCGCGTCCAAAGCAGACACTGATGGGGTGTCACAGGAGAGCTGTCCAAACACTGGGCTGAGGGATACATGCCAGGCGCCTGGTTGTGTGTGTGTGTGTGTGTGTGTGTGTGTGTGTGTCTGAGGATAGGCGGCAGAGAGAAAGAGTATTTTTTTCGTCATTAGTGAATTATTTTAGGTGTGTACTGTTTGTGTAAAAAAAGAAACTTTTCATTGTTTAATTGGATTCTACTGTATAACTAACCGTGCCAATCAATCTTGACCAGTATGGCCATCACTTCTATATATATACTTGCTAGAATACTGTAAGCACAGCACTTTTATAGCTGCTGCTGTTGATAGAGAATAGTAGTCTGATTATGGGATCAACCAAAAATAAAAAGAGACACTTCACTTCCATTAAAGCCTGTTATTTGACCTAAATGTGTCATCATCTCACCCAGCATTCAAAAATATGCCCCTGCATACTAGTATTAGCATAGAGGGGATTGGAAGACAGCAACAACATACCACTCTGATGTAAGCGGTGGTTGGCTGAAGCACCAACTCTGCCCAAACAAACAGGTGACTACCATGGGATAGGCCATGCAATACCTAATCCTAGGTAAGTGTCTGATTCTGCATAATTCAATATTGATAGCTGTGTATCCACCAGCTTGTCCTATGTACAAGACACAGTGACATCATAAAAACCCACCCCCACCCACAAAACTCTTCGTGCCTTGAACTGCCCCATTTACACTAATTGTCATTCAGATGAGTGTGGGGGGGTTGTTATTTAAGGCTGCCCCTGACACCATTAACATGAAAAGCACAATTAAGAGTAATTAGGCTTTTCCAGGCAAAAGGGGTTATCTGGTAACCAGGCACGCAATAAACCTGCATATAACATGTAGCATTACAAATATTTTCATTCATTTAAATTCTTGTCTCCATCCATGAATTGCTTGGGAAGGCAGGTCAATTTAATCTTGTTTACACAGCAAGCCCTTATAACAAGGAATAAACAGTGATTCACACGAAGCAGCAGGTCCAGTTGACTTCTGGCTAACAATATCAAGATAACCCTTGACCAGGGATGACACAGAACAGACACACTCAACAACTGAGCGACTTATTGTGACACACCTCACAAGATGCAACACAGGCCGGCAAAGCAAGTCATCTCAAGGTTTGAATCAGGTTTAAGAGGGGTCGGTGAGGTGGGGGTGGGGGGTCTGTGTTTTCGTTGTGGCAGGCGGAAGATAAATGCCTTCAAGGCCGAGAATTCGCCCCATTCACAGATAACAGGAAGCGAGATCTGGGTAACATGCAAGGACTTGCTCAACCTATAAGTTCAAGCGGGGTCAATCCACCGGGGTATGTCCAAGCGGAAGAAACTGCTGTGGGGATGGATATTTTAGGATGGGAGGGGATGCACAGGTTTCCTAAGTTCTTCATGAAAACAAGGCACACACACACACACACACACACACACACACACACACACACACACACACACACACACACACACACACACACACACACACACACACACACACACACACACACTGAGGAGGGGTGGGAGGATGGTGTGGTGTGGTGGGGGGCAGAGATTAAAAGAGCCCCATGCTGTGTTATCAGGGTAATGAATTCTAACTTGTGGCCAAGCAAAGTTCAATATGCAGATAGACAACTGTGAGAGGACAGCAGAGCATCGTATTACAGAAGTTTAGATACTGCAGAGGCATCCAGCTTTCAACTCATGCTGGGCTATATTAGCGTATATATATATATATATGTGTATGGGAGTGGTATATAAAGCAATATGTCATCATTACTTATGAGATATAATTATTGATGATTGTCCATACGCACATGTAAACATTGACAAGTTACAGTGTGTAAACAAAAGAGGGACTAAGATGAGAACTTTCTGTAAATCTCAGTTTGTGTCAAACTCTGTCAAACTGCCGCCAAATTGCAGCGAATAAAACTTTAAAGTTAGCTGCTTTTGAGCTAGCATGATCATGTTTCTGTAGAAACACCAAATTGCAGTGAATAAATACTAAAATACTGCACCTCACCTCTCAAAGGGGCATTTTGCATTCTCCTTCAGTTAGACTAATACCAGGATGTAAAATTGTAATATTATCGTTATCTTGAACCACGTATCGTATATCGATAAAAAGTGTGAAACATTAATACAGTTAATGTAGCTCCATAGCTGACTTTGATTGAGAAATTCTGTTTATAATGAGACGTAGCAGTGTAATAGCTGTGAATGGCCTCAGTGTCACACGCCCCTCAGTGTATGAAGAGATGACAACAGCGGGTGTTTGACGGCATGTATAGAAAAAGCATGAAAGACAAAATGACAACTATCATTAAATAGTCAATTGGAAATTTCTACCTTAAAATTCCGGTACCCTTGTACAGCTCAACAATGAATTTACCCTAAATTTAAGCTAGCTGTTCTTAAGCTAACATGCTAACGTTCCCATCCATTCTGTAGTAACTTTAATTTATCAACACAAATACACAAATCCTACACTTCACGCTTTTGAGGGCATTTTTTAATCAGCTTAAGTCTGACAGAAATCATGAAGTATTATGACAGACATCATGTTTAAGGATTATTTTGTAATATATTGATTATCACATGATCGCTATATCGTGACATTATCATTATCGTGGGCCTTGTATCATGGATCTCAATGAGCCATGAATTACCCTGCAACTGCGAACCCTAACATATCCTCTGAATGTTGGATTGATAGCAGGACAAAATATATTGGTGTTTTCATAAGTACAAATGTCAATTAATTCAGTTATTGTAGCTGCATAAAGCTGCTGTGGCTTCAGAAGGGCAAGTCGTAGCGGTGTAATAGGTGCGCACAGCCTCACTGTCACACGCCCCTCAGCGTGGGACGAGATGACACCAGCGGGTGTTTGACCGTATGTCTACAGAAAGCGTGAAAATAAACATCACAGCTCAACTCTGTATCAAATGTCTCCATACACATGCTGCTGCCCTGTCAGCGCTGAACCAGGATTTTACTCCCACTTTTCCTTACCTCTAAGTTAGCCGTTTTAAAGTTAGCACGGTAACGCTCTCTGTAGTAACTTCATTTTGAATCTGCGTCACTTTTGTTGCGGACTGAAAACTCCGAGACGCAAAGTTTCCTGAGGATGTCTCCTCGTGCGCTTCCCTGGTTCCGTCTCCTTGCAGAGAGCAGCTTGTGCGCGTGCATGCAGCCCCAGCAGGGAGCAGACCATAAGTAAGAATAAAAGTAAGAATAAGTGAAGGAGAGGGAGTACTCACGCACGGCCTCCTGTTTGGGGTCCAGCTCGGAGCAGGTCTGCTCCAGCCGGCCGATCTTCCTCTGCAGCCCCCTGACCCGCAGGCTGGTGGAGGCCAGGTCGCTCTCCAGCTCCTGGAATATGGAGCAGGCGTGTTTGGCCAAGTCCGACAGCTGCCGCAAGGTCCGGGATAGAGCCACATGACTGACGGAGACCAGGTCCTCGAAGAGCACAGCCTCCTCGTTCGGGACCTGGTACCTGCACAGAAACTGGGGCTCCACGACTCGCTTGGCGAACGGCATGTTGGCGCGGAGTAAATCCAACCGAAGTCACCCGAGGGTGGGCAGAGACCACTACTTCCGCCTCGGCCCCTGGTCCAGTTTGTCTGGGTTCAGCGGCTGCTGGAGCCCCCCATCCCTCCACTGGCCGGAGAAGAGTGTTATGCTCGTGGCCGCGGCGCCGGCTCGTGCTGCCCTGACGCTGCTCTGTGTTACTGCTCGAAAGTACAGGGGGGTTTTAAAAAGTGGCGGCGACAAAACCTGGAGTGGAGTCTCAGGATTGTCCAGGATCAGGACTGTTGTGATCTGCAACGGCTCAGAGCTGCCAGGAAAAAAAAGAATTTAGTGGTCCTGCAACACTTGAATGTGTATTTCACTGCACACATATACACACACACACAGCAAAGCATTGTGTGTGTTAGACTGATATGACAAAGTATGACACACACAATGGAGTCAAAAATCTAGCTGGAGAGTTAAAGGGATAGTTCACCCAAAAATTAAATCATCTTCTCACCTCTATGCTGATCGAGGGGTGGCTGAGTTGTTTGAGTCCACAAAACACTTTAGGAGTTTCAGGGTAATCGAAGTAAATGGGAACGACTTCCTCAAACGTATGAAAACAACATAAAAATCTATCCATACTTCCGGATTTTAATGTTTTTTTTCTGTTTCACGTTTGAAGACGTGCTCACCATTTACCCTAATTGTATTAGATGTGGCTGTTTACCCCTGAATCTCCAAGAGTGTTTTGTGAACTCAAACACTTCACCCATCCCTCCATCGGCATAGTGGTGAGTATATAAAGAGGGAATTTCCATTTTTGGGTGAACTATCCCTTTTAAACTGAAGGCTACCTGATTTACTCTCTTCTGGAACATTGCAGTTTCTTTCAGGGTGACGAAAAGGTCAAAACTTGATTCAAAAATATCATCCTGGCATTTGTGCTTTTTGTCCTGTGCATTACACACACTAGTGCAGTGGCCATTCAAAACCTCTCTGTTTGACCTCTGTTAAAGCTCTGGAGCTACTTCAGAACTATTTCATGTAATTAGTGAGTCCCCCTCAAACAGTTCTACAATATACTGTCACTTTGTATTGTTTATATTGTTTACGCTGCAGATTGAAGTTAGAAAATGTTGTGTTTATCCTACCTGGTTCATCTGCAATGAAGATTTTATAATCAATGTTTTTCATATAATGAAACAGAATTTTCGTTTATTATTGTTCACATGTTATTATGTTTCTTTTTTTTCCTACATTGCATGTCCCTATTTCAGAGATCTGAAACTGGCACAATGTTCGGTCATCATTTGTAGCTTTCAAAATAAAAGCTCTGTAATTCAATCCGACTGGATAGTAAATACTAAAGACTTCCTTCATGTTGTACCATCCTAACACTTTTTTCAGGGGGAAGAAAATTACAGAATCTAAAGTTTGATTCATAAAAAAACCCCACAAGAAATGTAATGCTTTTATTATTGCAAGAATTAAAACCCCCTCCTTGGTTCTTGAAATAAGTCTAATCTTTCTGAGATTTTCAGTGAAGGGATATCCATGGAGCATTCTATTTTTCCTACTTCCCCATTTGATTTGAAATACTGTAGATATGAAAAGATTATTCAATGAATCCCTAAGTGATTTAAAGAAAATTAACAAGTGATAATTTAGACAACAAAGTCATTACTTTGAGTTTCCAGTCTTGATCCACATATGTATAATTGTTGGTTTGCATAAACTTCTATTATAACAAATTGGAGGACATTTTAATATGTCTCCCTTAGATCCTGATAATCATCTGAAATGGATATTTGTCACTTATTTCTGACAGAAATTATTTTCATCATTGACTATTAGATTAATCATGATGAAAATACTATTGAACACTGGCTTATGTATCCTGCACAAGCATCACGCTGCTGTTGTCACACAATTTTAAAACAAAGAGCAAGACCATGGGGCAATATGTATAATACCAGACGTAGCCAACAAGAATAGTTGCACATTGTCAGGCTTACACAGAGCTTGAACCTGATAAATTATGATGGGTAGGGAATCAATCGTTTTAAGTTATGTCCCCTGTGGTGAATTTTTGTTGTTCACCTCTCAGCCTGGGCCGAGCTTCATTCACATTTGCTGAATGAGGGTTTAGTTAAATCCCAGCAGCTGACGGGGCCAGAATCAGCAGAGGTGACAGGCTAAAAGCCCTTCCTGTGGCCTAACTAATGTCCACATCAGAAGTGCAACCTTTGCAAAGCGTGGCGTGGGACAAAGGAGAGACAAGAGGAGCGGCGTATGTCGTCATCTTTGAGTAATGGTGCGCCAACAAAAGGTCTAACTTGTTCGGACAAAAGCTGGTAATCTTTGTTGTGACAGGAAACAGCTTTAACTTTTATCCACTGGGGAGATATGGGTTCAGTTCATTTACACTGCATGGAGAAAAAGAGCCTTTCATGTCTTTACACACCGACAGAGTGTTACTTCTAGGTTTCTGCCGTATTCCAGTAAAAATTTAAAATATAGATATGTGACACTAATTAATTCTGATTCTGTCTGAGTGCACAAACTATCTCTGTCTCCAGCTAGACGAATCATTAATAGTAATAACCATGTAGGTAATAATTACCCAGTGAGAGATGGCTAGATGGTAATTATATCAATCAGGCATATACTTAGAGGCAACACATGGCGGACACATATAGTTTCGTCATCACGTGCAGCTGTCATCTTAAAATTCACAGCAAACACTTTAAAGTGGTATTTATAGTTCAGTGAGAAAGGCTCCTTGTTAAGCTGCTTGATTGAATCACAAACACACTCTGCTCCTGATGTATAAGATGAAATAGCAGCTACACTATGGGAGGAGATTCTGTAAATGAAGCAGCAGGTAGCGACACGAAGGCCTGCGCCAAATATTGGTTATGGCACTGAGGAGTTAGGAGCGTCTCGTTGTCGTCTGGCATCCTGTGTCTGACTCCCAGACTGAACTCATTCACTCCAGCACACTCTCACACGTGTGTGCGTGTGTCTGTTTTTGTGGCTGTGGTGGGGTACACCTGCCCCTTTGACCGTCAATGTCCAAAGAGATCTTTTGTCAAGGCGTTTCTGTTGTTGTAGTTGTTGTTTTTGTTAATGCCTTTTAAAACACATGAAACACACACCTTCAAACCCCAGTAACAAGGGGCTCTAGAAAGCATTTGAAGATCGCACATTAGACAATTTTATGACATTTAACAACATTATGTTACAAATGAGAAAAGAGTAAAAACTAAATGAAATTAAACATTCTAAAGTGATTAAAATAGTAATTTTAGATTTAAAGTTTTAAAATGTTGAAGGTGAATTCAGACCCCAAGTCTTCAATGGTAATTGGTGTGTATTTATATAGAGCAGTTTACAGTACCGATCGTCAGGGGCTATTTGGGGTTCAGTCTCTTGCCCAAGGACACTTTGGCATGCGGAATGGGGGAGACTGGGATGAAACCGCAGAGCCACTGGTTAGTGGAAGATCCGTTATATCTTCTGAGCCACATTCGCTACTAAAGAACACTTGTAAAAATGCATCTTTTCCAAGTTGATAAGGAGCTTTCCATCATAAGTTACTTGTTAATGAATAGGTACTTTTAATTCAACAGCTAAAAAGTCTGTTGGCGAATTATGTTCTAAATCTTTTTCTATGTGCCCCTCAGTAACTTTGATTACTCATCCCTCTAAAGGTCTCGGAACAACACTGCTCCAGCTTGTTTCTTCTCTCAGATGTGGCAGCAACACACACTCCCACAACGCCTTGCACATAGGATCAAACACCTCTCCAAGATTTAAGAATCCGTTTCATTTTCAATTTCTCAGAAACTGTCCCGCAATATAATTTACTCGGAAATGACTCATCCAGTTATCCATGCAGCTCTTTGATGGGCTTGGTTTCATATTGTAGAATATTTCACAATCTGTAAATGAGTCAATTAATTTTGATTTGTGTAGTGACAAATCCCAACATACATGATCTCAGAGCTCTTTAGGCCGAGACATTAAATATCCTAGAGAAAGCCAACAGTTCCCACAATGAGCGACTGTGGGGAGAAAAAAAACCTCTGACCGAACCGGACCCTGTGGTCGTCCGTCTGCCTCCAGTCACATGTTGCTATTTTTAAGTAGAAAAAAACAGATGCAGAAAATGCCAACCAATCAAACTGTAGCAAGGCTAAGCTTCTGCTCTACATTCATGATTGTGGCCCTGTGAGGCTGTACTGATAGCAACAGCTAAGTGCTAATGGTAACATGGTGTTTGTGACAAACACTAACCTGTCGATGTTAAACATGTGTACTTTTTATAAACTAGTAATTAGCGAGTTTGCATGCAAAACTATGCTAATTAGCACCAAATACAAAGCACAGCTGATGATAATGGAAAAGTAATGACTTTTGTTGGCATATATTCATCCAGTAGTGTCAAGGAATATCACATAAACCACAAATGTAAATTTCAAAGCCCTCTCTTGAACCATGCAGCTAAAATCACAATGTTGATATATACTGTTAATAAGTGGGACAAATGTCCAGATAGATGTCAATGTCCTTGATCGGGATCACAGCAGCTTGTTGAAGGACTTGGAGTTGAGTGGGGAGCTTGATTGTAACATGTGTGACAATGAGGTGTCTAAGTGGGAGCCAAGTGTGTCCGTGAATACTTTCGGATGGCGGAGGCGGAGGGTCTGGGAATACAACCATCAGCTTGATCTGCTTGACCCTCTGTTGTTGTGTCTGTGCCGGACGGAGCACAGCTGCTCGGTGAGGGCCAGAGGGTTGGGACTGCAGTCTGTCTGATCTCTTCATGTGCATGATGTGATCATGCCCTCTGATACATGTGTTCATGCATCCACACTTCAATGTCACCGTCTTTTTGAGAGGTTTTGAGGTAAATGTTTGTGGGAATTTGTCAGAAATTTAATTGAAATTTTGTCTTGTGTAAATCTTGTATCCATAAGCTTGTCAGTGTGAGTAAGCTTCATCCACAATGATATATTTTCAATTTAAAACACATCATCTCTGCATCTTATACCCCTGGCATCCACACTACTTCTGAGTTGTGCATCTGTTAAAACTGAAAAGTTTAAAAAACGCTGCTGGTCCCGTTCTAGATTGAAAACTCTGTGGCTGCGTCTTAGTCAGGAGGGGCAGACACTGAGATGTATGGAAACATAGACGCTCACACCCGCTTGCTGATTGGATCTTTTCGGTATTGACGTCAGATTGGCTGAATCGACAGGCTACTGTCACATGATCGCCTCCAGTAACAAACAACCAGCTTTTGCCTCGGCTACTAGTGTAGAACGCAACATGGATGACTACGTGTTGCTGACCCTATTCTCTTTTCTAAAAGCTGTAGTGCAGTTACATTTTTACAGTGATACAACAATGATACAACTGCTTGCAAGCCGTTATTATATCACGCAATATGCACCAATTCTGCAACTGAAATCCAAATGTCTCCTGTGTACACCGGCACACGTATGCCTAGTACACGAGAGTTCAAATGATATCCATTTTCAGGTATGTTAATATGGATGGGGAATAAAACTGATGCAGAACAAAAATGCTCCTGTGGACAGAGATAGTTTTGCATGCAAACACTTTTCAAACAGAAACTATGGATGTAGCCTGACATTAAATTAAAAGGGTAAAACAATGTATTGACCAATAAATATGGAGTCCTCTTGCACAGTCGTAGAAATAAGATGACAACAAGCGATAAAAATAGACAATTTTATTGATTCGTTTGATTATTGTCTTCAGCCCAGAGCTCAGTTGTGAATGATTTTCAGTTTCATTTACAGTCCAATGCTCACATCGCTTTATTAAATCATGCAGTTTCAAGCATGCCATCATTTAATTCAACCACTTCATTCATCATCATTAACAATCTACATGTTTGGGCGACAAATGGTCTAAAGCAAGCTTCAACAGCACCACATCTTTGCATAGATAAAATCAAAAGCACATCTGCTTCTGCAGACATTCGCTGTTTGATATCTATCTTGCAAAACATGAGAGGAATGTTGAGGAATATTGTGCTTTTTTATCAGTTGGACTAATATGCTTTGTGGAGATTTTTCTTTTCATAATTACCGTGACACTGTGGATGCAGGAATTTAGAAATCCAGCAGTTTATTTTTCTAACAGACAGGGGATAAATGAAAGATAGATCCATGTAAAATGTTCTCAAGTGTCGACATTCTTCAGTGTCCTCATCATCACGAGGGTCAGTGCTACAATCTGAAAACAGACTTCAAGTTTTGTTTGCAGGCTGGAAATGTGTAGCTAACTCAGCTCTAATGAGGTATTTGCTACCATACAGCCCCACCAATGTGTAGTTAAACAAATTTAAGAGCAAAAATTAAACACATTCATGATGTAATCCGTAGTCACTTGCTTTAGACCATGAAATAGACAGTGCACAAAAGAACTTTAGTTCCCATTGTTAATACAGAACACAATAAAAGTCATGGAAATATGTGCACAAAACTGTTACATGATTAATAAGTAAGGAACATTTGATGGGGATAAAGTAATGGGAACTCAAAGGAGAAAAATAAGTTATAATGTCACAGTGAATAAACAGGATATTTTACATGTGCATATCACAGAATGATTTAAAGAACGCATGGATTAATCCTGCAAAATGCACTAAAAATAATACAAAGGAAGCTTTGGGCGTGGAGCATATCACATCCCTATGTGTCTACAATGCAGCTTTGTTTCCACCATCAGCCCTTTCACATTCAATCAGTATACATCACATGGCTCAAACATTGAGAAATTGATGTACCTCAGTGAAACACCGGGATCGTGGTTCTAACCAGACTTGTGGCCCAGTCACGTTGAGGCCAGAGGACGCAGCAGCTCAAGCTGGGACTCCAAGGTGACCCTGTCCTGGTGGACCACCTACAGACAAACAAGGGAAACATGACCTATGATCACTGCGAGCCCAACAACACCTTCAACGGGAAGAAAGAACATTTTTGCTGTGGTAACAATGGTCTAAATAAGAATAAATCCCTGCCTACTGAAAATATGTATTTCTCATTTCACCCAAAAATATGAAATTGTTGGACATAATAAAGTGGAAGGTCGTGAAAAAAATGACATTTTGACATGAGGGCAGCGTAAAACGACTGGTACACTCACAACCAAGTGTTCTAAGGGAGATATATTTGCTAGATTAAGTGACAAAATGACTTAAAGTAGTGGTCAGATTTCTGAGGAGCACAAAAATGATAAATCATTTGCTGGGGATCAGAGCTTATAGTAAACCATGGAGTTGGCCATGTTAACCCTCTTTAAACAGGTACCCCACTATAAAGTCATTAAGAAGAGCCTTCAATAAGATGCTTGTTTACACTGAACCAAACAAAGCTGGAACTGTGCCGCCCCCGCGTTCGGTCTTAGGTTTCTGAATACTGCCACCATCCTTGCTCTACCTTTTACATAGGATTTGGTTCTGCAGAGTGCTTGACTTCTGGTTAACAGCTATGTTACAGCTTTCCATGTTCGTACCTCTTATAGAGAACAGTAAGGTGGACTAAATCACCTTCCAGCCTTGAACCGGCTGCGGAAAAGAGGCTTTTAACAAACATCTTCATCCTGAGCAAAAAGGGATCAAAAGCCTTTACGCAAAATAACATTCATGTCTTTGTATGTTCATGAGAATAACGACGAAAACTTTGTTTTCGTAATGATATTAAATAAGCACCAATGTTGTATTAAAGAGAATAAATGTTCTTATGTCGTTATCTAAATTTTCAATGTTTTTCATTATGACTCACGTCAGTGAGGAGTCATCCAGCCTCCTCTCCCTTCTCACACACCCTGCTGTAGTTGGACTCTTGACCGGCCTAAACTCTATTTCGAACAAGACAGTTGTGAATGCCAGTGGCTGTTTGGTCTTTCAACAAGGCTGGAGTCTATATAAAGATACATATGCCTTTCTCTGCAGAATTCCTAAGATGCTTTGAGGAACTAGCAGAACTAGAGTGAATAAATATCAGCCTAGAATACACAGTGCTCATGGAAGAAGAATGATAAAAAATAAAGGCTTACGGCTTAAAAATCCCTCTACCTATTTGGACTTTCGCTCTTTTTTTTACTCCCACGTCTCTGTGTTATTAAAACTATAAAAGTGCTGCTTGTGCGTGTATGTGAAGGATTCACTACTGGATCCTTTACAGGGGGAATGACAGGCATGCAGCATGTGTTCCGAATGTGAGTGCGTGTGCCACAGGCAGATCCCCAATGCAAACATCCAAGTCCGTGCCATTAGTTATGCTATGAGTGATGGGTAGGGGAGCAAACAGTTGATCTCTGCCCTTTTCACCACTTTGGACGAGCAGAACCTCTGACGATTGGGGAGATACCTTCTAAACAGTATTAACCGTGCTCTCTTGGTTGTGGTTAAATGTCGTGTATAAACTCCCCGCCCTTTGATTAAGCTGCCTTAACATGTGTTTTCTGGGAGCTGCTGGGCCGGTTTTCCCCTTTTCAGTGTCCCGGAGGAGCCAGGGGGCAGGGAGGGTCACACAGCTCACATGGATCGACATGCAAAAAATACAAAGTACCAAGTGGTATGGTTGCATTTAGAAAATGCTTTGTGCTCTGAAAAAATAGAGGACGGGCTGACCTTGAGTTGTTGTTGGAGCTCACTGTTGAGGCGTGTCAGCACTGCGTTGGTTTCTTTATTCTTCCGGATCGCCATCTGGATCTCCCTCTTCTGTCTGGAAAGTAGTTGGAGAGAAACTTTTATCAGGTATATATTTAAAATATAATACAAGTCTTAGGCTACATCTATACTACTTCATTTTTGTCAGCTACAGATACGTCTGCTGTCCACGTTACTTCTGGGCTTAGAAACGCTGCAGGTCCCGTTTTAGATTGAAAACTGTGGTGATACATTTTAGTCTGGACGGGCAGAAACACCGATGTTTGGAAATGATGACGTAGACACAGCTCACTGATCGGGTCTTTTTGGACATGATATAGCCTTTGTTGATTCGTCAGGCTCCTATCACATGACCCCCATCCATAAGGAAACAACCAGCGTTGGACACTGCTATCAGTTTAGAACACAACACGAATAATCGATTATAAGTTGTGTTTCCCAAAAGCTGTTGGGCAGTTAAAATTCATTTTACCTTTCATCCATGCCGCTGTTCGTTTATTGCCTGTTTCTTTCTGCAATTAACAACCAAATGGTTCTTGTGAATAGCGCCACCTACAGTATATGAGAGTGGTCATGTCGTATGCCTTTTCAAGCGTGTTCGTATGGACGGTGAATAAAACTGATACGCAGCCAAAACACTTGTGTGGAAAGAGAGTTTTGGTTTGAAAGGGGCCATTTTTAAATGAAAAAACATGCTAGTATGGACTTAGCCGTAGATCAGTGTACGAGGCCCAAACAGTCCCTTTATGAAAAAACATTTAAATTCACTAGATCTGGATTGTTATCTGGATCGGCACCAAATTTCCCAAACATAGTTTGTACTCCCCTTAACATACCTGCATTTTTTCACCATGATCCATGAAATGATCCTGCCAAATCTGCTTTTAAAATGCCCAAAAGCCCTATCTTGCCTTGTTAAAGAAAAAATGGATGGTGAATCCTTTGCCCAGAGCCAGCCAAAAACTGGTCATTTTCCCCCCCTTCAAAATTTTTTGTGTAATCCAAACAAGCAACCAAACAAACAAACAACCAAGCGGATAGGGATAAAACATAACCTTCCTTGGCGGAGGTAAAAATAAGCCGCATTTAGAGATGGAATAAAAATATCTGAGATAAGTTGAAAGAGCTCTGAAACAATGAGTCACTGCGCTCAGAGACAGTGGACACTAAAAGGATCAGACCGAGGCTTTTAGGAGCTTTGCATCACTCAAGCAGCCACTGCCAGCAGTCGCCGCTATTATTGATGGCCGCCCTCTCCTGCACTAACCGACAGATTCACTGAGCTGTCTGGTCAATACGGAGACAGAAGCACACATGTTAGAGTCATTATGGTAGGTTAGGGTGTGCCTGGACGTCCTCTGAATTCCCCTTTCTAGATGGCTGTCAGAGGTTTATGACCACAGCACAGTGGATACTTTGGCAGCACAGATAGTAAATCTAGATAGTCAATAAAACTTTACCAGGTTTAACTGAAATGTGGAGTTTTGGATGAAAGAGTCAAATGTGTGACTGACTTTTGAGAAGGTTTGGCTGGGTGAGGAAACGACACAGCGGTTAAAGATGTGGCCTCTGGGTTCTGGCTCTCTGGGTGGTACTTCCTTCGAACTGGTTTCTGTGGAGCATGACTGGGACAAACAGCCATGTCCTGAAGGAGAAATAACGGAAACAAACGTCAACCTCCTCACTGCGGCAAAGACAAACAGACACTAGCAAAAATAAAACGAGCACGACCCTCCCAAATCTATGGGATGGGTTCTGACCTGCTTTGGAGCATTTGTCAAGTCTTCAGTATTTGGACCAAATCTGGATCGTAAACTCTGCTCCTCCGGTTTTACTCTGCTCTTCTCCTGCAACACAGAAGAACACATGACAACAACAGAACAAAAGAGTTTCAGAGCGTCGATGACATTATGAGGACGAATGATATGAGGGGAATGCTAAAGAGGCAGGATGAAATGTGTCTGCTCTGACCGTAGCTATATCAACAGCTTCCCTACAGGGAGTAAGATGTAGTGCTCTGCAGCCATGATGGATTAACCTGCGTTTATTGCATCTCCTTCCTGCATTTCAGCCATTACTCTCCACTAGACAAAATGTATAATGTACCACCACCTGTTTTTATTCAGCAGAGAGGTTAAAAGTGCAACAGTGTGAAGACTGGCCCTCTGCTTCTTAATTCTAGATCATAGCAAATGCTGTAAGATTCATTATTTGGAAAATTGAATGCATTTCTTAGTAGGCATCCCTTCGGGTACCTTTTGCCCTACAGCATTTCCCATCTGTTAATGTTGGACTTGGTGAATTTGATCCACTAATTTCTATGGGCCGCTGTCTCCGTTGTGGTGGCAGCTGAAATGCCTGGGCTCTCCTGATGATTTAAACAGGCTAAAGCTGCTCCTGTGCCCAGGAAACCTAAAAAAACGCATTACGCTGAGCAATGCGACTGAGTCGCGAGCAGACACAAATAAACGGCCCAAAGATTTACTTCACCGTCCAATGTGAAACACAACCACAGCATGGAAACATTAAAAAGTTACTGTAGTAGCTGCAACAGTGGCAATAAACCACAGGAGCACTATTAGCAGTACGTGTGGTCACATCAGCCGAAGGACATGGCTGTTTCACTCCAGAAATGTAAGGGCTGAAGAAGTAACGTCACCGTCTCATGAGGGAGAGATTTTCTCAACTGGTTTAACTTAAATTATTTAAATTAGAGCAAAGCAGCAAGAACTATGTCCAAACTTGAGCTGTTTTTACAATCCAACAGTCTGAATGTGTTAACTTGTCCGGTGGTTCGATGCTGACAGAGTGCAGATACAGGGACTCTAGGCTCAGCTGTGACCAACCAATCAGCCGACTGGACCATTAAACTATCTGGTCCAGTCTGTTTCTTTCCTTCAGAGAGTTCTCCTAATGGTTCCCTGCAGAGGCTTCACTTGTATCAAGTACTCACCTTTAACTTCGACATATTTTACAAGTATGAGCTATTTTTAACTGTGCTTACAGTTCCCTCATCTCGAAAATATTTCTCTCGGGGGTTTGGGCTGGTGTAGGTTTCAGTTTGTCTTACTAAGTGAAAAACATACACACAGGGTTTATCCACCTTTGGGATCGTCCAGTCTGCTTGCTTTTAATCAAGCCTAGGTAAAGCATCCTGTGGGAAGGCGGAGAAATGGTGATACTGCACAAACAACTGTTGAAGGTCTTCAGATGACTTACACACACAAGACCAGAGCCAGTATGGTGAGGGCACTTTAACTCTAATAGTAAATTACACCATATTTGAGTGATTCTTCAACATTAAAGAGGAGCTGGGTGGTCTTATGTTATTGAGGATTGGAAACACTATGATCACAAAAATCAGGTGCTGCTGTGCCCTTTGACCTGAAAAGTACATCACATGTGTCAAATTAGATCCAGAGGGGTCGATGTCAAAAAAGACAAAACCCCTGAACCCTTCTCTCTGTCTCCCAGGACGACAGACAAATACATATTAAGCTTTTAGAAAGATTCCACACTCAATTCCACTAAATTAAGCCAAATTAACACATTATTTTAAAAAGTACTTATCCTATACCTCAATACTGAATACACACTCACTAATGCAGTGCAGTAGAATATGTCCATCTCTGTTTTGTTTAAGTTTGTGAGGTTTAGTCTTACTGCTATAGCTTAACTAGTGGGACAAAGTACACTGTGGAAAAAACCTCCCCCTCAACATCAGATTAGCAGAATCAGTGCCGGCCTGGCATTTGAAGCCTTGTTATAGATTTTATATTGTTTATTGTTTTGATATTGTTCTTTTATTCAATTCAATCTTATTTGTACAGCGCAAAATTTCAATGTACATTATCTCAAGGCACTTTACATAGAAGGTTGAGACCTTAAAAATGATAGAGAAACCAAACTGTTCCTGGTTCTGTTTTTTTTTTTGCATTGCTGGATCTTACTTTTCGATGATTTGCTATAGATATAAGGTTTATTGTTGGTATTATTATCATTGTTATCATTACTATTATTAAATTGATAGCATGTGTTGGATACGCTTTATTCATGTATTCATAAATTAAGCTAACCCAAGACATGAATGGGAACTTGATAGGATCTGGAGTAAAATCAGGCGATTGTCCAAAGTTAGCGGCTAAGTCACGGAAAAGTCGGCTTCTGGCGGTTATCATGCAGTAAACGTTCACGTATTTCGGGGGCGTAGCTTTGACGAGGGGGCCGATGGGAGGGGCTGGGATGTCTCTGTTGTACTTGCTCTTGCTAGCTTTTCCAAGATCACCAACCCTAGCTTTAAATGTTGGGTTACACTGAGAAGCTGCTATTATAGAATAGTGAGTTTTATCTAAAAACTAATCTGGGACCAACAGGAAGCGTCGCCTCGATACTGCACCAGATATTAGGCAGACACATTTCCATTTCAGCTTTAAATGTCAACTCATGAACATGAACTCGATTGTTGTGTAGTGTATCAGAACACAAGTATCCCCACTTGATATCATAGTGTCAGGAATAACAAATGAAGGACAAAGAGAATGAGGTTGAAAAGGCCTCGGACTAAATGCATGACCTGACACTTGAGCCATAAATAAATCTCTGATGCATTCGCTCCCTTGCCGTCCACAGGAGAGCAGACTTTGATTAATTCCCACTGTTATAACCTTCCAGTCTATTTGTGTCTTGAAATAGAGGATCGTATATTTGACAAACACGACCCTGGTGACACATTTATGGGGCTGTGTCAGAGATGGGAGGTGGAAAAAAAGAAAGTGGAAGACTCAGAATCTTGGATGGAAATTTGTCTGCTAAATTTTCTTCCCATTTAAATGGAGATTATATGCTCCTTTAAACTTTTTCATAACCCAGGGACAGATAAGAATAAGCAATGAGTTTTTATGTTTACCTCTTCCTTAAAGTGACTGAAGTCTGCGAAGTTTGGCTGCTGCACTTTACTCGAGGGAGTTTTCTCTGAAGCGTTGATAAAATGAGGAACCTGAGAGATGATACATACCCCTTAATCAACAATATACATTAATTTATGTGAATCTATGAGAGCACATTAGCTTGGATTGATGCAATAATTAAAAAAAATCTTACCTGTGAGGTCAGTGGTCGTGGAGGGAGGGCCGGAGGAGGCATCAGCCATCCACTTTTTACACCTAAAATCCAGAAAAACCTTCAGCTATAAGCTACTGTGGCTATATTTCTTTGTTCTTAGCAAACATCATACTTCACTAATATACTGTGACATGACCGTAACCTTTCAGACTGAACAACTCAACCCTACCTAGCTCCATTTCCTCTTTTTGTTATCTCTTGAAAGGAGAACTGTCATAAACAAAACACAAAATCTCTGGATGCAAAAGGCACCGTAGCCACAGGCAGTTCACACTCTCAGGATCGGTGTTAAAAAACTTAATACTGTGAGAAGAGCTGTGAGAAGACGGGAGCGGTCGGCGGAAGTGACTTCTACCTGGAGCGCCCTGCTGGAAGAGCTTGTTGAGGTCCAGCGAGGAGGCTCTGGAGTGGGTCTTCTGGGGTCGAGGTGGGGGGGTCGGAGGCTCCTCTGCCTTCTTCATTGCATCTTCAAAGGAATTGCTAGAGTAGGACCTGATGATGAGGTCACATGGGTGGGTGGACACAAAAACCAAACATTTTAATGAGCAAGAGATTAATGACCAATTTAGGATATTATTGATTTAATGTCTGTGTTGTAATGATTGTGATGCAATGGTGATTTTCACCTTGGCCTAGTTTTGGTCCTCATCTGTGGATCTAGGTCCTGAGGTAGCTCTGTGAGGAAAGATACGTTCGATTAGCAAAAGCAATTCAGTCTTGTTGGAGTTGTTGTAAATGAGAAGCAGAGACTTCTCTTTGGAACCATTGTAATAACACTAAAACAACTGCGTGTGGCAGCAGCAAACATGCCCTTGTTTTCATGTCAATTTTGTGTTGTGCACTAGATCTCTCGCGCAGCTTCATTGAAAACAAGTCCTTAAAAAGGCGTAAAAGATTAACAATGACCCCACACATGTCTTCTATGATGACATGTCAGCAGGAATGCATTTTAGGTTGTATGTCAAACAGGGTGGCAGGGTGGTGAAGTGGTCAACACTGTCGCCTCACAGCAGCAAAGAAGGTTCCTTGTTCAAGTCCTAGTTTGGGGTCTGAAGTATTTTTGTGTAGAGCTCGGATGTTCTCCCAGTGTCCGCAGGGCTTTTCTGCGGGTACTCCGGCTTCCTCCCACAGTCCAAAGACATGCAAGGATTAGGTTGATTGGAGACTCTAAATTCCATTTGTGTTAGACGCTGTCTCTTTTAACTTGAGTTATTTACACAGATAAATCTACTGCACTTCTGTAAGTCCTGGGGTAGGGATCCCTCACAAGTGGTTCTGTCTGAGGTTTCCAGGTTTTTTCCTTGTTAATAGTGTTTTTTTTAATGTAGTTTTTCCGTACTCTTGCTGAGGGTTAGAGGCAGAGGATGTGGCACCTTGTTAATCCCTATGAGACAAATTGTGATTGGTGAAAATAGGCTACACAAATAAAACTGGAGTGGTTGACTGATAAATTCTATATAGGTGTGAATGTTTTTTTTTTTCTTGTTTATGTCTGTGGATGAATATTTTTTTTGTATTTTGCATTGAAGTGTATTCATCAGCACCACACACTATGCAATTTATATGATGTGATATTTTGCAACAATTTTCATGGGTAAAATATATTAAATCTGACATGCCTGGATAATACCATGTAGTATACTGAAACACTGTGATGCAGAACTACTCTCTCAACTAAATCAAAAGTCAATAAACCAAGCAGTTCCACAGCACAGGACAAAAGGGGAAAGAGAACATCCTGTGGGTATTGGGGTCTTTGTATCCTGTTCCATTTTCTCATGATAAAAGAATTTCATTATCACCTGGCCTCTCAGGAAAAGCACCAAGCTGTAGAGTACGTTTCTTTTCAGATATTGTCAGCCGCTTCAAACTCGCATCTGCAGACAAAGATGACAAAGACATCAACAGCAGAACTCACAACCTGACATGAAAAGTTGATTAATTCAGCGACTTAAAAACATAAATAAAGTGTTACATATTGACAATATAGAATCTTTAGTATAGAATAATTGTGGATTGTGGCATTTCGTTTTATTCGTGCAGTTTGAAGCACTTCTCTCCCTTGTTTTTTTGTTTAGGCTTTGGATGGATGATGGGTATTGTAAATGCTTCTGCATACTATGTTTTTACAATATGTGTATATGCCAAGGCAGCAGCATAAGAAAGTCATACACTGTATGTCTTTATATCGTATGTTGTTATCCTGACTGTGTTGTTGTTTCAAAATAAAAAAGTAAGTGGAAAAATTGCCCGAAAGATGTTTTTGTTCCTGTCCCAGTTAATGCTGTTGTGTTGTTTAGCAGAGCACCAGATTACATCAGAGGAACGGAATGTGCCTGCGTTTGATCTTTGAATTGAATGTTTTTCACTATTTTGGGGTCAATTAGTCGAGTACATCATGAAAAAAGTATCTTATTTTACCTTTTTTACAGGATTCATCTTTCATGTCTTGTTTTGTTGTGGCTAAACTTGGCTGGATTCTCTCTATAATGCTCAGATCCTGAGAAAACAGAGAAAATAATTATCTGCGAAAACATTTAGAGCAAAACAACATACAAGCTTATCCACTTGGACCACTAGGAGCTGACTCATGCTCAGCTTCCTAGTGCCCTCTACAGGCAACACAGAGGGACTCCATGTTTAAAAGAGTATCTAAGGATTACCATTTGACTGGGCCTTGGTTCAGCATCCTCAAAGACAATGAGAGGCTCCGCACTCTGCAAAACAGTACAAACAACCCTATAAGACATTACACAAGGGATGCATGTTTCAGGTAACAGATTCATGTGTGTTTGCCTCACTTCAGGAGTATCTGGCAGGTCGTCCTCCTGCTGCAGGAACCCTGGCTGCAGCGTGGGGGGAAGGCTCTCTGGGAGAGGGTAGCCATTCTTGCGTGCCACAATCAAGTGAAAGGCTGTGCAGAACTCAGAGAAAGTGAGAGCTCCATCTCTATCCACATCACTCAACTCCCTGAAAAGAAGAGTTAAAAAAGATGAGGAATACAAAATGATGGCTCAAACTATAATCCTGATTAGGTTTCAACCTTGGTAGTTAGAAACAGTAAAAAACGTGTCCGTATAGAATTGTGTTACTAATAAAGAAAAACTGAATTCAAACCCCAGTATATATATTCATTCTTCTAACGGACTAACTATATTACATATATTTCACACTACTTCTATCCTCAGCTGACCTGCTGTGCATTTTAAAGAATTCTAGTTCAATGTATTTAAGTTTATTTATTAGGATTTTAAAAACTGAACATGGTCTCTATTGTCTACTTATAATTTGGAGCAAACACATCATTCTGTCTGGGAAACTTTGTCTGAAATTACTGAGAAATGACATTTGAAATAGTGCCACAATTATTCTTACTTGTGTTATCATGTATCACTTAAATGTATTTTAATTATAGCAGGTATTCTGTGTGGATAATAAATGTTTGGGGAACAGATATGCTCACAATTATAGAACAGAACAGAGCAGATCAGATCATAAGACACTGTGAGTCAGCACTCACCAGATGTGGGAGAGCTCTGGTATTGGGAGCTTGGATTTAGTGAAGAAGTTTTTTGCCACAGTTCCTGGAAAAATTCAAGAGTGACACTGATGTGAAATAGAGTGAGAATCCTTCTTCAGTGAAGTGCAGTTTTATGTGAAACAGCAGTGGTGGTGTTTCGGGTGGTGGTGGGTTGTTTATACCCAGGATGAGAGCTCCCAGGTCAGGCTGGAGGTTCCTGAACTGATTTGTATAATACTCCAGCTGTTCCTCTGTGATCCTCCAGGGGTCATCATCAGAATAATCATCAGCAGTCTGCTGGGCCAGCCTCTCTGCTGACGCAGCCTGGAAAGATACACAGAAATAAAAATAATTAAAGGGCATAATGTAGACTTGAAGAAAATGAACTTGATCGTCGGCTACAAAAACTCTGGTTGTACCCGAGCCATCGCAGGATGCTCTACACTGGGTTTGGTCCCGTAGTTACTGGGAGAGAGGTGCTGCTCCAGCTTAACGACCTGCCGTGAGGATGGTTTGCTTTCATAGACTGAAGGATGGGAGAGAAAAACACAGCTTTATTGAAATTTGAATGTTAATGGTTCCTTTCTTATAATTATATAATGGTAATTATAATAATTGTAGTGCTTGGTGCTACTATGAGACTGGAACTTACACATTTGTGAATCAGCTCCATTTTTGTTGATGTATGTCTGGCTGCGGTAGGTCAGAGGAGAGTGAGGTGGTGAGGTGCATGGGGATCGAGGGGGGGACCAGGACTCCTTATAAAACAGGGACACGATATTTGTTATTTCACATACATTTATACAAACACATGCACATACAGCTTCACATACACACACGGACATACACATTGACGCATACACATACATGTATACAACAAACAAAGACACTCCTAGAACTGACAAGTTGCTGAAGACTCTCCCACTAACTAAAATGTCTTAACCACTGGTCTTTGTTCACCTTCAGTGGCATGTCATTAATGTTATGATCAGCCTGTTCCAACATAGCAAATTAGCCCATTACATCCCAATATAGAAAGGTAGGTATATGAAGACTGATATTAACAGGCCGCCATGGTCAGAAAGGTTCAAAGTTGTTGATCATGTTCAAGCTCTTCCTTCTCGTTTGAAGCTGAGGCAGCACGTGGCATCCAAGTTTTCATTAGGTGTGTCTTTGAGAGGCCCCACCATATGAATATTTACATACTTGTGACTGGTCTAGCTTGTCCTTCTTCTCTAATCTCTCATCAATGAGGCATTTGTGCACTGGTGATTACAGCTGACTGGAATGTCTTTGCTCACTGCACCATTCTTGGCCAGCTCTCAACATTTCTTCAGCGTGGCCTCCACTGAATGTATCTTAAAAGTGACCCATGGTTTATTCTGAGCTCTCTCTATAGGGGAGTCATTTTTACACAAGTCTTTTGAGCTGACAGAAGCCAACACATGATATCTTGGATCTTCAGAAGTTGTTCTTCAGATGCTCACCTTCTTCTCTCCACTGGCCTCCAGGTGTCTCAAGGTGTCACCTGCTGTCCATGACACAGAAGCAGGTGCAGTCCCACACTGAGCCACCTGACCCTCTATACTGGGAGGGACGGTTGAGTATCGCATCTCTGGTTCATTCTTCAGCCCAACAAATCTGGGCAGAGGTAGATCTAAAGACGTGAAAGCAGAATTTTCTTTATGAGTTATACATCTTATTTATCACTGTGTTTTCTTTTTGCGTTTTCCTTGTAAATAAACACAATGGTTTTCATTGTGTCTGATCAGCAGCCTCCTGTGTGATGACTGTGAATACATTAAAATTAAACTGAGGGAACGAATCATGAAGAGCCTCGGCCTTTCTCTACTGAGGTGAGCTATTACTACTAATGCACAGCATGGTGAATTTGACAATCACATACCTCTTCCCATTAATCCGTCAGATTATCATGTGCTGTGTAGAAATCAGATTTTCTCTTTGGCTGGGGTGTGACTGATTTCACGCTCTTATAATAAGGACAAACCCACTTAGCCCTTTCCACGCGACTCCCCTTTTATCCAGATTAGACCAAATCCTGCCATGTTAAGATAATCTCCTGATCCCCTTTTGCTCTGATAAGACGCCTCCACCCTGAGCAGCAGACTTACTGGCCGTTACACTCTCCAGCCGAACGGGCAGACCAGACTGGGCGGCGGCGAGCAGCTTCAGGGCTACGTAGAACTGAGGTGTACCAAAGTAACCCAGTCGCTTCGCCCCACACACCTCGGTCACCTGGAAAAGACAGAAAGATAAGAAATCCTTTTCAAATCAAAGGGGCAGTTATAGGCAAAATTAAACCCTAAACCAACCGTGATAAAACTCAACTTTATGCTTCCAGTCGCACAGTGCCTTCCTCTTTTCAGAAACATAATCTAGCCTTGATCAGAGTAGACTTGTACGTGACAAATTTATACCTTGTCAACATAAAAAAATTACAGGCTCTAAAGCATAATAAAGATAAAGGAAACAATATGTCAGGGATAAGCATCTCGGTGGGATCTGCTTATCCAGTCCTCTTTCGATTAGAGGTACAATGATGGCTTTGGGGGAGCAAAGAAGATTAGGATTATGTGGGTCAGTTCAGAAAGAAATCCCCAAAATATAACTGAAAGCAAATTCAGTTAGAGGTTCTTGAAAACAGTTAACTGTGGTGATGTGAACTGGAGCTCTACTGTGACTCCTAGTTCATATGGCTCTTAAATACCAGACTGAAACAAAAGGGACCTAGAGTAATTACAATCCCCTTTGGCCTTTAATGGTATTAAATAATTAATTATTCATCGTTTCTGGTAGACCACGCACAAACACATGCTCCACAGATACCAACCATTGTTTCTGCACTCGATTACTCAAGTATAATCATAAAATCAAAAGAAATATTAGATTACCCCCTCCCCCCAGACAAGGGCTGATTATTGGGTACATGTGCAGAAAGGAATAGGTTCAACATGTTGGGAAAAGCATGCCTGCCAAGAGGAGAAATTCAAACACCAAAGTATGTATGTCAAGCTTTCATCAGCAGTCTGTTAGCTTAACACGTAAAGACGGGAAAACAGAGAAGAACTGCTGGTCTGGCCCAGAATAAAAGTAAATGTCCACCTACAAGTAGCCCTGTTAAATGTGAATGTTATGTTGTAATGTTATAATACTAGTACCTGTCTGTTTAAAATGTTCTATTCTCTAGTCCTGTGTTAAAGTTCTGCAGCTCCTTCAGAATTCTCCCTCTTCATTATTGAGTCCTCCTGAAAAACAGTTCTACAATAAACTTGTGTGCTGGACGATGTGTGCAGAGTTTTTATAAACAGTCTGTGTTCATCCTACCTGGTTTATCTGCAATGAAGATTTATAGTCAATGTTTTTTATGAAATTAAACAGAATTAGCCCCCTTTTTTATGTGTGTCGTTTGTATACAATCTAAAAATGATTTATTTAACTGCTGTCATTATTAAGTACATTGCTTGTCAGCTATTTCAGAGGTCTGTCAAGCAAAATCTTCAGACCCAACTCTTCAAAATAAAACCTCTATTGTGGCAATAAAATGAGCACAGCGCTTTTTCTCTAAAGAAGAATTGCCAAACAGGAAGTAATTCTTTGAATCATGTCATGAGAGTGATCAGCACCTGTCCAGGGTCAGTCGGTCTGTGTCTGTGTCAGTCAAATATTTTGAAAACTTACAAAATAATCTGGCGAGTTTGACAGACCTCTGCTCTGCTGAGGACGTAGAGTATGACAGGTTCAACTCGGTCCACAGACTGAAGGCCCTGCCCCACCCCCACCGACTGCGACAGAGCCCTGGTCGCCTGTTTATAAATGTTTTATTAACATTGAACCCATCATTGGTTCAAATGGCTCCAAATTTGACACTCCACTTCGCTGAGCTAGTAACAGTACAAATGCCGGACAGACAGACAGACAGACAGACAGACAGACAGACAGACAGACAGACAGACAGGAAGATGTTAGTGGAATTAGTGGGTAGATTAGGGAGGCTAAGCAAACTGCCAGAAGCTAGTAAGCAGAAAAACTGGTAACAAGGAAACAGCTTCCCTGGCTCCTCTACATTAATAACTCACACCCACATCTAAAGCTCACTAATAAACACCAACATGATAGATTGGTTTAATCACAACAAAAAACAAAGCTTCACAGGCTAATCTAATGAGAAACTGGTGGTAGCTTCACATATGAAGGGAAAACATTTGTTCTAAATTGGCTATAACTGTGTTCTTATTTGTACAAAACATAAATTGTGTCCAAGCTCCTCTCGTAAATTGTAACTATGATTATTCCAGCATCTCAGTGGAGGCTACTGCCTTTAATCTGCAAAGGTCCTGACACACATGCTGTGAACAAGACTTGTGATGAGTTTCATTTTCTACAAGTCACTTTACCGACGCATGAAGGTCATCTGGATCGTTTTAGTTTCCCTACGTCTGACAGATGGCACAACATCCATCTTCTTGTGGCAACAATGGATTAACAGGCATCCAACACGAACAAGCTTTTTTAATAAACATTCAACGATCCAAAAGCCAAGTTTGAAATGAGTCATCCAAGTACAGTAAGAGAACCCAGACTCAACCACATGGACACACATTGACAGTTTTTATGTCCCTCAATTAACCTTTTTCTGCTGTGTTTATAAAAAATAAATGACTGTTAATGTGTGCTGTTAATACCCATTGTCCACAGAGGTTGTGGGGCATGTGGAGTGCATGTGGCTCATATCCCCTTATGAGACATTGTTTCTGCTTGACCTATACACTGCACTCATTCACCAGCTTTCACTGAGACACGAGATTCCAAAACAACTACGGGCCAGAGAAAGGCTGAGCAGACAGTGAAGGTCAACTCTGCAGTGTGTGTGTGTGGGTGAGAGAGACTTTTTCAGAATCACCGGCGAGGGCCTTGAGGAACCAGACTGGGTGCACAGATCTACGGCCTTAAGCAGACATTCAAGGGGGAACAAAAACATTTTCAGGACATTAATGAATCATATGCCTCGTTGACGATGTGAATGAGAAACTCAAGTCTGAGTCTAAGACATGCTGGATATCTGAGGCACATGAGTATTTACAGACACATCTTCCTTTTTTTATTTTACAGTAAAATTCAATGCACTACCACAGAAACTAGGTTATTTAAATGTGTAAAATAACAACATATAGCTAAAATCAGACCATATATCTAATAATTAACAGCACATATTTGATATCTTTCTCACTGATTGTTGAAATTTCTAAAATAAAGAAACTGTATGATTCCACCATGGCCAATATGTATTTTTGAACAACTTCAAGCTGTACTCAAATAATGTTGTACATGAGTATAGTATGAGGGTAGTACCAAAAAAATTGTAAATGAATCATTCAAGAGCAAAAATACCAAATATTAGAATCAAATTATTAATGTTTTAGAGAATCAGACCAAATTAACAAGACCTGCTCTGAGAAATTGGAAATTGTGTGATTTAAAAAAAATAATTGTACATTTTCATGACTGAATTGATTGTTAGATGTCACTGTTTTTTTTAAGTGTGTTTTATGTTATATTGAAGTCGGTGGCAAGTTACATTAATGTTGCTGCATCAGTTGAGCCCCTCAGGACACAAGTGGTATTCACTATAGCCACACTACATTTGGGAGTCACAGGTGAACTCCAATCAAGAGAAGCCACACAGGTTTTCAACTGTCTGTGTGTCTTTTGTCTTTAACCGAATCGTTCTTACAGTGCACCCGATCTCTGGGTAGGTGTTTTTAAATGTCTCAACAAAATATTGAAACAGAGATAGACGAGTGTGTCTCTTTTATGTGATTACAGAAATTACTTAATAACTCAAATGTTTATTTAGTTGTTTGGCTGCCACTGTAGTCACTATATTTCAGAGGAATTATTGCACATTTTATCTGCAGGATACAGTTACGTGTTGACACTCAGAATAGATTTTACATTAGAAAAGCCATTAAGAGGCTCATAAGGTACTAGAGATTAAACGAGTGGTTTAAATTTCAAATTTACAAAATGAAAGTGTACTTAAGACCTTGTGTCTCAGTTTAGTTGCTTGTGAGTTGTTAGTAGCTCCAAAAAAGAAACGTTTGCCCTCTAAACTTCTCAGATGGTTTCATCTCAATAATTAAATAAGCCAATGACTATAAGTTTCAATACTTTTAATTGTTATGGAGTAGGTTTGCGATTACTTTTTAAAGGATCTATAAGTACTTCTTCCACCACGGTACACTGGCACTACCAGACATGAGAACTCAGGCCGCACCTTCTTCAGACAAACTGGTTCTGCAACCACGTCAGTCAACACATTACATGCACCAGGTACAAAAACACATAGTATGGACTTCAAATGTGACCTGAAAACAACATGACTGCAGGTGACACGTGGGACGCTGGTCAGTGGGAAAGCCGTCTGCTGTGCTGTCAGAACGTGTTGATGTGATCAAATGTAGAAAACATTTGATCAATTGGCAGTGAAAAAAAATTCAGTCAAGAACAGCCCTAACCAATGTTGTGTGCACTCTAAGTCCTTGTGATGAGCGTAACAAATTGATTTCACTGCACAGTAATGTATGGGAAGGAGTGTTTCCCTGAACGACTGCTGACTTCACACACATCAGGGACAGCTCAGCAGGAAGAAGGGTCGCCCTTTTACTACTTATGTGCTTTGAGCATATCAACATGCTTCCTCTGTAAATCTGGTCAGTCTATTTCCAGAAATGTCTGTCAACTGAATAAACAGGTCAACAGCACTTTGTAGCAGTCTGTGGACCAAGTTAAGCACGACTTCTTTTACATCGTCAGATATACAACAGCAGAGGTCGCCAACTGCATCTAACCGCTGGACAAAGTCCATACTTGTGGTGAGGGAAGGGTCAATACTTGGGACACTTGTAGGCACTTGTAGCAAAATGCCTAGAAATGTCCCACACTAGTGGTTACAGAAGTGCAAAAACTTGGGACACTTCTAGGCACTTATCATAGTAGCAAAATGCCTAGAAATGTCCCGACCAATCAGAATGAGCCAGACACTTCTAGGCACTTAACATTGTAGCAAAATGCCTAGAAATGTCCCGACCAATCAGTATGAGCCGGACAGTTCTAGGCACTTTACATTATAGCAAAATGCCTAGAAATGTCCCACACTAGTGGTTACGGAAGTGCAATATGTGGGACACTAGTAGGCACTTAACATTATAGCAAAATGCCTAGAAATGTCCCGACCAATCAGAATGAGCCAGACACTTCTAGGCACTTAACATTGTAGCAAAATGCCTAGAAATGTCCCGACCAATCAGTATGAGCCGGACAGTTCTAGGCACTTTACATTATAGCAAAATGCCTAGAAATGTCCCACACTAGTGGTTACGGAAGTGCAATATGTGGGACACTAGTAGGCACTTAACATTATAGCAAAATGCCTAGAAATGTCCCGACCAATCAGAATGAGTCAGACACTATTAGGCACTTATCATTGAGGCAAAATGCCTAGAAATGTCCCAATCTTGTGGACACAGACACTGAGCAATGAACAGAGCTTTTACTTTGAAATGTTTGAAATGTTGTGAAGTCTGAACTTGGGTCTGAAGATTGTGTTGGTTGTTTAACAGTCCTCTGAGATTACTGACAAGCAATGTATATCAAATTATGTGAACAGTAATTCAACAAATTCCATTTAATTTTATGAAAAGCATTGACTCTAAAATCTTCATTGATGATAAACCAGGTAGGATGAACACAATGTTTTTTAACTTCACTCTGCACCATTGACTGTATATAAAAAGCTCTAAAAACAACGTCCAGCACTCAAACAATAAAAAGTGACAGTATATTGTGGAACTGTTTGAGAAAGACTCACTAATAACAAGGAATAATTCTTAAGAAGATCCAGAGCTTTGAAACAGGACAAGAGAACAGATCATTTCAAACAGACTGGTTTAGAATGGGCTCTGCACAAGTATAATTAATCAGTAAACACTCCCCTACATACACTCCATGGTCGAAAAACTCCAGAGTATATCTGCAATGGAAGAGTCATAATACAGCTCCTATATGTCCCATGACGGCATTCTGGTAAATTGGTCTCAGATTGTTGGACCTGCTGTTTATCGTGGAGGAAACACGCCATTTACGACTCTCAGATACCGTGACATAATGACCCAGAAGTCAGCGCTGAGTCCTGCAGCAGGCATCCTGCAGCCGGGCCAAGCATGGTTTAGAAGCCTCTGTGTCAGTCAACCTTGAGTGGTGGCCAAGAGCCAGACCGGACAGGAAAGTAGCTCAATGCCAAACTTCCTGACACCCACACAGACACACAATAGGCCGCGATTGCCGGGAGCCGACCCGAGGGACAGAGAGTGGCGTGAATAGAGGCGGTGACCTGCTGTGTTTTTATCTGAGCTGGAAAAATACTGTTTATATTCCTGTGATGGGTCAGCGAAATGACTGTGACTAAGTAGTTTGACATTGCAGCCAATGAAAACAGATTTACTGGCATTGTTACTCTCAAGCTTGACTTGTGTCATCAATTAAAACAAAATAATTGATAAAGATAGATCTATTTAAATTCAAGAGCTAATGATTTTCATTTATAAGAAGAAGAATTCATAATTTCTACTAACAAAAGTTACATTTCAATCATGATTTGACATTGTGTGTTGTAAACCCGAATCGCTTATCAATGAATTGATCAAATTATTGGAATCTATTTTGATATTTGATTAAAGAACAACATTTGAGTTATCTTCCTAAAATGAAATGCCAAACATTTCTCGGTTCCAGCCTTCAAAATGTAGGGATTTGTTGCTTTTATCTGTTTTTTAAGTCATGGTACATTCACTAGTTGCTATTTGCTGCCTGGACAAAACAAACTGTGAATATGATCACTTTGAGTCTTGGAAAACTAGGGTGGACTTTATTCTCAGATTTGGAGATTCGCTGAAACCAGAATTGATCAATAGAGAAAAAAATGACAGAATAGCAATCGATAGTAATAAAAAACACTTTGCTGTTAGTACAATTGTTTGGTCCTGTCGAGATTCGGCCGAAAATACAAAGTAACAGTTAAACTTCTTAGAAAAGAAATTATTTTTACAAACATAACTTTTACTTGGCAGGTGGGTTGACGTTAAATACTCATCTTCAACACTAGGTTGGACACTGAAATTATATTTGTTACCCCAATGAAACAAATACCTAGACCTTACTTTAAACCTACAAATACATTTAATATAAAGCTAAAACTGGATGTATTACACACACACACACACACACACACACACGCACACACAACTAATGCAATCAAATACATTGAGTAATAGGACTGCCTTGCTGAAAGAGAATGTAAATGTGTGAATCACCCCTCACACACACACACACACACACACACACGCACGCACACGCACACACACGCACACACACGCACACACACACATACACGCACACACACGCACACACAACACACACAAAATGAGGAGTAAAACGACTGCCTTTCTGTCTGACAGAGGAGTAGAAGAAAGGTGTGTGAAATATTTCTCTATCTCTCTCTCTCACACACACACACAAACCATCCATATAATAAAACCCCTAGTATTAGACCCGGATCCCTGACTCCCTGCTCCTCCTGCGGATCGGAGCAGACCCTCCCTGCAGCAGCTCTCCTCTCCTCGCCTCCTTTGACATGTGATGACCCAGGAGGCGCAGACGTGATGCGGCGGACACACTCACTTTGTGCAGGGCTTCAGGGGGGAGCTGGGACGCCTTGAACAGCTCTGCCACTTTGCTGGAGGACAGTGTCCCCGGGGTGTCAGCCTGACACAGGCTGCGCAGACCGGAGTAATACCGCTGCTCGTGCTCGTTCAGGGGGATCGAACTCCCTGCAGACGCCGCACCGCAGTCCGGCTCCATTCCCCGGAGGAAGCGCTACAAGCACACGGATCGATACATCCTGCTCCGGACAGAGGCTCCTCTCTCAGCTCGGAGGTCTGGCTGGAGGAGGACGGTACGAGAGGGAGAGCGAGAGAGAGAGAGAGAGAGAGACACACACACACACGGGCAAACACACACACCCACACACACACTGCTGCTGCTGCTGCTGCTGCTCGCCTCATCCACTCCTACTGTCCATTATGACTGAGTACAGCAGTAGCAGCCTGTGCCTTCAGGGGGCGGTAGAGTACAGGAAGAAGGGAGGCATTGTCTGCTTTATTTTTCCCACCACTCATTATCTACTCACCACTGGGCCGATGGAGGGGTGGGTGGAGGGTTCGAGTCCACTAAACACTTTCTGAGTTTCAGGGTTAAACAGCGTTGCAGAAAAATCCAATACAATTGAAGTAAACGGAGAATTCTTCTTCAGACAGAAAAATACATCAGAAAAAAGTATAAAATGCCTCCATACTGCTCCTGTGTTTACAGTCACATGTACCTGCATTTCAAATGATTTATATAAAGAGTTTTATTAGAAGGACGGAGTCGCCTAAAGATGTTATTCAATGTCAGAAATGTGTTGTAAATCAGTCGTTTGATTTGAAAGTGGTTCGAAAGAGATTTATCAATGCGCTTCCATAAACTTTCAACAAAATGAAATGTTAGATGTAAAATTGAAGCAGCAGTGACAGAGATATCCTGTCTGGAGTCCTTCAGTTCCAAAAACACTGGATCCTACACTTTCCATTATCACATAAGAAATCTAAATGAGTAAAGTGGAAGACTTTATTTGACTCCTGATTGGACCGCAGCCTTTTAAGTTGTATTTTAATTGTTGAATTATTTTTTCAAAGTTGTAATGATCACTTCACAATATCTTGCAATGTTGTTTCATTTTGTTTCCACCTGTATTATGACTTTTCTACTGCGGATATACTCTGGAGTTTTTCCACCATGGAGTGTATGTAGAGGAGTGTTTGTTGACAGTGGTGTGTTGTTTCTGCTGTGTCAAGATGAATGGATATATTGTGCTGCCATAAACTGCTGTGTAACACTAGAAAACATGTGCAGGTGCTTGTGCGTCCATTGGATCTCTACTGCCACCGTCTGTTCAGTAAACAGACGTGCAGTCAGTGGTATAATTGACAAGCAATGTAGGCAAATTGGGAAAATGCCTGGAAGAATAAGTTGTCAAAATAAAACAACACCTACATTTTCTTTTTAGAATTTTCTCCCCCTCTTATTATTAATGCTACTGGAACTGATCATATACAGACTGCTGGAGTAAGGGAGGGGTGTGGTTTCACTGGGTTTCAGCTGTGTTGTGCACCTCAGTGAGCAATTCTCATGTTCTTTCAGCATGGGTGTTGTCTGTTTTATAGGAAAACAATTATGACTTTTTACGGAAGCATAAGATGGTTTATTGGAGGCCACAGTTTAATGTGCTCAGCCTTGTTGGGAATTCTGAACGGTAAATACCTGCTGGTGTCACATGAAACAGACACATATAGTGAAATTGACAGCAGACTTTGCTACGGGGGCGGCTGTGTCTGTAACTTAGTTTCTCATTAAAGCCTTAGTCAGGCGTCCCTCACTACATGTGGTTGAATAATTCACTCAATTGGAGGCATCACTGTCAGGGAAGAATAGATGATTAACCCTGAATATACAGAATGATCCCGGATAGGAGACATTTTCAGTTTGTCTATTTAAGGTTTTCACCACTTTGCCTGCTTGAACATGTTTTTTAAAAACTGTGCGGAGAGTGAACATAATGAGCCCACCAGAGTCTGCCATGTACTGTATGCCAGATCAGGCTTTTGCCCTTCAAGGAATGTAATTATATTTTGCTTATCTTAACTATTGAGTCAACTTTTGCTCACCAGGCTGAGTGATGTCTCTATGTATTCTTCTTTTCACGGCACAAAATAAGGGTCAAATATGGCAACCTAATAAAAAGGTGCTGGTCATTCTGAATGTCAAGGGAACAGACTGTACTGTGCTGAGTACAGTGCAGACGCAGACTGAGCCCTTGTGTTTTTCTCCGTCAGGTCTGCCTCACTATCTGTCTCCTTGCAAGCTTGAACAAACAGTGGCCCTTTGGCTGCAGCAGCTCCCACTGAACAGTTTCCATGGTGTGAGCTGAGGGCGAGCTGCCCCTCTGACGGCCATTTTTATCATTTATTTTTTATGTAGGGGTAAGACAGGGCAGTTCAGGTGTGTCCTGGCTTAACTATTAAACCCAGACTCTATCCAGTGAAGTTCCTCTGCTCACCTCCTCAAACCACTCCACACAGGGACTTTCACCTGCAGCTTTTTACTGTGTGGCTTCTCGTTTCCTGCGAAAATGTTGGAAAAGACCTTTTTCCTGCTCTGTTTATCATCCGCTCTGGGGAATGAACTCTGTACACCAGGTAAGTGATCACAGAGGGACACTTTCATATTGTTTCCCTTATTGACATGTTGTATTTCTACGTTTTATCTCTCATTGAATATACAATAAGTTAACATTGTTATTGTAAAAGCATCAGTCGGGTTCTGCGGTCAGTGTGGAATGCAGTTTCTAATCTCTTAACTGAAACTGAGATTGGACACATAACTCAGATGTTTTCCTAACACTGGCTTTCATTTGACATCATTGAAATACATTCTATTTGACGGACTTTTCTAAAAACTTATAAAGAAATCACTGCTGAGGTTTAGATGAAGTGATGGTAAACAGATCTCAACAGAAATGAATGTCATTGGATACACACATGGCAGCTCTATCAGCAAGACATAGACATATTGAAGCCTTACTCTTTAATTTAAACATAGAAAGACATACATTGATAGGACGTACAGGATCATTGACATATTCTTTATCTTTATAGGTGCTTCAGACGGTTACAAAGTTCGACTGAGCATCAACACTGCTCTGGGAGAGGAAGCCGTACGTATATTTTTAGATTTTCATCTCATAAATATCTGTTTGCAGTTTCACTAGGTTAGAGGCTGGTTCAAGGTATTGCCCTCATGAAAAGCAATACACTAAATATTATCCAGATTTCATTACTCATTTGAGGAAAGGTCCATCAGCTTAATGGTGTTTACTGAAAACATGTCGTGATCCATTGTTGCAGTATCCCTGGAATCCAAATGAGATGTTCCTTTTCCGAGCCTCTTTGGCCTTTGCCATGAGGAATCACATCGCTGGACAGATATTTGAGTAAGTCCACATTCGTGTGTTTTCTTTTGCTGCTTGATTACCAAAATCAATCAAAGGATTTAATAAAGAACTTAACAGTAATATATTCTCTTTTTACCATAATGAAATCAGTGACTCACGGTTTATCACCATGTTAGGACACTGATGTGCTTTTTATTGTTTTGTGGAACTTCACCAGGGTGTCCAACATTGTTGTTTGCGATGAAACTCCCAGAGTGTCCTTCTGGTTTGTGGTGACTTCACCGCTGAACCCTTCAGAACTCGTCAATAAAGGAAATGTTGAGGAGGCCGTCAGGTAATCACATGACACAGTGATACTGTCATTGTTTAAAAAACGTTTTCTTTTTCTTACCCTCTTTATAAAGGAGTCAGTTGTCATATTCAACTCTAAGTCAGTTGTTCAATTTGATGTTTTGTGTATCATATGTTTAGTTTTGGTGTAATATATTTATGCTGGTGCAATACTCTTATTGTCTTAATAGATGTGGACTTTTATCTCTTTAGGTATAATATGTACTAAAGGTTTCATTTTGTGTTGGCAGTGACAAAATGATAAATAATCGTTTTCAAAATAAATAGTCAATGATCTCTCAGTAACACAAACGCAATTCCTGGAGCTGGTAGTGACCCAGATAGTAAACAGATGTGGGTCGCTTCAGTCCATTGAGGCCTGGACAAAATGGACGTGAGCCTTAAAAAAGCGCACTTGTAAAATAGATAATGTGGCCAAAATATCTCAAAACAAATGCGGGCCACCTATGGTGCCTTTTGGTATTGCTGTGGTTTACTTGTGGCCCAGGCAGCCCCAGGTCCATCATCCCTCACAGTAATTGGCCAGAGGACAGTGTTCTATTTGACAATGTGGGCCAAACCTGGGCTAAAATAATTTTACAGAACATTTAAGTGGCTTGGGTAATATTGGAATAATAATATGAGCAAACGACAAAGCACTATCAAATCATGCAAACCAAGAGGGATGGTACAGCAAAATGAAAACAACCGAATTTACTTAGAGAGGGATGCCTGTATTAAGTGTTTATTTATTTTTTATGAATCTGTTATTTAATTAACATTAGTTAAAATTAGCCGCAAGTACCTCCCACCAGGTAAAGTTAGCAGCAAACTATATTGAGCCAAGCAACGGTGAGTTGTTATAGTGTGTTATATGAAAATATGTGTATTTTGTTTTGGTAACTTAATGTAGAACATACTACAACTATCTTATAGCAGAACAATTTAAGATTTAGTTCAGCATTAAACATTGACTAAGCAAGGATGTGTTGCTTATGAATCATACTTGTAATTTTAATGAAGAACAGTGTGTTATATGCTGACGTGAATTGGTTGTTTTGTTGATAATGCTATCGTGTGTAAATGTGTTGGTTTGCCAACATTTGCAAATATTTGCTGCCTTTCAATCCACAACACAAACCTGCCGCCAAAGGTAAAATTTCAATGTCAAAACTTTGATAACAACAAGGTGGATGCTGGCAAATTTGGATTAAAGAGCACATGAGCCGTCTTATTAACTAGCACATGTGCTATACATGTACAGTATATTTTACTGTGTTCCTCAAACACAGGTGGAATGGAGGTGGAGTTCAGGTTTTATTGTCTTATCGGTAAATGACGTTCAAAAACCTTTAGCACTTCCTGAATGTTACTCAGTAGGTGTGGTTTCCTGCTGAATGTTAATGTCCATTATTATATCGAAACTTTTCATGTGCTCATTAGAAAGTCCAGGAATCGGATCAACAGTGCCTTCCTGCTCTCCGACAACACTCTGGAGTTTGTGGGCATCCCTCCCACCCTGGCAGCACCCGTCAGCCCTGACACCCCCCCGTGGCTCATCGTGTTCGGGGTGGTCATGGGTGCTGTGGGTGCCGGCATCGTCGCTGTGCTTGTATTATCTGTGGTCCAAAAGAAACGGTAGGCTGACAAATCTTCACATGCATTTCTTCTTCTTCCATTTTTTCTTCTAACATGCGATTTTTGATCAGTTGTGTTTCTGGCTTATCTTTCTAGCAAAAAGAGCAGGAAGACAGAGGATGAGGACACTGAAGTGGAGATCCGGCCGAAAGCGATGGAAAATGGTGACGGTGTTTACAACCCGTCTTTCACAGATGAGGAGCCAATCACACAGATGTAAAGTGCTTGTGTATAGAAAGTCTTCCATGTCAGCAACAAGGGGGGAGACGTTATCGAGCTGCTCAATGTGGATTATCAATACATACTTTCTGTTGGTGATTATAGTTATTGATAAGTTTCTAATGCAAATTATACTTTTTCATTGTTTCCTTTTTTAACTTTGCTTTCATTTTCCAAATTAATGTGTAAATGATTGATAAATCTAAATTGTAAATATTTTGCAGAAGCCTCTGTCTGGGAACATTCTACACAATCATTTACTGAACTGTACATTATTGATTTGTTTAGCAAATAACATTTAGACCAAAACTAGTTCCCAGCTCAATGGCCAAGCAAGTGTATGGCTGAGATTTATGGCAACAATTTTAATCTTGCTATATGCAAATCATTTCAGGATTCAGGTACACACATATCTAAATGTTTATCTAGTTGCGTACTATATCTCTCTCTCAAAACGTGACTGAACTTGATGTCAGATGAAAATGACAGCCCAGAGGAGATGTCAGCTGTGAGTTCATCCTTCTGCTCTCTATTTGTTTGCCATCAGTCTCCCTTTTTCCCAGATTACACGGTGACAGTGAAAATCCCTCTAAACTCAGTGATGGGTTTAGCTGCAGCAGGCGAGGCAGCGCTCCAGCTCTTTATCACGATGGTTGGCAGAAATGTTGCTCGACACAATTTTCATATTGTTGCGACAGAACAGAGCAGCTTCCTTTGAACACACAGATTTGTGTAATCAATGGATGATTCAAAATAAAAGTCCTGCATTGGGGCCAGTGTAGGTGAACCTTTTCTAATTCTAACCATGGAATTAGAAAAAGGGCTTTTCTAGACATTCCCAAAATAGTTAAATTAAATAAAAATAGTACCCTCCCTTCAGCAAGTACAAAAATAACCTCCCTGCTTTATTTACATTGTGTCCCTTCACATAGTACTTATCTTAGTCTTAGGGAATCTCCTATGGCAGCATCAATCTCTACAAACAACTTGTTGTCATGTTTTATAAAAGCTATGGTCTTTTACTGAAAACTGAACTTCAATTTCCTGTGTATTTTATTTAACATATTGTTCTCCAACTGCTGTGCTGTCATCATTAGACACACTCCACCGATACAGTGCATTTATTGACCTTTAGATGGCACTGTTGCACTGCCAACTCGCCTGAACACACACTGTAGTCCCCCTATCTAGCTGTCTTCACATTGGCACTATTTTATGTAAGTGTTTTTTGAACATTTGAATTTCAAACATATTGTAATTCACTGTTATTTTATTTTTGTCGCCCTCTCTGAAGTGATAAAAGTGTGTGAGTCCTTCACATTTCATAGTCTATATTTAGCTCATTGTTAAACAATTGTCGGATCCTGATGTGTCTTCTTTAACATTTTGTGCTTTGATATATTTCTGCAGCAGTTTGTGTTACGCTAGAGGACATCCACACTATCCTGACAAATTGCAGCGCGGTCAGAACTACTTATCATTTGGCTCTTCATGTCATATTCCACTCCTCTTTCCTCTGCGTTTCTTTCTCTCGCCCGAGGAGTCCGGTCTTTAACAACTCATTTTTCTTGTCACGGAGCCAAAGATTTTCTGTCAAATTTAGCCTGTAAGCATTGCAATCTTTTAAGACCGGCAGCTGATTAAGACCTAAATTCCCACTACAGAGGAGAACAGAGCGTGGGAAATAATTGCAGAAAGTCTAAACCATTTCATCATATTGTTGAAAAATAATGTAATTATTTTTAATGACTCCGTCTTATATCTTCTGAATAATACATGTGTTTTGATATAGCGAGAGAAATGAGCCAAATGACAGATTGCCTGAATAACATTACACAATCTAAAAGTAAATGATTGTTTTGCTGTTGCCTGTGTTTTTCTGGACTAGAAAAAAAAAATACAACAATGCTTGTGTGCACAGCTTCTCATAATGACTTTTGCCTAAGTCTGTCTTTTTATAAGGTGGGAGGATAAATAAGCCTTTGGAGATAATTCTAGACGGCTAAACACATATAATATTGTGTGGGGGAAATTATGGGGAACATTATAAATTGTAATCTTTTACGTGCAACAGTTTCATAACTGCAAACCCTTCATTTCCTGCATTTGAGTAAATATCCCCCTCCCAAAAAAAAGAATTGTCCACTCTTGAGCAATAACCACTGAAGTCAAGGTCTGATGTATATCTACATATAGACATTATTTACTCACTGTTCAACAGTGCACAACTCTTCAACAGTGACAATCTAATCATTTCTGTGTGCAAATTGCATAGTGAGCAGATTCTGCTAAAGTAATGGAGAGTACACGCTGGAGTCGTACCCTCGCTACAGAGCTCCAGTATATAAACGTAGAGAGTCAGGTTCCCTGGAGAGTCTCCGTGAACACATGGCGGAGTCGACCCACAGAGCTGAGCGCTTGTGTGGTTCTAACACTCTCCAGCTCAGATGCAAATGTTCCATTCAGATTCCAAAGAGGCATCGTGAGTGGGCCCCTATTAAACTATCAATATTAAATTTAACAATTCCACTCCATTTTTAACGAGGCCTATTTTCTAACAATGCAGCTTTCAAGGGCTCAGAATCAATATTTAAAAAAAAAAAAAGTTAAATTTTCATAACATCCGCTTTGAAAGCCCAAGTGCATTATTAATATCAGTTACACAAGTGTGAAAAGTGACGGATTCCATATGCATCTTCTAAACATAGTGGATGTGAAAACTATACGCTGTGCACTGATTCCACCTCGACCTACTGTCAGCCTCATGGAAATTTCCTGGCAGGGAGGAAAAACAAGAGGGTTCCTGTCGGAGGACGTGTACTTCTCCCCTCCTGCTGTGTTTAAAATCTATCACTGTCAACAGAGCGCTCCTCTTTCAACCTCTTCCTTTTTTGCAGACTAGAAATCCCATCTCTGTATTTCCTTTTTCTGGTTCTCTGTTTGTTTATGAGGCTCGCTCAGAGCGGCCTCTGCGGTCTCAGCTTCCTCAGCCGCCCGCATCTCTCCTCTCTCCGCCTCCTTCTCCCTCTCCCTCTCTCGGATGATCTCCACCAGCCTCTGAAACTTCTGGTTCAACTCCTCCATCCCTCCCACCACCCGCCCATCGTCCTTTTCCCTGTCGCTCTCCAGCGAGCTCAGTGACTCAGCTCTTGAATCACGGCCCTCAAACTCATAAGTCTGCAGTGAGTCATAGGGAGGCTGTGACAGGTCAAAGGTGACCTGATTCAGGCGGAAGTTCAGGAGGTCCTCCATACAGAGAGGCTGCGGGTTGGAGGCTTCAGCCGTCGCAGGCTCCGCCCTGAACGGCCAGCCTCTGCTGCTGCCAAACACGCCCCCAGGTAAGGGCAAAGGTTGCGGGGTCAAATCCTTTCTCTGGAGACTGCACGTGTTCAGTAGCTGCACCCCCGCTGGGTACAACACGCCGCTGCTCGTCCCATTCATACACGTCCCTCTGCTGTTGGGATTGAGCGAGCCCACGATGCTGTACGTGTCTGATGTCAGGTAAACAGGAGGGTTCACAGAGTGAATCTGACTAGCGTTTGAATAATTTCTCTCTGAGACCGAGGGAATGGAGCAATCAGTATCAATGTCATCCAGGGTGCAGCTGGTGGCTCCCGTGCTGATCTGAGTCTGCGATGACCCCGGCCGCCCCTCATGCTGGTTTGATGAGGAGCTGGCGTGACTTTGGAGAGAAGACTCATTTGGGTCGGAGTAGGTCAGTTTAGCAGCGTCGTCGGCTGGTGCCAGCACTGCTTCTGTTGGGTTTGTCTGTTACAGGAAAGGAGAAGGCAGAAATTAGACGATTCAAAAAGACACGCAGGGACAAATATATGGAAGCAATTAAAAGCCAAACAATTTTCATTATTTTTAGAAACAAGGAATTATAAGAATGTTATCACCCCTGCATCATGTGATTCTGAAATTTCAACACCACTGAAGTGATTACATTGGAATATGTTTTTCTTAACTTATGTGGTTTGAATTAGATCATTTGAAGTTTAGCTATTAGTCAGAAAACCCTTTTTTTGGAGGAGTTGACACATTGATATTTATAATTAAAATGCTTGAGGTTTTCCAGGCGCTCCTGTGAACTTCTCTTTCTTGGATCATGTGAACCTAATGTGTTTGGACAGATTTGATTTCCCTCGGTCGACTGGATGTTTAAGCCTGAATCTTTTATCGTGAATTCTGGTGTCTTTTTAAATTATAGTTTAATTCTATTTAGAACTAAAACATGTAAACAAAAACACAAGCAAGAGATGAAAACACGGCTACATGCACGTCAGAAGACGGACTTTCTACGGAGTTCAGAGAATATGTGAGAGCATCTTAAATTTGACGAGAGAGTCAGATTATTCCAACCGAGCCTTCTGTCAGTTCCCTCAGACAGATTGGGTTACTCATCCCTAACAGACATATGTTCCATTAGATCCTGTGGTGAAGTACCACAATGTAAATAAGGCTTGGCCATATCACCTCCACCAAGGAGGTAACAACTTCCATGATATTTTGTGCTGAGGCTTAACCTTATTTCTTTCTCTTTCTTTAATAACGTGTGAGGTTTTTTTTTATATTGTCATTGATTTCTCAGAGAATAATTGATGAATCTTGATGAAAACAATCAGCAATGTTGAGAGGACTGATATTTTGTGCAGATCCAGATATAAAACCATTGTTGGGCCTTGGTGGAAGTATGTGCTACTGAGTGGCATTCTAGTTGTGTTGTCATGTAAGCCAGGGCCTCTCTCTCTCTCCCTCTCTCTGTATGACTTAAAGGGCAGTTAAAATTTGAAATGATTTGAACTACCTTTTGAATCACACTCATATGCAGTAGCTACACTCAAAGAGGCACATGCATCAACGAACACTGCTGAGATCAAGTCCATTTGCCGACTTCATGAATAGAAGGAAAACAAATCTTCCGTCATTCAGTTTCAGATTCTTTGACCTGATCTGACTTATTAGAGCTGAAAAGATGAATAACGGAGTTGGAACGTTTTACAGGTAAATTAGGACTATTCAATGTTTTGAATTCAGTGGTGCTTAGATCTTAACACAAAGTGTCCTGCAGGGACCCCAATTTTCAATATTCATAAGATGGTTTATACGATGCTTATAGAAATGTTTGCTTTGTTTCTCTGACCTTGGCCTGATCCAGATTCTCTTTTGTATCTGCTTCTTCATTCGCTTCACTGCCTTTATTTCTGTCGGTAATATTGCTCTTCGCCAGAATGTGTTCTGCTTCGTAACTAGCAGGGCTCGTCTCAGGAGAGTGCAGCAGCGGCTCAAAGGTGCTCTGGTTCTGGATGACTAGGGAATTGCCAATATGACCTCCGGTGAGCCCGTGGGTCAGCTGTGTTAACTGCAGCCCTGCCTCCAGTGGCCCGGCTGGATAATCCCGGAGAACGGGCAGCGTGTGGATGCCGTAGCAGAGGCGCCCGTAGAGCGGGGCAGAGCCCGGCCTCTGCTGAGGGGCCAGGCCGGGGCGCGGGTTACGGCTCCAGCTGTACGCCCTGGCCCTCGGCGGATTCTGCTGGGTGTACCATCTGTGCCAAGAGATAAATGTCAGAGAAGCACACAGTCACACACAAACACGCACACTCTCCCATAAGCCACCATGGCAAGATAAACTTTCCCCCTTTTTTATCTTAATTATTTGGGCACAGCTCACATGTTTCTGTTGTGCATGTGCTGCATTCTGTGCATGCTCTGCAGGGCTGTAATGTCAAAAGCTGCGGTGTCCGCTTCCCCTCCCCCCTCGTCATCATAGGATATGATGTTCTCCCTGACATCATCCTCCTCGAAGGGTGAGTGGGAGTCTCGCTTCTGATGGCGCAATGACAGCGAGAGTGCACAGACCACTAAAGGGCAAAACAGAGACACACGAACACATTCTCTTTAGACATTACAGGAGCGACCTGACACAAGTGCTCAGCGTCTTTAAAAAAATCACAAACAATATATTTATAGGGACTTGGAGGGATCGACCCAACCTACCCAGCAGAGTGGTGACACAAGCCAGCATGGCGAGCAAGGTGACCAAACTGAATATGAGAGACGGAGAGGCGGACGGCATGGGCAGACAAACCATGTGTCTCTCCCATCGCCTGTCCCTCTGTCTCCCCCTATCCTCCGTCTGCATGCCCCCTCGCAAACAGGGGCAAATGGTCACAGTGACGGTGCCAGTGTTGGTCAGACCCGAGGCCCCGTCACGTAGCACCACCGGCACGTAGAGGGTGAGTAAGGATGAGGAGAAGCCAGGGAGGGGGTCCAAAGCTGACTGGAGCACCAGGCTGGCTGTCACACCTGATAACGTGGCAAAAAACACACACATCCAACATGGTCACTGCACAAAAATCACACACCGATTTCTGTTGGTGGTGTGTATTAAATGAAAAGAAACAATTGCTACCTCCAGATTCCCTGATGGTGAGATTGAGGGCAGAGCTGGACTCTGGGGGGATGTTGAAGTGGATCGGCGTGTCCTGTCCTCCCTGGTCCCTGTCGATGGCTCGCAGAACCTGAACTACCTGCAGAACAGGATGCTCTATTATGATGGTTCATATGGGCATATAAACAAAGCTGTGGTGGAATTGCTGACACATGCAACACATGACTGGAAGAAATTATTTAAATAAATTTGGGGTAAACACCTCTATTTGACTGCAGCCACAAACTTAGTTTAAAACCCTTTTGATTTTCATGAAATCCACCTCAGTTTCTTTTCCATCAATTTTATGGCTGGGATTTTCTCAGTAGAAACCATTCAATGTAATTTTCATTCTATAATTACCTCTGCGATGGAGTCCACCACAGGGGATTTAGGGGAAACAATGAATCGTGTAATCCAGCGTTACTGTTTTTAATTTCACTGTTCATGGTTCAGTCTCCTCATGCTGCGTCAGAGCTGCACTTAGGTGCCGCTCATGCAAACCCGACGTCAGTGTCTGCTTCACCGTAAAAGCATTCAGCTGGCAAAAGGACACGTTGGCTTTTATTGTGAAGGAGTTACAGAAGCTGCGCCGAATTAGTCACTGAATTTGAGAATCTTTTTATCAAAAATGTGTCCACAAAACAAGAAAAGGATATTTGGGGAAATTTGATTAGTCTTTTAGTCTTTTAATTTTGTGCTTTTCCTGATGGAACCAGGAAAAGCACAAAATTAGAACATGATTGTAATTATTTTTGACCGACTTCTCCTTCAGAACAGTGTGAGTTTGCTTGACTGCGTCGTTTGCTGTGGTGTTAAAATGCACTTGCTGTTACCAAGGCAACCACATCAGCCTGGAGTGAAATCTTAAGGATTAGTGTAACAGGAATAGTAGTAGTGGGTAGTTTATTTCAATGATCCTGACAGGACTTTCTTAATATCCTCCCTGACTGATGGTACAGTGCTACCTCTCTATTCCGTGACATAATATTTGGAAATGTAAAGCTGGGTAAATAAAAACGAGGTCGTTTTGTCTCCACTCAACCAGTTTGTGGAAAAGGTTTTAACAAAAGGAGGAGAGGAAAACACAAGAACATACAGTATAAGACAAAAACAACAACAACAACAAGAACGGACCTGACCGGGGACACTGGAGTCACACACAGATGTGGAGTACTGCCTGTCCAGCTCCGGGGCATTGTCATTCTGGTCTAGTGTCTCTATGGCAACCACAACCCTTGACACAAGATTGGGATTGTCTGAAAGAGAACAGGACACTAATGTTGAAATCATCACTGAATTTCTATCATTCACACGCCGCACACTGTGCCGCCGACCCCGGGCGGTTTCGCTTTCTGTGATGTATGACTCTGATGAGCTCTGCCCCCCCCCCGAGGGCAGAAGGGGCCGACGTACCCCTCTGTGTGGCGATGACGGTGATGTTGTGCCACTGCTCCAGCTCGCGGTCCAGCTCCATCACCGTGTTGATGGAGCCCGTGTCAGAGGCGATGCGGAACAGAGCCTCGGGGTCCGACTGTGGATCAATGGAGTACCTGGGATATGGAAAGAGAATATGAGCAAAAATAAAGAAAAAACATAATGGGAGCCATAGAGACAGAGTGAGTGATGGTGTAATAACCACCTGATGTTGGAGCTTTGTCCCGTGTCCGGGTCGACGGCAGAGACCCGGCCCACAGAGCAGATAGGGGGGCAGTTCTCAGACACGTCCAGATGGTACCGAGTCTGGGAGAACTGCGGGGGCTCATCAGCGTTGAGGATCATGACCCGGACCGTCGCCTGGTCCTTAAAGGGACCTTTCCTTAGGTACCGGGCGTCCACTACAGGGTTGGCAACTTCCACGGAGAAAGTATATGAGTTGCGGGTCTCGTAATCCAGCAGCTGTTGGGGCGAGGAATAAAGCATCTTCAGTCTTTAGGCTATGCTTCATTGAGGGCCTTTCATTTATGATTCATATATATATATATATATATGTGCTTTATATTTCTTCACACATGCAGTGCTTCTTTATTAATTTACAGTGAGACTTACTTTTCATCATCCCTCTATGTAGCTTACATATTCCATATTGGCCTATTGGGCAATTACTGACCCAGCTCTGTTATTTCCTCACCCTCTTTATCCTTTGATTCAAGATCTCACTGCACGATAATCATCTTAGAATCAAACTCTTAAAAGTAAAAAGACTAATTCATTCACATGACCAGCTCTCTTCGTACGAGGCAACAGGTTTTGATGTTTCTGATGATTGGTACTCTTTAGTTGTCCAGTAGAGACTGAACCTGACAGCAGCAGTTGGGGTTTGAGTGGAGGACTGAAGTGTTTGATTCAACAAATAAATGTAATTTAACTTTGTTTATAATAGAACTAAAGCTGCGCTAGATAAAGTCACTTATTAAAAACTACACTACTGACATTGTCTCTTTTGCACAACGTTATGTACAATTGCTTTTGCACATTCCCTGTAACCAAGGTTATAACTGACTACCTCAGTGTGCATGAATGTTTGTGTATGATTTTTATAATAAGTTGATAGGAATGTGCATTTATTTTAATTCTTTGTATTCCCTCTTTTTTATTTTTTTATTCTGTTTATATATTTATTGATGTCAACAGATAAGACATGGGGAAATAAGATTTTAACGTATTGATAACTTTTTTGTTTCTGCATATATGAAAATAGCACCATTGAATCCCATTGTGTCTGTCCCCGTGTCTCGACACTCACCTTGTTGAGCTCGATGATGCCCTCTCGGTTTCTCGCTGTTATGTTGAATATCTCGGCCTCCTCCGCGTCCAGGATAGTGAACTCCAGCAGCGCGTTTTCTCCCAGATCAGGGTCCGCGGCAGTGAGCCGGCCCACCTCCACACCCGGTGCTGCCAGCTCAGACACAGAGAACGACCACGCGCCTGCACAGAGGGAAAAACCACGGATGTTACGGATTTGACAACTGGCACTGAATGATGATCCAACTACATGACGTAAAGCATGAAAGTGTCTTAAATTGTAGTCATTCAAATTTAGGTTATTCACACTATAATTGTGGTTACATTTAATACACACATTCCTCATGTCTATATCATCTTAGTGGTGAGCCACACAGTCCACAGGCTTTGCTTTGTGCAATAATGTTAAAGCTAATATGAGGCCTCAGATGTCGGAATTATTTAAATCAAGTGTCATTTTACACTTAATCCGCCTCTTTCTGTTTGGCTTCTCTCTGCAGAGCTGCAGCACAAAGAGAATTTTGTACACTGAAGTCTCAGATCAGCTTTGAAATACAATTCTCTTTCGTGCTGAAGCAATTAGTCGATCCATCGACAAATTAATTGACAGAAAAATGACGAACAACCGTTCGCAGTTACTCGTCATTCATCAAGAGTAAGTGGTGAACATTTACCCACTCGAGCAACTCAAATGTGAACATTGATTTCTTCCGTCGTTTAATGTGATCCCACTTTAAAAGATCAACCGATAGATTACTAGAATGTCACTCAGCAGAGCACTTAACTCCACCAAGCCACAAGAGTCCCCTTATAAAACCATGCCAGACTTTTTTCATCAAGAGCCTGAATCATAGAGGAAGATCTATTCCCTGAGAAATCAAGGAAAGTTTTAAAAACTATCTCTGATTTTAAAGTGAAAAAAAGATTTAAGAGAATATTAGTTACAGCATCCTTCCACCAAGCTTTTCTGTTAAACAAACAGTAAATAAACTGTAAAGCCGCTAATTAAGTGATGTGCATTAGTCCCATTCAGTTATTAATGATTGAGTAGTGCATTTATTAAACTGAGAATAGAGCTGCTGCTGTAGCAGTCCTTCCACTTGGCACAGCATGGAGAGGAAGCCAGTGATGTGTGGCAGGTGGTGTCATTTCACCGGAGCAGCAGAGTGACCCCTGTGTGCTTGTCATGCAGCGTAACAACAAGCAGCATATTCAGGGAAACGCAACCCTTTTAATCAGAGGAGCCCGATCTCGCTGATGTTAATAATTCAAATCCTTCATGTAATAAAAAGAATTTGAAAATCACACCCCTCTCATTCAAAGAGCATGTTCAATCAGCCTTTAGCCTGAATCCTGGTGTCATTGTCCAACCCATGCACTGACTGAGAGCGAGGTGGCGAGGTAGGGACGAGATCATCAGATACCAGTCGATAAGTTGCCCTCGGCCGGCACTTATAAATATGAAATTGCGTCTATAGAGCATTGTATTGCAGCACAATACGTCAACATGAGGAAGAGGGCTTTAAACATTAAGATGAATGGCAGTAAGCAGAGAGTGTCAGGAGGGAGGAACGGGGGGAAATGGAAACAGTGGAGAGGTAAGATATAGAGAAATGCAGTATATGTCTAAGTGTTAGAGATGTTCTGCAGTGATTTTTAGTCTACTGAAGTGGAACGCACTGAACTTTAAGATGAAATATTAATAGCGTGGAACAGGGAAAAGCTTGGAAAAGGAAAGAGTGGACATGATCTTTCACTCTTCAGCGAGGACCCACAGTCCATTTGAACCACAGGAGTGTTTATGAATGTTAATGCCCGTCATCTGGCACAAAAGGTTGCGTTATTGCAGAAACAATGATTAGAAAGAGTGGATGGAAATCAAAGGGGGTAGATGGTTCACTGCTCTAAGAGCTTCTATCATATTCTGAGCGTGTCGAGGCAGCCAGGACCCAAAGGAGGCGGAAAATATCGGGCTGCTGTCATAAGTGCCTTTACAAGATATTTCATCATTTTAATCTTTGCTCTCACACACACACACACACACACACACATTTCTAAAGCTATATAGAGATTGAACACAACCGACAGTTAAGTGGTGATCTGATAACGGCAGCGCTTACTCCGCCTGAAGTGAGGGGGGTTGTCGTTGACATCGCTCAGCTTCACGGTGACGGTTGTGGTCCCGGATAAACCGCCCAGATGCCCCCCCATGTCTTTGGCCTGGAGGACGACCAGATACTCATCCCGGGTCTCCCTGTCCATGTCAGGCACGGCTGTTCGCAGGACGCCTGGTGGAGCATAGGGCGGGTTGTGGAGGGAGGGGTTGGGGGGGATCACACAAACGACAGATTTCAGTGACACAACGTCTCTGGGAGTTGGCATCAAAGCTAGTTAGATGTATGTTTATTTTCAAATCAGGACATTGGGAAGCATGTGACTCCAGGCCGCTTCTGCTTCTGAGCGAAATCATGCTTAATGTAGTTAAAACGTTATTTATCTGTTGGACTCGACATATGGTAGAAAAAAACCCCAGCATATGATACCTAGCAGCACCACAGGGATTTACTCTATGAAGTGTAATCATCAGCTGGAGAGGCGTGTAATGGTAAACAGCTTTGAGGGGATATGTGGCACTTTCGTCAAAGCTACCCGACCTGTCTGAGCATCCACAGAGAAATAGTCCTGTCCCTGAGTGATGGCGTACACCAGCCGGGCACTGTTTCCATACGTGGGATCATCAGCATCTCTGGCAGTGACTTGGATTATGGAGGTGCCTGTGAAACAGAGGAAAGAACTCAGGTGACCAAAGTGAAGAGCCTCCTCACAGAAGCTGAATCTGGTTCACAAGTAACGTAAAGTGATACTCCTCTCAAAATGTAGCTCCTGAAATACACTTATATCAGCAGGATTAAAAGGATTTATCGACTTCTTCGCTTCATGTCCATATGCGCAGGGTGTTCAAAACAATTATCTCTCAACACGAATATGGATTGAAACATGAAACACTGGAGCTGTGCCAGGAAAAATGTTTTCAGACACATGCTGACAATAGTCTTTGGTTTTGTGCTTGTTAAAAACACATGTCGGTGGAGTCCCCGGAGTCCCAGGAGCTGTGACGGGCGTTTTCATCCTGCTTCTGACATTCACAAACACAACTATCATTCATGTTATTGCAAGTGATTCAATGATAAAAATTGACTTTAATGCTCAGTGAAGCGCATAAACCTCCACCAAGGCCCAACAGTCTCCTCAATCTCAATCAAGCTGCACCGAATTCTTCATTGATATCAGTTCCCTAAATGTGCCTGATTCCACAATGCAATGCTTCATGCTCTTCAGCTATACCGCACAGTGATGACCCAATATGATGCATCCAATTCATTATTGTGTTAAAGCTCTGGAGAGGCTTCAGAATTATTCCTTGTCATTAGTGAGTCTTCTTAAAGCAGTTCTACGATATACTGTCACTTATTATTGTTGGTGTGCTGGACGCTGTGTGCAGAGCTTTTTATAACCAGTCATTGGTGCAGAGTCAAGTTAGAAAACTTTGCTTTCATCCTACCTGGTTTATATCCAATAAAGATTTTATGGACACTGACTGACTGTTGGCACGCTGTCCCATCTCCTCTGACTTCTACAGAGCACTGGTCACCTGTTAATTTAATTTTTAATTGAACGTATGAAATTATGCTAAACTTGGCACTGCAACTCCCTGGACCACTAACAATACACATGCCAAGTGAAAAGCCAATAAGATGAACTGTCTGTGTCCCACACACAGACAGGGGTTTGTGGAATTAGTAGATTACATAAATTCAAGTTGCTGCTCTCAATTACAGACATCGCTACCAACATTGTACAGCCCCCTTTCAATACATTTTGATTGGAGTTTCCCTTTATGGTTGTTTTGATGATATACCAATGTTGGCCATCTCCGGCACCATGGCGACGTAGGTTTGACTGGGAAAGATGGGCGGGTTGTCGTTGATGTCCTGCACTCTGATGATGAACTGGGAGGAGGGCTCCAGGGCTCGGCCGGTCTGTCGGTCTGTCGCTGTGGCGACGAGACGGTACTGGTCCTTCTCCTCGCGGTCCAGGGACTTGGTGACATGTATGTTGCCCGTGTTGCCGTCGATAACAAACACGGAGCCCACCCCCTCTCCCTCCAACATGTACTTGGTGTGGCCGTCTCCGCTGTCCATGTCCGTGTGCAGCTGGAGGACAGAAACACACAGAGTCTAAAAACACAGGGTCGATCACCACGACACCTTCAGGCAGGATGCTGATGCAGGTATCGCTCATTAACGCTCATCCATTCATCTGGCAAGCCCTGCGAAAACATGACTGTGTGAAATGGGTGATTTATGATAAGGCGGGATGTGCTCGGTCAATTGGAAATGAATGGCACCAGGTGTGGAAGATACATATGGGACCAGGATGAGTACTGATGCGTACAGCTAATCAGCTCAGTGGACCAAACGTGCCACTGGGGGCCTGTTGGGGGCAAAGCCACATCGATGTGGACGGTCGCCCTGCAAAATGTCCTACATGTATGTTCACAGAGGCAATTTTAGATCGCAGTGCGGTATCCATCTGCAAATCTTCCTCTCTTTCCTATCCATCTGTCTCTTTCTTTCCCGGGTCTCATAAATCCATCTGCCTCTCTCTCCTCCCCGTACCTTTTAAACCAGCCCTCTCTCCAGGCTTCGTGTCTCTTTCTTCTCGTCATGTTACCTCAGTTACACAGGATGCCCATCTGCTCACATTTCTTATTCTCCCCTCCTCCTCTCTCTATCTCTCTCTCTTCCCCTCTGTTTTGCTCCGTGGTGCAGAATATTGGTTCAGTATTTAATGGCAGAGAGGGTATTAGTGTGAGCTAAATAGGTAAAAGGCCAAACACACAGAAATAGAAGGCTAAAGAGATTACTCAGCCTTCATCACACTGAGCTTTCTGACCAGGAGCCTTCACATCTCTCTACCCTTAAGGCGCATCTGCACATGTTCATAATCCACGAGGCTTACTCACAACCTCTGCTGCGGACCTTAGATACTCATGAGAACTAAAGCCTTGGTTTCAAAATTCTGCTGCAACAGTGGCTGTTTACAAATGTGCAGAGATGGTTTCCAGTGAATTTTGCAAAGCGCTTCCAATCTGTCACATGCAATTTGAGGGAGCAACTGACAAAGTGAGAAATGTAATAGCCGGCACGACGATACATGCAGAATTAGTCAATGTGTGTTTGTGAGATCTGCAGGCGTGAATGTATTTACATATTCCATCATAACATATGTTCATGCTCACACAGTGAACAGCATTCAGGCAGAGACCAGGAGAATATGTAAGATTAGTGCACATATGGGTGTACATTCTGTGGGTCTGCGTTCATGTGTGTGAGTGTGTGTCTGTGTGTGGGGAGGATAAAGTTAGGGATTATAGAAACTCATGATAGCATACCCTACAAATTGCAAGATAAGGGACTCTGTTTTTTTTAATTCATCCCTACATCCCCTCATCCCACTCACTCCTTTCTTCCTTAAAGCGGACTTCAATTTTGGTCCAACACTTCGAAAGGAGAGACATCTTTGTCAGAGTCTGTGCCTATCTCAATCCCCTGCCTTCCCCCCCCCTCCGTCCTCTTCTCTTTCTATCAGGCCCCTTCTCTCCTCACTCTCTAATTGCTGGCTCAGTCCCGCTGTGCTTCAGTCAGCATGGAAAAACACTCTCACGGCGGGGAAGAAATTTATCTATCCCCTAAAAACAAAGCCAGTTCCTTTGTCACGTTCTCTCCTTCTCTGAAATCCAAATTTCCTCCTCCTCTCACTTGCCGGTACATCCAGCGACAGGTTTTAAACGTATCTGCAGCACACGGCTCTCGCCTGCAGACTGTTCCTCTCTTTTTTCACTCGGTTTCGAGACACCTGTGATTGGAACAGTCGATAGCTCACCTCAGACCTTGCACTGTTAATGGGTTTGACACGTTCTTCTCTCTATTTTTGGCAAACAAAATGATGCTGCCTCAGAGTGAATACACTTTGCGTCTAAACCTCCTCGCAATGCAGGGATGCTTTACTACAAGAAGATCCACGTTAAGACTCTGTGCTTGCACAGGAGTGAAGCGTCTTGTGTGTCTACTGATTGCTTTAACACCCCTCCACTGACTGTATCAATAACAACCAGGAAGATTAAACATTTATGAGGTGTATACTGCACTGGTGAGAATCCAATCTAGACTGTCACTATAAAGTATACTACTAGCTACAAAGTGGCTGGCAGCAGTCCCTGTTAGCGTTACAGCTGATATAATCCTACAGTGAGGATGCTGTAGCTGCCAGAAGCTGCATTAGTGAGGAGCATCTGACTGTGAAATGCTACAAGTAAACCCCCGGGATATCCGTGGTTCAGGTGTGCTGCGGATTAAATCACCTCCGGAACTTTTTCATGCAGCGACACCGACAGCAGCTGAAGGGTGCTGGTGTGGCGTCGGTGAGGACTCAAGTATGTGACACCACAAGAGGGAGCACAAACACCGCAATTATCTCCAGTTACATTAACGGCTGATTCCTGAGCCTATGACGGAGCATTTAGAGCTCAGAAAAACACTAATTCAAATTTGTCTGGAAATTGTCTTACAGTTAAAATGTTGAATAATGTAAGCAAACAACATTTTTGTTTTTGTTTTCAATACATTTTTAGTATTCTCATGAATGCATCATTTTGTCTTTTGCCCTCATTCAGTTATCTAACCTTTGGTTCTGGGCAGAAGGATTGGCCCCAGGAAGCAGTGGTCCTAAATAAAGGAAGAGGCTGTACCCAGTAACTACCAGATTAGGAGGGAATTAAGGTTATTAGCTCCCCCCAGGGAGATAACATTTACACCCCTGTATGTTCGTTTGTTTGTCAGCACGATAACACAAAAACTACTGCAAGGTTACATTGTCGTCATAGAGTTCTGTTTTATGAGCCAGAACAGAGGAACAGTTAAAGCTAGGGTTGGTAATCCTGGAGAAGCTCACAAGAGCAGGCTCAAACGCAACTGATACTTCCCATCAGCCCTCTCGACAAAGCTACCCCTTAAAAACACAAGAAAACACTGCAATGTAACTACAAGAAAATGACTTTTCCTTGACTCGCTCGCTAACTTTGTTTCCTGATGGCTATCAGGATGTTAAGAGGATTTCAACATATAAGATAAAAAAAAATCTGAAAAACAACCATTCCTTTAAATTCCATTACCAACATTAATGATCTTAATGCTTTGTAGTGCAAAACACCAAGAGAGCGATCTAGATTTAATAGCTATTGCTTTGATAAGAATTTAACTAGCAGTCTACAAACAATGCTGTGAGTGTGCAAATTAACACTAAAAAAGAGCTAGGTCAAAGCTCGGTGTGTAAAGACTAAAATGAACTAGTTCACGTTCACTGTTCACAATTCAGAATTTTGTACTTAATTCACAGCCCCAAAAAGCAAATAGTTCACACTCTTCCATCTTTTAAACACAATTCAAACCTCAGGTAACTAAATCAGCATGTCGACAAAACACACAATCTGTACATATCCACAAAGCTGGTACCTATGATCCTCCAACTTAATGTTAAACACAAGCCGAGACTCCAGACTATCTTTCTACAATCAACACAGCCGAACAAGAGCAAAAAATAAACCTCAGATCAAAGAGCGACATAGATAAGATATACGATTAGTTTTGTATCAGACCATATCTCTGGTAAAACCGGATTCCAATGAGTCTGTGTCACTCTGAAACAATCCAAGGTTTATGTCGCCACCTACTTTTTCTTCTTCATTGGTTTAACTGGCGGTCCTTACTAACGGCTCACTAACTCTCTGACTCTGCTGTAAAATGAGGCACAGACAATGTTCAGATGTTGCTGTAGATGAATAGATGTTTTGCATGATGAGGGATATTCAGTCTGTGTTCACTTAAAAGTTAAACATTTCATTAGGTAGATATTAGGTTTTTCATTTTACAGTGCTATAAAATGAGAGTGAAAAAGCCCTAATGACACGAAACATCTTTGAGGAAAATTCTTCCAACATTCACTTTGACTTTTTTGCTTGGCCCATGTCCCAGCCACCATCATGGAGGAGGCGGGGTTTATGAATTAAAATGCAGCCAGACACTAGGGGTGGATTTGGTTGTACTTTTGGGGGGCTGTCATATCGTCCATCTTTATCGACAGTCTATGTTTGGAGCCTGTGTAGCTCCATAAAGCACACACGTAAGGACAGGTTTTAATTAAGGTTCATAAAAGTAGGTATGTAAAGAAAGAGTGTTGAAACCTCTTATGTGTGACTGTGGAGCTGATTTCCATTTTCTAAGTGCTTTCCACTTCCCATATGACTAATAACCATAAGCGTCAGTGGGTTTCAATAACACACCAGTCGAATTGCAAAGCAGGGGGAATGAATCAAACTGACAATGGCAAACATGTAAATGCATATATTAAGAGCAGAAGAGAATTTGTGTTTGCTCAAAATAAATTATTCTCTGTGTGATAATAACAAATTTTGCTTTGTTTTCTTGCTCCCTCAGAAAAGAAGCACAAACTCTTCTAACACAGATAGAGGGGATTCACATGTGCATGCTGACAGGTGTCGACAACAGCTTACCCGTCCGATGAGCACAGGCTCCGGTCCTCTGTACTCCTCGATCACAAAGAACTGGTTCCACAGCCAGCTCCTCCGGAGGCGAGAGCGAGGCGCCGACCCGACGACCTCAGATTCTGTGAGCCATTTTGGGCGACCCGGTGTCTTCTCGAGCAGATACTTGCCGACATCCATCTCCAAACGGAGCCCGGGCTGGAGAGAGCGCTCCTCCTCTGAACTCGGCACTAGGCCGTGATCATTAATTACACCTTCCATCTCTCCATTAGTCAAATTGCTCCTTTCCTCTTGGTTCACAGTGAGTTCAGGGCGATGTTGAGGTATTAAGGATTTGGCATCAGATCCAGGATGTTTCAGCGTGACTGTTTTCCTCGCTGAATTATTCTTCACGTCAAAATCATTAGGTTCTCTGTCGTAAATTTTAAAAGACACATTTGGCAGGGTTCTAATATCGTCCGTTTCATTTTGAAGCTGGCTCTTCAGTGTTTTGTTTCTCACAGAGTACATGAACCTTGGATTTGCTAAAGCTTGTTGTCTTTTGTCTTTTGTTACTTGCACATCCTGGTCTTCCTCTGAAAGATCGACAGCCATGCAGTTTCTTTCCCCTACACAGACTAAAAGCAGAAGAAACTGTATGTGTGCCGCCATAGCTGAGGTTCCCAGATCAGTTCGTTTCAAAGAATAACCGGGGAGCGACCAACTCCAACTGATTCATCTTGTGTTCTTCCTTCTCCCTCTTCATGAGTCTTCATTCCACCTTCTCCCCCTCACGTTCTCCAATGCAGTGCACATGCTGCAATCAGATCACACGAGAGAACACATAATTAGTGTGGTCTTCGCTGTATTCATTAAAATGGGGAACAGGATACAAGAGTGAGCAGGATTCTTCGTTTTTGCAGGGATGTTTTTCCTGCTGTTTCGATCTGATATTTGAAAACGATGTAGAAAACAGAATTCCCTTTGTACCACATGCTGGTAGTCACACTATTGCAAACACTGCTGTGATTGAATCTTGCTATTGATCACTCCGTCAAGTGAGCTCTTTGAAGAATTTAATTAATTCGGAGCCTGAGGTCCTGGTGATGAGATGGAGCTCAGCTACTTTACTGTTCCTTGTCGAACACAACTACCTGGACACCGTGTGATTTATGTCATCCCTAAAGATTGTCGCTTCATGCCTCAGCGCCCGCTAGACAGAGAAGTTCCCCTTAAGAGATTAATTAGACTCATAAATAATTTAATCAATGACTCGTCCTCCTTTTCGTAAAGTTTAATGGTCTGAGTTTCGTTAGTATTTGAGTCAGATCGCGGCCATTGATCTTTGAAAACTTGATGTACTGAGAAGTGTCCGCAGCTTAACAAGACGGAAAGTGTGTAATTGCAGTTTTTCCATCCACGCTCCACCTGCATTCATCACTCTGCCTTGCTAATTCCCGCCATGAATGTAAATTTTCCCACATCTGTTCTCACGCATGGAGGCCCACATTATCACACACACAGATATGAATGCGCACACACAGACACGCTGCAACAGCGCATGAGTCATGGGCGCACAGGGATGTGGTCGCTCCAACCCATTTAAATAAAGTTTTCATGCATCCACTACTCTTGAACAGATTTACAGTGAAGGAGCGTTAGAAAGATTTCCCTGCGCACAACCGGCTATGCTCGGAAAATTAAAAGACCATAAATGACACGGAGCTCAGTGATAAACCTAAATCCTCTGGCCTCGTCTGATTGAAAAAATGTACAGTGCATTGATTAATTTAGGTTCAAATAAGAGAGAGGAGCCATAATAATGCTCGGGGCTTTGATGGCCGTGTAGAAAACCAACCATAACATCTCCTGAGTGATATGCTACATATGAAAAGAGAGACACATAAAAATGAAACCAATGTTCTTTTTTGCACTTCAGATACTGACCTAGTTTCTGAAAAGCAGGCTGGAGAACAGAGTCGATTTGAGAATTTGATCATAGGCAATATTAAGTAATTTCTTCTCCCTTTCTCTTTTGCTCCAGAGGAAACCCACCCTTGTTTTTTGTTCTGCACACCAATTACTCCAAGTCATCCATAGGTAATGCTCCATGTTCAGCATCTGCATCTGGTTGCCATCATCTTAAATCTAGCAAAACACAAGAAGTGTTCCCTCAACACTTTTGTCTTCCTCAGCCATTGTGTAGCAGCTTACATCTCTCTCTCTGCCAGCTTTGCTCCGAACCCTTGTTGCCAGCGGTACGTGTCATTCACTGTTTGAAGTCTTTAGAGTACGAGTGCGAATGAGCTACAGCATGTGTGAAATGTACGGCAGGGATAGAGGATGAAAGCGTGAGGACGATTTGCTGTTGCTGGCTCAGAACGGAATGATGAGTGGTGACATAGCTCTAAATTGCAAATCGCTGTTTCAGTCTCACTTCACTCTGCACCGAGTCGCTTCACTGCAACAAGGCTATTTCATTTTTATTAAAAATAGCCTGTGCATGTCAGGCCTTTTACATAGGGAGAAAATGGGAGATGGGAGGCAGAGAAGCAGGGAGGGGGAAGCTGGAAGTGCTCTGGGAGTAGGAGGAGAGGGGGGGGGGCTGGCTTTAACGTCCAGGCCCTGGACTGACTCTGCTCCATTTCAACATCCCTGGCCTCTCCCTACCTCTCCCATTCGTCTTAATGCATGCAGACTTCTCATCCGACTGTTCTCGGCGTGCACACTGAGCGCACACATGCGCGTGCACAAAAACCTCTTCAGAGTCCCTCCGGTGCATCAGACCTGCTCAGCACATCAGTCACCTCATTATTGTCAAGGTTTTAACTCTCGAACAGGCAACTTAACCTGAAGTGATGGGCCCCGCCGCTGCAGAGGCATGTGTGCTGAGCAAGTGTGGGGCCGTGCTCTTGACTGTCATGTGGAGATGCCCCCGTGGTTAAAAGGTGCTCTGTCTGTGAGAGTGTCAGAGCACTGCCTACACGATAAGTCCTCCTGTCACATTGCACTGTAAACACAGACGGGCATTATAATATTTCTATAAGCTCCTGATGGCTCCTCCACACAAACAGACACACACACACACACACACACACACACACACACAAAGAGAGAGAGACACACACACACACACACACACACACACACACACACACACACACACACATCTGGACCTCTTATTAGCATATCTAGTAGAAAAACACTAAATAGCCTGGAGCATGACCTTGTCTTGTTAGAGGAAGCCAGAAAAAGTATGCACATTAATGTGATTTACACACTTGGTCTAACTATTAGAATGAATGGAACGTCCCAATTCCTTCATAGAATACAGATAAATATATATAAAGGCTATGTAAACCTCTGTGGGCCACTAACCCAGGTCCAGGTATATATGTTTGAATAAGCGAGCGTGCCCCCTGCTGCGCGTGAGGTGCAGGTGAGTGGCGCGCACCAGACACAAGCGTTGCGCACTCTCGCGCACACTCACTACATCTCTGTTAAATGATAAACCAAGGCAGTGGATTATTGTTATAATTAAGTTATAATTATTGGTAATGTTATTGCTGTTATTTTTAATTATTATTAATACGGATCTCAGTTCACTCACCCAAGACCTGGGTCTAGACTATCATACGCACCCCGCGCGCTGCCCAACATCATTTCACCTGAATAGCTCGCGCGTGCATGGTAACATCTGTCCAGCGGTTTGTCCGTGCTCTTCAACAGCGAACAGCCTCATACTGACGGCGGATCAGTTGTGGAGCAAACTGAACGGTAAAGTACCGACTGGTCGGGAAGTTGCCTCGGCTGCGTAAAGAGCGGTGGCTTCAATAAACTCGTGAATCGCGAAGATGGAGAAGAAAAAAGAAAGTGTTGGAGGAAGAGGAGGACGAGGAGAGAGGAGGATGAGGAGAGAGGAGGATGAGGAGAGAGGAGGGTGAGGAGAGAGGAGAGCTTACCGTGGGTCCTCCCGGTGTAACGGAGCTGAAATGATCCAACGTGGGAGAACAACACATGCCGAGGTTCATCTGAGCTCAACGAGAGGTCTGACCACTCAGCCCCTCTCTCTCTCTCTCTCTCTCTCTCTCTCCATTTCTATCCTCCTCCTCCCTTCCTCCCTCTCTCTTCCTCTCGTCCCTCTCTCTCCATCAGTGTTCTCGTAAAAACAATACTCGTGATCAGACACTCAGTCACTAACCCACACATTTGCTAACCATCCCATTTATTATCACATACTTTAATCCCCCCCCCCCCCCCCCCCCACCCATGCAGTAGGTTTTCTCGTTAGCCTGTATCATTTCCTTGAAGCCATGCAGTGTTTTGTAATCTGCTTATGTAGCTAGTCTGCACAATCCTCTTCAGTATAAGTTAGATTTTGTTCCCCTTCCTTCTCAGAAGCTGCACCAGATAATTGCTCCTAGAGGACGCATTAAAAGATGAAATTGCACCACTGGTGTTCTCCCAGCTGCCCAACACATGTCTAAAATGTATGACTGTAATTACCCCCCACTCCTCATTTCCACTTTGATTGCATACTTTCATCGTGTGAGCTGAACAGATTGGTCCTGACGTGAATAATTTGTCTTGGAGAATAAAGGAACAGTTTGATAAATGGCCCATTGGGGTAATTAAGTCGCCCATTAAATTTCGACCTCAAACACATTTTATCACTGATTTTCAATTCTCTCTCTTCGAAACACTCATCCAAACAAGACACCTTTACATTTGGATTCATTTATTTGTAAAGAAATGCAAGATTAAATGATTCCTTTAGATGTGTAGGTTAAATGAATTTGATGCACGTGATATTTTTTACATTTTGATATATTTTTGATCAAATACGTCAGACATACTTTGAGCTCAATGCGCTTAAAAACACTCATTCATCTACAGAGTGCAGGCGGGCTTTGTACATCAGTGTTTCTTGATCTTTCTTAAGTTCTGGTTTTCTCCAGTTGAAGACTAAGAGTGAACGTGTTAGTCATACGGCTAGAAGCTAACTCGCAACCCTAAGGTCACTCCTCAGATGTCTTGCGCCCAGCTGTGTATGGAACCTTATTAAAGCAAAAACTATAGCATGCCAGCACAATACAAACCCGAGCAGTAACTAGATGAGTCAGGATTTGAGAGCACATCGGGACAAGGGATGGATTTATAGGTGCAAAACATGTGAGAGACGAGTGTCAAAGAATGGTTTGCGCATTTTAAGGCTGATATGATACAATTGTCTGTGGAAAATATCTAGAAAAAGGAAAGTTTTTGAGAGTTTGGTGTGATTTGGACATGTGATACATTCAATATTAATAAAGTTGGATTAAACAGCCAAACAGCACAGCAGCAGCTGACAGCAGGGGTTGGCAACTTGCAGCCCGTCAGCAATTACCTCTGTCCCACCAGATCATTGTAATGATTCTTTTTATCTCACCATAGAGGACTAACACAGACATTCACAGCAGAAGCAGGTGCTGATCTCTGTCATGGCAAAAACATATACAGAATTTCTTCATGTTTAGAAATTTGTGCCTATTGGTTAACATTCAGTTTCATTTTATTAAAAACATTGTAAAATCTTCATTGCAGACAAACCAGGTAGGATGGACAAAGTTTTTCTAACTTCACTCTGCACCATAGACTGTTTATAAAAAGCTCTTCACACAACGTCCTTCACACAAACAATAAAAAGTGACAGTATATTGTAGAAATGTTTGAGGAGGACTCACTAATGACAAATGATCCTTTTGAAGTAGCTCCGGAGCATCAACACAGGACAAGAGAACAGAACATTCCAAACAGGCAGGTCCAGGCACTGCACTAGTTTAAAACAAACAGAGAAAAAACAGATGTATTGATGTCTCTTAGAAACCAGGGTGTGTGACATTTCCCTTCTTGGCCCAATCCTCTGGAGTTTTTTCTCCTCTCAGCTGGAGTTCCCTTGTGAGGAGAGGAAAATTGAACAAACAGCCAAGGAACCCCTACTGCTCGCTCAAATCTTTAGTCAAGGTTCGTCTTGGAGGCTCAAAACTTTGATTCAATACTTCTCTCAGAACTTGCTCTGTTACTTACAAGTCTGGCTCCGCAAGCTTTAAAGTGTGGACCACCATACCGGTTTCCACATTTTGTTTTGTTTTTGCTCGCTCATTAATTCAGTCATTAATGAACTTCCGTAGTGGGAACTATGGATGAGGCTGGGGAGGAAGGGAGGCTTTCCTCTTTCAGCTGCAGTCAATCACACACTAGTTTAGGTTTGAGGAGACACTCAGCTCTCTGATTGTCTCCTCACACATCGTCATGCAAGCCTGCCTGTGATTTATCTTACAGATGTTGATATCTTACAGATAATAACACATTTATGTATGCTCAATGCGGTACAGTACAGTGTACTCACACATTAGCCTAAAACACTTTATAAGTTATCATTATCATTTACAATTATAGTAACATAAGTACCATTTTCAAATGCTATAAAACCACACCCATATGCCGGATTACACAGCCTGTGCGTTTCTTTATTTGTGAGTATGCACAGTATGCACTTCTAAAATAAATTCTGTGAAGGTTTGAATGATGTGGTTTGATCCCGGTCGGGCAGTGAAATGTGGTGCCAAGCAGTTTCTGCATGACTGAATCACTATTCAGATAATGGGGCCTCATGTCGTCGGTATTGAAAAAACGAAACTATACCCAGCCTTGGGTTTGTTTGAGGTTTTGGATTGGTTTGATGTAGATCCCCGAGGTCCCTTTTGCATTGTCCCTTGAAACACCACACTTTGCTTTCTTCATCCAGGATTCAGGACTGATCAGCGTAGAGGGCGAACAGCTCTTTACCTTTTGCACTAATATCCTTTCGGACTGTCATAGTCACTTGAATGATTAGTAGTATGCATAATTTACTACCACACTGCTCATACAGAACGGAACAAGCAAGATCAGCAGACTTTCATGTGTTCATTAATTTACTGACGTGTCGAAGAAACTTCAGAAGTATTCTGACAGCAGACACAAATCACCTATTAACTCCTTGCTGGTTATTGCCACAGCTAAATATGTTCCCTGCAGCAATACAGTACGAGCATCCGCCCCCAGATCTGTAGAGTGTGGACGACTCTAGTCCCTTTTTCTGTCTCTTTTTGAACGACAAAAACAAGCATGGGTAAGTGATTCTCTTACAACCTTGGAATGATTCATAATATTTGCCAGCAGTATGCTTTTAGACATTTACATTTACTCATTTTATAGAGGCAATTATCTAAAGCTATATTATAGATATTGAAAGAGGCACAACATCTCTTCAGTAAGACAAAATTTTGGAGAACAAGTGCACGCTAAGTGTTAGTTAGGTATATGAGAGGTGTTAGGAGATGAGGCGCTCTCACAAAAGATGAGGCTCTTGAAGACATAGAGGGACGCCCCTGCTCTGATATTATTCTTCAGCTCATTGCACCATCAGGGAATCACAAACTGTTAGAATAACCTACATTTTATTATCAGCACAGAGAAAACATCAGCTGTTTATTAAAGGGAACAATATGCATGCCCAAACATTTTGAAAAATATGCAACTGGCTGTCCTGTTCACTAATTTAGTATATCTGCTGCAGAGCTGCCGTCACGTCTCTCCAAAACACTCCTACACATTCGCCTTTCTTTTCTCATGCCATTTTTGTTTGTTTCATGTTTTCCTCAGACAAAGTCATGATCTGTCTTATCCCTCGCTCTCGTCTTTCCTTTTCTCTGTAATATTCCTCTTTCAAATCCTCCCTGCTCCTGCGAATCCATCCTTTTGAGGAGATGTGATAGATATCGACATGGTTTCCTGAGTATGCATCCCTGTGTGTGGCTCTGTACACTGCCTCTCTGGCGATTGACGTGGCCTCATCCAGTGTCAATTCCCATTTAACTCCTTGGTCCAGAACTGAGATTGCGTACGGGGATCCCGAGCCCACAGAGAAGAGATTTCCCTGCAGGCGAGTGCCGTCACTGCACACATAGAACATACAGGGTCCAGAGCCATTTCTTTTCTCTCTAGCTAAGGGCTGTTGACCACCAACAGATGAAAAGGAGCTCTGAGTCTTTTCAAGACTGGGGTCTACAGATTTGTCTATTTCCTTTGTTGTTTCTGTGCAACCACCAGGATCAGTCTTTGTGCCTCCAGTGTCATCAAGGTGTCCATGGACCTCTCCTCCATCCCACCCACACATAATGGCAGCAACACACAGCTCAGTTCCCTTAAATGGGTGAAGCATGTGTGACAGCAGTTTGGCAGCTCCGCTCGTGGACAACCGTCGGCCGTGGCGGAGTTGGTAAAGCCGCAGCTCTCGAGACAGAATCCGTTTCCAAAGGGCGCAGTCGGCCGAAGTTCCCGAGGTGGTGCTCACCATGTGACTGTGGATGGGCAGGATCTTCTGGGCGGCAGGGCCCTCCACGTACCCAGCGCAACTGGAGCGAGTGTCTGCTGCAGCCAACACGCCGCCCTGAAAAATGAAAGCTAGGGTGGTGGTTCCATGAGAAATAGGAAAAGGCAAAGAAACAGGCTGAGGGGAGGAAAGAAGAGGATTTTCTGGCAGGGAGAGGGATGGCAGGGTGACATCCTGAGATAAGGGAGTGCTGGCGCTCTGGATGGGGCTGATTTGCCCAAACTCTAGTGGACTTTTATCTAAGTACTCTGCAACTGGTATGTAAAAATTAAACAGACTTGTGCTATTGCTGAAGGGCAAACCTCTCATATAGTTGAATCCAGTCTTCTTTCCAAAAGGCAGCGAAGAGGTTCCTCTATCCAGAAAGATGTCCTGGAAATCACATATATCCTGTAAAGCCATGGGAAATAATGACTTTATGCCTTCGAAAAAAGTATTCGGAATCGAGTTAAATCTGAAATATAGATATTAGCTGTCTGACAAAGGTTTTAATAACATCTGGAGTGGAAGCTGATGTCTGTTTTGGCAGCAGTCATCCTTTATATAGACAACAAGACCGCTCTCACCTATATATGGTCATCTGAAACAGCCCATCAGCAACAGTTACCAATGCCTCATTCAGCAGACTTTGAAGCGTAAACTGTCAGTAGCCCACGGGTAATTAATTTTTGGCAGTAATATCAGGTTGTTTTTCAGATCAGATTTCTTCAAAGTCTTGCGTGGGCGTAGGCAAAAAAAGGACGTGGGGTGATGGCAAAGCCTTGGGTCGAGCACAGCAAATTAAGTTAGACTCTGAGCTTTGATGCATCCCTGCCCAAAGTTCCCTAATAGAAAATGAAATCAAATAAATCAAACAGCATCTTTGTCAAACAGCAGAGGTACGTTTGCTCCGGCCTTTTAGGTGCTGTGATGTAGGTAGCCCTTTAAATGCAACTCACGCACGCAGACGAACCTGCAACACCAGAATATCCTGTACTCCTACATCACACAGGGTGTATGCCGCGTGCTGAGCCAGTCTGTAAACTAGGCGACTGAGTGTCGAGCACTGACAGAACCAAGTTTACTTCACACAGACCTTTTTTGTATTAATCAAATTAACTCAGGGATTCCATATTTATTTTCATACTTTAAGCCAAAAGACTAAAAATGAATGTGTTGCATGCCTTCATGTTTGGATATGTCTTCACTGCTGCTATTACAATGGTAAGAGACTTATTACATTACATATTATACTTTACCATATCACTTGTTGAATATGACTCTTGGTCATTTATATGTACAGTATATGAGGTTATGTTTCCTTCTAAGCAAATACATTACATTTTTTGTAACAAAAATAATATATATATATATACAGTGTATGTGACAATATGAAAACATTGCATTGTAAAGAATGTGAAAATGTTTGCTCATAGTGATGAACATACAGAGAATTAACACATAAATTAACAGCTCCCCCACAGCTTCACTGAGCTCTAAAGCAAGTTTCAGATCATAAAGCTGTCCGGAAGTTGGCAGCCTTATTGTTTTGATTCACACCTCTAGCTCTCATAGTGGAATTCTGTCCAACAACAGGGAGCTATTTGCATACAACTCTACAACAAACTGTATTCTGAGTAAAATCAGTCGACAAACATATAGTGGAGCAAAAGATCAACGTATTTTAATCAGGAGTTGTTGGAAACCAAAACAGAGCTGAAAGACAGTAAAGCCTGGATTCAAATTCGATATGATGTCAGAAACATGACTCATAATAAATGCGCTCTCATAATGGCCGCTGTTTGCTAAAATTTGATTTGCTCCCTCCCTTCAAATGTTGGTTGGAGCCCAGTTTTCAACCACATAATTGTATTTTGCTTTATGGCAGCCTTTAGGAGGATGTGTGACAAATATACCTCTGTAGAAATGTTGACTATTTTTGGATCTTTGGGGATATCTTAGTGAAATACTTCCTCAAGACCATTGAATACATGCTTCCATACGTCATTCTTAAATTCAGGGATGAACAAAAAGTTCATGCAAAGCGAGTGAGTTTCGTATTAAATATACACTCTGTCAAAAACATCTATGTTTCCTGTCTGACTGACCCAATTTTATTTATGTATCTTCTACTTCACCCAGGGAGAGTGTGTGTTACAAGCCATTTCATCGGAGAGCGATGAGAGCCTGCCTGGCAATTTCATAGGGTTTAAGTCAGCCCCTGACAAAGTGGTAGATGGCTCAGTCGTCCATGTGCGGTATCGATGCCTCAGGCCATGTCAGCTGGCAGTGGAGGTGGTGGTCTCCACATCAAGGAAGACAGATTTAGTGGTCTTCAGAAGGAAATGGATCAGCGGCCGACTCGGAGTCTACAGGATCCACCAGGTGCAGCTCAGACTGCCTCCATCCATCTTGTATCAGGCCGACTTTTTCAACAGGGATGCTTTGGAGGTTGATAATGCGACTGTTCGTGCTTGGCTAGTTCATCTGAAAAATGGCACCGTACCCAGGAGACACGGTGACTCAATGTTCAGTATTTATAAAGTGCTGGAGATAACGCCCCTCTCAGAGCGTCCAGCTAAGCCTCCCACAGAGTCTTTGTCATGGTTTGCTCGACTGATGTGGCAAATGACCAGAGACAGGACCAGTCCGTGTCCACATGAGTCAGGTCAGAACCTTAATCACATGACTTTCTTGTTTTTTCCATGTCACATCTTTAATATTACATCTTTTAAAAGTAAATTTTTTGGTTCATAGACATCATTGAGGTGCTGAACTTCCCCCTGGCAAGTACTGGTGAGACCTTTGGAATGGTCCGCAGGTTCCAGCCTTTCGTGGACCAAGCCCTGGAGAGAGGCCGTCTTCATGCGGTGACACAGCCCAGGTTGAACCTCAAGCTCCCCACACTGATTTAGTTTCTCCCAGTTGAAGATTGTGTGAATGCATGAAAAACTTGAAAACAGCAGATGATTTAGATGTTAAATGTTAGGATATACTCAGTCAGTGGTTTGTGTTACTATCAACAGATTGACAGGCCGTGCTGACAGCTGTTTAAACACACTTGACTTCACTTTCACTGTCAAGTTAAATGACTTTATAAGCATCATGACGCCTTTGCACCGGAGCATATAAGCTTTTTTATTTACGATCCATGACATAGAGCAAGGTCAGTCAGTTTCAGAAAGCGCAGTGTTTTAGATTCAACCGTTTCACTTCAGCGACCAAAGAAATGATTTGTCATATTTTTCACGCTTGGTTTTCAGCGTCACCATATCTGTGTGGATCTACCTACTGAGACGGTGTCACAACAGCCTCTGTGGGATCATCCATCATCTCAATAGGAGAAATGAATACGACTCTGTTCTGATGATGCTTACAGACACAGGTGGGTCACGGCAGCTTGTGTGTACACCTGATACCAGTCCAGGGGATTAGACGCAGGTATCACGGGATGATTGTAAGCGATGATGTGTGTTTTGTGAGGCTGTGGAACAGACTGTGCTATGTATTAATAAAGAGCTCTGGATCTCATGTGGTGAAATGACTGTCATGTCTCCTGTGTAGGGGACATCATAATTCAAGCCCGTTTGACAACAGGAGAAGAAGAAGCTTTCAAAGTCAGTGTAACGTTGCCCCTGCGGAAATGGATTAGATTAGACTGCTCCATACAGGACCCAAAGGTACGGGACCTCATTGTGTGCCCCGGGGTGGTGGGTTAAAGCACAGGAATTAAAATGGCTCGGGGCAACATGTTATAGTCACCCATTCTCTTCTGAGCCTCATTTGGTGCCAAGGCTTTGCAGTGTTTGATTCCTTTTTGGAACAGCTGTAAGATCCTGAAAGATGGTTCCTTTCCAGCTGGGAAACTCCAGGCGATTTCAGTGTCTGCTGCAAATTTGAAGTCTTTCACAGCTGAGTAGCTTCTTTTCTTTTCTCGCACATTGCTGAGAACTCTTATGCTTTATTATGTCTGGCTTCCAGGTGCTGCTGTATGTATCGTGGGATGATGAAACCCAAAGACATGTTTACGAGTAAGAAGTTTTATGGATTCCTATTTAAATTCTTTACGTCATTTTTTCCCCCGGGAAATAAGCAAAACACAACCTTGCAAAGCAGCCATTGGGTCAGTTGCTGCAATAGAACAGGGATGACTAACACCTGCACAGTGGTCATGACATTTTGGTTTGAGCGGTTTTACCTCTCTTACAGTTTTTCTGACAGTATCCATTATGATGACACTGAAGGATACTTTGTGATTGGAGGAAGCAAATTCCTGCCAGGCATCCACGGGTATTTTGGGCCGATCAAATACTATCGTTTTGGAACTGAAGAGGTAAAGTGCCCGCTCGCTTATCACAAGTCAGGTATCGTTGTTTGCTTGTTGTATTGATTGTAACCCCGATGTGAAATGCATTGTTATTCATATCACAGATAAAAAACCAACTCCACCTCAAGACATTGCAGGAGCTGGATAAGACTCATCGCGAGTGTCAGGAAATCAAAGCATTCACAAAAGCTTTTCTAAAAGAAGTAACAGAGAGTCACAACTTGTCAACAAACAGCAAAGGTGAAATATTATTTTGACAAGTCCTTTAAATCACTGTAACAACTGTTCTACAGAGAGCGACCTTTCCCTGATCTAATATCAAACGTGTCAAAACTACTACTGCGCACCTATTGCATACGGGAGAACCAGTGTTGACAGATTTCTCTCTGGTTTTTATTTCAGCTGTCTGCACCCCTCACTTCATACGACTCTGGGTTCAGCCTGGTGAAAAAACCTGCTCACAAACATGGACCTGGGAAACACCACTTAAATATAGCTCGCTTTTCCATCTCCTGCAAACAAAAGAGGAGCAAGTCAGAACAGGTGTTTTGAATTGGCTGCACTCTGTATCATCACATATTAAGGATGTATGATAAAACTCACCCAACTGTTATTTTCTGTAGGATCTTTGGACATGAAGGGCCTCAGGACGACTTTGTTTCAAGAGGCAGTCGCTGCAATGTTCACTGCGGATCAGACGCAGATCAAAATCACATCTGAACACATGTCTTGGCTACAAGCATCCTCCTGCTTTGGAAATCACGAAGCGTCACTCTTGTTGGCCTCCATCCACCTCTCTGGCCTCGGACATCCAGTTGATCACAACCAGGTAGTGAGAGTTTTTTCCCTGTACTTTCATCGTTCATTTACAGCTAAAGTCTTAATGCTTCTGTCAGGATGGCTGATGATTTTGACTCCTGTGTGTTTCAGGGTCATGTCTATAGTTTGATTGGTGCATCAGGGGATGGCCGCTTCGCCCTGATGCATGCAGGGTACAAACACACACAAGGCATTGATGGCTTTCCGAAAGACTTGGACATGGCTTATAGCTATTACTCCAATGCTGGTTTACAGAGCCAATCTGACACGGCGTACATACATGAAGATAAGGTGGGTTTAAATAACTGGAATCATTGAAGGATGTATTATTTTTAACCATGCTAGTGGCATTGCCCGTTCACCATTTTGGTTCTGGAGTAAGGACTAAAAAGGACTAAACATGTCATCACTAGGTCAAAACTTCAGTTTGTCCAATGCTATAGTTGTAACTTAGTACATGCAAAACTCGATTAGCCTCAGCCTTACTTTGTGTTTTCAGCTAATCAACAAGTTACTATGCTGGCTCACCAAACTAAGATGGTGAACAGTTTTGATATTGTATGTGATCTACATAAGCATCCAGGTTTGTCAATCAATCAATCAATCAATCAATCAATCAATCAATCAATCAATCAATCAATCAATCAAGCAATCAATCAAGCAATCAATCATTCAATCAATTCTAGCTTTGGTAGAATCCATAGACTGTATGTTGAGAGGTACAACGCTTTTCCATATCATCCCACTATTCAGAAATAAAAAATAAAAATGTCCCGGATACAAACGCTGCCATCTTTTGCCTATGACGTATTTTGAATTCTGCGCAGTAACAGTTGGACGAGGGAGCTTATTGAGGTCCTGCTGATACACAGGGACGACCAATTGAAAGTCAATCTTAGCTCTCAGGTGATTTAATCCCATTTTTATAGCATCACATAACTAATTCGAACCAATCACACATAAAACATAGCATTTGGACATACTATGTAATGAGAACTATCGAAAAAATTATTTGATGTTTATTTTGACTGTTTAGTTTAGTCTTTGTCCCATTCACGAACAGAGAAGAGGCGGGATTTATGACCTATACTGCAGCCAGCCACTAGGTGGGGTGTGAGACACTCTGACTTCACTAGTCACCAGAACCAAGCCAGCGGTTTCTCTTTTTTTGTCTTTACAATGAGTTAAGCTCAGCGGCTGCTTGCTGCAGGTTCAAATTGAGAGAAGTCAGCTATGGCCAAGTTCATCAGTTGAACTTCTAGCTGTGACATTTGGATCAACCTGGCAACTCTGTGAGGACAAGGGCAGATGACAGTACAACAATTTATGTCCAATCTCAAGTGAAGCCCTGAAAAATCGATTGATTAGCTTCTCACTTTAAGCATTACAAGCATCCTACATGACCAACTAAGTGTTCAATCAATGTCTCTTCTGTTGATCTTAGCTCTTCAGGCTGGCTTGCACTGGGTGAGACTCAGTTGGAACAATGCCCTCATACAAACAGGATTTGACTACACGTGTTATTGTACCACACCCACACAGACAGTCCTGATGAATCAGATTTGTTGAGTCATAAGCTGTAAATAGATCACTTCTAACCCAAGCTAATGGTAACAGGAGCAATAACACTTATAGCGATGTTTTAGAAAAAAATAGAATGGCTCTCAGTCGAGCACATAACTGCGTTAAGGCACCACAGTCCCCTTAAATACAATCAAGCTGTATAAATATCAGTTCCCACAATATGAACAACAATCCCCTTAAATCATCTCAGAACCTCTACAACCAGTTTCTGCCTCATGCAACCCAAGCAGATATGTTGGCAAACAAATAGAAAACAATGATTTTACTATATTTTTTACTTTGAGGATGCAGATACTGCTACAGAAAGAGCTTCAATCACTACAACCATGAATAATTTATCTACTGAGAATTCTGCAAATCTGATCTAAACTCAAAATTAAAGAAGTGAGAACACATTTAGAATGATCAAAGACATAAAATTCCATTTTTTTCCCACTTGTGATCATGTTGTCAAAGGTGCACAAGCCATTGGGACTATCAGCCTCACCCAATGTGGGGAAATTACAATAAAGACATACAAGCACAGTTGAAACCAGTTCACATGTTTTTAGATATTCTATTTATAAAAATTACTTAATATATCCAGTCCAATTAAACAAGGTGATGCACTTTGACGAGGGTTTGCAGGTTGCGTGTGTTCATAGCCTGGTAGCCAGACCTATGAATATTTATATCTAATAGCATTGTGAGGCTAGACAGAGGGACCCATTGACTATAGTCTTTAAAAAACATTTGTTTTCATGAGAGATAAACGTGATGTTGTCATTTTACAGCAGGGGGCTTCACAGGGTTAATGAGTCTGTTTGTTTCTTCTAAAGCAATACATCCTTGAACACATCTATCTCAGCAACCAAGAGGATTTAGACAGCCTGACACATGAGGAGAGTGACTTCTTTCAGTTTCTGAAATTCGAGGCAAAGAGGGGGCATGCTGAATCTCAGGTATGTGTTGTATTTTTTGTGGACTTTTGTAAAGATGAACTGGTCAAATAGGGGCCGTCTTAAGAAGATGCATAAAACCCTTACAAGGATTTAAATCCAACTTTTATTTCTCCACTGTGATCAGTCACGGAGGCAGTTTTAGTACTAACAATGACTACTATCTTTAGGGACACCTGGGAACAATGCTATACTGGGGACAGAACGGAGTCTCAAAAGACATAGTGAGGGCAGCGAAGTGGTTGCACAGAAGTTCTATGCAAATGAAGGATCCCTTGGCGATGTACGACTACTCCCTCCTACTGATGAAGGTGCTATAACATTATAAAGACTCAACCTGTTTTATGATGGAACGCTGGGTATTTCATGCTTGTTTGTTATTGTGTGTATATGTGTGTGTGTGTGTGCTTTGACAGTTATTGATTTACTGATTGATGTTGATTCCCTCAGGGCCTGGGAGTGAAAAAGAACCAGACCCTAGCTCTTCACCTGCTGAAGAAAGCTGCAGCGATGGTACGTGTGTGTAGTAATCAATCCGTGTGTTTACATCATGAGCCTTCAATATGAATACTGCTGTCTGCTTCCTTACTTCAGGGCTCAACTGAGGCCTTGAATGGTTTGGGCTGGTACCATGGGATCATACTGGACGACCACGAAAGCGCGGTGAAATACTTTGAGCAAGCTGCGCTAAATGGGAGTGTTGACGGCATGTACAACCTGGGAATTTATCATCTCAGTGGGAAAAACCCACGCATCCCACTGAGGAATGAGGTTCGAGTCTGCCACTGTGTCAAAATGTTGTTTCAAGGCTGATATAGTGTGATTGATGAGCTGATGTATTTTCTATATGATTCACAGACAGCTGCTTTCCAGTACTTTGTGAACGCGTCTCGCTTTGGTCATGTCGCTGCATCGGTGGAGGCAGCTTGGTATCTTTCGACAGGAAGCCTGGGAGGAGTGTCTCAGGATGCAGAGAGGGCTGTGATGTAAGAGGCTTTCATTAGCTTGGTGTAGAAAGCTTTGTTATGGGCTGTTTCACTGTAGCCTGCAGCTCAATGGCATCTCATTTCAATGATAGTGGCTAATTCAAGGTCAGAACCCAGTATTTGCATATCTAAAAATACAAGCCACTGTCGCTGCATTATTGTCTTGCTCAGAGGAATATGTAGCAATGTTCCTCTGGTATCTTATGAATTTAAAGAGGCTCCTGTAGCAGCTGTAGGGGCTTTTTTTAGACTGACCTCAAGGAATCAGAAGCTATTTTTAGATCATATATTTTCATTTTTTTGTGGCGTAAATTATATTCCATAATTCATCAGACATCCCTCACCCCCCCTGCAGAATGCTAAAAAAGGTCTGTGAACGGAACGGACACCTTGGATTTATGATCAGAGATGCTCTGCAGGCCTACCTCCAGGGCTCCAGGTCGAGACATTCATTTCAATTACTTTTCACTTGTGTTCATTTAATCATGTTGTCTGGTCTTTACTGTTTGTCCCGGCTTCTTCACGCGAGTTTTATTGTGTTGCCAACAGGCAGGAAGCATTTGTGAAGTACGTCTTGGCAGCTGAAACTGGTCTGGGTTTGGCCCAGAGCAACGCTGCACACCTGTGTGAGGTATGTGTCTCTGCTTGTAGCCCTTTGTGTCCACCTCCTGTTTCAACTGCATGTTGAGCACAATTCTGAAACCAATGTCAATTAATCGGAGGTCTGAAGTTCTTCTATTCCGGTCCCATACCAATAGAAGAAAACCAAATCTGGAGGGGAATTATTAGCGGTTGACAAAATAACCGTCATCATTGCTGTGCTCTCTCTCTCCCCCTGCAATCATTCTCCCAAAACACAGGAACTGGATCTCAGTTATGATTGTCAGTGGAGATATCATAACTTCTCTATATTAAACTATAATTCCCATCCATCTGGTGAGTTCCTCTCATTTCATTTGGCTTTAACCTCTCCTTCTCTCTGTCAATCTGTTCAATGAACAGCAAGTATTTATCATCTTTTATAGCTCTGCTGAAAATGGGAGACTACTATTACTATTCCTCCGGCACCCCAGAAGACTCATTATCCTTGGTTGGTCAGGCCCTATCGATGTACAGCAGAGCAGCTCTCGCGGGCAGCCCTCAGGTGACAGATTTACTGGGGCTGTAATCTCATCACCCTATGATAAACTTAATTAAAGTTCGACGGGCTCAGGCAAACGGCAGTAAAAAACACAAACAGAATCATACAGTGTTATTATGTCTCAGACCTTCTCAGTGAATTACTCATCAGCCTGCTGTTCTTGTTTTATTTTTGCATCGACTCACAGGGAATGTACAACTTGGGGATTTTGGCACAACAAGGGCACGCTCTTCCACAGAGCGTCCGCGGCATGTTCAACGTGACACATTATGATGAGGAAGACATTGTGGTGGAGAAGGTGTTAAGAAGGTGCTTTTTTTTTAAAGAAAATTCCTAATAGGACACATATTTGTGGGTTTTGAGCTTGTGCAATAATCCAATGTTGTTTATGGTTCCTAGAAGTGATGATAGTAGCATTTTTACAACAATATGTGGGTGTGATATTTGACAGGACCTGTCTAGGGAGTAGTGTAGGTGTAGTATTAAGGTTTATCAGAGGGGATGGAGTTTGAACATTTCATGGAATACCCTCTATTTGACTGTTGGATGAGTAAATAGACAACCAGCAACCAATTAGTTTAGCTAGAAACGCCAACATGATTTTAAATTGTCTTTACATTTTTTATTTTTTGTATAAATAATCAAGACATTTCTTTTAACATTTAAAAGAAATCTTTCGGAAAGAGCTATGCTAGCTGTTTCCCCATATTTCGTTTTTGTGCTTAGCTGAGCTTACTGCCTGCTGGCTGTGTTTTGTCAGCTGGTGATATGTAAGGGAATAAGGAGGAGAGCCAAACCCTTGAAAGCCAGTTTACCAAAAAAAGACCATCCCTGCTAATACCCTGCCAATTTCGCCATCCACTCACTGTCATCTCCCCGTCCCCTAGAGACAGGGCTGTGAGTGCAGGTAGAGAATCTGTGTGAGCAAGTGTGCATCATGTATTAGTGCTGCGAAGTGAACCATGGGCTCACACTCATCCCCCCCGCCCCCCACACACACACCAGGGTGAAGACAATTCCCTGCTGCGCGCAGGGTAATGAAGTATGACTGAGAACCTTTTAGAATTAACAAATAATTCTCGCAGTTTAAAATCGATTTGTACACAGCAGTGGTTTATAGTCCTCTCATTACAACAACGTAATACGACAACTAACTTAAATTGAGTATCTAAGGCTCTGTTCTCTTTCTGTTTTGCCTACTGTACAATTCCCTGCCTTAATAAACACAACCCGCTGCACAGATGTTTTAGGTGTATCTGGTTGCTTTAATACGTAGTTAAATTTAGTGGTTAGACACAAAGATAAAATGGAAACCGTTGGGAGGCATATAACAAATTAACAAATTGCCGTACCACTGTTTACTATGCAGACATGGAGTATGTTTGAAAACAATATTCACTCTTGGCAATAAAGTGCATATTTACTAAAATGTCACTTGGAAAAGCTAGTTCTAAAATGTGTCTGTGCTGCACTTGCACTTATGGATATAATCCTTTCAGTGATGTTATGTCAGCAACAATATGACGGGCTGACATCACTGGGATTGTATGTAACACAGTTTTTATTGCTTCCCCTAAGATGTGCGGAGACTGAGGACGAAGACACAGTAACACCCTGTTCTTTAGCTCTGCTCGGACTCCAGATGGGAACAGCCTGGAGGAGAATGACTCAGAACGGTGCACAGCTCCTCTTGGTAAGCACAAGGAAATCAACTTTTACTGTTAGTAGTATAAGAGATGTTCAAAGCACAGTAAGCTGCACTCCTACAATATATATTATCCTGCTTTGATAATTTGATCTACCTTTTAATAATTGAAATATGTATGTGTCTTACTCATCATGAATAAGACATTAAAGCCACTATAGATTGCTATTTTAAGAAAGAAAACGTTATAATTTATTTAAATCATTATTCTTATTTCTCTATAGGCATATGCCTCTCTTCTTTCTGTCTGCGCCCTTCTTGTCTTTATACCACTTCAGAGCTGTCTCGGTAAGTGATGACCCATGTACATGTATTTACCACAAGATGGTGTCATTTGCCCACATACTGTTTTCCTGCCTCTTGCTCTGGCCTGCACAGCAAAAGAAAATCTATATGATCAGGGCTGACACAAAAAGAGTCCTCACCTCTTCATCCTTTCAATCTGCAAATCAACACAGGACAAAGGGTTTCCGGTCGGCGTCCAGTCCCACTGAGGGCGAGGACTTCACCAGTCAGCCAAGAAGGTGTCAACTTGAATAGGGAGCAAGATGGCATCATGGGAGGAACCCATAGAGTGGCAGGGAATCTATGGCTTACTGTGCTGAATGGCGAGCAGTGGCTCCGACAGACCAGCGATTTGGCCGTGACACTGTCGGGTGTGTGCCTGTGTGCTTTCTGGACCACATTCCTCTATCATCTCCTATGACATACAATACCCAGCGGAGTGACCCAGTAGCCACAGTCAAAGCCCCAGACACAACAAATCGTAACAACATACATTAGCGGATGACTTAGCGCAGCGGTCACGTGACACATTTGTGTTATGGATGCACGTGAGTCATTTTAGGACGGGAAGGAGAGACGTGCTGATCAGAATGTGTGAGCTACTCTATCAGAGTTTTATAATGTTTCCCCAGTAACCATTTTTACATTGCTTTGTTTGTGGAACATAAATAAATACTTATTGTGCATTTAAATTGTTTGATGCAGAATCTGATCTACCGCTTATATTACATTACATTTCATTTAGCTGACGCTTTTATCCAAAGCGACTTACAATAAGTGCATTCAACCATGAGGTACAAACCCAGAACAACAAAAATCAAGAAAGTATTATTTCTTCAAGTAAGTGCCATTTAAGTGCTTCTAAATTGTTAGTTTAAACTTTTATTCAAGGTATGGTCGGAAGGGGTGTGTTTTTAGTTTTTCTTGGTGGTGTGCTGACAAGGAAGTAGAGTGAAGCGTCTGCTATGTAATGTTTAAGTCCAATTAAAATGGATTTCAATGTTGAATAATTCTTTGACGAATCATTAATTTATCTTGCGAAATGAACGTTGTGATGGCTGCACATTTAAGGATCATCCTCAGTGATGGATGCGTTGGAAGAGACGTGTTTTTATAGGTCAGCTATTAAGGCTTGTCCCTATCGCTGATGATAAGCGTCTCACAGGAGACTGGACATGCACCGACAGCATGCGGGGCACTTTAACATTTTGTCCAAGGCCAGAGCAATGGAATTACAGCAGTTATTGATTTAGTCTGGCTGGGCAGGTGCTCCTGATCGAAATGTAAGATAAGACACTATCAGTTTTCGCTATCGCTATGGGAGAAGAATTTGGATTGAAAGGAAGAGTTACCATAGCAATGGTCGACACCTCAAACAAACCCTAGGATTCCCTGTCGGGGTCTTAGTCAGAAAGTAATGCCCCTCCCCGGTGCTGTTGTTGCTGTGTTCATAAAACTCACATAATGGGTGATATCCTTTGAGGGATTTTGTCTCTGTGCCTGCCAACATGGGGAATAAGCGGTGTTAGTCAGTTCTTAACAGTTATTTACAGCTCTGGTTGACTGTTGTGATGATGTGCAGTTTATAGCAGTGAGTGTTTTCGCCTGGTGTCCATGGAGCTGTCATTTACTAAATAGGGAGTTTCTCAGTGTAAACAACAGCATGTGGAACTCTTTAGTTGAGAATGAAGACTGTGTATAATTTGGAGATGGACTAATGATCTCCCTCTTCCCTCAACTATCACAGTCCCTTATGTCGTCAGTCTCTGTCTATTTCAACAAAAACATTAAACACTGTTTTAAGACACTTTTGTGTGATGGTGTTTTTGTTTTATAATTATCTTAATGACATATCTAGTCTAACATTAAAATTGTATGTTGAGGCTTATGTTCATCCTTTTAATCAATGCTGTTATCCTAAATCTATATGTCAGATAAGATTTATATCCAGCATTGAAACTTTTCAGTTAAATAAAAACAGGCGTATAGCTTAAAGTTTATAAATAAAATCTAACCCTGTGTTTGAATTCTGCCGTATCAAATGTGTACTGAGCTTTTTTTCTTTAAATGGTGTTCTAAAGTAAAACTATCGCCACCTAAGGGACAAAATTATTCAATTGGTTTTAATGTATGTGGTGGACGGTCTTGATTTTTTCGTTTGATTATTTAATAAGTTTAAAGATGTTGATTGATTGCTGTGACCTTGATTTGTCACACTGTACTGTTGCTCATAATTAATAGCCTCGTGATAGGCCTTGTGGCCCTGAAAAGTGCAATAAAAATCTAAGTTATTATAACTTGATCAGCATCAGTTGATTGTGTAATTTGTCTTTAGGTTGAATTAAAATCTTACTGAACCCTCTCAAATATTTGATTAACGTGAAGGGAAACAAATACAGTAGACATTCCTGTCAAGAAAACCCCCCCACAGTTTTTGATTTCAACATATTTCAGTCCTTTGGTTTCAAACCAACTGGGTTCATGTGTTCATGGCATGTGCACAAAGGCCAGAGAATCACCCACAACCATGCGTCCACTTTTAATTTTCCACACCCTTGTGGAGCGTGTACCGTAATCGTTAATCAAAGAGTTTAGTGATGTAACATGCTATAAAATCCAGCGTCTTGTCATGTGATCCGAGCACGTGTGCGCTGCAGACTGACGATTAAACTTGAAGTGTTTGCGGTCTATTTTTGTACTTCAGCTACTACACTCTACACTAATGAGGCTTTTGAGGCCCTGCAGTGATATCTATGGAAGTCATATCAAAAGATGCAATGCACTGAGTCCAGAAACAACAGTTCTGAGGAACTAAAGCGGTACTAGAGTGAAATGAGGTCTGTCATTCTCAGCTGCCTGAGAATAGCCTGCCTAGCAAAGCTGGACTTTATCTACCCCTTTATGAAGCGTCCTGGTAAACACTAACCTCTGCCAGTGTGATAAAAAGGAAATTAAAACAGTAAATCATAAAGATCAGCTACTTGGGGATTGTTATCATTTTACTTTCCCTTAAGTTCAGGCTCAGTCGACACACTAAGGCCTGTCTGCTTTTTACTGCAGCCATTTCACCATATAATTGTTTTAGCAACAAAGAAACCGGCCGGTGTTTTAGGCAGATGATTCATTTAATTAGTAACTTGTATCTTGGAATCTCTTTGTTGAAATAACACAACTCAAAGAGGCGTTCTATTATATAGTCTTTCATGTACTATAAGAGTACATGGAGGGGTAAAAAAGGGAACCACAAACTACCTCCAAAAAGACCATATATACGAGTGTATATACAACAGACCAAGAAGAGTATCACTAATAGCCAGTGCAGTGGATGTGAGAGGCTGCAATGGCAACTGCACTCAGAAGAGAGATTTATTTTGTCAATCTCAATAACTCAATACCAATGGTCGTGATTTTTACTAGTTTACTAACACACTAATCAAAATAATCAATTTAAATATAACAGTGGAGCTTGAAGGAACACACACACACACACACACACACACACACACACACACACACACACACACACACACACACACGCATACACACACACACACACACACACACGCAAACACACAGACACACACATACAAACACACACAAAGTCATGTTTCACCTGAGGGGACATTATGTCGACCTACATTTATTTCCTGGAGACTAAGATTAACTCTCACCCTAACCATAAATCAAGTCATCTCTCAAAATGTAATGATTAACATTATGGTAACTCATTTTTGTCTGGAAAAGTCCCAACAATGTCACTGTGTAAACCGCTTTAGTCCAAGTCCACAGATACATACACCCACTCACACACTAAACAGTGTATGATAATATAATGTACTTTAATTTGTATTGCCAGTTTCCAAGCCAGGGACCACTGGCCCTCAACTTTGGCTGTGGGGCCTGTGCAGGTTAGAGGCTGCTTACTATTGGCAGGAATTTGATAAATGTAAAATACGTGTGTGTAAATTGAGCACTTTGTGAGTAAATGAATGACAGAGCAATAAGTCAGGAATGTTATCAGGTTTTCTGGTGCCCAGCAGAACAATCTCTATTTTTACACAGCATCAGAGTTTATACAGATGCAGGCCGAGAGTGCTGACTGATTCAACGTCAGAATACCACTTAGCCCAGAAATGACATTGTCTATTAAAAGCACTGAATGTTTTCAGTTCTCAGTGTGTAGACCCGGTGCATCGGCACATCTGAGCTGGTACTGGAAGCCTTCTGGGGAAAACACACATCACCACCCACTTTGCTAAAGGTAATGACACGCTACCTCATACCCTGGATAGGGACTTGGTCTAGACTGTAGAAAAGTGTGATGCTTTCATTGCAATAACTGGTTGTGGGTACAATACACGGTATACTAGAAATGTATAAAAAGCTGTACGTGTATTAGAAGAGCGTTTGCCAGGAAGTGTTGTTTTCAGACTCAGTGGGAGGCTGTTTACTGGCACCAGTTCATACCACTGCAGAGCTGGTAGGTTTTCACTTATATGTTGTTGTTCTAGGAATTTTATTTGAAGGATTCAGCACTTTAATGAGAGTGAGCAGATACTGCACCTGCATGTTGTGGTCATGGAGTGATCACGGTCCAGATCACAAGTATTCAGGTTATAAGCTTTAAGAGAATTATTTAAAAATAAAATAATGGACAGCAGATGTAAGTTCAAAGTCTTAGTAGCAATATACTATGTTAACTTATTATAGATACAACTGTGTAGAAGATATGAATCTTTTAACAAAGAGCCACATTTAAGAGGTTCATAAATAATTGGACAGATACATATGAAATCAAACAAAATCATGATACATAATATTTTGTTGTGTATCTTGCACAGTCCATACTCTCTCAGAGCTTCACTCCAGGTTTTTTTTGGGTGTCTCGATTCGTTTAGTCTGGTCTTCAGCAAGTAGCCGGATTGAGATCAGGTAAAAACTCTGTTGCCTGTAGAGGGTATACCATCTCTACCCTGAAACGTTTTTTAGATGCTCACTGTCCAGAAGGAGGACATGCTGTTAAATTTGTCATGAGGCATTTGGCGGAATCTGAACTCTAATCGGATGGCTTGACCTGCTTTCCAGTGTCTGATGTCAGATGGTTGTGATGATGATGATTCTATTCACAGCTGGTATTAGCTACAACAACTTGCAGAAACTAAACCTCAGCTTTGGTAGAGCCTTGAATAGCTTACAAAGTATGTAATTCATGTCCTGTATCAAACTCATCAGTGACCTTACACACAAAAATGGCAAGTCGGGCTATAATTTGTCAATATCTTGTGCAATGATGCATATATTCTTCGGAACAAACTGGAGAAATATTTCTTCTGGTTCTAGCACGTCTGCAGCTGAAAAAAGGGCTGAGATACAAATAATTCCTCTGAAAGTTTCAGCTTCTGAGCTATTAGCTCTCTTACTGGAAAACGTCCCTGCATAACCAAAACACAGCTTCATAATGATATCTAATCAAAACGACTCATCCTCCTTTATCTGCAATGGAAAATTAGAACACAGCAATTCTATGCTATATATATTGTTAGATATTAGATTTTGGCAATATATGAATCTTGGGGATCTTTTATGCCGTCAGTGGTTTAGCTGGATAATGGGTAATTTCAATAGGTGACCTTTCAGATAGCTAAGATTAAATAAGGCTACAGATGTAGTCAACATAATTGATGAATCCATTTCATTAAAAGATATATACAAAAGTGTTGTAAGTGACCTAGAAACTCGAACCTTGGGAGTAAAGACGTGATTGTGTTCAAACACAGTCTGTGTGTACTCACTTGTAGTCTGGCTGCTGTGGACTTGCACAAGGTATAGTCGGAAGAGATATGTTTTTGTGTAATATAATATAATATATAATATAATATAATACATACTATCTCCACCTACAGCATCTGCTTACACACTTATCTATCCGAACCAGTATTTTCACTTTTTTTTTTATATAAAACTCTTTTTGTTTTCCTTTTGTCTGTTTTTTCATTTTTGCATCTGTCTTGTGTAAGAGGCAACCTCCCACCCACTCGTGGTGAATGTAACGAGGGATCTCACATCTGACTCAGATTGTGTATCAGGTAAAACCTGGTTTAAAGTTTCTCTACAGCAGTGTCCAGTGTTGGCCAGCAGAGGTGAAAGCCCAGTCAACCAGTGATATCTTTGGAAACAGTTCTGAACCATTTTGTTGCAAAACGTAATGTAGTAAAAAATATCCCACACCAAATAAGTGACAGCTTTTCTAGAAGAAGGATCCTATAGCGCATTCTATCATCTTATATAAGTGTTCTCTTCGGATGCTCCACTTTTATCCATCTTTTCCTTTTGAATTATGCTGCTGCTACCTGAAGATAAAACTGGGTTACAATTTATATGAACTCCACAATCGCACACTGTGATGACAGACAGTTTTGAAACCAGTCACAGTACATGGCACATGGAATGTGTCAGATTATGACCTGTATAGCACTGTGCCACTGACTAACATCGATAAGAGATAGGCTCGCTTCATGTTTAATTGCTACTATGTTACAAAACTTCATAACCAAATTAGAGCCTCTGAGTTATCCAATAAGCTAATTTAATGAATACAAATATTTGAAGGTACATTAAATACAACTGTATTTGACAACTTTCCTGAAATCAGTAATGTCACTTTGTCAGCACCTTTGTGAGCATTAATAATTATTCATAAATAAATAAAACCATAAAAGATGTGATAAAAGTCTCATTTTGATCAGAGTGGCCTGTACTGTACAGTCCATAAATGCTCCTGGATGTCATTAAATACAGGGAGGGCAGTTTCCATGCAGGCACAGCAGAGTGGGTGGTGGTGGTGCGAGGAGCTGATACTTTGATTAGACTCACATTGTCTGACAGGTCATGTGGGGCCACATATAGAGGAAACTAAATTATTTAATTCAACCAAGACCCCTCCACCAAACTTTATCTCAGAATCTTTGAATTACTTGTTCTTACAAAAACATGCATACATTTTTTTTATACAATATGTTTGAATTCTTAAATCAGATATGGAGCTTGTTGGGATAATGGCATCTCAGTCTTAAGTCATAAACTTGCTGTTCGAAGGCAGATAAGGAGTGACTTGGAAATCTATATGGAAAATTCACCCACAGGAAAATTCTTATATGTAATGTGAAACATGAGCAGCAATATCATCGCTGAAGATCAAATGACCGATTGGCTATTATAGATAACATTCACTTCCTGCTCTATTTACGAATCCTGTGCAAACTACATACAATTGATGAAACAGAATGAAAAAAACGCTCTTTAAAAATAGCAATTTTTTATTTACAAATATTATAAAGTCTTAAATAATGAAGGATAACAAATAATTTTACTTCTGCAATAAACATTTGAGTTTAGATGTTCAAAAGGTCTAAGGCCTCTTATAAAACCGCATGTCATAAAAAATATATAAACACATCATAACATTCAGAACCACCCACAGCTAAGTCACAGAAGACAGTGAGTCTCAACAATAAACTTAAGACATCATAAGATAAACGTCACATGCCCAGAAACAGCAGGTTCATAATAATATGCCCAGCACTTCTCTTCATATTCTCCAGTGATTGACAATGTTAACCATAGTGCATAATATATCATCCAGTACAAGAGAATCATCAACATACCACAACCTGAGAAGTGACAAACAATTAAAAGTGTGTCACAAATGCATCACTGCATTGGGATACAAATTCAACTTAATGATATTACAGATGTGTTGCTTTGACGGCCTCCTTCGTGTCCTCGTCTTTCAACATGGAGGGGTTATCGTACATCTCTAGGCTCTTGGTGTTGTTTTTCATCATCTTCTCATCTTCAGTTTTCTTGCAGCATTTACAACAGCAGCAGCAGTATTTGCCGCAGAACCCTAAGGCCGAGGTCACCACAGTGTCCCAAGGCGCCATGGAATGCAGAGGTCGGGGCAAAAAGTCCCAGTCTTGTAGGAGCTTGGGCAGGAAGCGGGGGCATCGAGACTGCATCACGTTGACGATTATCACAAAGACAACCAACACAACGAATGGCACGCCGACTCCAACGAGGACCTGCCAGCCAGCCATTGACAGGCCGAACACAGTCAGAGGGAAAACCAAGAAGCACAGGATGAGGTAGAGGCCGGCAAACCAGCGGTATTTAGCCGTATGGTTGCCCAGCCCTCTGGCCAACCTGATGGGCACCCGCGTGAAGGGGATCGGATAGAACAGTAAGATACCCATGACGTTGAAGAAGAAATGGCAAAGTGCAATCTGGAAGAAAATAAAAACAGATAAATTACATTAAAACAAGGTTATCAAAGTATAACGAAAACAACATCAATGCTTCGACCTACATGCTAATGTCAGCCTACCAATGTCCTCTCAGTGATGTTATCTTTACCAATTGTGGTAAATTCAGGTCAACATTAAGATTTTACCTGTTGATGGCACTTAATCAAAAAACAGTCTGTTTTATTAGTTTGTAGTAAGGGCTCATCCTCTGGGGGAAATGTAAGGATCCGTGGTAACCCATGGTTTAGATATTTCACAAAAAAATATAAAAGTAAAATTCATCACAGCACTAAAGAGAAAGTGAGGGATCAACAAAGTCATTAGGATTCAGCCTCTGGGGACCATGGATTTCTGAGTATATGCTGAGATATTTCTGAATAATCCAAACTGGTGGACTGACCTGCAGTGATTCTTTTAGTTTTTCTGCAGGACTAGCCATAGCAGCAAGTATAGCAGTGGTTGTTGTACCAATATTTGACCCCAGGGTCAAAGGATAGGCTCTCTCGAGGCTAATAACACCGATACCTGGTGAAAGAAGAGCAACAAGATATAGATAAGTCCTGGAATCCTACTCAAAAAAATCCAAGAGATGCACAATCCTTTATAAATGTCCACTCACCAACGAGAGGAGTTATAGCTGAGGTAAACACAGAGCTGCTCTGAACGATGAAGGTCATCCCTGCTCCAACAAAAATTGCAATGTATCCAGTAACCCAGCTGAAGGGGAAGGGGAAGTCTGTAGCCAAACAGAAACACAGGAGGTGAACAATAAACCTGATGAAGTGAACACAGAGTGACTGTACATATAACGACCAGAGCAAAGGAGGACTTTATATCCAAACAGTATTTGTGCCTGTGCTTCCCACCGTCACACAGCAGGACTGTGGGGACATCCAGGTGAACCTGAAACCACAGGAAGGCTATACCGGTGCTCCTCATCAAGCATCATCAATAAAGCAGACTATCAGACAGGCTGACAACCCCTAAAAGGGAGAATTTATTTCTTTGTGTACCTGTGTTGATCACTTTCTTGATGACCACAGCCACCTGTCCCTTCAGCATGGAGTTGAGCAGCTTGACAATGAGGATGAGGCATGTGCAGAGGATGAACAAGGACAGCGCCAGAAGAATGAGGCCCACGGCCAGGTCGGGCAGTGTCGTACTGGCGAAGATATGTTTGCCTGCAATGGACGGTCAAGGACATGATTGGCATTAAAGTATCCACTTTGAAACTGCAATATGTAACTTCGACCACTAGGGGTCTTACAATCGACACAATAAAAAAAGGAAAGTTTGATGACAAATATACACATCTACACATTCACAGAAGATGTGTCCAAAACAAACAGCGGAAGGTAAAACAGCTTTTCCTGAATCATTACGTTTATACTCTATACATTACATTACGTTAAACATATTATTTATTAACAGTTCACTCTCCTGTATCATTAGTAACTACTTTTACTTATTCTTACTATTTCTCAATTATCTCAACTTCTGTTTAACTCTATTTTATTATTTTTAATCTTCTTAATTTAGTTTTTATTCCACACTTTTCATTAAAATGTTTCTATTTATAAATTTGTCTATTTATTTGTATCTCAATTCTACTACGCTCATAAGTCTCAAATCGTTTTTATTATTCAATTATTAATATTACTAAAGCGGTGAATAAAGTAAAGGTGAATAAAATGAAAAGTCCTTTTACCTTTGATAAGATTTTTGATTTCTGTGGGTTTGTAAGTTGTTTGTTTCGTAGGTATAGCATAGCTGTAGTAATTTTTTTAATATTTTAACAAGGAATTGTCAAATATAATATCTTTTATGCATGTTTTAAAGCCAAGAATAGCTTTGTGCTTATGACTCACTTCAGAGCAAATACTCTCTGATCAGTGGAGCTGATAAAACTGCAAGGATGTTTTCTGTTTGAAAGGAAAGTTTAAAAAGCATAATTAGAAAAACAAACTGGTGCTTTATGACTCAAGTCTAGTTGAAAAGTGTGTGTTTGTGCCTTTTAATACACTAAAACTGTTAAATGCATTTGAGGGCAAATTACTTTGAAGAAAGGACACATTTTATGGTCACGTGGCTCAGGTGCTTCAGCGATCCACCATGAATAGACCTATTGAGCAGGTAGGAGGGTCACAGGAGGGTTTTAGCTGAGTCACTGTAACGACTCAAAGGTAGTAATTGTCAGAACATCAGAGACGGGTTGCATGAAGGAGGTCGTTGTTGTGGAATCTCTCGTTTCACTGAGCTTTGGTATATCAGGTAATCCTAATTGCTTTGTAAATGTTCTTTTTCCCCCCAACCTCGGGCATGCTTACATCTCTGTAGGTGATTTATCCATGTCCTGTTCATCATGGTCCAGGTCAGGTTTCCTTCTTCCCAACAGAGGGCACCGGCTGTGCAGTTCTCCACTGTCACATTCCAGAAAGTCTGAGAGAAATAGCACAGATAACAGTCTTAAATGCAAGAAGAGACAATATGATGGTTAAGAAGTAAATTTAGCTTTACTATGATAATCATGGCATGATCGTTCAGAACACCGCACCTTTTACAAAATGACACACCTTCATAGTATGATCTAACAGAATCACAGTGGTCATAATACAAGAAGGTGAATATCTGTCATTAACACAAAAAGCAGATGTGACCACTTAATCATGTAGTTTTACTGTTGTTGTGTTACGCTCAGTGTTGGCAAACTGATAATTTGATGCACCTGATGCATGTTGTTGTTGATTTCTTACCACGTTGGTCTCCGTCTTGCACCACACTTTGATCAGACTCATGTTTTCGGCTGCTGCGTCATTGGTGGCGATGAGGGAGATCACATTTTTGTCCAGCTATGAGAAAAGACAATTTTATGTTTAAAAAAAAGGCCTATCTTCTTAATGTCAAATATTCTGCTTCATCAGATACTAGGGGTCTCCATTTATTCAAAACAATAACACAAGACCTATTTTGATCATGAAGCAGTGTGGGATCATGGGAGTTGTCCTTACCAACATTGAAAATCTACCTGACACAACTGTGTCATGTCAATGTTCCCGGATGAGGTCATGAATGGAAGTTTTACTCATGTTACGCAGCAAATGACAATGAATAATCATGATCAATTAGGATCAATATGAAATGTGGTAGGAACAAACAGCCTATTGACTAAGTGGCTCCTTCGTCACATATTGTTTGTTGTGGAAGTTACAGTAAAGACAGAGAAAGACACAGAATATGATACAATAATAGGCTTTTCTTTGAGGTTCAAAATTGTGATGATATAAGTAAACAATTCAACAAAATATATAACATAGGTCAAGTCATTTTTTGACATTTTAACATCAGCACATCTACCTGGACGATGGAGTCGGTGAGAGGGTCTGTGATGACGTTGAGCAGGTCGGGTGCGTCCTCTCCTCCCTGGATGTTGAAGGATTCGATGATGAGGTGGGTGAGTTTGTACAGGACACCTGTAGCTAACTCCAGCGGGAGGAGAATCAGCACAGCGAGCCAGTTGAAGAAGTCGTGCACTGTGGCACCGGCAAACGCCCTGGAGGAGATGAGAAGAAACACACTCTGTTTACAATGTTTTTGGTTTGACTAGAGTTGTCTTTTATCAACTGCTACACGTGTCACAGAATGGAAATGTGCTCTGATCTACCTGCGGAACTCGTTTCGATCTCCTGCCTGCATCATAGCTACGATCGTGTTGGTGACAGAAGTTCCAATGTTGGCTCCCATGATGATCGGCACTGCAGACTGGACATCCAGCACTGAAAATAATAAGTAGCAATACATCATGTTCAATACAAAATAACAGAGATTCCAAACTAGACTAGACATTATGAGAATATGCACTTCATATAATTAAACGCTGTGCTGTTTATTATTGACAGATGCTGTTAAAGTAGTAGCACTTGAGTTCATTTGATAAAGCTGTGTGTCAGTAAAGGTTGGAACCACAGCACAAGCCATTCAATGAGTTTGGATTCAAATACAAATGGATGCATCTGTGTGTCCACTTACGTCCAGAGGACACCATGCTGACCACAATGGAGGAGGAGGTGCTGGAGCTCTGCACCATCACTGTGACTAACACCCCGATCACTAGCCCGGCCACAGGGTTGGCCAACACAGCATTGTCCTTGAAGATGTCACCAGCAGCTTTGCCTGCACACACACACACACACACACACACACACACACACACACACACACACACACACACACACACACACACACACACACACACACGCGCACACACACACACACACACACACACACACACACACACACACACGAGTAGAGACGCACACAATCAGCCTCAGGTCAAAAATACAGCATAATAGACATTCCATAAGCAGAACTTTGTTGTACCTAGCATTAACAAGAAAGGAACTAGTGGTGTTAATGAGATTAAAGATATTTAATGTAATTCAGTGGATTGTTTTTTTACCTCCGACCAGCTGGAAAGCAGAGCTGAGAACATCCAGAGAGCAAATAAAGAAGTAGAGAAGACCCAGCAGCGCAACCAGCTTCAGTAAACCTGTCAGAATTGTCATCATCTTCCCTTTTGTATCCAGCTCTGTAAGAAAAATAGCACTGAATCAGAGACAGATTGTGCAAAGGCATCCACGCTATGTTGCACGAAGGACAAGCCGCCTCACCTGACCACTTGACCCCATTGTCTATGAGCTCTGGGGCATTCCAGGGATCTGCATCTGGATCCTCGCTCACCAGGTCCAGAGTGGAGTAAGCTGGCGGGATGTTCCCCACTGGAGCGTCATCATCTAATAGTGGCAATGAGCAGAGATGGTTCATAAGAAAAGGTGGCAACATAATAACACACTTTAAAGGGAGTTGGCTCTTCGGGAGCTGAACATACCAGGTTTAGGGGAGGAATTGGTCCCCACTTTTTGTCTTGGAGCCATGACTGTGAGAAAAACAGGGAAAAGTTAAAAAGAACAACAGATGATTAATTCAATGATTAATTATAGGCGGTTACATTTTTTTATTTTTTATAAAATTGTAAAGTTTAAATAATAAGTTGTTCAAGTAAGTGTATATGTGTTACCTGTGCCAAGCAAGTTTTGCAAATTCACTGAATATAACAATTCAATATAATACAATATCTGTTCAACAGCCAAGAAAAGACAACAACAGCAGCCTCAACTACAAACCCATCACTCTAATGTCAGGGAAATCTGCACACAACTACTTTCAAACACTGCCTCTCTAAACATTTCTCACACAGTCTCCCTGAAAAAACCTAACTGTCCTTAACATGACTCAGTGTGCATCAGTGTGTATCAGTGTGTATCAGTGTGTATCAGTGTGTATCAATGTGTATCAGTGTGTATCTGTGTGTATCTGTGTGTATCTGTGAGGCCAGTGAACGCACCTGCAGCGGAGCTCTGAAGAGGAGGAGGCTTCACCTGTTACTCACTGAGGCTCAGTGCTGCTTTTATACTCCCCCCACAGCACACACACACAGACACACACACACAGCTCGGTTCAAAGGCCGTGCACATATGTGCAGCTCACAGGTGATAGGAGGGTGCATCTGAATGTGGGCCACAGCTTCTGATCAAGCCAACATCTGCAGTCACATGAGTTTTTCTGAGGTATGAGAAGAGAAGGAGACAGAAAGAGCTGAGTGAGGAGAAGATGGGAACTTGACATTTCTTCTTATTCTTATATGGAAAAAAGTAATTATAAAAGTATATTTAAATTGTATAAAACTTTTCAAGAACTCAAAGACACTGCATAGCCTTAAACAAGATTAAAAAGAATGCCTAAAAGAGACGCTAAAGATAAAACCTCAAATTGTCCCACATTGAAAGCATTTTTACATCTAAAATATAACTCTGGCCCCAATATGTATGTAGTTACAAAAATTGATAAGGTAACCTGGTTCCAGGCTTTGGTCTGAGCTTCAGGTGTAACACAAGGCACAGGTCCTAATACAGTCCATAATACATACTGTAAGTGCCATCAAAGAAACTGCCTCCTGGTGGCTGTAAATAGAACACTGCCATTTCTTCTCAGATCTCCTCAGTGGTAGATCAGAGGTCACAGGATAGTAATGTATATGTTATTTTTCTCTACTGGCCATTACTTCTGCCAAGCAGGTGATGTGTTTGTTTGTGAGCAGAAGAACAAAAAAACTATGATTTCAATGGAAATTTGTGGCAGTATGAATACCGTCTATATTTCCCTTAATTTCTCAGAGTGTAATTTATGTATCTTGACAAAACAACATATTTTAATGTATCACTATTATTAAATCTACCTCATCTTAATACTGTCTAGTTGTGTACTTTGCCAACATTCACAGAGTCTGGTTATGTATCACACTGGAGCTGTTTCACTATTTGTGGATCTCCTTGTCATTTCCCCCAATATTTTATATAACACAATATAACACATCTTAAATCAAGTAGTTTCAGTAGCTCCAATCGTTGTTGTTGCATTATCTACATCTACTATGCAGAGGCCTGAATATGCATTTTGCACACACACACACACAAACATACACACAAACACACACACAAACACACACACTCAATCTCTCTCTCTCTCCCACTCACACGTGCACATTTGTGGTTTTATTGCTCCCTGGATTGCACACGCATTCGAACACCCTTGTCTATAAACACATTTATGGGTTATTAGCCTCATTTTATAGCGAGTGATATGGCTAAAATACGACTGTAACAACAGCACACATTACATCTGAAATCAATGGTGTGAATCTAAGTCAATGATTAATCGTGGATCATGCAGCAGCTCCTCCCAAACTGCAGTAAAATAATCACAACAGATTTAATGCTGTACTTATAAAATGACGGGTTCACAGAGTTGATGGCAACGTATCAACTCTGAAAAAGCAGAGCTCTATAACGTATTTTAAAACTATACTAATACTACTACTACTACTACTACTACTACTACTAATAATAATAATAATAATAGTTGTAATAATAGTTATAATAATAATAATAATAATAATTGTAATAACATCATTAGGAATTATACTAGTAATAATGATGGTAATAATAATGTTAAGTAGAATACTTTATTTGTTCATTTAACTGAGTTACAGCAACAGACACTTGCTGTGGGATTGAAGCCGAGCAGATAAAGTCTGAAACGTCCCACGTTTCAGACTTTATATACTTGCTTTCTCTTTTTACAAACATCTAAATAATATATAACCAGTTACATATATAGTTTTAGACACTTCAAACATCCTCTTCTTTAATCAACTCAATCGATATGCACATGCCAATAGAGTTCTCTAATAAAACTAAGCAATCAGTTGCATTGCACTACTGTATTTGAGCCTTCAAAAGTAACAAACCCTAAATAACTCACTCACAATAATACGTTTTAGAGATACTTTACTTCATGTATAGCAAGAGAAGAGCAATTCACAGTTAAGTTAATTTGAGTTGAGTTGAGCATTGATTTTCTTTGACATGATCCATGATTTTTTCCCCTTTTTAACCTCATTTTTTGAACATTCTGAGAACTAAAAAGTAAAAGTAAAGACGAGTAGAGCTACATAAAAAAATTTGAATTCTCCTGTTCTGAATTTTACCACATTAAAGTCCTCTGTGTCTCTTAAGAGTTATTATGAAAGGCAAATGTTTTCCATGTTGTGATATTGCCCTTTGGAGGTACTAAATAACTATTACATTTTAATTATTTATATGAATATATAACTGCATTTCAGGAGGAGTGATTATTAGCAATTATTTTGCAGGTATAAAAGCAGCGTGATAACAGATTATTGATTAAAATTCTATTATCTGTTTGGTTACTGATTTCTAACAGTTAGTGCTGGCGCCCACACTCTCAGCTCCTGTGCAGTTATGACCAGTAATATTATTATGTTTTTGTTTTTTAACGTGCACATAGTGATACAACCCAATCTATGATGGAGACAAGTGGGTGCACAGACTCCAGCAGAGGGTGGTTTATGTGAAGAAGCCAATAAGGAAGCAGATTAAAGTGGCTACATTTTACAATTGGCCTGGTCATTTATTGACTAACCCATTTGGTTTGATCCAACGCTTTCACCCGGTGTGACTTCAGGAGACCCACATGCGATGGAAAGATCAGATGAGGCTTACCTTTAACCTTTGGAATGCTGCTTTCATAGTGCCTCCACCCACACGCTAATCAAAATACTTGTGCCTGTAGTTGTGTAACTGCACATTTTATAGAACAAGCCAAAAATGTTTTTATTTTAATAATAGGCAAAAGAGCTTCAAACTCATATTCTCTCTCCCCCTCCTCCACAACGCAGCGTACACAGCCCCTGTCTCATATTGTCCTTCTTAAATGTAAACTGTGATTCTCTTTATGGGATTTCTTGAGATGTCACAGTCAATCATTTGCCTGCAGGGCCACCGAGTTGATGCCACCGACCTGCCATGCTGGCACAGTCCACTGAGGGTCAACCTGTTTGCCCTCTTGTTATTGCGGGGGCCACCCTGTACTACAGCACTGTTAGTGGGCTGTGCTGAGCTGTGATGAGTGTCCATAAAACCATAAAGCTCAGCTGTTAGACTCGTCCTCACTGATGAGTCACTGAAGCAGCCACACCATCAACACTACGACCAAAGTGACACTGCAGCGTGACGTGATGGAAAATCTGAGTCTTTTGATCCTTGAATTCGAAAGGCCTAGTTTACAAAAATGAAACAACAATTATATTACATATTCAATTTTCCTGTTAAAATATATCATATGTACATATGTGGCCGTAATGATGTCATTATCCAATTTCACCTTTAGCAGCTTGGAAAGCCTCCTCTGTGTACGATCTGGGACAAAGTTTGACATCTGGACATTAATATAATGCAGAAACACAACACATCACATCAAACTACTTTCAAAATGTATGTATCCCAAAAAAAACACGAAGCACATGTAGGGTGTGTTCTAAAATATAACCCACTTGTTGAGTGAGATCCTGCTGCCTCCACATGGTCAATATGTCATTTTAGATACTGTCGACGATTGTCAAAGACTTGAAACTCATCAGCACTGGTGCATTAAAGAAAATTGCATGGAGCATGGGCCTGTTCACACAGTTTATTGTGCACTGAAGCACAAAGGTGGTGCTGAGTGGCACAGTGCCCTCTAAGCCTCTTGAGACACTAAACCACTTTGGGAATAATTAACATCATCATAATGAGAATATACAACAAGGTTTGATTGCTTATAGCATTGGTTTCAATTGTTTTCCAAACGGTGATCCAATCTGTAACTGTGAAACCTTTTACCAGAAATGGTATTGTTACATTATATTGTATATTTTAATGGCACAATAACAGAAAATAAATACTATTTTTATATTGGCCACTTTTAGTTTTGAAACCGTCAAGCCAAAGTCCAAATCAACTTTATGGTTAATTCTAACATGTGCACGGGACATAGATGGGATTGACCTGTTGTTTCTCGCTGATCCCCGGTGTAAACATTGACGTATAAGTACACCATGTATAAGTAACAAAACATTTAAGTACTCAAACAACATATAAGTACACAACATATAAGCAACACTCCATGTAAGGACTCAAGCGACACATTATGCAAGATGAGAGCAGAGTTTAGAAGGCACTAAAGCTACAGGTAACAGCACAACAGGTAGAGAGTAAGAACTTTTTGTTATTCCAGGTTTGTATCTACAGGTTTTGACTGAACGTGTTTGTGAACTCAACAACCTGGACCAATAAGGAAGGAGCCGTTGCAGCCCGGGAGGTAAAACCAGGGGCAAAATAAGGCCCAAGGCTCATCAGACGCTGCTGCTTGGTCAAATGATTTCTGTGATAATGACTGAAGATAACTCAGATTAACATTTTGTTCTAACTTCTCTCTCTCTTGACGATGTTGGCAGAGTTTAGTATGTAACTGATGCAGGAGAATGACAGACTTGTTCTTCACATCAAGTTTGAATTAGACAGATTAGATTGATTAGAGACTTTTTGTTATGTTATTATTATCTTTATTTAATTAGAGTTCATGTCATCGTGACTGCAGCCACCAGTGCAGTCGAGCTCCTCTTCTGCAATGAGGGGAGCTGCTGTGATGCTGTCAGGTTCACACATCCTCCAGCAGGTGGCGATAAATAAACATCTAAAGGTTCGTGCTCATGTCATGATTTCAAGTGGAAACACAACTTTGCACAGCAGTGATGTCTAAATTCATTTCTTTATCTTAAGAACAGAAACCAGACCTCTGATTAAAGGATTTGTTTAAAGGCTGATGTATTTAATAAAGCAAGTTTGGATGTGATTGATTTCTCACTATCAATGTACCAGTTTTCTCTTTGGCATTTGGTCCCTCACTAATATATTAAAATTCTAAAATGTTATAATATATAACAATTCATAAATTTACATATATATACAAACAAACTGAGGACATACACTTACAATAGTTCAGTACAGTATACTAGTTCTACTAGTATTTCAATATTCTTACATGTTGCCAGATGTTACAGTTTTTCTCCATTGCTTTGGCTCATTTCACGAAACAGAAATGACATTCTCAAAACAACACGTGCAAACCTCCAAACCACTGGGCACTTGTTCACAACAGATTGGAATATCTCATTCCTTTAATCAAATTGCAATTGTATTAGCACATCCTTTCAATGACAAGTACAATTTCCAACAGCTTGCACAAATTTCAAATGATTTAGAACACCTTTGCAAACGGTTAGGTACAATTGCCTTCAGTTAGCCCAATTACCAATTGAATATATATTGCTGGTGAAAACTGACTGTCGCTTCTCAGTCAAGTGGTTGTTCTCTGCAGAACATGTTGGCATAATTTCATTGTTTACATCATCACCTGCACAATAGTTCACTCTACTGTCAAAATCGTACAGGCACATAATACCATGAAAAACATCATGGTATATACTGTAATAAGGATATCTTGGATCATAAGCTTAATTTTCAGGTGCAACTAGAACTTTAGTAATCAAGGTTGAGCTTCACACATCTGATCACCAGTCACACAGTGAGTTTACAGTTTTTCTCAATTGCTTTGGCTCATTTCACGAAACAGAAATGACATTCTCAGAGCTCTAAGTGCAATTGGAAAAATAGCCCATATGGTTCAGCACAACTACATAGATCACCTTCAAAATATTTTTACTTCTTACTCAACAGTTTACAATGCACAACTTTCATTTCAATAAACACTAGCTTGTTGCAAATGTAACCATCTGCCTGCATATATTTTAACTTTGCACTTTTAATAAATAAGCCAAACATTATACTAAATTAATTTCTTTGCTGTCAGAAAGTGAGACCGTTTCCAACCACTTCACTCACAGCTTTCAGTAGATAATGTTTTCACACTCTTTGGGGGCTGATCACTTTCAATGTAAATGCAGCCCCTCTCAACCTTCACAGAGGTTTCCATCCTGTGCTTGTGTGTTATCATATAGTATCTATGGAAGAAGACAGCCTGGATGTATAGATGTTGGAAGTTGTTGCAGGCGCTCCTGTGATGCAGCCGAGGCTGTGCATCAAGGTAAACTATCGCTGCCACTCGTCTGACGTGAAATGCTGCTTTCCAGCTCAGCTCCCACATGGGTGCATCAGACTGAGTGTTCGCCAGCGTCGACACTTGGCCGACCTTGGTGATGATTGATAGGAAACACCGATTCATAAGTCGTCCACACGAAGTGATGGGCGGCCATTCCTCATATCACACAGCAGGAGAGGTGAAATATTGAGAAGTGGAGCTGATTTCCTTCGATTCATGGAACATACAACCTGGAGGACATATGTACACATTTAGACCTGTTTTAAATGACATTCTTATTACGTCTGCTCTGAATATCAGACTCAGACGATTTCTTGTTGTTTCAGAGGTGAATTTATTTACAGTGCTCACAAATCTCAAACTGCACGTCAACAAAACAGGTCAGTCAAGGAAACACATTTTCACCTCTCTACTCCCCGTGGCACTGCAGACTGCAACTGTTTATATAGGGTGTTCAATTCACACCTTTGGTCTGAATCATCACCAGCAGGTAACTGGACACAGTATTCTTCCTGCAAACACAATCTTTCTAACCGTATTTTCCCCCTGTGGAAGCTAGTTCACATCATTAAATTGCTCTTTTAAAGGAATACATTGAAACATAACGAATGCTGATAGGAAATTACTAAAGAAAATGTTCCTGAAGAAAAGAAAACCTTTGTCACTTGGTTTGTCCCAAGTGACAAAGGGTATTTCAAACCAGGAAATGCAGAGCAGCTCCCTCTCAAGCCCTGTCCTGCAGGGTGGGTCAAAGGAACACATGGGGAGTATGAATAACAATCAAACAATGGTTTAACCTGCAACATAATAAAAGATGACTAAACGAACTGACAGTCTTTTATTTACTTTCATATACTCTGATTTAAGTGATGCAATGTTACATAACTAATAGCATATTATAGTAATAGTTATAGTAATAGTAAAATTAACATGTGTAGAGACTAATGAGTGCAATGTGGTCAGCAGATGTGAGAACCTTGTCACAGGTACTTCTTATTGAGATGGGAAATCTTTCTACTCTTTGTGTATGATTTGAAGACGAAAGCAGTTTTCTGTGACAGTAATTAAAAGGCGTCAGTGAGATACCTGGGATAACCATTGTAACCCCAAGAAATGTGTGCTTTATTTATTTGAATGTGTAAATACCATTATTTACTTTATGCAACAAAGTTACAGCACATGTATTGAACTTGGCAGATCTTCAGTTATTCAGTGACTCAGCACTAGCAACGTGTGTCATAGTGAAGGTTGTGTTTTACTCCCTACAGGTCCACGTGTGGAGACCAAGTCAAATCCTGGAGACGATTGTGACTAAGCAGGGCCGAGACAGACTGGAGGGTGGAGGTGAGCAGGAAGCATGTATAGACTCGAACAAATTGAAAAGCATTTCTGTCACACCTCTAAGCTGCGAGCACTTGGCTACACCTCATTGTTTGAAAAACGATTTGAGGAACACCCTTAAATCAGTGAGAGATCAAGGCCCTAGACAGCGACTAAACCATTGATGCCTTCACCCTCAACCACTACAACCGACACATTGTTTATCGTTATTATAAATCGAAATACTTTTTTAGTTGAGGAACACATGCAAAGGTATTTTGTTGCAAAACAGCTCTGCACTTTTGACAATGTAGTTTGTAGATTTAGAAAATAGTCACACATGTACATCATAGAGAAAATGTTTTTTTTAATAGCATCCACTAACCAAATTAAAACCAGCCTAATACGAACAAATCAAGATAAGAAAGAACTAAAATGACAGAAACTCTCTTTGATCAAGTGAAAAATAATTGCATAGAAAAAAGCAACTTAACAAATACATTTTAAGCAGTTAAAAACAAATTATTGAAAAACAATAAAGTATGATCATTCAGGTTAGCGTAGGCGCTGGGGACACAGAAACTAAAAGCAGATAGTTGGATCAAGACAGATCAGGTCCAGATGACTAAACCAATAATGAAGTAATGTAGGGTGGAATACCAATAAATGCTTTATATAAAAACGTATACCAATGCCGATCGTTGTACCAAAAGAGGACGACCACCAACCTTGTTTGAAGGACACAATGGTGAAGACCACACATCACCAATGATAAATCTGAGGATGGAATAATGCGAAGAATCCAAAGGGTTTAGGAATAGAAGCAGCAGCATTACATCCAAGACAGACATGAAAAGTACCTCAGCAACCGAGTTTCCTGCTGATCATTGGAAAACTGGATCTGTTCCTCTGAAAGTTACCAGTGTTTTTGCCGCAGTTTACTGGCAAGACTGTGAACATGATACTTAAGTGTACGTTTCTCATCAAGCCACATACCAGGATATTTCTAGTCTGTGACTCTCCCGACACATGTTTCCTTCATTGTGGTTAGACGCAAACTATTGAAATCAATACTTCTGGCTCTAGAGAACAACATACATTAGCCTTATTTGGGTTTAATACTAACTTAGGATCAATAAGTGGGGCCTGTAGGGCATCGAAAGATAATTACAGGTTTTCAAAAGCAAGCCTCGGTCGGCAACAAAATATAGGATGATATCATCCACATTCAGATGAAAGTTACAATTATTTAAGGATGATGAATAAATAAATTAGATGATTAATGGATTCGGACCAGTACTGATCCCTTTGGGAGAACCTGTCTGAATTTTATAGATAAAAATGTCATGAGCTGCAGTTTATTTCTGTCGTTGCTGCATTTACAGTTGTGGTGTTACAGATGAAATAAGTCGGGTATGAGGATTATCTTAACATTACTGAGTCAGTTGGTGAAGCTGTTGAATAAGACATTGGGCTTCTTTATTTATTTACACCCAAGATACGAATACAAAGGCAAAGACACCTCCCTCTTTACACAGTGGTGATCAAAGTACTCGGAGGTTGTACGTATATTTTATATATATATATATATGCATCACAAAGTTATCAAGCCCATTTCCAAATGCATTATCAACTGATTTTTCCAATGCATTTCAAAAAATATATTTTAGCAAACGATCTACTATCTTCCTCCAAAGACTTCAGAGGACTGCAAGAGTTTCCCTCGGAGAAGTGAGCGAAGTAGAGAGGAGCACAGTATTAAGCAGCTGACCTTGTTCACAGCAGGTAGCTCAGTTCTGACAAGTACAAGTTACTTTCCCCTCGGTGCCTCATACATATTACATCCAGCTATGACACCTCCTCCTGCACCGATCACAGCACCTGAGACATTGATGTACCAACAACTGCTGCGGCTGCAAACATTATTGCTGCAGGTCATTAGGCAGAGGGACACGGTCTGAAGCACCGAGAGCAAAGGGCAGATCAACAACACAGAAATATTGCTCTGTAAGCGACTTGAAAACTATAATAAGAAACCATAATTACTCTTAATATTATACTAGTCTGTTTGGAATTACCTGTTTGTTTGTCCTGTGTCAAAGCTCTGGAACTGCTTCAGAATTATTCCTGGTCTTTAGTGAGTCCTCCTCAAACAGTTCTACAATATACTGTCACTTTTTATTGTTTGTATGCAGAGCTTTTTATAAACAGTTTATGGTGCAGAGTTGTAGAAAACGTTGTGCTCATCCTACCTGGTGTATCTGCAGTGAAGATTTTACGGTCAATGTTTTTCATAAAATGAAACTGAATTGGCCTTATAATTGTTTGTGTGTAGTTTAACTATGTTTTACTTATTAACCTAACTGGTGTTAGTTTTTCATACCTTACGTATCTGTTCATTAATCAACATAATCTTCAAACTCAAGTTCACAACTTTTCACAATAAAAGCTCTGTAATTCAGCTAGATATAAAGCATTGCAGCAACAACATGAATATTGTGCTTTAACTTTTACTTGCAAATTTACATCGTTCTGTGAATTCTATGGACATGATGGAGATCCGCACCTGTTGTGGTTCAGTCCCTTACGTCAAAATAAAAAAAATCTGATTATCAAGAGCATTTGGCAGTGATTTTGATTTGAGATTTGACCCAGTCGCTGATCGCTGCTGTAGTTTATGTTGAAGAAGTCAGTGCCCTTATGTGGGCTCATGTCGTGCTCTCCCAACTCCACACGATGCTCATCTCCTGGCCGGTCAGACAGTTTCTATTTTAGCTGTGCTACGTTGTCAGCTGCAGTGGATATCTAGTTTATAATTAGGATATAATTCACAATAAGAGAATATTCCCGTTAATTTAAAATGTCGTCCCCAGTCAAGGTCAGCCACGAGGGCAAGCATCCTCTCCATTCACAACACTGGTTTTTATCAGGCTTGACTGCAGCCTACAAACCCATAATAATGGATTCTCTAACTGAGATTAATTTAGTGATAAATCCTAATGTCTGACATCTGTTTTTTTGGAATAACTGGGCTACTTCTTGATTCAGTCTGACGTCTCCAGCCGAGCCAAAGTACTCACCATATGCTGCCTGAAGCACCAGTGACCAGTTTCTGCAGCATGAGGTCAGTCTGTGGAGGAGACATACACACACACACACGCACACACACACACACACACACACACCCACACATGTTTGTACATCCCTCTTAGTGAGGACATTCTAGGCACACTAGTCCCTTTCCCTAACCTTAACCATCAAAACGTAATGGCTCATACTGACGCTTGCCCTAACCTAAACCCAGTTCTAACCCTAAAACCAATCTTAACCAAAAAGTGGATCAGAAAGTGAGGACCAGCCCTGATGTCTCAAAATGGTCCTCACAAAGATATCTGTACAAACACAAGCGCACACAAACACACACAGACACACACACACACACACACACACACACACACACACACACACACACACACACACACACACACAAACACAGTTACACTTGTTTTGATCACTTCAGCTCTCTTGTACCTCCTCAATCTGTCTGTCGACCCAAACACAGATTACACTGAACATCTGTTATCAGCCTTCACAGCCGATTGTGGCTGGAATAAAAAATCCACAGATGCATCAGTTCATCTGCCAGGACAGTAAAGAGTCAGGATGTTCAACTGAATGTTTAGGATTGCAGATGTCAAATATTCTGTCGGACATGAATCATGTCCTTAAGGTTTTCAAAAAGAATAATAGAATTCTTGAGAATATACAGATGCATCAGTAACGTAAAACGTTGTTAGATATTTATTTTTAGTAAATGTAATAGCACAGAGGGATAAGACTGTTAAAAGAACATGTCTGCACCCGGCAGAAGAATACTGGAGTAAAAGTACATAATCAAGTCTGTCTGCCGAGGAAGATCATGCGATACAATCGAAAGCTCCAGTTCTGGTACAGAAGAAGTTTCCAAGAGGGAAAATTATCTTTGGATATCATGTTTTAAAAGTGTTTAGGAGAGATCTTTCCATGCTGTTCACCACAGGAAGACTAACAGTTCTCTCACACAGATGTTGTGCACTTTGGTAGTGTTAACATGTTTCCAGTTGTTAGGAAACATGGCTAGACAGTGAGAGGAAGTTGTGTATTTTACATCTCTGCAGGAAACATTGAGAAGTTAGCATTAGTGTTGCAATGAACAAATCAGGAATATAAATAAGACCTCATTACTGCATTGTTTACACAGTGATGTAAGGACGGGCGTTGGAAATTAGTAGTTTATACAACTGCTGTAATGCACTGCACTTTTCTTTGTAACATGCATGTTAAAATGAAAACCCCATCAAGAAAACCATGGAGAACTGAGGGGGGAAGGCAGAGAAACCGAGACGAGGGCTTAGTGTCGTCCAATGTCTTGTTGCTCGGAGAACTGCGAGAAATAACTTTTCTGCCTGCGACCACAGAACTGGATAGCTTTGGGTTACCTTCAAGAGAAACAGTCCTGTAACAACTTTCTCTCCTTTAATAACATGTTATACATTCACGGAGGGGCCTGCGCTCCTGCTGGATCTGGACCCAATTCTTCACGCCTCACTCAGACAGTTTCCTGTCCTCCTGAGGGAAACTAATATCGCTCTCTAGAGAACATGGCGCACATCTATAAATTTCCCCTTTTTTTCAGGGAGCAAATCAAATCAATATTGCCTCAACAGCTACAAGGCTTTGCTTGTTATCTCTCCGTGCTAAGATAATTCCCTACACTGGACACCGCATGAAGATTTATGGAGCAGACATGTGCTGAATGTTTGCATAACATGGCAATGACAGAACTGTGAATAATTCTAATGAGGGCTGCAGCAGTCCCAGCTCTCAGCGAAGTAACCACTGACGCCGTTTACAGGAGGCCACTCAGGTGGGAACTGTCATTTATTATGAGAAAGTGTGTGTCGAACTATAAATTCTATAAAGTTAAACCGTGTGGAAAATAAATCAATGGCACGTTTAAATCATCTTAATGTGAGTAAAGTGATTTTTATTTAAGATGCAAATATTGGATTTTTCACCACCGCACCATTGCCTCACAGCAGGAAGGTTCTGCTTTTGAACCTGATGGCCGGCTGGGGTCTTTCTGTGTGGAGTCTGCATGTTCTTTTCATGCCTGCGTGTGTTTTCTCCGGGTACTGCAGCGTCCTCCCCAGTCCGAACACATGCAGCTTAGGTTAAATGGAGAATCTGAATTTCCTGTAGGTGTACACGCGAGTGTGAGTGGTTGTCTGTCTCTGTATTCCGTGATAGACTGCCGATTTGTACGGGATGTGCCCCACCTCTCCATCAATGTCAGCTCTTTGGCTGCAGCCCCCTCGCGAGCGGCAGAGGTGGCTTGGTGGTTTCACTAATGGATGGATGGACACCACCGCTATTTCATTGTGTAACTTTCAATTACAAAGTTATTGAGGAGACGGAATAGAAAAGAACGAGAGTGGTGGAGCAACTGACCAAAATACATAAACATATGTGGAGCAAAAGAAAAGCGAAGTCAGTTAAATTACTGCACATAACATTTAATGGCATAATATATTTAAATTTTATGATGAAATGATACGAGCCATTCCTAAACCGCCTGCAGCCACAACCCTCTTGGTGTTTTCTTTTTTGGGAAAGCAATCTCCATCATGGCATTGTTCTGCTGAACTATGTAAATCAATATTTCCAAAGAGAAACGCAGTGAGCCACAGAAGCAGGTCTGCAGTCTTTTCAGTGGGAGCTGGAGACAGAGATAAATGACCTGAGACCAGCCAGCGCAGTTTCAGGCCAAGAATATATCGCCTAAGGTTTTCAGATATGTCAGAAATCGGACTAGTGCAGCCTGCAGACGGAGGAAATACTGCCAATTAGACCTTTGAAACATAAATCACATTTTATTGCTCTGTCACATCAAGTGCCCAATATTCAGTTTCCAGTCAACGGGAAGAATATCGGTCATTAATAGAAGTCATAAAATGGTCGGTATAAAGTGTATGCAGCCTCTCGTGACTCCGTTCATGATATTACTTTTCACCACAAGAGGAACAATGTGAAGCACAAACATGAGATTTGGTCAAAAGCACTCTATAGTCTACAGAGATTAATAATACTTTCCATAAGGCCAGAATAAGCCATGTTGAAGGGATAGTTTGACTTTATGCGAAATATACAGTATTTTCATATTGTTCCATGACAGCAAGTGATTAGCTTTCAGTAGCTTTAAGCTTAAAATGTGTCAATTTAATGGTTGACAAGAAGGACACTCGGAGAGCTCATACCTCCGCCAAGGTCAAACAGTCCCTCTGTGAAACCACACTAAATTCACTGGATCCAGATTTTTATTTGGATCTGCACCTAATCGCACAAATTAATATATATCAGCCTCCTAATCAAGACAGATTTGTTTTAATCAAAATCCATGAATCCTAGATCTGCCCTTTAATCGCACTACATTTTTAATGGTTATCAGTTGAGTAGATTTTGCGTAATCCGTCCAACGATCAAACGCAGACGAGTCATGCTAGCTGTTTCCGCTTGCGTCCAGTCTTTGTGCAGAGATAAGCTAATCGCCTGATAGCTTTAGCTCCATTCAGTATTTACACTGAGGACAGTTCTGACTGTTGACAAAATTGAACTCAATGATTCAGCAAAATGTCATGAAGCTCATGTAAATGTATTTGCATGCCAGGAGGTTTATGAGAGGATTGAGCGAACTTGAGTTATCTAACTTTTACACTATGGCTGAAAATCACTCACTATACTATATATAGTCCATTATTCAGTGAGTTTGCCATTTTGTAGAGGTGTCTGAATGTTTAGTGACATCTTTATACTATATAGAGTCCACTCATTGTTTCCCATAAGGAATCATGACAAGTGTGATCATATCTACCATCATACATTGCAAGTTTATTTCTACATTTAAAGATTGTCACTCAAGGTGGTTAACCAACAATCTAAATGTAATACTAAGTGTCAAGTAAACATGAAAAATGTACTGTTGGATTTTACGCAGGCCGACTTTGTTGTTGTTCATGATAATCCTGCAACAGTGACATCGTTACCGGCACAGAGAAAATGTGCTGAGTAATGCCTGAAAGCGTATTTCTCTTTTTCTGACGAACTCACCATACAGTCCTTTGCATAGAAGACCCTATAAGTACGGTTTAGTGAATAAGTGATAAATTCAGACACAGCCTAAGACTTAAGAGTTGAAGTAGCCAGTCGCCATCCAAAAAGAGCCCACTAGCACCTCTAAAACAAACCAATTAACCTGACTCGTCCAATTTACAGAAATAGAACTTTTGAATAAACCTCACATTTTAAGGTAAGCTAGGTTAATCGGCTTGTCACACAGACACATGCGTAATATCAATAGTCTTATCGATTTCTCGCATTACAAGTGTCTTCCTTAAAATCTGTTCCTTTCATGCAAATTAAGCACATTTACAAGACTTTCTTTTTGGGATAATTTGTAGCAATACTGGACAGTTTCATTACATTTTCTGATCAATAATTTCTGTTCCCCGGGCTTTTCGTACCGTCCGCTCCTGCGACTCCTGCCCTTGCAGAGGATGTTAGCTGTTGATGGAGAAGCAGAGTGTCGAGTGCCTTCAGGCTCCATCCGAGATGATTTAGTCTGGTTGTGCAGCCTCTGCACAAACTGCAGCCTTCGGGTTGTTTTTTTGACATGCAATCCTGTTTCTTTCTAAATGCTGAGGCTCCCTGCTCTCGCTTCTCTTTGCTGTCAGGGTGGATGAGATGGGTTTCATCTAATTATTGCAGCAGATGTTGGTTCTGAGCACTTTCTAAAACATTTACTCAGCCATTAAAAGTTGAGCGAGTGTAATTTTTTTCCAGCCACGGCCTATTTCACACTTAGCTGCACACTCTTCCTCGTTTGGCGCCCGCTCCACTGGAGGTTAAGTGCTTTGTTCAGTTTGCTGCTACCAGCAGTGTTTCATTTAAAATTCATGTCTTACACTATACATGAAGAATTAGAGGAATGTTAAACATTGTCGCTGTTATCTGTGTGTTTGTATATTGAGACATCCCTGTACATTTGGACCAACGTGGCCACAGTTATCAGATTTGGGTCACTTTAAATGTGAACAAATCAAAAGTGATATTTAAGCTTGTTGCGAGGTTGAAGCCAGGGCTGTGAAATCAAAGCCAAACTTGTTTTGCCCTGAAGTGTCTTGTTCTGATTGTAGCATAATCGCAGGGTCATTGTCAGGAGGAAGAACGACTACAAAGTACATGTCTTTGTTGACTGTCATGGACCCTCAAGCCAACCGAACAAAAAACGCAGGAGAAAAGAATCCATTCATTACAAGGCAATTAAAACCTGTTCTGTCGGAAACCTAAATCCAAATACACCTTGTCGCCCTCTGGGCTGAGCAGACGGAGTGTTACTGGTTCTTTCCAGGAGAATCTATTTCTCTCTCTCCGTCTTTAATCATCGTCATTTTTATTTCATACTTTGTCTGATGATCCAAATTTAACACCTCCGACCCCCTCCGGTCATTTGGAAAACGGTGAGCTTTGACTGTTAATCGACTCCATTTGGTCACCTTGAGGCTCCTGCGGCAACATGTTTCAGTTTGATTCATTGCCTCCCTGTGTCAACCTCCTCTTCCTCCCCTCTCTGCCCGCCGCCTAACTAAAACCTTGTTGGGCAAATTAAAAACAGTTTAGACCGCTGCACTGGCTTGCATCACGGGCCCATAAACTCAAAGTGCTTTGGTCATGTGAGACAGAGGCACTGTGATTATCTTTGCTCCTTCAACACACAAATCAAATGTTGGTGCAACTGCAGGCCCTGATGTGATAGAAGTATTTTATTAAAAAGGTGAAGCCTGGTGTTTTATTGTGGAGGCCTCACCGCTCTGTCACGTGGAAGGAGCATCTCGGCCCACCGATTACATATGGGTTGCTGTTTCAAAGATGGAAAGACAATCAATTGCGTTTTGACACTGCAAAAAAAAAAAAACAAAAACCATAGTGACAGATGGAAATGCCTTCCATTCATGTACAAGCTGTAGGAGTAACACTTTTTGGCACTAACCTCTCAGCGGTTTCTCAAAGTGCCACCTGGTTATTGTGAGATGAAATTGAACTGAGCAGATCCATAATTCAGGATCTGAGACATCAGAAGGAAATCGACATAATAAGGCTTAATCGCCAACTTTCTGACGGCTAATGACCCCGAAATTGACTGTCGGGTTAGATTAGACCCCTCAATGCCTAACGTTAACCTACTAGAGCTGAAATGAAATATGCTACTGCATTTCTTCTTTCAAAGAGCACGTTCAGAGAAGAATAGCGACAGAGAAACACCAGACGGGGAGAGTCGCTCTTTAGTCTTCTCTCCCACAGAGGCTTAAGTTTCTCAGCTGTGACTGATGGACAATAACAAAGAAGCCCTGCATATTCACAGTCCCTTCATATTTCATAGTTATGTGTTGTCACTGTGGTGCTCTCGTTGTAAGATCTGCAGTTTTGTTATTAGTCTTCAAATGAAATGAAAAAAAACACATGGACCAGAATCATGTTTCTGACAAGCTTTGGGCGTCAACATACATTCAGATCAGCAATGCTAGCTAGTCAATATGTTAATTGTATTAACCCTGCATGCATCTGCTGATGTGTCAGTGTGGTATTGCTACAGTAATTAGTGGGTATTTTAACATGTACACTTCAATATGTTGAATGATTTATTTGTACACCTCAATGGTTGTAGTTTAATCACGGCTAGAGGCCGTTTTCAGGATTTATTTATCCTTTTACTTTTCCGAACATTTTGGGTTCATAATGGGGCCACTCACCAGCTTGAGCTCACCTCTCACGCCCACTGACACCTGCAACACCCCTGCAAATTGGCAGGCGACAGTGGTTTAATATACGGAGCTGTGAAGAAATCATAAATCTCTTGTAACCTGGCTAATAGCCACTTTGACGCCACTGAGGAGAGGACCAGTACAGATGCATAGTTGTTTTTTAACCTAACTTGCAAAATAAATACATTAAAAAAATAAGATTTACTTATTGCATACCCTGTATTTAGAACTGGATAACCAGACTTTTGAATGCACAGAGGTCAAAGGAAAAGGACAGACTATAAAACAACTGTAACCTCCAACATGATTTAAAGACACAGTTTGGAAACTGTCAAACTGTTCCCCAGTGAAATATCATGTGTACAGCTTTAAGCGTTTTTGCCCGTAAAATTAAAGCCTGTTGGTAATCACAAAGTGTGAGTGTGTAACTCTAGATGACCTTGCAGTCACATGGCTGGCAGCACCGACGTGTTAATGAAAGTGACACGCACTCGGTTCAACCTGAAACCCGAGGCTTGAGCAAATACATACAAATCACTGCGCTGATGTGTCCGGCACCACCTCCACACAGCCTGGTCTCTAAGACAACATGGGAACGAGCAGTTAGCCGCCGTTCGTGCAGGTAAATACACCTGTATGTTTATAATTTTATGCAAACATTATATCAATATTGTCACAAAGTTGTTGACATCAAGTTGCCTGCTGACTGCTGGTGCCTCCAGAAATCCAGGATAACGCACAAAGAGGTCTCTGTGGGACATGTAAGCATTCACACATGCTCTCACACTTGAACACCATGTACTCAAACACACACACACAGACATTGGGTTGGAATCTTGCTGCCATTAACATTTGCAGCCACATTCACAATTTGCACAGCAGATCTGACCGCAAACTGTTTTCATAATCTACATAGCAGGCTTCTAATTTATCCTCTAAATATTTCAATATATCTGGACTCATCTCATGTTTCCCAGATTGATTTATTTGTATTATTTTAAAAGAATAGTGTGTGCGTCAGGGGTCAAGAGTGTGGCGCTGAGCATGCTATTTTTTCCCCAAACACAAGATGAGTGTGAGTTCGAGCCCATGTGCTAGTGATTTCACCACTCTCCTCTGTGTATGCTGGGATGACAGGGGCTGAGGGCTTGGCGGCCCGTTGCCGGCACCACCACTGTCAACAAGGACCCATAGAGTTGATAAAAAGAAGGTGCGCTGGCTGCTGATTGGCTGTTGTCCCTGCAGAGGGTCCAAAGCTGAACAACATGTCATGCTCTCCCCAGACTGAGGAGGTTATGCTGAGGCCAGTTCTTTGAGAGCCAAGTATTCCAGTCAGATATTTTTCAAAACATGCTCATTAGCTTTCTTGTTGACAGTCAAACGCGAAGAGTGAAACCACTCTTTTATCTGGCCATCAAACACAAAGCCACAGCTAAAGGGGGGTTAGCTTACCTTAGCATAAGGAATGTAAACAGAGGGAAACTGTTAGCCTGGCTCTGTCCAAAGAGTGGAAAAAACTAAATCTGCCATACAGCGTCTCTAAAGCTCTTAATCTTGTTGTTATCATGGGGTTAAACCTTTGGAGATTGTAGGACATCACTGTGCCCAGCTAAGAAATAGTCCAGCACATGATCACGAAATGTTGTCACCAAAAGGGATCGTGCTTCCTTATGGCGACAACATTTCGTTGGTCTGGTCTAAAGCACTGGGTAGAGAATAGACAAATAAAGTTAGTAAAATGTCCCCATCATTTAAAATGAGACCTGTGAAGTAGTAAATCTCCCACTGATCCTGCTTGATCGTCTGAATATTTATAATTTACCATATTAGACTGACACAGACATTCAGTGGTGTACCAGGTGCTAATCGCCATCATGGGAACAACTTAGAATCACTTCCTGCTTGGCAACTTTTCTTCAAAGTAAAAGCTGTTTGTTTTGTTGCTGCAATGTTTTATATGGAGCTGAATTAGAGCTTTTATATTGAAAAGTTGTGAACCTGGGTCAGTTGCTTAACAGACCTCTGAATTCGATGACATGCAATGTATGAAAAGATAACAGGAGTTTACTAAATCATTTAACTTATATATAAACCACATATGTGACCAAAGCGAAATCTGTTTCGAAAATTTTCACTGTGCACCACAGACTGTTGATAAAAAGCTCCGCACACAAGGTCCAGCACACAGTCAGTATTACCAACAACTACTGGGAGCAGGTGCAGACTCTCTCCTGGACCTCTGGGGTGCAGGATGTTGCTGTCTGTCTGTAGGTGTCTCTGGTGTTTGTCTGGCTCATCCACACAGAATTCACATAAGATCTGATGTGGCCCATTTGTCTCCTCACAAATCCCTGTCAGGCAGATTCTTCCGGGGTTATGTAAGTCCTTGGGTGTGAGGAAAAAATATTTCCAAATCCCAGTGGATGTGCCTGGGGTCATCTGATTACTGAATGACACGCTGTCTGTCTGAGGAATGTTATGACGGGATCCTCAGCCTTTTTGGCGCTGAGCAGCTGTCCCATATTATGCTATGAGCAGTATTAATCTTTTCTATAACCAGGGGGGGGGGGGGGGGGGGGGGGGGGAGGTGTGAACAGCAACTTCCACAAAAACACTGGATTTATTATGATAGTAAAGCCAGTCATTTTCTAATAGCTGTTCATATTCAGGACAGTGACATCTACCATCCACAGATGTGCACCTGTTATAACGCTCTCGTGTGTTTAATTGTGTGTGATGTTACACACTGCGTCACACACATGTGACGTGGCTGCAAACAAACTGCTCCGTGTGTTTGTGTGTCCTGTGAAAGTCTTGAAGGACTTGGATGATTTCTCCGAGTTGATCCAGTTGGGGGCACTGTCTCAAAAGACATTAGCCCTCTGAACACTACCAGCTTCTGTGTTACTCTGTGGCCTGTACAGTAATCAAAGCTTGTACAAAATGCATCACAAAAACACACATCACTTTAAGACCACTACAGAGGATAGACAGTCTGGATCACAATTTGCTATAAACTAGAATAATATATCTGTAAAATGTTGCAGCCAACTCTTGCTTTAAAACACATCTGGCTTCTTATTGCAGCTCCTAATTTTTTAGGCTTAAGAAGAAATCTAAGGTCTTATTTTTGAGGCCTGAGGAATTGCATTTTTTCTTGACATCGGCAATAGGAGAAGCACCAAAGAGGCCGGACCTCGTCATAGTGAGCAGCTCCTGTGTTTGCTCACATTTGCTCTTTTATTCTCCGTCTGCTTTTGCCTTTTGGCTCAACCCGCTCACACAAATGTGTTCTGAGATCATATTTGGAATTGTTATTGGTAACAATCCTCTTGAGCAGCGTGTTAAGAATGTAATTAGGAGATGTTTTCAACACAACTAAATGTCATCAATTTCTTTAAGGCTTTCACTTTATTGTTCAGTGTGGTCTATGGTTCCAGCACAGGAAACCCTAGAAGGTCACTCAATGCAGGTGGTTATGAGACTGTGGTAGAAAACACCTCAATGATCTCCAGTAGATGGTGATAGTGGGTAGCTCTACGTGAGGTTTTTGCACTGCAGTGAACGTTTGAATTTGCTCATGCATTAATCAAGGTAACAAGCTTCAAATACATATGTAAGGACATAATATTGTGATCAGTGGGGTTGTATGAATGTTTTACATTTTTACAGGGTCTCCTTTAGAATATGTACAGCATCAAGAGAAAAAATACACTTTCTAGGTGACGACAAATCCTTGGTGTCCTTGTTAAATGTGTGTCATCTAGTAGAACTGAAGAATGAATTCTCCCTTTAACTAACTTCAGAGAAAACACAGGCAAACAGCCACACTTAATGTATGCAAACAAATTTTATCCGGTACCTCAAAAAGGTCACATGTTAATCCAGATAAAGGCCATTTTTCCTGATTAGCTGTGAAAACAAGGTAAAAGAACAGAGAATATTAGAGTGTTAGAAATTCAAGCTACATTTCTGCTGGACGATAGAGGTATTTGTTTGCCAGCAGGTTATTCATAGCAACTTGCTGCCAGTGGAACTGTTTAAAAGGCAAATTCTGTAAGTTTGCTTCTTAGTTATTTTCGTCCCCCAACAGTAAAACATATCTTAATAATGACTAATTTCTTAATTACAGTATTTCTGATAGCTCGTCCCCTCTGACCACCTTCATTTTCTAGCCTCAGCGTAAATTTCCCCTTTGCTGCAACAATCGTACAATATTACAAATCTAATTTGAATCTGCATTCACTGATTTTTAGCAATTTGGAGGCAGCAGGAATAAGTTGTAAACACTGACATATTATCACCTCAGGGTAGATATGCAGTTGTTAAACATTAGCAGACGCAGGGCAGATTGTATTTTGTCGTAAGTAAGAACCACATTTCCTTGTTTCATTCTTTTGACCCCCATCTTTCTTCTACTATGAAACTTAAGCTTGCTGTGACTTCACTGCAGATAAAATAATACGGTTTGAACGGTTGCACGCTGTCAAACCAAAATAATGATCCTCAACCATCTATAGAACTGGAGCTGAGGAAGGTGATAATGTCTTTATTTAATCTTATGAGAAAATAAGTTTAACGTTATATAGTGATGACACAGACATAAGCAACATGCTAAACATACTTTTAATTTTTAATTACTTTAAACACGTTGTAACCCGCTGGCATCCAGAGACAGAAATTTCCTGTCAAATATTTGGAAAATCATTTTCTCTTTCACAGCTTTGAGTCTCAAATAAATTAATAAATAAAGCTTTTCTCTTGCTGAGCTCAGACTTTAGGGTCGTGGCTCACCTGTGAATGTTCAGACGAAGAAGTCTCACCAGAGAGCAGAATGTTTTCATAAGTTAATGATTTCCTCTGTGAACTAAAACACGCACACAGGAAACGGAATTCTTCATACCTGTTACCGGGCCCATGCCGCTCAAAGCTCAACTCCGTCTCAGGCTCATGTTCTTCCAATTTTCTCTAAAGGCAGCAAATCCAATTGATACTGTTCCTAACTCAGATAAAAGAGCCAGTTGTTTTTGCCTGATGTCATCTCTAACACTAATGAAATTGTCTCAGTGGGGGGGGGGGGGGGGGGGGGGGGGGAATCTGGCAAAAGTTTAGCACAGATTAAATTTACGAGGAGTAAATATGGGGTACAAAGATGTTGGTTTAAATATTTATAGGACAGATGGCCTCTGATGAAGGAAATACAACAGCCTTTAATAGGTAAGATATTTAAACATCTTCATACCAGATGATTTTTTACTGGAGTTTTCTTAAAGCCATTAGAAAAGGCTCGGGTAAAATCATCTAGTAAATGTTTAATATCACCCTATCCTCCCTTTCATTTTCATTCATTCAGACAATCTTTCCACTGCACGTGCATGTGCCTGTGCGTGGGTGTAAGACCTGTGTCTAAATTGTCAACAGGATTATTTCCAGGAGGTCGTAATGAAACACAGATCATTTCATCACGGCGTAAACTAATAAAGAAGGACAAACAACCGCTCACGAACATAATCAAACCTGATGACAAGTGACAGGCGGGCATTAGCTGCATTTCACAAAATTAACATTTAACTCTCCGACGGGGCTAAAAGTCACATTTGAAAGGGCTGTGAGTAGTTCATGGAAGCGATTATGTGGCTGGCCTGTGGCCCTGCGAGGACCCTGACAGAGACACAAGGTCACAGGTCATGCAGACCATTAGCAGCCTCATTATGGGGTTTCTCTTCAGATTTACATGCTGTAGACGGAACAGAACCAGAGCTAGGAGTGAAACAAAGACGAGACCGCGGCCCTGGAAGTTGTCTGGAACGCTGCAGTAACACACTCCTGCATGTGGCCCATGTATGCATGTGTGGCTCTCTTTAAGAGCATTAGCCACTTGTCATTGTGCCCCCCCCCTCCACTTCATTAGAGATCTATCTCTGCGGAGAGCGGGCTTTACGAGGCAGCTGAATACACCCCAGACTGAAATTCATCATAATCCAGTTGATCTCTGAGATGTTTGCTCGAGCTTTGTTGAGTTTGATTTCACTGATAACCCAGTTTGCGGAGGCTTAAACGTGCAATAGAATGTGTCGCAGAGTAATCTTAGGATGGAGCACCATGAAACGCTGGGTTTGAAGCGTTCAGTTACTTATATCAGCATCGGGACCATTTGATCCTCTTGATCTCCTAATAACTTCACCAAAATGAGAGATGTTTTTTGCAGTGTCCGGTGTCTCTGGTGGCTTTGGTGCCGATTAGGAAGCTAAGAGCTGTTTCATATTCATGAGGCGATGGGGGATGGTGTGGTGAGAGGAATTTCACCCGCCTCACTTGTCCACCATTGCTTGTGTATTGTCACACTTTTGAACATGCACATGTACTCGTGCACACACACACACACACATGCCCAGGCCCACAAAGCCCGTGGAATGGTTTGTGACTCTAATGGCTCTTCCTTTGGGGGAACTTTTAATTGTTTGGTCATCGTCTCCATGCTCAGTGTGTCACAGTCAATAAAGCCACATTAGAGGAGACAGGAGGTGAGGGGTGAGGGGGCTGACACAGGGGGTTAGGACCTTGGCGTGGAGAGAATATAAAGCGACTAAAACCCTCCCAGAGTGGCATTCTCCCGCTATCACAGCTCCACGGAGGACAGGCTGTCACTGTGGCCCATTGTGAGGCCAATGACTCATTCTTACTAAGGGAACAACTTTAAAAGAAAATCGCAGGGATTTCAAAAAGTTGTGTGTGTGTGTGTGTGTGTGTGTGTGTGTGTGTGTGTGTGTGTGTGTGTGTGTGTGTGTGTGTGTGTGTGTGTGTGTGTGTGTGTGGGTGCATTTGCACATGTGTACCCCTGATTTTAAATTCAAATCGGCTCAACCCGCATAGAAAAACCATTTAGCATTGATTTAGCCAATCAAACCAGATCGTCACATAATTCTTGATCGGATAGCTATAATTTTCGCTGATCCTTTACTAATACATACAAAAATAACACAGAGTCTCTCAAGCAGAAAATGAAACAAGCAGAGATTTAATTTGCCTCATGTGTTTCAGTGAAGGGCTTTTACATGCATGGTCGCAGATCCTTATTTGACGTAAGTTGCCTTTAAGCGGCTGTCAGCGATAGCCATAACATGTCACCAGAACCTGGGAAGTGGGTGATGGTGACTGTGATAACCCCTCAACTGTGGCCCAGCCTCGGAGATCCCCGGCCTTAACTGTCACTATGCATCTGCAGACCACCAAGCTAGTCCCACTGACCTCCCTGTGACCTGCTCCACCTCACTGTCATGACCTCTGCTCACCACACACCTACCTATCTGTCTAAGGCTGGCCTGCGGCTGCTCCACCAGATACTTCACACTGTTTCTATTGTGATTTCTGTTATTGTAGTCATGTTTGTAGTTGTTCCACTGTGGAAGAGGAAGTACATGGCAAGAAATGTGTAATTATTAATACATTTTTTTTATAATTGATTGCATTTAGTATGTGTATGGTCGCTAAAGGTCATGCATTTGTTTAATAAATCACTATTAAGTTAATTTATTAATGTGACTCAAAACCATTATCACATGGTATGGAGCACAAACAGAATACACAAATTAAATAATGGCATATAGCATATATATATATATATTTTTGAATTTGATACTTTTGCAAATGACATAAATTACATTCTTACATTCAAACAGTGTGATCTCCCAGATGGTTGTCACTACAAAGGTTTCTATATATCTTCCAATGACCTTCTGGATTCTACTACTTTTGGTTTTCACACCACATCTACTTTTCTAGTTTGATCTCTTGTTTGAATTGAACATAGATATCACATGAAGACTAATGTCTGAGCTCAATCTGCCACTTGAATGAATTGATCCTTCAGCCTCTGTTCAATAGTGAGAGTCTGACCCAGCTCCCCATAGACCATATTGTTGCAGATTAACATTCAAACTTTTAAACAATCAATCCGACTCAGGTTTGTTTGATTCTTATAGTAGAAATTATAACATGAATAATGCTTATGAAAGATCATAATGTGAAAAAAGAAAAGTGGGCAGATATATAAGTCATAAAACATACTCATGCATCTGACCAAAGTTTAATTGATTAACTACCCTCCACCAAATATATACTGGGAATCAGTTCATTAGTTTCTGTGTTATCCTACTGAGTAAATAAACAAACCGACCCTAGTAACAAGAACATTATATATATTCATGCAGGACATTCAGAATATTTTGATGAGAGAAGGTCTAGCTATAATTTAAGTGATTTGATTTAAGGCAACATATATGTTTCTTCTTGAAGAATGTGCTAAGCTGTGTACATAGAACTGTTTGCAGTTCAGCATGTGCCGTGAGAAACGGTCGTTGTCAGAGTGGGAGATTATACACATCCAAACAGGATTTTTGTGATGGACTGTTGAGAAACAAAGAACAGCCCATTTATAACCTCTTACGGTTAATTATTTTTTTGTTAGCGGTCTTTATATAAGTTAAAAATGTTCTTTATATGTTTGGTTCTATTACAGATTATTCCGGCCAAAACAATTATACCTGAGGTAAAATAGCAAGTCCCTTTTTTTAATGAGACACTCTCACAATCATCTCCAATTCAACACTAACAATTGTTTTTATGTATGTTGTTTCATGATAACTTCAGTTTCAGTAGAAGGAAATGAGAAGCACTGATGGCCTTGTTTTTTAAACCATACATTAGTTTAATCTAATTCTAATAAAATTCTGATTGACCTTTCAAATATAATGATCTTGCGAATATTTCATGAAGGTCAAATATGAGAATGTGAGATACGAAACAACTTTTTAAGCTAAATAAATTATTTGTATGTTTCTAGTGTGAGAACGAGCTTTGATGATGATTCGTATTTGTCAGGTTAGGTAGACCTACGACTCTGATCCTCTGACTGGGACCTGAACTAACTGAACACAGAGCAGATTATTGGATTTCACTGGTGCCCCTCCCTTCTCTGTGTCTGAGGACAAGTCTCTGTTAGACACATAACTCACAAGTGATTCTTGGACATACTGTTCACTCCATATAAATCCTGCTCGTTTTATGAGCCCCTAGTTTACTAAAGCTGTCCCCTTCTCAGACACACAGTCACACACACACACACACACACACACACACACATAATGTACGAAGGTCACACATCTCTTGAGACATCAAATGTTTATTTTTGTGTAAAAAAACTAAAACCGACTCATTTCACGGACATTGACTCACTTTTTTTACTCAAATGTACTTGGGTTAAAATAGTCTTGCACCTACGTCACAAACTCGCCGTGTAAAGCGTACCAGCATACTTGTGCACCACGATGGAAAGTAAGACGTGCTCCACGGCTGAACGTTAGAACCCACAGTCTCAGGTTAGTCCTTGTCTTGTGTGGCCTGCAGTTTAGAAACCACCTGTCAAAGTAATTTATGGTCCTTTTAAGAGAAAGACTGCCCCAGATCTTGAAGGCTGAATTTCTGGCCTCAGCACTGCTACAATATTTCACGATTATCAGGCTATCCCTGGCGGGATCATAAAACACCTCATATTACCACATTTCCCTCTGTCTGTCTCTGCCACGTCTTTTTTTACACCCTCTCTGTGGTGGGTCAAAATTGAAGGCATTGTCAGGAGGCTGTATTTTCTTCCAAACTCAAAATTGGTGCCTGCCACAAGGACGACAGTGGACCAGACGGCCTTATTTTAATTGTTTGCTTATTCTTGAGGTGTATTCAGTGCATCTCAGATTGTAGGTTTAGCGGACAGTTATGCCGGGGTGGAACGAAGGAAGTTAGAAGTCGCAAAGGGACTGCCCACAACAGTGTTTCTCAGAGAAGTGTTTTACTGGCAGGTCTTTCACTAAAGCGTATAATACTGCTGTTGATTTTAGCTCGCCGTGGACGAACTGCAGTTAGCCCAGTCAATAGCACTGTTCAAGGCCTCTCCATCACTCTCTGTGAGCAGACCTGCGACCAGCTCGTAAAGCCGCTCATAAACCGACACTAACAGAGCTGGCTCAGCCCAAATACATAAAGCATCCAAAGCAACACACAAACGCATTAACTGCACAGCATTAACAACAACTCAAAGCAGCAGCGGTTCGTTTCACCTGAATGGGGCCATCAGAGTTCACACGATTAAAGAGGCTTTAAAGTGAATGTTCCAAAATTACTGCATTAAAACTTTAAATTAAACCCTCTTTTTAAAGTTTTGCACTCATAATGTCCTTGCTGTAAGAGGTGACCCATGAATCACCCTACACTGATTTAACTGAGGGCTCAAAATCAACAAAAAAGGAGTAAGTGGAGGGTTGAATTAAGACGTAAAACCTCTTTTGTGAGATGAAATATTATAATCTTCCAGGGTAATGGGAGATTGACCTGCCAAGTCGGCACTGTATTGAGCAAGGGCTCAATATTAGCTCAAATATTAGCCAACTCTGAATTAGTTAATCCCGCCATTATCTGCAGGAAGAACAACTGGCCAGACCCAGTGACTGCTTGGCTGGGAATCTGTTTTGTGTCTTTGCTTACGGCTTTAATTGTAACAAGCTGAGGGGAGAAAGCAGAGCGACTGAAATCTATTATGCCAGTGTCACTCGGGCAAGCATTCCCATCGGAACATCCCAGCAGAAAGAGGTCTTTCGCTGCTGATTCCCACCAGAGACCAAAACAGGAAAGCCAAAGGCAGGTCTAAAGAGAAACAACCTCATTTTACTGGAAATTGTTAAATTGAGAAATCTATGAAGCACAAAGATTGCAATAAAATGGAGCAGCAAATGAAGCAGACAAAAGGGGTCAAAGGTTTTTGTTTTTTTGCTGTGAATGGAGGCACGGTGACTGAGGAATGAAGACAGAGCAGCATTTAAGGGCCCACAAAGCTGTGCATTTAAATAAACAGGGTTACGTCCTTCTCCTTTGGGCCCAATGAAGTCCATCAAAGAACATGGTAATGCCCCACTGAATGGACGCGAGGACTCCCAAACTCCCGCATTTTCTCTTCGTGTGAAAGAATGTGACATAATAAACACAACCTCCCCCACACGAAAAAAACAGACATAAACTCAGCCTTAAATATTTGCTGCCCTGGATACAACTTTAAATCATTACTGAGGTTGCCATGTGGGCCATTCTGCAGTGTGGCGTCATTATTTGTGGGATGTTAATAACTATTGTTGTGCCCCCAAGTAGTAAAAACAATAATATAGGAATCAATAATTATTGCTGCGAGGCAAAAGCACTCCCAGTAGAAATTGTGTCAACCCTGCTGTCATCAATAAAGTTGTCTACTCAGCTTCCAGGATTATCAATGTACAGATTTTGATAATTTATTTTGTATTTTGACATAACAGAGGTGTGGAAGAAATATTCACATCCTTAAAATTAAATGCAATTACACTTTCATAAAGTTGTGCTTACCAAATTGTACATAAAATAGCATTTATTGATTTTGTTACATGTTGCAGGCGCAAAAAGTAGCAAACCTATAGCTGACAAATTATTTGACCTCCTAAGCATTAGCCAGTCATTATAAGTCATGTTATAGGGAAATGTCCAATATTTACTCTTCCTTTAGCTCTGCTTTAGTGTCCACCCATTGTTGAGCAATACAAGGATCTCTTTTCAACACAATTAATTCAATCTATGGCGATTTACGGGGATGCATGGGCACGCACACAAAGCTCACTCACACGTGCACCACCAATATGCACACTGAGTGAAAGGTAAGCTCTACCACAACTGCAGCTGGAACTATGAGGTCTGACTGTCTGCATGGATGATAATATTCATATGGCCTGAAGAATGCTTCGCACCTCCGTTTGGTGGAACACAACTTGGCGCATAGTAGAGGGACGAGTAGATCAAAAACTGAGACAAGAGCTCCTGCACACTGTCCAACTCGCAACGTTTTGGTACTAGACCTTAAACATTTTTAGGAATGTGATTGGGTTGCTGAACTGTGGCCTAGTACCGATACTTTGCAGCATAATAAATCACTAATTGCAAGTATAACAATATGCATATAATGAAAAAAGTACACGTCAAAATCTTGTTTAAATACAATGCTTATGTTAATATACTGATTTGTCCTCCACCACTGCTGAAAGTTCTCTGAAATGAAACATCATTCTCACAGATTTTTTTTTGATTAAATCCTACACTCCAAAATGAGCCAAAACTAGGGAACAAGAGATTTTATGGCCTTCAGCAGATGTTATTTTTCTTGCTTATCTATTTCTGTTGAAGTGAGCATGCATACACATACAAGTGCTCGCTGAAAATCCTGTTTACGATGTCGGCTCAGAGATTGTGGACCAGTCCAGTCTGGAGACAGGTGTTCTCCCCGCCAGCTTGGTCCCAGCTGAGCTGCTACATAGATTCAGCTCTTTCACTCTGCAAATTCCAACTACTTTTAATTTTACTAGAGCCTGGGGGCCACTAGACCCGCTCTGGCTCTGGACCTCTACGGCGCACAGTCTTGGATGCTCTCCATGGGCCAGAGTCTTACACACATATTATCCTATGTAAATACTGCAAACCAGGCACAGCTAGAGCCAAATTGGGCAGCATGGGGCTTCGCTTGCACTCAGACATCTGTTCATTAAACTGTTATCTACCATTGTGCCCTCAGAACAGCTTATTTGTCAAGCCACATTGTCCAAGCTGAGGACAAAGAGGGTTGATCCAGGGAAGAAATTAGTTAAGGCTTGTATTTGGCAGTTAGGCATAAAAGTTACTGGGAATTTTGCCCCTTTGTAGATGAAGTAAAGATACGGGTGAATGGGATGATGGGATGAGTCTGAGTGTTTGGAGTGCGAATGAGTTTGTGGCATGTTTCTGTCTTTCTACAGAGACGTATCTGTTCCCTCTCTTCCTCCATATAAATGATTAAAACCTTCATTAGCGTTAGGTGATATGGCTGCAGTGGGAAAGGTCTGGGAGAGAGGCAGAGGATGGAAAAGACGATAGGAAGACGACTGGGCAGAGAGAGGGGGGGTGGCAACCAAGGGGAGAGGAAAAAACAGATTTGGGTGAGGGAGGGGTGGAAAAAGAATGGGTGGTAGGAAGCAAGTGGGTGGGGGAAAACAGTGTGGTGAGACAGCCAAGGGAGCGAGATGAGGGATTTATTCAATAGATTGAGCAGATTTAAAGTAGATGGGAAAGGATGAGAAATTCCGAGCTTCTATACTTACATGTGGCGTTTTTACGGAGCGGTTGTGTTAACTTTTATTTCTCTTGCAGTTATTCTGTAGATTTGTTGCAATTCTGGTGGAGAAAAGGAATCCGCTGTGATGTGAAGCAGAGCTCAGGGGTCTCGACCTACGGATGTGAGTCTCATTAGCGAATCATCTTTAATCTGTCGTACAATCCTCTTCCATTAGCCCTTGATTATGAGTTCAGCTGTTCCTTAAAAGTGCTCCTTTCCTAGAGCTGGCACTTTCTGCACGGGTCCATTCATCAGACAGGGAGGTCCTGTTCAGATGAGCAAATTGAGGTTTATTTGCTTGACTGCTAAAAATTTTACAGAATACACTTTTCTAAATAAAGCCTGGTAAACTTTGCCGTCTGTGGTAATGACTCTTGTAGGATCATATGTTTGTGTGTGTGTGTACGAAAATGTGCGAGTGGCTTCTATAAAAGCACATGTTACAGCATAGTGCAGTGATAAATACAACAGTGTATTCCTTTAATCAGTGATTTAAACTAAACTACTCTCAACCAATGACACGGTTCAGTTGCCTGAGCAGGAGCTTGGCTTCCCTGTTATCGTTACCTGTGATAGTGTATTTATCTGCTCCTGGCCTGAAACGCCTTAAACATGGTTCCAAGTCCCAGGACAGATAAGATAAAAAGTAAATGAAGCCAAATATTTACTTGGACACTTGAGATATCAAGACCCAATAAAATGCTACCAAGATTGACTGATTGTATTATTTTGCTTACATTAAAATCCCATGGAGATTATCCTGAACTAATCCTGTTTGGCTGGTAGCGCGACTCCACTGATGGCAGTGCTGGTCTGTCGGTCCAACACAAACATCTCAACAGCTGTTTGATGGATTGCCATGAAATGTTGTGCAGATATCCGTGTTACCAAGAGGATGGATCCTTTGTTGATCTTTGGACCAACACAATAAGGGTGACAGTTTTTATTTTATTTTGTGAAATGTCTCACCAACTGTTGAATAAATTCTCATGAATTAATTCAGAACAATTCATGTTTTCACTTTTTTTACAGGAAGCGACCAAATAGTAATTAGCAAATGTTAGCCTACTAACAGGCTAAACTGAGATTTTGAAATGGTAAACATAAAGAATGTGTTCACTACAAACTACAAACCAAATTTTTCCTTGTATTTGCACAAATTCAACTGATTTACTTTTTTGGTCCCACCAATTGCACAGACATTACCTAACTTACAACGTATAACATCTGAGTGTGAAGTATACTTGTGGACTATTTGCAGCTCAGACTTTAACTCATAAGTTACCAGAAACTACATGATTGGTTATTGTGAAATTTTGATTTGAGGTTGAACAATTCCACTTGCAAGTACGTGCCAACTTTACTTCGCTCTGCCCCAGGTGAATTTCTGCCTCTAAATGTCACTTGAGTTCTGGTTTGATCACAACTCAGTGGCTGTTTAGCATTTTAGCATGTTAGCAATCCAACATTTGGCTCATTTATACTTTAAAGTACAATGTAACTTTTACTGAGCAACACCGCCCTCTGCAGCCACACGTGGTGATTAATTCTGTTTGGCTCTATGTCCGAGCATTTCAGTAATTTTCCCGTAGAGAAAGAAACAAAAGAAGAGCTGCCAGTATCACAAATATATTGGCGATAAAAACTGGTTTTTATTGACTACAGTTCAGTTTACTAGGAGATTATACTCACTCACCAAAGTTACGTAGATCAAGAACAGGTCAACCATCAGACTCATTTTGAAGCTACTATTTAAGGTGGTAAAAAGTGGCTTTAAATTTGATAGATGGTCAGATAATAAGTTATAATATATGTATAAATAACAACACTGATACAAATAGCACCAAGTCAACGTACTGACAGGAAACAAAGGTTGAAAACCTACCTGGAACCGCAATTGAATTGTTTTGGATTTTTTATCTCTCTCTCAGACAAGATGAAATCTCTATCAAGATGTTGATGGATCTGCTGCCACTAATCAGCCTGTAGAAGATAGGACTTGGTTATGACAGTAATAAACATCTATGATGCCATTGACCCCGGAGCTGCTGTTATGTAAGGCTGAAGACACACTTTAACATTCAGCGTGCCCCGGGTAAGGACATCTCAGTGTCGAGGTCCAACCCCTCCCTCCGCACTGATTACTGCCGGGCACTTGATAAAGTGCTGGAATATTTTTTAGGCCCACTCCTAACCCTCACCTCCCAGCTTCCAGCTTCCAGCTTCCAGCTCCCAGCTCCCAGCTCCCAGCTCCCAGCTCCCAGCTCCCCGACTCCGCGACAGGTCCTGGTCATGTGCAGTTGTTAGTGGTTCACCACATTATTCATTCTCACTGACGGCTGCTCACTCGGGAAGCAGTTCGGGAATCTTTACATTTCAGGATGACAATGTAGCGCCTGTGCAGATGGGAGAATAAAAGGCAAAGAGGAGGAGATGATATCTGAAATGTGCAGAGTGAGCAGTTTCCCGTCTCTTCATTTTTGATAAAGAAAAGCAATTAACAAGCAGTGAGGACAGCATTACTTCTCATTACAGACCTTTGACAGTGTTAGCGAGGCACCGTACAAAAAGAGGAATTACACTGGGGTGAAGAGAAGCACCGACTGTGGGTCTCCGCTATGGGATGTAGCCATTTCAAATCTTTCTATGGACCTTCTACCAATTAACTTCTCTGTGGACTCGGCTATCTAGAGGAGATGGACACAATCAAATGAACACACAAATGATATAATGCAATCCAGTACAACATTACATAGATACTAATTCTATGGATTTATTGTTGTTGAAATTGTGACATTGATGTGTTCATTATAAGCATTTATATTGATTTGAATCATTGATAGGTTTTACAACAACCCTGGATGCCGGCGGAGCTGGGGAGCAGAACACATGTTCCCACAATGTCAGGATAGCTCGCCATGTAGGTGAATGAATGACAAGTGAGAATATTATAATGAGAAATCTCTGTTTGTAACAAGAAGCAGATCTTTTCTATTGTTTGACCGACCGAGTCTGAACAGCTGCCTCAGTAACAAACGGCCACAGTAATGGGTCTGAGCAGAGGAATGTCTCACACAAAATCCCACATGGCCTCACCTACGAGTGTACACAGAGCAAAGAAAAGAAGGCTTGGGAGGAAAAATGTCTCACCTCAGTAAAAGGATAGTAAAGTTAGGTTTAGGAGCATGTCCTAAAAAGAACCTTTCTGTTTTACGAAGAGGTCTCTGCACTTCAGACAAAGATGCACCCGAATTGTTTGTGTGTGTACGAGTTAAATGTTTTTCTTAGATCTGCGCTGCAGTTTCTCTCCGTCTCGTGCACAGTATAGGTCAGATACAGCGTTTAATCCCTGAAGAGTGAGAAAATGAGCAGTTAGTTCACTTTTGATTATAACCTTTCAGTCTGAGGTTTTCACCTTCCCTGCTTCTCCCCGGGACTTTTTGGACTCCTGTCAGGCTTCACATGCAGGATCCAAAAGTTCTTTCCAGAGGTCTCTCCAAACTCCAGCTCATCCATCACAATGATCTCTATTACGGAGCGAGCTCCCTGCCGTGGTCAAGGACTGGGATAACAAGACAACGTAGAAACAGATGTGTGTCCAGAGTGTGTGAGTGCATGCTGCACATGGAAACACCTTCATTTATTGTGGGGCTTTTCATCAAGGAAAGGACTTTTGAAGTTTAGGGTTGGAGATGGAGCAAAGCGATCGCTGGTCACACTGAGATCTGTACAGCTGCACCACAGCTAAACTACAATTATACTCCCCCTGTCCCACTCCCCAGATTTGACTTCTAGCACATACAGTATTTAATCACACAGTAATGACCCTCAGGTTGTCTGTCATCTCTGGTTTGGCACAGTCATGCTTTTCAGGCCAATTCACAGCTGGATAGTACTGGCTCACCTCTTTACCCTCGGTGTAATTTATCTCTTTCCTCTGAGAATATACGACTGCATGTAATGAAGACAACCTCAACTATTCAACTTGCCATACAAATTCCTGCCTCTCTTGACTAATACCTCACAGGGGTCAACCATCTCTGGGACGGAGCGGCCGTTCGTTTTCTCAGGTTGTGTGACCCTATTGTCTGCCTCATGTTTTCACTGCTGTCAGGAGGGAAGTGTGATAAAGTTGCTTTTTTCTTTGCTTGTTTCTATGTTTAACTGTCTCAGCAGTGGGCCGGTGGGGAGGGGGGACTTTGGGCACACAAGCGATTGTTTTACGTGAGGTTACAGGAAGGTCAGATCCAAAATCAATGAGGAAACAGCTCTGCTGCTCTAAACTCTATTTCTGCCAAGCAGGATCCTCTGAGAGAGAGCTGGGATATCAGGAACCCCAAATGGGAGGATCGTTAACATGACGGATAGCGGGGAAGAGGAGGGATGAGGGGGGGGGGGGGGGGGGGGGGAGGAGCGCTGTTACTTGCTGTGTGAAATGTGAAACGCACAGGTGTAATGGAAGTACTGTGTTTTCTTCAAAACATTCTCGGTGCTAGGCAGAATTTTATCCTCCTTTTCAAACGTCAAAGTACACCGCACTGAAAATAAAAAGTACTGTATGTTTGGTTTTATACAGAATAAAAACACAGCAAGCAGGAAATTGCTCTGTACCACAAACTACTTTAGTCTTTTAATGGTAAGGTAGGGCCCACTGATGCTGTAATTGCCAATATCCTGATAAAATGGTCAGACCAAAATAAAACAGCAGCAAACAAACAGTGAAAAGACTTTTAATCTGTTTCCGAAAGGGAATTTGAAAGGGAGGCGCTGCAACTTCTTTTAGAAAAATATTTAAATGGTTTTATGAGAAAGCACCACACAATGCAATAATATCCACAGTCTCTGTGCCTTATAAGAAACCTCAGGGGGCTGCTTTAATGTTTCCCTCCCTCTCTGCTTCCTTGGAGCAGGATATTACAGATTGGAGGCATATAGTCAGTTTATAAAATCTCACACTGATTATGAGCCGTGTGAGCCCCTGGCTCCGAGTTATTTTGTTCAGGGAAGCAGAACCAGGGTTTGGAACAAAGCACTGAACACTTGGCTCCACTGCTTTGACGGCTCCAAAAACAGAGACGCTTCTACTACCGGTCAGAGACTAGAATACAGGAGAGACTCTGCAGTCATTAGGCCTGCAGGAGATCTGATTATTGTCTCTCTTTGTAAAAGAAGTCAGATATCACTTTAATAACCAGTGAATGTGAGGCTGGTTAGCTTAGTTAAGCATAGTATGAAAGTCATAAAAATAAGCTAATTAGCTATTCTAACATTCATAAAGTTATAAATCTTGTGTAGACAGTTATTTCTTACTTAATCTGTAAAAAAAAACAAAGAGTAAAAACAACAACAGCTACTCACCTGTGTAGAGCCATCCACAGAGTCTGTTGATGGTTCTGTGTGCGTTTGCTTTTGTGAACGACCCTTTCCAATATTAACCGTAGTATTCAGATCTTAGCAGCATTATGTTTACAATTATACATCTCAATCACATTAGAATGTTTTTTGCGTGCCCTTAACCATGTCTTCAGGATGAAATTATATTATCTTGTATTATATTTTCTAGTCTTGATGACCACTCAAAGTGCTTTACAGTACAGTTCTACCATTCACCCATTCATACACTGCATCTATGGGCAGCACTTTTTTTATGAGGGGCCATTCAAGGTTCAGCATCTTGCCCAAGGACACTTTGGCATGCGGATGGGGAGGGATCAAACTGCCGACCTTCTGGTTGGAGGACGACTGACCTACCCCTCAGCCAGGCAGCCTTATGTAAACAGGAATATGAATGGAATATTTTAGTCATAAACTCAGCAGCATAATCTACGTAAGGTATTATAAGGTGAATAGTCTGATTATTGGTGTGATTTCTCTTAATATAGTCCCCTGATCCTTCGTTAATATAAAAAAGATCTCTCATAGCAGTTTCAGAATGCAGTGGACAAACTTCTTTATGTTTTCTTTGCAGAGATTCTGCTAAACATCATGTAGACCTGACTCACTGAGCAGAACATGAACAGGAGGGTGAGCTAATAATGAACTCCAATCATAAATGCACCCGAGTTTAGTTACAGTGTGGTGCCAGCCCCACCTGCCTGTGAGACAGAATGGTATCATGTAATGTGATGCTTATGACTTGCTGTGTTTGCAGGATACATTTAAGTCTTAAGAAGAACGTGGTCGTCATTGGTACAAAACCTCAACTGTCCAGCTGGTTTCCCATCTCTGTGAATGGACAGTGGATGGGGATAGATGCTTTCACTATAGAAGAATTAAGCAGGAGACTTTATAGTGTAGAGTTTTGTGTTTAGAATTGGAAATACAGTTATACAGTGTATGTCCCCACCTAAACCTCTGAGATCAAAACAAGCTGCAATTACCCTTCAACATGATCTGATATGTCGAAGGATAAAACCTGTTAACCAAATGGTCTTCAGTGGACGGTGTTTCAATAAATGCTGACATGCAGGTGTGGAGATTTCATCCACACAGCACTTTTAGGACTTCATCCGTGTTATCTCACAGGTAATGGTGAAATGTATTCCACACATTGGACAAACAATGACAAAAAATTGACATGGCAAACAAATCTCAGAAGGGTGACTTTCTCTTCATTGTCAAAATTGTGAGACTTTCTTCCCTTTTGAATGAAACTTCCAAGATCAAGCAAAAAACAGAGTGCCCGATGGAGGGTTAATATTTTCATCATGTGTAATTACCTTGTCTCTTTCAGTTTTTGCTAAGTGGGTGCTATTACTTCAGCTTGGATTTATTCAGTACAACAATACACCATAAAGTACATAATTAATATAACAATATGACCAACAATGGTAATGATATACGATAAAAGCTTTTAAAACGTTTTCCTATCACTGCATCATGTTTATTGTGGCCAAAGTCTATTACTGTGTTAAATTTTTGCTGTTGACCGAAATTCTTCTGCCATTTTGTGAAGAATGTCATCCAAGTGTTTGAAGCTCCTCTGTGGTGATCCGGACGGGCTGCAGACGATTCGTTGGATTCATTTGGTGGTGTTGAGACTGCACTCTAGAAAACATCAGTTACAGCAGATTGTTCTGGTGGCATTTCAGTTTAGTGCGAGCGGTTTGGCTGAACCACCAAAGCGAAGGCTGTTTAGAGAGTTCCGACACGGTCCAGGGCTCGCTTGATCCCCCTCTATTGAATAAGCACATGTCTTTGGGGACAAGAAGATTGATGCTGCTCCCATTGAACTCTAGGATATCCCTGTTCTTGGCCGGGCAAGATTTCGGGGTTTGCGGGTAATGGGGGGAAACCACTTCCCTTGCTTGTTAAACAAGACCATTAAAAAGCATTATGAGCTGGCCTCTGGAAAGGCTTTTGCGTGTCATTGCTTGCATCTGTTAGAGGGTGTTTCTAAGGTCTCTTGTTTCTTTTGATTATTCCAAAATAATGTAATTCCGATCCCAAGCATTAGAGAAGCCAGTGGAAACATTGAAGTACACAGACAAACAAAGTGAAGAAGAGCCCGCTGACCTGGGACATGAGACGACTTCAGACAGCCCATCATCACGAAGCATCAACAACCTTAGCGATGCTTTTGTTTCAAATGTTATCTACCAAAACTGTGTTATGATTTTGATGGTACACAGTAGTTGAAATAATCTATATCATCGTAAAAATAAAGCTGCATGAGCCCAACAAAGGCTAGAAAATGTAGATCTGAACTGACTTCACAGAGAGACTTCAAAGCTTAACCCCGCTAACATGCTGCACATCCCATGATCTGAGCCATTCAAAGCCATGTCATGTCTTCATGTATAATCACATGTTTTCAAGGTTAGATTGGTGGGATTAAGGTTCAAGTGGAGAGGAGGGGTTAAATGGTGGCCTCACAGTGCTGTTGCTTCATGGATCACAGGCTCTGAAAGGGGTTACAAAGGAACTGTAAATCAAATTTTCTGTCTTTTTTTCTTAAAACCAAAAAGAATACTTTGCATTTTTTCTAGCTTAGCCTTAAAAAATTTTTTTTTAGTAACGTTGTGACTAAGTGGGATTCCAGGAAGCAACTGCAGATTCATCTAATTAAAAAACTCTACCAGCAAAATTTTTTTAGTCTTCACATTACATTTACAAAACAATACATCTGTGTTGTGGGGGGGGGGAATAAATGAGAGCGATAATTGACCACCATGCATAACTGTGTTTTTATAGCTGCTTTCAGAAATACACTGAACTCCCAATAATCTCCGGGCTGTTTGTGAGAACCCAAATCCCTGAGTGAGAGGCTCTAATGTTTCTGGGGTAACAATTTGAATGAGTACAACACAGCAGGAGATACGTCTAGAGGATTCACAATGGGTGAGTGTGTGTCTTGAAGATGTTTCTAACACGAAATGTAAAAAACGGAAAAAAACAAAAAGAAAACAAATACCTCAGAATGAAAAGCAGTGTAATATACGTAAAATACACAGATGAAGATGTCAATATAGCTTTTGTTGATGAGGGCTGTGAACAAAGTTGTGATCTCCACAGAGGAATTCATACGTTAGGTCCTGTTTCTGCACGTTGCTCCACCCCTGACCTAAACGCTCTGGAGATTACTGTGTTGTTGTGAACGTGTCTGAGTGGAGGATCTCCTGCTGCGTTGTTCATGTGTGAAAGGCAAAGCAGAGAAAGTCTGGACCCAATTCTTTGGACATCCTCAAAATGGCTTATGTCAACAGTAGCCGAACATTACAGCTGTTAACACTACAAGCATGTTATTACCTCTGCCATTGAGGTCATGTGTTTATCAACATTTGTTTGTTTGTGAGTTAAACAGATTACACAAAACGACAGGACGGATTACCTAGAAACTTAGTGGAAGGATGTAATATGGGTCAGGAAAGAACACATTCAACTTTGGTGCATATCAAAATCTGGGGGCAGATCCAGAATTTTCTTTCCAATTCCTTCAACATTGCAAGATATTTAAAATCATATTGTTGATTTTTGCGAAAGAATTTAATAGATCTTGATGAAAATCATTAATTGGGGACTGTTGGGCCTTGATGGAGGTATAACTCCAATGACTGACATTGTCGTAGTAATAGCATCAGTGCCAAGTTTCAAAAGCATCTAAAATTTGAGCGAATTTAGCTATTCACTGTATTTACGGTAAATTGCACATAAATCATATTGGATCTGAGAGAAAGAGATTGGACAATGATGTATTCAGGACTCAAAAATCGTAATGCACTTGTTCCTTCAATTTGGATTTCATTGTCAAAAAAACAGGTCACACCTGAGCTGATTCAGCTCATAACGCCAAGTTGTGTTAGATCTCGACACATAGTACTTTAACATTTAACTAAATAGTTCGGAGTGAGGAGTGAGGACATTTTGGGAATTTGAGGACCTTTTGGCCGGTCCTCACTTTGTGGACCCCCCTTTTATTGGACTGTTAGGGGATTAAGACTTGGTATAAGGGTTAGGGTTAGAATTAGGTTTAAGTTAGGTTAAGGGTTAGGATATGGGTTAGGCATTTAGTTTGGATAGTTAGAGTTAGGGTAAGGGGCTAGGGAATGCATTGTGCCAATGAGTATCCTCACTAAGATAGCTGTACAAACGTGTTTGTGCATGTGTGTGTTTGTGAATGGCAATGCAGATCCATTGCTCCTCCCCATTCTTCCTTCCCATTTCTATTACTGGGAACCATAATATTCCAGATAACCACAAAAAAATGGTTCATGTAAAATAACAGCAGGTTATTGATTACAAATACATATGAGCATGGAATGTGTACATATAGAAATTAAGTAAACCTGTTTCTATATTTATTATATGATTGTCTCTTCATATTGGAAATCTTTTTCCTCACTATCATTATCCATTTTATATGTCCATCACACAAGTATCTTTGTTTTTATTAAGAACTTGTTTGTGTAGCACTGGAATTCTTTGATGACCTCTGCTTGGGCTTCACCAAACGCAGCAGAACCCTGGAACCGAGCTCAAGCCGCAGGTCCGGCACACAGTGGAAAGAAGGGGGTTAATATGATTAAGGTCGTGTCTGAATAGAGACTTCCCTGTTCGAACCCTGAAGGAGGAGGATTAGATGTGTCATATGCACGGAGGAGCCCTGACTGTGGTTGTGTTCACTTCACTGCTCGGGAGGAATCCATGAAGCGAGTGTCCGTGCTGTTTGGGATGTTCAATGGACAAAGTAATATGAGGGCAGCGTCAGATGGAGAGGGACTGGGCTTGTTTCCCAGAAATAATGCAGTTGTGCATATGGATGTTAGCAGAATGCTTGGATAAGCGGAAAAAAAAGCCACCTAAAGCAGAAGACGTAATAGAAACTGTGTTGGTGGAGTCAGATCCCAGTGTGTGTGTGAGGGTCATCAAGTATGCATGTTAACAGAGAATGAGACTGGCATTCACTGTCTCTCTCCCTCTCTCATCCACTATACCATCGTTCCAGTGGCAGTGGAGGGCCTTCTTATTAGGTCAGCTGAAAGTGGAAAATTAGCACAATTCCCCCAGGCTGGGATTTATCCCACATCTCTTCCAATTAGCTTCCTGAGCTTTTGGAGATAATTGTGTACAGTGCGGAGACAGGAGCCGCTACTACCTCGCTGCTGCCTCTCTGTTCCCATCTCTGTGCCACAGACAGTCATGAGCTTCCTCACAGAGAAAAATGAGAAAGCAAAAATTAAAAAAAAAACAGGGAAATGAGAGAGTAACTATAAGACCAACATCCCATCCCTCCTGGTTAATCCAGCTTGGAGGCAGCCACATCCCTTGAGCCTGGTTCCGTTAAGTACTTACATACGCTACCGAGAGTTTGGAGTTGGGAGAAGTTTTGCATGTGTCGTCATTTATAGCGCTATCATCTTTAATAACGGAGAGGGATTAGCGCCCTTGCCTTTTGATCTCATAATCCGCACTCCTCAAAATCCCAAACTCTATCGGCTTCCCTCTCTGCTGGACCCGCTGATCTGCTGGGAAAGACAGATATTGACCTCAAACGAGGCGCTGTCCTGTGAAATCTCCGACAGGTGACAGCAGTAATTCACGGCGGAGAGGAGAACAGTTGGCCTAATGTGGCCATGTGAGATGAGCCTGCTGGCTCATGTGAGGCTGTTGTCAAGGGAGATTAAAGGACTTCATAAATATGCCCTTCCATTCTGCTGTGCCGTATATCACGGGGCTGCATTAATCAGCGCTGCCCATCCACAGCGCAGTAATTGCATCTGAAGATGAAAGCCGAGGAAATCCATCTCTCCACCTGCACCATACATTGCATCACAGATTTGTTGCATATGATTCATGTCAAATATGGAAACAACACAACATATATCCTCCTCCCAGCTTCCATATCTACAGAAAGAAAACATAACATTTTACAACTTAACTCATCTGTGGTAACACATGGAGGATCATGAGCATGGTTTGAAACCATTGCCTGGAGCAGCTTTGCATAAATGAGACTGTTACACATTTCTAATTTGTTGTCGAGCAAACACAAACTTTTTTATTTTGCTTACAGTGTCAGATAGCCGTACAATAAAGTGACACAGTTAAAGTTTTAAAGGAACAGATAACAATTAATGGAGGATGTCAGTATTTCCATAGTCAGGAGCAGTGCTACAACTGGCTTCCCTTGCTCTCTTCACTAACGTGACATGGACTCCCTCCCTGCGCCTCCTCAGGATTGATGTTCCACTTTCATTTATGGCCCTCCTTTCTCCAGCGCCGTGCCTTACACAGAGAGGGAGCGGGCTCATTTCAGCATCTGAGAGCAGCGGCTCGCGATCACACAGTGGAACTAATTAACGAGCCAGGCCTCCGTTTATGTTAAGCAATGTTTGAGAGCAGAGAACGACAGGAACTTAATTACATGGTGCTGGAGACAAGAATAGCCGCCAAAGTTTTCAGCGGAAAAAGTGTGCGCGGGGTTGCTGAGGCTCACGGCTTTGTGCGGCTCTCGGCTCACCCTCTCATGCACTGTCACTGAGTGGATATTAAAGTTGTGTGTCACATTGTTTCGCGCCGAGATTTGCGAGTGTCGTATTTCTTGTGGGACATGTGCAGGATGGAGTACATACAGTGGATTTATCCCCCCTCTTTTTTTAATCTGCATTCATAAACTGCATGACCAAACAGAAATGTTGACTCTTGGCTTTGAAAGAAAACTGAAGGTTTGAATTAGGGAACCTTTGTTGAATTGTTGCCAAAACAAACAAGATGTGAGACAGTTGTGTGTACATGAGTATGTGTGAATCTACCTGTTTGGCTGATTCTACTGTCCACTCGGTCCATTTAAATATGTTTCATGTCTTTGTATCTACCCTTAATGTGTGTCCACAACATTGATTAAACAAATATGAAGCGATAAGCTGCTTTCAGACACGCACTGAACTGAGAACCTCCGCAGTTTCTCTGGAGGAGGTGTATGTGTGAACACAAATATCAGAGTGAGACCCTCTGGAGTTTCTCTCCACCTGGCCACCTAGTATAAAGTCAGCAAAAGTCCAGAGTAGATGATGCTTGAACACAGCAGCAGTTCCTCTGATAGTGATTTCATCACTCTGTCCAGCTCATGTCATTCCTCCTCTTATTTACAGGTCCAAAAAGCAAATAAAGAATAAGAACACAACAATATTGTAGATATCATTGGCGCAGCGTTGTGGTACGGTCACAGATATGCAGATGTGAAGCGAATACCGCAGGTCAAAGCTGAACTCAACGTGAAGCTATCCTGCGATTTGTCACAGGAATCAATTGTTTAATTCGCCTCAATGCTCGTGTTGATTGGAAGTGAACAGGAGGCAAAAGTTCGACACTGAAACATTTGGTGTGAGTGACCTGGGGCCTCATGTACTAAGACTTGCGTGGATTTCATACTGAAACTTGGCGTACGCCAAAACCCAGAAACTGTCTTACGCACAAATAAATTCAGATGTATCAAAGTGTGCGAACGCATGGATCCAAGCACGTTTCTTTTGTACATCTCAATCAACGTGGAATTGAGCGCACATGCCGACGTGCCAAACTCCTCCCTGTCCACGCCCTCATTTAAATATGCAATTTCATTTAAATAGGCCCCTGGACCTGAGATTCACCTCTTAATCCGATCACCTGGCACCATGAACAGAGTTAAAAAACGCAACTTCACGGAGTCCGAGCTCGAGATTTTGCTCCACGAGGTAGAAATGCGCAAGCATATGTTATTTGGTACCCTGTCAACAGGGATAAATGCTAAACAAAAGACAAATGAGTGGGAGCGTGTTTGCGAGGCCGTCAATGCAGTGGGGTCTCAGCAGCGCACACACTCTGAAATTAAAAAAAAGTGGTCAGACCTCAAGGTGGAGGTGAAGCAGAGGGTTTCTGCCCACCGCCGAAGCGTGACCGCAACAGGTGGGGGGACGGGAGTGGGGGAACTCTCCCCCTTCGATTTGAGAGTGGCCGCTTTGATCGGTGACACAGCTCTCACCGGAGTGGTGGGAGCTCATGAAGGGGACACCGATCATCCCCAAGGTAAATATGCTGAATTCATAAATGCTGTAATTATACTGGTCATACAATTGGGTGCTTACAATACACATAAGTCGTGCGTAAAGATGCCAGGATATTAAAGACTTTGACTCGTGTTTATTAACTTAAATTTTTTATTTTTGAATAGACAAGCAAGGAGAGGGCGTCTCCTCCGTCGGCCCCGGCGTCTCCAGCCCCGGCGTCTCCTCCGTCGGCCCCGGCGTCTCCTCCGTCGGCCCCGGCGTGTCCTCCGTCGGCCCCGGCGTCTCCAGCCCCGGCGTCTCCTCCGTCGGCCCCGGCGTGTCCTCCGTCGGCCCCGGCGTGTCCTCCGTCGGCCCCGGCGTCTCCAGCCCCGGCGTCTCCTCCGTCGGGCCCCGGCGGCCCCGGCGGCCCCGGCGGCCCCAGCGTCTCCAGCCCCGGCGTCTCCTCCGTCGGCCCCGGCGTGTCCTCCGTCGGCCCCGGCGTCTCCAGCCCCGGCGTCTCCTCCGTCGTCTCCAGCCCCGGCGTCTCCTCCGTCGTCTCCAGCCCCGGCGTCTCCTCCGTCGTCCCCGGCGTCTCCTCCGTCGGCCCCGGCGTCTCCAGCCCCGGCGTCTCCTCCGTCGTCTCCAGCCCCGGCGTCTCCTCCGTCGTCCCCGGCGTCTCCTCCGTCGGCCCCGGCGTCTCCAGCCCCGGCGTCTCCTCCGTCGGCCCTGGGGTCTCCTCCGTCGTCCCCGGCGTCTCCTCCGTCGGCCCCGGCGTCTCCAGCCCCGGCGTCTCCTCCGTCGGCCCCGGCGTCTCCAGCGTCACCGCTGACTCCGGTTTCTCCACCGGCTCCGCTGCACGCGGCGCCTCCAATTCATCTGCCAGCCACCCGACCGGCCGTGTCCTCAACCGAGCTGTGCTGGAGTCACAGGCAGAAATCGTCAGAGCCATCGGTGGCATTAATGATCGCCTTGATCGGCTTATAAATGTACTCGGTGACATAAGCGCGTCAATAAATACACTTGTGTCAAAGTAAATTCTGTCCTTGCCTCTTTACATGCTTGAAATCACATTCTGCCGGGCCCGTATGGCTCCTCGGTGGGTTGCAGTTGACGGGTCCGGCATCCGGTTCCTCCAGTGGGGGGTTGTGCTGCTCTGGCAGTGGTATGCCATGGCGGTGTGCCACATTGTGGAGGACGCCACAGGCCATCACAATGTGGCACACCTTCTCAGGTCTGTAGAGTAGCATCCCCCCGGACCTGTTCAGGCATCGCCACCGTCCCTTCAGCAGGCCGATTGCCCTCTCCACAATTATTCGCGTCCGGGAATGGAGGTCATTATACCTCCTCTCTTGGTCGGTGTTGGGGTTCGTAAGAGGGGTCATCAGCCACGTTCTTAGGGGGTAGCCACGGTCCCCTGGGGTCAGATGAAGCCGCAGAATACAATACACAACGTAAAAACCACACAATGAATGAATGCAGAAGTGCACCGCGGGCGACATTTCTAACTTTACGCCCGCTTTTACTGACGTGAATACTGAACACGTCAGAGAAACATGATATTTGGATGTGCACAAGCCCCAGATGTGCATTACGCTGGTTTGTACATACGGGACAATTACACGAATAAAGCATTTACTAACCCAGAAGCCACCCATCGCGTACAGTGCCAGCCTCCAGCCTGTTCCCAACCATGCTGTTGGTCAGACTGAATGAATCGTGCGTTGAACCAGGCCACCTTGCCACGATGTTAAGGAGCTGCATTTGCGCATCACATATCACTTGGACATTGATAGAATGAAAGTGTTTCCTGTTAACGTAAACAAATTCATCCTGTGATGGCGCTTTTATGGCAATATGTGTGCAGTCAACAGCTCCGATTACATTAGGGAAACCGGCTGTTGCTGCAAATTGCGCTTTAATGTGGGCCTGTTCAACAGCATTGTATGGGAATTTGATGTACCTGGATGACATTCGGATGATTCCGTCCCACACAGCTGGCATGGCTCGGCTCAGGGTGGACTGGCACACTCCTGACCGATCGGCCAGCTCCCGCTGGAAGGCCCCTGTTGCCAGGAACCCCAGCGTGGTCAGCACCTGTGTGGGCACGGACAACCCCTGGCTCCTGGCTGTGTGGCGCTCTAGGGCCGGCCGCAGCTCTGCGCACAGCTCCAGTAATACTGGCCTGGGGAAACGAAATCGGCTCATGAGCCAATCGTCATCATTTGCGAGTAAGTCCTCGCGTTCCCTAAATATACGTTCCCTTCGGATGTGACCATTTGCGATGTCCTCTAACAACGCTAACACAGCCATTGTTAAAACAATTTTCTTCATCCATTGCGCATGCTTTTATAGCCACCCATATAATTGCAAGGTGTGTTAATTGTTCATTAGTGTGTCTCTGATTTGCAAATCACTCTGATGAGTCATTGTTTTCACCTTTTTTCCCAGTTTCCCAGCGTCACCTCTAAGTGTCGCCAAAGGAACAATAGCTGTAGAAACGTGCGTACGACAGCTCTGGAGCTGGCGTTGGGACCGCACATTTTTATGGTCATTTCACGTTTTGTACATCTGAACGTGAGCGTGGAAAAGGACGTACGCCACGTTTTTCTGCGTACGCAACCTTAGTACATGAGGCCCCTGGACCTTATTGTGTCACGTAACGTGAGGCCTGCGAGCTGCCTTGCTGCTGCTGATACCTGCTTTAGAACAGTTCCTTGTGATTATTATTTGGTGAAGCACTATCAGATCCAATCACCAAAAATGTGTTCTGATGCTGGTATAAATGTGTGAAGAGATTCCTTAGTTGTCTTTTTACATGTTGTATCTTCACAGCTGTCTAGCATTCACTGTAAAGAATGACCAGGTCTTTACTCGAAATGAGGCAGAGTGTGTTAGCCCCTTCATGGCTTTCACTGTGAGGCGAAGCACTTATAAAGTGCCCATATAGTATAGTATATTCACTCATGTGGGCCTTTGTTGGAGGTTGTGTAAACCATTAGTTAGAGTAACAGAAGTAATGTACTAATTAGGTTGACAAATGTGTTGATACTTTTTTAGATAGTGATCACATTTTTTAATAACCTTCCCTAGTAGCCTAATCTGGGTATCACCTTTACCAAAAACAGAAACATGTGACTCAACGTAATTCAAAAGTCATCATGATAACATAATTTTTTCTCTTAAGTTGGTAACATTGGTTGAAGTGAAACATGTCATAATCATAGGTTGCATATAAAGATGCACGATGTGTCTCCACTTCCTTTCAATAACCAGTGATGAAGCCAAAACATACAGGATATGAACGATGTCCTTTTGCACCAACGTCGTCATTTGGAGTCAGAATTCACACAGTAGCAATTGAGGGGTGGAGCCATGGTATCAAGGTCTTACCAACACACGCTCGACCAATCACGAGTTAATCTTGGCTGTCGATTCTTTTCTTTTTTATCACGGATTGAAATGCGTTTCCTTAGACTTTTTTGTTTATTTCATGTCCCATCTACTACCGTGGAGGAGGTGGGATTTATGACCTGTACTACAGCCAGACGCTTTGGCTTCATTTTTGGGCAGCTGTCATATCGTCCACCTTCATATACACACTATTGAATGAACTGGTCTAATGGTAATCTATAGCTGTTACTGGTCAATACTTCCAACACTGAGGCTGGTTGCTTGTTAAACTGTAATGTCTGATTTTCTATTTTTACATTGATACAATGTGTGATGAGTGTGTTTAGAGCTGTTTGAAGGGTCCTTTCCTATGCTGAGTTATGAATGGACTACTTCTCCTTCTGTTGAGCATGTAGCAATGTAGATATTTTGCATGTGCCCCCCCCCCCCCCCCCCCCCAGCAGTACCCCTTGGGTCAAGAGGAATGTCAGGAGAGGTGGACAGGAAGTGAGGATGTGGTGAGCCCTCCAGAAAACATAGATGCCATAAAATAAAGCGACCTTCTGAAATACTTCACTGATAGATTTACAAACTTTAGCTAGAGTCAAGGTCAAGTTTGCTTCATATGAGCACGGCCACGATATATGCAAGTGAAATAACGTTATAACCATCATTGATTCTTCAAATTAAAAGAGATGAGGCTGAGAGTGAAAGAGTTTTATGCCTGTACGAGAGGAAACAATGAACTGTGGGTATTGTGATTAACTGTGAACTCGGGGTAAAGCTTTCGTTTTATTTTAACCCGCGGAGCCCCGACCCTCCACATTCAAAATGTACGGGACTCTGCACCTTTGATTCTCAACAAATGGTATCAAGCTGTTTCTGGGAATCCTGGGATGCGCATGACATTTACAAGGACGGCAATTACTAACTGATTTATAAGGTTGAAAGGCAGAATAAATATTTTACATTTTTTTTGCAGAGCGTTAGCAAAGTAAGAAAAACTGCATCACACAGTGGGGTCAGAGAGTGGATGCTGACAGTTTAATCTACCCATGGAAACATCTTTGTAACTTTAACCCAGTGAATCCAATGGAAAACATACTCAGGTTTTTTTTTGTCAGGATGTTTATAAGGGTGATATAGTGTATAGTAAAACGTTGTGCCATTACTGTGGTTTATGTTTAGCAGTAAAAGCTAGACCTGTTCATGGTGAATATGGAATCAGTTTATGCCGAGGAATGTGGAGAACTCCACTTGGTCGCATGGTGCGGGTACTCCAACACGTTTAAACAGTTGATTATTTATGATGGTGGATTCCAGGGCTTCAGCGCTCACCACGGCCTCACCTGCCGTCTGGGTTCAGCTGGAACCCTCAGACCAGTTTGGGCGAACCTCCGGCCATGTGTGACAGACGTGGAGGAAAGAACGGCCTCGCTGGTGACGACAGCTCGGTTTCGTGTGAATGCAGGGGGAGGGCATGACTTGGGCGTGTAAGTGCTGAAACAAAAAAAAAAGCAGCTGAGTTTGTAAGAAAAGAGCACTGTGTTCTAGCTTTGGGAAGAGTGGTCAGCCTTTCCTCCGACTTCTCCTCACAATAACCATTCTGGAGAAGTGGCTGCCAAAGCCGCAGCTCTTATAGAGGAAACCATGACCAGCTGTGACGCAGCTGCCTGCACTTGACACTCCAGCATCACTGAGTCATTGCATTCAATGTTGTGTCCCGACGCCTCCATACTCTTTATTCATCTGCGGCCGACATGTTCTCAGCCTGTTCATACTCCCTATCTATTATTTGACACCGTTGTACCTTCGTGTGGCGTCACCGTTGTGAAACACTGAGCAGAAGCGTTGAGCATTTTGTTAGCGTCATGTGATCCATGCCCTCTTACAACTGGCAACAGAAAACCACATGGAATTCCCCCGGTGCTTTGGTACATGTCACGTCTGAAAGAAGGAACGACAGACTACTGGATTTGTTGTTTGTGGCCCTTCGGTCCACAGGATGTGATGCGTATTTTTGTCAACCAGTGATCAGTGACCGACCTAATTACACACTAATCAATCAAGTGTAATGAGTCTGTGCCTTAGCCGGGTGTGGCCTGCTCCACCTCTAATCCACTGCATATGTTTAAGGGTAATTCCACAATCCCACTTGTTTAACTTCACATGCAAAACTTTCCTTTTCTCCGCTTCTTTCCCATACGATCTTTCTATCTCTCTGGTCCTGTGTTTTGAGAGGGAGGAGTGTTTTGATCTGCGTTTGATGATGAAGGGACAATTTAAGGATTAGCACAGGACAAAGAATATAGAACTACGTAATGTATTACATCGGCACAGCATTCATAATATATACTTTTGTTTAAATTTATGGATGCAACCTTCAGAATGATGTATTGTTTCTCACTAGTGCAGTGCACATTCTACACCTGACAGACAGGCGGACAGACATTTCAAGAATTAATAGACAGACAAGATGCTTTTGATGGTTTCTGTTTAATCTCTTAAACAGAAACACATTTTGAGTAATGATGTGTATGATTATTGAATGACAGTTTATTTTGAAACACTCTGTCGCTACTTCAGAATGATTCCTCGTCATTGGTGAGTTCTCCTCAAATAGTTTTACAAGACACTGTCACTTGTTATTGTTTGTGTGCTGGACGTTGTGTGCAGAGCTTTTTATAAACAGTTTAAGGTGCAGATTGAATTTCTTTATGATTTACTGTACTTAATTTGGAACACGTTGGTTATTTACAAGGTCTGTCAAGCAATCAACACAATCTTCAGATTCTCACAACTTTCAAAATAAAAGCTTTGTAATTCAGCTCAACATAAAGCATAATAACAAAACAAAAAATTTGCATTTACAAGGAAAACAAATTGCTAAAGAGGAAGTGATTCTATTAATATCGACCGTATCACGACTAAATCACATCAAATGCAACACAGCACTTTCTTGTTTACAATATACGTGCCAAAAGTAAGGCCAATAAGATGAAACCTTCATAAGATATGAGGTCCACACACTGACACACAGCTGTTGGTAGAATTAGTGCGTAGATGACGCATAAAAAGTCAAACTTTCCCTGAACCAGAGAACCATCCCACAGGGAAAGATCGATGAAAAAAAAGGGATATTATATGTTTTTAAGCTGTAACTGGATCTTAGGGAGGTATATATCTGGGAGCAATGAACGCATTAACTTCATAAAACATCTCAGTCTGGAGTCATAAAGAAAGACAAGAGGAGGAACGGAGAGGCGGTCTCCTTCATATCCAGTTATATATCCCTGATCTTTTCCTACATTCTACAAATCTCCAGGAGACAACCTCTGCTACGTTTGCTTTTATTCTCCCTGTCCACTCAGCTCCACTGTGCTAGTGTGGTTCTCTCATGACTTTGCTGTAATTAAAGCCAAATGGCATATCCCTCGATTAGCCCCGCAGCTGCGTGCATTTAATTCCATACAATCAAAGTGTCCTGTTGGGCTGCTCACTGTCACAGCTACCAAAGCTATTTGTCACAACAGAGATAAAAGAAACATTTATGGGCAGTAAGGAGGTTGCTTGTGTTGTTTTACAGGGTAAAGACTAGTTTAAACAAGGGAGAAAAAATAAGACATATAACGTTTCAAAAATAGTGGGTGCGGATAATCTTTCTTACCCGCAGAAACCACCTCTCAAAAGAAGTTCTATTGTGCGACGCTGCTGGAGGCGCAAAGCGAAGTGTTGGCGTCTAAGACATTCCTGTTGGGAACTTAAAGAAATGAAACCCTGTCGGACGCATTCGCTCGTACAAGAGCTTTACATTTCCAAAGTTGACACTTGTGGAAAAAATACTGCCCAAGTGTTACCTGATATTCTGCACTCTGTGTCATAGGTTCCTCCAGATGGGCTTTTTTTCCGAAACCTTTTGACCTTTATAAACGCAGCAATGGTGTGTGATCTCGTGAACACCCCCCAAAAAGTCAGATGACAAGCTTGTTTTTGTTTTCGGACCCGTTTCCTTGTGTTTTGACAGGGTTGTGTTTGTATTTCACTATGGAGCGAGCTCATAGTTTCACATGAACTAATCAGTGAAACCTATTCAGGTACAGAAAGCGCAGAGTACCTCTGTTGCACAGTAAGAAGCTCTTCACTTCGTACACCATGATTGTCCTTTCGCTGTTGCCGGCACATCTGCAGGATCACATCTGGATGTTTGAAACAGCATGTTCAGAATAGAGACTATTGCATAATATCGTAATATTTTTTCTTTCTGTGTTTCTGGCGTTATTTCTTTTTTCTAAAACCTGCTGGCAATGAGAAACACAAGAATATAGGGGTTATAGGATAAAAACGCACATCACAGGAGGCCGGCCTGTGAATGAAATACATTTGTTTTCATAAAAAGAGCAGTAATATAAAACTTTCCAGCCTCTTAAAACTGTCTCGTCTTTTCTCGACTGTGGGCAGTTATATTCCACTGGGCAAAATTGTTAAATTTTCTTGGAAGCAAGTCTACATTTTTAATGCCATTTGTGAAACAAAGCCAACGTGATCCCATTTCTGAAGTCCTCTGTTTGTTCCTTTATTTTGGCCTCTAAGTTAAACAAAATATGCGTTGAAATTAATGTTTTACAATTCAGTTTTAACTGATAATTGCCAAACAATTAAAAACACAGAACAGAGTTGGGAAACTCCGACAACTCCTCCAAACCCCAGGCCTGCCCTGTATCCTGGAGACAAGAGGCCTAAACACTTCAGCTTGAATTTAGTGCAATCGTTAAACTATTCTGAAGTAATCATGAGCCATTAAATGAAGAGTGGGATTGCACTGTCGCTGGTGGAGCAAAAAGTCACTCCACATGAAGGTGATTTCACAAGACGCAAGGGCCTCGGTGCTGTGGCTGCAGGCCGACGGGGTTTCCAAGTGGGCCGACCTCAAACACACACACACACACACACACACACACACACACACACACACACACACACACACACACACAGTGGAACCGTGAGGGCTAATGACATGAATGCTCACCAAGGCTGCTTAACATTCAAGCGCGGATACATGTACAGGCGGGTAAGTATCCACACATCGACACACATCGCCCAGCCATCTCTGAGAGGACCAGTGCATCGACTCATCAGAACTTGCGAAGCATGATGATTTAGTTCAGTGTCACATTAAGGGAACTCGCTCACCCTTTAGTCAGAATGAGGGCATTAGGCAGCAGCCCAAACACACAGCGCAGGGCTTTTATCCTCATTGTAAATTTTAGCAATCACACGTTGCATAGTTTGTAATTACTGATAAGATCTCTGCAGAATAAGAACATGTGGCTTTGGCTTTGAGTACCGCAAACATCAACAACTCATACAAGGCAAAAAATGACAGATGCATAACAAGAGCTCGGTTCGGAAAGTTAAAAATAAAATGTCAGCCTTTTCATGTCCATCACAAGGTTAAAATTATATGATTAAAAAACAGAGTAAAATACAGAGTGAAAATCATGGTAATCACAAGAACAGCTATGGCGAGGCCTGGGAAAGAGAAAGCCACCGGGGTAGATGCGCTTACCACACCACCACACACACATACACACACACACACACACACTTGCTACATACAAAAGTGCATGCTGGTGAAAAGTATAGAAACGCTATGGCCAACAGTCCTGGCAGTATGACCTCATCCAGCATGGTTCCTACAAAGAGATCCAATTTAAAGTTGCTGTAAACCATTCTTTTTTCCAACAGTCAAATGACTGTATGTGAAAGGTGTTTCTCCTGGTAATGAATCTACAGAGAGTTGCAGTAAGCCAGGTCTGCAGTTCCCCTCAGATCTACTTGAGGTGCTTGTTCAGTTCATTGTTATAGTTTTCTGACCCACAGTGGTGCTGTTTTAGTTCAGCCTCACTTCCTTCATATGTTCATCACCGGCCAGAACACGCAGCTCTAGAACCTCCCTGTCCAACACACACCCAGCACATACTGGCAGACGCAGTTAGCAACATGCTAGTGAACACAGTGGAGCATTTAGCAGCTGGAGAGCTAGATTAAGATTAAGATGCATTTATTTGTCCCAAACGAATGCACAGAGATGCACAGGCACACTCATGCAGGTAGGGAAATTTAACCTCTGCTTTTGACCCATCTGGTGCAGGACACACAGAGCAGTGAGCGACCATGTACGGCGCACCCGGGGAGCAGATGTTGGGGGAGTAAGGTGCCTTGCTCAGGGGCACTAGACAGGGTAGGGAGAATCGTCTTGGATTTTTGGACAGATCAATCCAGGTTTGTCTTTTTGTTGTTTCTCCATGGAGTCGAACCAGAGACGAACCAGAGACCTTTTCTGCCCATAGTCCAAGTTTCTGCCACTAGTCCACCGTATATAAAGATGAATGACATGACAGCTCCAAATATTGAAGCAGAAGTGTCTCAATCACCCCCTGGTGGTTGGCTGCTGTATGCGTCATCAACCCCACCTCCTCCTTGTTAGTGGATGAGACATGAACCAAACTAAAATGTCAAAATACAGGGTAAACATTTTCTCACAGAAGGAATCTGTCACTCACGTTAGTTCTTATCACAATGATGTTTGTTCAAATGATTATTTTTTCCACTCGGTTTCGACTTATTTGGTCTGATGCTCTACAGCTGGGGTCTTCAACGTTTTTCAGGCCAAGGTCCCCCAAACTGATGGCGAGATGGAGCAGGGACCCCCTACTATATAAATTGCATAAAATAGTGTTTATATTATTCTGGGCCTAGTGCCATGTATAAACATAGCTACCCTGTTATTGTGCATTCAATACTACCCTTATGGGTAGTAGAATGCTAACATTAGAAAGGTGGCTCAGACACCTCGCAAATCCTCTCAGACTTATTTATCAGTTACAGTAATGTTTTTTTTTACATTGTACAGTGTCTATTTCTCTGTAAATTTTTAAAAATCTAAGCAAAAAAAAGTCAAACAAATAACTTTTAGGTACTAATACGACCATCTATGGAGTTTGGTCCGCCATCTTTTATTTTTTAGCTTCGCACTCTTTAGACGTGAGCATAAACGCGATCTGATTGGCTAGTGCCTGTGCTGTCGTATTTGCATGAAAGGGGCTGTGAACCGGTGCCCAGCTTGAGAGAGTTCCTGTGTGTAGCTGAATATGTGCATTGCTGACTGAAAGAAAAAACGTCTTCTGCCTCAATTTATCCGTTAGCTACAATATGTTGGATGCATGTCAATGTGTATCTAAAGAGAATATATACAATTCTGGTTCTGAAGAAGTGAATTTTGTGGAAAAATTTTGTTTGAAAAAAAATAAAAGAAATGTAAAAAAATTGTCTTATCAACCAAACATTTCGCGACCCCCCTGCAGTACCCCCACGGACCCCCTAGGGGTCGCGGACCCCCTGTTGAAGACCACTGCTGTAGATAATGTGTGAAATCTCCTCATTGACAGCTGGGACTGACCCGTGATTGGTCGAGTGTGCGTTTTGGCAGGACCTCTCCTGATCACTGCTGCGGACTCCAAATGAAGTCACTGGCGTAAAATGGTAGCGTTCCTATTCAGGATATTTTGGATTGTGTCGCTGATCTTTATATACAGTCTATGGCCAACCCTGAGTGACTGACTGCGTGTTTAAATTCATGTTGTTCATTTGAAGTGCAGCTCTGAGCCAAGACATAAAAACACATAACTTGATCCTGTCTCATGGCTCATGTAGAGCAGCAGCAGCCCTGGCCTCTCAATTAAAACGTCAGAGTCGCTCAGCCTCAGCGACATCTTATCTGATTCCTCTGTTGCCCCCTGTGTCAGACTCTTGGAGGGAGAAGCACTTCACTCTCTCTGTTTCACAAATGTCTGCTTCTCCCTGTGGAAACAGGGGTCTGCAGTTGGAGCTGCTGGTTCGATCAGCGTGTCCCCGTGCTGAAACGATGCTGGCTGCAGTAAAGCCAGTCCAGACTACTGGGCAGATGTGTTTCATTTGGCTTTATCTGTTGACACATCCTGCCTGCGTTGCATGCGAGGACAGCATTACGCAGTGGCACCGAGGGCAGAGGCTGAGACACCAGACTGAAACCTGAACTCAGTGGGGAACATTTTCTTCTGTCGAGCTCTTTTATACTGCAGTCAGCTGACGTCACTCCGCTCAGTCTGCATCAAGACACTGAGCACAAGTTTTGCTTGTTTAAAAAGTGGCTAAACATGGTCGGGGTAGTTTGCAGGTGAAAAGATATCAGGCACCTCTATGATAAGAGGTTGAAAAGAAACATTTTATGCCAGGCTAGCAGCATGACGGGAAAACATGGAAATGTTGGAGCTGGGTTGAAATTTGGAACAGATATTCATGTTCCCCAGATGATGATCTCTTCACTTTGTAAGGGCCAATATTTGTTCAGTTTTGTCCAACAATATGGTTTATGACCAAATACCTGAAATCGTAATGACATTTGTTAGGAAATATGAGTATATGCTACTATAATGATAAACATTATATCAGCTTTCATTTTAAAACCCTCAGAAATTTGAGAAAAAAGTCAATCATTCTTTTCACTTGGCTGAGTTGGAGGTGTTGTATTTATGAAGGCAAACGTTAAAAAACAGTTCATAAAACTTGCCTCCATAACTTCATCTCTGTCCGAATTCGATCTTGGCAAAGCTACTTGTTGAACACACAAACATCGGTCTGAGTGTTCAGTGCATTTGTCCTCGCAACTCTTCCAATTGAGTTGTGTTTTCAGATGTAATGACGCTGGAAATTGGACTTCCGTGCAAACCTAGCTCACCAGCTTGTCTTTTACTGTAACAACGAATAAATGATTGTCCATGTCTCTTGGAAAGTGGGACATTCTGCATCTACTTTTTATTTTCCCACAGTTGCCATGATACTCGTTAGGGAAGACGGGTTGTAGCTATGTTTGGTTCCATCATCCTGACCATGACTCTGGCTTTTCTAGAAAAAAAATAATCAATGTCATTGAATTTATTTGGGTACTTTTTAATGATATTTCTTTTTTTGATTTATGAATGACCTCATCGGCTGGATGAAACTCCTGTGAGCTGTATTAGGCTCGGAGGCGGATGTTCCCCACCCCGGCTCCGAGCACTGCTGTGCCTAAGTACAGCTTTAAGAGCCATGCTGGCTTGGCTGACTCTTGTTTCAACTTCTGGGTTACATATAATAATGTTTCAACAACCTTTCAATAACTATATTTCAGTTCAAACAACAGCTATATGTAACATATGTGTCTGAAAAAATTGAATAACATCTCCAACCAAATGGAACTTTTAGCTGGTTTTCTGCCCTGAAAAACTGTAAAGTAAATGATCACTGGGAGAAAAGTTCACTTTTATCAACTGCCATTAGTCACATTTATATACAGTATCTTACAGTAACTTACAATAGTGTGTTCTTTCACAGCAAAAATCCTGTTTTCCTCTTCTTTAATTAACTTCCTCAATCCATATTCATTAGAAACCCTGCATGAACCTTTGGCTCCTCACTGCTCTGTTCTCTTCTAAGGAGAAAGGAGCCTTGCATATGTATGGGAGCCTTTGGCGAACAAGAGCTGACCTACAGTGCTCTGATGTGGTGTAGGGAAGTGACCCGGCCTCCCACTCGCACGCCTCCCCTGCTGGTCACTCATGAATATGGTCCTAATTGAATTCACTGGAGACAAACGGGTGTTAATTGGGAGGATAACGATGAGCGCTGCCAACTATTCACAGGTTCGCCTTCAGAAAGGGGGAGGCCTCCTGCCCACCGCGGGCCTGTTCTCCCCAGCAGGAGGGGGTCTGTGGGGGCCAGAGGAGGGCAGGGAGGTGCTGGGGGGCTACTGAAGTCCTTTGTGCTTCTTTTCTTTGGGAGGAAGCAATAAAGCTATAAAAAAGCCTTGGTAGTTGAGTTCTCTGTGCTCTGACTCCCCCGACTCCCCCAGTGTGAAAGAGAGGGCCCTGTGACAGATCATACCTACCAACAACAACTAGGCTGTGTGTGTGTGTGTGTGTGTGTGTGTGTGTGTGTGTGTGTGTGTGTGTGTGTGTGTGTGTGTGTGTGTGTCTGTGCTGTAGCCCCTTGGTTCACATCCGATTCTCAACGTGATCAAATCCCAGAGCAGTACTTCAATATGAACTCTTTATTTAATAAAAATGCAAAGCAGATATGGCATAAACATATCCATTATTAAACAAGCTCATGTGTCATCACCATCCACACACACACACACACACATGTACATCTGACTAAGGATGTCAGCTTTCACTCGATCCTCTATTTGAATTGGCCTCGAGGACCCCTCCCATCTGCCTTGGTTATTGCTGCCATTTCTTTTATTGCAGTCACACAGTAGACCCTCAATATTTAAAAAGCGCGAAAGCAAATGTCCTAACACTTGCTTGGCCTCTCCATATTTCATACTGCCCCGTTATAAATTCTTCATGAGGTAATAACATCAGAAATACTTAAACTGTCAAAAACACGTGGAAATAAACAAGTGCTGGGAGCTCTGTTTTATTAGTTTCTGAGTTGATTACTTTAAAAAAAGGAAAGTGTTTGAGGAACAAACATCTAAAAAAGGTAAAACATAAGTGAAGATTTATTCAAAATACAAAATAATGATGATTTGGTCTGTTGTTGACAAACTTTCTTAAATGAAACCTGGTGCCAACTGTATGAATGCCTCTGCTTTCTAACATTGATGCTGTGATTAGTGCTCTAAATGGGCTGCCACTCACTGGTATACACCACTGGCATCTCTTCATGTAAGTGTCATGGATAAGGTAACAAGTTGTGGGCACTCTTAAACTCTTTGTATCTCAATATAGTTTTACTCAAACTACACTACCCAGGGTTGGCCGTTTTCAGACATGATCTGTGGAGCCTCTCTGTAGAATTAGGTCACAGGACTTTCTCTGCAGTTTGCCTTTCACACTTAATAACAGCAACAATCCTCGGCAGGAGTCAGGTGAGGGGGGCGGGGGGGGGGGGGGGGTGCAGTAGACAGGATGTAGGATGTCATGTATTGTTTCCGCTGCAGAGATCACATGGTTTTGTTTACGGCACATTGACACTGACGTCGCCTCTCATCACCACAAGCTCTCTCTCTCATTCAATTTGTGTTTGTATGTTTAGTGAAACTTGAAGAGCATATTGATTGACATTGACCAAAGCATTATCTATAACTACTGCAACCACACTGTCCATGTTGGGACACTAGAGCTCCTCACATCGCTTTGGCAAACAGATGACAGATATGAAAATACTGCAAACTAGAGACTGGTCCAGACTAACATGTTTCAACAGCTAGTCAAAGGATTACTGGCAAATTTTATGCAGATGTACAAACTCTCCAAGCAATGTCTCTTTGGTGATCCAGTGTTTTCACTAATAATTATAATATTTGGTTCCCAGACAATGAATCCTGTGACATGTCTCAGGCCACCAGGAAGCTATTGAGTTCCATCGAATTCACCATAAACATTCATGTTCCATTAAGGATGGAGGGTAATAAACTATTTTGATCTCTTGAATCTTTCAACTAGCACCATCATCAGGTCCAAGTTTTATTGTTATTACTTTGGTTAATGACCTAAAATGGCACTCCCTCTAGCCTTAGGTACTTTGTGTTTCCTCATACTTGTGATTGTTGGCATCTTTTGTAATTGTATAAATTCTAAATGAATTATAATACTTGCTGATCCCAGTCAATAAAGTTGTAATTCTGCTGTTTTCTGTGCCTGTGGAGCATTTTTGAAGCTGAGGCCAACATCCAGGTGCACTTGACCTGATAGGGCCGTTAAGATCCTCCTCTTCCAGTCGGCTCATTGAAAGTAAGTTGTTGTCCTTTTTCTCTCCTATGGAAGAACAGTAACACTCAATCACCCAACCTCCCCCCCAGCATGACCCTGGACTGTGGCATGAGTTCAAAGCTTCAGCATCACCCAAAATAATCCATTCAATCACCTCTGTGTCCCGGTGCCTCCCTCGCTGGCATCCGTCTTCTTTCAATAGATCACAGGTGAACGTTGGCCATAAAGGGGATTACTCCACGGGGAAACTGTGCCTCCATTTCCACCATTAAACTGGATTCAGGTGCTGCCTCCTCTGCTCTCCATAGGCCTCCAGTGAGTAATGGATACCCCCGTGACTCTCGCTGCCCTCTCTTATCTACTGTACAGTCTGGAGTCGCTCACTGACTTACAAAGACAGGACCGGCACACACACTTACCTACTCTTAAAGGAACTCTGCGTTTTAGGCTTTAGGCTTTCTGGAGTTTTATGCTGTTCTAAAGAAAGAATTCTGATCATGACCTGATGTGTGACAGATCTGTCTCTGCACTGTAGCATGTCCTTCATCCGAAGTCCTCTAGGGACTCGCCGAGACATAATGTGCTCTCCAGATATCGGCCATCGTGTTTCATCCCTCCTTCATTGTGCTGATCTCAGTTGAGTTTCCTCTTTTCAAATAAGAGCTGCGGTCTAACTTTATCAGTGGTGTCTGAGTGTTGAGTGGCTGTGAACTCTCAGACCACGTTCAGCAGCCCGTAACGCTTCATTGGTCCCACAGTGCTAAAAGCCCAAGTCACAGGGCTGTGTTCAAACACAGGAATGATTTTCACGGCCGAGAGGTCGACTTCCCCTTCGGTGGTGGAAGGAGAGATGAAGAAGAAGAGTTTGCGAGCAGAGACAAAGATCTAGAAGAGAACAGATTAAACAGTCTTCTGCCAAAACAGATTATAGTAGGACATTATTTATTAGTGACCTAAAACTAAATAGCCTGAAATGCAAGAGCCCTGCATAACAAGCTGCCAACTAAACTCTATCCAGTGCTTTTCCCCAGATCTGCATGAACAAAAGCTGTTTCCAAAACAGGATGTCAACTATTGTAAAAAGTAACTTAATCCTCCCCATAACTGGGTACATGGTTTTGTGCCAGTAGCAAGAGTCCAGGCCCAGTTTGTCAGTCAGTCCACCTCCCTGGTCCAAACTGAGATGTCTCAGCAACATTTGATTACAACGTCATTTTTATACAGTCTTCAAGTAATGGAATTGGTGATAATGTAAATCCAGATGACTTATTTTAAATACTGGGGTATGTTGATTTAATCTACCAGTAAGAGACAGTGTGAAAGTCAGCTGTCTTTCACGTGCATGTTGGTTGTTGTAAATCATGATACCGATCAGGTTATAATAAAACTCTACACATGCTGCTGGAAACATATCATAGTTTTAACATTTGCACAGACTATAACTTGGGTTAAATGTGGTCAATGGAAGGACTCTCCTCGGGTCCACACTGTGCCTGTCGTCACTTCACTCCGTCCAAACTGTCTCGAAACACTTCAAACACAATCCTCCTCTGTTCAGTCGCTGGTGCTGAGAGAGCTTGATTTCAAGAAATTGAGTTGAAGTAATCCAAAACTCAGGTAATGTGAAAGACACTTAACATGATGGCTGAGATGAAATGTGGTCTTGATGCTTTGCCTGGCGCATGATGTCATGTCTCTGAGGTTCAACATGGCTGTGGTCCCGCCGTGGAAAAAGCTGGGACTTGTACTGGAGATCCTGCCAGCTCTGGATCAAGTGCATTACGGCTAAATGTACTCGCACAAAGCATATACAGTGCACGGTGGCGTTTTGTGGTGCCCAGAAGTGAAGTAAAACTGAGGCGCGTGTGGTAATACTGAAGCAAGTGGGGAAAGTGTGATGGCAGAACTGAGCTCAGGTACAGGGTGGTGAAATAAAACCCTCTGCCCGGGCCATGTGTTTGACGTGAAACGATCAAGAGGTCTTAAATTATTCCTGCGCGAAACTCAAGTCCCCTATCGTCACTCTGGTCTGATCCCGTCTGATCCTGTTACCTCACAGCGGCTCCTGTACGGATCTGTAGCACACATAAACACCCATGATATATATCACATCTCCTGGTTCTGCAGCGGAAAATCTTTGATGACTGAAGTATAAAGGGCGGCAGAGATCGTCTCTCAGGGCCTCTGATTATTCATCAAAGACAAACATAACCATAACCTTGCTTGAACAATGCACATGCGGAGTCCGGGCAAAGGCTCCTCTGGGAGATTCCATATTAAAGCTTGTCTGAACATTTGAAACAGCAGGCGGCACAGGAATGGGAAATTCCCTCCTCGTCACAGAGGAACAGCGATGTGTCCTGAGGGCTGCAGGGAGCACGTGCTAGTGTGTAATTACTGGATTGAAATATACAGTCGACTTTTTGCTGCTCAGACCCCACACACTGTATCAGTGTCACCACGGAGATGAGAGAGTCAGACATTTATGGGGAATGACAAAAGAAGGAAGTGTTTGTAAAGCGGCTGCGTACAGCAAAGGGCCGAGTGGATCTGACTCGTTGTTATATTCATGAGTGTGTCTTACATTTGTTACTACAGAGCAGCACTGGTGTCATTCAGAGTTACAGCACGTGCCGATGATGCAAACCATGTGCGCTGTAATTAGATTTTTTTTACATTTATTAAATGTGTCTTTCCAAAATAAACATGTCAGCAAATCTGGGTTAAGATGCATGGATGTGTGATTGAAAATGACTGTAAAAAACACATGGAGTTAGTTTTTCTTTTACTGTTTGAAGGTTTGAGAGTCTAAAGATTACACAACTAAATAATGAAGTTGAACTAAAATATAACTTTATTCCTACCCAGGAATTTGTATATTCTAAACCCTGGAGTTTGCCTTGACTCAAAGCTTCATTCACCAAAGATACAACCAACCCTTAGAATTTATGAGGACCAGCCAAAATGTCCTCACAATGATGGTATTGATAATTGGCCCTCATAACTATAGAAAAACATGCACACACACACAGACACGCACGCACGCACGCACACACACACACACACACACACACACACACACACACACACACACACACACACACACACACACACACACACACACACATAGATGATTGCTGTTGACACTGAAAGGGGACATAGTGTTTTTTTCAGAACAGAGGAAAACAAAACAAGCGCTTCTGATATGAGAGCAGACACCAGTCTAATGTGAAGCAGAGGGGTGAGCAGTGCCGTGGACACAGGAGACGGCAGAGGGAGTATTACCTACTTCTAAAGTGTGATTGCCTTTGACTTTAAGAGCATGTGGAAGTTGAGTTTGCGATGACAGAGGCTGTGTTTGTGTATATTAGTCTGACTCAGGGCCAGACAGAAGGGACACGGGGCACCTCGTGACATGTATGAGAGGTGACTGGATGACAGACGCTAACGGCGGGACCTTGTATAAACATGCCCGTTGAAGACAGTGTCAATCAGCGCCTCCGATTAGAGCTCAGGCTATTAGTCAAGTCGGAGATCCTTCATCTCTCCTTCAACAGAACTTCAGCGCACTAATTGAAGAGCCGGCGGACCGGATTGACCCGTGCACAACAAAGTGATAACTCTGAATTATGACAGATTATCAGAGACACTGGTGATGTAGAGCCGAAATAACTTTGAGATAAAAGTTTCAACAAGGCCGGCTCTCAGCAAAGAGCAGACCAAGGCCAAGCTGTTAGCCTCCAGTTACACTTTCATTATAATTGCACTGGCTGCATCACAGAATATGAATATAAAGTTTGACACAGGCACAACAGGAAACATCTCAATGTGTGCTCACAGTCAGGTAAGGTCTGGATGCACTGGATGATGTTTGTCCAAGCAGCTGCTAGAAATTTAAAGTTATGTTTGCTGTACATAACACAGCAGCTGTTTCAAGAACATGAAGATACACACACTTCACCCCCATTCTCACCTCATTGTCAAGGTTACCTGTGATTTTTTGAATTCTTTTTCTAAAATTGTATAATTTGTTTTTAAATCCCTTAATAGCCTTATGCTGCCTTACCCAGGTGAAACTCCTCATCCCTCTTACCCGGCGTGTGCCCTTCGATCTGCTAACCAGTTATTCTCTGTTACCAGGGTAAGACTAGAGACAGAGGGTGGGGGGGCTTTCACCGTAATGTCTCCTCAACTGTGGAATAACCTTCTTTGTCAATCAGATCCAGCTCAGTGGGCTCTTTGAAAAACACATTTTTATAAAATGGCTTCCAATTATAATGTTTTATCAATTGCCTCCTGCATTAATTTGTTTAAAATTGTGATAACACTAGTTTCTGTTTTTATGAATATAGATGACTGTGATTTGAAAACTGCTGTTTGAATACAGTTTGCTATTAGTATAATAATGAGTTTACTTCAGTGTCTGGATCCTCTTTATTCACAATACTCAACTTCCACTGTCAATAGTACAAATGTTTGAATTAACAATTAGATTTAATCTCATAGCTGATCAGATATTTGCAGCTTAAATAAATACTGGCTAATGATGATGGCTAAAAATAGCTTTTAAAAAATCTGTTAATTGAAATACTTCTGTGTATAGATCCCTTTGTGTATCTTTTGTATAGGTTATATAATCGAGTCAGAATGATATGTTGGTTGGTGTGTGTCTCAGTGACCTGATGCTTTCAGACATTCACTGGACTCTGGACATTTCTGTAGGGGCTGTCCAAATCCGAATGCCTGAGTCAGTTGTTGGGGGCATTATCCTGAAGCTGTAACTGCCAGCCCCCTGATGAAATGTAACACAAATGAGAAGATAATGACAAAGATGTCAACTTAAAAAGAAAACGAGATTCAAGAGCTTTTGGTGATAAGGGCTGATGTCGGTGTTGATGCGCTGTAAACAAAAACAATTTACACGTCATGTCCTTCCTCCTGCTAGCTCTACCTAGGCTGTAGAATTTTCTGCCGCGTTCTTCGTTGGTGAAAGGCCAACTCCGGAAAATGAAATGACCCAACTTACCAGACACTTTCTGGAGCTCAAGTCTAAAAACAGATTGGGTGTCTTCAGACTCTCACTCCACAAGACAGGTGTTTGTTTTTAAGTGGCAAGAGTTTCCTCCCTAAGGAGCCTGGCAGCCAAGGAAGAAAAACAGAATAAATGAATGAATGACTGTGTCTGTACCTTTTGTAGAACAATCATGATTGTGTATGGACTGCAAGACTAATTTGAATCACAACCTCGATTCACGCCCCATTTTTACACAACAATTCTGTCATGTTTGCACTGGCAGGGAGATCTGGTGCATCAAACCAAGCGCTCTCCTTTTTCTCCCTGAGTGGAACAATAACAGAACTGCGTTAGGCTTGAAAACAAATGGAATGTGTGTGTCATGATGAAATAATGCAAAATGAGTCAGATGACATGCAGCTGGTCTGTGTAACTACTTTGTCACTTATGATTTACTGTCATCAAAATATTGTTTGTGGCACAACAGCATGTGTCGTCTGCAGGAGGAATCGTCGCGCATGTCTCCGTTCCTGTTTGAAGCCCCGGAAGCTTGATGGTTTTGATGGGATCTGTGGAGGTGCTGCTCTCATCTTGTCACACATCACATCCGCCCAAGTTTACACAACCTGCATGCTTTTGTTTTTCTGTGAAATCCCCCTCTTGCCGAGTGTTACGCTGAATTAAAGCCCCTATTTGTGTTTCAGTAGTTTAATCCCCTGGTTAGATCAGATGGTCTGAATGTTGTAAAATCATGCAGGTGGTTGTGGAAAGGCTTTGTCTTGCTTGGGACTAAGTAATGTGAGGCTAACGTCCTCAGTGACTGTCAGGTTTGTCTGGTGGGAGGTGTGAAATGCTCCTGTTGAGCTAAGGGCGCTGTTGATGATTTCATCCCTGCAACCACGACCACAAGAACCTAACCTGTGCCCATGTTATGCAAGAGGGTTGATGTAACCAGAATTTTTTCCCGATGATCTGTATTTCATCCCCATGCCCACATAACGGGCAGACTCCAACACATGTAAACAGTACAGCAGTGCAGAGTGCTTCACAGATCCTGTTTCAGTCGTCAACCTACAAGCTGGGGCTCGGGTGCATTTTCACCCAAAGTTAAATCACCACTCTTGTGCAATTTATAAGTCACACCACCTGGAAAACCTTTTATTGAGTAGCCTGATGATTTGCTGGCCAAACCAAATGGGAGCTCTTTACGCCATCTGAGAAATTATAGGTTCAGATTAATACAATTCCCCAACAGGCCACTGGGACACTGACAGTTATTGGTTCCCATGATCATTCCTCCTGTTCGTAGTGGCAGTGAAGAGATACCTGAACGTGACTCCACTGTGAGAGATGATGGAACATAAATCCACACAGCTCGCTCTTATTGAAGACATCAGCAGGTTTAGTTTAGCACTGAACTCTGAATTATCTCCGGGAGTTCTCTGGAGGGGCTGTATGTGACAACACCAATGTCCCACTGAGAGGCGCTGGGCCGAGTGGGCATGTTGATGAAGTTTCTAATCAGCCACAGAAGCAGAAGTGAACAAAACATATTGAAAACCAATATCTGGATGCAAACGTGGGGCCATATATGAAGAAGTTGCACAGGAATATGTCACAAGAGGGCTTTTGGATCAGCGCCGGTGTCGATCAAAGATCAATACGTTACTTCTTGCCTCTGCCGGCTGAACCAGCCCTCACCTGAACACTCTGCACTCTTCTGTGATGCTGTGAACAGATCTCTGAAACTCTCCTGCTGCGTCGGTCAAGTGTGAAAGGCAAACACTGGACATTCTCCAGAGTTCCTGTCTGAAAACGACTTAAGTGAGTGAGTCTACCAAAGCTCACTAATCTTGCATCTAATGCAGCTGTGGCTTAGGAGGTGGAGCAGGTTGTCCGATGACCAGAGGGTCGATGGTTCAATCCCAGTTTCTGAACCCCAATTAGCCCCAAAGGCTTTCATTGATTTGTGATAGAGAAAGCGCTGCACATAGATGTACTCCAGGAATGTGTGTTTGTGTGAGAACTGTAAAGTGCTTTGAGTGGTAATCAAGACTAAAAAAACACGAATTAAATACAGACCATTACTGTCTGTGACTCTTACTGCTGCTGTGTATCCCCACTGAAGAGAGTTGGAGTTAGAATATTAGATCCTGCGTTGGCCACTGGATTATGTGCCTTGCTCTGCAGCACTTCATCTCCAGTTATTGAGGGAGGGGACACAGAGTTACTCATTCACTTTCCACTGCCAAATTTCTCCAGCCTCGGAGCCGACCACGGTGCCAGCCTGAAACAGCTCCTCAGTGCAGCCCTGCTGGCATGCGACCACGTACATTCATACACAAACACTGACATTCCTGAGCCTCTGGAGGTTCCTCTCTCCTCTCTGGATATACGATCCGGTGCTTATTAAACAGAGCTTACTTGTAATTAAGCCTCCCAGATGGGTTTTGCTCGAGGTTCACTCTAAGCCTCTCTCTGCGCCTGTCTCCCTCAAAGTGATGAGTGAGGAGTAATAGGTTTCATAATGTGCCATAGAAAAATGACAGACTGTCGAAAAACGAGAGGCGGCCATGAGAGCGCGTGTTCCAAGAGCTCAAGTAAACCGAGCACGTTTTCTGAGGTGCAATCATCACTGTCCTGAGCTTACCCCTCCACTGCACTGTGAGACACTGTCTTCACAATCAATACTGAAGGGGCAGACCTCAAATGTTTAGGTTAGAAGTAATGTTTTCTTCTAATGTGTGGAACTCTTTATCCACCACAATGAGCCAGAGGTTACACTCCGGCTTATTGTCGCCTTTTGTCTGACTTCACTGCAAAAGCTGTTTGGCACAGATCCACATGTACCAGTAAACAAAATCTGACAACGTGCAGCAGAAGAGACTGAACAGCCTAAACACGATGTAGGTAGGCAGCTGGGCACAGCTGTGCAGGGAGTCAGGAAGCCAGGTGTCCAGCAGGAGAGCGGTCCAGGATCCTGACGGCTCCCTCTGATGCATGTGTAGGCCTCCGACACCTCGCCGCGGACCTGCGCCACGCTTTTACAGAAACATCTGGCAGGCGACAGGTCTTATTCTCCACTCTGTAGCCAATTAGTGCTTCTCTGCCCTCGTCTACGTTCCCATGACACACACACAAACACACACACACACACACACTCCGAGTCTCTGTTCTCTACCTGCCAGGTCGGACACACAGGGACACAAAAACATGAAAAGAAACCAATTTAAAAGGGCTAATCTACCCATTTTTAAACATGGAGTTTATTTTTACAGTCTCCAGCTGGACCTGCTTCGAGTGTGTGGAAGCAATCAGGGAACACTGAGGCAGAGGGAGAGAGAGAGAGAGAGCGAGAGAGAGAGAAATTATGTTCACAGATTCAAATGACACTAAGCCTGGAGGATAAACTGCAGAAATTTATAAAGGCCCCATTGAAATGATCAGACTGCTTGGGCAATTGCCTCCAAATGGATGTCGCATTTTGTTTTCATTCGCTACGGAGGAGGTCACTTTGTAAAAATAGAAACATTTGTTTTGCGAGTCTGGGCAACGTGCCGATCATTGGCCCTCGAAAGCCACTTCAAAGTGCGCTGGTGTGTTCGTCACTGAGCAGAGAACACCAGAGAAAGCCTGGATGGTTCTCATGTCTTTGTGTCTGCTTGCTTTCATTTATCAGGCCTACAAGTGTTGTCTCGCTGCCATGTGCCTGGGATTATCTGACCTTGCTCTCAGCAGTAATACACTTTAATAGTGTTGTTGCTTGCACCATAATGTTTTCATTGCACTGTCATGTGTCCTGCTGTGTGAACAATGAGGGGACAGATGTTTTGTCATGGATTTGCACAAGTGAGAAGCCAAACTGTCCAAGCTTTGCCTGTTATGCTTTTACGATGTAACAATGCTGTCATTGTCAAGAATCCTATTCAAACTAGTGCAGCGCCAATTGTAAACCTGTCTGTCTGTGATGGTCTGTTCTCTTGGTCAGTGGTAACGCTCGGGAGCTACGTCAGAATTAGTCCTTGTCAAGTAAGTTAGAATAAAGTTAGAAAGCTTTGTGTTCATCCCACCTGGTTCCTCTGCAATGAAGATTACATAGTCAATGTTTCAGATGAAGCTGAATTTACGTCATTACCGGTCACGTTAGTGGTTTATATATAAGTTTGCATAATTTACTTAGCTGGTGTTATTTGTTATACTTTACATGTCGGCTATTTCAGAGGTCTGTGAGCAATCCACACAAACTTCGCACCCAAGTTCACAACTTTTCTAAATAAAAGCTGTCATTCATCTTGAGATAAAGCTCGACCGCAACAAAACAAACGTTCTCGTACTTTGAATAAAACTTGCTAATGGGGAAGTCATTCTATGATTGACATACAGCAGCACCCGCACACTAGTGAATGTCTGCCGAGGATATGGTGAAATAAATTATCAAATAATCAAAAAGGTAGCGACATGGAAATTAAGGCATGAATGCAGTGACACTCTGTTGTATAGCAGGTAACAATTTCATCTTGTAGTTTAAACAGAAACTTGACACCTTGCCGTTTTAGCCTGAACATGATTGAACACAAATTCAATAAATGACTTCATGCCCCCAGCGCTAACATCCGTAGGTGTTTTAATGTCAATGATTCATAGAAATGTAGATACAGATCTTTCTGGTTTTAACAAACCAGCTGGTAACGTCTAATGTTTCACTTTCTTTATTGATGAAATTTGAACACAAGAACTTTGACACATGACGTCTCCTCAGAGGTTTGGGTCAGACCCTCCCTGGGGATGTTTCATAGATTTTAGTGGGTCAAGCGGTCAGAGCTAGTGAGTTCTCTTTTGAAAAAAAGAACAAAACAACATCTGCTGCTGTGATAAAGTTTGTAAAATAAGAACCAGAATCAGCAAAGTGACCGTAAATGAATTGATTTAGTTTACTGATAGATTATAAAATCTAAAAACACTCCTTGTGGGGTACAAGGAGGTTAAAGGGACTGGACCTGTTTTGTCATAATGGCTGTGCCTCAAAAACCTTCACTCACTGTTGTATTTACAACACTGTTGTATTTTAACATCTGCCTCCCTGTTCACACACTGCCGAGGTGTTTGTCAGCCTTAAACCCCGTCTGACCGAGCCACTACCTCTCCTTCGCCCTGAGGATGACTCTCCTCCATCCGCAGCGTTTGACATGCTGCTCCTCTGATGGATGTCCGCCGTCTGGACAAGGTGGCCCTGCGCTTTCATCAGGCCCTCAGCGGGCAGGCAGATAGGCTGAGGGAGCGAGACGAGCATCTCCTGCCTCCGCGCAGGAGATAAAACAACCGTCCCATGTCACCACGCAGGAGATAAAACAAGGCCCCTCTTCACAGGTCGTACATCAACATTATACCGTGTGACGCCAGGAAGCAGCAAGGCATGCTGGGTAGATGACACACCGAGGAAGATGGATCTCTCTAATATGAGAAGAGGAAAACATAAATTGTCCTGGGACATATTTAAACGTGTGCGTGGAAATTTAGATTCAATTTAGCAGAGATGTCTCCTGTTTGTTTAGAATTTATTTCATGTCACACCAGCATGCACATAAAAAACAATGCGTGTGAATATTTTAACCTTGGTGGAATTCATTACTGTGTGTGTGCATGTTGTGTGTGTGTGTGTGTGTGTGTGTGTGTGTGTGTGTGTGTGTGTGTGTGTCAGACAGTGATGGGTCACTACGTCACTCTCTTGCTGTATAGGACTGTACAGCCTGACCAGTCCTTCTACAGCAGCTTTTCATCGGAGAATTAAAACCCATCCTCCTCTTGTGGTTGCTGAGTGCTGCATGTAATCCACCGTATAGGGGATTTTTCACAAGACCTTAATGATGTGTGAAGAGTGACTTTAAAGGTCTCCATCTTTCACATCGGCTACGGGCGCTGTCATTCTTTTCCTCTGTAGATTGTGTGTCTTTCTATGCGTTTTCATATCTCGCTCCAGAAAACACATGTGATAGCTACACACACACACACAAAGACACACACACACACACACACACACACACACACACACACACACACACACACACGCACACACACAGTGAGAGTGCTGCAGTTTGATCCTCCCCTGAGTGAAGCAGACGAACACTTGACATCAGAATCTATCTGTCACTCCTCGGTTCCTCCTCGTGTTCTCAACCTTTCAAACCCGATTACACGTGATTGTTCTGTTATCCTCACAACATGCCTGAGCCACCTGTCATCCTTCTTGCCACTCCGCTAAATGTGGTTTTCATCTCTGACATGGTTTAGATTTCTCCTCTGAGCCGAGCCGCCTCCTCCTCTTTCCTCCACTGCGAGCCGGAGCGCGGTGTTCAGGCTGCCCGACTCTCTCGCATTGGGGGGGGGGGGGGCTGTTTATTTGGAGAACTGGCCCTCACGCTGTCTCAACAACCTCCCAGTCAAGTGCACCGCGAGCTTTAATTACTGCTGTTCGAAATGAGGCTCCATTAAAATGAATGACCTTCATTAAAGCGGTATTAAGGGACAGATGCCTTCGGTGGAGTGAGCACGCAGCGATAGGCGGGGGGAGTGGGAGCACTTGACCAGACGCACAAGTGCTTGTATAAACAGCTCAGCAGGTTTTTCTTTCTATTGCCCTCTTTGAGTGAAGCCCCACTGCGACCGCCATCAAGATTACAACCACCTGGCTGTGTGTCCTGCTCAGCCCCCGACCAAAACATTTTAATCATGGATGAAATTCATTTATATGTTGCGATAATTGTGCCTAATTGTTTCTTTGAAGGGGAAGAGAGGCCAGCAGCATCTGGCGGACACATGGCTCGGTCCATGTGAGGCGGACTTTGTGCCCGGCAGGAAACTGAGGGCCCGATCGGCCCTCTAAAGCCCATTTAGTGGCTCAGTCCCAGTTGTGCTTCTTAGGTAATGAGGCCGAGCCGCTGACTGAGTTGGGCAAAGGTACCGAAAAACTCATGTGCCCTCCTGCACATGTATTTCATCTCCACTGAAGGTGTGTCACAGACGCCGTTGGCCGAACATGTTCTTCTCTTTAGGAATTCAGCAGCTGGCCTTCCACTCTCGGGCTGTACAGTAGATTCCATATGGCCCACGCAAGGGCGGTATGCATAAACACACTGCACTTTAGTGTGTCTGAGCAGAAGACAGCACACAAAGATGCACACGTGCGCCAAACACACACTCTTATGGCTCTGCATTACCTTCATTATACATCACTTTGCACCTCATGATTACATACAGCGCTGGTAAACTAAACTTAGTTTACCAAGTTTACTTTCCTTCATGTGGAAAGTAAGGGTGTGGAGGTGAAGATGGTGGATGTGTAAGTATACCATGTCCAGCTTTAATGCAGGAGACTGGAACTTACCCGCCAATTAAAGTTATTATCCTCAAGATTTCAGTCCTGTTTGTCAGAAATAGAACTAAACAACCAAACAAACGTTTTGATAAAATGGTCCGTCAAAAATAACTTCAACCGTGACCTGACTTCATCCTGCACATGGTGCAAGTAGTTTTCCAAAATAAGAAGAAAGGTAACCTTACCGAGGATGGAGGTCACTGCTGCTCTTTCCTTTTCCATTACCTCATGCAACGTTCAGAAATCACTGAAAATGTCAAAATAACTCTTGTCTTGTTTAGTACACAGATATTCCCTATATCATCCAACCAATCAAAGTGAGACAATGCTTTTCCTGAGACTGCTTCACAATGAAAGCCTCCTAGAGTTTCACTAGTTCAGTTTGTTAAAGTGAGGTAGAAGCAGAAGGAAGATCTGGGTTTGCGTCAGCAGCAACTTAATCCAGCTCTGACACATCTGGAGAAAATAGACAGATAAAATAGTTACTGTGGAATACACTCATGAATTGTCAGTCTGCTCTGCATCTGACGGCCATTATCAAAAGCAGGAAGAGCAGACTCTGTGACAAAGGAGGGAATCACATCACCAAGTGACACTGACATGTCTCAGTGAACTAGATGTAGCTGAGGGCTCGATGACAGGATGAATACTTGCAGGAATAGTTGATCAACTCCTGTAGCTGTAGCTGTGTTAGCTCCCCAGGTTAGCACTAGTCCGCTCGCAGAGCTGCTCCCTAAATTCTGTTGACCAGACTCTCCAGCCCCTGGTAGGACGGCGATGTCACCACACTTTGCCATCGGTCAAAAGTATAAATTAGTGTGTCAGAGTTCACCAACATGGAAGTCTACGTTGCACACTTGCATAGATCATTTTCGTCTCCTTCAGTCGATCCTCCGATCGTAAACGAAATTTTGCTGTTTTAGATCCTGGTACGATCAGGTCTTTAAAATGACAACTATTATATATTTATTTTATTATAATTAAACTCTACTGTATAGGTAGTTTGAGAATGAAATAAACATTGATTTATTTAGCTGATAAATAATAATGTATCAATAATAGGCAGCTGCTAATGTTTAGCAAGGAGGCCGTTCACCAATTGCAGTAGAGAACTGTGTGGTTGCATCTAACAAGTTTATGCTTAATCCTGCCCGCTGAAGACGGTAAAATCTTTATGAATGGTAACCAACCACTGGTGTAGGTAATCCTACCCGGTGCTGCTGATGATCAATCTGACTGTGACAGACGGTCAGTGTGTTTCTGTAGTCAGAGAGAGGGAGAGCGAGGCAAAGAGCGCTCTCCTCCAGTTCTTTTCTATGCCATTCAGTTTCAACATTGAAAAATAAACTGTGGATGCTATGATTTGGTTAGCAGCACTAACTACATATACACCAATTCTCTGTCTGCACACCCAGCCCTCTCTCAAATGGGATGGGCGGGATGGTTGAGCTGAGATGAGAGAAATGTCAGGTTATGATGGGGGATGTTTTTTTGAGTAATTTTGGTGCAAAGGAAATGGCTTTAATGTTAATGTTTTAATGTTTTGAGTTTTAATCAACCATAATCACATTATTTCTCTAACATGAATCACTCTTCCTCTACTCTTCCTAATCATGCCATGATGTTAAAGCAATGCTTTCCCTGACCTCAACCATACACAGTCCTCATTGGCCACTGGCTCCGAGCACAGTCCGGGGTTTTGTGGATGTTCTTCTCTGGCTCTCCACTCGCAGTCACAAGCTCAGAAATGTGCCGCTCTCCTGTGATTAAAGGATGCATGAATGTGACTGAGCGTGTGTCTCTCCCTTTCTCATGCACACACACCCAAACGTCGGCCACAAAGCATATGTTGTCCGTGAAACAAGCACGTGAACATGAGAGTAATCGCTCACATGTAAACACAACCTTCTCTAAACGTGTCCGCAGATACAAACACAGGTTGCCATTGAAAAGATGCTTATTTTTCCCTCTCTCACCCTTTGAGTGATATTCTCATTCACGCTGAGAGCCTGTCAGTCAGTCAACCCCACATCCCCACCCCGTCACTGACTGTCGTTGAGGCTGACATGTCACATCTGGAACCTCTTCTCTACATGTGCTGCATAGACATTTCTCTGCTCGCTTTCCTTTTCCCAAGAGGCCTTTCTTGTGAAGCTCCTGTAACTCTGTGAGAAGGGAGACTGAGATTTCCACAACAACAGCTCTGGTCTAATGAATGCATTCTGGATGTTTCCCTCGCTCCTGATGTTACAGGATAAGTTTCTTTAAAATGTGGTGAATGAACCGAGGACAAAATGGTAACAATCTTCTGCACAGTCCTGATGTTTGTGTAAGGTCAGAAAAGTGCCTCATCCTAGGCGCCTATAGAAAAAGACGCTTTGTGGCATCTTTGATTAGCACGCTAACTTCTGTTAGCAAATCAAAGATGTTGGTTGAACAGTTGACAGTCTTTGGGTGAGCAGGCGGCAGCAGAGACACCTCCAGCCTCTGTTTCCTGTGGAAAATCTATGCTAAGCGTGCTGCTGTGCTCTTTTACAGGCCAGGGTGTTTCCTTGGCAGGAAGAGAGAATGAAATAATCATTAATATGTCTGAAGGGTAAATGATGTCATGCACAGTGAATATATATTGCTGTCAGACCATGTGAGACGATGCAGAGAAAGTGACACTTTGAGCTATAGAGTTTCATGAGCACATATATGTAACACAGTGTAACGTACACTGCACAAAGCAATGGTGTCCACACACACACACACACACACACACACACACACACACACACACACACACACGTAGCACAGTCCATTGATGAGGGGTAGGGTGATCTGCTTCCAGTTAGGTTACGCGCTGTTCCTGTTCGCTGGGTGTACAAAGAGATGGATCCGATTTCAGGACATGCTTTTAATGAAACTCAAACTGAAACACGTTTCTGATTGGAGAACAAAGACACAGAATCAAAAGCTGTTGCAGAGGTGACCTGAGCCGAAGCGTGCTCGCAGCTCTAAACACCAGCTCTCCACCAAAAGCCAACTCCAAACAAGGCCCCTTCAAAGCATCTTGTTCCCGTCACAGCACCTGACCAATGTGACCAGACTTTACCTTTGCTATCTAGAGTTACTATTTGTTTTGAAAGCAATGACATATGGGTAAACTACAATTACGGTGACTTATGACTTCCAGAGCGGTAAAGAGCCAAAGCTGGGGCTACTGAAAGCATGGAAAGCTTTGAAGATGAGAGACTTTTAAAAAATCAGTCAAATTAATGGCAATCTCAAACACATGTTGTCATACGTAGGACACTCGTGAAACACTCTGTGTAAAAACTGAACTACATCCTTTCACAAGAAATAGCTGAAATTCAAATTTGAGCTGTTTTCTTGACCATTCCAAAAGTTTTGGAGTGAATCATTCCTGTTTTAACTGGTGACATTTGAGGCAATATTTTGCTGTTTATGCACTACACAAATTAAAAAGAGTGAGATCAGAAGATTGATACCACTGTGATGTCACTATAGCCGTTTTCATACACAAAGCCTGGAGAATGTCCGCAGAGTTTGTCTTTCACTCATGAACAATCTACAGAGCGTTCAGGTGAGAGGTGGTGCAGCAGGTGGAGGCAGGACATCTTCGACATGTATATTAGAAACGTCATTGTAGTGAATGTGAACTTACTGGCAGTGAATTCTGCAGAGGATCTCTTGTTTGTTTTTTAGCCTGGCTCATTCAGACGGTCTCCAGAGTCCGGAGCCTCTCACTCGGACATTTGTTCTATCACACAGAACTCTGGAGGATAGTTCAATGAGTGTCTAAGACCAGTTTATGCTAAATATATGGCTGCAGTCATCAGGCAGTTAGCTGAGCTAAGAATGGCGAAAGGACGGGAAACAACAGGAAAATTGCTTCATTCTTTGCACATTAACTCGGCACACAAGACTACATTGAGAGCACAAATCCCACTCTAATGGTCCGCATCCAGCAGGACCAGGTGGAAGGTCCATTACTTTCCCCACAGAGACCGCTGTGTTCGGTGGTCCGCTGCCCAGAGGTCTCTGAGCTCAAGCTGCACCTGTGGCCGCTCGTGTCCAGAGCTGAAAGAAAGAAAACAAATACAGTAAATAACTGCCCCTCTACTTAATGGTGCTTAAGAGCGGCCTCGCTCATTTGCCGCAAAGAAAAGAGGGCTTGGAAGGACTTCAAGCACCACTGACTCCCAGATAGCGCTCGGCGGTGGGGAGCCACCTCCAGCTCGGGTGTGCATGAGTAACCTCGTGATGGTATCAGTTTGAATTGTGTGAGGAGTAGATGAGAGAGCACTGAGAGTAAAGGTTTAGAGCAGAGGTTAAATATACGGGTTGCCCACATTTGGGGAAACGAGTCCTACACAAACACCATTGTGTTCTACTGAAGCACAAAGACTGAGGCTGGTGCATCAAAGAGTCACTCCGGGACATGGAGGTAAACTGTGTCAGACCCAGAAACCTGAGAATATAAATATGTTTTTCTTTTTCTTTTCATTTTGACCAAAGAAAAGCATTTATTCCCACATTTCTTGAAAAGTTAGTAGTAACACTCTCCTGAATCTGCAGATAAAAACAATGTTCTCTGTGCTGCTGGGATTTTCATTGAAGTGAGCCGAAGCCAGATTTCACCCCCTCTTCTCCCTGTTTGGCTCTGTGGACAAGGTTTTATTTATAACAAGGGTGTAATTTATAAGAATCTGAAGGCCCTGACTACTCCATAACCCGGGTCAGACTCAGTCATTCTTCAGCGTGACAGGGCTGGGCTCCTGGAGTTATGGGATCAAGGCTGATGTCTCACAGAGCACCGCTCGGGGGAACAGGTATCTGCACTTCCTTATTTTATCATCTCTCCAACAAGTGAGCACGAACACGCCGCCCTATAAATCACTGGCTCCTGATGACAGCCCAGAGGCAGGAAGGCAGAGCATTGTCTGATGCTGCACATATCTTCTTTGCTTCTTATAGCATGTGTGAGGGTGAACTACACCTGCAGCGCGACCACTAATTGGATATTCTCTTCCTATTTGCTCACAGACCTCAGATCTCCTACACGTGAGATCTACCGTTACTCTGTATAGTACGTTGGGCCACATTCCATCTACAACCAGCTCTACAAAGCAGCATATGACATACAATGTGCTTTTTTTCTACTACACTAGTGAAGTGCCCATTATAAACCTGTCTGTTTACAATGTTCTGTTCTCTTGTCCAGAGTTAAAGCTCTGGAGTTACATCAGAATTAGTCCTTGTCACTAGTGAGTCCTCCTCATTTTATAAACAATCTGTGGTGCAGAGTGATGTTAGAACTCTTTGTGTTCATCCTACCTGGTTTATCTGCAATGAAGATGTCATAGTTTGAATCTGCTTTATTACTGTTCACTTGTGTGGTTTATATGTAAGTTTGGTATTTCATACATTGCATGACTCAAGTTCACAACTTGACTCTGCTCAGTATAAAGCAGCAACAAAAAGAACATTGTGCTTTCACGCTGTAGACAGCTTGCTAACGAGGAAGAGGATCTATAAATGTTATAAATGCAATGACTGAACCCGTCACACCCGTGAATGTCTGTGTCAGTCTGATGTGGTGAAATAAAAATGATCAAATAATCAAAATGACCTGCAGACCACTGCTGTAGTTTATCTGAGGACGTAGAAAAATACATTCTAGACACTGACTGCTGCAGAGCACTGTTCGACAGTTTATTCAATTTTCATTCATATTGAATGCGTCAGGTAATCAAATGGCACAGAACTGGACACTGCACTTTCTCGGGCCATTTACAGTAGACAAGTCAACAGGGACTCGATGAGATGAATGGTTTGTGAGGAACGTGTTGCGCACACAGAGAGACGGATGTTTGTTCAACTAGTAGGTCGATTTTGCATGTGTTTATACAAGCTACTGAATGCTCCGAAACCAAATGTGTGTGGGAGTGAAGCAGCCTTCACACAACAGGTCCATGACCTTGGGTCTCCATCTCTCCTCCATGAGTGAGAGTGATTGGACACACAAACACCAATTTTTTTTAGTGTATGTTTATATTGTGTGGGCTGTGTGTGTGTGAGGGGGAGACAGATATGGTCACGGTCAACAAGACATGAACAACTGATTCATTACATTTGTTTGACCAATAACTTCCTGTGGAAGATAGATGTGTTTTGGTGCGGGCAGCTGTTCGCTCTGACAACAGTCACTCCCCTCACATGATGCTCCTGTATAGTGGGAGGAAATTATCATTCAATGCACGCATGTGTGTGTGTGTGTGTGTGTGTGTGTGTGTGGTCTGGGTTAACAAGTTCAGCGTGGCTAATTCACAGGACCCAGACAGGAATCCTGGTCCCACCTCACACTTCTCAGAAGGAGCTACAGACACTGGAGGCCTTTCTCTGTGAAGTTTACGTCCTTGTGTGTGTTTGACTCTCCATGTGTGTGTGTGTGTGTACGTGCGTGCGTGCGTTTGCTGTGAGGCTGCTCATTGGACCGAAACCTAAATCAGCACATGAAAGGTGTGTATCTCAGTGTTGCTTCTCCGGCGGCCCTGACAGGAAACAGACCCTCGCTGTGGTATTTGGTTTCTCCAAACTCACACAGGACTCAATTTCAAACATGGTGCAAAATTCAAAACAGAAATGTAGCATGAGTGGGGACAATGAGACCAATGTTATGTCACTGGTTGGATTTAACTCCACTGATTGCTCACTGCTGTTACACATATATCAATGTTGTGCAATTACATATGAAGATATTTCTCATGTGTTGGAATGAGCTTTCAATCTAAACTACCTGTAAAGATCAGTTTAACAGTTTCGCTTCCCTCTGCTTGAGTCTATTGAATGTTCTTATCCCAGTTTCTCCAGCACGGCAGGAGTGTGAAGTTATTTGTGTTGGGACCGTGTGCGTAACACAGGTCTCCCAGAACGAGGAAGATAAAGGGGGGGGGGGGGGGGGGCTGAGACAATAACAGCAGCCGGAGGGGGAGGATGAACAGCGGGCTGACTGGAGACAAAAGAGAGGAATTATGGCGCATCTTTCGTCACATTTGTACAAATGTTTTGGCTAGAGCACTAGAGTGTCCTCTGTCATCACTAATCACCTAACAATAAATCTCTGAGCAGCAGGGAGACAGAGAGAGAAGCAGACGGACGAGTGTGGCTGCAGGAGGGGCAGCCTCTTACACACTGTCCTCGAACATTCAATAAAGAGAATGGCATGAATTTGGTTTCCTGGCAGCTCATCACAGACATTCTCTCTCTTGCGGGTCACATTGAACCGTGGCAAAGGTCGGAATCTTATTGGATTTTCTGTTTCGTTGTATGTTTCCTGCCAACTTGAATTTCTGCCTCCACGGCTGAACCCGAGCACGGCGTCAGCATCGTCTCTGTTGACCCTGCGGTTGGTTTTGTAAGATTGCACGTTGTAAAAGACCGACCACGTCCGCCTCGTGTTATCTCCTCTGCTGCTCCAATGCAGGGCTGCATGAAGACACATCCAAACACTGTGTGAGGTGAGGACAGCACTGTGGTTCCTAATGAGACTGAGGAGTGATGGTGCACAGAAACAATGTGCTGACAGAACGGACCAACACCGCAGCTCCTGAGGTGGACGACACACTGACTGGTATCTTTAACGCTCACAGAGTGAGACTCCATGTCCTGTAACCCGCTGCGGGACTTTTCATCTCCTGTATTTCTTCACACTTAGAAAAACACTTGGCGCAGGCTGAGCCGCTCTTACAGGATACAACTTCCCAAAGGGGACAATTCTCCATCCTTCTCCTGCAGCGTTTCCTGGCCCGCTCTCACCCTCTGCACATTGTCGAGTTTTTATCCTTCTCACGAGTCCGTGTCCGAGGCACCATTGTGCTATGGTGCCTCAAATTCGGCTCTGTTTCCTGAAGACAGTTTAAATCAATATACACCGATCAGCCACAACATGAAAACAATGACAGGTAAAGAAAACAACATTGGGAATCTCTTTGCATCGGCATCTGTCACCTGATGGGATATATTAGGCAGCAAGTGAGCAGTCAGTTTTTCTAGTTGCGGTTGCATGTGTGTTGTTTATGTGGGGAAAGACCAGGGTTGCATTATGGGAAGAAGGCGAGCTGAGACAGGCAGTGTGATGCTTTGGGCAACATTCTGCTGGGAAGCAATGAGTCCTGACTTTCAAGTGGATGTTACTGAAGCTGTTTTCAGACATGACCTAAACTTCAGAGAATTTCAAGAGAAATCCTGAAATGCAAATATTCATTCCAAACTATAACACAACCTAAATGAGCTGAAAAGCAACAACAAGCTCAAGCCCCCAGTGACAACCTGCCTCTGCACAAGTTCTTTAAACTATAGCTGCTTTCACACATGCTCTGAAATGATCCAGTGGGGCTCTATATGTGAGAAGGCACATTTTTTGAATCAGCTCCCTAGTATAAACTCCGGAAAGTATCCGAGGGACCACATGTGAGAACACAGCACGATTTTCTCCGCAGGATATTAACATCAAGCGAGTGACAGACTCCAAATGGGGAAAAAAGTATCTCCTGATGAAAAAGAGGTGACATTTAGAAGAAAACGTCAACTCGGAAAGACAGGACATGAGAGCTTTTGTATACGCCGGTATTATGTCCTATAAACAAAAAGACGAGTTCTCTACGTCTCTATCTCACTATGTCCTCCCTCCTTCCACTCGGGCGCCACCACTGAACTGAACACTACAGAGACTTCCCTGTTGTTGTGAACGCATCTGACCCGGAGAATCTCCTGCTGTGTTCTTCATGTGAAACGTAAACATGAAGCCGAAACCAAATTGTCCGCCTCTCTCTGGAGTTCATTTCTGAACTTTTGACACACGCCAACACATCTAAACATCATTGCAGAGCAAGCACCCTTTCATGGCAGTGGTACTCCCTGATAGCAGTGGCCTCTTAAAGCACGATGATGCACCCGGCCTCACTGCAGGCATCTTTCAATGGTTTGAGGAACGTGACAATTCAAGGAGTTTCCTTGGCCCCTAAATGCTGCAGATCTCAGTCTGATCAAGCATCAGTGGGATGAGCTTGAAAAACAACTCTCACACACTGAGGGGATCCGATGCTAAAATCTCGGTGCCTGATATCACAGGACTTCTTCAGATGTCTTGTGGAGTCTGGACAGCTGAGAGCTGCTTTGGTGGCAGCAGGGGGCCGATACCAGGTTGGTGGTTTTAATGTTGGTCGATTCTACTGTGAGTTTACTGGCCGTCTCCATATGGGAAAGAAAATTGATGTAGAACAACAATTGGTTCAGAATGCTCCCAATGTTCCCAACTGAATTTTAATTTTGAGTTGTGATGTAATTATTAAAATCGACACCACAAAGTCAAATATAATATATTAACACAACTGCTCCAAACTAATGAAGGAATCTGCAAAGTTGTGTGATAATTTCCCATGGGTTTCTCACTATATGAGAAACTGTTTTCAAATACTCACATACACAGACTAAGATATTATCAATCTAAATTTGTCTGGGTTTTTCATCAACAGTCATATATTGTTCTCTGAGAAAATTGGTATTTAAAGTAATTATTACAATGTCCAATCCCTTCACCATATTCTGTGGAAATCAGTTCCATCGTTTTTATGAAATCCTGCTGGCAAACAAATGTACAGGTGCAAAAACGTGACTGCCTTGGTGGAGGAAATATATTCTAAATTGTGTATAGCATGATTAATACAAAATAAATTCAGTGAAGCCTATTCCAGAGTTTTCTGCTTAAATTGGAAACATAGATGGTAACAGCGATCCAAAGGGGGAAAGTCAAAGGGCTAAAGAATTGTAAAATGCAACCAGACTGAGGAAAACTGAAGAGTTGGGTGATATCTGAGTTTGGGTTCATCAATCTTTGCAAACATGTGACATATTTATTAGACCTTTTATCATAACGCTTCTGATTATAGCACATATACAAATCAGTTATTTTTAATCGGATGACTGATGGAATATGTGAGTGTGCCTAGATAAAGGTGCAGTGTGCAGCGTGGGGGTTGGGATGTGCTGGCTGCAGTGTAATGATAGTTCCTCTCCTAATTTCCTCCTAATGAACTCATTCCTGTCCACCTGACCTGATACACCGCTCGCTTGCCTGGAGTGATGTCTGACGATTAAATTAGAACCATCTTGTCAGTCAGAAATAGCAGACAGGAATAAAGTGAGAATGGTGTGTGTGTGTGTGTGTTTCTTGAGACCAGCCAGTTGCAGTTTAAGCCCTGTGGCTCAAGCATTTGACCTTTCGTTGGTTTTCAGTGTCAAGGATCTTTAGGTACTCAAGTTCCACCGTCTGTTGCCATGGAAATGTGGCTTTGAGGGAATGTCCATCCCTGACCCAGAATACCCAAACACACCCCGCCTGCTCGTATTAAATGATTCTGGATGGCACCGCTCCCTGGGCGCACGCATTCCTCATCACTGTGCACAAGGGCAGTGGACGGAAAGGCTACCTGTTGCCACAGCGACGTAACCCAAACACAGAGGTCAGACCAGTGTGCCCGTGTCATTCCTAACGTGACAGCGGTTTGCCATAAACCCGGGCCGGGGTGGTAATGATACTCCTGTGCAGTGGGCGTGGCTGGTGTTCGGCTCTGTGGATGCTCGCCGGGGCCCAGTTTGGCCACACTCACAAATGGGGAGGCAACACAGGAAACTGGGGCTTCCAGTAAAAACATGTAATTAGAAACACATTGACTGGGAGCTTTGGCATGGTACTCCCAGTAGGAACTAAGGGAGAGAAGCATGCAGGCAGGGATACACGCGGGAAAACATTGATTGAAGTGGAGAAGACAAGATCATTGGGTCACTGGGAAAATCCCATGAGAAAATGAACTGCTGTGGGACGAGAACGGAATCGCAGAGACATGGACGGTGAGAGACGGGACATGTCGTCACAGACCTATGAGAGTAGAGCGATGATGAAGAGCAGGGACATCTCAGCAGCCAGGCTGACCGGTCAGATGGTTTAGGACAGACATGTGGCTGACAATTATTTTCCACTGCTGGAAATCCCTACAACTACTACTGTTTACATGATGCAATATAAATGCCACTGTATCTGGGAGTGCGTCAGTATGGCTCAGAGGCCTCACCACTAAAGAGCAGGCGGTGGGAGGCACAGGCTCAGAGGGCAGCACGGGGCTCAGCGGGGCCGGGCGGCCGGTGCCACGCCTTGCATGGCCACGCAGTGACCCGGACGCCAGAGGGATGGCCGGATAACCGGCTCATTCCTAACCATGCTTCTTGGGACGCCTGACAGCAGCTGACAGGAGCGCGGAGACGTCGTGCAGTTGCTAATTTCTACGCCTAGAGCGATGAGGCCAAAACCTAATCCAACATGAACACCAGAAATTAGTTAATTGTTTAAAAAAACAGCACACGCTCAAAGACGTGAAGAAAGACATACTGTAGTAGTTATGTGTTTTCAGGAAGCCGACGCCACACATGGTAAGATTTATCAGGTTTGAACAGCCGCCTGTTTGACAAACGTCACAGAGCGACGCTGAGAGCGACTTGCAGCTCTCCCACTTCTGTGCGCCGCTGGGGAAACTCTCACAGAGCAGAATCCTGAGATGCCAGAGGCAGGGTTAGGACGTGAGAACGCGTCGCCGCATCCACAGAGAGAAACCATCAGAGGCGCTCTTTAGTGTGTGGCTTCACAGATCAGAGATCAGGCGAGTGGTGGCTGTGGCCTCAAGAAGAAAAAAGGCCTTAATTAGCCTTCGCTCCCAGATCTCTGCCAACGTCAACAGTTCACAGACACATAATCAGAACAAGAGGAGGAAATGGATGCTTGGTAGGTGATGAGGTTTTATACATTTCAAAATACAAACGTGTGAAGTGACAATTCACAGTCTACAGAAGCAGAATAAACAGCTGGAGAAGGGGCAGTGAATGAGGAAGCCAATGAAGGTGGAGGGGACAGTACAGGACAGAAGGAACCCTCTGCTGAAAGAACTGAAAAAACATTCATAAAGAATAATGTAAACACACACTGTAAGGAGCAATACCCCCAGAACTTTCCAACAAAAACACTCCACAATTCATCACAAACATTAACAAACAGTACTTTGGATTTTATTTTTGTTCCTGCGTAACATCTCTGCACTTCAGACACCACTGGTCTCGGAATAGCTGAGCTCAGTCTTCAGATAATGATTAACTGTGTGTTCAACAGTATTCCACAGAATCATAAGTAAAACGACTAAGCAGGTCCGATAAGCAAAACCTTTCAAACCCTTCAAACCTTGAAACTCTTGTGTTGTTTACATCGTTCAGCTCCCACCATCTATCACGTGGTGTGACCGACATGAAGCCCTCAGTTTCTGTTTGAAAAGAAGCATGAACAGACGGCATACTCGTACATTCTAGCTTCCATGTACATAGAAACACTTAAATCTGAGCTGTCTTCAGAGGTCCACCTCTCCATCTTTTTCTCCAAAACAACGTTGATATTTGTAAATCATAAATGGGGCAACATGTCTTAAAAGAACACTCCGGGGGCTAACTGGATGTCAACAGTAAACATGTTTGAACACAAAAGAACAGCTGTTAAATGTAAGAGATGTAAACATGTATTAAATGAACAAAAACAAAGTGCGCTGAAATATCTATGGACTTGTTTTTTCTTTTTAACTTGGAAACTGGCCACAGATTTACAGTAAGGTCTTCAGTAAATACTACAGTGAGGCAGGTCAGGGTGCAGCCGTACCGACAGTAACACCGGTTAGAAATCAGAAAAAAAACTGTGAGTGAAATGTCAGACGTTTCATTTCCCCTGTGAGCAGACACAGCGATTTGGAGGCAGATCAAACATATAAGGAATTTTGTTTGTTCAAAAACAGTACGACAAAAAAAAAATAACAATTACAAATGTACAGTCTTTGCTTGGACGTCAAAATACTCTCCCTAATGTTTTCCATATCCTACATGTATGTATGTTTAATAACAAGGTTCCTGCTATCTATCCATCTGTGTATACAGCATGTAAAGGCCAAACCGGCTGCATGAAGCATGAGACTGAGCTTTATCTGCGCAATCAAATATCTTTAGCTTTCAGCCAGTGTTTCAATAATTGCCTCTAGCTCTCTGTTTCCCCGTGGACATTCTCCATGTGTACTTTGAGGTAGTCGTTCCTGGTGAACTTCTTATGGCACAGCTGGCACTCTGCCATGGGCCGGTTGGGGTTGTGCGTCAGCTTATGTCTGCTGAGCATCTTCTTCAAGCTGAATGACAGGTCACACACCTACAAAATGAAAAAGAAAATACAGGATTTTAATAGTTAGAATTAAACTCTATTTATTTAACCCCTGATCTTGTTTATGGATTTTTACTGCTCGGTTTAGAGTTTAGTCTTATCACAGGCACCACGGAGACAAGGAGAATAATTTGTAATTCACTGTACTCTGGGACTGAAATCCCTTCTTTTTCCACAAGTCGAGGGGGGCGGGGATGCGCGCAACTTAACATCCATCATAAATGAGCCATTTCACACTGTACAAATGATTCCATCGTCCTCTATCAATCATAATAATCCGCCACTGGCCGGCTTTCAGCTGCAGTTTAACGTACTGCTTCAAGAATCACAGCATGTGTCCTCCTCGCTCCATCTGTGAAGAACTTCAGGGCTATGAATTACATTCAGAAAATCGCAGACAGTTTACATCTGCGGGCAGAAAAGCCGTAGCTATGAATGAAAGCCGTCAAAGCCCCAACATAGCACTGTGTCGAAGTTTTATCAGGTAACATGGATAGATGTGCTATCATGTTCGAGCTTGGGCTATTCAAGCGGAATTAAACGTAGCTCAAAAATTTACAAATCTGATCAAGTGGCGGTGAAATATTTTGGAATTTATGAAGTGAAACGGTGGGAAGGGGCTGATGAAAGTGGGGCCTCCGTGTCTCTTTGTAGCCCAGATGTTCCTGGATGCTTCTACAACATTTTTAATACTGTTATGACAGACGCTGCTTACAGAGCCCCTCTAGCTCGTCTGCGAATCCTTCCTGGAACAGTGCGATCATTTAGTCTGACGCAGAATCCACACCAAAATACAATCCACATGTTATTTCTATTATCTTTAATAGTTTAGCTTGGAATTATTTACATGAACACGTCCCTTCCAAAGCTCGGGGAGAAAAAAGGATCCAGATGAATGTTGGAATGTCGCTTGGAGACACTTTCTGGTGATGCTCCACTGACAGTGAACGGGATACTGATTCTGTGGTCTTTGACAACAACTACAGATGATTCTCCGAGGATATGGAAGCATGTTGTGGTTAAGAACTGGAGGGGATGCCACAGATTGAGGCTAATTGGGGTGTTGAAGCTCAAATGAGAAGCTGAGTATCCAGAGTTAGGAGAGGGATTTAGCCGATTAGGAATATTTGTTAACTAGGCTTACGTTTATGACCCTACAGCCATTTTCAAAATCTTACACTGCCTCCACTATCACTGGATGACTTTAAAAGAGAGGACACTTAAAAACATCCTCTGTAAGAACATTCATGGACATGTATCCACAATGGACAGCAAAACTACTGATATCCGCTACAGGGCTCGAGTTACGCCAAATAAAAAATATGTCTATTTGTCAAAATTTACTGGGATATGATTCTGGGAAAAAGGAGTACTTTAAGTGCCTCTATTGCCCAGAATCCTTTGCAGTAGCTCGTGGGAACTGATCTTTGGGCTTTACATTCATCTATTACATCAAACATTTTGAGGGTGAGATAGAATTTCATAGCATTTTAAATTTTAAGATATTTCTAAGATGTGGCCTTAAGAAAAAAACAACAGAAAATATTGAATAAAGTGGCCCATGTTTCCAATCTTCACAAATGGCCTCGAAACACAGTAATGAGTTTGTTCAGAACATCTTCTGTCTGTTCCCTTCACTGTCTCTGAGAATAAGTATTGCTCCTACAGCATTATAAACAGAGGGCAATTTCTCCCTGTGATCCTCTCAATGTGTTTATGTGAGATCAGCCCACTCGGCCCCTCCAGAGAAACAAGATCGGTATCTGCCTCTTACTGAGAAGCTCCCCCAATTCTTCCCTACATCTGGCCTGGTGCCAGGGCTCAATCACACATGCACAAACGCACACACACACGCGCACACACATACACACACACACATACGCATGCACACACACACAAATATAAGCAGGAATCAGGGGACGGTCAGGTTGGTTTTGAGGTGCGGTGGAGGCAGGTAGATACTTACATCACATTGGAAAGGTTTCTCTCCTGTGTGTGTCCTCATGTGTTCATCAAGTCCTCTTTTCTGGCTAAATGCTTTGTTACACTCGCTGCATTTATACGGCTTCTCCTGGAGTGATACACAGACACAACACATTTTAAAGAGGGCACCTCATCTATCAGTGTGCGGTAAAAACAACACATTAAACAATACTTTCTCAGTTCAGTCACATATGGACAAAACCTGGAGGAAGAAAGTGTAATTATCTACACACACGCCAAAAACCAACAGACACACACAGCACAGTGGAAAACACAAGATGTGGAAATATGCTTGAAATACACACACACACACACACACACTCACACGTTCATTTTCACACACTGATACCTTCTTGCCTCACATCCCGGTGTTCTCTCCCTGTGAGTTTCTGAAGATGTGAAATGAAAGATTGTACAGCCCCTGCAGTCGGGAGGAAATGACCGGCGTAGGGCCCATCAAAAACACATGGATCCCTCAAAAGAGCAAAGAAAACAGGGCACAGAAAATCCCTTTGAACGTGTATCAGAGCGCTGGCACTCTGGGGCTGTAGAATATCACTCCTCTGTCTCCACACCTCATCAGTTTACCAGTGAACATTTCCTCCATGCTTTCCTAAGGCTGGTCCAACTGTCAGTCAACGGAGATATCTCGCTGTGGGTGTGTTTGTTCACAAAAATCTCCAAATCTGTGTGTGCACATGATTTGAGTGGTGGGTGGGTGTGTCTGAGTCCGAGGGGAAACCGTGGTGACACTTAAAAGACTTGTGGAGAAATAAAAAGCGTGAAGATAGCAGCGAGCTGCCGGTTCCCAGTGTCACTCTGTGTGGGGCTGTTTTTGACAAGTCTGGCTGATAGCGAACGCTCTACCCATTTAAAGCTTAGTTGTCATGGGAACGGGGTGAATGCAGGAAGTAAGGGTCCTGGGAAAGGCGCTATCATGTGGGCGGGGCAAGGAGTGCCCAGTGACACAGGATACAAAAGGAGGTAAAGATCAGGTTCACTGCATGTGCACATGTGAGTGGGTACATGTGTGTGAGCGACTTTAAGTTTGCAACTGTTTGTGTGCGTGAAAGACTAAATGGAAACAATGCAGAAAAAGCTGTGCGTGTTTGTGTGTCTGTGATGATCTGTGAAGTACAAATTCCAACTTAAATCTACTGCTTTACTGAGGATCACTTCTTATTCGATCCGGGTCAAACAGTTCTTGTTTGAGGAAAAAAAATCAGAAAACTATGATGGGTCAGTGTTTACAGGTCAGGAAACACATGGATGGACTTAGGTGATGTGGTGGGCCCAGAATGCATCCCTCTGACCCTGGTAACATTGAACATCTGTACCTGGTGACCCTCACTCTGGAGCAGCTGCTCACCCTCTGACCTTTGACCTGAACGTTCCTCTGAATCTGACCACTCTCTGCAAAGAGCACATCAATAAATGCAAAAACAGACTTTTGTTTGTTTATGCTGAAGGAGCCTGTCGTCTCATGTGTCATGTTAAATACGGTGATATTTGTAAAGCAGCATGCCAACATGTAGTCACAGTGACTTATTAGGCCTCAGGATGCAGCCTAACATTCATGGTCCCCAAAGGATGAATCCTAAAGACTTTGATGAGAAAGACACTTTGGTTTTCATTAAGAGGCCGTGGTATTTTTTCTCTCTTTACGGAAATGTCTTTACTATGCAGGGGTGGTGAACCTTTCTTTTTTAACAAAGAACAATTAGATTGTTTAATATCTTTCCAGGGGCCATCGTCAATTAGTGAGCACATATTTCCCATTAATCTTTTTAATGCAATTGCGGATTCTGGCAAGGTGTCTGATGTCAGATGATAGTGATGATGATGTTAATCGCAGCTGATTTTCCAGGCTTTGGTCAGTCAGGATTCTTTGCAAGTCAGTTTTGACTGACTGCTCAAAGGAGTAGTTTGTTCAAAACAGAAATTCAAACTTTACAGTATGTCTCAGGACGAACATTCCGGTTTTTTTAGAGCTCAGGCATGTTGTTGTTGAAGCTTTGATGCCTTGTTGTTGCGTTGCAACCTTTACTATTATAGGTAATAGGTTACATCAGCTGGTTCCACATTAAATAGTTGAACAAATATGTTGCTTTTATTTACCTTTCATGTCCTGGACTTTCTCAGTAAATGCCTGAAGGAGACCCACCAGATGTCAAAGCAGGCTTTTCCTCTTGCGGAGTTGGAAAATGTGTTTCAAGGTTTTGTTGTACGTTCTTCAAAACTATTAGCTACAGAATGTTGGAAACATTGAATATTCAATTTGGTTTTGCACCAAGGAACATTTACATTTTACAGTGTGTAGGTGCTGTGGTTTGAGCATTGTACTTGACTTGAGGATGTTGGTAATCAACAACACACAGATCTATTTTATGTCATGTTGGCCTTTTTCCTCTTAGCTAACTCGTGTCCTTGTTCGATTTGATGTGTTTGATGCCAAAAATGTGAACAAAAGCGAGGCTGTTAGCTGCCTTTTGAAAATGAAAACATATTACAGCAGCATTACCTCTAAAAAAAATTCTTAGTAATCTGTTGGCTTGTTGCCTGATTCTTTCAGAGCCAACATAATGAATGTAAGGTACATCATCAATTCTACAAAGTGGAGTAGTTACAGGATATGTGTTTGAATTAAATCCAACATATGATATTTTGTTTCTACCTGACGTTATGACTCTTAAAGCATCCCAGTCCGAAAGTTGCCTCCATTACTTTAAAGATCAAAACAGTTATATAAAAACTGTGTAGTATCCAAAGTATCAACCGTTCATATCGCCTTCCAACGAGCTACATTCTATCCGCCAGTATTGTGACTTGTGGTAAAAACCTACAGGCGCATCCATCTCAAATTGTCTGTACATTAACAGTGAGCTGCAGCCAAACGGCAGTGACATCATCTGGCTCTGCTGTTTGTAACCGTTCAGTCCATATTTCAGGCTGTTGTGAGTGAAGGCAGATCTGAGAACATTAGGAACAAAACATCAGTCAGTTTAATCTGCAGGTCACTCGGAAATTATACCTGTCGGTTTCCACTGAGAGACGTCAACCTGGGCAGGAAACCTTTGTTATCAACACAGTGTAACAGCAGAGCGCTGTGCTCTGGACAACATTAAGAGAGGACAAATCTTTGAAACTAACAGTGCTGTCAGGCCCCGGCTGTCAAAGTCAGAGCCGCAGAAATTGATGATGGAAATCTATGATGAAACATATATTAAGTCTCATTTATCAAAAGTGACAGTAACATGCACGTCCAGATGCTCGAAGAGAGCTCATGGAAAGTGTGTCTTTAGTGGAGAACATCAATGGGTCCAGAAGTGACGCAGCGTCCCAACACAGGATATGACCTCATTAGAAACTTACTTTTCTCCACCCTGAACGCTGACTCACTTTACATTTAAAGTTTCAGGCCACGTCAGCAATGCCACACAGTCAACAGTTGACTATCCAGTCAGCTGTTCAGTTTGTAAGGAAATCAAACTGGGAACGTGACAAACCAGCGCAGTTTGAGTGAAGTTAATCTGATTTCTCTTTGGTCTGTATCTACGTGATCTCTGCGTTTTGTGTCAACAGGTTTTTACAAGATTGATGAAAGAATCTCCAGGTGAGCTGATGATGGAAAGGGAGTGTCACAGATGTTAGAACCAGAGGAGACAAGATCATTTATGGTGAGATGTGACTATGCTTAATGTGTCCTCTGAAAAAAAGAAGCATTAATAGCATTAATACATTAAGACATTATTAACGATTGCACAGAAATTATTCAAACTTACACGAGTGTGTGTGCGGATGTGCATCTTCAGACCATCATTCTTGCTGAATGCCTTGTCACAGTAAGGGCACTGGTACGGACGCTCACCTGGGGAACAATAAACAAGAGCGCACATGAGACCACATGGTGCAGCAGGTGTAGCCAGGACGAAACGTACTAATTGGACGGCACAGATCACATGTTTTTTATCTTCATCTCAGCACTATGGTTTTTTAAGATCCATTGATCGACACATGTTTTAATGAGTTCTTCCTTGGCCCACCCTCTACCAAATTTGGTGCCAATCAGTTTAATTTGTTGGTAAAAATCCGGCAGATAATTAAACAAACTAACAAACATATTCTGGTAGAACCTTCACCTCCCTGATAGAAGTAAATATGGACACTTGTGCTGAAAAGTCTTGAGTGCCTCACAGATGTATTAGGTGGCTGTGCTGCTAAGGAACCTGTGTCCTGTGCCTTTCGGTAAAATGCTCTTCTATGACCTGACTACTGTTAGACCTGGTATCATTCACTCAGGACCCGTCATCCCCGATGCACGCTGACTTTCCACTTCAGATGTTGGCTACAATTCTCGGCCCGATATCTGAGCTACAACTGGCCGACAGTTTAGGAGCACATCAGAGGCGAAGCGGCATATCCCCGTTGGATCAAAAGCAGTCCAGCAAAACTCCTGCCGATCGTATCTGAGGACACATCTCTGATGACGAAGAGGAAGTGACAGGCTGTCAGTCAACCGGTCCGCTGACACATGGATCTGTTTACCGCGGCCTGATCCACGAGCCAGATAGGAGAACCACAGTTGATTACTTATCTATAGAAGAGATATGAGGTAACCTATATAACAGCAATGAAATTATAGCTTCAGACGGGGAAAATACTGTATGAAACAGACAAGAAAAAAAAATCTGGATTCAATAATTGTGCAATTTATTTGAAAGCTGCACCATTAATCAGGAATCTAATCCAAACTAAGTATGTTTCCTGTGTCTGGAAGAGTAAAAATAGAGCAGGAAATCCAATGATATTAGGTATTAGTCTCCTATGAATTTATAAATACAGTACGCCTGCAAGTGCACACAGTCAAATTTAATGAAACGCTGCCATAAATGGATACCTACAGCTAGACGTTTGTGTCTATCACTTCAGTGCTGCGATCTACTTTTGAATCTGCGTCTTGGTAACATAATCTCTCTTTAGCGGCTAATTGCTGAACAGGCAAGCGAGTCATTTTATTGATAGGGGAGATGTTTTGCCCCTTTAAGTAATAAGGTTAATTAGCTGTGTTTCCTTGGGATTCAAAATGCAAAGATGCTTATTAAATCAGATAATCCATCCTGGGAGTACGTGAGAAGAGTAATATCATCGCCCGGCTATATACACGACTGTGCTGGAGGAACATTTCTCGTTTGATTGAAGAGCGAAGATGTAAAGGCATGATTGAGGTGTTAAGTTAACAGTCAAAGGCCGCTTTTACATATATGATTAAAAGTTATGTTCAGGGACATAAAGACATTTATCTTGGCAGAAAATATTGCTTTTCATGGTAATGTGAGATATTTAAATACTGATACTGTTTTAATTCCTGATTGTACCAGCTTGTGATCATATCTTATTTATTTTTTTGTTCACTTGACCCTTCGTATTTACTTCGTACTATTTTTTTGTGATCATATCCCATAAAGCCTTTGTCTTCCAATAGAAAAGCTATATGTTGTTGCAGACACAAAAGTAGGGGTTTAAAACCCACCATACATCAGAGCGCTGTGACACAGAGTAATAAAATGTGTAACCTCACGTTGGTGTAGGAAGGGTTAACGTGATATATGTGCACTGATTGCACATACTGAAACATGCATGAGGCCAGCTCTGTCCCAAAATCCCCTTCTGTGCAGCTTCAGCCCCTGGGAGGCCTTTGTTGACAAACAGGAAAATCTGAATCCCAGATGTGTTTTGAAACGGAGAAGAGCAAGTCCTGTGTCTTATGTAGCATATGTGGTATCAGGTTAAGGCCCAGCGTTAGCCTTGGGGAGTCCTGGAGAAGGCATTAGTGGGCTAATAGCACCAGAGCAAAGTGTGCCAACGTACTTCTGTGGCTTGGATCACATCCCTCCCAGGAGCTGGCTATTGTCAGTGGATACACAGCGCAGACAACCACACCCTGCTAACAAAAGGGCCAGCGTAATAAGTGCAAGCCAATTCACCTACTTAACCTATACACTCTCTGGTTCTGGACATGTGTAGCCCATCTGGAAAATGCAAACAGAGAAAATGATGGTATTCGATATTTTAAAGAGGTCATTTATAAATACGAGGATTTATAGTTCCTACTCCAAACTGCTTTTCCACTGATTCAACCTGCTCGGGATAAAACTAGAGCAACTCAATCCCTCAGCAAATCAGGAAATAAACAAATGCTACTTAGAAAACCTAAGTAGTAACAGTCCTGCAACACTGCCCTGTGTTATTGGCGCTAGAGACTTGGTGTCTGTTCTGCTGAGTGTTACTGTAACTGGAAACCCTCCACTTATTCTCCAGATTGAGCCAGATTGTTTGGGGATTATGAGGGGTGGCTGCAGCCCTGAGCCAGGGCTTTATGTGTGTGGAGATGGTAACTGATTTAGCATGTGCTGAAACAGTACACCATCTCTTTGACCCCGGCTTTCTCCCCCGCCCCCCGCTGTGGCCCTCACACTTCTTGTCTGCTAATCGATCCGTTTGGCACCCCTTGTGTGTTGTATGTGTGTGCACGGCCGTGTGTCTGGTCAGCAGATGGTCGGCTTCGTCGCTTTTTGCCTGCCGCACGGCATTTGTGTTATGGAGAATGCTTTGTAGCTTTGGGGCTCCGGTCTGAAAGACATTAGTGTGGTCCATCAGAAATTAATTCCTGGCCTCCTCCAGTGCAGCCAGACAGTGGCCGTCCACTCTCTGTCCTGTGCCACATGCCGACAGGGGCCACAGAGGTAATGTGATATTAGCGTGTTGGAGATGATAAGAGATTGCCTTTGATGAGCTGTAGGAACGCCCAACAACTATTACACTTGACCTTTCCGTTATGGCCAGGGTCTCACTCGATTTCTCCACTTCCTCAAACAATTCTCCGAAACTCGCCTGTGTGAAGGCGCCTGCACCAGACAAGTCCGTGCCCGAGCCCTACCACACAGGCAGCAGATCTGAACCTGACACATGTCTCAGAGCACAATCCTCAATTTAAGTGAAGCATCTGCACCGCACCCCCCAAAAAAAGAGTGCGGCACTATTCATCACAGGGACAAGAATTCAGTACATGCTGATTTTACTTTATGAGATTGTAACCATGACCACAGTCGAGACAAACAAAATTGAAGCTTTGTAAAACATCAAAAATAAGACTGTGTATAATTATCTCAACAAATGACACCATGATCTTTTAAGCTTTTGTTCTTGAAAAGTAGGGATTATTATCTACCGATTATCAATAATCGTCTCATTGAAAGTCATGTTTTGACAAAGGTCAGTGCCAGAGGGCAAAATGAGGTAAAGCAATTCAGTGTTAAGTACACAACAAAAAATGCACCTTGACTTGAAGTTTGCCAGCATGGTCATTAAACTCAGTGATTAAGTGATTAAGTTAGATTGTCCTGTAAACTGTGTTTCATCATTGATGTGGCCATGATTTACTGATGTTAAAAGGCTTCACATCTATTTACAGAACTTTTCCTCACATTGCTTCTCTGAGGCCTGCATCTGCATTACTACACAGACTTGTGGTCAATGGTGTCAGGCTCCTTCTGTGGTGCCTTCTCTGACCAGTACACTAAAGGAGCATGCCACTAACACCCACAGTATAATTCCCTTTCTGGCTTTCTATGGAGTTAAAAAGAATGACATAAATCCAACCGCATTAACATTATCTCAGCTTGGTGTCGACCCAGATTTATTATCAGAGGGGGGGCAATACGTTTGAAAGAGATTGGCATTTATTTCGCAGGGAGGGTTTGCTGAAAGACATTATTGAGTTACATTATGGGAAATGTAGGATCCAGAAAATGGGACAGATATCTACTGAACTCTGGATAATATCCGGACGATCTCCGGAGGGGCTTTATGTCAGAATGCACATGTCAGAGTGAGAGGCTCCAGACTTTCTCTAGTTTCTCAAGCCAGCTCCCTAGTAAAAACTGGATAATATGTGAATGACCCAATTTGAGAACACAGCAGGAGGTCCTCTACAGGATCCAGCACAAGCAAGTGGGTATGTTGATGACAGATATTAAAATGAAAGAAACTAAAGCATACAAATTTCTCAGAATGAAAAGGCAACGCCCTCCAAGTGGAAGACGCAGACGAAGATGTTACCAGAAGCTGGAGATGAGGGCCGATGTGTGTAAATAAAAACAAGAAATTTCTGCAGCAGAATTTATAGGTTATGTCCTGCATGTTGCTGCACCCCTCACTTGAAATCTCTAAAAATCTATATCAGAGTAGAGGACAGAAACACAAAATGTTCTTTTGTTGAATTTCTTGAAAAGTGTTTAAATTCAGATGGTAACTTTGTTCAGTGTTTTGCGGACTTAATCTATACTCGAGACAAGAAAGTACATATATATGAGACTCTCCAAATTCTGTATTTCTCTCCACCCGTTTATATCAGTGTGTCTCATATAATTCAACCCATGATGTCTTGAATAAATCCCATCTCAGACAGCTGTTGCAGCTTTTTGTTACATTCTGGCTCTGCCTGCCAAATTTGCAGCTTTTCTCTCCTGCCTATGCAATTGTTGTGAGGAACTTTATGACAAATGTCCCATTGTTGACTTGTGAACATGTGCAAACACACTGGAGGCCCAGTGCCTTGTCAGCATGTGGAAAACGTCTAAATGTTGAGGCTTGAATCAGTATCTAACGTAAACACGAAATTAGCATTAAGGGTTAAAATGCCACACCAATTTGTTGCAGCTTAGCTCGTGGGCTTGCGCTTTTCATCGTGCCCAAACATGACATGTACTATGATGTCATTATGACAAGGACCCACTGGATTCTGTCAACATTTCCCTTGGCCCAAATAACTTTCATGACCCCATTATGATTATTTACCACATCATGGCAGGCAGGGTGGGAAAAAGTGCTCTCATTGAGCTCTGATGTGGAGGAGGACACATTTGCTCCATCACGGGGCCAAAAAGAACAATTTAGAAAATGATAGAAACATCCATCATGACCACTGAGCTCCACAACGTCTTCGACATCCCCATCCAAGTTTTTGACAGCTCACATTTTATGGGTCGACAGTGAACTCATAACGGCTGCTCTCGGAGAAGACGCCTCCCTCTGAGGCGCTACAACTAATTTGTTGAAGCTCAACATAATGTTGTAACGAAATTAAATTGGAAAATAAATCCTAACCACATATACGGTACATATATTACCAGCTGCTTAAAGTTGATGCTTTCTCTTTAATCAATTTCACACTTTAGCGTTTTTCTCTCATAATGCCCCACTGTGTTCAATGGTAACATGATCAGGGAAGAAATTCTCCAAGGACATCTTACAAAGTCCCCTGTATTTAGCAGGTAAATAATCAATGCTGACTTGTTCCTGTGAAGCAGGAAGACAAACAAGATCAAGCGTCCAGTCTGCCAGCTCGAAAAGCCGTCCATTTAAAGCTCCTCACCTCAGCTAGTGGCCTATGTCCTCAAACTTGTTCCTCATATTATTTTATGATTCACAAATTCCACATTGATCAGACACACATCCACAGATGAGTTACATGACGATATCTGTGTGCCCACAAAATTACTCTTCCCTGTTTGAGTACAAAGATGAGTCTTGTCAGGATTGTCGCTCAGAGAAAGACTCTCACTGGTCAGCAAAGATTATTTTTTCCTCTCACACAAAAACACAACAAACAAAAAAAGCCCAGTCTATAGAACGAGGGGACAGATTTACAGCCAGTCAGGGTCAAGGGTCATCCGGCTGGATGCTTTCTTGGAGTGGTCTTTTCTCTCTTTGCTCCTTTCTTTCTTTGAGGTGTCCCCTCGGCTCCCACCCCTCCCCCAGCATTCCTCTCTTTTGTTTATTCTATATAAATACAATCAGACTGGGCCGCGGCCCACACTGCTATACGTCCTCCCTTTCTGTCGGTTTGTCCCTCACACACACACATGTACGAAAACACACATATACACATCTCGTGTACACATGGACACACAGGACGCTGTTGACAAAGTGTGGTGGGCTCCTCAATGGACCATTGTCCCGCAATAGCCCAAAAGCACACCCACACATTTCGACACACTAATCTACACCTACGTTTGAGAGGCTAAAAATATGATTTAAGCTGAAGCTGATTTTGATTTGATAAATTAAACTGTGGGGCACTAATGAAGCTGACTGAGGCATGATTGGGTAAATGATTTGTTCATCAAGTCAGCCATTTTGATACCATGGCTCCAATTGGATGACATTGGTGGATCGAAAACATGAGGCGGACATCACCAGGTGTATCTGCTGCCAGAAAACCACAGGGGGAAACTGACAGTGAATCTAAAAAAAACACCAAGGCAAAGAGAGAAGACAACGCAAAGGATAAAAAGGCAAGAAAAGAGAGATGAAGTGGGCCAGAGGGAAACGAGGAGACAACTAAGAGCAGGCAGAGAGACAGAGAGAAAGAAAAGAGTGATTGGACATGTTTAGAGGCCAAGAAGTGTGTGTGTGGCCGTGCCAGGGCTCTGCACCAGTCTGTTGGTAAGGAAACACACAGGAATGTGTAGCTTTCTAGTTTAAGGCAGTTTAATGAACATTCAGAGCTCTATTTTTGTGGCTGTGCAAAGAGTGGTGATGTGGAGCTGCAACATGTTGGGATTAAACGTTAGAATGTTCTTCCTCCATTCGTTTGAGATAAGTCAGTGAAAAGGTGGGAGAGGAGGAGGAGGTATAGGTTTGTTTCAGCATCACTCTAATGATCAAGCTTTAAAGGAATAGTTGGTCATTTTGCTTAACAGGTTTATTCGGTTGTTAAATAATTTGGCCAATATCTGACATTTTGTTAGCTGTTTTGTGTCTCGTTTGTGATTTCAACAGTGCCTGTCCTAAACCTGCCTGTTTGGAATGATCTGTTTGTTTGGCCTGTGGTGATGCTGGTTGCAGCTTCCTTAGTGAAACTGTAACAGTGACCTGCAGTAATTGAGCCGTGGTGAGTAAAGACCAGCTGCAGGACTCAGTCCACAGAACCCTGAAGCTGCACCACCGCTGCCGCACACAGAGCTGTTCACCTGTTTATTCAAAGTTCAGTGTAGCTTGACTCAGTACCCTGAACTCCGAACTGGAGAATGAGCTGTCGTTACCATGGTCTTGAACGCAATGTTGTCGTGATTGACAACATCACTGTTGATGAGTATCAGCTTCTGCTGCTACTGAGCGCTGTTTATTAAAAGTTTATTAGTATCAAACATATCTTGTGACCAAATCTCACCAAATTGGACACTGCTCTAACTTAACAATACACAAAGCAAGTGTGAAGCAAAGATTGCATAAACTATTCTCGAGATATACAAGCCACAGACAGAGATTTGCGAAATTAGTAGACGATTATTAAATAACTGTATCTGCATCTGAGTTTGCACTTCACCTCATCTTTGTTCATTTTTCTAAGGCGTATGGGACACTAATTTTTGACGGTGTATATGTATGTCTCTGTATATATCTTTGTATATCTCGTGTTTGTTCAGTAACATCAAATATCAAAGCTGGAGAAAACACAGCCTAGTATCGCAAATCCCTTATTTTCCATTCAAATAATATCATTTCTTTTAGAAAAAATCCTCATATCCCCTTCGATGAACACTCTGGCCATTTGTGACTCAACAGACATCCAGTTATCCACTTTGGTTGTTATTAAAAATGCTCCTCTGCCAACGTTATCAAACCCGCCCCATTTTAGATAAATGGTTTGACTGACTAGTTTCAGGACAGATGGAAATCGGGCTGAATGGGAGGAGGGGCCAGACCCATCTGTGAGAGAGAATTAATATGAGCCCTGTGATTGGTCTGGATTCCAGGCTGAGACACACATTCTCCTTCTTTTGTTTTAAAGGTCTTCTGGCAACAGCAATGTTGTACTTTTTACCAGTGCAAGTAAAAACATAACAAAGCATACTTTTTAAGAGAATAATTGTTTTTTTTTAATAATTTAACCCCAATTTTATTGGGACCACTAACCTGTATGGCTACGGATGTGGACCCTTAGCGTGCCATTGCTGGCAAACTTTTGCCCACAGTACGGGCAAATCTTCTCCTTCTCCCCCGTGTGTGTCTGGGTAGGAGAAATGAAAAAAATGGCATATGGATGATGTTAGGAAAAACATTTGTAACATTCATCCTCACTTCCTACATAATAAGGTAAAATGTGATCGACAATGATAGCTGGAACTCCATGTCAGGACATGTGCTCATCAGAAAATCGATCAGAAATGGAAAATTGAGCTTCATCTTTCTGTCTGCTCAAAGAACCATTCATGCAAACGTAATCAGATTTTGGTTCCTTTTTTGGTTCCAGCTCCAGAATCTACATTCCACTTTAAATGCCCTATTTAGTGCATTCTCTTAACAGCACTCTCTGGTTGGGTAAAGAATAAACAACATTTCATCCTCCCTATAATGCACCACAAATTAGTGGTAAAAGGAGATGCACATGTTGACATGACAGTGGATCCGCTGAGCCGCTCTGGAGGCACGATCAAAGAACACAGATGATGCAGGTTTGCCAGGGTCCCAAACCCTGGGGAGTAAAGGCCAGGGTGCACACATGCACACATCCCCTCATGTGCAGAGCTCTGGGCTTCTAATGCAAACGGGAGAGGATCATGTGGAGAAAGTGTACTAACTCCTCTACCTCCCCCCCCTCAACTCTCTCTTCCATTTCCCTCTCTCTCTCCTTGTTGAAAAGTTCGGTCTGAATTCCACCTCCTGGCCCGTTGTAAATTCCCGAAAATAATCGTGAGTATGAAAGGCTCAAACTCAGAGCGACAGTTTCAACAGCCGTACAACAATACAGGAACACCTCCTCGCTGGGCCCCCATCCTTCCCTCCATCACCCCACTGTGTCCCTCTGACACCTCGGGTGTTTCGTTACAAAGGCTCCGTCCACACACACACACTCTCTCTCTCTCTCTCTCTCTCTCACACACAAACACACACACACACACACACACACACACACACACACACACACACACACACACACACAAACACACAGAGTAGGCAATCATGCACAAACAAAATCCACTTATGTGAGCACATATGTGTCAGACAGAGCAGAATTTCATTACTTATTTGTACAAAAGAGAAAACCCTGCTTGTGTCGTACCTTCATAAACACACAGGCGGGCGGGGGGGACGCTATAGATTTTATACGGGAACATCACGTTTCGAATCATCATGAGTGAAATGTATTGGCACTGTAATTATAAAAACAAGTTCTATGCTAAAAAGGAGTGTGTGACTGTGACAAGTTAAATCCTACCCTGTAATTTTCAGTCACTGTGAATTATTTGAGTTCAACTGAGTCTCATACAATGTGCAAAACATACAATGCATGCACATACATGCTAACACACGCCCTCTCATATAACACAAATCCAAACTCATGCAGGAGAAAGCATTTGCTGTAACACAAGAGTGCTCAGTGAATAACTCTGTTCTGGTCAGATACTGTATGGGCAGCATTAATTTTCATTTACACAAGCAACTGCTGTCGCAATGCAGATATAATGAAAAACACAGATAAAAGCTTGATTCGGTTTTGGCCTGAAAAAGGAAAGAAGATGATTCCATAGAAGAAAAGTGTAAATTTAGCAAGACATCCAGGGTCGTCATCATCCACAATGACATCTTCTTTTGTTTTTTTCTTATAACCACCCTGGTTCTGGGGAGATAAGTGCACTCTTTTGAACGCCCCCAAAAAATATGAGAGTTTTTTCCATTTGCTCTAACTTCCAGTGTCTACATCTGCATGAGTAAGAGCCAACGGTTTTCAAAAGAGGATCTGAAATTAATCATTTTTCTGTGCATTAATAGATTGTTTAAGTGATTCTTAAAGAAAACCTTCACTGGTTCCAGCTTGGTCAAATCTGAGAATTTTGTGCTTTTCTTTGTCATTATTCACCCTAAAGTGGATTTTCTTGTATTTTGAACTTTTGGTTTGATAAATAATCTATTTTGAAAAGGACATAAGACTGAAAAAATAATGAGCAGATTATTCTATTATGAAAATAATAATTTAAGCCCTATGCTTAATTGTCATTTTATACTCCTAATGGTAATGGAGGTAAGTTCATAAATTGGATCAATTGGTCTCGTTTTCATGATACTGTATTAAAAAGTTTAGATTTATTAAAGTCGCACGTGGTGCAGAGAGATTTATGAACATAAACAGAAATAGATTTGATAACTGTCTATTTCTGATTGATTTGAGGTGAAGTTAGCACAGACAGTTGCACAGTATCACTGGGTTAAGGCCGGCGCATGCTTCTGCAACTGCGTCGGCGGCTTTTCACGCAGCTGTGTCGCAGAACTCTCTGCGGCTCCTCCTAGCCTTTTTCTGGCGGACAAATCCGCCAGTCAGTGACGGGTTATACAAGTGATCATACCATCGGATCTCTTCTGCCATGTGCTCTTCTATTTGGTTCATATTCGTTCTTCTAATATTCCGTGATTTCTGCCGGTATTATGGGGCATGAAACCGGAAACTAGACTCCGGACGGGATGTAGTAAGCAGACCAATCACAAGCCTCGCGTAGCTTTGCCATCTAGTTAGAAAAATTGGGCGACGCACGTAAGCACATAAGAAGGGATACATAAGCACGTAAGGGGCCCGGAAGGGCTCTTGCGCTTGCGGGCCCGTGAAAACGCAGAAGCATGCGCCGGCCTTTACTCTGAACATGTTAACACAGTCAGCAAGTTGTCGTCTCCTCTGCAACTTGACTTTGATCAAGACCAGATCTCTCAGCAGCTTCTAGACCCCATAAGCAGAGAGACGGTTCAACATGCCTGTCTTCAGCCTTACTGTTCTGAAACTTTCTTTTGGCCTGTGCCAAGAAGCTGTTTGGTTTCAATCTTGATCCATAACCACACCGGACGTTGTCAGATTTGGGCTCATAATCTGCAGCGAGATCTGTTTGGGGCTTTGAAATCCTGCAGAGCTAATGGACTAACTGCCATTTCTAATCAACATAGGAATTGATTTGCAAACCTTCAAGTGCTGCAACGGTCAAGGTGGATGTCTCCACCAGGTTTGACAATCCAAGATATTAGCTACATCACTTTCATGAGACGAGGAATACAACTGAATATGAAAAAATGAAAACAAGTCAGAACAGTAGATATTCAGGCTGTCATTTCTCAGTACTCTTTTAGAGCAGAAGATTGATGATGGGAAATACTGCAGTAAAGTGGAATGTTCATATTACATGTTTCTTTAACTAATAATGCAGAGGAAGAACTCTTAATACACTTGATAAGTATCTGAAGTCACATGCAGAACTTCAACATAACTTTGTGAATTAAGATAATTTCTGCAGCGTTTCAGAGGTTATTTTGCAATCGTTCTGTCAACATTCCAAATGACTACAACAACAATTTAGCTTGAACTCATTTTCAGGAGAAAAATGACAGCCTGAGCAGACGTGCAATCTTGGTCTAAGATTGAGGTCATCTGGTCCAAGTTATTTTCCTTCACCTTCTTGTGGCTCTTGAGGACCGACGGAGTGACAAAGGCCTTCTCGCACAGGTCGCACTTATACTTCTTGTGGCCGTCGTGTACCACCTGGATGTGCACGTTGAGCGTGTCCTTCCTCTTGAAGGTCGCATCGCACTGGTCACACTTGAATGTCCTCTCACCTGCAGCAAGAGCAAGAGCCATTTTACAGTTATCCATTGTTGGTGCCTCTAAACACAGTCATCATGCACAGCAAGAGGGGAACCCGTTTTCAAAGGGGGCGATTGTGTGGGCAGGAAAACTAAAAAGAGGGATGAATCATTGCACCAGGCGACTCCGAACAATGGTCTTTAGAAAGGTCTGGTCAACAAAAGTCGCCTGTTGTTGTGTATCTGTAGCTGAACACTACAAACGTCCCTGCCATGTTTTTTCTCTACATAAACTGTATGTAAGGTTTAGCGTGCACAGACAAAACTATGTCCTATTTTTTTAATAACGGCCCTGAAAGGAACAGAAACACCAGACAGACAGTACTCAGACAGTAAGTTAGGACAGAGTGAAGCCTGATGTTCCTTCACGCCCCTGCTCTCTGCCTCCGTACAACAGCCTCTATTGTTGAAGAGTGTTGCTTCCATTATATGGAGATTATTCCATTTCCACAGAGTAGTTGGGACAGACTGTGTGAATGTTGGTGGGAGCGAAGTGGCGACGAAGCCGGTGCTCACTCTCATGTTACCAAGGCCGATGATGGTCAGCTCAATTAATTTAACAGCGGTGAAAGCTGAGGTCCATTGTGTTTTAATTTGATCAAATCTAAACATTCACTTGATGATAATTTAATGTCAATGACGCCCTCACATAAAGATTTCATTGTCACTTGGAACAGGCATTCAATCAGTTTTTTTTAAACACACACACAGAGACAGGATTTTTCTCAAGTTCTAATACCAGCTAGACGTCCCCAGCTGGCATTCAATCTTACATAAATGTGCTGTGCATTCACCGAGCCTCATGCAAGAACCTTACATATCAACAGATTTATTTATACATGGAGCGTATGTACAATGTATGAGTGATTTAAGGCAATTTTTCAATTTTTCAATTTTCTAGTTCAGATCAGTCCTGTCCTACGAGACATGTACAGGAAGAAAAAGAGATGAATAAATAAATATAATGCCTAAATATGAACATTTTGATACATTAATTTTGACTGTTGACTAAAGTAAAACTTTACACAATTTAAATAGTCAGATTGGCAATTTGTCTCTTCATGGCTACTTATAGGCTGATGACCAAATCTCTCAAACCTTTGACGTTCATAAAGTCATAATCATTTTGGACCCATTTTTGAGAGTTTGGGGAACATGACTTGGAGCATGTACAAACAATCCTCAAACAAAAAAGAGGGATTGAAGATAAGAATTCCGAAACGGTCTTTCATGAGGCCGTCTGACTTCTGAGTTGATTTCACCTGAACATTCCTCAACAGCTGTGGTGGATTTTCTCACGTCGGGCGGATCACTAGAGAGTTAACATGCTGCCCTATCATTAACTCACAAAGACAGACACACTTATTCAATGGCATGTCTATTTTCTCACCTGCAGTACAGTGAAATCAAACACTTGATCCTCCCGCCCCACATACTGTCTAGAACTTGATACATAATACAAGTTCCGGTATTATATGGCGTGCCTCCTGAGACAGCAGCAGGAAAAGCCTTGAGCGGTACAATCTCTTTGTTATCTGGCTCAATCTGAGGACCAGTGCTGCAGAGCTCGACTGCAGCTCAACTGTCCAAGAAGACACGCTCTGTCAGACTAGAGCACCCAGGAAGACTGGACAACCTAAACACTCTGTAACGTCTCCTTGGTGAGACGTTTGATAGATTTATGATGTTTATTGTTGATGGAAATATCCAAAGGGTAGGGATGAATTGAAGGCCAATAAAAACATAATACAATATAATCCCCCAAAGAAGACGTCATGGTCATAGACACGTCTTATAGATATCAAGTATGAAGTACATAAAGACAGAGGTAGTGGTGATGGTCCCACCACTAGAACCATTTAGACTTCAACTTTAACCCGCCTAACTAATTAAAAATTAATCTATTGATAAATAAATGCATTTTGAAATAAATAAGTGTAAAGATACAGGGATTTATGTTTTTGTAATTATTTCAAAATCAAGATGTTATAATTCTAGATGAACAAAGTACAGTGGGAGAATAACTTAAATGTAATTCATTTCATGTAATTCCATCTGTTTTACTTACTGTTGTGGATGAGGAGGTGACGCTGCAGAGAGAAGGGGGTGCGGAACAGAGCTTTGCACTCCTCACACTGAAAGGGCCTCTCCTCGGAATGGGTCTGCAGAGAGAGCAGAGAAGCATTAGTCTCTGTGTGTGTGTGTGTGTGTGTGTGTGTGTAATGTGTACATACTTCCTGCCTGACTGTGGACATTGATGAGGTTTCTTGAATTGATGTGAGCGGATCATGAATAAGGCTCCATAGCCAATTTAGTTTGTTGACTTGATGAGGACAAAGTAGCTCAAGGGGCTTTAAGTTCAAAGTGCTTCTGTTTTTCTACTCCTCCGCCCTCTGTTTCCCGACCTATCTATCTGAGTGGCACCTCAATCCCAAAAGTAAACATGGAGAACCTCCGGGGAGGAGAGGGCCAAAGACCCCACAGATAACCGCCACCAACGAGACCCTGATTGATTACAGCCTCACTAATAAATCTGGCTTTGAAGTGTCTCGGTCTTTCAATACATGTCTCTTCACAGCAAACAACAATCAGGTTGATGTAATGATATGGAGAAAATACTTACCACATTGGAAAGAAACTATTTACATTATCAATTAGCTCACTAGTGGATTATTATGTGATCACCTTCTTATGATTCTTGTAGACGTTGCGGTGCGCAAACTCCTTCCCACACAGCTTACATTTGTACGGTTTGTCCTCGCTGTGGATGATCTTATGAGCCGTCACCTGATCCAGACGCTTGAACGAGCGACTGCAGATCTCACAGGTATACGGTCGCTTCTCTAACCAGCCAAACAAGAAGAAGAGATGCGTTCTGGTGAGCAGAGACATAATGCATTGTGTTCATGGGTGTGATGTTTTCTATGGAGCATTTTCCTACCTGAGTGTGTGATCATGTGGCGCTTCAGCTGGTTTGTCGAAATGAACTTTTTATCACACGCATGGCAGTCAAATATTTCATGTATCTGGGAAAAAAGAGCAAACAGGAGTTAGCAGTTCTGTCTTGCTGGTGATTTCAAAAACTTGCCTGTGAGGATCAGAGTCTCCGCTGGTCAACTGACACAAAATCTTGTCTCTTTTCATTAGACCGATGTCTAGAGACACAAAAGTGTTGAGAAGTTTCAGTTCTTTTTTCTGCTGTAGAGTGTAACTCCCATCATTTCACATTCAATCACTCCCCGGCGCACAGCTACAATAGCATATGCTAATGCAAAGCAGCTCTTCTTGTCACGGCTGCTACTGCAAAGCTTGTTCAGCTAAAAGATGATAATGGCAGTTTTAAGCTGCTTTGGAACTAATGTGTCATTATGGAAAGTTCGACGACTCTTTGGCAAGAATAATACTTAATGCCCCAGCATTTTTGATTGAAGCTATAAAGCTAATAGAACACACCAGATTGTTTTGGACCAAAATGTGTCACGTTTATAATAACACTTTGTTTGAGTTGGACTCAATTCCTCAAAATGTCATAAAACACTGGCCTACATTACTGGAAACGTGTTTGACTTGCTGATCTCTCTCTTTAAAAGATAACAGCTCCGACAATAGAATGAGATTTCTGCTATCATTAGCCACATAAAAGAGAAACTGGCACATGCACACATGAGGAGGCCACACAGGAACTCTACACACTATTCCTTTATTAAAACACCCTGGAGAAATGCAGAACTATGTCAACTTCCAGGTGACTTTAAGTGCTGAAGAGTTTGATGATAAATAAGAGTTTTTGGGGATTAATGCCTGTTCATTAATCTGGGTGATAGATGTTGGTAGGGGGAAATTAAAAGTCACAATTACCAACAGGGATAATAAATGAAGAATTGAAGTTAATGAATGACAACCAATGAGAGAAGGTGTTGGAGACAACCTATTTATTAATCCAATGCCCAAGATTATTTAAAGTGTTGTGCTGACCTAGAGTGAAGAACATCTGAAAGTAAACTTGATGGAAGTAAATGTTTAACACTGCAAATGATCAGTGCACAAACCAAAATGATCTCATAAGACTAAGAAACAAAAGAGAGATGAGAGAGAATTTTGTTTTTTGAACCTCATAACACTTTTGTTTTGACTATTTTTAATTTCAATAGCTTCAACAAGCACAGATTGAACAGTTTCAGAGCACTAGTAGAACCAAAATGTGACTTTCTGTCTTGGCCTTTTCGACAACAGTCTCAGGCTGCAATCATACCAACAGTGGCTCTGCACGACAAGACACAGCTCTCTTATTAATTTGAATGGAGCTAGTCCTTTGCTGCACTGGGGGTGTTCATGCAGGTTTGTTGGGCAAAAGAGTTATTACCAAGTTCGGAGACGTCGTCATATCTAAAGTCAAATTTGCCTCTGGGGGTGAAGCCCAATATTTTGGGGTTTCCTGTGTAGACAGCGGAGACTCCAATTTCCACCAGACATGCACTGTTTTTTATTATTCGTTTATCACACAAATCAAACATTTCCCTACGCAAAACAAAAGCAGCTGCACTTTTTGTAAGTGTTTTGGGTCCAGACAACCTTTTGGTTCATCTCTATTACTGTCTATGGGCATATGAATGCAGATAAAGTGAAAAAAACTAAAGCGGTTGCATGGCGATCAATGTGTTCTGCCTCTTTTGTTCTCCACATGGTCTGTTTACCTGCGGGCAACCAAGGCCTGCTCAAGCGTGATGGTGGTCAAACTAGAAACAGAAACCAGAAGACTTCCGGCCCCAACATCTTGTACCTTGCCTACAGATTCAGAATATTCACAGGCAGTAAGTATCTCTTCACAGAAATTAAGCCTACTCTACTTTTTCTTCAACGCACCATTAAATCATCCAGAAAGGCACTGCACTCGGTGTGAGGTCACACATAAGAAAACATTAATCATGATCATCACAGATAGCAGAGTATGAGAGTGATGTGACAATTAATAGTCTGTTGGTGATAATATATGATAAATTTAACAGATCAAACACACAGGCATAGTGCATGTACTCCTTCTAAAAGCCGAATCCACTCAGTCGAAGCTGAACATCTCTGACCTGAGAATCCACTGAAGCCATCTGTGGACTGCAGCGAAACAGGAAACGCATGTTTGAATTTGTCAGCCTTCTGGGCTTTAACACAAGTGAGTGGGAGATCTGATCATTTTCCAGAGTTGTAAAACGGAGTCTGTGTGTGCTGCAAACTGTTCTGCAGTGTTTTGGCATCTGATAAGCATTTAAACACAATCTGTTACAACAGGACGTCCTGATTGTATTTCATTATCTCTCTGGTACCGTAAAACAATGCGCCCCCACCAACACAACCTTTTTTCAGTCTGAATCCCCACTTCCACACGCTAGCTAGGTTAGAACATTTTTTTTAAATAAAATAAGCCATAATTTAAATGAAATGTAATCTTTCAATGCAATACACATTGGCCTAGTTTGTGTGCAGCAAAGGAGTGTAACCTGGAACAGGAACTAGCCCCTGAGTATTATCTACGACATCAAATGTAAAAGCTTACCTGAGCTGAACAGAGGCTGTTACTGTTAGTACACAATACTAAAACATGTATTTGTATGAAAACGTTTTAAAGTACTTTTTAAGCAGCTGCTTTCGAATCTGTAATCCATCAGAGAGAGGCAGAATCCTGATGCCAAGGCTTAAACCATATTATCTGCCAATAGAGCCTCTTAAATTTCACAGGACCTGCAGGATGAGCTTGTGAAAAAAGAAACCAACGCTTTGCTCTGTGTCACCCAGAATGAATTTGTAACAACTTGATCATTAAGACACCCTCACACAGAGCGGGAATAGCTGTACAAAGTGAACTCAGAGCGATTCAAAGGTAAGTCTAGGTTATAGAAACAGTGGAGAGTGATGGGTTCCACTTCAACAGCAATAAGGACGCTTCACTGTAAAAATAGATTATACTGAACAGCCTAAACTGAGTAAAGCTTCTCCGATCCAATGCAAAGTATTTAGGAGTGATAATTGGAGCTGCAAAGTGCTCATTGCCGATTCTCACCTTTCTATGTTCTTGTAGATTCAGAGAGGACGAGCATTTCCTGTTGCATATGGTGCATGTGAGTTTCCGCCGTGCACTGCCTGTAAAAGAAATAGAAATAGTTGTAAATTACCAATATTTTACTTCGGGACTGACATCAAATGGAAAATCATGACAACATGACAATCATCGCAGAGCAACAGAAAAATATTACAAAGTCTCACTGGACAAAAATGTCTCCTCATAGGCCAAATGATCCCACAATATTTTTGACCCTTCCATTCCGTCTGAATCACATGACCCACATCTGTCACGCCTGAGCCACTTCCACCACACCCACACACACACACTCACACTCACACACTGCTTGTTCTAACCACACTGGTAAAACATAAAGGCCCAGATCTTGACTCCGTCAGCCTGTGAGATAAAAGTCTTAATCTCGGGTTGATACTTCATTCCCCCGCTGCCCTACATCTCATCATAAATAGCTATGGAAGTCCTATTATCTGAGAGAGTGAGCAGCCCCAGATCACACAGGTCAGCAATTATGGAGCGTGTGTAATTAGAAATGTGTCTCAATATTGCGGAAATTTTAAATGATCAAGGTCAAGTGCTGTTACTGCCGCTCCTTGAGTGCTGAGGCTGCTAATGGACAATTAACATCATTAGACGATGTGTTGAAAAAAAAAGGAAAAGGCAACACCTTTGATTATGTGGGTAGGAAGAGTAAAGGAAAATCAAACAGAGACACAACCAGAGCAAGGATCTGATGCCAACCTGTGTGAACATTTCCTTTATGCTTCTTCAGGGCGTCCTTGCTCTTGAATCTTTTACCGCAGCTCTCGGCTTTACAGATGAACCTGGCATCTCCTCTACAGGCTTCCTTATGCTGTTCATAACTGTACGCATAGGAAACAGAGGAAGTAGAAAGAGGAAGAGAGAGCTTCATGAGTAACAGAATATGTAGATTGTACATGTTAAAATGTGCGCCTTATGTATAAAATCCCATTTGATCATATATTTTACCTTGATTCTGAGCTGAACATGTTGTGACACAACGAACACTGATGAGCTTTAGAGTCACCTGATGGATCCGGAGACTCTGAACAATGCAAAACACTGAGGAAAGATTTAAAATAAAAACATATTAGATGACAAGTAGGAAATGAAACACAGGCTGATGACACTAATTAAGTAAGAGTAAAACAAATATTCAAGTTAAGAGCAGGCACTGTTTTTAAAATCAATTGATTTGCATAAGCTGAAAAGATCAGTAAACTTCTGTAAAAAATAAAGCTGCAGCCAGCAGCTGGTTAGCTTAGCTTAGCATAAAGACTGGAAACAGAGGGAAACAGCTGCTTTCCACATCCCCACCACCTATAATTGTAACTAGTTTAAATGTCATCTATTTAAAGGTGACATATGCACGTTTTTCTCTGCGGTGCTTTCAGGGAGTAGGCTAACAGGTTAGCAGTGTTGTGCATGGACGAGTTCAAAAGAACGCATTCATTGAACACGTTCTTTTTTATGAGAACGATGAACTGAACGGAACTCAATGACAAATAATGAATTCGAACGGTGAACACGTTCATATTATATGATGTCTAGCTTAAACGTTACGGAATGATTTCCTTCTCCTGAGGTGAGACGCTGTCTAACACCGGGTTTACACCGGGGCGAGGAAGCCCCAAGTAAAGCCAAACGCCTCCTATCCACCCCCGTTAAACCTTTGTGTGGTGAACATCGGCTGCGATGGGCCGCGCTGCGCCAAGGGCACCAATGGTTTCGGCGTCGAGTCAAATTTTTCGCGCGACGAACAAACTGAAAAATAATTTTAAACGATATTAATGACATATTTGACATGAAATAAATTATAAATATGCATCACATACTTTGTATTCCCCTTCTGTTGTCCTGGAGTTTTAATTTTCCCAATTTTCCCAATCTCATAATTAAATGTCCCCCTGCCCATCCACTACAGCCACACAAGCAGTCATATAGATATAAAGAGAGGGGGGGGGGGGGGGGGGGCTATGAAGACCATCATCATATACTCCCAAACCAGTACATTGAACGGGTTACATTCAACATCCAGGGGAGAAAGCAGAATCGCGGGCTGACCGGCGTTGAGAAATGCACGTCCGGTGTGGACAGCCAGTCTTTCATTTTCGACTGTGAAACTATAAAATGAACTGAACTAGTTCAGATTTTAAATGAGGAACTTTTAACGTGAACTATTCATGTTTACTTGTGTGAACTGAACTTTGAACTAGTTCATGAGAGGTGTGAACTTGCACAACACTGCTGGTTAGCATGCTAACTTAAGTAGAACTTAAGAAGTGATAGAGAATTAAGCAAAAGAGTTAAAATAGGCGTTGCTCTCCATCGCTGGAGACAGTTCTTGACGGAAATTAAATTAAGAATTTTGTTGAACACGCAAGGTTTTTTCTAGTCCGGATAGTAAACAGCTGTTATTTGCTAACAATGACTATGTAACTATAGCAAAAACGTATATATATATATCACCTTTAATCCATTGAGTCTCCACTAGTTGTGGTCATGACAATACACCAGTAAATGGGGAAAAAAACAAGATATAATGTGTTTATTGGTTGGAGATGCTAACCACCAAGCTAATCTAGCTGCCCCCCTATCAGTATAATAAGCTAAGCTAACTGCCTCCAACCTCGTAATCAACACACCGATACAAGTGGGGTATAAATCTATTCATCTAATTATCAACAAGAAAGGGATACCTGTATTTCCCCAAAGTATTCATTCTGAACAAATATATGCATTCGTTTTGTGTCAGAGTCAAATAAATGAAAACTACTTTTTCAACTTAACTCTAAGACCTACATTAAATCCTTGCACTTAATTGATTCACTTCTTTTGCAGGTTTCTTAATGACTTGAGATGCTGTGCTTGAAGAGCACAAATTAAAGATATAACAGCTGTTAAGTAATGGAACAGTGAAACCCACTGGCGCTGCAGAGCCTGCTTGACGGGGAACTTCTTGCCACAGTTTCTGCATTTGAACTCCTTCTCCTCCGTGCTGGGCCTCTGGTGCAGACTCTGGAGGTGGGCGGCTAGAATCTCCTCACTGGGAAAACTGCTCTCACACAGCAAGCAGGGGTGGTCCTCCTTCTTTATGACTAGTTCTGTAGAAATGTGGTACATGCACATCGAGCAGGTAAAGATTCGCAAGATTAATATATATATTTCTGAGGGATATTTGTATGTATCAATCATCATAAATTATACTATTATGATTACATGGAAATGAGGAAATACAGGTTCACTGTACCCATTTCAACAAGATGCTTGGAGTCTTTACTGTTCTCATCATCATCTTTGATTAACTCCTCCTCTTCTTCCTCCTCCTCTTCCTCCATATCACTGTCCAGGTAGCCTATAAGGAGCTCTGTGTCTGTTTCAATGTCATCCACAGCCAGGTAGAAGATGTTTTCGCCATCCTAAAAGATAACATCGTAGCAATCATTGAGCAATCACACATCACTAACGATGCATGGAGCATTGGCAAGACTGCACCTTACAAATTTGAGAAGAATGCAGATAATGAGAAAAGCACTCTTGCTAAAATACAGCTATAACCATTTATGGAAATGCGCAATGGGGAAGTATTACGACTGACTGAAGGCTGAACTCATGATACCAAGAAAAGATCTGTTATGGCCTCATTGAGGCCACAGGTCAAAACCTCAAACCCTTAAAAATGTTGTCATTAACTTCCCTGTCTTTACAGGTCATGCTAATAAAATCAAAGCGTCGTTTTGTTTTAAGTAAGGGATTCTAAATATACATAAATAATGATTAAGAGTAGGAAAGCTATACAATAAATGTCAGTGTTGATGGAACACAGAGCTTTAACACACATGGATGACCTTTAAACGACCAATCACTTTGGGCATTCGAGTATTAATGGAAGGAAGTGGGCCCTAAGACCTGAAATTCTCATCTTCTCTTCATTCCACCTCTTTTTTTCTTCTGCCAAGAAAGAATAATCTTTTTTTATCTTTTGCACGGGAGTTCAAGAGGTGAAATTACCCAGATCCAGTGCAGAGAGGTTAGAGTTAGGTTGCTTTAAGAAGATTTGTTGTTAAAACTCTTTGACATTTTCTTAGGCCTGGCTACTGTTGTTGAGGCCCTATTTACCAATAAAATCACTTCTTTGTTTAAGTGTTGTTGAAAATAACTTATTGAAAATAAGAATCTAAATCTAAGGACTGCATTCACTTATGGATTAACAAAAGGTAGGCATTTGTTTTAACCATTAAGAAAAACATTCGGCAAAAAATCAATAAATGTTTGTCCCTAAAAGCTAAATACAAATGCTGATAACACAACCCATAAAGACATAAGATCTCTCTTTATCCAATTTTACACTACACAATATATACTAATTTATAAAATAGTTCACAAACATTATCTGTCTTCAAAAATACTTATTTTTGTCTATTTCATATTTCTGTAAACTGTAATACTAAACTCTGGTGGTTGTCCGGGATGTCTTACAAAACGAATCAATAATTATCGCAATATAATTATCAACAAAAGAATATAATAAAGATTTTCAAAGATTTCTTAACCTGTTCAGTTTGACATTGAAAAAGGTAACTAACAGTATATTTGATCTGTTTTAAGCCCCTTCTCCACTGGTCAAAAGACCCAATAACGCCCAATAACGCCCACTAACATCTGGCTTTTGTCTGAAATGCCCCAATAGAACTAACAGCCTTTGTTGCATAAATGGTCAAAAGCATTTGTGTATTTATTGTTTATTACACCATGGGAACAACATGCAACAGCAATTTTTTCTTTCTATTGTGCAAGATGCAACAATGACACAAGCAGAAAGAGTTTCTCATTTTGTGCCGCATTTGTGACATCGAAAATGAAACTCCTCTACTGGCAATGGGTGAGGAATAATTTGTGGGTTTAGCCATATTTAGAAAACCTGCATTTACCTACTAATTTTGTATATATAAGTGCAAAATATGTCTCTTGGGGGTCTATTTACAGCCATTTTTTGGGGGGGGGAAATCATTACCTTGTCAAAAAATGTGTATCTCCTGTCAAATATGTCAGTGAAGGATTAGTCGTCCACTTAGAGAAACAAACCTGTATAGCTGCCAAGTTCTTCTGCTGTTGCGAAGGTGCCTGATGGACAAACCGCAGCCAGTTGGCATGGCGTGGATTACTGGCATCCAGGATATACAGAACATCTCCTTTACTGCCACGGACCTGAGGAAGAAAAACAGTGACCGTGTGAGTTGTTAGAAGTAAACAATTGATACTTCTTCTTTTGTTGCTTTTATGCTTTGTCTTCTGACAATCAAAGAGTGTTTGGCCTTACATGTAAACACCTTATCGTGTCTGCACCTCACAATGTGACAGCTGCAGATAACTACATCACAGCATTTGTTTGAGAGGTTGCCATCAGGGGCTTCACATGAGACAAGTCAGTTTAAATCAGTATGGAAGAATGATCTGAACATAATTATTTGTTGTCTTTATCACAGAAAAATGTAGAGTTTAGACTGTTTGTACACACATGCAAGCAGTCTTTTTCACAGCTGTCCTATGCTAAAGGATGTGCTTTGATAAACACACGATGCAAGGAGGCACTGACTCTGTTACTTAACATCATACATAATTCATACAGCTCTTATGTGTATGAGGTTAGTATCGGATTAGAATGATGTAAATATAAAATCATTGCCCGACAAAGAAAAATGTATATACATTTGTTTTAACCACAGATACCTCCACAGCTGAAACCATCATATGTGTGCAGTGCTGTGGGAAGAAGGCAAGATGTGTGTGCATTCACCTCCCACATCAGCCTGGTGTCCGAGCTTTCATCCAGCTCACTGGGCAGCTTCTTCTCACCAGCAAAGGGGCCAAACTTTTCTCCCTTAAAGACAAACAGAGGGAACAGAGTAACACAAACTGACATTAATAGTGGACAGGCCAAACCATGATAATTATACACCTACTGATTCCACAAACATCTGCTTCTTGGTCTGTCTGTCTGTATGTGATACACATGACTCACAAACCATTCATCTAATTGACTTACCTCCTAGATTTTTATAGTTAATGCCCAGAGAAGTGCTTAACCAAGTTTGGTGCAATTTGGACACATTTTACATAAAAAATAAGGGGTGCAGATCTCTGGCATTGCAACAACATTATCCTTTCCTGTTTGGCAATTTGTCTTCAGAGTAAAAGCACACAGTTGGTGTTGTTGTTATAATGATTTGTACTGAGTTGTATTACAGACCTTTTACTTTGAAAAGTTGTGAACTTGGGTTTGAACATGGTTTTGATTGTTTAACCGACCCCTGAAATAGCCGACATGCAGTGAACATTAACGGTAGATAGTCTGTAAGTGTAAATGGTCTAAGTGTAGTTCTGTACTATACAGTGTATCTATGGGAAGCACTTTCTCTAGAGGGCAAGTTCAGGGGTTCAGTATCTTGCCCAAGGAAACCTAGGCATGCAGATGGGGAAGACTGGGATCAAACCGCCGACCTTCTGGTTAAAGGACGACCACTCCGACCCCTCAGACACAGCCACACAAAACAAATTCATTTTCGTTTTATGAAAAGCATTGACTTTAAAATCTTCACCACTGATAAACCAGGTAGGATGAACACAAATGTTTCTAACTTAACTCTGCACCATAGAAAAAGTTTTTAAAAAAAGCTCTGCGCACAACATCCAGGACACAAACAATAATACAACTAGAACTCTTTGAGGAGGAGTCACTAATGACAATGAATAATTCTGAAGTATCTGCAGAGCTTTAACACAGGTCAAGAGAACAGGCAGGTTCTTCTTCTTTGTTCAGTTTATTGGCGGTTGGAAATCATCATGAAGGTACGTGACCTCCGCCCACTGTATTTCTTCTTCTTCATCTTTGTTGAGTCCGCCGGCTTGCTGCCATTTAACAGGCAGGTTTAGAGCGGGCGCTGTACTAGTAGCATACATGTTGGATGGTTCGTGGACAGGCCGGCTCTTTGATAGAAAGGACAATTTCCCTTTTGACTGTCCAATGAGGGGCAATCATACAGGGGGGGAGGCGGGGTCATAATGTTACATTCATGTCCATCATGTTGTAGTCCAGTGGATTAAAATGACAGCATCCTCCTGAGAACACCCCCCCCCCCCCCCTCCTCAGCCACTGACACATGAACCCATTCATCTCCTGCTAACCGTCCCCTGCCTCACAGGACTCCTCCGTGTGTCTCTCACAGGTCACAGGAACAATGTTTTCACTTTGAAAATGTTGTAAAAAAAAAACAAGTTTAAAGCTTTAAGCAAAACCGTCATGAAGTGGATGTGTTCACGAGACAGGCGCGCGACCCTCCCCTCGAACACACACAGTTGCGCAGAGACCGAGAGAAACCACTGGAGTTGTGTAGCTACGTGGCACTTCACGTCAGAGCAGCCTCTGTGCGAGACCCACACTCTGACAGCGTCTATACAGGAGGGAAAGCAACACAAAGAACACAACTACGACGCGTTTAAAAGCCTAACGACGCACACACATCACCCACAGTCGCGTAGAAAGTTGTTCAGCAGCAAACAACAAACCTTTTTCACTCGCCGCGCCGTGTACAGACCGATTCCATCCTGGACCCTGGACGACTTCAGAGAAAACCTGTCTGGCACATACATGCCCAACATTGTCATTACTCGGGGACGTGTCCTCCGCAGACAGTCGGCTGGACGAGGTCAGATATGTCAGCGGAAGTGGACAAGCATCGTCAGTTTGATTTAACGGCAGATTTCTCGTTTCCTCTCGGAGCTGAAGGTCCAGGTTGAACTTCTGTGGCTGCTGCTGCAGGAAGACAACGCTGCGTCCTGATTGGTCCAAAGTTTGTAACCAGAGGCTGCACAGTAACCTTTTCTCAGGCTGCTCTCACTGTGCAACACTGTAGCCATCATTACTGTTTACACAGTTTTATATACATTTATTTAACATATTACCAGGAAGAAAAACATATAACCAAGAGTCAACAAACTACTGATGACATAATAAGAAAACAATGCAACTGTCGGTTCTCACTGTACAACACAGTAGTCATCATTACTGTTTACACAGTTTTATATACATTAATTTAACTTATTACCACGAACAACAAGATATAATTAACCCCTGAGAGTCAACAAACGACTGATTACATAATAATAAAAAACATTTAACTGTCTGCTCTCACTGTACAACACAGCAGTAAAGACACTGTGTCGTCATCATTACTATTTACACAGTTTTATGTACATTTATTTAACTTATTACCACGAAGGACAAGATATAAGAAACTAATGATGAAAACTTATGTATAATAAAAACAATGTTTGTGCTCTCACTGCACAATAAAACAGCAGAGATACATGTATACTGTATACACCAACACTGGATCTTTTATGTAGATAATGATATGACAATAATTTAAAACTTCTCTACAAACTATTTCAGACAATGGATTTTATATTAACTAACATGATGCTATGATAATGATGATTATATAAATGTTACCATTATTTATTCTGTCTGTCAAATTCAATGACTAATGTGCCATCCATTTCACTGTATATATTGTCACACTATATATTCTGTTTACACAGTAAATATTACTTTTAATTCCATTAATATTTATATTTGTACATTTTCTATTCCCCTTACATTTAAAAAGCTTTGCATGTTTACATGTTGATGTCTACTTTTGACTTTGCTCTTTACTGCTACATGGTAAAATAAAACATAGAAAATGACATAATAAATAATATACAGAACAAAATTAACATGCAGTAAATAATATGACTACCTATGAGAGTCAGCAAACGAGCAATAACATAATATGTATGATAATAATGCTGCAGGAAATGTACACAGCGTCCTACTTGCTAGCTGATTGGTCCAAAGTTTGTTAACAAAAACTACCTTTTGTCAGGATGCTCTCACAGCACAACACAGCAGGCACATTGTGATCCCAGCAACCCTGTGGTGTTTACTATATACACAAAACACTGGATCCTATATTGACTAATATAATGACGATCAATGATAAAGATAATCAATATACGGTGCAGCTGGAGGAATATGCCAATGTGCTCACTTTAAAGTCGCTCTTAAGTTCACAAAAATACACAATAAACAGGCTGGAAATAATATGACTACCTATAAGGGTCAACAAACTAGTAATAACATAAGATGCATGACAGCGTCCTGAGTCCTGATTGGTCCACACTCCAGCCATGCTCCACCACTGTGTTTCACTCACTGCTCTCACAGGATTAAAGATACACTGTGATCACAGCTCAACCTCAGTGATAATAACAGTAAAAAATGCACACACACACACTGGATCTTATGATGATATGATAAAGATGATGATGATATTTTTTCAACAGTTGAAAAAAGAAAAAACAGAAAATGACAAGATGAATAACATAAACTTGAGAAGGCAGAAAGCTCAGTTCGCCGAATAAACATGCAGAAAAAATATGATGACCTGTGAGAGTGAACAAACTAGTAAAAACATAAGGTGAAAATAATAACTTTTTATATTACATCATATACAATTTATATTTATAACATTTTTATATATTTATTTTTTGGGGGAAAGTTACTCCATTTGGCATATGAGGAATACATGTATAAGGCTATCTGGCAGTTCTAATCACCTGATGAATGAAAATGGATGTGACAACAGATCCATTAATACTTCCTGCCTATTCAACAGTAAATTCTTGCCGAGGCAACCTTATTCTACACAGATAACACACGCAGTTCACATTGATCGGAAAAAACACTCACCATCATTTTCCTCCTTCACCATTAACCTCAAGAAACCTCAGGATACTGTGTATTTTGGCTGGATTTTATCTTCTGAGACCACACTGTACCAACAAGCAGTAGAGCAGAGGTCTGACTGACCCTTTTAGCTTGAAACTGTCAGCTCAGCAGGCCAGAAGCCACAATTTACCACAATCAAGGACTGCTGGAACAGATGGTCCTTCTGATGTGAAGACGGCTGCTCTCCATCCATCTGAGCCAAACCGCCAAGGCAGAACTATGAGCAAGTAAAAACAAACCAGGTAGTCGAAGATGAACACATACCCTTCCCATGAATGATGCTAGGTACCATGTTTGTTACATAATTCAATACATTTCACAAAGACCTTTGTTATGTCTGTAGAGATACTGTTTATTTTAAAGTTGAGATGTTAAGATGAGATTATTTGATTTGTAATGTGTGGTACAAGTGGACAGAGTAAATACTCCCATAGATATATTTAAACAAACAAAAAGCCAAAATGAATACTACTACCAATACCAAAACCAAAACTTATACTAATACTAATACCAACACCAGCACCAACTCCAACACCAATACCAATACCAAAATGAATACCTATACTAATACTCATACTAATAAATATAAAGGGATCAATCAAGTTTGATCTTATCTCTTCTCTTATGTTGTAATATAATGTAAAAACTAAACCTCCTGGATCGTTCTGAGGAGGAAAACATCAAATTTCAGAATAAAAGTATCTAAAGTGAAAGCAGATGACTTTTTTTTGCTAACTTACCGTTTACATGACATGCTTGAGCAGTGGATGGGGTTTCAACTGCACTAAAGAAAACATCTTCTGTTTATATTTTTCTGAAACTATCAGGCCACAAACAGACATCCCCTTATCTACTATATATTATTTTGTTCTCCACTCACCTTGATTTGTTGACGAACCCCCTACACCAGCCAGATGAGCTCATCTCTAATCACTGACTGTTTGTGTACTTTCTGCTTTCGAACACCTCTTCAGCAAACGCGTTCGCTCTTTAATCAGCAGCGTGTCAGTTTTATTTTGGCTTTGTTTACGATGTTTATAGCTTGTGTTTATGCCAATGGCTTCCTGTTGTGCTGTGTCTCTTCGCCGAACTGATGCGTGATTGGTCCAGATGGCCGGCGCTGGTTGACAATTACGGCACAGACTGAATCATGATGTGCATGTTTACTCCAGAGTCAATGAGCTGGTGCTTTGGAGCGTTTTTTGTCAGACATTCCCGACTGCCGTTTTTAAAGGGTTTACACTTCAAACCTGGAGCAGACGTGTCCTTCAATAGGGATTCCCACTGTTGTAGTATAGTTTCATCTGTGGCCTGGAGTCATGTTCCAGGTGTATTTTAGTTAAGCCATGAGGGAGGGCTACAGGGAGTCTTACTGGGTGACAAGCCTGATCAGTGCACTGAGAGGGCCTTTGTGTGTGTCCGCCCCACCCATGTCCTCCTTGGTTCATTTCTGTCTCCCCTGACCTCTCTGTCAGTGCCTTGGCCTGTCGGGGCAGGACGATTAAATGTCATGACCCCTTTTTTCCCTCCGTGCCATCTGACGACCCTGCTGTCCATTAACTTTCACTCAGCTTTCACCAAGATCCCTGGGTTGTCCAGACCAGCTCTGATCTCCAACACCTGCAGAAAAGACACACACTAAACACACAGAGGACTCATCTTCTAAACCAGGGAACCCAATACACAGCAAGATGATAATCCAGATTTGGCCAGCGTTAGGTCATGGAGTCGGTGATGGTTGAGGTAAAACTCTGAATTATTCGCAAAATAAAATAGAAATGCTGACCACAAATGGGGTCATATTTAGTTTGTGCACATGGAGATTCCAAATGAGCGCCGATATGTTGATGTTCCCAACAGCTTCACCTCCCAACACAGTAATGTTAATATAAGTGTCTGTTATGCTGTTGCTAAGCAGCAGTGTTAAGCACTTGCAAATCAAGCATGACACAATTATTATGACACAATGTCCCATGTCATAATAATATGTTTGTTTCTGTATTGTTCAATATGGAGAGCGTTAAAGTCTGTCACCCTTTACTAATCACAAAGCTGTGACTGAGGGGAATGTAGTTTCGCAGTATTTAAATAAAAAAAATTTAAACAAAATTTAAATTGTTTGACTAAAGAAATATTGGGTAATTTGACATTTTCACCTGACAACGGAATAAAAAATTTAAAAAAAAACATCAACACCAATTCATCATGAGGGCTACATGAATGTGTGTACCAAAGTTCATGCTAATGAATGGAGTTCATGTCGTCCATACAGATAGTACGGTTAAAATGTTTTTTTCTAATCACAATACCGGCTCTATAATAATGAAGTCTGGCTCTGCTTCTTACCAAATGTCTTTCAATATTTCTGACTAATACACTCATATGTGATGACAGAAGCTTTCCATGACTGGCCTTTTCAAGTGATGACAAAGCATCCACATGCACAAACCAGCACTACCAGACAATGATGCATTGAGGACTAAAGAGTCTACCACGATAAAGATTTTTAGTTTCAGCTAAACAAAGACATTTGGATCATCATCCCCATGAGACCATGTCTTTGAACCCTGAAAGTACCCATGGAACTGAGCCACTCAGTGGCTGGACTGCCAGTTGAGTCTCAGAGGTCCCAAAACTACAGAAACCACATTTAGGACATGGTGGAGGAATGGATTGCCTTGAAATAAAGACTTTCTGAGTTTTTTTTTCTAAGTAAATATTTTCACTGGAGGAAAACCTCAATTTGGCAAACATACAACTGGTTTCATACAAAATTTTCCAAATGGATGTGAGCATTTTTCTGAAATCTCCCAAACCCGATACTGTAGATTGAGGGGCCAGACCACCTTTTGTTTCATGTTTCACCAACCCCTGCTGTCCCTCACCACAGCTCCCTATTTCAAGGCTGTCGCTGAATAGCCAGCAAACCATTTCCTGACGCTCCGAGGTCACTGGATAAATGATGTTTTCATTTGACAACCCTGGGTCGCCACTAAAGGATGGTCTTCAGAGGGAGCCTTTTGAAATTACAGTACTGATGAAGCGTGAGAAATTACAGGCACTTAGAAGTGATTTCATGAGCACTAGAGAGCAGGGGGACCACCCCTATGCAGCTCGGGTGAAAGGGAGTGATCGCAGTTAGTACACAAGTACACAAACACAAAAGCCTTATGTGCACACAGATAATACATACACACATTAATAGCCAGACACACAAAGACAGAAAATCACATTCAAGTGCGGAGGCATCAGCCCAATAAGAGGAGCTTCATCCAGGGATCCTGATCATGTGTACTGGATTGTTTATATCTATGATCATAAAAGTGACCTTGGCATTTTAAATTAAATAGAGGCTCTATTCAGGAGCCAGTCATTGTTTTTTTCACTGCTTGAGTTATCCTAATGGAGATCGGCTGAGACGGGCGCTGCCCGAGGGCCGCTGGTCACTCTCCACCCTTCCTGGGAATGGGTTTTTGGTCAGGATGGGTTTTGAAGGAAGCCTCTGATTTCTGCCTGGCCCTCTGCTAAATCAGAGTTATGTAGAGCTGGTTTGGAGCTGAGCCTCAACAATGATCTATCCCTGCAGCCGCTGAAGTGGAATCATTTTCATCATGGTCTACATTTTCACTTCCCAGCCAGGGCTCTGCGTGTTAGAGATTTCAAAGCCTCATAATTTAATTTCACACTGTTTACTTTGGAGATTTCTGAGACAGTGCCACAAGTGTAAGACTGAATCATATAACCACAAACAAGTACGGTACCAAACCCGTTGATGGCAGGAGTTCTTCAGTCACTGCACTGAGCTTTTTCACACACCAGTGTTTCACTGCTTTACTTTGCTAAAGGAGTTCCACTCAAAGCCCTCCCAGCATGTCCGTCTGTCTGCTGTCTATCTCTGTTTGGATTCTGCTCCCTTTTCACCATTTCGGTCCAAAAGTGTCACTCAGCGCTAAGTTGAGCAACAAATGCATTCACACACACATGAACAAAGCTTGCTCACAAATGTCAAGTCCTAAAGCCCTTTGTAGAGAGGAACGTGGAAGTCTTCAAGAAATTACAACCGTTCAGTCTCTCCGAAAGCTTTTTTTCAGTGCTCCACATCTATTTTAGTGAAACTGGCTGTGCGAAAGTCATTAAATTCAAGGGATTAGCTGATGTTTTGGCTAATACCCTGTTCACTCTCTTACCAAGAATTATAAGAAAATACTGATGTCACTGTCATATCTTTTATAAAATATAAGCCTATAGCAACAACAAGGTGATGGTTAGCTTAGCTTAGCATTAAGACTGGAAGGTGCGAAACATGTATCTTGAAAACAGCACTTAGATCTCTGGTATTCTGAAACCAGTAGAATATGTATTTCTGCATCTGTAAGCAAAACAATGAATGCGTTTAGATTTATGGTGCTGTAACTACAAACTTGGTTTAATTTAACTATTATCAGCTGCATACTTTGTTTCATTTGCTAAGTCTGGGATCATGACTGCCATCAGCCTGAATCAAATCCATTGGAGAGTGAAACTGACCAAACCATGACTGAGTACCAGGTCTTGATTACTCCACCACTTACCCGTGCACATTATGTCTGTCTCCACCCCTCACACTCCTTCATGTACACACATATATACAAATCTCATACTTCAAAGCCTTGCACTCATTGCCACGCGGAAGATAAACACGGACAGCCCTGCAGATGGTGAGCTTTCAGGATAGAGGTTTCTCTGTATGTGCATGTTTGCCTAAGTGTTTGTGAGGGGATCTCCTGAAGCATGCTGGCAAAATAGACGTGTCTGTGCATTTCTTTCCATCCTAGACCTCTTGAGTTGAGCAGGAGACTCTTTAAAGAGGTAAGGGCTTCATGGCAGGTCTTTTTCACACAAACATATGCGCAGGATGTCATTTTAGGCAGAGCTGGCCAGCTTTATTAGCAACAGTTTACATGGATATCCATGACACTCCCAAAACTCTGTGGAAGCTCCTCCACATTATTCCAGGGCAATGGCAGGTTAATGGGAGCCAGGTGGACCCTCACTGCATTTCCTCTGACCAGGAGCACTTGATTGACAGTGAGTTGGGGCGATGAATCGGAGTGCAGCTACCCAGAATCAAGGTCGGACTGGAAACATGGCAATTCACGAGCAACAGCTGCTTTCCTTGGCCACAACAAAGAGACCATTTCCATTCACCTGAGACTACTCTTAATTGGAACGTGTGGATATGTGCACAGATGTGTATCTGGCTTTCCTCATGGCTTATTTGTGGTAAACTGTGTCTAATGGTTAAATAGTATTGCAAGTCACCCAATTCTCCCAAATTTGGTGCCTGCTTTTTTTTAAGTCAATGCACTTAAAACAACATACAGGTAAGTGAACAGAAACATTGCATTTTAGAGGCCTGTTCAGTATCACCTGTTTTTTATTTTGAAATGGTGTCATTTCAAAGGTTCTCCAAAACTTGTGCAATAAATGTGCTGTTTCGATTGACGTGCTTTCTTGCCGGCAGGGGGTGATGGTCGGATCTCTTACAGAAAGCTTCACACCATTGTTGTGTTTAAAATTCAACAGATCAAAATACGCCCTCTGAGCAGACCTACTTTGGGATAGACTGGACGCTACAATAATCGAGATGGGCCGAGGTTAACTAGCTTTAGCATGCTAACTTCAGCAAGAGCAAGGAACTGATGGAACGAGAAACAAATCATGGCCATTGCTTTCCACTACTAGCTCTTGGCAAGAAAAGGAATGTCGTTTGAAAAGCAATTATCCGACATGACCTGCGGATAAAGTCCATAGAATTGCATCTGGTCTTTACTCGCAGTTTGTATTTCACACATGCCCAGCGGGAAGTTCTCTGCACAGATGCGTTCACAACAGCAACATATCCTCTGCATTATAAAGGAAGGAGGTAGTAACGTGTTAATTACACTGCAGAGATCAAGTGATTTTCAACAACAAAATGGTGTCGCCTCTTATCAGAACATACTCTCTTGAAATCTTTGTCTGTGTCTTCTATGTGTATGAATCTTTGCCTTTTCACCAGGAAATATTTGTTGTTGTTTTTTTAATAGTTTTTACGTCTGTGAACCCCCTCACTTGCTCGCTGTGAATCCAGAAAGTGATATCCTGCTGTGTTTCACATCGGATTCTCCCGACTTTTTGTAGACATCTCACTAGGGGTCCAGGTGGAGAAAGACAGCAGATAATCTGGAGGCTCTCACTCGGACATTTGCGTTCACACATGCACGTAAAGTTAAAGTTTGCTAATATTAGCTACCTTACTCTACGGATCATATCCAGACCAAGTCGGTCTGTAGCAGCAAAAGCCTGAATTCACTTACATTAACAAGGGTGTGTTTTTTTCTTAGACATTAATGTTTTTGATTTGTAAATGGCCGTTTATGTATTTCTTTCATTTGGATGTATGACTTCATCAGATGAAGATGGTGAATACCATTTTTTATATTTGACACAAACTATAACACTAAACCACGGAAAGAATTTTTTCAGTACGTTAGGCCCTGAATCGTCTCCACCCTTTAAAATACTGAGATCATACATCATTACATGTATGAAGGGCAAATTTCCAAATCAATTACATCCTGTTTCGCATCATCTGTATTTCACCAAGGAGATCAGTGTACATAGCAGTAACATTATATAACTACTAGCGACTGGATTCATGAAAAAAGAGATTATAAACGGACCATGGGAAACAGATGCACTATACTCTCAGAACAGCTAAAACTAGTATTGTGTTCCATGTGCAAGAGCAGTTCTTAGAAGGTGATTGAAAATATAAGTCCTCACGACGAAATACTAATTCTTCTAGATATGCACTCAAAAAGACTTATTACAGTTAATCTATAGGCACCACTTGATCCGGTAACAGAAGTCTGGAAAAAGGTATTTCCTGTAATTCATCCTCTGTTGACCTTTTCTTAGCAGAAATCATTTATAGGATAAAGTTATTACTTCAGCCCTTCTTATATGCAGCCTTAATATAGACGTCCGAGTCTATAAACACTGTACGCATACAAAGTGACCTCTTTCATCTCGGAGCCGTGATTGTGATGTTAACGGCTTGGCAAAAGAACATGACACCCAGGGTGACACAGGGATTACTTGTTCTATATTTAGTGTTTATGTACATGAATATTGGCAGGACAACTCTGTACATGTGACACACACACACAGGGATACAGTGATAATAACACAGATCTCCAGCACAGAACACATTTACAAGATGGGCTCTAGAGCAAACACTGGCTGAGATACATAAGGGAATGTCTGAACTACGACAGCTTCCTCATAAAACTGGAATTTCCTCGTAACAGTTATTATTGTCATCAATAAAAACAGACATCAAAAAGAGAGACAAAAAAGTATAAAATAATTTAAAATCTTTCTAAAACATGTAGTGGATATGCAGCAAGAGATTTATACAATACAGGCAGTGACTGTATCTCCTCTGGTAAAGGTGATTTGAAACTGAAGGAACAGACAAAAATGACAGACAAAAGCAAGTATCATGCAGCAACAGAGAAACATACAACGTGAAAGATGATCTTCTTTGAAGTTCTGCCTCCCCGATGGCAACATGATGTCAGGTCGACAAGCCTGGTAACAAAGCAGCTCCCGCTATGGGCCGCCCAGACGTGCCTCAATGAAATGTAAACATAAATATACAGGTGGATATCTCTCTCTACAAACAGTTCAGTCACTGCCACAGGCCCATCAGCTGTGTGAGTAGTCAGTCTGTATACACTCCTTAGTAGAATATCACTTAGAGTTAAATAAACTTATTTAATATATATATTTATAATAGATTTATTCTTTACAGAGTCATTTAGCAGTATTTCCTTGTTTTCACCAGTTTGCTCTGGTATTTCACTGAGTGGCCACTGTGTCCCACCACGTAAACGTCCAGCAGGTAGGTCTTGCCTGGCTCCATACCAGTGATGGTCTCTGTAGTCACAGCTTTCTGCAGGTTTGGGCTGTGGAAGTACTTGCACAGGACTTTCTCCGACTTCCTGCGGGTCTCTGGCCCGGCACACTGGTTTTGTTCCCGGCGTCTCTGCTCCTCGCCATAATTATCAGCCACCTCTTTGCGGTAAATGCAGAATTTATTGCGGTCCTGCGTGCCCAGCCAGGCCACGGTGACGGAGGAGCAGGTGCGCAGCTTGTCAAAGGCCTTTATGCGTGTATCCTCTGGAAGTGAAGGGAAAGGCTGCTTGCTGCTGGGTTTTGTACTGGCGAGTACCTTCAAAGTGGAGGCTCCTTTCCTGCTGCCTCTCAAACGGATCAGGTACTTGGCTTTTGGTTTTCCCCGCAATTGAAACTGCCGTACCCCCTCCACGTTCTGGGAGAGAAGCAGCTTTCCGTCGCGCCTCACCTGCACCTGCACAGCGTCCAGACATGTGTGGACAAACAAAGTGAACCTCTGATGGGAAGACACCGGAGCAAAGCGCAGAAACTTACTGCCTTTTCTCTTGATGAAAACATCCGATACTTTGCCGTCTTTCAGCTCCACTGTCTTCTGACGAGCTTCCTCTTTAGTGCGGGCAAACGTACCCACGTATGCTGTGCTGGTGTTGGTGGCAGAATTCACGGCAAACACATCAAAGTAGTACTGTGTATCTGGTTTCAGATCGGACACAGTGAAAATGTTTTTATTGCCAATGCACAACTTCTGAATGTCTGATGTCTTGGGCTTCGCTGTGTACGCCCGGGAGATCTTGTTACTTGTGAGGCCTCGATCTTTTCCAAAACCGTTGTCAGAGGGAACAAAGCCAAAGTGCATAAAGTCAAATGGGCTAAAGTCTCTCCCAGGCTTCGGAGCCAGCATGAAGGCATCGTCAGAGCTGATCTTAGCTTCAGCAGCGCACATGCTCTTGAAATTGTGCTCCTTGTTGATTACTACACAATACTGGACAGGCTGGCCCATCAGTGAGCTTGTAGGTGTAGGCTTCCAGGCCAGGGTGACAGTGGTACGGCCCAGAGCAGTCACATCCACACGGGGGTCGTAGGGCAGCTCCGGGTACGGCTGGTCAGACTCTGGAGTTGTGGTGGCGTACACCTTGAAGTTGCTGTCTTTCTCTGTGGACAGCAGGTCCAGTTGGTAGAGGCCAGAGGGCGTACTGGTGGCCACGTAGGACTCCACATCATTACCCTTGTAGGTGAAGAGCTCCGTCCCTTCGTCTACGGTCACCTGCTGTTTCTGCTGGTCAAGGGGTTCAGGCTCTCCTGGAAAACAAATGGCCAACACGTTATTGTTACAAATGTTTACAATGTTGACAGATATGTTTTGTAATGACCAATATTTTCCCTCTTTCTCGTTTTATGTTGTCTTTGATTAAAAGCCATATCCACCCATAATAAAAAAATCCCTTTAGCAGTTGATCCTGTGAGGTTCCAATGAAGCTCTGCAAACCTCACGGACGATTAGCCCTTCAAATGGCAGCCATGTTTTCACTCCAAACATCCCCAAAGCCAGCACTCACTGAGCCTTTCAGGGGAGCTGCGTTAGAAAGAGGCGCATTGTAGCGTCCACATGAGAGAGACAGTCTGAGCTCTTACTGAGCTCTTACTGAGCAAGAAACCATAATATTATGTTTGTCAACCAGTGAGTGTGCTCAGAAAAATACAAAAATTGAATGCTCAAAGACCACCAGAGACATTTAGCAAAAAGAGCTGCATGGACAGGAAGAAGTTCACATGGTCTTGTAAAGGGCCAATAGATTTGCCTGTGTCGGGTCCAAACTCATCATTATTCTCCTACTTCAGGATGAATTATATTCTCTTGAGGCAAAGAACATGTCTTCAACCTTGCAACCACCCAATAAATCATTTTGTGATATTTGATTTGACAGGCGCACTGACACATTTGCAGGTGCTGGTGTATTGACATTCAAATATATGCTACACTCAAAACCACCACTTTAGTAATTTGGCATGATCTGATGCTGAAAGAACAACGTCCAGATGGAGAAAGTTGAATGTGAGGCAGAAGAAAGGAAAAAAGGGAAAGGAAAAGAGGAAGGAAGGAAGACAGACAGAGAGACAGACAGAGAGCAGCCAAATGTACCTTAAGAAGACCAAGACAGCTTAAATAAAAGGGATGTAATGGCTTTGATTCACTAGGATGACTAGAGTAGAGCCCTGCTCTAAAATTATAGACGTCAGCTTGGGCCGAGTCAGACATCATAAGTGGTCAGACTAGACACTACGACTGACTTAATTAAAACCCACCAAAACACAAAGCCTAACATCACTGTGTCAGTTAATTGTGGTTGGTGGATAGTGATATTTCCGCATAACATGTCATTAACCTCTTCCACTGCTGTCTGATGTCAATTATACCTGATCCCTCTCCGCTGGCCTCTTCTGGCAGCTCCTGCAGAGTGAGTTTCCACTCCAGAGGAGCATCACAAGGTGTCACGGTCACAGACAGGGGTGTGTTGTCTTCCTCCACCACAAAGTAGTACCTGTAAAATGATAGGCCTGATATGAGCACCAGCATTCATGTTTCATCATAGCTTGACGTTAACCTTAAAAAATGTGAGGCCTTAATGCGTGAGCAGCCTGCTGAAGACTGTCGCACTCGGTGATAGTACTGTTCCACCGACCTTGGTCTCTGTCCCTCTGAGCAGATAGACACTCAGTTACGCAAGAATGACTTTCTCATCTATTATTTAGTTTTTGCGTCAACATAATAGATCATTTTACAGAGCAACATCTGATGTTCCCTATCTGCTTACAGTAAGTAGCCATCAGCAAGTTTAGTGTTTCCCTCTGCAATTGTTATGGATCAGTCAGCGATGGAAGGTGGATTTAGGCCCTTTTTGACCTCATAACAAAATGTGAACAGTTTTTAATGACTGCGATTAAGGAGTCTTTGTTGCTTTGTAGAGCACTCACCTTTTAGGTGTGTCCCTGAAGAGGTAGCCACTGATCTCAGCTCCGTCCGGGATGACAGAGGAGTCATGGAACAGCGTCTTGTCTCTGATCTGCATCTGGAAGAGGCCTTCATCTCTCGTGGGTAGCTTCTGGGCCACAACCCCCAGCCCCAACAGCACCAGCAGGACCGCACTCCAACCTTTACACTGTCTCATTCTGAAAGATAAAGATAACGACTTAATTTACATAACAAGATACATCCTGAAAACAGACGCAGCCTTGCACTTGCTGTCAGTTTTTATTAATGATATTTGACTTGTTTATACCTGATTCCCTTACTGAGATAGTAATTTCTACATTCTGTAAGTTTTACATTTAAGGAAAATTATTTATTTGTTTTCTTGCAAATACTTAGATGAGGATAATGATACCAGTCTAAATATGGAGCTACATTCAGAGGTTAGTTTAGCTTAGCATAAAGACAAGACAACGGTTAACCTTGACATGTGAGGGGTATCGACTCTCAGCTAGGACTACAGTTAGCATACTTCCTAAAATGTCAAACAATTTCATTAGAAAAAAAACTAAAAAAAAACTTTAAATTTAGTTACTTTTGGAGAGAAGTAATGTAGCAGTTTCTCCCTTTTTCCAGTCGTTATACAATGCTAAGCTCAGCTAATTGGCTCTTGGTTGTAGCTTCATAATTAACAAAGATACATGAGAATTATTGTTATTATAATTGTCTTCCCATGCAACTATTGACTGTTAAACACACACAAACTTTTAATGATTTAGTTATGTATTGCAAATCTCAATGTTTTCCTAGTCTAAAAACGTAAATTATTCTTAATGTATTTGGCCTCACCTCATATTGGCACCTAAATTTAAATTTCTGCTTCACATTTTCTTTTACTTTTTAAGTTTTTACCTCAATTAACATTTGACATTTAACCTGGACGACAACCCACACACCATCTGTGAGCGAATCAATGACTGAGAGACAAAGAGTGAAGGGAGTGAATGAGTACCCCCGGCCATAGGGTTTGAAGGAGGGATTAGGTTTAAACGCTTGTGTGAAGGAGAAGACGTTGCATGGAGCGCCGTGGAACCACACCATTTCATAAAACTCTTAACGAAAAAAAACCCAAATCCATGTCGTTACATTTTTATTGACGCTAACATAAAAGTGTCTGGTGGGCCGGATGGAGCCGTGGCTCAGGACAAGGTGCAGCTGACTGTGGCTCTGAGCCTCTCATGTATCCCCTGTCTATTGATTTGTGCCCCATTGATTGCAGCTGATGGGAACGCCAAATCCCCGGTGATTTAATCAGCGTAATGATGGCAGATTAGCCAGATACTTTACTGCCATTTACTGCAAGCGAGATGGTGTCCTTTTAATGACCCCTCTCCCTTTCTCTGCTCACCCTCCCTTATCTGTCTCTTTCCCTTGATCATGGTTTTTTTTTTCATCAACAAATAATCCCTTTCTCTTTCACACATACACACATGGCCCTCCCTTGAGCTCTGTCATTACATTTTGCTCCCCCCTCTTCCCCTTTTGCCTTCATAAACAGATAAGTAAAACCAGAGGACGCTCATGCCTCGACCAACTTCCCCTCTACAAACATTGCTAGAGTTCTACATTGTGGTCCTTTCAAAACACAAGCAGGGGGAAAAGGCCTTGACAGCTCCTGTCAGTGTCTCCGTCTGTGCTTGCGTCTGAGCCCAGCCTCCCGTTGTCCTGCCAGACTTCAGAGAGCAAAAGGAAAGCCGCCTAAGTGGCACTTTGAGGTTTGACTCACACAGAGAGTGGAGATCCTTATCGCCTCGGCTTGTCTCATTCCACTTCAGAAGCGTGTCAGTCGGAACAAAGACGTGTCTATTAATACTCACGGCAGCGCTGAGGTGGTATGTACTAGGCTGTTCAGAGCTGTCCTTCAATCCAGCATCCCCAAACAGCACGCGGACACAGCGAGGACCCCGTCCCCCTGGCCAGCTCAGTCCACCACAGTGAGGCCATTACACTTAATGTCTGCTATCACTCATACAGGAAGGGATTTTATCACCACTGTCATTAGCACATTAGATGTGTGCTTTCAATGTGCTCCTCACATGTGACGCTGCTGATTTAAACCCCATGTCTGAGCCCTCTACTTCCCCCACATGCACCAAAGCACTCAGTATGTTTTTACAGTACTCACTGCACAGAGAGGGCATCTGAATATTACAGCAGTTGTGTCGGGTCACTGTGGTTGCATGGACCAGTGCAGAGTCAACATGGTCACACAGCCTGCTCTGGATCTGCTTTTACATGCGGCCATGCATCATTCTCATGCCACAGAGTTCCCTTACCAAAATATCACATCAAAAACAGCTGCATCTGGAACAAATAAAGTCTAATGTTTAATTAGAATGGGGAAGAATGCATGATCGCAATTTGAGGAACGGATAATTTTAAGGCAAGGTCACCCGCAGTCTTGTCGACTTTGTTTTGCTGTTGCTTTTTATCTGTTTACTTATACAGTTATTGCTTTTTGTTTCGCTTTTAGTGCAATTAACAAAGCATTTTGGTTAGAAAACATCCTGTATATGTAAATCGTTAAGCTGTGGAATCTGGAGAGCTGTGAAATGGGACGAGGGGGGATATTGGAAGTACATCCTGATGGCCGTTTTAGACACAATCTGAGCTATGGCACCCCTTTATTTGAGTTTATACGACTAGCAGCTTTAACCAGCGGTTATTATAAGGACATAGTGGGTAAATAAATAACAAAAAGTACACATTATTGTCTTTACATCTTCCAGATGGATAACAAATGTTCTGTGACATTCAACAGCAAAATGAAAGTCATTCAACATCCACTGATAATTTAAGCAAAAGTATGAATTACTTCCAACTATATTGCTGCCTTGCTCGTCCACCGGATTGTGCATGTATCCCGCACATATATACTTAAATGTTTGTGCACCAAACTGCCTCTGACCTCCCGTCTCTCCCCTCTCTCCCCCCTCTCTCTCCCCTCACTTTGTTTAGCCCGTCTCCCTCTCCTTCCCTCCAGCTCCTTGTCAAGATGGATAAGGCTCTTGCCTGCTGCCACATGGAGCTCATTAACAGAACGGGAGGGAATAAAAGACAGTTTAATTTCAACACAAATAAAGAGACATTTCGGATTCCACCCAACAAGACGCCTGGCAGGGGCTCGCGGGACCTGAGGCCTCTGTGTGTTTTCTTTAAGGAAGTTTGAAGGGAGATTTATGTTGGGTCCTTGGTAGCGAACTCCATCACTGCTGTCACTTCAGGGCCAATGTGGAGTGAGTGGATAGCGTGGAGGGCTGGGAGCCCAAGGATGGAGCCGCACAGGACCTGGACCTGTTCTATTCGACAGGCCAAACCAGAGCAGGTCTGGGGCTCTTGGACAGCTAAATAGCTCATTAATGAATTGGTAGAGACTGTGGTAAAGGCTCGGATCCAAGAATGGAGATTTTTATCTGGTGTGTGTATATGTCTATGTGTGTGTGTGTGTGTGTCCAAACCATGACATTCCTGCACTCAGCTCTGTGTATGAGTCTTAATCATCACTCAGGACCTGTCTACTTGCCATCCACAACATCGCTCACAGTTTGAGTTTCTGAACTCTCCACATCATCAAAACCACAAACGCTGGCACAATAGCATGATGGAGAGGAGAGCCCAGTTTCCTCTCCTTTCCCTCACCCTCTCCTCCTCCCCTTCTGCTTCTTTATAGTCCATCTCTGGGGCTTGTATTTAGCCCTGCATCCTGGAATGTCTCTATGTGAGGAAGGGTCAGGTCGCCGGGCCGCTTTCTGCGTTTTCAAATAGAATTGAGGGTGGGTGGGTGTTGGGGGTGTTGGTGGTGGTGGCTCTGACTGATGTGCTGGCATTGTGGCTGCAAAGGGGCGATTATAGATCACAACAGCAAATGCCCCATGGGAAAGTCATCCACCCTGCGCCCATCATCCGGGGCACACATGCACATGTATAGGAAATGAGTCAATCATGATCTCTTATGTTGTGCTTGGGGGGGAAAGAGAAATAGGGAAAACAGAGGCACAGAAAGGCTGTTCAGCAGCCAGTGTGACCGGGGCACTGCCTCTGCTTGTGTCCGTCAGAGGGAGCTTAATGAGGGGCTTTGGAAAAAAAAATGAATGAGCCCTGGGAGTGGGAGTGCATGGGGTGTGGATGGGCTGAATAATTTAACAAGGAAATACAAAAAGTGCGTCTATAATCTTCCCCCAGTGACTCTGGATGTGTGACAAGAAGAAGGCAGCGTGGAGGAGACTGTATATGCACTTACACTGAAGCCTGTCACTTCTCTGGACGCGCACGGCTATAGCAACACTGGCGGAACTCTTTCAGCCGGAGAGTTTTCATATGCAAATCACGGTTTAGTTACGGTATGCGACGCAGACCTTCCCCATTTTAACACTTTTTTTTGTTCATGATTCATTCTCCTGAGAAAGTAGAAGGGAGGCAGTGCGGCTTCACCCCCGCTACTAAACACAGTTATTCATGTCCCTGCGCTCCGGGTATGTCTCTCATTAAACACCGACTGAGAGGAGGAAAAACACGGCGCTCACATGGAAACAAATGACAACACGATCTAAAATGTCATTGGATGTTTTGCCTGAAACCACAGATGAACATTTCAACTAAATTAAACAATAATTATTCTCATTAAAAACTCAATTTCTGTGCGTAATGGGCTCTTACAGGTGCGTAAAGGCGCCCGTGGGTCACGCAATGAGCCAAATGTAACTAAAGTTCACCGCTTGCGAAGAACTGTGCAACTCTGCAGCCAAACGCGCGCACGGAGAGGATACCGCACACGGAGATACTATTGATAAATCGCCTTTACTTGGTGCCGTGTCACCTCCGGGAGCATGGGAACCCGCGGGAGGCACAAAAGCGAGAGGGTTTTCCAAAGTTCACCAGTTTAACGGATCCTCACCAGCGCCGCGCCATGCGCTGTGCTCCACTACAGCCCACAGCAAAATAACCGAAAATTAAAAGAGCATGTGAGCCCGGGCTGGATTCAGATGTGTTTGAAACTTTTAACTTCCCGGAGTTGTAAACCGCAAAATCTCTTCCCCTCGCTCCCTCGGTCTGTTTCTCTCTCTGTGTATCTGTCTCTGGCAGACGTTTCAAAGACGTTACAGGAGGAGTCTCTGGATTAAACATTGTTTGGTGTGTGTGGATTTTCTGAACATTCAAAAAGAAATTTGTAGAAGAAAAGTTAAAGAACACGAGGGGTGAGGTTTTTCCTCTAAACCCATCATTTCTAGAAACTGGATCAGACGCAGAGAGAAGATTGTGCGAAATACAAACGTGTTCTTACCTTGCGGGATATGAAACGGCGAGGTTATGCGAAGGGTCTTGTTCTTAAACCACTCTGATATCACCAGGGCTTTTTTTTTTTTTTAAATAGGTGCCTTCAAAATGAATCAAACTGAAAGAAAAACGAAAACACAAGATGTCCTCTGCAGCGTACAGTAGTTTCCCCCAGTTTCCACTTCTATTGTTGGTGCCTATCAAGCGGATTAGGCGACAGCTCTGGTGCGTGTTTGCAGTTTCCTTGCGGATTTAACTGGTCCGTGGTGGGCAGGAGTGTGAGTGTGTGTGCTGAGTGTGTGTGTGTGCTGAGTGGGTATCCTGAGTGCTGGCAGTGCGTCCCTCCCCTGCCGAGCCGCTGCTATTGAAACCTCCGCTGGATTGGAGGCAGAACTGGTGCGAAACTTCGTCTTCCCTCTTGTTGAAGACTCCAAGACACAGAACCAGCCCACTCCCTCAGCAGCAGTTAGAAAAAAAGAAAAGAGAGAAGCAGGGACCAGACAGAGTTAGTCCCCAGGTTTGCCTGGCCCCCCAAACCTTAAGCATTTACACCAGAGAAGGAAAAAGGAAAACTTGGCACACACACATCACTTGAATTCTCCACGGTGCATTTTGTGTATAATTGTTCAAAGTCTGATCATTTCTGAATTGAACTTGACGTTAAATCTCACTAGGAAAAAACCTGAGCTCGTCAGACTGTCAGGTGGGACCTGAGAGCTGGGGTTCCCCCTCACACATTTTATTATGCCCTCTGTTTTCTGCGATGCGCCCTGGAAATTATTACTTTGGGCGAGTGCGCCTTGTGAAAGTCACGCAACCCTCGGGGCTAATAGGCAAGTTTTATCACGGGCCCTGGTAGCCGTGCACGCACACCACGATCATGACACACACCTCCTCTGCACAGCAGCTTTCATGATGGAGAGAAGAGGGGGGAACACAAGTGGAATGTGACTAAAGACTTCACCAATAATGCAAAGTGTAGTGATGGTCCGGAAACTCCCTGTGAGGCACCAGGGCTGTTGTCTGTTCCTGCGTTGAACTGAAGCCCAAGGAAGCAAATATTTATCTAAGATAAGAGACACTGACTGTCTCCGAGGTGAATTGGCCCCAAATGTATGGCTTGATGAGGAGGAGGTTGGAGGTGGGAGGTGGGAGGTGGTGGTGGTGGTGGTGAGGGGGTCCGTGTCTGATGACCAGACAATCTGGATTTAGAGGATGCTGCCGCTTCCTGCTGTTTCCTCCCCAGGAGGACCGTCTTTCATGTCACGTCATGTGTGGCTGCACGTTTTCACACAGGTTGCATTCTCAGGTTGGAGCAAGAAGCTGACATCTTCATCTCATCACCTTCATCATCATCATGATTTATTTACATTTACACAAGCAAGGAGGAAAGTTTGTTCCACTCAGATATTTGAAATATGTCACGGTCATATATGTAGCAAGTGGATACATTTAAAAAGTCACACTTTTTTTTGTATATTTAGCTCAAATAGTTACTTAAAAATGACTATGAATTAACCATCCCTTAGGGTTGGTGCTTCTTAAGAAGTGTCCGATCTTCAGCAGACTGCTGCAAGTGAGAGGCTGGACACAGTGTTGGTGTAACAGCGTCATCTAGCGTCTGCTTTAACAAGGCCACAGTGTGTGTTTTTCATTTGCACAGAAACGTTTTTCTTTGACCTAAACAGATTATCACAGAAATTACTGAACAGATAAAAAAAAGCATTGTTTGCTGCACATTAATATATAACCGAGTCTTAAGAAATATATTTTAAGAAAAGTATAAAACAGAGCGATAGACCAAGGATGTGCACTGGTGTTATTGATGCCTGGGCTCGTGGTTAGTGCTGCTGCAGTGACCTTCACATCCTGGAGATTAAAATAGGTGCCAAATTGAATCTGCTATTAGCCACATCACCAAGCTGTGAAAACCAATCCCTTCTGGGGACATGTACGCTATACTCACAATAACACACACACTCTCTCATGCACACACACTGCACTAACCAGGCCACATGCCAAAGTCTTGGAAATGTATTCACGCTGTGGGACAGTTTATGGAAGGAGGAGGGGAATAAGGAGGTGGGAAAGGCTCCTGTAATGCTAATCCCTCTGCTTTATTTCAGCTCCACTGCAGACATGAAAATAAAATGTTTTTTTATTTACTGAGGAAATTTCACACAAAAAAGCAAATTTTCTCTGGTCAACATGGGACACACACTTCGGCAGCAACAACCAGCTACATGCAACACGTTTGCACCTGGCAGTTTTTGCTGTTTGTCAGTGACCAGCTCCACTGCAGCCTTGCTCAATGGCATCTTGATGTTGGTCAACCCAGAGAACAAGAAAACTACAAAAAATTATCTGGTGACCAGTTTTCATGATCATTACCTCAGCCAAGGAGGTTATGTTTTCATTCATGTTTGACCACAGCATTACATAAAAAACACTGAACCGATTTTTTTTCAACATGGTGGACCAAGAAAGAACCATTCGTGTTTAGCACGGATCTGGACAAATGGACACTTTCCTTATGATGGGGTGTTTTATTGACATTTGCTCAAATTTCTTAAAGAATAAGAATCTTAATGTAAAAACCAAGCATGTTTAGGGGACTGATATCTGTGAATGAGTAAAATTTGGTGCAGCTTGTATGTATTTAGGGAGACTACTGGGACTTAGTGGAGGTATGCGCTCACTCAGATTACCTACACACTCAGTCTGTTTTTTTCTCTGTAACAGGAATCCATTGATTTGGTTTCACACACATTAATGTTTAAAGTCATTGACATTAAAGTAAAATGTTAATAAATCACATAAAGTCTTAAGCAAATGGCTTGCCCCTTCATTATAAACATGTCAACATCCCTCTTTAAATGATAAGAAGAACACAAAGTAAAATCATTGTGTCTGCAACAATCTTTCAAACCAACAACTGGAAAAACAACATCAGAAATTCCCCTAATAAATCAAATCAAATCAGATTTCAAGTGTAATAATTGAGGTACTGCCAATAATAGTAGTATGCTGTATGTGACCAGGTATATTGTATAATGAAACAAGTTCAGTTGTTATTAGAATCCACAATCACGATACAAGATGTGGTCTCAGCAGTGATTCCGGATCTGGAATGATATTAACATGTATTGATAAAACATTAATGTGATGAAGAAGAAGAGGAGGAGAGAGAAGCTCAGAGTTGCAGAAGATCAAACATTTTTTTTCAAGTGGAAAGTGATAAGAAATTATCTTTAATAAATTGATTGCACCAACCATTTTCCTGGGGGATCTAACCCAGTGATTGATAGTTTATTATCAGGGTGAAACATGGAGCTTGTGCAGCTGATGCATTTGCTCTTTGGAAATCATGTCATGGGTTTCACAGAGCCATGTTCTCCATCCTCATTGTCAGCGTGTAACATCACCTCTGATCCAAATGTCAGCAGGTGGTGTTCTCTTACATTCACAGATAAAACGTCAGATCAGTGATCTGGTTTGACAAAATGGGTCACTACCTCTGTGAATTCATCGTTCATAATGTGAGTGGAATTTTGTGGTTTTGAGGCATTTGTAGGTGAGTCCAGAACAGAAACATTCTGAGAATCATTGCACGACACCTGCCCTCAGTCTGTTTGCTTTTGGGGGATAACTCTGTCACTGTCTGTTGCCTCATCTGATTGATCTCCTCACACTTCCCCAGTGGCTCAGGTAATCCATTAACACAGGGAGGATGGGAAGTAATATCTTATTGGGCTGAAATGCATTCAAATGACAGTGAGCAGAGCCTGGAGGGTGTGAGCTGCAGCACTCGCCTCACATCCTTTTTTTTCCCGTCCGCCGAGAGGTTTTTCGTCACAGCTGCAGAGGGAGGAGGACGAGGCCTTGCTTCTAGCCGTCTGCCCACCTAAAAGTGAGTTCATCATTAACTCAGCCAGGCTAAGTGCCTTCTTCGGGCAGGCAAACATCCACTCTGTAAACACTTCTCCCCATCAGTTCCCCCCCCCTTTGTTGCTTCTTGAGGAAGGAGACAGGAAAGAGAAAGAATGTGTGAACTCTGACCCAGCTAAAGATGGTACGCGCTTGCCATCTTTTCAAACGGATAAACCGGTCCAACATGTGCGGTTTGCACACCGAGTGATACTGAAGGCATCATCCCTGAAGAGAAGAGCAAGATGGAGTGGGAGGAGAGACAGGAGGTTACAGTTCAAGGGAAAGAATGAGGGAGGGATGGATGGTGACGGGAAATGAGGCTGTGTTGAGGACATCCTGTGCATGGTGTGCCCACCTGGCCTTCAACAGATATCTTTGTCAGCTCATACAAAATGGAGCTGGGAGTGGAGATAAGGCAGCCCTTAAGGGTTCATTACTTGAGAGAGGTTCTTGCTGTTTTTTGGAGTTTGTTGGGCTGTACAGATCCATTACGTTGCAGACATAAATACAGATCAATGTACAGGGCATTTTGTGTGAGTGAGTGAGTGAGTGATTGGTTCAGCATTTCCAAAATTAGTCTATAGGCCATCCTTTAGCTCACACACTCCCTCATCCTCCTCTCTTTCTTCAAAAGCTCTTTTGGCTCTTGATAAGACGACTTGAAGCCACAATTGAAACCAGATTTAAAGGGACACAAGTGAACGGTGCATGTCGTGTCTGCGTCTAACTTCCTCTCATTATCCAATAAGAGAGCAGTAGTAGTCAGCGTCCTATTATCCGAGCGAGGGACCGGCAAGTCAGCGGTGCCCTAAAATTCCCAGAGGACAGGGAGACATAAACAGAGAGCAAAGTTTAGACTCACAATCACACACGCCGAGGCAGATTCAAACAGGAGTCTGCGCCGGGCCTTTTTAGTGAAACTCTAGAGCGCAGCAGCTCCAGGCGTGGTATGTCGATTGTAAACACAGCCGGGAGGAGGCAGGGACAAGTGGAGGAGGATCCACTCTGCTCTCTGTCTGCAGGCCAGAGGAGGACAAAGTGGAAGAAGCATGACATCATCTGTAACAGATTACACACCAGACATTCAAACCAAAAACAGCTACACCTACAAATTCCATTATAAAATGTATATCATCATATTAGCAAATCATTTTTGCCCTCTCGCCCAATGTCAGCTAGGATTGGTCTCAGCCCAGTGAACCTCAAAGAATAAGCCAGTATAGAAAATGAATGTAAGAATGTATTATTGGGTTGATAGTCCGAGGTGAAGGATAAAGTGCTAAACACACCCAGTGGTTTTATATTGTAACCCTATCTTAGTGATTTGTGTTATTGTGAGACACATGTGAGGTGTGTTCAAGGATGTAGCAGCTGCTACCAGCTCACACTGTGTGTGACGGTGAAACAAATGGTCCGAACACGTGCTGATCCACCGCAGACTGTTAGGGACATGTTTATGATTTGACATATGAAGTGTAGTCAGGTTAAACCCTGAGCTGTGCCTGAACAAAGACATGCTTTGTCATCTGAGATGTGGAAATGCAGAAGACACACACACACACACACACACACACACACACACACACACACACACACACACACGCACACAAATAAAATAGATATATGGATGTTGTGTTTCCAGGACAACAAACACTGAGAAGATCATTTTACTATAATAAAGTTCAAAATAAAAATGGAGAGGTGTTTGATGTCTGACAGTAAAAAGCCTTCCTGCTCTGCATGTCTAACATATGATCATATAAGGCCAATTCAAACAGTTGATTAAATTATCTTTATAGATGAAGTTACATTTCTTCCCTTCTAGAAATAAAATGGCACACAAAATTCCAAATTCTTGTATTTTTTTCCAATTCTGTATTGTTTCTTGGTTCCTATTACAATAATAACATTATGTTACATGACACTGATAAGAGCAATTGATGTAGTCGCTACATTTTGACACATATCAGATCCTTGTCACAAGATCCATTCATAGTGTATGAACCTGTATTTGGTTCAACCCAGGTACTAAATCATCTAATATTACTTTACATAACATTTCATTTAGCTGACGCTTTTATCTTAAGCGATTTACAATAAGTGTATTGAACCATGAGGATACAAACCCAGAACTACAAGAATCAAGAAAGTACAATTTTCTTCAAGAAAGCCAAACTACAAAGTGCTATAAGTAAGTGCCATATAATTGCTACTAAAGAGCTGCTTTATTTTATTTTATTCAAAGTGTAGTCGGAAAAGATGTGTTTTTAATTAGGGGAGAAATATGTGTAGACTTTCTGATGTCCTGATGTCATACTTTGATGTCATACTTTAGAAAGTAAAACTTAATCGTATTATTTCACACAAAATACCTGAGAATACTACTGCTACTTTTCTACAGACATGCATGATGTGCAATAACCATCTGTTTAAAGTATTTACCAGACACATGCACATATAAAGGTAGTTTTTGCATTAGATTTAGATTTATTTTCAGTTTGCATTTTCAACACAATGATGATCTTCCCTCTTTATGGCATAAAAGCCTGTGTTGCCTTATCTTATCTGTCAGATATTCACAGATAGGATTAACTGTGATAAATGAATGATGTTTTATGATCCAGCAAAAACAGTGAGCAAGGAGGAAACTTTCATCAAATGTAAATCATGCATTGCAAAGGTGGACACATTTACAGCATATAACAGCTGCACTTTAACTTATTTTATGAGGCATTAACTTGCAATTTTTCACACATTTTAATGTTGAGCATATAATGATGAGTAGCAACCATGAGGAGAGGGAGACCAAAGAGAGCCCAGCAAGGTGCTCAACCTTTATTAGATTTGTTCTGTGGTTGTCAGGGGGAACTTCTACAAAAGTAGTGAATGTCCTGTCTGTCTGAGGAGGGTTTCCAGTCCCAGGAGACATTTTACAGGAAAAGACTTTCAACATTCCAGCAAGTGTATAACAGTTTACTGGAGCGAGCCACGTTCATGGCTGTGATATGTAATGTTAGAGATACACACACACACACACACACACACACACACACACACACACTTACGTCTCCATGACTTTAGAGGACACTACTTTGATATCCTGGAGACTTACTCTACCCTAACCCAAACCTAGCCTAAATTTAAACTGACTCCAACATAAAACTGAACCTAAACTTAACCTTGACTTAACCTTAAAGAAGACACATTTAGGTCCCCGTTACATCAGCCATACCTGGACACAAACACACACACGCACAAACATCAAAGAAACAAACATCCTGGAAACATTGCAACTTTACCATCAGTATTGACATAAATGGCTTTGATGAAATGGCTTTGATGAAATGGCTTCGATCTTGAACACATATAAATATGACTGCAGCATCTGACTCACACCATTTCCTACTGATTACCTTGTGGCTTCATTTGTCAGGAGGAAAAGAGGTCAACAAGCAACAAACAGCTGAGCAATAAGATTGCTCCTGTTTCAAACTGATCACCATGGACGACATCGGAAGAACTGCTGGACAGGTCGAAGCTATGTACAAGTGTAGGGATTGCCGGGCATTTCAACGAGATGTCCACTATCTTGAACATCTGTTGCGCAAGGAGAGAGCCCGTGGTCGCCAAACCCGAGAGTGGAGGATCACTCTTTGCCAAGCGCTGGATGAGGCCCACGAAAGGTTGGCCGAATTGCAACCCCGGGAAGAAAGCTACAGCGACACGGAAGAAGAAATATGGCAGCCAGAGGATTGGGAGAAGGAGGCTGACTGTGATGAAGACACACAGCAGCCTGAGGATTGCGAAGAGGACAGTGAAACCCTGAGCAGTACAAAGATCCTCACCGAGACCACCAAGCAGAACCAGGAGCTGCAGTTTGAGAGGAGCACAAATAAGGCTCTCCTAGATGAACTGGAGACACTAAGAGCTTCAAACAATGAGCTCATTCAAAGGTATGAAGCAGACATCCTCAGAGCCGAGCAGCAGGCCAGCCACCTGAAGGCTGAGCTTGAGAAAGCACACAAGTCTCAGATGCAGTCCTTCCAGGCTGAGCAGAACCTCCTCCGTCTGCAGATGATGGAGGAGATGAGATGTCTCCGCAAAAGTGCTGCTGAGGAGAAAATGCTTCTGCAGAGAGAAGTGGAGGAACTGACTTCTCAACTCTCAATGAAGAAGGAGAGAGAGGATGTCAAGCATCCGGAGTGGAAGGAGGAAAAGGATGAGGAGAAACAGGAGGAGAAAGTGGGGGAGGAGCAGCAGGAGAAAGAGGAGGAGAAATGGGGGGAGGAAGCAGGAGGAGAGTCTGTTGACAAAACTGCAGATGAAACTGTACTCAATAACCAGCAGGACCCCCTCTCTGATGCCCTCCCTGCTTCAGAACCTGTGGAGACTGAGACGTCTGAGGAGACGCCCAAAAAGAAGAAGTCTTCCATCTGGAAAAGAATCAGACAGTGTCTGGGACTGAGGAGGAGGAAGAAGCAAAGGGATGCTGCACCTCACAACTAATTCACACCTCACACTTGTTAACCTGTGCTTCTCCTGCATGAAATCAGGTCTGAGAGGAGGAATTTAAAATGTTATTAAATGTATTTAGGTGATATAACACACATCATTTATATGTATATTATATGATGTTAACAAATATTAAACATTACCGTTATTTCATGCATATTTGTTCATTTAAGAATTGTACATTAGTTTTTCAGTTTAGTTTTTAACCTAACCTAACCTTAACATAAACCCAAACCTTATTCCAACTTAACCTATAACATACATTAAGCTAATTATAACCCTAACTACTCCTTGCTTAATGCTAACCTTTAACTTAACCTTATATAGCCCTTAACCTGAAACTAACGCCCAACCGTAAAACACATCTTCACATTAAAATATAATGTCACATGTTATATAGGGACTTGCTCTTTTATGCTCATAATGCTGCTCTATAAACAGATCGAGGTCCTCACAAATGCAGCAATACCTTGCCCACACACACACACACACAGACAACCACACACACATTAACACCCCCCCCCCCCCCCCCCCCACACACACACACACACACACACACACACTCAGATCCCTGGAGAAACATTCATGGAAATAAAACCCCATTTTACTGGAAAGAAAAACACCATTCAAAGACATTATAAAACAACGTTTCATTGACATTAACACAAGCACATTAAGAGTGAATCTGTTATTAAAGAGGATCCAAATATCCAGTTATTTGCTCCCAATCATATTAGTCGTTGCAATGTATTAGGCTGGCTGTGAGGAGAATAGGGCATGCAAACACTACTCCCTGCCGGCCAAAGAGGATCACTACAACAAGATCTGCAGCATCCCATTACAGTTTTTCTCCATTGCTTTGGCTCATTTCACGAAACAGAAATGACATTCTCAAAACATCACGTGCAAACCCCCAAACCACTGGACACTTGTTCACAACAGATTGGAATATCTCATTCCTTTAATCAAATTGCAATTGTATTAGCATATCCTTGCACATGACAAGTACAATTGCCTACAGCTTGCACAAATTTCAAATGATTTATCACACCTTTACAAACGGTTAGATACAATTGCTTTCAGTTAGCCCAATTACCAATTGAATATATCCTGCTGGTCTAAACTGACTGTTGCTTCTCAGTCAAATGGAGAAAAACTGTAAAACACATTTAAAAAAATGTCTACCTTATGGATTAGCATATGGCTAATCATAAATCACGATCGTATACCCACTAGCATCTGACAAAAACTGATAGTCACAGTGTGTTTCGTCTTCATCCATCCTCAATGCTTCTTTCAGATTCATTTAGTAACGCCCAGCAGATTTTTCTGAATTATACTTGACATATTTCCACATGTATAATCTTTTTGAAAAAAATCAATAAGCTTCCACCTTTAAGTTTAGCAAATATTCTTCTCACTATTTATTTCAGTTTATAATTCTGGGTTTGGCAACGTGTTTCTTTGGATAGATAGAGAGAGAGAGAGAGAGAGAGAGAGAGAGAGAGAGAGAGAGAGAGAGAGAGAGAGAGAGAGAGAGAGAGAGAGAGAGAGAGAGAGAGAGAGAGAGAGAGAGAGAGAGAGAGAGAGATAGATAGATAGAAGTTTGAAAGGGCAGCATTCAGCTTTGGATGTGTGTAAACAGTTTCTAGTCCATTTCAACGTTTTTGCTGAAACAAAACCAGGTCAGTAGGAACAAAGAAAGAATGTCACAGAATCTGCTTTCACAGTAGATGTCAGGTATGTTTTAATCATGACACATTATCTAACAAATCTCTTCTATCTCAGTAGCAATACTTGAACCATGTGAGAAGCATTGTTTATTTACATGACAGTGAATTGCAGATGTAAAGAAAAAGGCTAACCAGACAAGGATTTAATTACTGTAACACTGGAGCTGATTTCAACTGGTTTTATCAAAGCATCTTAGACAAACCGGCTCAGGATACCATCTGCACCAGCTGCTCGTCTCCATTCACCTTCTCCCAGGCCTCAATGGATAAACTGTCAAGCTGAGCTGCAGACGAGTCAACAAAAGCCACAGGAGGCTCTGTAGGGGGAAGGGACTGTTGACTATACATCAGATAAAACCTTGCTTCTTTTGTTTGATTGTCCAGGACAGTCACCTGGTTTGAGGATATTCAATGGACATTTTGGAGATTTTAAACAATTTAAAACTATCAAATTCAAGGGAATTTGCTCACGTGAAGGAGATTCTTGTGTTTGCAGTGATATCTACTGCCTTGAGTACATTACAATGATTGAAAAAGACAATTAAGTTGATTAATTAAGGTTGACTTCACAATTTCAGTATCAGTCTTAATGGTGGGACCCTCATCTCTTTATATATAGATAAATACATTTATTAATACAGGCTTTTTATTATTGTAAAAGTTTACAATTCTGTGGACCTATTGTGGATGACCATGATGATGAGGAACTTCTTAGGTATGAGAGATAACCTCTGCATGATATGATCAGTATGTCATACATATATATATGACATGCTGGTTCATATGCATATATATGCTGATCACAGAGGTATTGCTGGTATGATTATATAAAACTGGAGAACAGTCATGCCATTTTGGGTAGACAATTATGAAGCACTTTTATTTTATATATAATATGAAACCTAAAAACTCAAAACTTTGATTGCAAACTCGTGCTGTGACTGGGTTTATATAAAAAAGATATTAATAACTTAAATGTATTTAAGTAACTGAAATATTTGTGTTTTGCAGGCCTAGTGTCAGCTGTCACCACTGAGTGGCAGTAATGTGTCATGTTTTGCAGTTCCAACCACTGCCGCATCTGAAACAAGGAAGATTTATTTCTGTGGGTGGGAAAGGGATAAAGAGGAAGACTTCACAGAAGACTTTTCCTTTAAGGTTCACACGCTGTATTTATGTTAAAAAGACATTAGGAGGATTAGGTTTCATCCATGTCAACAAGGTAGAGTAACAAACCCCACAGACAAGAATGTTTCTATAAAACAGCATAAAGAAATCTCATGTATGAGACAAACTTGAATATACAACAAAAAATTTGCAATTTGATCTTCATTGTTTTGTGGTTTATGTATGAAAAAAATTCTAAAGTTGCCAGACAGAATATTATTTCTGTGAGGATATTTTCATCTACACTTAACATGTAAACTGAAGCTTGGAGTTTTTATCAACATGCCTGTTAGACTAATTCAGAGGACGGAAAAAGGTTTATAGTGAATTAGAATAAGACGTGAGCAAAATTGTTCACCTATAATGATCAATTTAAGTGAAAGAGAAAAATCAAAACTGAAACTAAGAATGTTCCATTCTCAATAGTATTGACACTATTCCTCCACCTGCTGACTTCCAACAAGACCTCTTGAGGCCAGGGACACCTGTCACTTTTGACCTCTGACCCCCTGCTACAGCCCTGCTCTGTGGACACTTAAGATGCCCCTTCGACAATGTACAAACACATACACACAGGGAGATAAACCTAATTGCATTACCTACAATAATGCAATACACAGAAGGACAGGTGCAGCCATAGATTAAATCTGGAAAGGCTCTGTATGTGTGTGTGTGTAGCTATATGGCTGATATTCCCCTTGTTTCTCTGTTAGACAGCATCTAAATATGTCTGAGACCCCCCTGCTGCCTGACATTACACACAGTGCCCATGTGTGCCTTTGTGTGTGTCTGTGCCTGTGTGTGTGCCATTCATGTATTTGTGTGCAAATAAAGGGCCTATGGAGAGCAGAAGGCTGGAGGCTGTTATCTGCTCATGTGAATGTTTGCTGTTACAACAGAGCTCTGGCTTCTGTGCAACAACCAGAGGAAATTTACTCTGACATTAAGATAATACCATCTCCAAAGCCAGGAGGGCAGACAGATGTGATGTGGACACAGTCCCTGGAGGGCACTCGTGGGAATATTGGGAATGGGATTAGTGACAGAAGCACTAATAAGGAGAGCGCTAAGACAAAGAAGACGGGATAAAGTTGCTCTAACACGGGGAAGATTGTCAGAAAACGAGCAGAAGACTGACCTTTTAAGTTAACTATACTGCCAAAGGGTCAGTGTGATGAGGAGAATTACAACCCTCCACCCATCTAATCTGATGTGAAGAGCGTAACAGATGTGCCTGCCTGCCATCAGTCCTTCAGCCTCGGAGAAACCAACCCACTTAATCTGTCCTGCACGCCTTCTGCAGTGGGCCATAAAATGCTAATATGTACCACTCTGATACCGGCCTACTGCTCATCCAATCTCACAGAATAACAACAATCATATATGGGCGGGGCCTTCTTGATTGGTTCTGTAGCAACAGTGGCTTAAAGTGGGGATGGTAGGTGTGAGCGCTGGTGACGAGCCCCAGTTTGGATAAGAGATAAGCTCATCTAGGCATCCACTCCCACAATGTGTGTCAATCTGTAAGCTTGGACGTAACATCATTAGCGACACCTCTGGCTGTGTCTCTGTGTTTGTGTGTGCGCATGTGTGTGTGTGAGTAAAATGTTTGCAGAAGCTTTATCAGTCAGCAACACAAAGAGCCATTCAGTGCCCGGTGAGACACGACAAAGGGGCAGTTTAGTGCAACAAAGGAACCTCGGTCCTGGAGGCCATGCCGGGTGGAAATCGGAACAAAAACCCTGCCATGAGTTGACATTAAATCTGCAGACTACCATGCAAAATTGAGACCTCAGGTACCTTGACGTCCACAAGCCTTAGTAAATAGAGATAAAGTTGAAAGGTCAGTTCACTCAAATTATAGAAACATGAAAAAAAATTCCAAATGATCTGAAGTGGTATGTAGTCCCGCACCTTTACTTCCTGTGGTTTGGAGACATCAACGGACATATTGGAAAAAATAATTCAGCACCTTGTGTACTCTGGATTATTCCCCAACCTCATGTAGTTCCAATAAAAAGTGCCCACAGCAGAGGTCTATTAATTCCAGAGCGATCGGGGCAATCCTTCTGGAAAAGGCTGTTTCTGTTTAATTATGGGTTTATGCCAGTTAATGCTGCGAGCAGTACAAATTATATTCACCGTGTATACTGTGGAAGCAGACACACGTCTCAAAACAGGGATGCATTCAGAACTATCTGCATAACGCTACAAGAGATAAATGTAGAAAACATTTGGTAACTTGGGTGAACAGACCCTGTGATTAAAGACTGGTACAAATCTAAATGATAGAGATTTTACAAATCTGATTTTATTATCCGAAGTGAGAAAGCAGGCTGATGACCACTGCCTGATGACATCTGTGAAACCCGACCCCAGCGCTCAGTGGCACACTGGGGGCTTCTGTACACAGGTACTTCCTGTATGCGGAGATAGGATTATAAGAGATGGAACACACCCCATCAATCCCAGAATAGAGTCATCAGATTTGATGGATAGGTCTGTTAGACAGGATGAGCTGATCAATGCCCTCCGCCCGGCCCTTCAAACACACACAGTGCCACTGAGAGAGGGAGAGGCCTCAGTCAAACACAGAGTAATCAAGCGCACAAAAGGAAATGCAGATAACTTGTTGCTATGACGACTGCAGCTGCAGCATGACAGCCATCCACTCTGACAGAGTTTTAAATAGAGGTGGCTTTACAAATACAGGGAAACTTGATAATGCTTTGCGGCAGGTGCTTCCTAATAACCACCAGTAGCAACATTACCAGTTACCTGGTTAACATGGAGGGCGCAGCTGCGTTCTTACCTCACACTCATCAATTTCATGCATCCACATGCATGACCAGATCATACGTTCAGGCTCATATTGATATTCTCATGTTTCTCGTGTATTTATTCCTTGTGCGCAGTACTATATGATCCAGAGTGCACGGAAAGAGCGAAATCCAGAGGTAAAACTGAGTTTGAGTCAGTCTTTTTGGATTGATGTGTCACTTTCTGTATGTGTCAGGGCAGCTGGGAGTCAGGGAATGACACCCCCCTCTGTCCCCTGAAACACCACCCCCGCCTCCACCACACCCACCCTGGCTGACCCCCCCCCCCCCCCCCCTCCCCCAGCCCATCATCATCAGACACCAGCAGCTGGCAGCCTGCCCCATTTAACTCCCTCCAGCACTTACTGGGCCTGGCTAATCACTGGTGCTCAGCACCGAGCATGGCCACCACACCTGCCCCCTTACTGGTGGGACAGTCCCATCTGGGACCTTGTGATGGGGAATATCTGATGGGGGGGGGGGGGGGGGGGGGGGTATTTTACTTCCCCAAAACTGCTCAGTGCACTGCGAACAAGGAAGAGAAAACCAAGACGTCAGTGATTGGGATCAAATTCTGTCAGTCATGAGATTCATGTTGTGTTAGAACACTGGGAATGTAATGTTCTGATCATCAAAACTTTAAGTACACAGAGGAAATGCTTTGTAGCACTAATGAATAACTGTGAAACAACGATAATGTATGTGATCCAAAGCCTTCCTGTGTAAACACTTGGCTGTTCCCAGCAGCCATAAAAACAAACTTTATAACATTTAGTCTCAATTAATCTCAAAGTTTTGGCGAGATTTGTGAAATAGCTTTCTTATCGAGGTACTTTTGATTTTTTTTTAAAAGCATTGTATAGGTGACAATGAAGGGCGGAAAGCTGTGTGGAGTTTGTGCTGAGATAAGCCATCGTCATTAGCAGAGACCAGATGGTAGGTTGATCAGGCACATTGCTTTGCTACTCTGGTATCTGTCTTCCTCCTTAGAAACCACATTCACACTCACACTGAGTGCAATGATTTAATCAGGTTAAGACTTGATAAAGAGAAATGAACCTTGTCTGTTTATTTGATACAGTAAAAAAGTACAAAAGAGGACTGAGACAATGCAATATAACTACAGCTTGAACTGGGTCTTTTGAATGAAATCAAAACAAGAAAGTGAAACTGAGTTGGTAATGCCCCAGTTCCCATCTGATTGTTTTGTGTTTTTTGAAGTGAATAAAATATGTCTGCCATCACGTGCTGAGAGGAGAGTGAGTCTGAAACCATCTGTTGTTTTCCCTTTAGTCCTAAACTCAAATAAGCAGTCAGATGGGGACGTACTCACAACTCACACACACAAACACAACACTCTGTCCAATCCGCGGTTATAATATAATTTGCCAGGAGCCCTACAGGCCCGGTGCTGGTGGTGGCCATTTATGAGGCAGATTTTATGGTAGGGATGCTTGTCAGCTTTGAGTTGGGAGCTGGCAGATGAAGATTCATCTCCCCAGACAGGCGCTGACATAGAAAACTATATTTAGCTCCTGTCGTCCGTGCGTAAAGTGACGCTGGCGCAGACGCACGCACAGTATGATTGAGTGAATCCTGATGCGCACGAGCAAACCGAACCACCACACTGGGCATCTTACGATTGAATTATAAACACGCCGTTTTGATGAGACATGATGACGACAAGATCTGCTCTGAGTAAGAAGTGAGCTGACTGTGAATCAATGGGGGAATACAAATAAAGTCCTTTTGGATTTAGGCTCGTCGTTTAATTCCAAATAAAATGCACTAACCATGCCATTTGCTGCAATAGAAAATATGAGGGGAAACTATGCATAATAACCGATAGATCTCGCGCTGTGCACATCACTGACTCGTTTCCGAGCAGCAGGAACATGATGGACATTAGTGTGCTCCTTAGTCTCCGGCTCCTGGTGGAGGGTGTAGGCCTCCTGCACTTTATGAATAATGAAAGAATGACGTAAACAATGCGGTCCTCTCTGCAGCTCGAGGCGGACGCACCGGGGCGTGACGCGGCCGTGACGTCGCCGGAGCCGGGGATCTTTTAATCCACTGCCGCAGCAGCACCAGCCGGTCACCGGAGGAGGGGGGAGCACAGGACAGCACAGGACGGGGAATGGACCGCACACACAGGCTTGGCTAGTCCCGCACACAAGGCCCGCACAGCTCGGTGTTCAGATGGAGGATCAAACCATCGGGTAAAACAGACACGACACGACCGGAACGAGCCGACTCTTCTCTCGCAGGCCGGGCCCCCCTCCTCTCTGTAGCCTGCAGCCTATTCACACACACCCTCCTGTCAAAGAAACCCTCATTCAGCTGACATTAAACGTTCATTGGTTTATTTCGAGAGGAGGGTTCGCCGTGTGGTTGGATCCTGCGCCTCGTCCTGCCGGTTCGCTTCGTCCTTCAGCTGCAGCGTCGCCGCGTCCTCCCTGTTCCTGTCAGCTGCTGCGCATCAGCAAAACATGCAGGATGAGCCTGCGGGGCTGACAATCACACAACGGCCCCCGTCACCCGAGGAGAAGGACCGCCGCACGGTCAGCAGATCCGGGAACCAGCCGAACCGGACCGACAGCCAGCCGAGCTGCTTCACGCCGGAGTACAGCCACCTGAACCAGGAGAGAGCCTTCCCCGATTTCGATCGAGGTCGTTTCTGCTCGCCCCGGTCCATCCGTGACCTTCAGCACCGCCGCAAAATACATCAGCTCTTAAGTCAGCAAGACGAGTTTAGCCCCGCAGTGTCGCCCCCACCCCCGGGTCTGTTCGGTCACCTGCCGCAGAGGCAGCTCTTCTCCGCTAAGAACGACCCCGGCGCCGCCGACCCCCGCGGCTCGCTCCTGGAAGAGGCTGAAGCCGATGCTGCGTCGCCATCGCCCACTTCCGTAAATCCACACACGATCCAAATGGACTCCCCCATCGCCCACCATATAAATAACGGCAATGGCAGCACCGGCAGCATGTTGTCTGGAGGTCTCGGGGCCGCGTTCCCGAACCTCCCCAGCCAGGAGATGCAGAGCGCCAACGGCGGCTCGTCGTCACCTTCCCTCCCCGGGTTCGGCCCCCCGTGGTCCGTCCAGACCAGCTCCTCGCCCCCGCCCGCACCCAACTCCATCAACCCCATCCACTCCAACGCCATTAACCAGATGCCCAACGCGGACTCTGACAACAGCTTCTACCCAGGTATCCCCTCCTCCATCAACCCGGCCTTCTTCCAGAGTTATTCGCCGGTGTCAGCTAATCCCTGCGCCGGGATTAATGTGCAGGGCTACAGCGGTCCGTTCTCGCCCCAGATCAACGTCCATCAACAGCAGAGCCGCAGGTCCCCGGTCAGCCCCCAGATGCATCCCCAGCAGGGCGCCTTCCTGCAGCAGAGGAACAACTACAACCAACATCAGGTGAGCTGCTAGAGGGATGGAGAAAACCCATGAAGGAGACAGGAGATTGTAGAAAGCTCTTTTATATCGTCCACCCCGAGTTCAATGACCCTAAAGGGCCCGAAACCCACAAAAAACGAATCCTTTCAACCTATTTGAATCCAGATATGAGGTTTCACCTAGGCCACCACTTGGATGCCTTCAGGTCAGGGAGCATCTTGTGACACTGCAGAGACAAAACATAGTCTTATGAGTATGTGTGTGCCATTATGCAGCTAGTTCCTTTTTCTCCATAATGTATTTGTCATGTCTGCTGCAACCGCTGAAGTCACTACTCTTTAGGCAGAGGGAGGGAGGGCTGCACAGGGGAACAAGGGAGCATCACTGAATCTAGCCGTTGTTCTCTGCTGGAAGCTGGCAGTGGGATGCAGTCACATGGCAGTGGACCAACCCTGTCTTGTGGCTCACTCAGTAGGAACACAAAGGCTTTCAGGGGTTGGTGTGCTAAATGGGTCAAATGAAGACATCTAGTTACTCGGTGGTTTGTGTGTTGGTGCGTGCATGTTTAGTGGCAGACAGTTGAGGGACCCTGAAGATATACCCGTGGCAGCAGCAGCTCCCATGGAGGTTCAGAATCTGCGGTAGTCCTAGGGCGTATGTGCTCGCAGCCCTCGGCTTCAGGTTTCTCATGTGATTTGCACATTGGGCGTGTGAGTGAGCAAGCACATGCAGTGTGTGACTGGGTGTGCTTAATGTGCATCTGTGGTGTTGCTGTTTCCCTGACCTCTAACCCCTTGCCTTGATTACAAGTACTATATATTGTAACCAGTCACATGGTGATACACATATTAAAGGTGCAACACAATAATTGGAGAAAAATTCAAGGAAATACAACAGAATAAATCTGTATTTTTGTCATTTTGCTTTTAGTTTTATATCATCTGTATTTCCAACATTAATGTAATATTTACATATAAACGTCCACCAGGGCTCGTAACCAGGGCTTTAAAACACTCTAAACGCTGTCTGACTTCCTACACAGATGTCAGCAGTGAAATTAATATGTAGGATTACACTATATACTCAGTATGGTAGAAACAGAGGGCTGATTGTGCTCTGTGCAAGATTTTCATGTGAAAACACACAAGATTAAGCATGACACGATTCGATGTATGATTAAAAGTGGACACAAGGTCCAGGTAGAGAGTATGTGTGTGTGTGTAACTTACACTGGTGGTGTTGCAGTGCACGGGATGCTTAGTATTAGTCTTAAAGCCCCAAATCTTCTTATCTACCCACCCGTTACTGGAGCAGATCAAGCTGGGCTGTGGCGGACAGGGAGAAAATGAAGTAGAGGCAGGACAGGATGAAATGGAAATATAAGTACTTCAAATTGACATGCTCTTCCTAACCTCCTGTCCTTCCACTCCCTCTATGTCCTTGTATTGATGTTTGTGAGCAGCCCATGGTGAAGCAGTCACCCTGGGGCAGCCACCAGGGGAATGGCTGGGGCTCCGGGGGGATGTCCTGGGGCCGGGACCACCGCCGAAGCAGTGGCATGGGCGTACCTGGCTCGGTCAGTCACGTGTCACCCCTGAAGAAGCCCTTCTCAAGCAACGTCATCGCTCCCCCGAAGTTCCCACGCACTGGGGGATCACTGGGGCCTAAGTCCTGGATAGAGGAGAACTTGTTCCGCACAGACGGCAACAGCAACACCTTGTTGCCAATGCAGGTATGTGTTTTGGGTTGATCCTGCGTCGGCGTGTCTGCCGTTTTTTGTAAGATAATTGGTTTGGTGTGAGTGTTTTTGTTTTTGTGTAACTGTGTGAGATTCAGGGGCTTTTAGGGCTGAAAGATCTAGTTACAGTAGCACACTCAGTTAAGACAAAGCTAATGAGGGCTGTGTGGGTTTCTGTTTGATTAGATCTCTGCGAGGACCATTTAAAATATAAACCATAGCGAGTGAGGACCTTTGGGGAAAGTGAGGACATTTTGAGAAGGGATGTTCTAGGGTTAAGTTTAACTTTAAGGATTAGTGCCCAGTTACACAAAAAATGTAGCAGTAGTGAACATTTGCCTCCAGTTCACTTCCAATCTGTGCGAGCGAGGAGGTGCATAAAGGTGAAAAAAAAACTTTGGTGAACATTGACCCGTGATATTCACATTGCATTCAGGTATGTATGACCATGCCCTTCAGGTTATAATTTGGTTGAGGTTATGTGAGTGCTATGAGTTGCACAGGCACAGGAGGCAGGTACGTGTTAAAAAGTGTTCCTTATTTAAACCATATTTGGCTAGTTCAAAATGCCAATGTAAAATAAATAAAATACACTGTTGTTGTGAGTTTTTGAGGCAGGTAATGCATTATGCCCTCATTGTGTGTGAGGGAGAGTGAGAGAGAGGGAGAGTGAGTGAGTTTCAATCGAGTTCGTCTCTAGATGAAACCGAAACCAAGGGGAATTTCAGAGCTGAGGATTCCTCTGATGTATGTAGCAGTGAGTCGATGCAAATTACCATAAGAGGGACATTGTAATTAGCATTTCAATCAGGGGAGAGTTGGAACTGATTTGCTCTGCAGGTTTTACCAAAGGTGTAACAAAATGGGGGCTGGGCTGAATTTATTATCAGGTTATATGTGAGATCTTCCTCAGGTAGCTCGGCTGCTGAAGCTCTTTGTGTTTGCATCGTAAATGACCAGTATATTAATGGTTGGTAATAGTTGCTTGAATATAATTAGTGCCTCTACTCTCCTGAACTCATGTCTCCTTCCCCATTTGGTCATGTTTTGATCATTTCCCTTAATCTATCTTCCACACCCCCCACAGCAAAATCCCCAGTTGTCCTCAACAATTTTTGCAGGACAAGAAAATGCTAAGACTGGTTAACGATGCTGGTGATTTCCTCTGCATCTGGAGTGTAACCCTTCCTGACATCCCCCTATTGTCTATTTGTGGTTTATCTGGGATTTGTGCAAACAATTGATGTATTGAATCTAGCCAGATGTTAGCCTAAAAATACGTATCAGTGCATGCATGTCAGCAACTGCCCACGATATGTAATAATTATATACTAGTAGTAACTCAAATGGGACTCAGTAGAGCGAATACCAACACCAAAGCCCAAACAAATTTCACACACTATTTCACATACTATAAATATAAGTTCCCTAAACATACAACGTTTTTAATCAAAATCCACAAATTATGTCCTGGGAAATCAGTGAATATGTAAAAATATTGCATTGGTTAATTCCTGGATCTGCCCCTGATCCAGATCTGCACTAAAATGTTTTGAAATCTCCCCTGATACATACCCCATCAACCATGTTTTGTGGAAATCTGTCTAGTAGAGTGAAATCTTGCTAACTAACTGACAAACAGACAGAGGTTAAAACAAAACCTTGTTGCCCAGAGGTAATTACATGATCATTTAAATAAGGAACTATATTTTCTCAATGTAATAATCTAACAAGATTGCTTTAAATGCCACATTATTTCGTCGAAGCCTAGTGTCATTGTCAGTGGGAAATTTCTCTGTACTTGTTACAGTGTTGGTAAATGATGTACAGTCCATAATGCAAGGTTTCTCTTAAGAACATCGACACATATTTGCCGGTGTAGTGTCTGCTTGTAATAGACACTGTAAAAATAGCTAAATAGGATAGATAAGATAGTCATTACTGTGACTCATCCAAACTAAAGAAATGGTATCACCAAAATAATGGTGTCAGTGACTGGTTTAGCTGTTGCTATGAGCTCAAATTATTAATGGTATCTGTGCCAAGAAGTACACCGCTTCCTTTTCCAGGAAACAGGCCCGACTCCATGGATTGTTAATTTCCATAAACAGTGTCAGACCCAGAATTTTTCAGATTCCAAGTATTTTCCTTCCTTCCTTTCTGTTTAAAGCCTGGCCGTTGATGTACGATAGCAGTGCTGTGTCATGTTTTTAACACCACACAGAGGTGAACGTACAAGGATAGTAGAGAGTCACTTTTACTTTCAGTAAACCTGCAGTAAAGCTGATTCCTTAACATATATTATAATTGGAAAGTAATTCTCCCACATACGACCACCCTAACAACCTACATTCTGAAGTGATAGAAATGATACATCTAACAAAATGATTCCCTCTGCCAAATGTAATGTTCTTGTGTTTTAAAGCTTCTAATCCAACCATTATGCCAAACAAGTTGAGACATAAAAGTCTGTTTACATGACTGGGGATTTGCTGCATACGTGGGGGGGGGGTTGTATATAGTACGTCCAGAGGGAGCTGAGTGAAATCTCATAAATCTTTAAATTTGTAATTCATAAAATAAAAAAAATAAAAACTAGAGTACTCTTTCAAGTCTTTTTCAAAAACCTGTCTGTCATGAACAGACATGATCAGAGGCAAAAATAACAGTGATCACCTGGGTTGGATTAAAGGTTCAGTTCACAGAAATGATTCCACAAAAGCAAATTTTCTCAGCTACCTTCAGTATCAAGCCAGACAGAAATAGCTTTGGTTTTAACTATTAACAGTGTAGAAAAATAACATTAATTATTAGTATCAAAAACAGTAATTATATGATAACAATGTCCCATTTACTCTGCTTATTCCACAGACTTTCTAGTAATCTTATTGTCTCTGCTGACGAGGTCAACAGTGCGTTAACCCTGAATTAAAGCTACACTGTCACAGGAAACAGACATTCATTAATTCAATTCAAATCCCCTTCACCTCTGTTGTTTTTGCAGAAATATTAGAGAAAGATATTTACCAACCTGGAATAATTAAACTAAAACAATCTGTCAGTGCTATTAGAGGTGAATGAGAAAATACATCTTAATGTAATGTAGTAAAACTGACACATTGAAGATTGAGAACTGTAGATATCAGCTGTTTGTTTTACCTCTGCGGTAAAGATCGGGATCTGGTGAATTTAAATATGGTTTCATAAATGGACTGTTGGTTCTTGGTGGAGGTTTGCGCTCTACTGAGTGCAGATCTAGTTTGATTTATGGAATTATATGATTTTTTCCCAAGCCTTAAATTAAACAATATTTTAGTGATGTATTTCTATTCTCTCTCATTTCTTCAGTCCGCATTAAAAGTAAATATGAAAACAGCAGAGACACAGCCTACAATCCTTCAATATCAAAGTGTAACGAACTGACCTTGACACAGTTATTATGTTGGGTTGTGCACAGTAGGCTCAGTGCTCTGTGGTAGGTTAGTCACTAGAGTATAACCGTATGAGTCTGTCATAGTTGTTTTGTTAAGGATAACTGTCTCACTGGAAGGCTTGATGAGCTCATAACCTCCATCTAAGCTCTCCGGCTAAATGCCACTCCCAGGTTCGGTTTCCATCCTCTCTCCATCGACCTCTGGGAACAAGTCCTCAGAACCAGGGGGGAATACATCATATAGACTGCTCGAAAACATATCTTCTGACCCCTAAAGTGAATAAATATGGAAAGAATGTTAATCCGTCAGCTACTCACACTGTTAATTCTCCTACAAGTTAAGTCGAATACGCATGCTTCAGAGGCTTTATTATTCATAAGCCAAATCACAAAAGTGTGTTAGAAACGTGACAGATTAGACACGCATACTGACGTGTGTTTGTTCTGTCAGTTCTGACTGCTGATGATATTAAACCTCAAATACAAAACCTGTGTTTTTATAGGACCGCACCAGAATGTACGACAGTCTGAACATGCACTCCCTGGAGAGCTCCCTGATCGACATCATGCGAGCTGAACAGGATCCAATGAAAGGTAAGACTCCCTTTCCCTTTTTACAGCGGGTCAGAGAGGGAGGGGGGGGGGGGGTGATCATGTTCGCGCACAGGCAACCCGACAACTTGCAGCCTCACTCGATGCAGGGAGGTGAAATTGCCCATTGCTCCCATAGCTGCGCGGCTTTTCCACACACCGGCTTATTTTCTCCCCGCTGAGAGCTTAATACTGGTGCCACCAGCTGCACATTTACGTGACCTCCCTGCTCTGATCCTGTGGCGACTTAACCTGGGCTGCACACGGAGCGGTGTTAGAGGCGGAGGAGGCAGAGGAGAGGCTTTTCATTGCTGTGGATGTCTTTAATTAGTTAACAGATGTTTTCTGACCGATTAGACACAAGCAAACCTGACACGACTTGGAATCTTTCACTAAAAGATGCCGAAATAGTCATTGTTTAAAATGAAAAAATTCAGTCTCACTGCAGTAGCAAGCAGGAGACACACTGTAGTGTGACACTGCCGTGAACTCCTGGGCTCAGCTGCTGGACATCAGAGGAGCAGTGTCAAATAACTGCGACGTTCTTACCCTCCTCTTTCCTTGATGGCTGCTTGTTGCTCATTTACAGCCTACACTCTCACTTTTAAACACAACCCAGAAATTATAAAACTGTTAAAGCCAAACCTTACAAACAGCCTGTATTTGTTTGTGTATATGTGATAAGAACAAGTTTTTGATTGGTTATTTATAATCTTCATGGGGACCCTGCTGAAATCAGGACTCGTCCTGTGCCCTCCATTCTTGGGCGAGTTACTTGTTTTTCCTGCCGGAGCAGATGGAGAGAACATGGGCCAGTGTGCACAGCAGAGAGAGGGGGATCTTGACTAATTTTAGATGTGATCACACTTTCACACACTGTGTATGACAGCCAAAAGAGCAGCCGAGAGGGAGGGAGGGCTTGCGAGAACGGTGCTCGGCCATTTATAGCATTACCACAACTAACACACCAGAGTAGTCTGGCTAGCAGCTCTATAATGGTGCATTTGCTGCATTTGGAAATCAGATGCAAAGGCATTAAAGTTCATTGAAAACATATCAACCAATAAAGCTTGGATGGTTGCAACAGTACAATCTGTTTATCTCCGTGCCATCTAGTGCTACAATCAGGGAAGACAGTGTTAGACAACAACACACACTACTACTCTGAAAGTGAGGATGAATGGAACACACAATGTTAAGCCATCAGAATGATGAAAAAAAACACTATTAACACATGTAATCCCTTAGAGTAATTTCTTTATAAAAGACAGACACAAGATCACATCACGATGGTGTTTGAGGGCAGGATTTAGTTTTGTCTGTAGAATATGTGTCAGAGTTAATACAAATATCGTCTCTTGAGATGTTTTATTCTGCTAAATTTCCACTGTTGTCTCCTAATATCATCTCAAGTTAATCTTGGTGGTAAGAAGGGCTGAACGCATGTGTACGTGTGTGTGTGTGTTTTTTTTCTCTCTTGTACACACATTGGCCTCGTCCTGTCCTCTCCATCTGCTCTGTGTCTCATCTCTATCTGTGTCTGTGTGTTTTCTCACGTCAGGCCGTGTGGGATGTCCTCACCCTGGGGCTGATGGCCTCCTCATGCTGAATGGTAATTATCGCTTAGCACCATCTCCCTCTATATCTCCAGCTCTCCTGATACCTTCACTGTTGCTCTTTAGCCTCATTAGACACACTCAGCAGACTCACAGTGGCACAGCAAGGGTCGCACTAGGTCACATGTGCTATGTCGGGTGTAGAGACAATCTATCATAATTTTTATTCATTTTTTAACAAATCCATACAGAATATTTAATTCAGACTTTGCCAGAGTTTTCTTAATTCACACCTTTAGAGGTCGATAATGATTTCTGATAGTGCTCACATGTGTGTTTCCGTACATGCTACAGTATATACATGTATGTTGAGACAAACATTGACCCCTTCATTCAGATGTAAATTATTAGTGCTGCTCAGATTAATTGTCGACTCTTTCTTTAGCCTCATATGTCGACAGATCACGTCGGTGTCCAAAATATAATCTTGTTTCATAACAGTCTCTGCGGGACATAAATCTGGGTCAGACAGCGTTTGCAGATAAACACAAGCATGTTGGTTTCTGGTGTTGTCTGGTGCTTTGCTCTTTCCCCCCGAGACTCAGGAATCAACAGTTCACGTGTGTTTTCTGAAGGAAACAGTTTTTGTGATTGTGATGATTCTTGTTTTTTATGACAGAACACATCCAGGGCTTTTCAGTGACTTAACAAAATAGGAGTTTTTTTTCTAGTGGCTCAAATGTGACTGCTCTTATATCTGATATGCTCAATGAAAAAAAGAAAGGCTTTGTTATATCAAGCAGGGAAACATTTGTTTTCTGTAACGATTAAGTCCATTTTATCTGAAGACGTATTGTTGACAAAAAGGGTATTTTGCTTTGGGTCATAAGCTACATGGGTCATAAGGCAGCTAGATTTAAATTTAGATTGGATTTAAGTTTAAAGAATCACAAATGCCCTTTGAGAAATGTCTGCACGGCTGAAACTTGCACTCTGTACTTTTCTACATGCAGCCAGGAGCTATGGGAGACGTCGAGGTAAATTCAGCTTCCTACAGCATCTTTATTCCTTGTGGCTTTTTCACTTGTGACATGCTTTATTGCTTTACTGGACATCAAACTGCTGAGGCCTTCAGCCTAGACCGGAGTCAGACTTAGATCATTTTCAAAATCAGGAACACATAGTTTTATGCAGTGTTGTGATACACTCATTTGCCCCGTGATTTATCATTGGTTAACCAGAGATAATACATGTTAAAAACCCACACACTATCCAGATGTGCATGATGCTTCAGGTTTGGTCACGTTTATCGGAAGCACTGTTGCATTTGTGTGTCTGCTCTATACCGCTCAGAAGTGTTCAACATTCAATGCCTAAAAATGTGTAAAGTAATTATGAACTAATAAATAATATTATATATATACGTATATACACATGTTTCATTGTAGACAACTTTATTTATAACATCTGCTTTAATTCCGTAATAGAATGACGTTTCTCAATTATTACATGTTAGGTTTATACTCACCTTTCAGCCAATCACACAAGCTTGTCAGTAGCTGTCGGAGGGAATTAGTCAAAGAAAGTTAAATAAGTAAAGTGACATTATGTAAACAAACTGTGTTATGAATTAAAGATGTTTTGAAGGAAAAGCCAACATAAGTATTTCAAATACACAATAAGACTCTGGGTCCCCGAACTACTAAGTCATGTCACTAACAGCTCTGCTCCACAGCCTGTCTTTCCACACTTCCTTTATCTACCACTCCGCTCATAGTCTGTAAACCAAACTGTATGTCTCTCACTGTGAGCTGCTGCTGCTTCACAACCACTCAGTGTAATGCTACGATATAAGCAGACACATGATTATTATCATTACTGGACTCATCCATAACATGGCAGAGATGTCACATTCTACAAAAGGAAGGCAGGTGCTGATATGGCATTGTGTTTGTGGGTGTTTCTGCTTGTGAGTGTTTAATGGAACATGTGACTTTTACTTTATCCTCACCTGCTTTTTTATTCATCCTCCACCAGGCCGCTCCTCCCTCTTCCCCATTGATGACAATCTCCTCGATGATGGCCACGGCAACCAGGGTGTCCCAGGAGTCCTCGGCTCCCCCGGCGGTTACCCCCACCAGAACGGGGAACGCATTGAGCGCTTCTCCCGCAAGGTGTTTGTTGGAGGTTTGCCCCCTGACATAGATGAAGGTGAGACATGAACCAGTCTCTTTTGATTGCATTGTCCTGCTGGTATTTGATCCGTCTGCTCCATCAACCGTATTTCATCCCCTCACCTGTCTACTGTTTCTTTTTCCTCCTCTCCGCAGATGAAATAACCTCAAGTTTCCGCCGCTTTGGTCACCTGGTGGTGGACTGGCCGCACAAAGCTGAGAGCAAATCTTACTTTCCACCTAAAGGTATTTGCAGAAGCAGCTGGCCTCTGCATGCATTATAGTTGATGGACAGTATTTACATGTAGCTTGAATGGTGTGAGGCTATGTTGCTGATAAGTGAAGCGATGTATCATTGAAATACTGATAAACCGAGGGAAGAACACACTGTATGTCGGGTGATTGATGCCCGTGTGTGTTTGTTTCCTAGGATACGCATTCCTGCTGTTCCAGGAGGAGAGCTCAGTGCAGGCTCTGATTGAAGCCTGCATGGAGGAGGATGGGAAGCTCTACCTGTGCGTCTCCAGTCCCACTATAAAGGACAAACCAGTGAGTTAAACCACGTCAGCTCACACTGCAAAACTCAAAGCGCACTCAAATGTTCTGATATAATTTAACGTTTGACTTTAACTTCAGGTGCAAATTCGACCTTGGAACCTGAGCGACAGTGACTTTGTGATGGACGGATCTCAGCCCCTGGATCCCCGCAAGACCATCTTTGTGGGAGGTGTCCCTCGTCCCCTGAGAGCAAGTAATGCCACACTCATGTTGTTTCTCTCAATCAGTTGCATCTCTTTGTCTGTATTGGACATAATGTACATGCTGCATATTGCAGGTGATAATCAGGTGTATGTTGAAAGTGCAGGACACGAGCATCCGAGATATTCCATCTGCGACCGCAAACTCACAGCTTCCTTTTCACTGATCTATATCTATTCTATGTTTCTTTTCTTCTGTAACAAGTTGAGCTGGCCATGATCATGGATCGTCTCTATGGTGGAGTCTGTTACGCGGGAATTGACACTGATCCTGAACTCAAATACCCCAAGGGGGCCGGACGAGTGGCCTTCTCCAATCAGCAGAGTTACATCGCGGCCATCAGCGCAAGATTCGTCCAACTGCAGCATGGGGACATCGATAAGCGGGTACAGCCTCCCCTTTCTTTACCAATTTCTATAGTTCCTAGTTTTATTAGGATACACATAAGTGTATGTGACTTGGCCATTAATTTGTCAGTGTGTGTGTGTGAGTGTGTCATTGTGCGCTATCAGCATCACCACAGACGGGTAGCAGCTTGTTGCTATAGTGATCAAAAGCTTATTAAGGCTAACTGAATTAACCTCCTCCCCCTTCTCTGCCTCTCTGAGCCTTGGTCTTTCATGAGTATATTATATTTTCACTGTATTTGCTAATACACACTCTATTTCCTCTCCAACATGTGTGTGTGTGTGTGCAGGTGGAGGTGAAGCCCTACGTGCTGGACGACCAGCTCTGTGACGAGTGTCAGGGTGCACGCTGTGGGGGGAAGTTCGCTCCCTTCTTCTGTGCGAACGTCACCTGTCTGCAGTACTACTGTGAGTTCTGCTGGGCCAACATTCACTCCCGCGCCGGACGGGAGTTTCACAAGCCCCTGGTCAAAGAAGGAGCCGACCGCCCCCGCCAGATTCACTTCCGCTGGAACTAGAGCTGCAAGTGGTGACACGGTCAGAGGGAAGGGAAGTGAAACACTGGCTAACAGGAAAAAAAAGAGCAGCGCTCTGCCTCTCATGCTCTCCTAAGCTTTCAGTATAATTGAGTACTTAACACTACAGTATATACCTTATATATCTATATATCTTTTGTAGCAGCCAAACACCACAAGCCTCAGTTTTCACCAAAACCCCCCTCATATCTCAGGCTCTGACAACTCTACAACTCTTTTGTGGTACTTTCATCTTTTCTAAGAGGAGATTTAAAAAGAGATTGATTTTTGTAGGTTTTTTTATCATTATTATTTTTGTATGTGAGATTTAAAGTAGAAACGGGAATGTTTTTGCATGGGGCAGCTTGTCTGTCTGTTTGTCTGCTGCTAGCCCCCCCCACAGTGCGCTTGGTGCACACTTGTTTCTGGGAAAAACCTCAGTTCTCTAATGTTGACGCCTGCCCCAGGTCATTAACCAAAGGTAGCAAAATTATAGAAAGCTTAAAATTTACACATTTCTGCCGCAAAGCAAATGGTTGTTTTTTAACTTTGCCGTGGGCTCTTTCTTCTTGTTAAAGAGTTTATCAAAAAAAATTTTTTTAATTTATACACTCTCACAGACCCATAGAGTGATACCTCAAAATATAAAATCTGGTTTCTTCTGACTGTATTCAACATTTATACTTAACAAGCTATTTCAGAAAAGCTTTGCTGCTATATATACGTATAGGTGTGTAGGAATAATATTTAATGCCATTTATAAATCTGAATCATGTTAAAGGAAATGCAGTATGCACTCAAACACTAAGAGTTCAAGTGCATGTTATGCCACTAGGCTTAGCTACACAACTAGCATGCAGGATAGAGGTGAGAGAAAGAAAATCACGGAGGAAAAAAAACTAATAATTAAAGAAATTATTAAGACAGTAGCATGACCATCTATTACAGAAGCCTAAGAGGGGAAAAAATCAGACAAAGCTTAATAACAAAAAAAACATATTTAAACTTGCATGCATTGGTGTTTATCTGTTGTTTGATCCGTTTACATACTTATCGATAATAAAGTGATATTGGCTCTACTCTAGACGTAGTGGACGCAATCATCTTGTGACATGGTGTCTTGTGTGGCGAAAAAAAAAAACCTATGGAGAACAGAGTTGTGTTCAGTGGTTTGTGTATGTGTGTCGTCCCTGTGCCGTGTGACTGTTGTTAGTGTAGACTGAGGCTACGGTTTAGTTTCCTGCAGAAGTAGTGTAGGAGAAGTACGACAGCGACTTGACTCTGCCTTCACCCTTCCCCGTCCTGTGTCTCCGTGCGGTTCCAAAGGTTTTATCTGACGCAGCGTCGCACGGGCAGACCAAATGTAGACCATTTGGGAGATTGAACTGGGAGAAGTGGGCCTGGGATGAAGGTCGGGTTAAAAATAATCTTTTGAACTTGTTCGCTTCACTAAACTGCGCGACACAGTCGGGCTATGTGGCTGCAGCTCCATGAATCTCCCAGGCCCAGTCGAAGTATCCCCACCACTCCCCCAGCAAGATTTTATTATGAGGATGACGACTTGGTCTCTTGGCGTGCTAGATATGAAACTCTCCTCTCTTTGTATCGTCCGTCTGTTCGATTTCCCACCCTGACCCTTGAAGTACTCTTAAACAAACTATTTATGGACAATCTTTCTGTAAGGATGGTGGCCCAGCCGTCAGTTAGGTACTGTACAAGTGTGTTGCTCTCATGTGGACGTGGTTTTTGTGTTTCATGCCCTCGTGTGTTTACCTCGGTATCAAGTGTGTACTGTTACAAAACCTATGAAATTATTACTTGTAGTTGAGTCATACAATTGAATTTGTTCTCATCAACTACTTACCCATCACTGGCCCTTCAGTATGTTTTTTACAATATATATTATGCACTACTTTTCTATATACCCCCCTCATTTTTCTCCTTATTCACCCCCTGAAGTGATTTCAGTGCAGATGTGGATTTTCTGAGGCCTCCACCTATTTATAATTCTAAAGATGATTTATTAAATTTTTATTTTTTCATGATTACTTATTTAAGATGTAGCGTGAAGCAGTGGTCTTAATTTATCTGTGTTCTGTATGAGTAGAGAAAGAATCCAATATTTTCTAATATATTAACTAATGTAGTCTTGGATGTTGTGAGGAGAGGGAGTCAGAAAGACTTTGCCGGCCATGACGTAAATCACATGAACGTAAGAGATTCCCCCCCCGTGGCTTTAGTTCTCATGGTGTCCGACACGAACATGAATATCGTCACCTGTAACACTTGACTTGTGCTGTTCTCGTGAGGTTCTATTTTCTATGTTGAACACTGTTACTTTGTCCTTTATGTGTCTTTGTTTTTGTAAAAATCATATTTATTTCACTATTTTTGTAGACAAAAAAAATATTTGATTTTGATTGTATTTTTCTATTTAAATAGGACATTATACAATTTATTTCCCCCCCCCCCCCAAGTGATAATTATATCCAAAAGTTCTGTTAGAAGACAAGAATCGGATTCTTATTTTGATACACATGACACGTTTCATTTGACGGAGGGAAACATGAAGGTTTTATCATATTCTTGGAAGACACTTGAGATTCTCCCCTGTTGCATCGAGGCCCCAGCTGCCTGTCCTCGTAGATGCTCTGAAACTTGAATATAACACATTTTGAAAGGCTGACTAACCTCGAATCTGTGTTGTGATGTGCAATACTGTTTCTAATGTTTGTATAAAAGTAAGAACTACAGTGTAAACCTTTTTAATGCAGATTTATTTTTTTCATTGCATATTTTGCAGATTTCTGATCCACAGTGTCATTTTTTACTGTCAGAAAAGATAAACCCCGTTTTTTCATTGCAACTATTTTTAAATCCAGATATCTTTGTACTGATGTAAATGATTGTAGTTATTTTGGATAGTGTTTTGCTAACAAAAGGAGAGACTTTTTCATGCATATTTCTATTTCATTTCATCTTGTTTTATCCCACGTTTTTATTTCGTTTAATAATAGCAGACTTTCTTGGAATACTTTTTCATATTTAAATGTCATTGGTCTTATTTTGTATTTTTATGTCGAAATACACTATATATAATTTTAAGATGCTAATTGCTAAGATATTATTTTGAGTTTAATTATTTTTAAAAGCTAAATATTTGTAATTTTATTGTTAAAGTGACTAATTTCTAAGTCAGAGTTTGTGTTGAGATTCACAAAAGTGGTTTATGAGGTGTTTGGATTGTAATTATTACTGAATGGTTCTTTGATATGCAAAATGAATATCATGTTTATTTTTATTTTTGTTGGTTTTGTATTTAAATGGGGTGTTGATTACGATCTTTGTTTTTTCTTTCACTTCCTGAATAAAGACCCATTCTGTTTGGACACAACATGGCTTCTGCTCATGTGGTTTCTCTTTTTCTCGACTGGTCCTGATTCATTATTTGTAGCATGCCCAATATTGCTGCAAAAACAGACATGTGTGCTCCACCAGGATTACCACATGGTTATACATTTTTTGATTCCAGTAATTACAGATCTAATGATGTAACACTGTACAAAATGTTCCCATTTACTCAAGAGATGTGCCACACACACAAAGAATCTGGTTAGATCTGAGCTCTCGACATTTAGAAACAGTGGTGGGATTTAAATCAAAACGCGTATTAGTCCAGGGCTATTCAGGGTGTTTTTGAATGCTTTTGATTTTGCGGTTAAGATCTTTGTTGTACATCTTATTTATCTTTTTGTCAGCACAACATTGCCTTTTTGGCTTTTAATGCTATGACCTTTTGTAGTAGTGACTTGATCACGCTTGAGGAATCTGTGACTCCAGAGAGATAAGGTACATGTAGTTAGTGGTCGTTGCCACAGGGTCCGGTTGATCCCAGTCTCCCCATTTGGTGTGCCCAAGTGTCCGAGACACTGAACCCCAAATCACTCTTGACGGCTGTGTTGAATGTGTGTGATTACAGTTTCTCACAATTGTTAACACACGTTTTTTAAAACAATAACGGCCTTCTCAAAACTGCACAACGAAAACTGAAAACCTCACACACAAAATGCTAAACCTGACACTCCCTTTGCAAGATGACTCTTTGCCATCAAATTTCTTAACTGTTAACAAAATGGAACTCGTGTTTTCATTTGGTACACACAGCCATATTTTCAAATGACACACATATGCCATATATTGCGTACACACAACTAAGCATTTGCTGCACACTACCAAGTTATTTACAGCACACTGAAGTGCAAAATTGAAAACACAATCATCGAAATGGAACACACCATATGAATGACAATGACTCTGGAGAGTGAGCCATTTCTCCTTTCTATAAAATGTCTCAGTGTAGGCCTAATTTTTTCATAGTCAAACATAAAACAGCACACAAATATGCAGCAAAAAAAGGTTTATTTCGGTACACACAGAGAATAGTACAGTACTGTAAACCGGCCTGCTCAACCCCATAATTCCCCTGAAGAGTGAAGAAACCCTGACAATTGTATGGGTCAGCAGAACTGTTCCTCTTTATTCTTCTCTTTTACCCAGATATTCATTCAATCATAACTAAGTCTCACACCCAAACATCATATTGGTCTCTGTGATACATTTTTGACTCACATCTACAAAGGTGACTCAACATACCCACGTGAGAGACAGAAAAAAGATTAAAAGTCACTCGCATCACTTTTGGCGCCATCTAGGGATCAATGTCTGAAATACAATTGAGAACAACTGAGGTCAAATTGACTAAGAAATGACTTCTGGCATTTATTAATCTGACTTCTCATAACTCAATAGTGTCATTCTTCAAGAGCCAAGTTGCTGACATCTACACTAAATGTCTCATCTGGAAGGAGTCTTTATCCATGACATAATGGGAGTTCACGCTGAATGCACAACCAGTGTTCGCCTGGGGCAGAGCTGTTCGCCTTGGGGAGTGCATGAGGCACAGGGAAGGGAGTGGATAAGGGGTTGGCGGGTGGGTGGAAGCAGGAAGGGTTGGATGGAGTGAAACAAGCCTGCTGCTGCTGCTGCTGCTGCTGCTGTTCCTCTACAACACACTGTCGCTGACGCTCAAGAGCACAGCAGAGAAAGGAACATGTTCATCGGGGACTCGAATCATCAAGTAAGCCCGGATCGGAGCAGATAGGACGAAGACACTCAGCAGTGATGAACAGCTGCCAGGTTTGGGGTAAGATAACTGCTTTGTTTGTTGACTATCACACAACCTTCATTCACAGATGATGGACACCACCACATTTTCAAGATTTTAAGTTTCTCTGTATGACTTCTATAACTTAAATACAAACATGTCAGTCTGTCTGAGTGTTCCGATGTGTCTTATATACATATCATGGCTTCTAAGTGTGTTTATTTATCCAAACATATTCACATTCTGTAGATGGTACACTATCACTTTTAAAGGATTTAGACGTCTAAACAATCTCACTTATTTTTCTAACTTTTACCACGATGAGCCTCAGGAATCATTGTGAGACATTTGTCTGATATGAATGAGAAACACCTTCACAGAGTCTGCTCATGTTCAGTGAAGCACACAAATAAAAGTGTCTCATTATGCCTGAGGAATCTGCCTGGCTCAATGAGAACCAGTGTTTTTAGAGAAATTCTCAAAGGTACATTAACGTCTCTATATTAGCATCACCTCCTTTTTAAATATTTAGGGATATGTTTTTAATGATAGCCCTATGCTGACATCATTGCTGCAGAGTGGAACTGGCGGGCGGGGTTTCTCTCTCACAGGACCTCACACTGGCTCAGTGACCAGTTCATTACCCTGAAATCAAAAACACAATTGTTGTGTTCCGCTTGTTCCAGTCGTGTTTGTGTGGGTGAGTGTGCAGGAGTGGTTGTGTCCGTCCTGTTTATCTCATCATGTTTATAATCCCGTAGTAGACACACATTTTGTCTGATCTGCAGGCATCCTGCAGTTACAGACAACCTAATGTGTAATGACAAGGAGAGCATGTTGCAATGCTAAGACACACATGTTCAAAAGCCCCCTCCGACCAGAGACAGACAGCCAGCCAAGGAGCAGATGCAGGAATAACATTCTCACGCCCACGCGGGCAAATATGCAAAGAACAAGCATGTGTACTAATCCAAGCGACAAATCTTTCTTCATGCTCGAACTCCCCCAAGAGATTTGGCCAGAATGTGTCCATATTCAGGGTTTAATGTTCAATGGGGGTCTATACAGACAGTTTGATGTCCAATTTGTGTCCCTATCGAGTGTATGATGTTGATTATGTGTCCATATCAAGTGTTTGATGTTGATTATGTTTCCATATCGAGCATTTGGTGTCCAGTATGTGTCAATGTGGAGTGTTTGATGTGCAGGTTATGTTCATATGGAATGCTAAATGTCCAGTATGTGTCCATATCGAGTTTTTGATGTCCAATGTGTTTCCATATGGAGGGTTTAATGTCCAATGTGTCTCAATATGGACTGTTTGATGTCCAGTTTATATTCAAATGGAATGTTTGATGTCCATAGTGTTTCAATATGAAGTCGGTGATGTCCAGTGTATGTTCATATCGAGTTTCTGATGTCCAGTATGCATGAAGTGTGAAGTGTTAATGACCAGTATGTTGTCAAATGAAGTTTTGATGGTGTCTTTCTCTTTAGAAAAGACAGCAACACATGATAAGACCTCCTTTTGTGTAACATTAATGTGTTACACCTCTCTCTGCTCATGCTTGCTTCAAAATTAGACTCCCATAACAGGGAATGTGCTGGATGTTGTGTCATGACTTGGGAATGTTTTTGCAAAAAAAGAAGACTTGGAACAGTGATAAAGAATTTCATTCAGGGTCTCTCACGTGCAATTTAGCTGTGGATGAGAACATCAGCTTGCAAGACTGATTCCAAAAGCTATTGTTTCTAGTTACAAAAATAACATCTGGCCTCATGCTGTACTTGACACCATACCTAAGACTGTTTTCACAGCATTGTGAAAACTGATAACATGATCTCATCTCTGTTCAGAGACTGTTTGTGGGGCAGGCCATATTTTTCCAAAAGATAAATTAGAAGTTGGTAAAATTCTCTTGAAATTGTTGTTTTTATTCACAGAATCGAAGATGTGGCTGTCAATGGGGGTTGTGTGTCTGTTCCACTGTGTCGTTGGACAGCTGTTTGAGACCAAGCTGAAAGGAGCACCACGTCTAATCTGCAGTGTCCCCGGGTCACCGGGACTGCCTGGCAAACCTGGCGCCACCGGGCCCCCGGGAGCAGATGGGAATGTGGGTATCCCAGGAAGAGATGGCAGAGATGGCAGGAAGGGCGAAAAGGGAGAAAAGGGAGAAACAGGTATAATATGAAGCCTAGACAGATAAAGTGTCAGTTCATGTGTACAAATACACAAATGCCACCAGATTGTGCAAGAGAAAAGCTGGCACAGGAAACTTAAAACTGCTTACTGAACTATTAATGCTGTTGTTTAAAAGGTGGTAGACAAGCTTTATAGGATCTGTTTAGAATAGCACCCACTGAACGTGGAAAGATGAACAGGCCTCCAACTTATATATTTTTTGGTAATAGCTGGGAAGGGTCTTAACCTGCAGTGAATGTTTCCCTATAGATGCTGTACAATATGTTTTCACCCTGTTCCAACCCTTTCAGTTTATCAAGCTGTTGCTCACCGCTTAGTATACCTCTCATTTTGTTTTTAGATTAACCAGAATGTAAGTATTTTATTGGGTAAAGCTGGCTAAATATTGCTATGATATATGATGGCCTCTGCATGTCTCTTCCAGCAGAAATATTTGACTGATATCTTCAATGCAGGTCGACCGGCAATAAATCTCTCATTAATAAGATCTGCAATACTTGGGACACTTGGGACTAGCAAAAATGCAGAGAAATGTCCGACCAATCAGAATGAGCCGGACACTTGTAGGCACTTTACATTATAGCAAAACGCCTAGAAATGTCCCGACCAATCAGAATGAGCTGGACACTTCTAGGCACTTAACATTATAGCAAAACGCCTAGAAATGTCCCGACCAATCAGAAAGAGCCGGACACTTCTAGGCACTTATCATTGAGGCAAAAAAATCCCTAGAAATGTCCCACTCTTGGTGTTAGGGAAGTTCAATACGTGGGACACTTGTTGGCACTTTACATTAAAGCAAAATGCCTAGAAATGTCCCACACTAGTGGTTACGGAAGTGCAATACTTGGGACACTTTTAGACACTTATCATAGTAGCGAAATGCCTAGAAATGTCCCGACCAATCAGAATGAGCCGGACACTTCTAGGCACTTATCATTGAGGCAAAATGCCTAGAAAATGTCCCACTCTTGTGGTTAGGGATATACAATACATGGGACACTTGTAGGCACTTAACATTATAGAAAATGCCTAGAATTGTCCCACACTAGTGGTTCGGGAGGCGCAATACGTCACACACTTTTAGGCACTTATCAATGAGGCAAAATGACTAGAAATGTTCTTGTGGTTAGGGATCTGACCTGAGGTTTCCATTATGTGTCGAAACAGGAATTCAGACAAACAACCTCATCCTAACATGAAAGTACAAATTCAGCATTGCCTCCTGTTCTTGCAGAGACATATGGTGACTCACAGTGTTCCTAGCTCCAGGATATTTACTCTGACGATGTAATCAGCTGGATATAAGCCAAATGCGTGCTGTTACAATGTCAAAGTGGCTGTGTTCCACGCATAACTTAACACTTGACACACGGTGGGGATTGTATTTCCATTGAGTATATTTCTCATTGTATAGTTCAACAAGTGCATAACAGAAACTCATAGGGGATGATGCTTCAGAAATAATGACATCAACGCGATTTTTCATTTTCAGGGTGGAAGGGCAGGGTTGGCCCAACAGGTAAGATTGGAGGGCGAGGTGACCGTGGCCCTGCAGGGAAACGAGGCCCTACAGGAGCGAGTGGAGATGTGGGCCCATCCGGTGCTCTGGGCCGTGAGGGAGAGAAAGGGGACATGGGCGAACAAGGGCCACGTGGCACCGCAGGAGTCTGCAGATGTGGCAGCCTGCTACCTAAATCGGCCTTCTCTGTGGGAATCACCAGCAGCTACCCATTAGAGAAGACCCCCATCAAGTTCAATAAAGTCCTCTATAATGAGGGCGGACACTACAACCCACAGACGGGCAAGTTTATCTGTGCATACCCTGGCGTTTACTTTTTTTCATATGACATTACACTGGCAAACAAACACCTGGCTATTGGTCTGGTGCAGAATGGCCAGTTTCGCATCAAAACTTTTGATGGCAACACAGGAAATCATGACGTGGCCTCTGGTTCCACTGTGATTTACCTGAACCCAGAAGATGAGGTCTGGCTGGAAATCTTCTACCAGGACCAGAACGGTTTATTTGCAGACCCTAGTTGGGCCGACAGCTTGTTCTCCGGCTTCCTTCTCTATGCTGACACAAACTACTTTGACGCACTGGCAGAGGACTACTCGTGAAACCAGGACAACACAAAAACAAAAACCTCTAGTCACTGTTGTTTTCATAGTGTTATTACCCATATGTTATGGTCGAGCTATATTTTTATACAAATGTTTTTACTACTGGGACGTATTACTACAGAGACGTATCTACTGATTATATAATTTGATAAAGCTTGAATGAGTATCTGATATATTTGTTTTGTCCGGGAGTTAATATGTTAAATAAACGTTTTTTATACAGAGAGCTTGGTTTCCTTTAGAAAAAGACAAACTGAAACATTAGGGATACAAAAATATTGTGAAATATGATATGAAAGGTCAAAACAGTTGAGCAAACTGTTGTAGAATCTTGATATATTATTTTATATAACATGGAAATCCTGAGAAAATAGGGGTATAGTTTGCCATTCAGTGTTTTAATCTTCATCATTAAAATGTGTAATAACATGCAAACAGTCAAAGTTAACACTTTGATTAGTTGTACACAATATATAACCCTTCAATAGAATCCAAAAAGGAATTGATTCAATTGTAGAAATTGTATCCAAGATTCAGGTTCATTGTTGCAAAAAATTGGATATGAGCCTAAAGTTGCACTTGTAGAGTAGCGTGTGTCTCAAAAATGCTAAAACAAAAGTGTAATTTGAATGTAAACCAATTGTGGTAAATGGTGAATATGTTCCAAATAGGACAACAAAAAATGATATTTTGGTTGACATGCGGCATTGCTATGGCTCACTTGTGGCCCAGATCTGGCAAAAAAGAGCGGACGGGCCAAGTTCCAACATTCCATTGGGTACGTGGGAAGAGTGGGCTGTGGGCCAAATCCGTGCCCAAACTCTTTAGCTGTGGGGTTAGGAATATCTTACACCACAAAATACAATTAACTGCTTGTTATAGATGATGCTCAACCAGCAGGGACAAGTTCATAGAGAAATGCATTTGCTTCTTCTCGGACACCGTAGTGAACAACTCATTGCGTAGGACCAATGGGAAGCCAACACTGCAGAGAGCAGGGTTGTCTGCACCCGCGATTCTTAGCAGGGTGGGTTGAGCTGTAGTTTATGTGGTTACTAGGCAGCGGTAACGCTTCTGCTGACAGAGACATCTCGCTAACTCTGTGTGAAGTTACACTCCGGACCGGACACGGCACCAGGGGACCCGCCAGCTGGGAAGAACTACCACCGTCACCCTGGCGTCCTCAAGGTTCATGTCTACTCGGTTTTCTTTATAAAACACCTCTCACGTTAGCTGAGCGTCCCTGAAATGTAGCATTCAAAGCTAAGCTAGCTTTAGCTCTGTTTAAAAAGTACCTCTGTGTTCCAGCGACCTTAGAGAAAAGCTGCGGAAGAAGGGACGTGCTCTGCAAGATACTCTGGTAAAAAACCGACATGAGGACGACGTCCAGGTAAAGTTACACACAAAATGAAGTCTGACTTGTCTACTGTGCACTGATGGTAGCCATCATTCTGAATTGAAATGAACTAGAGTCCTCCCCAACATGAGAGACTCGGGTCAGACTCACAGTGAAGATGCTAACTGTTTAGCTCATATAATTATACTCGATAGGCTCTGGTTCCGTCCAAGTCGGGTGCAGGGAAACGACTAACCACAATGAAGGTTGGTGTGTGTGTGTTCTGTAGATGGTAGGAAGCTGTAGTCGCCCTCCTGTGTGCTGCAGGCTGCTCCACAGCTCATCCCCACTATCCCCCCCCCTCTATCTCCCCCCCCTCTTCCAGCTTATCTGAGCTAATAAGCAGTGAGGCAGTTCTGCTGTCGCTGTCTCTCTTCACTGTGTCTGTTCTTCTGCATCACCAGGAACTCCAAGACAGTGGGGAAGACATGGGAGAGACACTGAAACGCAGATTCAAGGAGCAGAGACGGAGGCGAAAAACAAAGGTACTTCATCGTATGTGTATGGTTTCCAAATGATTAGAAGTGATTGTAATTGCAGATGATACAAACCTACTCTGTAGTGGTAGGACCTTGGAACCACTGTTGGTTACTACATAGAGGGAACTATAAACTATTAAGAGTTGGTTTTATACAATAAATGAACACTGAACTCACCCACTCTATCAGATTTTAATCACTAGACTTTGTCCAATTTATGGACAAAGCCCCAATGAACATATTCTTCAGTATCCAAAGTTGACTCGATTGAGAAGAAATCAGCTTGAGCAAACAGGAAAAATTATTTTATAAACAATTACGGTTTTAACCAATACACAGAATCACTGTGTCCCAGTAAAATGAGTCAATTATTCGAGAATTGTGCAAAGGGACTGGAAATCTGTTTAACATTGTATAAGTTAAAACTAATGTTAAAAAATTACATGGGTATATGGAAGAGGTTGTCCTATTGCTGAAGTTTGTCCCATTCTTACTTTCATGTTTTCTTCGTTTGGTGTTTAAATCTAGCTCTGAAGCTGTATTTGTTACTCTATTATTAGCTTTATTTGTGTTTAAATGTTTATTTGACTTATTTTGGGTGAAATATGGCAACCTAAGCATAAAGCTTGAAGGAGTGTTTTTAACGGCACTCTGTCAATTCTCATTCCCTGATCCTCTAACTGTCTCCACTTAAGAGCTCTGACACTAAAAGTGCTAATCGCTGCTGCATTTCTTGCTAAATATTAGCTGCTTGAGCAGTCTTCAGCCCAGGAGTCCCACGATGAAGTGGAAGAGATATCCAGCGTCAAGCACCACAGTGAAAATGAGGAATCAGCTGAGCAGGCAGCAGAGCCAGTTGTTGGTTCCAGACCTCCAACTGGTTCTAAGAGAGGTAGGTGTTCCATGAATCTGTCTCACCTGATGCCTCAGTATGCTGAGCTGCATTTCTCAAAATACCGCCACAAAACAACCGTTTTTAAATAAAAAGGAAAAAAAATGACACTGAAATTTGGAAATATCTTGTATACGAATCTGAGATGCTGATGAAGAACATAATGTCAAAATTGGGTATAAGAAACAGACAATTCAGTCTCTCAGTAAATAGATTTGATAACCCCTGTCATGCATGTTTTAAAGTGTTTTTGTTGCACATACTACTTAAATGTAGCTATTTGGTTGTTTTGTTCACTTTTTGTTTATGCTCTTTACGGCACTGTTCTCGATAAACTTTACTTGTTTCTTTACAATACTGAAGTAATATGTTTAATTGTTGTTTCTTGTTGTGCTTCTGTTCATGTCTCTCCTCAGAAATGCAGCATACTACTGGCTCTCAGCATTTAGACAGCTCTGTCAAAAAATACTTGGAGGAGAGGCTGAGAGCCGCCATGGTAATTCCAATTAAATCTTTTCCACATAAATCAGCTTTTAGGTTTAAATAAGAATTTAAAAGATAGTGCTTACAAATCAATTTTTTTGATACAAATGTGAAATTCCTAATCCTTGAAGAAAAGTGTCAACGCATAATGAATGGCCTGTTTTGTTTCAGTCTAAAGGTCAGAGCCTTCAGCAGGAGGACGCGTCCCCAGAGCCAGCCAGTCGCTTACAGAGCTTTAGAGACAGAGACACTATAACAAGGTTTGACAGAGAGGTGAGTATGTTCCTCAATCCATCCATGATTATACCGCTGTGATACAGCCCTGCAATGTTATTTAACTCCCAGTGTTTTACAGGTTGAACCAGAAAAATCTGGAAGACATAATGTGCCTCCTGACATTAGCAACAGGGTCCAGTCACGAGAAGCAACAAGACAAGTAAGACATGGAAAAACCTGCAATCCTTTATGTACCATTCAATTATATCATTGTATTTATTTGTTCTTTTCAAATGCAGGCAGAAAAAGGACTCCCGACTGCTGAAGAAGCATACAAATTCTTTACGTTCAACTTTGAGCCAGATCCAGAACATGAGACAGAGAAGATTAACAGGAAAAGACAAAAACAGAATAAAACAACCCAGGACAGAGACGAAGAAGAGGGACATGAAGCTGAAGATCAAGAAGATGGTGACATAGATGAGGATAATCAGGATGAAAATGAAGACACCAACAATATTGTAAGAAAGTAGTAACTTGTAAGGTAGACTTATCCAATAATCTGTTGAGGTTTTATTTTATTGTGTGAACATCACAGAAACTGCAACTTCACAAAGTATATTAGGCTCAGTTCAAATTAAGACCTCTATTCATAGTGTCCATTCAGGTCATCTTTCTCCATGTGTATGTGTGTGTCCTAATTATTTCCACACGAAACGTAGGTTCTGTCTACCTCATATTCTTTGTCCTGCCTCAGAGTGAAGAAGTTCCTTTGGTTCGAGGTGAAGAGGAAGATTTATTCCTCATTGAAAAGTCATCCCAAGACTTCCTGGAAGTGAGGAAAGCACAGTATGTTGGGTATCAAAAACGTATCCAGAGAGAGAGCGAACGTGAGCTTTTCTTTACGCCAAGTTCTCGACCAGGTACTCTAATGCACTGAACCACATGATGAGCACCTACATCTCTTCAAAACTGATATTTCAGATTTAACATAATCAGGATAATCAATATATTTAAATGTTTTATTTATTGTTTTTACAGTGCCAACATCCATTAAACTGCCTGAAAACATGAGGCCCCGTTATCTTGAGGATGAGGGTCTGTATGTGGGAAAAAGACCCCCTATGGCCCAGACTAATGAGAACATTATGGAGAACCGCATTTTAAAAATGGAGGAGGTAATCTCAACCAACATATTAGACCGTTTAACTATGTCACTGCCTCTAAACCTTCCAGGAATTCTCTAAAATGCATTTTAATTCTTATAATTTATCAAGGGCAAGAAGTGGATCGGAGATGATGGCAGGATCATGGCTCTGCCGGACCCCATTAAGGAATCATCCACAAGACCCCCTCTATACCTCATGGAGGAGGACCTGGACCCTGCTCTCCAAACTGTATACAGAAAGGTCAGACACATGCCCACATGACTCCCAATTTGATTACCACATCCATTTACCAAATCTAAATCTGTTATGACCCCCTAAAAAGGCTCCTCAGAAGGAAGCAACATAATTCAGAGTCACTTAATAGCAGCAAAGATCTACATTTATTATTGAAGATCCATTTGGTCACACAGTTCAACACCTTTGCTGTTGCTATATCTGGTCTACCAGTCGTCTGTATAGAGGTGCGCGTATACCCATAGCTAAATCTTCTGTTTGCTTCGAAAGGTTTCTTATCTGATCTAAGGATATCTATGTTTATTCATGCAAACAAAACACGGGTGCTAAATATATTTCAATGTGATCATTGTTTTTCAAAATACTGAATGATTGATGAGGATTTCGATTCCCCAGGCAATAAAGTCCAAGTATGCAAATATGTACATAGCTGGTACAGCTGATCCTGAGGGAGACTACCAACTTGATGTGGATGTTTCTGGGCTGATCTTCTCCCATCACCCACTCTTCAGTCGTGAACATGTCCTGGGAGCCCGGCTAGCTCAGCTGTACGACCAGTACCTCACCAGGCAGCACAATAACCTGACGGGACACTTGACTGACAAGGTAATGTCACCAATCCTATAAAACGTCCTTAATTTTTCTTCCTTAAAACGTATTACTCAAATAGATCCCATATACAAATCGAGTGTTTTTTGTTTTTTTCTGTCCGCTGCAGTTGAATGGGTTGAGGAGCGCACTGCGGAATATCTTTGAGATCCACGACAGCCAGAGTCTCACTCAGGCCATGCAGCAGAGGATATCTGATTACAGTCTGGAGGTTCGGTGAGTTTCCCAGATCTTGTCTCTCCCATCTGTGTCCTGTCCAGACATCTATCTCTACTCTACTTTAGTCACTATGACTATCAATATTCCTGCTGCATGTTTGTCCCTCTTAATGCCGTAGAAATACTCGGCAGCTACGAGACAGCGAGCAGGAGAAAGACCGGACTCTGCTGAAGAACATAATTAAAGTGTGGAAGGATATCAAGGCCCTGAGAGAGTTCCAGAAGTTCAACAACACACCCTACAAGCTCTTCCTCAGAAAGTACTGCTCTTACATTTTGACCAAATACAATGTGATTCCAATATTCACGACCCCTCCCCTACAAATGCCTACTGGATAATGTATCTTTATCTTGTTAACCACAAATTCTTGTAATCTTGTGTCTAATGTTCTGTGTTTTCCACATCTGCTCCAGAGAGAATGTAGACCAGGCGTCAGATGAGAAGGTGTATGAGGATGAAATCTCTGCAGAAGTTGTGGAACTGGAGGCTGAGAGTGAGGAGGAATACCAACGAAAGCTGGCAGAGTACAAGAAACAGCTGGCAGAGTGGAAACTCTCAAGAAGAAAACAGGTGCCTAACTATTAAATATTTATCTGCATGGATTAGTTAGTGACACCTGAACATATTGTATTCTACTGCACAAACATTTTGTTTTAATAAAGGGTATTAATATCTTAAGCTTATAGAAAAAATCTGCATGGCCTTTTTGACTGTGTAAATATTAAAATATAGTGATACCAACACTTATATCTCTTTGTTTGCAGAAAGCCAAAAAGAAGAAGAGAAAAAAGAAGAAGAAGGGCCAGTTACAGGATGACACAGAAGAAGATGAAGACCAGGAGTTGACTGAATCAGAAGGGCCAGAGGAAGAAGACTGTCCAAAGCCAGAGCCTCCAGAGAGGCCAGATTTTGACTCTATAGAGCAGCAAGTCAGAGAGAAAGCTTTCAGGATACGCAGGAAACCAGGAGAGTCTGTCCTGATTCCTGAGCTGCATGCATCTGGAAACATCACGGCTAATGACCTCTGCCCCAGGTACGAGCACAATCATGGAGAAAGTCTGGGTTTCTTACAGAAGATTTGAACTTTGATTTCAGATTCACCTTTTTAGAAAAGATTTTATTTAACAAATCAAAGGATGCGAGCATAGTTTGTTTTACTTTGATGCTTCTGCCCGAAAAGACCGGCTGAAGCGATTCGCATTGCGATGCATTGAAGGTTGTTTGAAAGTTATTTGTTTTCTAATTTATAACTATACTTAGCATTTGATAGCGGGAGAAAATTATCCCTGGCCCTTTGAACTCAATAAGCACAAACAGTTTTGATAATTTTTGATTTTCATCTGAAAGCGATGGTGTCTAGTTTTGAAAAAGTTATAACGCTAATATCTTGTGTCTTATCTGGGATCATGGGAGCATGCTCAGTGTTAACTATTGTTTTTGTTGATGTTGAACAAACAGATTCTTCCATAGTTAAAGATTTGTGTTGAAAAAGTTACTTTAGCACACCTAGTATTAACATGTGTTTTTTGTGATCCGATCACAAGTGAAAAGTGTATGCGTTCACAGCTGTCTGTGTCGGCGAGAGAGAGAAAGAGGAGTCAGGAGAGTCTGAATGAGACTCATGCAGCTGTGCTGTGATGAGAGAGCCAAGTCAGTGGGTTCCAATGATAAGCAGAGCCAGGCAAGGAGACCAAGGTGAGAGGGAGAGATGGCTGCAGCAGATGAGGGTGAGCAGGTTGCCAGGTTTGATAGCTGGACAAGTGAAGTGGTGAGTCTGAGCTGGGTATTAATGGCAGGCATAATCTTTGAGTGGTAGCTGGTAACCTGGTGGCTGGTGACCTTACTCCAGCACACTGTGACGCTTAAGCACTGACCTCTAGAGCCCTACTTAATCTGTGTTATGCTGTTTTAAAAGTGCGATTCTCCTCCTGATTCTGTTATTATGTCACTGGCTGGGACTGGCCACCATCAGAAAAGACATTTGGCAACCAGCCCCGATCAAAGGTTTCTTGCCAACGGGCCTAACAACCTTCTTTGGAGGACATCTAACTAACTTCTTCTCGTCTGTCACATGATAAACTTCCTGTGTACTTGAAAATCGGAAAATGATCTCACTCCCTGGCAGATATCTCACTAGTATTTTGACAAAAGTAACACTCAAAGATGGACTGCACTTTCACTGTGGATGCTTTTGTTTTCTCTTTTGTTGTAGGGCTGAAGTAGCTCGAAGAGAAGATGTTGCAAAACGCTCTCTTTTCATCAAGATCCTGTACAATGGCAAAGAAGTTTCCCGAACTGACAGCCGCTCCCTGAACACTGATTTCAGAGTGCACTTTGGACAGATTTTCAACCTCAAGATAGTCAATTGTCCTCAAAGCATCAATTTGCAGGTACTGTACAGGAACGTGTTCTATCGCTGATAAATAGCCCCAGGAGAAGTTTTCTTTTCTCACCATCTCCATATGTGGACGGTTTGCGAGCAGGTGTTTGAAGAGCTTGGATCATCGTGTTCCCTCCTGACTCAAGTGTTCGTCCCAGTGCCAGAACCTTCTGTCTTAACGGGAAGCGTCCTTCTTGAGGAATTCGAGTTCAGCAGCAACCAGAGAGTGATGTTTGACCATGAAGGAGTTGGAAGTGGTAAATGTCTCCATTTGACGACTGTTCAGATGTGAAACACTGTGCCTCAAAAATGCCTTTCATTTCAGTAACACACTATTTATTTATTGTCTGTCTGTGTCTGGCTTGTCAGATGTCCCCCTGTCCTTCGAGCCTGATGGGAGTAACAAACAGACCCTGCTGACCTCTGGTAAACTCTCCTGTTGTGTTTCCTGGGGTATTGGGGAGGATGATGTACCACTCGCCCCTCCTGTGTCTCAACAACCTGCTGGCATACACAGGTAATATCACTTCTAATGCAGTATTGGTGGTCATGTGGTTATGTTTGACAGTTTGGTCATTGCACTCACTTACTGTGACATTAACACGATGCCTCGCACTTTCATGAGATGACATGGTGAAGTCAAAATTAGTTGTGGGTTCATGCAGGTCACAAAGTCACAGTGCTTCGTCTGTCAGCAGCAGATCTCTATTCCACCCCACATCAGCTGATGGGTCAGCTGATCCCCTCTGTCACTAGTTTGAACACTTTCACTCCCTGTCTCTGTTTTAGTGGCCTGGGCCGTCTTGATGCTGTCACATCTATCGGGGCATCTGGACTCTATGACATGAAAAAAATTGGGGAGTGGGCCACGCAGTCACGATTGGACCCCAACGACCCAAAAAATGCTTCTATCATGCAGCTGCTAAAAGTGGGTGCCACAACACAGAGCTGTTCAAACATCTCAATGATCCTGGAGAATTCAAGTTTCTCATTTTTGTAACTTTGTTACTTTTGTTCACAAGGTGGCCAGAAGTGGAGAGGTGACAGCTCCAGATTACTTCAGACTAGAGCAGCTCCAGGAGGAGTTTAACTTTGTGACTGATGAAGAGTTGGAGGGGTCAAAAAGATTTCGCCTGCTCAGGCTCAGGAACCAAGAAGTTGCAGAGTTTCGCAGTTACAAATGTGTTCCTGGTCTGGAGAGGGAGGTCTCTGATAAAGTGTTCCAGGTCAGTCTTCCAAATATTTACATGTCATAGAATGTTATGGATATGGCAAAAAGAGGATATCTTTGCTCTATGTGAGGTAATTGTTTTTCTTTGGTCAACATTATCGCAGGAGTATGAAAAGAGACTGAAGGATGGAGAGATTATTGACACCAAGGAACATCTGGATTCACACAGAGCTTTAGTTGCCAAATACCTTCAGAAGGTGAATAAACACACCAGATGTAAACATGTTTTTACCTCAGTGTTCTGCTCATGATATCTTCACATATTCTGGCATTTACCCACAGATCCGAGAATCAGTCATCAACAGATTTCTTCTTGCCAAGCATCATTACCTCCTGTCTGACTTGGTGATCGAAGAGGAGATTCCAAGCATCGGGTAAATAGTCCTGTTGGCATTATTAATTCACTAAATAGTCTGTCTCACTTTTAAATCCCAGCTCTCTGTCTTCTAAATGGGATTCATTTCTGTTTGTGAGATGCATGTTAATGCTTACTCCCTCTTTCCAAACAAATTAAAAAGCTACAAAGTGTGTGTAAACTGTTGGATAAGCAGCTAAATCAACTTATCAGATTGACGAGGCACATATAAATCCCCAGGGTGACGTACGTTGTTTTTATTTGGCTTAATGCTGCATCAGCCTTTTGAATCTTGAGCTCCACACTGCACTGATACTGTTTTCTGGAACTGTTTAAGGTGGTTCTTCATTCCTTAATGGCGTCTGAGTAGATTTCTACATTGTGATGCACGTCAACACCAGTCACGCTATCGGTTGGGAGGCACATGTTGTTTATTATTGAAAGTGAATGTTAAAATGTCTTCTGTTCCAATTTCCTTCTGCTCTCTTGCTCTGCGTTTTAACAGTGGTGCAGGTCCGGGGTATGCGCTTAGAGTTTCTTTCTTTTTCTCCCACCCTATGTGTTTTTGTTTCTCCCTTTAGTTGGAAACCTGAGTAGCACCGTAGAAACAAGTCGACTCGTGCAGTAGTTACTCTGTGTTCCTCGTGTAATTTGAAAATATTTTAATGCATAGATCATCTATGATGTGATATGTATTACAAAAGAGTTGTTCTGTTCTCAATTTTAATATTGCATTAGTTCTGTACTGGTCCCATGTGCTAACAGCTCTTTCTTTGCCATCAGAGGTCACAGGAGATAAACACTCTACTCATGACTATTGTGATTGTAAAATTACAAATACCTGGACGGGCTTAAGTGTTGGTGGCAATAATCCCACACTCTCAATGAAAACGTTTTTGTGATCGGTAGATAAATTCATATAGTCTGTCTGATGCCATTTCAATTGATTGGTTAACACAAGGCGTTTCTTGTGACACTCAGGATCCTAGGAATCAATCTTTTCAAGCTGGCTGAATCCAAGCGGCCGCTGAAACCTCAGAGGAAAGAGAGGAAGAAGGTGACCGCTCAGAATCTGTCAGATGGAGACATCAGACTGCTGGTCAACATCATCCGGGCCTATGACATTCCCGTCCGCAGACCCCACAGCAAGTCAGTGTTCAGCACACCCACTCGTGTTGAGAGTACCGCAGGGGGGAATGAAAGTCCTGGTTTCCCCCAGAAATGTCGATGAAAATCCTGATTTTGTTTTGATGATTTTGCAGGATTAGGAGGTAATATTGAACTTTGTTTTTTATTTTAGTAAACCAGGACAATCAACTCCGAGTGTCATCCAGGGCAACGACTGGCTGATCGGACAGGTATAATACACCGCAAACTTTTCTCTAGATCTGGCAGCAATTTAATCTGTATGATCAATATTATATATGTCTTTAATGTGTGATTTTTGTAATGTAGGTACAAGTGCGGCCATTTGTGGAGGTTTCCTTCCAGCGCACAGTACTTCAAACCACCACAGCAGATGGACCAAACCCCTGTTGGAATGAGGAGCTCCAGTTGCCATTTAGGTGAGCAACAGTGTATTTCATGTAGGGTGACTACCAGGTGTCCTGTTTAATGTGGGACTGCACAGCGTTTATGTCTCTGTGAAGAACCTAACACAGCGAGACACACAAGAAAAAAGAGTCTAAATGTTTTTAATTAATGAGTTGGATTTTGAAATTTGAATTTGTAAACTGGCTTTCTCCTCTACAGTGCCCCAAATGGTGACTACAGCATTGCCAGCTTGCAGTCAGCCAAAGATGAAGTCTTCATCAGCATATTTGATGAGTTGGTTTATGAAACTGGAGTTGTGAGTAAACTGCTCTGACTTTATCTTTCTCTCATCTCACTCACAGTGTTTATGCAAGTACATGTTCCTGTAACTGCAGTATTTAACTTTTTAGAGTGACAAAGATGGCGGGAAATCGATTCACACCCGAGCAGAGAAGCACTGGCTAGGCTCTGTCAAGATTCCCTTCAGCACTATTTATTCTCAGTCAAGGGTGAGAGTACATTTTGTGGGTGTGTGTGTGTGTTTTAACGGATGCTTTGGCCTTAACAAAATGCCCACGGACTGATTTTGTTTTGTTTTTCTTCTTTTGACCATCTGGCAGATTGATGGAACATTCAAGGTGAACACACCGTCGGTGCTGCTGGGATACAGTAAGGAGCGGAGCCATGGCACTAATGGTGGTTACGATATGCGAAGCCTGAGCGAGGGAGCATTTATCACAGTGTTCATCACCATCGAACCTCAGCTGGTGCCTGGGGAGCCCATCAGGGAGAAGGTGAGTCGTGTCTAGGAACTCAAGCATGGGATTGTGTCTGCTTTTTAGTTTTCAATCAGCATCCTTGTTCACTTATTTATTTTTTCAGATTTTAACATTGATGTCACATCTAGTTCATATAATATAGATGTATTTATTTGACCAAATAGCTTCCATATTAAAATATTAATTTTCCCTTATGTTTTCCTTTTTGTCGCTGACTTGATTTTGCTCTGCTGCATGCACTAGTTAAAGGAACTGCAGGTAAAAGTTCACAAGGACACTCATTAGAATTTTTTTTTTTTTTACCTAATTCACCCATTCATGACCACATCACTCTAATGAAGTATTGAGTAATTCAGATAGTTCTGACCTGTATTTACCTGCAGTTACGTTTTGACCTTGTTGTGCAGTTTGACAGCCAGGAGGATGAGCACTTACTTCAGGCCTCAGAGAGATTTGAGAGGGATGCTGCCCAGCGATATCCGGACAGACCCGTCATTACCACTGTCATAGACCTCAATGGGAAAACGGTCTTCATCACACGATATATTCGACCGCTCAACCCCCCACAGGAGTTACTGGATGCATTCCCTAACAACCCCCAGGAAGCCACGGTCAGTGTGATTGAACTGAGTATATAGAAATGTGCAGGGCTGACCTAGGCCAATATCGTGTTCTTTTAAGTATAAAAAAAAAAAAAAAACATTTGAATTCTGCAGCCATAATAAAAGTCATTACCTGTGGACAAAATTCAAGGAATTGGCGACAGAGTTTACCCAGAGATTTCCTCCACACATGCACAACACAGCGAGAGCTTCACTGCACAGAAATAAATCCTCTGCATTATTCAGGCGATAGGTGGAGCGGCCAGATGCAGCAGGCAAAGCATTACAGACTGGATTTCTTTCGGACATTATTCCATGAGGTCAGGCGGAGAAAGTTTGCAGCGAGCGTCTCACTCCCTCATTTACGTTCACACATTGACCTCCTCCAGAGAAAATACAGAGGACCTGCGGAGTTCATTGCATGTCTGCAAGGAGACCACAGTCTGAAAATAGAGCAGGAATGGCACAAGCAGAGCTCTGCCCAGAGAGGACAGGCTGTGCTTTCAATATGATGAGGGAGCCATAGAGACAGAATTAAACTTTATACACAATATGAAAACTCCAGAAACATAAGGGATTCCATGAGGAGAATTTGATCAATATTGCTAAGAATTGCTTTAGGGACTGTATGAGTGAACGTAAATATCTGAGTGAGAGGCTCCAGATTTTCTGCAGACTCTCTCCATCTTGTCCCTAGTATACTGTCCGCAGAAAGTCTGAAGGGGCCGATATGAGAACACAGCAGGAGTTCCTCCATAGGTTTCATGATCTGCCTGCGGCACCACCAGTCACCTGAATGCTCCGGAGATTTGTAATGTGAACACGTCTGAGAAAGTCTGAACCCAATTCTCCGGACCTTTTTTGGATGTCATGTCTGAAAATGGCCTAATTGTGCTTAATATATGCAACACATGTGCGTGTCATACCAATAAAGTATGTTTGAAATGGAAAGAGGCTGCTCAGATGCCTGTGTTTCTTATTGACTCCACTGACTCTGTCCCTACACAGGCCCTGGTTGCCCGGTTTGTTTCGCTCATCCCATCTCTGCCAGACAGAGTTTCCTTTTCTGGTGTCTGTGACCTGTGGAGCACCTGTGATGTGAGTGAACTCTCTTTGAGATATTGGGACTGTAAAAGCAGGTAATCGCCTGCCTTACAGTACCTTGTTTCCTCTTCCTGTTTGTAGCAATTCCTCACCCTCCTAGCAGGAGATGAAGAGGAACATGCTGTCCTGTTGTGCAACTACTTTCTGTCAATGGGCAAGAAAACCTGGCTCATCATTGGCACTGCTATACCAGAGGTGGGTTACATTTCTTTTTGAAATATGGAGATTTTAACATGCGTATTATTAATCTTTAAAATGTTTTTAATCACATTTTTCATTAGTTAGTAAGCTTCGTAGTCCTGCTCAGATTTTCTCATGTATAGAAAAATAACATAACTTTTGAGGCCTAATTCAGCAGCTGTAAACTTTTTTAATGTTTCATTTCTTAGGGCCCCACAGCGTACGTCCTGACCTATGAGCAGAGCCGCTACCTGATATGGAATCCCAGCAGTGGTCAGTACTATGGCCAGTATGATACCTTTTGCCCACTGCAGACAGTTGGTTGCCTGGTCAATGCTGACAATGTGAGTGAGAGAGACACTATATCACATTCTTCACAATGTGACACTTCACTCATTAATTATTTCCTTTTGTTTGCTGTGACTAATTATATGTCTTGTGACATATAGGTTTGGTTAAATGTTCAACAATACACTGCACCAATGAGGATAAGTTTTGACACCACAAAAGCAAATTTGTGGAAGCCCTTTTTCTCCCGCTCGTTCTCCCACCCTGGACTGTCCAGTGTACAAGTGAGTGTTCAGCATAGTCTTAAAGTATTTTTTTTTTTATGGCATCAATATTTCCACTAAATCGAGTTGTCTTTAGCAAGGGGAGCTGGTGTATCGACGCACAGACAGAGCAGCTGCAGCTGAACTTCAGGACAGGCAAGTTGTGGCAATGGATTTTGTTCTTGAAATGTTTGTTACTTGATTTTTCTTAAGACAAAATGCATCTCTTTCCACACAGAATTGAGAAGATCCTGAAGGAGAAGATCATGGAGTGGCGTCCTCGTCAACCAACCCGCTGGAACCGCTATTGCACCACCACCCTCAAACAATTCCTGCCCAAACTGGAGCTGAGTGGGGGGCGCGACGTGGCTGAGGGGCACCGCCATGAGTTGCAGAGCTTGCTGGGAGACAACAGGGTAAGTCTGAAATGGGTGTCTCTCTAAACTGTGTGATATAATCAGATAATAATCAATCTGTCATCATCTGCTTTGTAAAAGCTGGAGGAAAACATATGATCTCACTCTGACAGATTCATATCATAAATTAACTCTAATACTGCACATGTTTCTTTTTAGATTGCAGGATTCCCCTTGCATCTGCCCTTCTCTGAGATTCGTCCCATCGTAGAGGCAGTGCACAGCACTGGAGTTCACAATATCCAGGCATCAAATGTGGAGTTTGCCCTGGCTGTGTACGTGCACCCTTACCCTAATAATGTCCTATCTGTGTGGGTGTACCTGGCCTCACTGGTCCGCACATGAGACACTGATCTCCCTGTATACGCTGCTTTGATAGATGAATGAACTATAGTCAGAGTGAAGCTCATTACATATTATGTTTCCACACCACTGTAAGATATTATTTGTACAAAATGTTGATCAGGTTAATATTAAAACCTATTTTGTTATGAGTTGAATATCTTTATGAGTTGGATATTTAGCTGCCAACTCTTCCTCTCTCCACTGTGAGCAACTTGTTGAGGTGTAACCAGAGAGGAAGCCTATTTAAAGCACTTGATGGTGACCTGTCCACGGGGTAGATTTATTACACAAGCAATTTTAAAGGATTAATATCTTTGGCAAAGACTTGTCCACAAGGCAAATTAGGGAATTCATATTTTTTGTATTTGCAAAATCGATGTGCATGCTAGGCATGCAAATTTTATATTTTGTAATAGATTTCATGTACTTGTATAAGATGAAATTGTGATGCCAATTTCTTTTGAATAAAAAGCAAAGTCATTGCTGGTCTTTCTGAGATTTGGTACCTGTAGATGCCCATAAAACATCTAGTATATGAGAAGGGAAAAGAAAAGAAAATTTGCACTTTGAATTTGATATCTTAAAATTTCTTGCATTATTTTCTTGCACTGTGGTTCAGCCCATCCAAAGTATAGGAGGGCTGCACACTTCCAGCAGCTCAGACGAGCAGATGGGGAAGACCACCCTTCGGCAACGGTCAGTAGGCCGGGCCAACATCAATTCAAGCCAGCTTCCTGGAAAATACAAGGGTTGGTCTTTTAGCTTCATCTTGTACACAAGGGTAATGTGACCACTGAATGTAAGTGAAAGCTCCTCTTCAGCCATAAGCAGGATGGAAGCAAGAAAAGGCCAGGCTGGTGATGGATCTGAGGGACTCTGCTGATGAGTCTTTGAGAGACATACACAGACTTATGGAAGCTTCTGGTTAAGAAGGCGGGACAAGATTCAGACAGATCCTTGTTCACTGCCCACAACAATGGAATGTTCCGGGATGAACAGCTGATGATCCCGCAGCCAACGAGACGAGCACTGGTGGAGGTACAGCAGGCCCAAAGCCTAGCAGGTTACATCATCTACCTTTTAAAATCAATTATATACTAAATCATTGCATTCATGAAATAATTTATTGAAATTTAAAAACAGTGGCTTTGTGTGTTCATAATATAAACAATTATAAAAGACAAAAACTAATAGTAGATTTGAAAATCTGTCTTTCTTTTTATAATCATGATTAACAATACAGACCAACATATTATTTGAATTGTGTGTTTACAGAGTTTTACTTTAAATTGGAGGAGCCTTTTATTGTGAAGGTGTTTTCTAATCTAACAGAGGTTAGTTTGAATTCAGAAAGTATCATTGGAAGAAACAGATACCGACTCAACATTCGTCCATGGTCAGAACAGGAATAATTAAATTTGAAACAGTAACAACTTTTCCAGTGTCCATTTTATCCAGACTTTATTATTGTAAATTAAATGTGATGTAGGCTTTTGGTTCAAGAAAACAAAACACCTCTGAACAGCTATAGACAAACTGTTTAGCAGATTAACTAACATAAAAAAAACCTGAGTGTATTAGAGATTCATGGCAGAAAATGTATGAAGACAGAAAAAAAACTAGATATTTTATAAACATACTGACACGCAACTGGTGATTGATTCAGTTTAATTCATTGTAATGAAACTAATTGAACCAAACACTTAAAAAAAAATAGGTCCCATTTAAAGACAGTTAGCTGCTCAGGTCACAAAGCACCACCATTCAACCATCTCTGACACAGAAATTACTGTAAACAGTTTGTGATTATGAAGATAATCAAAAAAAAATGGATCCATAACTTGTAGCCATGTTTAACATCTCAATAAAACAATTATTGGTCAGTAATCAGTAGTTCACATTTGGTCTATCTGCAGCTGCTTTAAAAATCATCCATTAGACAAAACACTCATTCATTGTTGATCCTCATGTTGTCAAGAACAAGAGACCACTTCAGAAGTGTCACTGATTGATTAACAGGAAGACTAAAGAAGTCAAATGATGTTTGAGGATTACACTATAAGACCTGTTCCGTAAGAAACTGCATAATTATAATGTTAAGACGAACTAGTTATAAATACACTGAAGCTTTGGTCAAAATAAGTATAAAGTCTTTACAGTCATGTAAAGTAGAGAACATCTCAATCAGTCCGTCTTTTCTCGTGCCTCCTTCTTCCTCCAGGTAATCACAGCCTCCTGGGAAATGCGTAGTAAGACGACTCCGACACACACCGTTGTTAAACCACAAAGCATGGCAAGGCAGTCGGTCAAAGTTAGCGCAGTCCACTCTTTGAAGAGCAGAGCAGAGGCGAGAATCACAGTGGACGTGAAGGTCACATAGTAAATGGCCTCGAACATGTTGGAGCTGAAACTCTCCAAGGCCTTATTGATGTAGAAGAACTGGATGAGGATGCTGACAGCCAGCGTCCCCAGCAAGCCCAGGAAGAGAGCCAAGGCTCTGCTGCTCAGCGGCCCTTCACCAAACATGTCTGGGGCCACCAGGCCAAGTCCTTTGCTGCATGGAACAGTGAAGCTGCCCAGGAGGGAACATATAGACACATACACCATGATGTTTGATGAGCCGTGAGCCGGAGCGATCCACGTGATTAGAGTGATCAGGAGCAGGACCACAAGGACGGCATACGTTACAAACACTGTGGGATGACAAAGTCGTTAAGTCATTATAATGCATTTTCATGAGAAGTAAGAAAGCAGCTCGAATTGAAATGTCAACCTGGGTCTGACAGCCTCTCCTCCAGCTCCAGTCTTGATGTCACAGCCTCTGATTTAGGTGCATGAAGGATGAGCATGACTGAGCCGCAGCAGCACAAAACACAGCCAAGTTTCCCCAGGATGTTCAAATGCTCCTTCAAGATCCAAGACGCCAGCACAGCCCTGCACCACATAAACACAGCATCCCGTTACACACACAGAAACCCCTGGAAGACATTACACGGTGCAGCCATGTTCTAGTTTGACTGTTCACCCGCTATCTTCACATTATGACGGCTCGCAATCATGCTACCAAAATTATTTACACAACCTGAAATTGTATTAATGATGGTGATGATCATTATTAATACAGGGTTTCTGCAGTTTTCACAGTGTTGAATTGGACTTTTCAGGACCATGTGGAATGCAGTTATTATACATTATTATGTTTATCAGTAAAACCAGGTACAAAGAACTAGCTATATTTGATAAGTACATGTACTTGTACTTCCAAACTGTATAAAGGAATAATTCCAAGCTATAATAATTGGTTAATATGAGCTAGAATGATTAGATTAACTAACAAAAAGGTTTTTTAATTAATTTCAAATTTTTACGAGTGGTTTGATAAAATACTTGCAAATCATGAGACAATAAACTTTACTTTCTTTACAGAAAGTGAAAAATGTTTGCAGATTATCATCACTGCGTAAAATAAACAAGCAATTTGAACATGTCACCTTGGACCCTTAGAAACTTTTTTTTGTATTACTTTCTGAAACTCTGATGATGTTTATTGATAAATCGTGATGACGACAATCCATGTGGCTTTACAAAAAGTAATGAGATAAGACCAAATCCAAATCATTATATATGTGTGTGTGTATGTGTGCGTGTCTGTGTGTTAACTACATCTTTTTGGATGACAAAAAACCTCCTCACACTCACCTTTTATTGTTATTACTCACTGTGGTTAGTTGAAAATAAGATTTAATAATATTAGATTAGATAAAACAAAACGTTTTTTAATCCAGAAGGAAATACTTGAGTCAGATCTGGCTCCAAAGTTACAATAACAATTTTTTTTATAAAATAACCACTTAAATTTAAAAAATAATAATAGTATAAAAAACATGATTGGAAAAAAAGCATCTCAAGAATAATGAGGAGTAAGAGATAAACAGGGCCTAAATATGTTATATATATAACTAAAATGTTAAAAAAATTATAAGAATATAGAAAATAAACTTCAAACTCAACAAAATAAAAATTGGAAAATGTGTACTACAAGTGACCAATGAAAATAAAGTAATGCAAATAAGGATATGAATATAATACTATAGATAGATAGAATCCTTTAATAGTCCCACAGTGGGGAAATTTGAGGATATACTTGACATTATTGGAAGTGATATTGATATTGTACAAGTTGTTGTACATGTTGAAATGTAATATTGCATTTAAAGCAATAAGTTCACTGTATCCTGTTCTAGTTGGTCAAAACATATCCCAACCTCAACCTGACGGTGTCTTTAAGAAGTAGGGACACATTTCTCACCCGAACAACACTCCGAGGGCTCCTAGTGGTGTAACTATCACAGCAGGGGCCGCGTTGTATGCCAGGAAATTCCCAATCTGACCAATAATCACTGATGAGGTTCATAAAAAGATGCGTCAGCAGATTTAGACTCCAACATGAATGGAAAACAAGAGAAAGGGGGCATGGAGCACCGAACTCTACTGACTGAACTGTGCATCTTCAGTCGCCAGATGGCGCCATACTCACTGGCCAGTGTACCACTCCACCACAGCACATCGGTGAGGTAGGAGCCCCCTACAGGAAACACAGGGAACAGTTCAGTTTGATCGTCTCTCTGCAGATCATTAATATCATTTGATGGCTTCCATCGCTTGTACCCGGCTGTTAGGATTAATCACACAGTCTACCTCTGTCCCGGGAGCGTAATATCCCCTTTCTCTGCAGCACAAATGTCGACCCATTGATGACACTTGATATCACAGCTATTAGTATCCCGGTAACTGGAAGAGAACTGGCGCTTGGATCCGAGTCAACCGCCATGACTGCGTCTTTATATAAAGTCTATGATGTCTGCGCCTGTCTCTCATTTGTTTTTAACTGTTAGCGGCTAGCTGCTAGCTGTTAGCTTCACTGCAGAGTCCACTGTGCACAGTCACATGATGGTGCGCATGCGCGGTCCCTCCTGCACCAGGGCGCTCTGTCCCAGTTGTTCTGCAGGTTGCGTTCTCATAGAAGCCGGTTTATATGTGCATCACATGTCCAGGGAATGATCCTATGAGCTGCTTCAACTGTCACCTCCACCCTGCACCGACACTCTGATACAAAGAGTAATGTCACACTGACGCTCCAGAGGCTGTCACATCACACAAACCCACACTACTGTTGAAGACACAACACACTTTTGTTTGTTTTATCTGATGTTCAGAACCCTGAACATGTGATGTGTTACTTGAACGCTGGGTGGAGCACAAGGGTTAACGGGTGAGTGGGACGAGGCCTGTGTGATCGGCTCTGTGATTACACTGTGTTAAACTAGATTTGCTATTGGTAACTGGACTGTGATGAATTAGGATATGCACTGGTTCTTATGTGCTTATGAATGCAATGATGATGATGAACAACATTGTCAGTGTTGTGGCGTAAATAAATGGATAATATATATATATATATATTCGTATATATTTGGGGGATTGCAAATGGTAAGAACATTTTAATTAATCTAATCGCTAAACAAGGACTAAGTTAAAAAAAAAATAGACATTATGTTGGACTTGCTGCTATAGTGCTTTTGAGCAAGGCATTAAATCCTCAAAGGAGTTTTTTTTCCTTCTTTTTCTTCTCTACAGGTTAGTAGATGGATGGATAGATAGACAGACAGACAGATAGACAGACAGACAGACAGACAGACGGGCAGACAGACAGATAGCATTGCAAAGTTTAAATACTATGCCTGGACTGAAGTGGACCTTAACTTTCCACATTAAATCAAAAGGGATAAATACGTGAAAGTCTCATAACAAAGACTACATTTACAATATCAGCAGACAGACAGCAGTCACATTATACAATATTAAAATAAAAATAAATTTCATTAAATTAAGTTAACTTGTAATGTTATGGCACTTTACATGATGGTGATTGTGAAATAAATAAAGTTCAGAGTTAAACAGAGTTAAACAACCATCAAATAATAACTAAACCCCTCCACCCGCTCCTGGGGACAACAGCGCCCTCTAGCCGGATGTTTGTTATCCAACCCCGCCCCACCCAAGTCCCGCCTCGAATCCAAAAAGGAGCGCACAGTTTACCACACAGGTCAACACGAGTGGGCGGGGTTAAACTGTTAGCGGCAGCCGGACCGCCTCGCAACAGAAGCTCCGCCTCGCCGGGCTGTGTCGGTCCACATCAGTCGCGTTCAATCCTCCAGCTACGACTACGTAAATTGTTTCCATGCCTCGTGCCTCAGTGGAGCTGTCAATCACAGCCATGATGAAGGACTGAGTGATGCAGCAGAGCAGCAGAGGGGACGAGCGGAGCCCGAGCAGAGACTGCAGGTACCCGCTGCTTCAGGCCGACCCGCGGCCCGTCGGCTGTGCGGAGCGCGGCTGACGCTGCTCGGTGCACTGTCATGTCACCGTGCGCGAGCAGAGCGGCTGCAGCCCGCTAACGCCGTGTTGGTATTAGCTGTGGAGCAGGCTAAGTTGTTAGCCTGTAGCTACAGAGCTAACGTGAGCCCTGCGTTAGCCGCTGCGTTATGAGCGCAGTGGTGCGGTGTCAGTGAGCGAGAGGAGGCGTGGGGGGGTTGTGTGTGTGTCGTTATATGTGATAATTATGTTATTTTCACGTAGTGAAGGTGGATGAAGACCTTGTCCTTGCTAGCTCGCAAAGCTAAGGTAGTGTCGTTCACTGCGATGGTCTCATTTGTCGTTCTAGTTCTGGACACATCTGTGGCCTCAGCGTTAAACATCTAAAAGAAGCTAATGCAGGGTTTCACCTGCACGTCACAGGGATGTTGTAAACATGACTGTGTACACACAACCGGGGAAGGCTCAGAGCCTATGGAGTATGCATTGTAACGTTGCATTAACAGAAACATTCTTGACTAAATGAAATCAAACGTATTTTAGATGATGTATACATTTAGTTTGTGTATTTAAAGACTCAGCACTGAAGATCCTAATGTTCTAGTCGTGTGTTTCTAAATAATCGGGTCGCTGTTCCCTTTTGTTTACACTTGAGTGATGACACAGGTTTTTCATGTTTCTTTTCCATGACTGAGAGAGTTCACCTGTTTACTACTGGACGGTAGTGCGAGTCTTTATCTTATAATAGATTGTGTTCACCTTGTATTTGATCTAAATCAAGTGATACTAGCAACGTGTTCCTAACAGTCACTTCGTTTTAATGAGCTAAGCCCTCATTGATCTGCAGTCACTTAAGAATGTCACTTATCACTAGCTACATGTCATCCAACTGTGGGTTTGTGAATTTGTGCTTTAACACAGCTTCTCATCTCTTTCTTCTTGTAGGCTGGCTGCGTTTGCAGCCAGGAGAGGGGAGGGGAAGATGCCTTCTCCGTCTTTTAGCCTCGACGCTCAGATGAGATTTCATGATAAATGGCTGAAGATAGACTTACAGGTACATGTTTCCTCATAATGAAATGTCTTCATGTAGGTTTATGGGTTCAGTCAGATGACACGGAGGTGAAGTGACAGTTATTCAAGTTAGACTAATTCTATTACTGTTCTATTTTGTACACATCCTTAGGGCACACAACTTCATTCCCCACTGTTGTCAGTGAGGCTTTGTTGCATTATGTTGAGGCTAATGAATGTCATGTATTATCCTTTTTTCCCTCAAACAAATTGTACTCTGATGCTTATTACCTGGGTGGCATGTGCTCAGTTGTGTAATAAACTGAAACACCTGATCTCTGAGGGCATGTCTGCAGCCACTGTCGTGGGAGCTGTATCAAGCCGCTTGCAAAGATGATTATAGTTTTTCATGTGCAGTTTTTGTATCTTGTAATAACATGGCAGGTAAAACTGTATTATTGTCAATTCTCATCTTAGTTGTGAAAACAAACTCATGTTGGAGGTAATTTCTGGGATGGGTTTTATGATGAATGTTGAGGCGGCTGTGAGACTGAATTGACTCTCATACTACACAACAGACTGCTGTCTGCTCTCACCTCCACCATCTGCAGCCTGTCTGGACTAGAAAATTAGTTTACACTACAAATGAGGAACGAAATGAGGAAAGGGTGTCAATGTTTTCCTGTCAGTTGCAATCTGCAGTACTGAAGGTGCCTTTAGTGTCTGGTCTAATGTTGTTGGTGACCTAACATGTTTTTGACATTTAAGACATTAGATCTGTGAAAGGAAGAGCTGGCTTTTCACTTGAGAGTACTTCTTAGTAAAGCAAAGCTGTGGATGAATGGTGTCACACTAAGGCAATGACATATAATGTATCCTTGATTCATTTCGATTATGGGGATCATGCATATGTTTTCTTCAGTAGTAGTTTGTTTTAATTCATTTTGGTTTATTAATACAGAATACAAAAAACACATTGTTTTTAAGGATTAATTGTGGTCACATTAGATCTATTTCAGCTGCAGTTATTTCAGTGATGTCATCAAACAGTGATGGTACCTGTCACTGACACAGTTATGCAGAATTTTCAAAGCAAACACTTGCATAAAGATCGCATGAATATAAATCTAACGTTTAAAAGTGTGGACTGATTTTTGGTTTCTGAATTCCTTTGGCAGCGGGCATTTTCTCCGGAGGGACTAAGTGAGATGTGGAATGAAATGGTAAAAGATGAGGAGATAACATTCAACGGAGAAGAATCAGCTCACCCAGGTCTGTCACTGTGCGATTACACTATTCATGTAGCTTCTTATGTTTCTGACAGCTTCACATGCTGCTGCCATCTGTTTATAACAACCTGGTACATTTATACATACGGATGGGGTGCTTTAAACTAAAGCCGATGTGTGATTTTCAAATTTTTTTCCTCTCTTAGAAGATTGCGACTGCTTTGGAACTCAGAAGAAGGATGAACCCAACGACAAAGAAAAGAAAGAAGAGGAGGAGACGGCAGCATCTGTCCATCACTCCATCATTGAGTCCTGGGACTGGGGGCGGCAACCAGGTGAGCGTGCATCCTGAAGCAAGTGAAACCTACAAGGAATGCTGTTGCTGCAAACTACAATGTGTCCCTGTTTTCCTGGTATAGTTCTTGTTATGTTAAACCTTCTTGTTTCCACATAGGGCCACTAAGCTCATGGTTTCACAAGACCTAGATGTTGACTAGATGCATTGATACCGACCATTTCGACACATGGTCATCATCTGTATTTGTTAGTGTCAAGTCTGTCAGGCCCTGCTGATGTGCACATGTGTTGCTGTCACGTGAGTTGGGGAAACTCTTAAATGACAACTTGCAGGCCGCGGGAGTGAGAGGTTATTTTTACCCCTCCGGAGAGTAATCTTGGTAGGTGTCATAATGTGGTCCAGTGAGGGGTAGTGTCTCTCACCCAAGCCGTGTTTACTAGAGGGACTGGGTGGGACAGTGTTGTGCTGGTGTCAGATAAGCATTGGGTCGGGGATGGTCTACTGCCTCATGAATTTTGGCTTTGCTTCTAGCTGCTTGGCTACTTTTCTCTTATTGTGTGGACTGAGCACAGACATCACACAGGTGTAACTGTACAGTGTGTGTAACTGGATCACTACATGACCAAGTCATTGATGCTTTAAGTTCAAACAGCATACTTGGTGCTTTTCCACTGAGCGCTCAGAAATCTGTAATATGTCGACCTCAGCAGTTCTAGCCCAGACCCGAGCTATTGTTTTGAAATCAGGATGGTCCAGAGACACATGGCAGATTTACTCAGATTTACTCTTTTGCATATGAAATCAACCTTTCTGAATTAATCATCCTCTTTGAATGAATACTTCTATAGTACAAGTTACTTTTTAGCTTTGATAATGTATAATACATAGTAAGCGACTTTGTCTGACTGGGATACATATCTGTTTTGACAGCCGAGGACAGCTGACTCTTATGAGGCTCATACAACCTCAGGCCAGTTTGGCTTATATAAAGCTTAAGTGGATTTGCGACTGGCTATTTTGGCCCTTCTTGTCCTCCCTGCAGCGCTTCTGTGTAGACACATAATAAGCATTTTATTCCTGAACCAAATCAGGACAAAGGACTAGTTGTGATGAAGGCTGGTGGGGGGGGGGATTTTAAATATGGTGCATTAGCTTTCTTTTCGGAGAGGTCTATAAGTGATATGCTCAGTGTCACAGGACCCTTTATGAAACACTGTTTTTGCTCTTGGTGTTATTAGGTACTGCGCTGTGACGATAATGAGATGATCTTTAAAAAAATGTATTGAGTCATTTCATCATTTATTGATGTTCACGTGTTAACTTAAAACTCCCTGGGTCTTTTAAACTTTAGAGTGAAATAAACTAAATTTAACACAGCATTGCATTTTAAATAATTAAAATTTTGAAGAATGTTAATAGAATGGACAAATATTCTGTTATGTTTTGTTATTTTAAAATGATTTGATATCCAAATGTCTTAGTGGGTTTTGTGGAATTCTTTTTACAGCACAGTAGACAATTATTCCTTAAGGTCAAACAAACTCGTGTGATGTTTTTGTTTAGTATTTTGATAACCATGCTGAAATCGTGGGATAATTTATATTGCTTGTATATTCTGCGTATTCACTGTTCATGTATTTTGGGCCACTTTCTCAAAATCACTTGCAAATCTCAGAAGTAAAACCTTGATCAAACATAATATTAATAATACAATGACAATGTATCTGGCTTGTCTAATCATAAAAGAAATGTAACATATCTGGGCAATTCAGATTTATTGTGAATTGTTTTGTACTTGTTAATTGTTGTGGATGATAATTCTTTTCATTGCTCATTTTCCTGTGTGTCTAGATGAGATTGAATTGAAGGATTGTCTGATGGTCCTGGTTGACGATCAACAGAAGCTCTCAGCTCTAATGGCCAAAAGCACTCTTTCTGCCCAACGCCTGCGCCAGCGCCTGGTCATCCTGGAGCGCTACCTCATCTCTCTAAGCCACAGCATGATGGAGGAGAAATATGAGGTCCGCTGGAAGACGGCCCCCAGCCCACAACTGCCTGCTGCTGACAATAAGAGGTAAAAAAAAAAAAAAACATTGCTAGAGATTAGCGCGTTGTATCTGTGGTTACTTCTGCCACCTCACTGCAGGAATGTTGAAGGTGAGATGAATCAGAGATTTGACTGTGCAAGTGGTTAGTCCTATGATGACTGGTGATGTGTCCAGGATGAACCCAGCTTCCTACTCTCCTAAGCTGTTATCACCTGGATAATGTCTGGACCATTGGGTCGGGACATTACCTGGACTTTGCCCTTCAAATATGAAGAATGCAGTAGGGCTGCATGATATATCAAATGAACTGTATATCAACGTGCACACTAGACGTATCGCAAAAGACAGCAAAAACTGGTATAAATGCTGTTTTATGCACCATCATTCACACACTGTGTGTCAATATATTTGGCCAATCAGATGGAACCCTGGTGCCTTAGATGATAAATTAAAGACATTCAGATCATTGACGGGTTTTTCATTCAGTGAATCATTGTCGGAAAATAAGAATAAGTAGAGAACAGAGAGAAAACAGCGATTTGATTGAGCGAGGCGGCTGCATCAAATCTCGCTCAGCCTCCTCCAACTAAACTCTACTGTAGACATTTCCAGTAGTCACGTTTGTCCCGAGTTAAATTCATCACTATGAGCGGTTGTTTATATAAAATACATGTGAAGCTTATTAATGATCCTAGAACATGGTGGTTGGGTGTGGAGGTCTCCCTCTCTGCTGATGTTTCTGACACGCTACATTTTGAAAGTTGATTTGTTTGCCGCCTCATTATAAACACTGATCATCACATAATGATCGATACTTTTATTACTGAGTTTAATCTTTCTTCATAGCAACGCATGCATCAGCCGTTCACTCTCACTTACTCAGTCTCACACACACACATACATACTCACACACACACACACACACACACACATACACACACAAACACACACAATGTGATCTGTGATCGGACTGAAGTTAAGTCCATGTCTGAAAGCAGCTTTACTGCACTAATGTATATGAATTAAATGTAGCTCTAACTGCAACTTGACTGGTTGGTGGAGGCATACAGCTTTAAATCTCAAATCCATGTTTCCTCTTTAGCACACGATAGTGTGTATCTTGTGTGTATGATATACCATATGTAGCACTTCCTTGTTGTCTAGTGTTCTGCTGTGTTCCACACTTGTTCATATATGAATGAGTATAACAACATTTAATATACTTTGAATGTCACTTACGAATTGACACAATTTGAGTTGATCCCATTGTTGTTGACTTTGTCATTTCAGCCCTCGTCCAGTCAGTAAGGGCGTTGAAGGTTTGGCCAGAGTCGGCTCCAGGGCAGCTCTCTCTTTTGCCTTTGCCTTCCTGCGTCGGGCCTGGAGATCAGGTAAGAATGTGACGGTACTCTAACAATGAAGGCCTTTGGCCCCTTAGCAATGATGACTGCTGTCACAGTAATGGATATTGTCTCAACAGCTGTTGATGAATGTGTTGCACCATTTAACAAGCTGCCCGTAGAAATTAACTCTTGGACACCATGAACCCAACATATTTCGCAATGATCTGTTTTAAGTAACATATTTCGCAATGCAAAATTTTTAGCTACTGCCAGTGCTAAAAATATCACATTGCAAAAGATGTTGGGTTTGTGGTGTCCACGAGTTGAAGGACTGCAGGAGTTAATGCAGGACAGAGCCTGGGTGTCATGTTGGAAAAACAACACTCTGTGATGTGAATCTATTTAACCTGAAAATTATCATTTGGTTACATGTAGCTCTGAATCTTCATGCAGCTGGAACTTCATGCAGCTGAAAATAAAAAAGGTGGATAGATTTGGAACTATCAGTTATCAATGTTAGTCATAGGTGTTTAAAAATGCATACATTTTTCATTTCAGGATTTACTTAAAGGTTCAGTGTGTAAGATATTTTAGGTGAAAGGGATGTTTTGGCAGAAATTAAATTTATAATAAATCCTATGAGGTTTTCACAAGTGTGTTTCATGTAAATTTTCTTTAACCTAATATGGGTCCTTTATATTTAAATACTGTATGTTTACATCAGGAGCAGGTCCTCTCTACAGAGAGAGGCTGCCGTGTTTTACAGTAGCCTAGACTGGACAAACTAAACACCTACGTTTTTAGGACAACTGAAGGCTCTTTTTTTATGTTTGGAACAGGAGGGGGAGGTGAGGGGTATTCAGTTGCAACTTGCAATTACACCATAATATGTCACTAAATTCTACACACTGAACCTTTAATGTAGTTTAACGTAATGTATTCTAGTAAAACAGTCCAGTGCAACAACACTTCAGACTATGACGTAATCTGATCAAATTAACAGCTTTGGCAGAGCTGTGTTTGTTTAAAAGTTCTTCATTTTCAGCTTTGCAAGTACAGATGCTGTTTTTTTTTTTTAATCATGCACTGATGTGAGGTTGAGAGCTGCCTATCCACAGGGACTGGGTTGGAACAAAGAGCTGGCCTCTTGTCTGTAGCCTTCCTGTAATATGAGCAGTGCGTGCACACACACTCACTCCTAAGCCTCTCATCCTCAGTCTAGCTGTGTTCCTGGAATACACTGTAAGAACAACAGAAGTGTAACAATGTGCGCTTTCACTCACCGCCTGCTGAGTGAAAATTTGTCCAAATGCTGGGGAGATATAAAGAGATTTTAGTGGGACTGTAACAGGCAAGACCAGAAACAGTCAATATGATCGGTTGCTGGTGAAATTTGCTGCTTGAAGGTTTTATCCCATAAATTCATGCAGGATGGAATGGGCTCACATTCAGCGAGTATCTCAGATTGAATAAGTGATTTAAAATAGTTATCCTATACCATTTCCCTAAATACTAAAGAAAATTTGTTTTGGACCAACTTGTGGTCAGTTTGCAATATATGTGTCATTATATGCTTATGTGCATTAACTGCTTTGTAATTTTAGATTTAGGAATATATTGTAAATCTTAATTTCTATAAATTCCACATTTGTGCGGTGACTAGGTCTGTTAAACTGTTTATAATGTTTATATCTCAGGGTAACCTTTATATTGCGCTGCGTATAAATGCTACATTCAATTTAGTAAATGGATAACTGATGTGCTTTGTTTCAGGAGATGATGCAGATCTTTGCAGTGAGCTTCTCCAGGAGTCTCTGGATGCCCTGCGAGCACTGCCAGAGGCCACACTGTTTGATGAGGGAACTGTGTCATCAGTGTGGCTGGAGGTTGTTGAGAGAGCCACCAAATTCCTCAGGTTTGTTTTTTTTAGGGTTGTTGTCCTGACCAGTGGAACATGGTGATCAGACAAACATACAACCTCTAAAACCTGTTTGGTTAATTTTTGTGTGTCACCAGTTGCATCCAGATCCATTTATTTGAAAAAAAGGATAATTTGTCAAATTCAGGTTAGCAATACTTAGTTTAGCCATTTTCAAACATTAAATCTGGAGTATATCTGCGGAATGACATCTGGACTTCCTCCGGAGTTCGTCTTTCACACATGAACATCGCAGCAGCAGTTTCTCTGCTTAGATGCATTCAAATCAAAATATAAATCTACAATAAAGCAACGGTGCAAAACACCAAGTTGGAGATCAAGTTAATATGATTGAGCCGACAGTCTAGGTATGGGAATTATCGGAAACACTGCACGCAACACAAGCCTTTACTTCTGCAGTGTCTGGTGTGATCAGTATCACTGATGTTGTTATGAGTGTCTGTAAAAACATTCTACATCGTGGCAGTACAAAAAAAATATAACATATATATGATCATCTTGATGATTCCCAATGCTTGTCTCTTTTTGGGACTAGTGACGTACATGGAAGTGCCGCCACCAAAGGCAACATTCCTTTACAGGACCAGCACCTAGTCCTGGCCATCCTGCTGGAGCTGGCTGTGCAGAGGGGCACTCTCAGGTAACCACACACTCTCCATAACTGTTTATTTGCTATCCTGTTATCACACTGCAGTTGAAATGCACTTGTTCTTCTTAACTTCTCACTTTCCCCTCTCATCTTCATGTTGTTCCAGTCAGCTGCTGTCTGCTGTTCTGTTACTGCTGCGTCTGTGGGAAAGTGGCACAAGAGAAATGGACAACGAGCGCTCCACCCAGGGAACCAGCGCTCCTCTACTACCCCTCCTGCAGCGCTTTCAGAACATACACACCAGCAAGGAAGAGCCCATTCCTGAAGAGGAAGCTGAGGTGACAACTTCCTCTATATCTCACTAGCAGTTCAGATCTATACCAAACAAATATTGGAAATGGAACAGTGTCCCTTTTCTCTATACTTTTAAAATAACAAGAATCCTTTCAATCAAAATGTTTGAGTTGTGTTGCTTAGCTAGGGTCTTGCTGCCCCCCTTTTAAAAAATACATGGATCTCTGTCCCCCTATACCCGATTGAGAAAAAAATCTAATTAGTTCTCTGGTTAATTTCTGTGATTTCTAGATCCTGACAGCACCTTTGAGTCCAAATGAGAGTTTCCTGCGCTACTTGACCTTGCCTCAGGATAACGAATTAGCCATTGACCTTCGCCAAACAGCTGTTGTGATCATGGCCCACCTGGATCGCTTGGCTTCTCCTTGCAGCCCTCCACAGTGCAACTCTCCCACGTCACACAAGGTGAAGACTCTTTTATTTAGTGGCAAAAGTTAACAGATTTGTTAGTTTTTTGTTATTGCATGTTATGCTACTTCTGGAATTTCATGATTGTTTAACGATCTTTGTGCTAGTTACTGTATGTCTGTGATGTGCCCCCTATTAACTGGTATTAGTATGGTGGGATAAACATGGTCACCTTCAGACTTAACCCAAGTAAGAATCCTTTTGTGGGAAAAAGTAGGAAGAGCAGTTAATCAAATGTGATGGTTATGTAAAACACCTAACCATAAAAAATGAACATGTATGGCATAACAAATTCAATTTTCATGGTCATGTATTTTTGCTAGAGGAGATGTCTCAGCAAACAATCATGTGACTGACTTTGTGTCCTTATCGGACCTTGTTTCTTCCAGGGATCCTTACAGGAGGTGATTTCATGGGGCCTGTTGGGTTGGAAGCTTTATCCCAATCTCAGTGGACCCATTCAGTGCAAAGCCCTGTCCAGCCTCGGAGTCACACAAATTGTCTGTTCAGAGAAAGGCTTTCTCATCCTGTCGCGCAGCAGTGCTGTCTACACTCAGAACTACAAGAGCACAACCCTGGTCAGTTGTGTAATGCAGTTATTTTCGGTCAAGCAATCTACACCTGCCAAATAAACATCCTTTATTCTGCTAAAGATTAAGTCACTAAATTATTATGTTGCAGGCTCCTATTCTGATGCACTTTCTGAGCTCCAGAAAGATTGTGAAGCTCGCAGCTCATCCTGATGGGCAGCACTACTTGGCCCTGTCAGCCAACGGGGAGGTGTTCTCCTGGGGCTGCGGTGATGGTGGCCGCCTTGGACATGGAGACACAACGTAAGTTACATGAGAATACCCTGGTTGATATTTCAATTCCTCAGAGGTCATCCAGTTTGATGTTTCCCCCTTGTCACATAATATCAAATAATTGTGATAAGAGTGAGAGAATTAATTAAAAATCGGTTCTTTGATACAGGACTTTGTAAGTGACATTTACAAAAAGCAGATTTAGCTCCATTACATTTTTGATCAACCAGATGGTGAAAACATGGATTGCATTACTCTCCAAATCTAGGACATTCCTATCAATGTTTTATGATTTATAGATCAAAAGAGCTGAGCTGACCTGAATATCTCTGTTTTAGACAAGAATGAAAACATCAAGAAGGGACAGTTCTATGAATAGAATTTGTGTTATTAATAATTCCTAAAAATATAAACCGTTCACCAAAATGAAGGTTACTTAAAGGCCTATTGTTTTTTCCCCAAATTATTAAAATAATTTGAGAATAGTACTTCAGTGCTCTATCATATCTGTCTCTTATCAGGTATCTTGAAGAGCCTGCAGTGATCATAGCCTTCAATGGGAAACAGACAGGAAAGCACGTGGTCCATATTGCTTGCGGAAGCACATACAGCGCTGCTGTCACGGCTGATGGCGAGCTCTACACTTGGGGCAGAGGGAACTATGGTCGACTGGGCCACGGTGAGTCCTTCTCCACTGAACCTGCAGTACACTGCCTTGCTTTGATGTAATTCTTGTTGGTGTGTGTGATATATCTATGAAAATGGGTTCGTCATTTGATGGGGTTTTAGGCTCCAGCGAGGATCAGACTACGCCCATGCTAGTGACAGCACTGAAGGGACTGAAGGTGATGGATGTGGCATGTGGAAGTGGTGATGCACAAACACTTGCTGTGACAGAAAATGGTAAGAATAGTGGTTGTTGGCTGGAACTTTCACCATAGAAAGCTCTCGCATTACCCAAACTATCACAGTATTATTTATAATTCACTTACTTTTTTGTTTCCATAGGTCAGGTTTGGTCCTGGGGAGATGGAGACTACGGCAAACTGGGCCGCGGTGGCAGTGACGGCTGCAAGACGCCCAAACTTGTGGAGAAGCTTCAGGACCTGGACATAGTGAAGGTGTGCTGCGGCAGCCAGTTTTCAGTGGCCCTCACCAAAGATGGCCAAGTGTACACCTGGGGAAAAGGAGACAATCAACGACTCGGTCATGGCTCTGATGAGCACGTCCGCTACCCAAAGTTACTTGACAGTTTAGAGGGTGAGTTGCCTATAAATTGAAAATCGTCAGTAGTTTTTTTTAATGCAAATACTGATTTCTGTCTTTTTTTGTATGCAATCAGGGAAGAAAGTTGTGGATATTGCTGTGGGATCTACCCACTGCTTAGCCCTGACAGACGATGGAGAGGTGCACAGTTGGGGCAGCAACGATAAACTTCAGCACTTTGATACACTCTTTTCTAACAAGAAGCAGCCCAAAGCCCTGCCAGGGCTCAACTCCAAACAAATTATGGGGATCTCCTGTGGCCCAGGACAGGTAATATACAGGACTGTCTTTCCAATAGTTATAATGAGTGTAGATAGATTCAACACCGAGCATTTGTTTGTTTTCAGAGCTTTGCCTGGTCCTCATGCTCAGAGTGGTCGGTTGGGCAGCGTGTGCCCTTCGTAGTGGACGTATGTCCCATGTCCTTTGAGCAGCTGGACCTGCTCCTGAGGCAGGTCAGCGAGGGAATGGATGGCAGCTCAGACTGGCCTCCCCCGCAGGAGAAAGAGTGTATGGTAGTAGCCACGCTCAACCTGCTCAGGCTCCAGGTAGGCAGTGGTCTATCAACAGATCGGACTCTTCTCTAACGCAGAGTTTAACTCATGACTCTGCCTCGTTATTTCTAACATCTCAGTTTATCGTAAAAACAACAGCAGATAACCCTTCTGAAATATTCCCTCTCTGTCCATAGCTCCATGCCGCAATCAGTAACCAGGTAAATCCAGAGGAGTTGGGATTAGGGCTTGGCAGTGTGCTGCTCAACAACCTGAAACAAACAGTGGTAGTATTAGCTAGCAATGCTGGGGTGCTCAATACAGTGCAAGCAGCTGCCCAGGCTGTCCTCCAAAGTGGCTGGTCAGTGCTGCTGCCCACTGCGGAGGAAAGAGCGAGGGCATTATCCTCACTTCTGCCTAATGCTGGTGAGTGAAAATCCCAACATTTGCTAATACTGATGAAACACTTGGTAGTCCATTAATTCTGTTAATTTGCATGTGCACAGAATACAAGATAGGGATGGGTGGATTGAAGTTTTATTTATTTATTTCAGCATCTGGAAATGAGATGAGTGTGAGTGCGGGTCGTCGCTTCATGATCGACCTGCTGGTCAGCAGCTTAATGGCTGATGGAGGGTTGGAATCTGCACTGAATGCAGCCATCACTGCTGAGATACAGGTCTGTGTGTGTTATCACTCCATTATTTTTACAAAATGTTGATGGAGATTTGCCTTTGGCCTGAGAGGCTGATTTAAAATGAAAGACTCCAAAAGCCAGGTTTCAAGGTTATTTTTCAGTCAGCTATTTGGTCTAAAACAATTAGACTCGTTGTACAGTAAATGACAGATTTCTGTTTGCAAATAACTGTTATTCAGTTTTTTCCCTCTTTGTTTTTCCCACTCATGTTTTTCATGACAGGATATTGAAGCCAAGAAGGAGGCTCAGAAAGAGAAGGAGATCGATGAGCAGGAGGCCAATGCCTCCACCATGCACCGTTGTCGCACCATGCTGGACAAAGATCTTATCAACACCGGCATCTACGAGTCAGCAGGGAAACAAAGCCTGCCTCTCGTGCAACTTGTACAGCAGCTGTTGAGGTGCATTCACTTTGCCTGAATTTATAGTGTAGACTGTACAGCATAACCCCTCACTGCCATCCAACAGATTTACATTTTCGTTTCCCCAGGAACATTGCTTCCCAGACCATCGCAAGGTTGAAGGATGTTGCTTGCCGCATATCCAACTATTTAGAGGCAGAGCATGTCAGCAAGGAACGCTCTGCATCTCTCGACCTGCTGCTGCGCTTCCAGAGGCTGCTTGTTAGCAAACTCTACCTGGGAGTCAGTGGCACAGAGAATGTGAATGGATACAGTGAGTCATTCTTTCTACCCAAATGCTTTCTCTACTCATCCTGGATTAAAAAAGGCTTCATATAAGAAACATGTGATTCCTCTGTTTTTGCAGATCCAGAGCTTCTCGGTGTTGGTTCACTGTTAAAGAAATACATAGCTCTTTTATGTACGCACATTGGAGACATCCTCCCAGTGGCGACAAGTATTGCCTCTACTGGTCGCCGCCATTTTGCTGAGGTCTCTCGTGTTATAGAAGGAGATCTAACTGGTAATTTCCTCTTGCAGAAATGTGTGTGCAGGATGAGAATTACATCTTTTAAAATGCTCTAAAAGATGGCTTTCTGTCTTTTCACTTGTAGGAGTCCTTCTGCCTGAGTTGGTGGTGTCCATCGTCCTCCTCCTCACCATTGATGCAGGTCTGATGCAGGAGACTGGTTCTATCCCTCTCCTTGCTGGACTCCTTGAGCACCTCGACCGTTTCAATCACCTGGCTCCAGGCCATGAGAGGGACGATAATGAGGATCTGGCATGGCCGGGCATTATGGGTAAAACACTGACAGTATAGCTGCTCTCAGACATGTACATAACTTCGGAGATCCTCCGCATTTCCTCCCACAAAATGGCTTAGCTTACATGTCCCTGAAGTGGATTTATTAGAATCAAGATTGTAAATTTGATGGTTATTCACACTTTTATGATTTGAGCGTAACTAGATCTTATTCTGCTGTGGCAGGGTCCTTCTTCACAGGTCAAAGTTCCAAGAACAATGAAGAAGTTTCCCTCATTCGCAAGGCTGACCTGGAGAATCACAACAAAGACGGTGGTTTCTGGACAGTAATAGATGGAAAGGTCTATGACATCAAGGACTTCCAGGCTCAGTCCCAGTCGTTAGCAGGAAACAGTATCCTGGGTAATGATACAAATAAACCTTTATTGTGTCAAATTCCATGAAGTTTTTACAGATTGTATAAATAAGTTTTATCTTGTCGTATCTTTCACAGCTCAGTTTGCAGGAGAGGACCCTGTGGTTGCTTTGGAAGCTGCTCTGCAGTTTGAAGACACCAGAGAGTCGATGCAGGTCTTTTGTGTTGGCCAGTATATGGAGGTACCAGCTAATCCAATGTTTAATTTTTTCTACATTGTAAATTCTTACTATCATTGGTTCTAATCTTATTATATTTGATCATTTACAGCCTAACCAGGAGACGGTCACCACTCCAGACCTCAGCAGTCTGTCCTCCCCTCTTATTGACACAGAGAGGAACCTGGGACTGCTACTGGGACTCCACGCCTCCTACCTGGCCAAGAGCACTCCCCTGTCCCCCATTGAGCTTGAATGTGCCAGTGGGTTTCATGATTTTTAAACCAACCTTGTTTGAAGATTCAGATGTTGGTCTCCATTTGAAAAAACTGCAATTAATTTGAACTCAAATTCTTCATCTATTTGCACAGAATGGCTCCAGTCCTCCATTTTCTCTGGGGGTCTTCAAACCAGTCAGATCCACTATAACTACAATGAAGAGAAGGATGAAGACCACTGCACCTCCCTCGGAACAACCACTCCAGACAAAGCCAAACTCTACTCCCGAAGAATAACCCTCAGTGACCATGCGCAGCCTTTCCTGCAGGCCATCGCTGACAACACCACTCAGGACCACACTGTGAAGGTACAAGCACGAGACAAATGAGACAGTGATCATGAAGCCAAAGGATGGAGTCATGCTTTCACCTTCTCTTTTTGTTTGTGACATTATAGGACTTCCTATGCCAAATTGAACGTTGCTGTAAGCAGTACCATCTTATTACACCCATCACCTTCCCCCTGGAACACCCTGTGGAGGAAGTTGGCCGCCTGCTGCTCTGCTGCCTGCTCAAACATCAAGACCTCGGTAGCCTAGCAACTGGACTTTGAGTTTTGAGGAGCAAATATAGGCTCTTTTTTTATTCGCTAAAATGTTGTCGTTATTATTGTTTAGTTTTTTTTCATATTTCAGTTTAGTCTTTCCTTTCTGCAACTGCACAATATCCCGTACTATTATTTTTTACAGCAATTTGACCAATAATCTCCACCTGTCACAGGTCACATTGCTCTTTCACTTGTCAGTCAATTTGCCTTGGGAGTGGACCAAGGGAAGCAGAGGTCCCTCCCTAAATCTGTGATTGATGTGTGTCGCATGGTCTACCAGGCAAAGTGTTCTCTAATCAAGGTATGATTCCTGCTTCATGATAATGAAATACTCAAATATTCTGCTGGTAACTTGTGGTACACAGGAGAATAGATGAAGAGCAGGGTTTAAATGACATGTCGGCTTTGTTCCTATTATTTTAGACCCATCAGGAGCAAGGACGCTCATACAAAGAGGTGTGTGCCCCTGTCATTGAGCGTCTGCGATTCCTCTTTAATGAGCTGCGTCCAGCCGTAAGCAGCGACCTGTCCATAGTGTCCAAACTGAAGCAGCTGAGCTCTCAGCCCCGCTGGAGGAGGATCACCCAGAAACTAATCAGGGACCGAAGGAAAAAAAGAGGTGTGTTATTCAAAACCCACAACAAAGTGATGAAAGTTTAGCGATATTAAAACATTTTCTGAACTAAATCTATTCTATTGTTTTAGTGCCTAAGAAGTCAGATTCGGCTGACATTGAAGAGCCAAAGCTGGAAAATGAAGGGACCAATGAAGAAGAACTTGATGTCAACATCAGCCCCACAACTGCGGATAGAAAATCACCCGCCAGCAAGACATCCAAGGTTTTTTATTGAGCTATATTTTTACAAGATCTGACGAGGTTGAAGAATAAAACACACAACACATGTTTATCAAAACTCATTTTTATTTTCCATTAAGATGGCTTGCTTGTTGCTGTCAATGTTAGCATTAACAGTTGTTTACAGTGCAAACTGACATTCCTGTATCTTTTATAATTTTTACAGCAAGACAAATGGCAGCCGATTTTAAACACCGTGGCCCATGTTCAGAAGTACCGGTGGCTGAAACACAGTGTTGTCGGGGTCTTCTCCAAGTCCAGCCTTATGTCAACAATAGTGGAGTTTGTACTGAAAGAAGAGCCTCTGGATGTAGAAAAGATGAGGAAGTGCCTTCTGAAACAGGTGACAGTTTATGAAAGGAGGTGATCTGTAACTTCACTGTCTGTCTGTAAAATACCAAAAGTCAAAACATAACCACTTTGTTACGTCCATGTCGTCACAGCTGGAGAGGGCTGAGGTCAGGCTTGAGGGCATCGACACCATGCTGAAGTTGGCCTCCAAAAGCTTCCTACTGCCATCGGTGCAATATGCAATGCTCTGTGGCTGGCAGAGGGTCATACCAGAAGGGACCAACATTGGGTGAGTCTGCAGTTTAAGATCTATAATAAGGAATTAAGTTATTTCCCCTAATCCTGTAGAGCAGTAATTCCCGAAGTGTGGGCCGCGGCCCCCTGCTGGGCGGTGAAGTCACCACAGGTGGGATGTGCGAGGTCATCAGAAAATAAATAGATAAAAAAGTTTCAGATTTGTAAGTAAGCGTTGATTTCCACAAAAAAACATATGAGTGATTAAAAAAATAAAATAATCATCATATTTAATGAAACAAAGACAAGAGATATAAATTCCACGTTGTTCTTATTTTATCTTACCTATATAGTAGGTGTCATTGATTTTGCTGACCGTCACATTAACACATGAACACATCATTAGTAGGGGAATCATAGGTGAGGGAGAACTCTGCTGTGTGCTGTGTCGAGCAAGATAGAGCAGAGGAAAGCTGCTAATGACGAAGGGGAATCAGAAATTCAAACTGAATCATTGAAAACTAAAAAAGAGGACTCGCAGAAAGGACTCAAGTTAGTACCTGTCGCTGGCCCTGAGGACAACCCCCTGTGTGCGTGCGCAGTGTTAATGTCAGTTAGTGGGGGGGGGGCCTTAAATGCCTTAAACGCCTTAGGTATATTTGGTTATGCCTCAAATGTGTTTTTTTTCTCCCTGATATTCTCGTTGTGCTCTGTTATACAAACAGCAAGAATATATTTTTAACAATCCACTAATTGCAATTCATGTTTTTTACATTGGTTGCTTTGCAAATTGTTATGCTTAAATGCGGATGTTATTGGATTTGCACTGTATATGCCTACGTTCATATACAATTATTTTAGCTATAAAATGAATAATATGTTTGGTAATAGATAATTATAGTCCTGTGTGTGGATCATATAGTTGTGATCAAAGGTGTGGGTGGGCCGCACAAATTTTCCAGTTTTCAAATTGGGTTTTCAAACATGCACACATGCAGTCAAACGGGGTTGACTCTTGAGATTGCTCAGCTCGTCGGTAGCCTTACAAGCCTAGGGACATCCTTGTCTGCTCAGGACGCCTTTGCTTGCTTACGCAACAAAGTAACATTAAGGACTTAATTGACTGATGGCTCAAGAGGGTGTGCTGTAGGTTAAGCTGGCAGTGATCGCTGGATCAGGAGACAAACTACTTCAAACGGACTGATGTGCTTCTAGAATGGATCTTTTTTATTCTAACAGGTCATCCGACAGTTTAAATACATAGTTTCCCCCCCCAACGTACGAATACATGTTCCAATTGTGAATAAAAAGTGACGGCGTTATTTATTTATCTTTGCGGTTTCAACTTTCCTCTTCAGAGAGGCCCTGTCTGACTGCCTGAAGGACGTGGATCTGATCCCTCCCTTCAACCGCATGCTTTTGGAGGTGACCTTTGGCAAGTTGTATTCCTGGGCCATTCACAACGTTCGCAACGTCCTGCTGGAGGCCAGCGCCCGTTTCAAAGAGCTCGGTGAGTGGTGGGAATTTACAGTTTTTATTTTCATAAATATTAACTGCTATTTGTATGATATAATATTTGCACACAATGTATTGACCATCTGTTTGTCTCGTAACCAGGTGTGCAGCCTGTTCCTCTCCAGACCATCACCAATGAAAACCCAGCGGGACCAAGTCTCGGCACCATTCCACAAGCCCGCTTCCTTCTGTCCATGATACACATGCTTTCGCTCAAACACGGCTCCAACAGCCTCAGTCTCTTGCTAAATTCTGGCATACTTGCTCTCACCCAGAGCATCCTCAGGCTCATAGGTGAGTACTGCTCAAGTTAAATATTCAACACTCAGTTGAGCCGGAGCAGATGCATAGTGTACCTGTCCATCTTTATGGTTGCAGGTGTGTGATGTATTTTTTATTCTTCTGTTTCCAGGACCCAGCACAGACAGCAGTGAGGACGATCTGAGTTTATGTGCACACGGAGGCTCTGCCACAGTACTGGAGGAGTCCAGAAAGGAGGCTACCCCTGCCCCTCTTCCTGCCTCTGGACCAGAGCTGGCTGCCATGATGAAGATAGGCACCAGGGTCATGAGGGGAGTGGACTGGAAATGGGGAGACCAGGTACCTGAAATTATTTTATAGTAATTAAGATAACTGAAGGAATGCTTTGTTGTAGCTAAAGCGGGTAAGAAAGGCCCTGCTGTTCAGTATTTGACACCATGCATGCTTTGTCCAGGACGGTCCAGCACCAGGTCTGGGCAGGGTCATCGGAGAGCTGGGTGAAGATGGCTGGATCAGGGTCCAGTGGGACACAAGCAGCACCAACTCCTACAGAATGGGCAAAGAGGGCAAGTATGATCTTAAACTGGCAGAGCCACCACCTGCTGCCCAGCCTCCCACCGAGGACTCCGATACAGAGGATGACACAGGTAATTTTAATATCACCGTCTCAGTAAAGAACATAACTACAAACCAGATGAGAGCTCAACTCCTCATCTCTAAATCCTGCTCTTTGTTACAGAAGGGGAACTGATGGAGAAGAGCAGCCACCCGACAGCTATGATGCTGACCAGCACTGTCAACCTGCTGAAGTCACTGTCTCTTTCAGCTGGGATCTACGCAGAGGTGCTGCAGACAGATGCTACACGCACCCTGTGTGGGCTGCTGAGGATGCTTGTGGAAAGTGGAGCTAGTGACAAGTCAGGTAGCTGAACCACTATGTTGGTAAACAGCTTTTCAAAGAATAACTTATTTGTTAACTTATTCTTACTCGACTTGCATTTGTTTTCAGGCTGTCACTCCCACAGGTTGGTGTCTCGGGAGCAGCACAGAAGCTGGTGCACACTGGGCTTTATACGCAGCATTGCTGTCATGCCCCAGATTTGCAGCACGCTGAGCACCTCTGCATGGATCAACCTGCTCATCCGAATCGTTGAGGGACACCAGTCCTTCAATGCCGTTACTCTGCAGAGACAGGTGGGTTACTGTAATTGTGTGCAAGGAGTTTATGATATAGATTCTGCAGTCCAGATGTGGAGTAGAGAGGTCATAAAAGAGCCCTATGCTAAGTTGAATATAGTTGGATGAGGTTTATTCATACATTTTCTGATGTTGTTGTTCTATTTGAGTTACTGAAATGGAGAGGATGCAATCAAGTTAGGATTCAAGTAGTTGTGCAAAAATAAACATTATTATTATTCTGGAGTTGACACCCCTTTATCTCATGCATCTTGCATCTCTCCAGATCCTGGCACTACGTCTCCTGCAGGCAGTCCTGCCCTCATGGGACAAGATGGAGCGCTCTCAGGACATGAAGTTCCTGGTGGAGAAGTTGTTCACATTCTTGGGAACTTTACTGAGCACCTGCTCGTCAGACCTGCCCCTTCTCAGAGGTGCAGCATTGATTCAGGTTTAAATGAGAAAATTAATGTTATTGCTGTAATATGTCTTTTAAAGTCGCTACTTCCTCCTCACAGAAGGTTCCCTGCGAAGGAGGAAGTCCCGCCCTCAGGCATCTCTTACAGCCACTCACAGCAGTACCCTGGCTGAGGAGATTGTTGCTGTCCTGCGTACGCTGCACTCTCTAGGCCAGTGGACCAGTCTGATCAATGATTACATCAACGCTCAGCTCAGTGCCATCGGAGATGTTATAGCAGGATGCCAATCTGAGGCAGTAAGAATTCTTCCTTTTAAGAAATGTCTGTGTTAAAAATTCAAACCTCAGCAATACTTTGATTGTGACTTTAATTATAAATTCAGTTGTATACAAATTTTGAATCCAATCTGCTCATATCCTTATTTCAGTGTTTCCTGGAGGAATATTTTCCTGATTCGGAGGGTCCCAGAGTGGGCAGTCTGATGGCTGTGCTATCAGTGATTGGAGGAATTGATGGGCGCCTCAGGCTTGGCGGCCAGGTCATTCACGAGGAGTACGGAGAAGGAACAGTCACACGCATCACCCCTAAAGGACGAATCACTGTGCAGTTTCAGGAGATGAGGACCTGTAGGGTTTGCTTGCTCAGTCATCTCAGACCGGTATGTACTTAGAGGCTCATACAGCACATACAACTCACACATTGGTATTACTTTCACAGTCAAATACTGACTTTATTTAATGGTTGTTTTCCTCAGCTACATGCAGTATCCTTCAGCGTGCAGAACCTGCCCTTCACTGAGCCCATGTTGGCAGTCTGGGCTCAGCTGGTCAGCCTGGCTGGAAGCAAACTGGAGAAACAGCGCATGAAGAAATCCCTTGGCCGAGGACTGACAGGTACAGAGACTGCTCAGGGACACAACACAAATCTTGTCAACTTAATATTCTGATATCTGGCTCATAAAATCTAAATATTATTAACTGTATTCAAATTATTGTTCAGTCAAGTTATGAGGCTTTGTGATAAATAATTGCTTGTCTTATTCCCTCTTAAATAATGACCATAACATAAGGTTCTAAGCTATGGAAGATGTTTCGGTTTAGTGTCTTATTGTTGTGTCAGGTGAGTTATATTAAACCTATTATGTCTCCAGCTGACCAGGTGGACATCCACTTACTACGCTGTCAGCAGCTGAGGCTGTATATATTGAAAGCAGCGCGGGCCCTGCTCTCTCATCAGGACAAACTTAGACAGATCCTGTCTCAGCCGGCAGTCCTGGACATTGGACCCAACCCCAGTGGTGAGATAATAATCTGAGATCAATAATTTAAGCAAAGAAAATAAGTTGATACACTACTTATATGTTTCTTAGGGTCTTACGTAGTCATTTGTTGTGTGTCTTCTTATTTAATGTATTTTAGATTTACTTCCATAGATGGTTTTCCCAGTTCAGTAATCTTGGTTGAAATAGAAAATGTAATATGTACTCTCCTGCTTTGGGGGTTCTATCATAGCACCCAGTGGGTGGACTTGCACAATTAGTGAATCTTTTTGAGACAACACAGCTCCTGTGTGGGAGGACAAATTCAGCAGTGTCTGATTAGCCAGCGTGTTTACATAGCACACTGTGGAAGTTTTCCTGAGATTATAGGAGATGTAGGTGGATGTAAACTAAGTTGCAGAGCTCAGTTTTAACAAACATTTTATACTAACATATCGTATGTACCTTTGTTAAAAATGTAAAATTAGATTTTGATGTCTCAACACTCCCTATCATCTCTTTGTGTTTGCAGAGGATCCAGTGGTGTCTCCTGATGTGGGAGACTTGTCTCCTGAGGGACCACTGCCTCCACTCATCCTCCTGCAGCAGCTCTTGTCCGCTGCCACTCAGCCCTCCCCGATGAAAGCCATTTTTGACAGACAAGAGATGGAGGTGAGTCAATAGACTTCCCGTTAGCAACCTTGCAACCCATAAGTGATACCAGCAGAATGGTTCAGCTGCTCTGTTTAGTTGGACCTCAGTTTATCTTTGTATCTCTGGACATATAGGCAGCGGCTCTGGCAGTGTGTCAGTACCTGGCTGTGGAATCAGCCCATCCATCTTCTCCCCTGTTCGAAGAGAGCAGCTCCAGTGAGGCCACCACACCTGTCACCATACAACATGTCAGACCACCTAAACAGAAGAAACAGAAGACGTCCCCTGTCCCTCCATTACCCTTAGTCCTCCAGCTCATGGAAATGGGGTTTCCACGCAAGAATATTGAGTTTGCATTGAAGTCTCTGTCTGGAACTACCAGCAGTACCTCTGGTGCACCAGGTATATGATTATATACCATGAAACTAAATTAGTGAATATGTTGGAGTGCTTGTTTTTGAAACGTTCACCCTCTGTCTATATCAATGTAGCTAAGACTCTGTAACTATCACAGCAGCTGTGCGTACTATATTTGAATCTCTAGATTTTAACAGAACGTTTTGAAATATACTTTGGAGAGTAACTGAGCATGTACATCAGGTGTGGAGGCTCTGGTGAGCTGGCTGCTGGACCATCCAGACGTTCATGTCACTGAGCTGTCAGATGCCGACACTGTGTCAGATGAATACTCTGATGAGGAGGTGCTCGAGGAGCTGGAGGAGGCTGAGCCGACATTCTCTGTGGTACTTTATTCCTTTGTTTTTTATTTCTGCCATAACTCACTCGGTAATGGACGAGCGGCAGTAATATTCCTTGTGTTTTACATTAGCCATCAGGTGCAGTGGTGACTGAAAGCCAGACGTTTAAGAAAAGATCAGATTTCCAAAGCAATGATGATTATGCTGTGTATATCAGAGAAAACATTCAGGTAAGAGCAGCAGCATTTTCCTGAATCTGGTTGAAAGAATCATGACATGAGCCTGAATGATCACGGACTTCTGTGCAGGTGGGGATGATGGTGAAGTGCTGCCGAACGTATGAGGAAGTGTATGATGGAGATGTGGGGAAAGTGATTAAACTGGACCGAGATGGACTCCATGACTTAAACGTGCAGTGTGACTGGCAACAGAAAGGAGGAACGTACTGGGTCCGCTACATCCACATCGAGCTACTTGGTAAGTTTGAGATTTCATTGTGATGCTGGTAATTATCAGTGACTCACGCTGGAGAAACTTTGGCCACTTTTTCCCCCCTAAAACCCTTTGACCTGTTTTGGGTCCTTATTTCCTTTACCAGGATTCCCACCACAAACTTCTCCATCCCATATAAAAATCGGTGACAAAGTGAGGGTGAAACCCACAGTCACAACGCCAAAGTACAAGTGGGGCTCTGTCACTCATAGGAGTGTGGGAGTGGTGAAAGGTAAGCTGTCACATGTAGCCCTTAATCTTGTATCATATCCATTTTCTGAACTGTTTTTATAACCTGACAAATATTTTTGTTTAATGTTCCTCTGTGCTCTCTACTAATAGACCTTAACATTTTGTTTTAGCTTTCAGTGCCAATGGAAAGGATGTAATAGTAGACTTCTCTCAGCAGTCCCACTGGACTGGCTTGTTGTCTGAGATGGAGCTTGTGCCCAGTGTTCACCCGGGAGTGAGGTAAGGATACGTTTAAGATTCCTCTTTACCCAGTTACAGTATCTATGTATCCAAACATGTCGTTTCAATGCCATCTCTGCACTATTTGCAGGTGTGATGGCTGTCAGATGTTCCCAATAAATGGTCCCAGGTTCAAATGTAGGAGCTGTGACGACTTTGACTTCTGTGAAAACTGCTTCAAGACGCGCAAACACAACACCAGACATTCCTTTGGCAGAATCAACGAGCCTGGTTGGTCACATGTTCTGTCATATATTGTTGTGTGTGTGTGTGTGTGTTGTGTGTTGTGTGTGTACATTTGTGTGTGTGTGTTTACATTTGTGTGTACATTTGTTTGAAGCTGTTCATCTTCCCTTCCATCAGGCCAGTCTCCTTCATTCTGCGGCCGCTCAGGAAAACAGCTCAAGAAGCATCACAGCAGCCAGCGCGGGATGCTGATTGACGATTGGTCTCGTGCCGTCAAGACCATCAGCGTCTCCTCCTCGGTTAACCAGGCCTCACGGCTCATTGACTGTAGTGATCAGTGCTGGCAGTCCTCCGGCTCACAGGGAAAGGCAAGAGATTGAATTCCATACGCTAATGAGATGAAGGACAGCTATTAAGCTATCTTTATTGTCGTGTAATGCATCAGCTGAGAGGATTTGTCATTCTTCACTCTGCAGCACTGGATTCGTCTGGAGCTTTTCCCTGACGTACTTGTACACAGGCTGAAGATGACTGTGGACCCCGCAGACAGCAGCTACATGCCGTCACTAGTGGTGGTGTCAGGTCAGATATTTAGTTTTAATTGTGGCCCCTCAGTTCACACATGTAGTGGGCATCTTTGCCATCAAACAGTTGTATGGTGCAGGTTTAATGTTTGAATAATCACTATGGTGATTTTCACATTGTTAAAAAGAGACATGTTTATTTCTTTGAAGATAAGAGACATTTTTCATCAGCATATGTACATTTGATTTAATATACAGGTGGAAGCTCTTTGAACAACTTGATTGAGCTGAAGACAATCAACATCAATCCCACAGACACCACTGTCCTCCTGCTGACAGACTGCACTGAGGTTGGTTGGTTTAGTTTGACGTCAACTTCAAATCGTTGCTTTTTACTAGGGATGGGCGTTCGATTAAATTGTCTTCGTCGGGAGAGTTAATGACGAATTTTCGATTAATCATTAATATTTTCAAGTTAAAAAATTAACTATTTATAAGCTACATTAAAATGCAGTGAAAAAAAAAGCATGTTTCTTCATTGAGATCTTTATTACAAGATGAACAAAATATGCGCTGCCGTAATCTTAAGCAGCGGAGCCGACAGCTAGAAGCCGGTGCTACTAAACACAACTGACCCTCGTTTTTTTTCCCTCCAAAATAAAATAATAATAATATAAAAAAAACAATGTTAAACAACAACTACAAATATATAATACTTAGGTCTGGTTTTGCCAAATGTAACTCAAAACTATCAAACAAGGTACCGAGTCGAGAAAGCTTCATAAAAATAACCAGTAACTCACATACAACTTCAGCACCAGCCTACGGATTTGTGTTGAGAAAGTTGAGCATGTTAAACTGCTCTGGGGTCAGACGCGAACGCAGCCTGGTGACCGCCAGTCCAGCCGCCGAAAAACCCGCTCTGAGGGGACTGACGTCGCCGTGATACACAGGTAGCTCCGTGCTAACTTGGCTAGCCTGGCCGCGGCTCCGGTGTTTGCGCTCCCCTCGTCCGTGTCAGACAACGCAGGCTCCTCGTCTCCCCCAGCCTCTGGGATAGCTTCGCAGTGTTGGCAGTGAACCAAGTCATTTTTTAACTCAAAATGGTCCCATGCAACACTTCGCCGTGACCTCTTCATGTTTACTTTGGAAATGGAACTACACGGTAACTCGCAGCCAGTCGCAGGTAACTGAGTAGGACTGTGGCGTTTTTTTTCAAACACTGCCCCCCGTGGTCAAATGTGTAATTAGCGAATTTCTCGATGAAAAAATTATTTCATCGACGAAATTCTTAATGATCAATTAATCGATCGTCGATTAATTATGCCCATCCCTACTTTTTACTGTAGAATTAATGTTGTGATAACCCGAAGGATGTTTTCAACAGTATCACAGGTACATGGAGATCGCAATCAAGCAGTGCCGCAGCTCTGGTATAGACTGCAAGATTCACGGACTTGGCATTGTGGGGCGCATCAGAGCGGAGGATGAAGACCTTGCCACGGTCCCTTTCCTGGCATCTGACAATGAAGAAGAGGATGATGACAAAACCACCACCGGGAGGTACAGCCGACCATAGAATGAATATTTTAGAAGTGAATGAATGCTCTCAGTACCTTAATGAATGTGTTGGCTGTTGTCGTAGCTTCAAGCGAACAGGCTCTTCTTTATTTCAGTTTGGCTGCAAAACATGTGTCAGCTGACATACCAGTATATGCTCACAGGTACCTGGCTTAATGTCCTTATGAAAGGTTACCATTGGTTGACCTGCACCTTTAAGGTACATTAAGAGTATGTTGATATATTCCGGTAAATTCAGGAATCTATGTCCAATAGAACAGAGCAATGTTTTTAAATGTTCAAGTAATTAAGACGAGAAAAAGGAAGTAGAAATGACATGAGATAATATTCATGCTCTCGCTGTGTTTTTTGTTTTGTCCCTTAGTCTTGCTCGAAAGAAGTCATCAGGTCTGGAGTCAGCGGCCACCATCAGGACCAAAGTGTTCGTGTGGGGTCTGAATGATAAGGATCAACTGGGAGGACTAAAGGGTTCAAAGGTGTGTAGCCTGTTACATAATGATTCATATTTCAAGTTCAAGGCTTGTGTTTACTTTTCCCAAATTAGTGGAAAGACTGTTGTTAGCAGAATAAATGCAAACTTTGTTTAATTCAGGGTGTGCATATAGTAGTTATTTTTCAGACACTTACATGTAATCTACTAAAGAGGTGCCAGTAATATTAGCTGTTTCGGTAGCTAGTTTCAAAATGCCAAATTTTTTGAATATGCTAGGGCTGTATCAAAATCTGTTCCTGCATTTTATAAAAATAATCATACAAATTACAAAACTTGCAGAAAATACTAATAATGAAGTTAAGTACAAGTTCTCTAAAAGTTAACCCTAAGTACAGCATACAAGGTTAATCACTGGGTCTGTGTCAGAGGCTCAGAGCCTGTTTCATTCTCTAATCACTGTTTTGTGTGTTCTTCACAGATTAAGGTTCCTTCATTCTCTGAAACCCTATCTGCTCTCAATGTGGTACAAGTGGCCGGTGGTTCAAAAAGCCTCTTTGCAGGTGAGTGTTTAATGATTTACGGGTGGATTCTGTAATGTAACTAGCATGTATGGTGTATATAAAGTAACTCTGTCTTTGTCATGGTGCAGTGACAGTCGAAGGGAAGATCTATGCTTGTGGAGAGGCCACTAATGGCAGGTTGGGCCTGGGTCTCTCTAGTGGGACCATCCCCATCCCCCGTCAGATCACTGCGCTTAGTAACTACGTGGTAAAGAAGGTCGCTGTGCATTCTGGAGGGCGCCACGCCATGGCCCTGACTGTGGACGGGAAGGTGTTCTCCTGGGGAGAGGGAGACGACGGCAAACTGGGACACTTCAGCAGAATGTATGTTATTCTTTACAGATACACCCCTTCCTTCTTAGAGTGTAACATTTTTGAAATCCTTTTCATTGCTCTGCCAGAGAAATGTTTTGTGTCAGTCAGCAAACACTACTATATTTGTTTGGGTATTCACCATGATTTCAGATGTCTTTGCTCCAGGCTTTTAAACATTGTGAGTCAACAGTTTTGCTCTTGACATTTGAAAGTATTGGCTAAGTGGAAATATTTTATAATTTTCCTTCAGCATCTAAAAGAAAACTGATTCTTTTATCAGGAACTGTGACAAACCTCGGTTAATTGAAGCCCTGAAAACCAAGCGCATCCGTGACATCGCCTGCGGCAGCTCTCACAGTGCGGCAATCACCTCCAGTGGGGAGTTATACAGCTGGGGTTTGGGGGAATACGGCCGCCTTGGACATGGTGACAACACTACCCAGCTGAGACCTAAACTGGTAAGAAGCTCTCTAATTTGTACAGCTGTTGCACTAACATTAGCAGATATTTGCACTCAGTGACAGGCTGTTTTGTATGTTTTTCCTGCTCTAAATTCATGTATACTATGAAGTGTTTAAATTGACCATGCACTCCTGGTTGCTCTGTCTTCATCATCTAGGTTAAAGTGCTTCTCGGACATCGTGTTATCCAGGTGGCTTGTGGGAGCAGGGATGCCCAAACTCTAGCTCTTACTGATGAAGGTATTTTTGTTGATGCATTTAAAGATATCATGTGCAGTCGGGGTTTTAAAGAGCCCTAGTGTTGCTCGTATCTCATGTTGTAAAATCATGTCCACAAGGATTCACTTGCACGTCTCAGGCAGTAAACCATCAGGAGTCATAATGCTCCAATGTTGGAATATTTAAAGAAATAGTGTCACAAAGGAAATGTTCACTGTCTTTAATTAACACAAAGAGTCCACAATTCACCTTAGACAGTCCCTAGAATTAGGTTTTCTTTTGACATGGACGTATGTGTTTCAGGTTTCTAATGTATGTTTTTATTTCTATCAGGGTTGGTGTTCTCCTGGGGTGATGGGGACTTTGGAAAGCTGGGTCGCGGAGGCAGCGAGGGCTGCAACATCCCACAGAACATAGAGAGGCTCAACGGACAGGGCGTCTGCCAAATAGAATGTGGAGCTCAGTTCTCCCTGGCTCTCACCAAATCTGGAGTGGTGTGGACCTGGTAAGATGGATGAATGATATAATTACATGATCAATCATTATCTGCTCTTTGGCTTTCATCTGACTGTTTACCGTTCGTGTTTCCAATCAGGGGAAAAGGCGACTATTTCCGATTGGGCCACGGCACAGACGTCCATGTACGGAAGCCCCAGATGGTGGAAGGACTGAGAGCCAAAAAGATAGTCCATGTTGCTGTTGGAGCACTGCATTGCCTAGCTGTCACAGAAACTGGACAGGTTTGCATTGACCTCCACTAACTCCAGTGTTATAACAGCACATCATTCAGGCATTCTGCTCATTTACAGCCATGGCAGTGGTCCATCTGTGCGTTTGTCCTCCTATAGTGGGAGTTTATAAACCTACACTCAATTGCCTCTGATCTTTACTGTTATACAGATTATTTCACCTTTTCTCAGAGCAAATTTGTTCATACTTGCACTCTCGATGATGATAGGAGGCATGTTTAAACAATTTTAAAGGCTATTTAAATTTTGTACTTGGAGCAATGCCTGCTATTTTTTTTTGATGTGTTGATTTTGTCATCCCAATCAATCTGCATTCCCCTGCTATTCACCAATGTATCTAAAGCTTGGGAATTTTAATTTGGTAATTTCATATTTTAAAATGAAACAGCATCACAAAGTATTTGCTCTTTCATGTTTTTGCAGAGTTCTGTAAACTAAACTCTGAGCCAAATGGAAAATGTGTGATGAATTCTGTGTCTCTGTCAGGTGTATGCGTGGGGTGACAATGATCACGGGCAGCAGGGGAACGGCACCACTACAGTCAACAGGAAGCCAACCCTGGTTCAGGGTCTGGAGGGACAGAAGATCACCCGAGTGGCTTGTGGCTCCTCCCACAGCGTGTCCTGGACCACGGTAGACGTGACTACACCCTCTGTTCACGAGCCTGTCCTTTTCCAGACGGCCAGAGACTCGCTTGGAGCTTCCTATTTGGGTAATCCTCCTCCTTAAATGCCGCCCAATCTTTGTTTTATGAGTATAATGATTGTTTTTTCAAGATGTGAACTAGCTCTTAAGTCATTTCTAGACTCAGCAGAGAGACTTTTGCTCCTAAATTGGCTTTTTAAAAATAATTATAGCCTGTGCCACCTGAATTTAAAGATTATAATAGTAAAAGCATTATCAGACCTGCACAGACAGGCAAACATTCTACACAAACAATCTACAGAAAAATCTGCAGTTGTAACATTCTGTGCCACTAGGTGGCTGATTTAGCACAGAAGCTATGACTCTCCCTGCCTGTAGTTGGCGGCTGTGAACATGATAACTGTCTGTTGCAGTTTTGATTAAGAGGTGGCACAGGTCAGACAAGAACTACAAGCACGGACATGCACGGCTAAAAAATGATGGCTGGAGTTTCTTGAAAGAGCCTCCAACCAGTGTGTCTCATTGTTTTGGTGGTGTACACCACAGGTGTCCAATCAGACATTGACTCATCCGCGGTTAACAACAAGATGAGTGGTCAGAGCAACGTGAAGGCCAATCGACCCTCGCTGGCCAAGATTCTTCTCAGTCTGGATGGAAACCCGGCCAAACAGCAGGGTCTGTCTCATGTGCTGTCCGCTCTGCAAATCATGTATGCAAGGTAAGTTTCAACCACCGAGTTTAGAATGACCTCTCCGGATGGTCCAGAAGACAAAGATGGTTAAAGTGCAGTTCCTTCAAATTTTCAGTATGAGGCGCTCGAGAAACCTTGGCTGAGAATGCAGGATATAGAAGTTAATATAGATCGCACATTTCTCTGAGCTAAGTTAAATTATAGAATCATCATAGCATCAGCTGCATGAATACAGCTGAAGATTAAAATGATTAACATGGCTGGATGGCTCCCGGGTGTCTGCCCCCAGACCTGGTGGCGCTGCGGCCGGGCTCTGCGCATCCTCCCGGCTGTGGATTTTTCCGTGAGCCTTGTGTCTGTAGAAAGGGACTGTTTCTTTTTTTTTTATCGAATGTCATACCTTCATCGCGATGTTTAACAATGTTATTGCATATTGCATGTTTTCCGAATATCTTGCAGCCCTATATTATAATATATTACAATCTTTAATTCCAGGTCAAGAAATCTTTAATTTGCAAATTTAGGAAGTTTAATCAAAGTCAGTATTACAGTTGACTGAATGTGCTGTGTGTTTCTGCAGGGATGCAGTAGTTGATGCTCTGATGCCAGCCTGCATGATTATGCCATTGGAGTGTCCCTCCAGCTCACCTGTTCCCCCATCAGACTCCTCGTCCTCATCAAGTGTGAGTGATGATGAAGGTTCCCCAATCCCGCCGGATACTGAGGATCGGATCAGCCCCAATCCCTGGCAGGACAAGAAGGGCGAGGTAAGGAAGATAACACTGTGGCTTTCAATATGGAACAACAAACTTTGTCTCTGTGAAACTTAACTTTATAAATGTCAGTAAGGTCGTTAGTATGCCATTTGTTTTATTTATTTTATTAAAAAAAATCATGAAATTGCTGCCTCCACTATGTTTTGTGCTGAACTCCTAGAAAAAAATTGCACCATGCTGTTTGCATTTTAATCCATAATGACCAGGTGTGTAAATACAACCATCAGCAATTTGTATTTGGTTCCATCTCAGAAATAACAGAAACTCTCACAGGGCTTTGTCCATAATTATAGTTCTATCTACAACTTTCTCCATTTTTATCCTTGGTGTTAAAAGTTGTAATCCTTGGTTCTTAATAAAGAAATCTGTCAGATATCAAAATGTCTATATCATGACATGGTCAACCACAGTATGACTTCATTCTGTTTGAAGTAGAAATTGTTTTCAACACAAACAAAATTATTGTGAAATTAATAATAAATTCATTAGAATATAAATGTGATATACCAGCTATTGAGAAGGAGTACTTCCTTTGGTACATTCAATATAGCACTCAATATTAAAATAAATATAGCTTAAATTTAGTTCTGGAATAAGCTGATACAAACATATACAGTATGTAACACCATTAAATAGTTTTTAAGGGTCTGAATGTAACATACATAGTTTTTGTAAAAAGGCCAAGCCAATACACAACATAGACTGGTGCTCATTAGAGCACACACTGTACCTCCTCCAAGGCCCAATAGTCACTTAATATTTAATCAAGCTGGACCAAATTACAAACTTGATATCAGTTACCTTACTGTACTGGATTCTTTTTTACATCCATGAATTATTCCTTGGGAAATCTGAGAGAATGTAAAAAAAAAAACAGACAAATAAAAACTGTCTCACAAGGTTGAAGAGAGAAAACAATTGATCCCCCTGATCCAAAATTAAATGGGTTCTTCCTTGACCCATCATTATCTTTTCTGTAGTTTTTGGTTAATCTTGCTCACAAACACTCATACAAACCAACAAGCAAACAATGGACAGGGGTGAAGACATAATCTCAATGGTGGAAGTAATGGTTAATTGTGTGTTTTTGTGGGTTTAGAATCCTTCTTCAGAAGATGCTGTCACCCCATCAGCTGTGACTCCTTCTGCATCTGGCGCCTCCTCACGTCCCTTCATCCCTGTCACTGATGATCCAGGAGCAGCCAGCATCATAGCCGAGACCATGACAAAGACTAAAGAGGTCAGTTAGTCTAAGGATAAACCGATATGAGTGTTTGGTGAAACCATTACATCTCCAGAATATACTGGACTCATTGTGTTCATCTCCAGGACTCAGAGAGCCAGAGCAAAGTGGTCGGTCCAGAGCCTCAGTACCTGGACGAGTTCACCAGCCTTCTTGTGCCTGATGACACACGAGTAATGGTGGACGTGCTCAAACTGGCCGTGTCATGTCGCTCTGGAGAGAAGGGCAAAGAGGTGCTGTCTGCTGTGCTGTCTGGCATGGGCACAGCTTATCCACAGGTAATGTTAAAGTCTCCATGTGTGTGCAGTCCTGTGATCAATTGGAAGTCAGCTGTTAACGTCAGATGTTTGGCTATGGATTATGTGCAGGTTGCTGACATGCTGCTGGAGTTGTGCGTCACTGAGTTGGAGGATGTTGCCACGGATTCACAGAGTGGCCGTCTGTCCTCCCAGCCAGTTGTTGTAGAGAGCAGCCACCCGTACACAGATGACACCTCTACAAGCGGCACTGTGAAGATCCCAGGTAATCCGAAAGATCTGGCACAAGCCTGGAGTGATTATTTGTTTAACACATAAGTTGGTAAATATTTTTAACTTGAATGAACGAAACAATTTCCTCTGTTGAATATACACCGTTTTCCTCTTGTTTTTAAGGCGCTGAGGGTCTAAGGATAGAATTTGACCGACAGTGTTCAACTGAGAGACGTCACGACCCGCTGACAATCATGGACGGAGCCAATAGGATTGTCTCTGTTAGATCAGGTGATGAGAGGAAGGCAGTGACACATATTTGACATTATGCACGAGTAAAACCAATGGATCAAAAATTAACTTTTTTACATGGTGTGCATGTGTTTCAGGTCGGGAGTGGTCTGACTGGTCCAGTGAGTTAAGGATCCCCGGAGATGAACTCAAGTGGAAATTCACCAGTGATGGCTCTGTCAATGGCTGGGGCTGGCGCTTCACTGTCTATCCCATCATGCCTGCGGCTGGTGAGCAACATACATGATGGCATTGGTTTTGATGCCACATGTTTACATACTCTGAGTGGCGCATTATATACATAATGTATTGACAAAAAACACACCAGATTTTTGCAACATGGTCAGATCTTCCTCAAAGTATATCGAGGGCTTTTATAAACAAGTGTACATGATGCTGTGGAATGAGTCAGACATTAACTGAACCTGGAGTCCAATCAATGAAACCATCCAGCCTGGATATGGGGATTCTTTATGTTTCTGGTTTGATCCACGATTGACTAAAGTTTTCCAAAGACCGTGTTGACACTGCAGAATGCTATTGAAAGACTGTTATGTTATAAATGTTATTGGCTGACCACAATGAAACATACACACACTGTGAAGTGTTATGACCCCAAGTATTTTTATTGTCTTCTCTCAGGTCCCAAAGACTTGCTGTCTGATCGCTGCATCCTGTCCTGCCCCTCCATGGACCTGGTCACATGTCTCCTGGACTTCAGGCTGAACTTCGCCTCCAACAGGAGCATCGTGCCTCGTTTAGCTGCTTCACTTGCGGCTTGTGCCCAACTTAGTGCACTCGGTACAGTGTGATTGTCTTTGTTCACCATGATATAAGATTTACTATAGGCAGAATTCACTAGAATTTTAAAGTAAATGTAAGGTCAAAATATTTGTGTCAGGAATTAAATATATCATCATTTTGTATTTTATTTGATTCAGCTGCTGGACACAGGATGTGGGCTTTGCAGAGACTACGGAAGCTCCTAACCACGGAGTATGGTCAGTCCATCAACATAAACAGGCTGCTGGGAGACAGTGACGGCGAGGCCCGCTCTATGGTGAGCACATTCTGACTGCACGGATTGTAGATGCTAAATACTCTACTGAGTTATGGTCACTATTATAGTATATGGTCCTATCTGTACTATTGTTTTAAATAATGAAAGTTGTACGAATCTTGCATATGTCTTTTTAAGCAATACCCAGATTATCAGGATGTTTCAGTTATGCTGAGGTTCTAGAAATCAATGTGTGCCAAGTACTTTTCAAGTAAATCTGTTTTTTTCCACCTTTTTCATATTCCTGACATGTGATGAGATTTATTGCTTTATTTTGCATTGTGTAATTAATTATAATATAGATAAATATATATATATATAACTATTATAATAAACATCCGATAGAAAGTAAGGACCAATATTAATTTTAAGAATAATTTATTAATAAATGACATGTTTTTTCAGACTTTCACAGGCAGTGCTCTGGCCGCTCTGGTGAAGGGTCTGCCTGAGGCTCTGCAGAGGCAGTATGAGTATGAGGACCCTATCGTCAGAGGAGGGAAGCAGCTGCTTCATAGTCCATTTTTCAAGGTATAATAATAGTTGCGTCTTCACACACACAGAACCATATGTTGAGAATATAGTGTATATTAATTATTAAATGCTGTTTTCTCTTAGAGTCTAATTGTAACATTTTGTCCAGGTCTTGGTTGCACTTGCCTGTGATCTTGAGCTTGACACTTTACCCTGCTGTGCTGAGACCCATAAGTGGGCCTGGTTCCGCAGATACTGCACTGCCTCTAGAGTGGCTGTGGCTCTAGACAAGAGGACCTCTCAACCAAGACCCTTCCTAGATGAGGTGGGTGTACCAGGCTGTGCTGTCTCTGCCAGCCCTCACTTATTTCTTCATCACACTTTGATCTGAGAATGGTCTTAATCCGCTTTCTTACATCTTACATTTATCTCCCTTTGAAGGTTACAAAGAAAATTCGTGAGCTTATGGCCGATTACGAGAGCATGAACGGCCTCCATGAGAGTCACGACTTGTTCAAGCGCGAGCACGATGAGCAGCTTGTTCAGTGGATGAACCGGCGACCAGATGACTGGACCCTCTCAGCCGGGGGTAGCGGCACCATCTACGGCTGGGGCCACAACCACAGAGGGCAGCTTGGGGGCATAGAGGGTGCAAAGGTCAAAGTACCCACTCCCACTGAAGCCCTCGCCACGCTGAGGCCAGTGCAGCTTATTGGGGGGGAGCAGACTCTGTTTGCTGTCACTGCCGATGGAAAGGTCTGTTCAGATGACCCACCGTCACCTTTTATTAAACACTGTAAACCCTTTGTGTGGACATGTATATGATGTTGATACTAAAGTTTTTTTTTCCGATCCTCAGCTGTATGCAACTGGATATGGAGCAGGGGGCAGACTGGGTATTGGTGGCACGGAGTCCGTGTCCACCCCCACATTACTGGAGTCCATCCAACACGTGTTCATCCGGAAGGTGGCTGTGAACTCTGGAGGGAAGCACTGCCTGGCGCTGTCCTCTGAGGGAGAAGTCTACTCATGGGGAGAAGCTGAGGATGGAAAACTTGGCCATGGGAACAGAAGGTCGAGACTCACTTGGTCACTTTGCACCTTTAATTTTCAGCTCATTGCACACACAATATTATGAACCTATGTCACTGTAACACATCAGAACAAAGACCGTGTAAAATGATTGTGCTTTTATAGTAACTGTGAGTCCTCTTGCCTGTAGCCCCTGTGACCGTCCTCGTGTAATTGAGTCCCTGAGGGGAGTTGAAGTGGTGGATATCGCTGCCGGTGGAGCACACAGCGCCTGTATCACTACCAGCGGAGAGCTCTTCACTTGGGGCAAGGGTCGCTATGGACGACTGGGCCACGGAGACAGTGAGGACCAGCTTAAACCAAAGCTGGTCAGTCAATGCTTTACCCACTGTGTCACACAAACCAAAATATACCTTACCATGAAAACGTGTCAGAAATCCCACTTGCCAGCACTCCGACAAGTATCTCAAGCAATTACAGTGAGGTAAAGCTTGTGTTTGTGTCTTTGTTGTTTATCCAGGTGGATGCGCTGCAGGGTCACAGGGTCATCGATGTAGCCTGCGGTAGCGGGGACGCCCAGACACTGTGTCTAAGTGATGATGACATGGTCTGGTCTTGGGGAGATGGGGACTACGGCAAATTGGGCCGAGGAGGCAGCGATGGCTGCAAAATCCCCATGAAGGTAAGTCAAATGACAGTGGTGTGTACTGGAGGTCAGCAAAGGCATCACTATACACTTGTCCTGTTTCTTAGTTCTTTTGTATAGTACGAGTCAAGCAAAAGAGCATCATCACAACAACAGCCTGCATGTTCTTGTTATATATAATTCTTCAAATCCTCATTTGATCACCAAAGACACTGTTTAGTTTTCACATTTCAACCCTCAGATTTGTCTCATTATATTTTAATGAAGCAGCACACGTTAGATTTTTAAATGTATGATAGCATTGAGGGTGATGTGGTGCATCAAACCATAGATTAATGAATTCTTTTATTCTATGTTATGGTTTTCAGATTGACTCTCTCACCGGCCTTGGAGTCGTCAAAGTGGAATGTGGCTCTCAGTTTTCTGTGGCTCTTACCAAGTCAGGGGCAGTTTACACATGGTATGTACAGTATGATTCTGAGTTACAGATGTTTTTTAAATCACCATCAAATGTTAGAATCAAAATGTTAATTGTGTTATTCTATTTTATTCTATTCTATTCTATTGTGTACTTCTAAGGGGGAAAGGAGACTATCATCGACTGGGCCATGGCTCTGACGACCATGTTCGACGGCCCAGACAGGTCCAGGGGCTACAAGGGAAGAAGGTCATCGCCATAGCTACTGGGTCATTGCACTGTGTGTGCTGCACAGAGGATGGTAAGAAGGACCCCTGTTTGTTGATCCCTTTTTGCCATGTGTTATCAATGAGTCCCAACAGTTCAGTTGGTTTGCAGTGCACTGCACTGAAAGCATTGCTGTTGTGCTTGGCACAGGAGAAGTGTATACATGGGGCGACAACGATGAGGGCCAACTTGGAGATGGGACCACTAACGCCATCCAGAGGCCACGGCTGGTGGCAGCACTGCAGGGAAAGAAAATCAACAGGGTGGCCTGTGGCTCTGCTCACACCCTCGCCTGGTCCACAAGCAAGCCCACTAATGCCGGGAAACTGCCTGCACAGGTACTCAGCTTACATACCCACACTGTGAATGGAGCTTAACTTGGCGCTTTTATTTTTGTATCGCTGGACTGAAATCACAGCTACCAGGAGATGGCAGTAAAGCTTTGCAGACACTAGCATCAAGAAAACAAGCCACTTGCCTACGTCTGTCAGGCTGTTTCTGACCGTCTCTGTTCTGTGTGAAAGGTGCCGATGGAGTACAACCACCTGCAAGAGATCCCCATCATGGCGCTGAGGAACAGGCTGCTGCTGCTGCATCACATCTCAGAGCTCTTCTGCCCGTGTATACCCATGTTTGACCTGGAGGGTCGGCTGGGCCAGACAGGCCACGGACCCTCTGTCGGATTTGACACACTCAGGGGCATCCTCATCTCCCAGGGCAAGGTGGGGGGCCTGGAAATCACACCCAGAAACATGCAGATAAAGCACAAAGAGCAGGATATACAGCCCAAATGAAATCTTTCGATATGTTTGATTGGTACTCAGATATTGTTTATCTGGTCTCTGTGAACAGGAAGCAGCTTTCAGGAAGGTAGTTCAAGCCACAATGGTGAGAGACAGACAGCACGGACCTGTGGTGGAGCTCAACAGGATACAGGTACATTTATTCTCTTATTATCTCACATTGACGTTTATCTTTCTTCAAGCTGCCCCCCCCCCCCCCCCCCCCCTCTCTGTCTGTCTCTGTCTCTGTCTCTGTCTCTCTCACTCTGTGTATCTCTCTCTCACTGTGTGTCTCTCTCTCACTGTGTGTCTCTCTCTCTCTCCCTCTCTCACTGACTCTCACTGTGTTTCTCTCTCACTGTGTGGCTGCTGCATGTTCCAGACGGTCATTACATGACTTCTCTTTTATAAGGGATTTTCTTTGTGAGAGAGAGAGCAAGAGAGCGAGATCTGAGCTCCTGCTCTGTGGGGGTTCCTGGACTGAGTGCTAGACTTTACTAACACCCCCCTTCCCCCTTTGTTGCCACGGTGCAATGAGCTGTCATATCCAGCAATTCATGCCCTCAGTATTCTCGATCGAGCAGGAAGTTATTAACAGAAACAAATAAAATCCTAAGAAGTTTTTTCTTCCTCACCCTGCAGGTGAAGCGTTCCCGGAGCAAAGGGGGTCTTGCTGGTCCAGACGGAACTAAGTCTGTGTTTGGTCAGATGTGTGCCAAGATGAGCTCGTTCAGTCCAGACAGCCTGCTGCTTCCTCATCGTGTTTGGAAGGTCAAATTTGTTGGTAGGTGTCCATGTCCAACAAACATTTCTGATATGGAGCTTTCTTAAAATTTTATGTAAAATTATCAACGAAGAGCCTATACTCATCCATGTCATTTTAACTGGACATGTGTTTTTTATTTTAATTTTTTTCAGGGGAGTCTGTGGACGATTGCGGCGGAGGCTACAGTGAGTCCATCGCAGAAATGTGTGAGGAGCTGCAGAACGCCCTGACTCCGCTGCTCATTGTCACCCCCAACGGCCGCGACGAGTCAGGCGCCAACAGGGACTGTTTCCTGCTCAACCCTGCCGCCAAGTCCCCTCTTCACATGAGCATGTTCCGCTTCCTAGGTATAATCCAGTTTATCTCTCAGTCAGTTCTGCTGCGGTGTTAATCCTTGATAAACCAAAAAAACAAATATTCATGTTGTTTTTAAAACACACAAATACTCCTCGTGCATTTTCACTGATAAAACACCTGGCCTGAACTGTTGAACATGCCTAATTGAATATAGATGTTTCATAATTTTTTTGTTGCTGGCATTTTCATCAAAACTGTGTCACATGGCTGTACTGGTTTGATCTGTGGGTAATGCGCTCTGCCTTGCTGTGTCTGCAGGAGTTGTTCTGGGTATTGCAATCCGGACTGGAAGTCCTCTCAGTCTGAATCTGGCAGAGCCTGTATGGAAACAGCTGGCCGGCATGAACCTGACCATTGCTGACCTCAGTGAGGTACGTACACACCCCTGCTCCTAAGGGCACAAAGAGGCTCTCAGTGGGAGTCTAATGATGAGGATTGAATATGTGAAAGAATAAACACTTTCATAGACATATTCAACTTTTATGACTTGTCTATGAAAATATGTCACTTGAAAAGAAAAACAAATCTCTGGTCATTTCCATTGGTTTATTTGCTCTGGTCTGATCTGTTGATGAATTTGTAAACGTGGAATCAGTTGATGTTTGTAAACTAAGGGAGGTTGAGAATGTGAGAGGGTCTAAACGATTGTAACCATGGTAATTATCAGGGTAATATACCAGGCGTAAATACACAAGCAGAATGCATTTAGAGGAAGCATCTTGGAAATACTATACAATTTGCAAAGAAGACGTGCTGCTTCAGACGATGATGAGAACAATGGAGGAGGTATCCACTTTGAAAACCCTCTCTTGAATACAACAGATACTGCTGTTTGTCAGCTGATTTCTAACTGTGAGACGTGAAGCTTCGCAGTGTGAAATTCTTTTTACTCTTTGGTAACACTGTTGTGAATGACACTTAAACCTTGTATTGTAATTTATTGCACTAATGATTAGATCTGAAGAACGTGTATCCTCTCATCCACAGGTGGCATTTATCAGATCAAGTCTCTGCAGTTTAGAATTCAGATGACTTCAGAAACTCCCATGAAACAGGGAGAAACGTGTTTTAAGATAAGAATACAAAACGTGTTCTTGCACGAGGTTCATAGTTTAACAATAAGCTGCTTAGTGTCATAGATAATTTGAATGTATGTACGTCATCAAGTCTCGTGCAACTCCGCAGGAGAGCTTATCGTCTCCAGCTACAGAGAGGAATGCTCCGTTATGTCAGATATTGTATAAAATTTCAACCGTCATAAGCTTCATTATAACTTTTACATTCCTCTACAGATTAAAAGCATAAGCCCATTATCACCCTGCTCTAAATGGTACAGAGTACTACAGGGTGAAAGTGTCTTTAAACTCTACCTGCTCTTCGGGCATTTATAATGTTGCATTCATTTTTATCGAAACAAGTAAGGATGGACAAACTTTGTAGGATGACGTGAGTCCACCCGGATCCCTCACGCTGTGATCATGAGCTCCAGAACCATCTCTCAGAGAGTATTGGGGTGGGAACAAAAGGCCCCGCTCCCTCACAAAGCTTCTCTTGTTTTGCGGTTTTGCCCTTGAGATATTCTAAAGGTTGGATAAGAAATGAGTCCAGCACAAGACTGGAGAGCGAGTGGAACCGTGTGGAGCTCACGGGAACTGGGTTGTGGGCATGAGTGTGCTCTCCTGCGTACACACTCAAACAGCTGATCGTACCGTACATGCCAGCTGAAGGGATAGTTTCTAAAGTTCTTTGTGATCTCATCTGGTCCTCCCCAGGTCGATAAGGATTTTATTCCCGGCTTGATGTACATCCGGGACAACGAGGCCACGGCTGAGGAGTTTGAGGCCATGACCCTGCCCTTCACCGTGCCCAATGCCAGCGGCCAGGACATCCAGCTCAGCTCCAAGTACTCCCACATCACCCTGGAGAACCGTGCAGAATATGTGCGCCTGGCAATTAACTACAGGTGAAAAAAACAATATGCTGAATGAGTAAAAGTTACATTCTCCCGTGTGTGTGTGTGTGTGTGTGTGTTTACCCTCCTGCCTCTTGTGTTTTCCACCCTGCAGGCTCCATGAGTTTGACGAGCAGGTGTCTGCAGTGCGCGAGGGCATGGCTCGAGTGGTTCCTGTTCCCCTACTGTCTCTTTTCACCGGCTATGAGCTGGAAACTATGGTGAGTGGGAGCCGTTTTACTTTGATCCATTTCTTACGTTCTCACTCAATGGGCTGATATTTCTAAATTTGTATAATCCCTCCAGGTGTGTGGAAGCCCAGACATCCCACTCCACCTGCTGAAGTCAGTGGCCACCTATAAAGGGGTGGAGCCGACATCACCGCTCATCCAGTGGTTCTGGGAAGTAATGGAGTCCTTCTCCAACACAGAGAGGTCTCTCTTCCTGAGATTTGTCTGGGGTCGCACGCGTCTGCCTCGCACTATTGCTGACTTCCGTGGGCGGGATTTCGTTGTGCAGGTGAGATGGGGGAAAACCAACAACTTAAAGTTTGATATTTTCAGAAATGTGCTGTGTTACATTATGAGTTGTTTGATTGCTTTTAAGTCCATTTATAGTTAGTCTTTTAGCGTTAGAGTTAATAGCTGTGTCCCAGCTCTGGTGCTGCCTCCTCTGAAGGCCCAACCAAAATGAGACAGGTCTACAGAGGATTTTTTCAAGATTGGCGTCACCATCTTGTCCCAGCGTAAATGCTGATGCTCAGCCACTCAGCTGCTTTTATACCATGTTTACCATTGCTCGGAGACTGTACATTTGAAGGGTTATACTGAAGCATTGGACGTAACATTGCTTGCTGACATCATTACCTCTGTGAAAAATGGTTTGTCACCTAAGCGCATTGAAGCCTGAGATAAGATGCCACAAGAATGATCCACCCGTTCGAGCCCTTGTTTCTCAGGGATGGACAGAGACATACTGTCACATTTGGAATCTTGAAATGAGACAGTTTAGTCACGCAGCTGTGATGCAATTGTTTATATTTTGGCAAATACATTGTGAATACACAGTCTTGAATTGAATATATATATATATAACACCACTGCCCATCTGTGGAAAAACATGAGAATCCTAGTTTGACCAGAGCCCAGCTCACAGTTTCCACTCCTTCCAGTCTTTATCCTTAGCTACGCTAACCCCCTGCTGATTGAAGCTTCATGTAATTGTAGAGAGTTTGTTTCTCAAAATGACATTTTTTTCAGTTAATTGTTGTGTAGTCAAGAGACGCTAACATCAACCTCAATCTAATTTATCTTCACCCTCTTCAGGTTCTGGATAAGTACAACCCTCCTGACCACTTCCTGCCAGAGTCCTACACGTGTTTCTTCCTGCTGAAGCTGCCCAGGTACTCGTGTAAACAGGTGCTGGAGGAAAAACTCAAATATGCTATCCACTTCTGCAAGTCCATCGACACCGACGACTACGCCCGCATCGCACTGTCCGGGGAGCCCGCCGCGGACGACAGCAGCGAAGACTCCGACAACGAGGATGCCGACTCCTTTGCTTCTGACTCCACCCAGGACTACTTAACTGGACACTGAACTCTGACCTCTGCAGGAGAACGAGTAGAAGACGAGCCGCCACAGAGAGACTGCGTTCAAGTCAACTAATAACACACACACATTCATGTAGGCATTCTACTAAGACACAAACGTCTGTGGGGGAAAAATGTGCAATGAGCTTTAAAAGCATTATAAGCTAAAGAGAGGAACAAACACAGGTTTGCTCTGATTTAGTTTCTTTCAAAAATATTTTGGGTGATCAGCTGCACATGTGATTGTTGTGTTACATGGGAAATATGTATGATATTACAGTTACAAAGTTTAAAGAAGAAGAAAAAAAAGGCTCCAGCCTGGCACCGTGGTAGATTTCTCCCTCTGGTTTATGTGAATTACCTGTCCCTAGTTTGTATATAGAAAATGATGTGTGACAGAACAGTAGTATTTCTTTTTATTTCTTGGTAACAGCCATGTTTCTTTGTTAAAGTAAAAGAAAAAAACATTTTTATCTTGAAAAAGTCACTGTTTCTCACTCGGCTCACGTCAGTCGGAGCCCACTGAAGGGTCATTTTAAGATTCCTGTATTTCCCCCTCCCCCCACCATGTTTGTGCACTGTCTCCTTAAAGAATGTATATAATATGATTGTGCCATGTATTCACAGAGGGTCTCATTCCTGCATATTACATGTTCATACATTTCTGTTAATAAATACAAAAGCAAAAAAGATTCAAACCTTGAGTAAGTGACTGAGTGAGTGAGTCTTCCTTTTAGTTTCAGAAAGCAAGTCTTGCAGGTCTTGCAGTTCAGTTTAGGATAGAGTTTAGGCAAGGTTACTATTAAGCTTAGATCAAAGTAAGTTCATGGTAGGGTTAGGTTTTAGTTGGGTTTACGTTAGAGATAGGTTAGGTTACGGTTAGGGTAGTAGTAACTATGTTTAAAGTTTCTGTGTTAGATCTTATGAAAGGGATCTATTGGCAGAAATTTAATATAAACTAATCCTATTGACAAATAAATAAATTAAACAAAATTGTATTTTCTATTCTCTAGAATGGGCCCTTTATATTGAAATACTTTATATTTACATTGGGAGGGGGTCTGCTTTACGGAGACCACCATGTTTTTACAGAAGCCCAGACAGAACAAAATAAAAGACCTTTTGAGTTTTTTATGACAACTGAAGGGGACCACAGGTTCTCTTCCATGTTTGGAGGGGGAGGGTGAGGTGAGGGGTATCCAGCTGCAACATGCAACCTCACCACCAGATATCACTAAATTCTACACTGAACCTTTAAGGTTAGAGTAAATCTACAGAAAGTCAATGTAATATGTGTGTGTATTCGAATCTAAGCAAAAAAGGAAAACGAAATTAGGCAGAAAAAGAAACGAGGAGCTTTTGTAATAATTTCTTTTGAAACACCCGTTTCCTGGGTCGTCTGGATTAAGCCTCTTGTGTAAAATGCAATGGAAAGGGTTAAAATCCGGACCTTATGAAGCCATTGGATTAAGGATTTAATATCAGATTTTTTCCGTTCTTGATTCACACAGTGTTTTAGTCCAAATTTTTCAGATTGGCTTTATAATTTCTTCCAGAGTCCATTTTACTATTCAGCACAGAGGTTGAGGCCAGACAAAGGTGCAGATACTGTACATCTCTGTTAAACCTCTATGGGATTAAAGAAATCTCCCATAGTTGAGTGTAGGGTGCTGCTGTCAGCAGTGCTCCAGCATCATGAGCTGGGTCTGAGCTGAGAGAAGAAGGTGATGTGATGTTTGGGGTCTTAAGAGACCCTTACTCATGCTCAGACTTATGGCAAGCCGATTGAGCATTTATTCCATATCCTTGATATCAAGTTTCAGTCCCCTCCACTAGTTCGGTCATTGTCAGCACTAGTTGGACATTTGGTCGCACTAGTTCGGCATTTTACTGAACTAGTTGAACAAAACATCGTACTAGTCACTCTTTTTCAGCAACTAGTGGCACTTTTGTTCAACTAGTTAAAACAGAAACCTTACTAGTAACACTGTGTGCCGCACTAGTAGAGCCAAAGTCTCTACTAGTGGACTTTTTGCTGCACTAGTGGCCCTTTGGACCGAACTAGTAATGCTGAAAGTGTTACTAGCTTACTAGTGAGCTGCAAAAGCTCTGACATGTAAGCTAATCAAACATGGATTCAGCTTACTAGTAAACTAGTGGCCTCCAATTTTCTGCACTAGTAAACTAGTTGGAGCCAAAATGCACACTAGTTTACTAGTGTGTTTCAGTCAAGTTTCAGGGGACTGAAACTTGATATCAAGGATATGGAATAAATGCTCAATCGGCTTGCCATTCAGACTCCACTACACATTCCTGACGGTGTGTCTGGCTGTAGTAAACGCCCCCGTGTGTGTGTGTGTCGTCTACTCTTCTACTTCCACTCCGCCCATGCATAGTTCTGTGTAGTTCAAAGGCACGAGCTGAGGGAGAAATAAAAAAACGCTTTATGAAGGATGGATTTGGCTTAAAAATCATTAGCATTCTTTGTCGACTTAGTGCTTTTACAGTTATAATCACAAAGAACATTATGCTGGTGGGAGTCAGGTGCTTTTCAATACAATCCAGAGACTGAAGGTGGAGGGGAGGAGGGGGCAGGCGAGGAATGAATGGTCTCCATCCACGGGTGTGAGGTTGTGTCATGTGGTCTGTTACATAAACCAGGGGAAATGGGAGTGTTTCTGTTCATGTAGCCTCCTGAATTAACAATAAATATATATATTAGCAGTAACACGGCATATTCTTAAAATGTTTGACTATTTAATACCAAAAAAATCCAGCATCGAAATTTTTCACAAACTGTGTATTTGTAAAATATAGTACATTATCCACTGGTAACTATCCTTATACAACTTTTCATTGTTGTTTTATGAGGCACTCACAACCCTTTGTTGAGGTCAGGAAACGATAGCAATCTCTAATGAAAGAGAAAAAGTGCTGACTCCAGACACGTGTTTCCCCCCCTAACCACCTCCACCTAACCTGAGACAGCAATGTGGATACAAACCCCGTCACTGGTGTAACAGTCCTGTGCTTTGTCCTATCACCACCCATCACAACCTCCTGCTCCCCCGGGGACTCCAGCACTGCTTATAAATGTTGCGCTTCATTCATTCATCAAAAAAACTGAAAAGAGCATTGCCACTGAATATAATCCAGCCGGTGATTATGTTTCCCATAAAATGGTTTGTTTGTATTTCTTTCACCAATCACAATTGTTATGGGTGGCACTGAGACCAGGGAATTATTTGCAGAGAATTTCCAATAACAGGAGAAAACACTTTTATGATCCTCTGTCTCTTCCTCTGAAACTACCATCATGTCAAATAAAATGTTGTTGTATGGCCAAAAACCTCAACTAGGTCATTCCATCCGCCTGATGTTCTTTGTTGTTTGTGCATGTCTGACACAATAGACATTACATGAAGTAAGCATCACATCAGCATTGGTATAGGGAGATAGCCTGCTGATGTTAGTATGTAGCCCAGAGCACTGGTGAGGCTGAGCAGTCACACAGAGCTCACTCAGCCTTTCCAGGAATTAATACTGCTTATACATGGTTCACCGGTCCTCATGACTCCAGCCTCAGTTCTGCATACTTTGATCAAGTAAGTTATACTGCACATGACTGATCCACTCCTTCCCAAACCAGCTCTTATATATTAACCCACCTAAAACTGAGCTTTATGTTTCAGTTTTATAAATACAGTAAAGTTCCTGACAGTGGATCTACACCCTGCACATGAAGCATTTCACTACTCATCTCTTTCATGAGCGGTTCTCCTCTCACACACAGTCAATACACTACGGATCTACAGTGCAGATAAAAGTGGATCAGCCAAGGAAAAGTTTTTAATTTTTTTGAAAGTTACAGAAACAGGGTCATCCTGCTTTTGTCCACCTCCCACATGCAGTCACATGCTGCTGCAGACCCACAGTGCTGCATTCCCTCTCTCTCTGTCTGTCTGTCTGTCTGTTTCTCTCTATCTGTCTGTCTGTCTGTCTGTCTGTCTCTCTCTTTCTCTCGCTCTATCTGTCTGTTTGTCTGTCTGTCTGTCTGTAGGCCTGTCTGTCGGCCTGTCTGTCTCTGTCTGTCTCTAGATGTGTGTGATCTATATTCATTGGTCGAAGACTCTTCCGCTGAACAGTTTAGCAGCTAAACTTTTGTTCAATTCTGCTCCAACATCCTCAGACTATATGTTTCTTCATAACTAATATTAAAGCTTCATCCAGTTATTCGTAATAGTCCTAATATTGCAATAAATAAAACAAAATAAAAAAGTTACACATTACAGATACTGTATTTCAGTAAACATTTTATCTGAGTGTTATGACATCTTCCTGATGTGTGTATATGCTATAATACACATTAACTATACAGCTTCATGCAGTAATATGACAGTTCCCACCATATTACAAGTTAACTAATTCCTTTTTAGCTTCCATGCCTGCACGTACTTAACATGCAATTAGGAGATCTTGAGTATCTTAAGAGGATCCCCATCCTGCCAGGATCCTGTGGCCCGGGACACAGGCTGAGACTCTGACCATGTGACTGCAGCTTCAACAGCCAGTGAACCCTTAAAAATATCACTCTCTCACTCTCCACTCCCCTCCTCTGTCTGCTATCAGATACCCTTCCACCAAAACAACTTCATCAGAAATCAGAAAATCCTTTACCATTAAAGTTCTTGTGAGAATATTTTAATATTTCCATTTTGATTATGATCTACTATGTTATTAAATTAACGTTTGTTTCACATTTTTTTAATGTTTGTTATTTGTGCTACATTACACAAGATTCCTTTGATCCCTGAAGACAATGGAAATACCAAGATGGTGGATGTGAAGTGAGCTAAAAGTTAATGTGTCAGCCTCATTTTCTCTATTTTATAATTAGCTGGAATTTGAAAATGTAAATAACTCTGCCAAAGAGGTCATGTTTTCATTACTTAACCAATTTCCATTAAATTAAGTGGAGGGGTGGGCCTTAACCTAAAGAGCCCATGAAGTGGAGGTACATGTGCTTTCCGAGTGCCCTTCTCGTTGTTTGATATCACCTCACATGTATACAAAGAAATCCTCCATCCAGCTGCCTGACCACAATGAGGTGGGCCACATAAACTCATGGAAAGTCTCCGTATCAGATGCTCAGGGAGCAGACACCATCAAAATTCACCACAGCAACAATAAAGTCCTGCTATAACCGCATTAATACATCAGCAGTAATAATCCAAGTTTGGCATTAATAAGTGTTTTATATGACACATGAGCACATGAAATTAGTCAGTACTCAAGTAATGAATCTACGGAGAGTGATCATGTGACCCCTCAGTCCCCATGTGGAGCTCAAAGATGCAGCATTTTTTATCTCATTGTTTTGGCTATTTCCCCTCTCAAATGATCTACTTTTTGGTTTTCAAAAGACCTTTTTGACTCATCAAGATATGTTATACCTCATTTACATGAAAATTACACAAGGTTCTTTAATGCAGATAAATCTATAAAAGGGGCAATTGATTCCTTTCCCATTGCCGGTAAAAGTGCTGTGTTTCTATTTGTTCCCCCAGTTAGTTAGGTTCAATGTCACGAGAGCACCAACACCTGAGGAGCACCAACATCTCTCTCTCTCTCTCTCCCTCGCTCTCTCTCTCTCACGTTCACCCTGGTGTCATGTTTACATCACTGCTGATTGGAGGCCAAGACGATAAAAACCTGTATCTACGGTGGTTGAGAACTCAATAAAGAAAACACATGTAAATACGTGCTAAATAACAAAATCTCCTCGAATTGTGAAAAACGACAGCAGAACTGTTTCCAGGGGACCCAAGAAAGTGACAAATCTGGCTTTGTTTTCTTAATTTGCAAGTGTTTTTTTGCAGTTCCTTGTGTTTTCTTAATTGTCCTTGAGCTTCCTCTTCAAGCTTTTCATCAGCTCGCCTTGAGGAAGTTTTGTTCAAGTTAGATATGGATTTCTTCTTGGTGTAGCTCAAGTCTACCTCTGAGACATCTGTGCCAGTGCCCCTGCCCATTGTTTCCCCCAGACAAGTTAGAGCCAGAGAGGTCACAGGGTTGGCATCACATGATCTCACTAATCTACAGTAGAATGAGAGGGAGGAGGGTGAATACAGTACAATCTCTGTGATGAAGAAAGCATCTGATTCTCACCAGGCTGATGAAGAGTGTAATGATGAGCTGAAATATCCGAAAGATGATTATTGAAAAAGTTGGGGGGGAAAAACTTTGAACCACAAGGTCTAGTTTTTTTGCTCTTCTTGACCTTTGTATTTCTACAAATGATCTTCATCAGCAGATGAGTCAAGTGAGAACAGCTGCATTTCTGTCTCCATCTGCTGATGAAGCAGATTGATTTTACCATATTATATTATTGTTATGTATCAATAAAAACATTATATATCACCTCCTACTCCCACAACCAATATTTTATATATAATATAATACATATACACTACAAAGCTATATATATATATTAATGCATGTGTGTGTGTGTGTGTGTATATATGTATATATGTAGTTTCTGAGCCAGAGCTGAGGGAGAGTGCAGTGAAGAGCATTAACAGAGAAGATACTTTGGGTATTTGAGGATGTTGGTGGGTCACACTGTCATGGACTGCAGAGGAACATATCAAATAAAAGGATTTTATTTGATTTCATGTTTTCAGGTACCTCTGAACCCCTTAACTTTGGGACTGTGTTAAAAACACTATATCTCTTATACAGTTCTGACTATATTGATCCAAACAAACTCAGGGTTAGGCTGAGACCTGAAACTTGTGTCAATGATTTCATTTTAAATTAAATGTGCTGAAGCCCCTTATGTTCTCACCCTTTAAATCAAAACTTTTAGATGCTGTACAACATTGAAATATTAATAGATGACAGTGTGTGTTCTAAACCTGCCTGTTTAAAATGTTCTGTTCTCTTGTCTGGTGTCAAAGCTCTGGAGCTACCTCAGAATTATTCCTTGTCATTAGTTAGTCCTCCTCAATCAGTTCTACAATATACTGTCACTTTTTCATTGTTTGTGTGCTGGACGTTGTGTGTAGAGGTATATATAAACAGTCTATGGTGTTTGTGTATCAAATTGCTTTAGTTGTATATTTGTTTTGGGAACGGGAGGTGAGGGGAGGGGGGTGGGGGGCTGTAATGTGTATCCTCACCATTTGGCTGTCTGATATGTTATCCTCTCATTTCTTATCTGTGAGGACTATTGTACATTAAGTCTTGTTTTGAAATTGCTACAAATAACTAAACTTTGTGTTCATCCTCCCTGGTTCAGCTGCAGTGAAGATTTTATTTTAAACGTTTTTCATAAAACGAAAATGTTTTATGCCTAATCAGTGTTCACATGTGTGGCTTATATATACATTTGAAGGAATTATTAAACTGGTGTTGCTTTTTCATACATTGGAAGTCAGCTATTTCAGGGGTCAGTTGTCTTCAAGACAATCTACAGATGCTAGTTCACAACTTTTCAAAATAAAAGCTCTGTATTTCAGCTCGATATCAAGCATGTCAGCGACAAGACAAACGTCGTACAGGTTCAACTCTCGGACGGACGGATGGACAGAGAGACAGACTAACAGATTCGTAAGAAAAATAAACAATAAAAGTTCAAATAAAGAAAAACAAATGGGAGGAATTTAGTGTCAAAAAGAAAACTTGCGGCCACTGACATGTTTGATTCCTCATAACCATTGAATCTCATCCATTGGGTCTGCAACTCATTTTTTTTTATAACAGAGTTGTGAGTGCAGCTTCAGCTGTAGATGACCATCAGTGTTTATACACATCCACCTTTTCTACATAAAAATCCTTCCCAGGACCATCATGTCATCAGTCCCATGTCCCCCTGCGTCACTAGAATGTTGGTACGAACACGTGTGACGTTAACAGGATCCAGCAGTGAGTAAGTCATTCATCGCAGGCCTCACGGTGTCCAGGCCCTGAGCTCATCTCCTCTCCCCTTGTTCCACATGTGACGGCTCTGTTCTTCCTACTATATCTCACACTAGGCCACAAGACCAGTGTGCAGTCCCCCCTCTGGACATCTTCTCTGCGTAACTTTCATCTCCTGGTGTCACAGGCAGCAGCGAGTCCAGACCAGGTGACTGCAGCTGCTCAATGGGAAGCATTGTCTTTGCCGATTCTCAGAAGGAAGGAAGAGGATGCTGCTATTGCTCAGCTGCAGAGATCACTTTGAGATGTAGAGTTAATGGAAATCTATTTTTGTCGCTGAATGTGTTCAGTTCAACGGACAGATCATTTTCATAGGGGGAAGGTTTTAGTGGTGGGAGTTTCTAATGACTTAAATCCTGCTAGTCTGGTTCACTGGCTCTCAATCACGGATGGCGGAATGTTAAAAATCCTAATCTGCTCTTTTGGGTCAAAGACAAATTCAATTTACGGTACACTCTCTGATTTTGTTAGCACCACCCAAAATTTGATATAATTAAAACATTTAATTTAACAGTTCACAGTTGTGTTTGGGCTCCATGTTCAGGAAACAAAATGATCATATTTGGGATGTCCAACGTACAGATAACATTTCATCTGTACATTTGTGTTGTAGCCTCTGGTTTTGGTGCATAAAGAGAAATATGGTTGAATTTGGGAGACAGATGCTCAGGTATCATCTCATTTTCTTTGGCCCCAAGCATTTTGGGTTCAACCATTAACTTTCTGTGATGATTACAATAAGGGGTCATTTGATGGGCAGCTGGGAACCAGAAGACCTTTTTTGATATTTAATCTTAGGATACAAATAATTTCTGGTACCATAGAGTTCACTCAAAACAATTTGTTTAATAAGGCAGTTTTGACAGATTTTTTTTAGACTTTCTTTCTGCCCCTCTGACCTCTGACTAAATCTGGCTTAACCTTCTCACCCCCTCCCCTGCCACACATTGGCATTGTTGTTGACGATGAATTTCAGAGACATGAGAAGGTCCGTGAAAAAACAATCCTCTGATGCCCATGTGTTTTGAAGACGCATAATGTGCATTTGTTATACGATTCATGACATAATGCAAGATGAAAAAAAGAAACATTCACAGAAAAGATGCAAACTATGATGATGATGTTTTTAAGTTTTCTTTGAAGCCTCTCTGTGTCTGACCTTCCTGACCTTTCCTCACCTTAAGACTGTGGAGTTGACTCACCCAGTTATACTGAGTTAGGCTTAGTGGGTAATATGTGACAGCTCCCCCTCCCTGAAAAATCAACATCAAGGTCAGGTCCCATAAAAGACAACGTCTCAGTATAAAAAGACACAATGGTGCCATATGAATTGCATATAAAGAATACTATTACCCTCTATCATCTTTAGTGGATCACACTACTTTGATATGGTCAACATATCTCTATGTGATAGTCAAGCTGTCATAGCTTACTATCTGGTTAAAAATCCTGCATTAATGATGACATTTTACCTATAGTCAGGACTTAATCTTGTATTTATTTAGTTGAAGTAGTTGTGAAGCTTTTCTTTTCACAGCTGGATTTGGAGCACATGAGTGTGGTGTGGAGTTAAGGATGAGGAGGCTATGCAACAAGGGGAGTTGTTTGTATAAAAGCCGAGAGAGTGAGTGAGTGAGTGGGAAAGTTTTCTGTCAAGCTGCTATTAGTGGAGAGTTGTGCCACTCCCTCTCAGTGCCATACTCCCACATCAGCAGCTCCTCAAGACCCAGGCTGCTCAGGAACATCTCCCTCCTTCGCCGGGAAGCACAGGAGAGCAGAAGGAGCACTCTTGTCTCGACCAAAGACTTCTCTGTGCTCAGATATAAACTTCAACAGAAAGAGAGAGAAAGAGAAACTGTCCCAGCATCTGTAGCACATATCAGGGATTTAACAGGATTGTAGCCGTGAATTTCTTGTGATTTCGCAATTGGATATTCATCATTTAACATCAATCACATTGATCATTTTGTCCTCGGCTTCATCGTCTTCATTACCATTATCAGATAGAACAACTATTGTCAAGGTAAGTTTGATCACTTTCATCGGTCTCATTTTCTTCTCACCTAAAATGTCTTAATGTGATTTCTGATTCAGCACCTGACATTTGCTCCAGTTCTTTTGCATTCTGTGTGGATTTACCATATTACACTAGTGGGCTTCGTTTTAGTGGGTTTTAGTTTAAATTCCTAAAACAGTTGAAGAGTAGAATGGTGAAAATCCCTTTATTGCACTGATATTTATATTGAAATATTTTATAAATGCATGATAAATTGTATATTTAAATTTTGTATTAATTGAGACGGAAAATGAAAAGACAGAAGAAAACCTGTATCAAACACTGGCTGCATATAATCCTTTCTTCACAGTCTTTTGGTGATTAACCTCATCTAATTTTGTTTTTTTTTGCCTTTATCTTGTCACACTTGATCCGATAGAGCTTTATCTAGTTGTTTAAATTGCTGTGAAGGAGGGTTGAAAAATTAAGACAGCAGTTTGTGTATGTCGTCACACACGGCCTCCGGGCGGGACGCAAACAAAAAGGACCATTCTTCTTGCTTATATGAGGCTCATCACAAGCATTTGACAAGGATGTTATGTGAGGCATAACTAAACAAAGTGACAGCAGTCGTCACTCTGATGTTATCTTGAATGTTGGAGAAGACAAGTGAATTTCACAATTATTTCCGTCCCATGTAGAATTGTTCATAGGAATGTGTTTAATGTAAAACGTGCTGCTCCAACTGGTCTTACCTCCTCAAAGGGTTATTATTACTTAGAGCTGCCGTGTCACACGTGTGTTCCTGTTGCCTTTCATGTGAGGCAATAATCCCATCGAATTCATGCAGCCTTTGTGGGGAGGAGGACCACATGTCTGCTGTAGCTGACCTCACTCGTTGACCTCATGCTGTGCTTTATGAGAGCAGAGAATCACTCAGCTGGTATTGTGCACGTTGACCTCTCTTCTTGATACTGTGGCATGACAAGGGTTTCATTTACGTGTGCAGTGTTAAGTTCATACTGTATCTGACAAGAACAGTGAAAACTTTATGGTTTGTGGTTTGATCAGAACTTAAGGACGGTGGGTCTGACGTACACAGCGGAGCTCTTTGTTTATTCTTGGCCCAGGGAGATAAATGTTAGTGATGTTGGCAAATTCATTCTGCCCATAAATCATTCCGCAGCATGTTTTGAGGCTATGTGCAATACTTGATTAGCTGAAATACGGTTGATGTGAAAAATTATAAAGCCAAAAAATCTGTGAAGCAGGTGAAGTAGACAAAGTCCTAGACAAAGACGACAACGTACAATAACACAATCCACATTTCAGTCATTTAAATTCGCTGACTACACTCTAAATAAACAGTCAATAATGAATCACATGACCCCTTATATCTCCAATGCATTATTCATTGTGATAAAAACACAAAGAGATTTATCACCCGACTCTGCAGCTCCTCTAAATGCTGCTGAGTCTTTCAGCTGATTGCCCGCAGCTTCACTGTTCATTCTCACTGCTGTCACGTAGTGTTAACAGCAGCCGGCAGCTGTTTTCAGCTGTGGTTAACCCACTGTGCACTACTGCTCAGCAGGAAATGGAAGACAAACACATTTGGCAAATAAGATAACAACGTATTAAGCAGCTAAACAGTTTTCCTCAGGGTGGACAGAAACTGTTGCAAATTAATATAGATGTTTCTTCGTGTGTGCTGCTAACGTTTGAGCCATTTCAACTTAACAATTGATAATATGCTACTGCCCCCAAGTGGCTGGAAAAAAATGGTATCGATAATTCTGATGTCTACTGTACTTCTGTCTCCTCCAGTGGTCTCACCATGTATTTGGAGAACAAAAACAACCTGGAGATTGAGATGTCTCAGACGACCGCCCAAGGCCATCAGGGCATGAGCAGCCTGAGGTCACCGCAGGCCGTCGCAGCGAACTTCGGGGAGCTCCGTCTGCTGCAGGACATTTCAGAGAGGATGGACACCCAGAAGCTCCAGCAGTCTGCAGTTCTGCCTTTGGGACAGTGCGTCATCCACACCGACGGCTTCGTCCCTGTTCGACAGGAGGATGGGTATGACTACTGGTTTCTGCTCTCTCATGGTGCTTCCCTGGCAACTCAGCTCTTTATTAGTTGTCGTGGTTTTTGTTATTGTAGGGAGAGATGATTTAGGAGGTTCAACAGTTAAAGTCAAATGTCAGTGGGCAGAGTCCAAAGAGGAGCCAAGTGGCAAAATATGGCAGCAGAAATAATTAAAGTTCATAGAGGAGGAAGACCCTTTATGTATATGGCTGGTGATATGTTATATATTATTTTCAAACATAGTGATTGTGACAACTATAACAACAAGCAGACACTTGTAGAAAACATCTATTGCACAACTTATTCTAACCATCATAGTGGTGATGTGTTGTGTGGAGTTTGTAAAAAAATCTTGCAGACCTCTCTGCCAATTAGAGAAACACAATGTACAACAATTAGGATCAATATGTCCATGTTACCAGTGGACAAATAGTAAATTACCACCCAACTCTTCCACTTAGCTCCGTGTTGGTGTATTTAAGCTCACTTTTTTGGTTGTACAGTGCTTGACTTTACTGCTCTGTTTCACTCTCACTGCTCTCGTGAACCTCGTGTCTTAGTCAACAGTTGTACAAGAGATTATGTCCCATTCTCTCTTGTCACCGGGTTTCCTGGAGTAAAGACATAACAACAGTTTAAAGAATCTGAACCACACGTGCAGAATCACATTACAGATGCCACATTGGTCAAATCTTCCCTGGAATGTATGATCATAAGTGGAAAACACTGAATCTCTAACACTCTCACTCACACACAGGCTGTGGGTGTGTATCTCAGCGACTCAGGGGGGGTGTTAATCTAAAGCCTGTGGCTGTGACGTCATTGGGATTAAACCAAGGAATTGTTCTTGCTTCATGAACTAAGTCAAAGTTGCACATGACAGAGTGTACAACAGCTGATACTTGTGTGCCTTCTACAGGGCCTTGTTGGCTGATTCATATCGGACATTTTACGCAACTCTGTTTGTAGACAATCAGGTGATGAGATTGTTGAGTTCCTTTGGCACACAGAGGGACAATACTGTACTACATACAAGACGTGTTAGAAAAAAGACACATTACATATTGATCCTATTAGAAAAACTAGATGATGGTTAAATTAAAAGACACCTCCAATGAAGCAGAAAATATTGGATTCATAATCTCCTGTCAGCCAGATACACAGCTCCAAAGAAATGTGATGCATGTGTAAAACGCATGTTTGTTAATATACTGATTTTAGTGGCCCAAACACAAGTCAAATCAAGTTTAGTCACTTCATAATAATAATAGTAAAAGGCAGTAAAGAGAAATGTTTTAAGCTTTCCTACAGACAGGATTTAAGTCAATCCTGTGTGGAGCAGGCAACCAGTGCAGAAAAGCTAGAAATGGACTCATGTGTTCTCTCCTCTTGGTTGTGGTTAAAAGCTGAGCAGCAGAGTTCTGAGTTAGCTGAACTCTCTCTATTGTTTTCTTTATATATAAAGACACTTTATAGACAACCTCACATAGCATCTTAATAAATGGCAGCATAACCAAAAACTGAAATTAGCACTACTCTGGTGTATATACCTATAAGAGAAAATGTAGCATGAGTCCTGTCCTCTTTTCTGTTGGTCATTATTTCTCATATTGTGTGTCCTAAAAAGACCACTGTAAATAATCCCTTCTAGTTTCAGCTGTATTTTATCTTCTGTCTGGGCTCAGCATCCTTTAAAGAATCCTCTGTAAAATGCAATCTCCCTGCCAAGCCTCATCTAGGGGACAGGATCAGAGTCTTGTCAGGGAGAGAAGAGAGGAGAAAGCATTTGCAGACATGCAGCAAATCTCTTTATAGCTGTATAAGAGTATTGAAAAGGATTAATGAGGCCTAATGTACTCTACTCCTTTATCCAACACCCTCGCCACATCCATGGAATCAAGGAACCCCACTGTCTGCAGCCTGTTTGATAACACCTGCAAGACTTGAAAGATAACAAATGCAACAATAGCAAGGTCTTATCATTTATTGAATGATCACCCATATAAAAAATAAGGTTGACACAAAACGAATAAATACATTAATTCATAATAAGTTAATTAACCACTATACATTGGAAATGCATTCTGCTGTGTCAAGGAAATACATAGTGTGTTTAAGCACACAACCATTATAACAAGAAAAGAGTAAAAACCCTCAAGAATATGAGACAATCTAAGGCAACCTTTAATGTTTTGGCTCAGTGGGTTGGTATTCTATTAACAAACCAATCTCATGACGTGTCAGAATACATTGTTGGAACTGAAACAGTGGAATAGTATTTTTATTTTTTTAAATAGCAGCTCTAAAGGTATATAGTCTGTGTGAGAGTGGATCATCTTTATGAGACAGGAGAACGTGTGTGCATGTGAGCGCTGGATGAAACCCAGCTGTGATGCTCCAGAGGGCGGTAGCCTGCATCAGCTTCAGGGACACAGAGCATCAGCAGGGTGACTATAAGGTACTTTAATGATGGCCTCAGGGTGTCCAGTCACCAGCTGCTCTCCCACCTTTCAGCCACCGGTGGGCCACAAAGCCTCTGACAGGCGGCTCTGCCCACCGACTGGCAGCTAGGAGGCCTCACCTGGGGGCTTCATTATTGGGGTCAGAGGTCATTTTGGAAAAGCACAGTTATTTATTTATTTTTACTATATATTTATTTCCTTTTCTTATTTTTCCTCTTTTTTAATTCACTGTACTCCATTGCATGTTCTTATCCAGACACAATTTCAGCGCGGTTAATATCCTCAGAGGGAAAACCAACTCAGCCAACCTGACAGAGAAGTCGCCTCTGCTGAGGTTCGCTGAAGACGACGGGTAAGTCCCTCAATTAAGACTTTATGGACGAAATACATGATGATATTTTGATGAACAACCAATCATTTGTTGATGATTATTATTTTCCTTACAGTGATCACAATTCTAAATTAATTTTGAATAAACCTATCAAAAAACTTCTGCTATAAATAAACCCCGCCCGACCTCTCCTGATATTTATCTTAATAAGGCTACATGCTACTTAGCCAGTGGGCAACCTGGCTAGTTTGCTTAGTGAGCCTGGATTAGCGCTTGTCCGTAAAGGGAAGGGCCAGTGTTAATGGCAGCAGCTAGCAGGCTAATGAAATTCAAGACTCAGTGCCGAGCAACACATTTTCTATAGTTTTAGTCTCTGTAGCTTGAAATGCTGCTTATGTATCTAGCTGGACATTTTGTTTGATCAGTAAAAATAATAATTCTACGTCCTAAATAATATTTTGTCCGATTTAGCAATCTTACACATTATTCACATAATTTATTTGACATATATTATTTAATCTTCTTCAACACGGCTTACAGACAACAGTTTTTCATTCAGGTTATCTTGTACTGTCTGACTGGTATATTACTTTTTTACTGAAGAAAAAAGATTATGCATTTGGTTTTTTAGTCATAAATCAGAATGAAATCCTAGCTGTCATTTAATAAAACGGCTCAACTTTTAAAATCACTGTTTAACCTTCTTACATTGATTCATTTGACTGCTGTACAAGGCTGCTAATGACATTGGGATTGGGTCTCGTCCTGCTACAGACAGGCTTTTACCGCTCAGTATCATCAGATCTTCAGTTAAAAATATTCCGTCACAGCTGGTGTCCTGAATTCAAATGTCACGTTGGTCTCTGTCCCTGAATCTGCTGTGGTCGATGTCCAGAAAACTGACGTGATTGTTGTCTTCCAGTATGACCTACATGTCCCTACACAACCCCAGCTTTGTCGGAGGGGAAGAGCTCTGGGACAACGGCTCCCTGGACCAGGAGAAGAGGTTTCGACTGGGTAGCGAGGTCACCAGCCTGTCCCTGTCCCGCTCCAGCTCCTCAGAGAAGAGCGAATCTCGGGACAACATAAACTTCAGACTCACCAGTAGTATGAAGTGAGACACCTCAATTTACCATAGAAACTAACGGATACAGTTTTATGAAATGAAGGATTGGGTCCAATTTCAATTATCCCAAAAGTTATTTTCCCTTCTGGGGGCTTCATTCAATTATTGTTTGAGGTAAAACTTCATTCAACTTGAAAAAGACACAAAAGATTTGAGTAAAGCCAAGTAGAGAATCGTTTCAGGTTCATCTTGTGACCCCTTGTGGGAATTTTGACCTCTGCCATAGGTTGAAACATAGGTGTACTATCATACTGAACACAATTCTATTGCCAATATATTTCATTTGTTTACAATTTGATTTATTTTGTTCCAGATGCTGCTTCACAGTCTCCAAAATTGCCATCATGTTCACCATTGTCATTCTTTGCAGTGTAAGTGGATGGTCTAACATACTTTAGATGTGTTGAATTACTTTTTAACTACTCTGTTCCATTATTTTGAATTCCTAAATATGAAATTGGGTCAACATTTTGGAAAACATGTTTACTCTATAATATAAGACTGATACCAGTCTGCACACATATCAGAGTGATATCAATATTCTCATCCCTCAGTGTAAAACAAAGAAAAATCATAAAGCTGGATTAAGGAGTGGATTAGCAAAAAAGTTAAAAAAGGAAATCCATTCTCAAGAGACACAGGGAAACAAAAGTGCCTTGATCAGAGGCACGAGATAACACAGAGGATAAGAACAGGTGAAGTGACAAAGAATGAAGAACTAAACTTCCCGTACAGGGCGAAGCTAACAAGAGACAATCGTAACCCAGTGGAGAAGGTAACCTGTCTGTAAAGGGATTAAAACAATAGCAGAAGGTAATTTCAAAATAAAACAGGAAACCCTAAACAGGAAGTCTCTGAATGGGAACCCTGTAACACCTGACTATCCTTGGCAGTGAGTTCACAGCTCTCTCACAGGTACCGTTTTATAGACAGCGATAGTGTTAACTGCACTCCAGCACACACAGTAAATTTACCATTGTGTTTTAGCAACCCAGGTTTTGCTGCATTCCACATGTTAAATGAACTGTCCAGCAGACACACACTGTATTCTGCTTTTCCTCTGCATCTCGATGCCTTTGGTAGGAACTTCTTGGACTGACTGAATAATACAGCATGTTGAATGTATAATGAGTTGAGTGCATTCTGGTTTCAGCTGTTCTTTAGCATGTATCCAGACCGAGACAACCCCTGGAGGATGGTGGCCGTCTCCTCCACAGACAGTTTCTGTATCCTTCCCTGCTGCATTACTGTTGATGCACACTGCTACTTAATGCTATGTTAAAAAATGGGTTTCTAAAAGGCCCAGCAGGCCTTCAATCAACACAGTCGAGAGGAGAGGGCTGGGACGCGATGCAGCTGTGTTTTTCTTTGAACATGCTGCCTGCTGAGATATATAGGCAGAGAGAAAAAAACAACTCTGACAGATTTCTTAAGAAATGTCTTTAATTCACAAGAGTCTTCAACAGGCTGTAATCAGAGGGAATGCTGCAGGAAAAAATGGGGAGTGAAAGCAAATCTGAAATAAGGGATTGTAGTAAACAAGTGGTCTTTACTGTTGAGTTTCACTGTGTAAGCCAATCTTTGCGTCATATTCAACACAGAGAGGAACACTGTGTAGTTTATACTATTATTTATTGTTGTAGTTTGTTAAATCAGTCCCAAAAATCTGCTTCGGAAAAAGTATTCTCCTCTGGTTTCAAACACACCCACTTATTTATCTTGACGACCCGCGTCCCACAGCAATGAACCTGACAGATTTCAGGGACAACGCTTTGCTGAAGCTCCAGGTGGGGGGGCCTTTCACAGGAGGGATGGTCGACCTCACCAGCCAAGAGTACATCCTGATCCAGGTGGAGCAGACAGAGGAGCCGGGACAACGAAGGAGGAGAGCTCAGCAGGTAAGTGAGGCGTCTCGCTTCTTTGTTGCATCATCATCAGTGAAAAGTCATTCATCATGTTGTCATGTGTGCAAACAGGTGATTTACAACTGGACCATCCCGGTACACAGTGAACGAAGTGACCAGATGCTGGTGACAAAAACTTTTGAGATGCTCAGCAGGTACTCAACACTGTGACAGGCTGATTTGAGCAGACTATAAGGACTATATTACTCAGAAGGAAGGGCAGAAAAAGTAGACGAATATTTATAGTTAATCTTATTTTTCTCACGCAATAAGGTCAAGCTTATTAAATACATTCTAAATCAAATATCAATAACATTGACTTTCATAGTAAGGGCACTCAAATACATTATAAAACCCTTGACAGGATGAATGAAATGCTCAACAAAAATGAGAAATAACACATCATCGAGGCCCCCTGGTGATAGAGACTGAAGTGTGTATATCCACACAGCCTCTCATTGGAGCAAACTTACCTTCTCTTTAAGCTTATATTACATTTTCTGTCCCCATGCTTTGAAAATCTTGGTTATTTTTTAATTTAATTGCGGAGGCTGAATTTATGACGCGTAATGTCATATGATGTGCCATAGTTTTTGGGTATGGTCTTTTCTTAGTAGACATTACAGGGGTGTTAATTGTGTATAGATTAAAAAAGATTACAAACATTGCATGACCGAACACTTTGTTTATTAGAGATAATATGTAATGAAAGAAAAACATCCCAATAGCCCTTGCCGCTTTCCCCACACAGTGAACCCATCATCATCACGATTCAGTCCTTCCTGCGGGACAATGAGGTGGTGCCACTGTCCCTGACCCACCAGTCCCTCTACGTCAATGTGGAGACACAGGTGGCTATCGCTGGAATCATCTTGACTGGGGTCTATGTTCTCATCATCTTTGAGGTAAATTACCTGTGGTGCTCACACTTTTCTCCACCGATTTGAGATAGATTCATATGTCGTCATGATATCTCCACTGTCTACTCAGTCTTAAATACAAAAAATAATTTGTTTTGGAAAGTACAATGCATCTTAATCAACATGTCTGTAAATGTGTTTGATTAACTGACAGGTTAATATGATTGTGGCGAAATAGGTGAATGAATGTGCTACTATAACCAAAGTCTTTTGTTATAAAAATTTAATAATTCTAGATTGTCAGTGCACAGATGTTTTAACTCTGCAACTAAGAGTCTTCTTTTACCTCTGCAATGATCATAAGTTCATAGGCTTCATCTATTTAAAAATACAGATCAATAATGATAAATTGATGTATCATTATTGTAGATAATCATTTATATATTTGTTCAAGTTTGCAAGCAAAATTAATTCATGTATTTTTTGTTCGTTGTCTGTTTCAGTATTATTATAGATTTGAGCTGCCTCATATACATCTGTAGTTCTCATTCATTCAAATGTTGACAGGCTCAAATCCCAGAGTGTGACAAGGTGTGAACTCAGTGGCCAATACTATCATGTCAGAGTCAACAGAGGGCCATAAGAGATGACAACATGTCTACGCTGCAAACGCACTCTCATGTGTAGTCTGCGGTAGTGACAGGTCCTCTCTCTGAGGCTGTTATTGAAAGCGTCAGGGATCGTCTCAAAAGTATAAGAAGACACAGTAAAATGCATGTCGCCTGACGTCAGCTTTGACTTTTTGGGCAGAATTAACATGTAACAATTCATTCGGCAGAATAAGTCTGCCAATAAAGTCTCTTTAGACAATATGATGACATTGAATTCGTTTTTTTTACCCTTAATAAGCTTGTCTTCGTCAGCCGCAGCATTTGCCACCATAGTGTACATAAAGCGACCTACTTTCCTGCAATTTATTGTGGAGGCATAAATGTCAAAGGAGCCGTGATGCATCCTGATAACACGTCTATGCTAATCTTAGGGCTCAATTTTTAATAATAGATGGCTTGAAACATGAGAGTAGGGATGGAGCCTGGTGGGGGAGAGCAACTATCAACAGCATCGTTGATTTGTCAGTAACATCTCAGAGTTTCTTGTTACTTTTTCAGAAGAGAATGACACATCATCATAGACCTGGTTGAGAACAAGTCTCAACCAGATATATTTGACTCATTTGTTCAATACAGTTTGAGATGCAATACCTGCCATCAGGCTTTTCTGATAACTGGTACAACAGGTACACAACACTGGGATGATGTGTTAGGTATTAAAAAGAAAAGGTATCGATGCAAAATAAATACTTCATACCACTTAAAACATTGTAGAATTAACAGATGAATAAGAACCCGGTAGCTCTGCAGCAATAACTATACATCTATTTTAAGTAATTTGTCCTCCTTTAACGGCAGCTACTTTAAGAAATGCCTGTTTGAAATGTTGTATTTGTATATGTGTGCAACAAGGATATGATTTTTACCCATATTCTAATGTTTAAATATTTTAATTTTTGAGATGCATTACATTTTGTTCTTGTAATCTGTTTAATTTTCAGATTGTGCACCGCACACTGGCTGCCATGTTGGGATCTTTGGCAGCCTTGGCTGCTCTTGCTATCATTGGTGACGTAAGTCCCTTAACTTCATATTATTTTGTGAGCTGTAAAATAAATATAAATTCCCAGAGCTGCTAATCTTATCCATTAACTATACCTTTCTCAAATTTAAGATTTTACAAGTTTTTCAAGGAACAAATATGGGACTTTCACGTATAAACACAAATTGTCCTATAAAACTAATGAATGTAAGCATGGGTATGTGTCTTAATAAAACATGACCTTGCTTTCGACTTCTCTCCAGAGCTCCATAGCTTCCCACTCAAGAGAATAGAAATAACTGTCCTTTAAAATATTGTAAAATGTTAATGATTGTCTTTGTCTCTCCCACAGCGACCCAGTCTGGTTACTGTGGTGGAGTGGATCGATTATGAGACCCTGTCTCTTCTGTTTGGCATGGTGAGACATTCAATCAAAGATGTTCTTCATGGGTTCATTTATTCATTTCTTTATGGACATTGTGATTTGCAAGACATAACGCTGATAAAATCTTTGTTTAATATTCCTAAAAGTTTTTACATTAGGATCTGACATTTTATCTTCCATTAACTTCCTTTAAAACACCTTGTCCAGCTACAGACAGTAAAACCTGTTGCCGGGGAGGCCAGTGAAACAGATAATAGAATATTATCTCCATGGAAACAAGCATTTCTTTTCAAGCTTGGTATGAAATTGACATGTGTCTATCTAGGCTGTGGTATATTTAAAGCATTTATAATTAAAAATAATAAATGATTATTGTTATAGGTTCATGACAGATCCATAAAAAATTTAAATTTTCACGTAAAATATAATGCTGCTCAATCAGTGATAGCAACATTTATTTTGATTCATGATCACAGATGGTGGCATCCTTTGCACAACTTAAAGGGATAGTTCACTGAAAAATAAAAATTCACTCATTATCTACTCACCACTATGCCTTTAAACAGCTTTAATCTCATTCCGCAAAAGAAACTTCTCCAAATCTGAAAACAATTCATTTTTAATAATATATAATAATCATGTGCAGTACATTCAATACATGTGAGATACAAGTACCATATATTATTGTATTAAAAAAATGATGTTATGTCAATTTTTGTTTTGAGACAAATTTTCTCATGTCAGTTTCTGTAATACTGTTATTGATATTATAATAAAGAAAAAGGTTGATCATGCTAGAAACAGTTCTCTTACAAACCACAATTTCCTCTCTTACCTTGTTGCCTGTGGGGACTATATGTGGAATGTCAGATTAAAATGTAATCATGTCACATCATAAGAAATGTTTTTTCTTTGTCCTGTTTCTTACAGATGGTACTGGTGGCCATTTTTTCAGACACGGGCTTCTTTGATTATTGTGCTGTGAAGGTGAGTTGACTGTTTTTATAGAAACAATTATGTTCTAACACAGAAAATAACAAAATCAATAGAATCACTTCAAAGGTCTACAGCAGTTGTTGCTGTTATTTTCTTAATTAAGTAATGTACCATTTCAACTTTTACCTTTAACATATAAAGTGGCAGGTCTATGACAGAAACCGCTTCTTGGTATTGTGTCTCTACAGCAACAGGCTTTAAGCTGTTTCTGAAATTAGCACTGATACACAACAATCCTACAATTTATATTATCAAACAACCATGCTCTTTGAAGATTTTGAAATGGAAGTTAATCGTTTACTTTTTAATACTTAATAAAAAAAATATATATTCGACTGAAATCACAGTGTATTTTCTTGCCCTTGACTGAAGTAGTTAAAAGCAATCAAAGCTAAAAGGAGGATGAACAAATGATAAATCATTGAACATTCTCAATTTATTACTCATGGCAGAAGATTAATCCTTCATCTACAAGGTCATGGTTTCTTTCCATCAGAAAAAAAAAGCTCTGTGTTGTAGAAGTTGAATCCAGAATTTTCTCTGTCACTGGTGTAGAAGGGCAATGCCTTTGTCCTTCAGGTGCAGAAGCATTCAGACCTGCAGGGCCATCATGCAGGCTCATGAATTTTAAGTTTGAGTTGTACAAGGGCAGGCACTTCAAATTAAAACACTTTTCTTAGACTCTGCCATGGAATTAAGACTGGTATATCAACTTTTTAGACTTCGAACCTCTGAAAGATGGTATTGAGTGTGAATCTGTGTAATTATATATTCTATGGTTATTTTGGGAATCTGAGTGCACTTCGTCATTCAGTCCTGAAAGGCACTCATCACTCGGCAGGCAGCCACTTTGGCCACTTTGGCAATGCCGCTTGGCAGTTAAAATCCGATTAAAAGTTAGATGACCCTTCCCCAGATGTGTTCTTGCTATTGTGACATAGTTAATGAGAGCATTAACAGCTATTCACGCACCTATCTGGCACAAAGGTTGCAAGTTCAGCATCAGAATACATTATTTTGCTTCCCAAAAGCTGCCTTTGTGTCCCACTATAGCAAGATAACCACTTAGCCCCAGCCTGGCAACTTTGCAATACCGACTTTCTATGCGTCCAGTCGCCCCTGAAGAAGTATATCTGCTCAGAGAGCTTGTCTTGCTATCGAATGGCTGAAGCTCTTGGCGTCACTACCACTTGGTCCCAGCCATTTTTCGGAGGCCGAGAAAACTAACAATTAGCGTTTTTAATATGCTTTCCCCCACAAGTTCTACCTCCACTATGCATAAGTAAGGAGTCATGACACCAGCTTCTTGACAACTTAATAGAGAGTGCTATCACTTCATCACTAGGTAGCAGTTTATGACTGATGATTGAATAACTGTTGACTGATACGTTTCCTGTTTTAGCAAACAGGTATTTGCCTTTTTTGGGGGTCAGGATATGTCTCTTCTTTATGTCTAATTTGAATATATTTCAAGGTCTTTTTAAGTGGCTTTTCCCTTTTATAAAAGCTGTTCTGCTGCAATGCTAATAGAAATCTAGAATTCAGCTACTCATTCATGTTGATCAAACTTGTGTCAGAAGTCTCAGCACTGATCCTCAGCATGACACAAAACAAAAGCTGCTTCGGCTCAGTTGGTTTACTTTATCCTTCCTGGATGGCACCAATCAGTACATCCATTTAATGGGTTGATCATGTCCATTAACTGTGCTTCTTCATGTAACTTTTCTCTGCAGGCTTACCAGTTATCCAGAGGAAGAGTGTGGCCTATGATCCTCATCCTCTGTCTCATTGCCGCCATTCTCTCTGCTTTCCTGGACAATGTCACCACTATGATGCTTTTCACCCCTGTCACCATAAGGTACAGTGTTGTTATTTGAAATTTATATAATTTATACAAGCATTTGTTGAATGACTGTCTTTATGGAGTGGTTTGACATTTTGTCTAACTAATTAATTAATATATCTCATGTGATGTAGATGATAAGACAGATACCATTCTAAACACTCTTAAGGCACATAGTCACCCATTGGACTGCAGTGGTAAACCTTCGCCTCCCATTGACCTTGAATCTGTGTGATCGAAGTGGCAAATCTCAGTATGATATCACCTTGACCCAAAACCACTTTGGCCTGATAGTAAATATCAAGCAACTGCAAACAGCTAGAAAAAGCTTGTCTGGTAGAAAAAGGTTGAATTATAGTCTTTAACTCTATTTCTTTATCAGATTAAAAAAACCTGATATTAAATTTGATATCATATCTATCTCCCTGTCAGAGAGTGAATACAGAGATTTTTCTGTAGATATTCATTCTCTCTGATGATTGTTTGCAGTTTGCGCTTAACAGTTTACATAATGAGAAGAGACAATCAAATAAAATAAGTGATTTGTATGCAGTCACCCTCAAACAGTCTCATCAGCTGATAGATCACCACCACTTCTGCTCATATAAACCCACATTACATTCCCATAAACAGAACTATTACACAGAAGCTATATTTTACCACAGTGTGATGTCTTACGAATTACCTATTAACCATCCATCTCTTTATGATGACAATTATTAAGCTCTTAAAATGGCCTTTGCTACCAGATGTTTCAAACCGAGCAAAAATGTTGACTTGATTGAAAATAGACACCTGATACACAATAATTAAGATGTTAGCTAAAAGCTGTGCTCTAATATCTTAGCAGGCCAACAGGTTGGGTATTCTTTTCAGCCACAGTGTTAAAGGACCAATGCGTTTTATCTTTCAACATCCTTTCATATTCGTTTATTTATTTCTCTCACCCGTTTGCAATCTAATCAGGGCTAAAGGGCTTTTCTGACTCTACTTTGCAGGTTGTGTGAGGTGCTTAATCTAGACCCCAGACATGTCCTGATTGCAGAAGTAATCTTCACCAACATTGGAGGGGCTGCCACAGCTGTCGGAGATCCACCAAATGTGATTATTGTATCAAATCAGGACCTGCGCAAAGAGGTAGGCACTTTTTCAGCTTGCTACCTACATTTGCACTAATATACTGTAACAGGTCAAGCTTGGTGTAATCTGACACATGAACCAGATGCTTAGTCGGACACAAAATAATCCTCTTCTTAAATCGAGTGTAACTAACTAATAAGAATGTTCAGCCATACAAAGAGTACAGCACTTTTGTAGAACACGATTTAGTTTAAGGATTCCCTTGTGAAGGCAGTCTTGGGAGACGAGGCTGAGATACCTACCTACCTGCAGTTTGAATGGTGTGTGAGAGAGAGCAGAGTCTGAGGACATGGAAGACAGGATGGGGGACGCCTCTTAATGGTCGACAAAAAAATATTCCACCCCTAGATGTAGATTTTTTAAAATTTGGTAAACGATTTGATATTACAATATTCATGTAAGTACATGAATAGTCATATAAAAAAGTTTAAAGCCCAAAAATAATAAATAAAGCATCAAAGCAACAGAACAAACATTGTGCTTTAACAGGAAGTGATTCTTTAAATGTTGTTGCCATGATGAAAATCAGCGCCCTTTTATTATTATTAAAAGAATTGTAAATCCACATCGCACCAAAGCATCTGCACTTCCCAGGATCAGCCAGAAAACACTTGCCATGTGTGAAGTTGATCCGATGATATCTTACAAAGAGACGGACCGATGTTTGTGGAATTAGATGTTAGTTTCATTGACTCACTTAATACACATTGTTCTTCTCTATCACCTGTTATTCTTGAAACCCATTAGGTGATAACTTGTCCTCTCATGTACAGATTGGGACAAGTCAGTAAACCTCATAGGGACATTTTACTGTGTTAATGAGAGCAGCCTGTTGCTTTCTGAAAAGGACAATGACTTGTAGCCTCGTCTTGTGACCTTCACTCTTCATACGCTCAGAGGGGCATAATGTTACATCACTAGAGGACATGACATTTTCCTAGCTGCTTGATGTGGCATCTGTTCACCGCGTGTGACATTTTAGCCTTTGTGGGTGCAACAGAATGTTGTTTCCCCAGTTTACAGTAGCTCGTACCAAACCAGGCTCCCGCAGCCCGCTGTTCAGTTTGTCTTGGCTCCATTTCCCGGGTGACAGCAACACAGGGACTCAGAGGAAGCGGCAGGCTCATTCAGTCATGTCTGCCCCCTGATAAGGATATTGTATGTACATGCATGGTTTGTTTGTCTGTTTGCATGTTCGCTTGTTTGTGTGGAGGGGATTTTCGGGGGAGAGCTCCAGAGATAGACAACAATGGCGCAGCTGTGTAGTTTGAGTTTAGGTAATTCTGTCATCAGTGTCTTTGTGTTTGATTGGTTACAGAGCAAAGTAGCATGGTGCATTAAAATCTCCTTTTGGTGTTATTTTGTTGAGGGACTCTGCCAAATGGATTTCCTCCAATCAGGAAGAGCATTCCCCTCATGTGACATGAGGGGAAGCGTTGCATTAAATATTAATTAGTAATTACTCTAATTTGTGGTGCTGAAGATGTGGCAGGACTCCTCACATCAAAGTTCATAATTACTACTGGATACTAATATGTAATATTACAAATAATTCAGCTCATCATGTTTGAAAACCTCGTTGTCTTTGCCATGCACTGATTGATTCTGCAGGTGTGGCTATATACCAACCCTCCTCTCCCCTCTGTTGCAATTTTAAATTGCAAATCCTGCAGAGGTCACCATTAACCACTGTTGTCACTCAATATCTAGTTGACATAGAGTTTATTTCTTTAAACTCTAGTGAAGATTAGGTTATATATGCATCACTCACAGCTACTGAGAGGCTTATGAACAGATGATATCAATTTGAAATTATTTGTTCTGAATATGATGTCATTTCTTACTAATTCCAGAAGAGAGATTCATGCCAAACTAGAGCAATGTGGATCTGAAAAAAGATGAAAAAAGGATCCATCCTAACCGATCTTTTATGTTGTTCTCTCATGTATAGGCTGTCATTGATTAATCATACCACGTTTTAACACCTTTAATTTTCCAACATACCACTTTCAACCTTTCAAGAGTTTCTTTGAACCATGTGAACCTAATTCTCGTGGATGCTATTGCTTTCTCAGAAGACTGACTTTTCACACTTTGTCTATGCTATAGTTAAATTCAAATTTATTTGTATATAACCAAATTACAACATGCATTACCTCAAGGTATGATAAAGGGTTCTCAATAAATCATGGGAGTCACCCCAGCAGTCTAGGTCTATAGCAGAGTAACTGAGGGATGGTTCAGGATTCTTTCAGCCTTAACTCTACAGAACTACAGAGGACAGTTTTAAATAGCAAGCAACACTTTATACAATCATTAACCAAAACCGATTAGCATAAATACGTATGTATGAAAACATTTCAGATTTTTCTTTGCTTTTAAAACTCTGTTTATTTTTGTGTCTTTCAGGGGATTGATTTTGCCAGTTTCACGGGCTACATGTCCCTCGGGATAGTCCTTGTCCTTTTCACCTCGTTTCCTATCCTGCGGATGCTCTACTGGAACAAAAAACTTTACAACAAAGAGTCAATTGAAATAGTTGGTGAGTTCAAATGCTTTATCAAACTTTTTGATACTTTGCAACTTTCCCCTGATATATTTCCATACAGTTGATGATTGTTTGAAGTGATGATGGATGCTATCAGACAGGAATATTATCTTGTTATCATCAAACTGAAATCTTAATTATGGTAAAGCTGCAGATGCAGCGGAATCTTAATTTATTTTTTAATGATTATCACTGTACTGACCATTAACACCCTACGGAAATCTACCGACACGGAAGCCTCTCACCTTTTAAAGTGATGCATTGGCCACATATAAATGTAGTTAATGCTGCGTTATGGCCTCAGCCCTCTAACTCCTACATATTATAAATAATGACGTCTGAATTGAAGACTATGCCCCCTCTGCCTTAGGTAATTCCCATAGTGTTCCATTTACATTGTCCTTATAAAATGACCTTATCTAATGTTTAGGATGACCAGATTTATAGCTATTCCAAAAAACTTTAAGCTCAAGTTTGATCTAGGATAAATTACAGTAGTCATGGTGATAGCCCAATTTAAACAACATTAACTAGAGGAGATTTTTCAAAGCTCAGCTCGCCAGAGACTCACCAATTGTCCCAGACATCACATGGCTCATCTCAGAAACCCACTGTTTGCTTGACCAGTTGGCAGTGAACAGATTTACTGATCAGACAGCTGCCTAGTGTATTTTATAGTTGTGCATTTGTATGAATCATTCCGCTAATGTGACACACCACAGTTCTTTTTATTTGTTGATAATTATTCATTAACTGAGGAGAACATTTTTATTTAGCTTTTATTCAACAAATTGTCCAGAGTAGGGGTAATATAATTAACTAGACAATTAACAAAGAATAAAAGGTTGTGTTTATTTTGGACAGTAGCTATGTCCTCCATCAATTCTGTGTCACTGTTAATCTTTATATATGAGACCCTGTGGATGTATTAAGGCAGAACTAATAAAACATGGATATTTATGACTTGTTAACAATTCTCCCGCAGTCACCTCTTATCAGTGTTTACCTCTATACTGCCCCCCTCCTTACCCACACCCCTGGGAGAACCTTGGTTGGGGAAAATTAAAACGGACCGCTGTTGTTGAGTTGCTCCCAATACAGGAGTCAGGAAGACGCACTGTTTGCAGTGGAATTTTGTTCCACTGAGCCGCAGGGCAGAGTGAAGGAAGCCACACCCGAAAACTGTGGTGACTGTTCAATAGCCTATCTGAAAATCCCAGCCTGTGGAGTTTCCACCTCTCCCGCCAGCCTGGCCCAGAGAGCAGCAAAATTAGCACAAAGCCCCTGTCAGTATTGTGCTGATTTGCTTACACGAACGTTTTTTCCTGTGCCAGTTAGATCCTATTAGGGTCACCTAGCAACCTCAATGAAAAGAGTAGGGGACCTACTGGTATCGACACAGGTGTCCAGCTCCCTCAGGGTCTGTTTCTGCTTCAGCATTGCCTGCTCCTCAGCTTGTCAATGTGCCCATCGCCTGGATGCATTAGTCCCTCTATGGGAGCTCACAGCATATTGACCAAAACATCTCAATACCCTCTTAGTCATCCTCAGCTGTAGCTATTAGCAACCAAATCCCTCACTATAAAATGCTCAGTACTGCTACACAGCTTCACCAGCGTGATGACTTTGTAGTCCATGCACAACACAAATATGTAACTCCCCTGCTCTCTACTTCCTATTCCTACAGAACTCAAGCATGAGATCCTGGTTTGGAGGCAGACGGCTCAGCGCATTAACCCTGCCAGTCGAGAGGAAACAGCTGTGAAATGCCTCCTGATGCAAAAAGTCCTTAACCTGGAAAATCTTCTCCGCAAAATGATGAAAACCTTCCAAAAGTAAAAAGAAAAGCACTGAAAGCAGATTATCTGAATGCTTCCATCACCTCGTAAAACATGTTTCTCTTTTGTAGCTTTAACCATGTGTGTTTCCAATGGTTTTCACACATGTGATAGAAGATTTCTGACACATCATCAGTGTTGTAGTTTGATGTCATCCTCATCTAGGTGACCTGATGATATGATAGATGCGTATTGTGTAGATGAGATAATTCAATAATTATTATATTGTTGTTGTACTTTGAAAGGAAACACTTGTCCAATTTAGCTGACTTTATTTTAGATTATTTTGCACAAATCCATGAATACAATTCGATAATAATACAATGCAATTTTTTATGATGTACCTAACATTTCAAGCTGTTGACAAAGTGATCAGTCTTCAATTGAATGTTTTATTCTGTCTATTAACACTTGATAGAATGATTTATGATGAATATGGGATTGAAATGTCGCTTTGTCTGAACAGACAAATTTCTCAGGAGGATAAGAACTGGGAGCAAAACATTCAGGAATTGCAAAAGAAGGTAAGCTTTCATACAGTACATCATCTCAGACACACTCCTCATCCACTGTGGTGCACTGATGTTATCTCAGTAATGAAGTTGGCCCAGTCTTTCAGAGATCACTTTAGACAAATCCTGTCAGAGTCATGATAAAATCTGCCTTTTTCCTCCCCAATCATAAACAATATTTTTTTGTCCTCCACAGCACAGAATAACTGACAAAGTTCTCCTGGTGAAGTGTGTGTCCGTCCTTGGTGTGGTGATCTTCATGTTCTTTATCAACTCCTTTGTTCCCAGCATTCATCTAGAGCTGGGTAAGTACCACACCATCTCATTACAAAGCTGCTTGTACAGGCCCCACATGGTGGTTATAGGTCCTGTCATGTAATTATGAAACAGAGCTTCCTCTGTCCTTGCATTTAAAATGAGCCCAAATAATGGGCTGACTAGAAAATCTACTCAGCAAATTACATGGATACTGAGCTGAATTTAGACCAATCAAATTATATCTATTCATCTGCTGCTTGTTCAAACTAGTGTTGGCGAATAAGGTTCCAGTGAAACTGCAAAAGGCACTTTCAGACAATATGAGTAAGTTTCTGAAAAGGTTTTGGCAAAGATCAGCAGCAGTAACACCAAATTACAGACAAAGTACATATGGAAACATCAGGTAGCAACAACCAGCTTTCTAAGCACTTTACACATAGGATGTTTACACACATGTCTATAATTTACTTTGTCTGTTTTCAATGAAAGAGATCTCAAAACCCACTGTACACCACCTTCCCAGTAATCAAAGGCAGACAGACTAAATTGAAGTTAAAGTAAAAGCAACTGTATTTCCCTGAATGGACGCAGACCAAAATTCCAAATTAAGACTTGCATTGCTTTATGTCTGCTGAGTTCATTATAAACTGTATGCAAACATGTTGTGTGGACAAGAGGATAATATACGTGTACAGCATGACTATGATGGGATGTCACCAGTCAGTTTATAAGACAAACAGGTTGTTGAGTACACACAGCTACATAAAAAATAAGAAATCTGGTTACAAAATCGTATTAAAGTCCAAATACGATAAAAGATCTGTACGCTCCACTTATTCTTCGAGTAGCATTTCAATGTACCGGAAATCTTCATCACGGTCAAACCAGAACACAGATCTTTTTAAAGAGTCTTTTCCATTAGCTGATGCAACATGTTTTCTCCTGGAAGTATACAAAAGGTTCTGAGCCTGCATATTTCAGACATGTTGGAAATCCGGTCATGTGGTTTAGGCTGAGATCACATCTTTTCTGTCTGATCAGTCAGACTGTGATGTTTGGGATAATTGTTTGGCAGATGACCTTGACAGCGACTCATTAATGCTAACACTATCCCAAAATGAGGATGGCTGTCTTCATACACACCATATCTTCTCCCCCCTTTCTGCGGAGGCCACTCATTCACCAAACATGCTCGGATAATTAAAGGTGCTTCTCGAGTTACCTCTCGTGACATTTATTAAATGGGCATGACCCCACAGTGGTGTGTTTGCTGTCTCTGTGCAGGGACAGGCGTTTGTCCAAACACGGCTCTCATTAATGTATGCAGGTCACAGTCAGGGCTGACTTACTGCTTCAAGCACACCCTATTTATTCACACGTGTTTCCAAACTAAAAGCTCATTCAAATGTAATTAACTAGACACAGTGAAATTTAATCTTAACCTGATTCTTACCTGGTCATTTGATCTCTCTAATGTGGGAGCTGCTGTGTTGTTACAACTGTGCTTTGGATGAATCCTTATTGATCCTGGTTGTAAAAATGGATAATACATTTTACTTTTACCAATTTGTAATGATATTATTTATCATTTAAAATCTGCAATCACTCTTCAAAATAAATCTTACTTGATAATGTATTTAATGTCGGCTTGACAATGTATAGCTCACAATAACCATCATTTTCAGTATAAACAAAAATATGGTAATTAGTAGTTACAGCATAGACCTGATCCACTGTCCAAACTCAAATCAATGCCAGTCTTATAAATCTATGAAAATCTACTACAATGGGTTTAATGTCAACTAGATGAGTCAATGAAATATGTGAGATATATGTGTGTGTATAAAGGTAGATGTCACATGGAGTCTCTTGTTCTCTCTCTCAGGTTGGATTGCTATCCTGGGCTCACTGTGGCTTTTGGTTCTGGCTGACATCCAGGATTTTGAGATCATCTTGCACCGGGTTGAATGGGCCACACTGCTCTTTTTTGCTGGCCTCTTTGTTTTGATGGAGGTATTGACTATAATACTTTTTGTAGTTTGATGGAAATCTCAACCTTCATACAGTGAAAACTACAAACGCATGCCAAACAACAACATCTATTAGCGACATATTGTAATTATAACAAACAAAAACTGGGGTAGACGCAGGGTTAGCGACACCTGTCTGAGATCCTCACGAAAAACTACAGGAGAACAGTATCAGTGCTTGGATCTATTGACAGTAAACTGGATAATGACAGAAAACCCATCAGTGTGTTACAACGTGAAAAGTATCTATTTATTTTTGCATGAATCCACAAGTGAAAGGAATAAAATAACGTTAAACAGTGTACATTGTCATAAAGCAGTAACAATAAGAAATGGCCCTTTTTTGTTTTCTGTGTCAATAACTATAACAAGAATATATTTGTCTTTGTCTATTTGTCTATTATTAGCTTTTCTTCCCTTTTATTTAATCCCACCTATCACGTATTCTCTTCACATTTTTTTTAATTAATCTTCTCCTCTTGATTTTTCAGGCTTTAGCCCAGCTGCAGCTTATCGACTATATTGGAGAACAGACAGCGCTGCTTATAAAAGTGAGTTTATTTCTCTGTTTCTCAACCTTAACAGTCGTTTCTCAAGGGCTCGGTTCGACTGGCGTAATTGATAATTGGGCACAGGTGACATGATGCTGCATTTCATGCATAGTGATCCTTTTGCTCAGCACAGCTCTGAATTCAATTATTTTGTTTACTTCTGATACCTGTCAGCAGCTGAAAGAGGCCTGGGGTCGTTCTCACCCATATTCTTGCCAATGTGAATTGTGTGCATGAAGAGAATTGCACCAGTAATAGATACGTCAGCTTGTGTTTACTCTGTTGGGCTGAATAAGTTTAATAATCACACATGACAGGTGGCGTGCTATTCATGCCTTCTGCCCTGCTCAGCATCCCCAAACAATGGATAACATGCTGGGTACAGGAGCATGGCCTTTCTCTCTTGATGCAGGTAGAGGACAGGTGAACGGATTAGATATTGTCTCCATTAACTGGGCCATGCATATCTAAGAGAAAACAATCAGGGGGGGTTCAAACAACATCATGCTTGTCACATGCAGAGAATTGGCCTCGCTATGCACGTATGCCACACCTTAGAGATAAAAATATCAGAAGCCACCAGCCGTGGTCGTGTCTTACCCTCAGACAGCTTCTTCGTCCCAGCGTCTGCTCACCAAAGAAAGGTTCATTGTCAAAGACTTACTCAGTGATGGGCTGAGGTTAGCATGTGCATTTGAGTGACGACGAAAGATGCAGTTATCTATCGTTTTTATTATCTCTCCCCTCAGGCGGTGCCAGAAGATCAGCGCTTGGCCATAGCCATTATCCTGGTGATGTGGATCTCGGCTCTGGCTTCTTCTCTCATTGACAACATTCCCTTCACTGCCACCATGGTGAGAAGCATCAGATGGATGTTTTGGTGTCACGCTGCAGTATTTCCCTGCCCTGTTGTTGCATCGACGGAAGATGTACAATGCACTTCAGCACAACTCTCAGTCAACTTATGCCATTATCCAATGTTGATTACTCCTAGCTGTATTAATATATATGAGCTATCATCATTTTTTAAGTGATATGGAAATAAAACATTTATTTTTCCAGTAGGCAGCTAGACCAGGTCATAGCATTTTCATACTAAATTTGTGGGATCAATGCCCCAATTTGATGAATTAGTTAGTAATAAGAAGCAGAGGAAACAATGTTTGTCAAAATCCAAATACCATGCTCAAGTATCAGAGCAACTGCCACCTCACCCCTTTGTCTGTTTGGCTGAAAATGAAAAGACTGAACAGAAATCAATGTTTTGCTGAGGCCCCTGCCAGTGTGCTCAATTAAAATGACAGAGAAAAGGAAGAGATGTTGTCATACTGACAGGATGAGACGCTGCTGGAGAGAATGACACCATCAGATGTTTGACTCGTCAGCTTGGTACAACTGTATCCAGTGGTTTTGAAGTAGTTCTTCTGATACTTTTTCAATTTCCAGTCCAGTGCAAATGTTCTTCAACTCGAAAAGGGAGGACTTTAAACTTGTTTATGTGACGACTATCACAATAGACTGAAATTTAGAAGAAAAAAAATTCCCTATTCTGACAAGAACAAATTATATTAAAAAAAGTCAAGTTTTCTTACTCACCTTCTTGACCAGAGTTAAACAAGAAGGTTATTTCTACTCATGTCTGTATTGCTTTATTAAGCTAAAGCTAGCTTACAGCCAGGTTAGCTGTTGTACCTCTGTTTCCGTTTTTCTGCTAAGACAGCTAAAATAGCTGCTGGATTCTGCTTATTATTTGCTATAAAGACATGAATGGTATCAATTATCTTGTCCATTGTCAAGAAAGTGAATAAGTTAATTTCCTTGTTCTGTGCTAAGCTATGTGAACCATATTTAGCAGAAGCAGCAACTGTATCTCTTGAATCTTTATGTCCTTAAGCACAAACAAGTCTGTGATAACCAGCCATTAAACTCCACATTTATCATTAGGATACAGTATTTGTTTTTGATTTGATATTCCTTGTAAATGCTCAGTGAGGGTTTGCTTACCCAAACCATGGCAGGCATTTTGATTGAAACAAGGCTTTAAGGTGTTAAACCAAAATCAGTGTGTGTGTTTTTTTTTTTTATGATTTCCAATTTGTCTTTACTCACAGATTCCAGTTCTCATCAACTTGAGTCAGGATGCAGATGTGAACCTACCAGTAAAACCTCTCATCTATGCTTTGGCAATGGGAGCCTGTCTTGGGGGTAAGCCTCTCATTTTATTTGCTTCGTGTATTAAAGTAGAATGTACTACAATATGGTATGAGACAGTTTAGTTTTGCGGGCTAAACACACACAAACCTCCTAGAGTTAAGACACCAGGGACTTTATATTCCATCCCCGTTTGAAGGGTGTGGATCTTTATCGATGGCCTCTGCCAGAAGTGGACATCATACATAAATATGATGGTTACACAACGGTTTGTGCCCCCCCTCCCCCTCTTGTCTCCCCTCTTTGCCACCCACCTCTCCTCTTCTCCCCATTTTTCTCCGCTCAGCCCCACCTATAAAAAGTAGATGGCCGCTCACACTGATTGGTTCTGCTAGAGGTTTCTTCCAGTTATTGAGGGAGTTTCTTCTCTCCACAGTCGCCAAAGTACTTGCTCACTGTGGCGACTGTTGGGTTTCTATATGAATTTTAAGTTCTAAACCTTAATGATTTGGGGATTAAATTAAACGGGAGGTGGCGTCTGATTTTGAAAACCTTTTATTTTTATTGATGAATTTTTTTTTTCCATATATTTTATGAAACTCTTTGTAACCGGGTTTACATAATTGTACCCAGATAAAGTTATTATTATTATTACTATATACTCCACACTGTACAGCTGGGTCACTCTCTGGGGAAGTCAGGCTATGCTTTTTGTGAGAGCAGCCCAAGGCCCTCAAAGGTCACTTCATTCAGACCCTAATACACACCAGTGGCTGGCCCTTCAGCACTGTGAACCAAGGAGAGAGAGAGAGAGAGAGAGAGAGAGCGAGAGAGAGAGAGAGTGAGAGAGAGAGAGAGAGAGAGAGAGAGAGAGCTGTCTTAATGTTTCAGTTTAATCAACTGCGCTGTGATAGGTCCCTATCGATCTGCAGTATGATGTTGCCACTGCCCAGCTCCATCCCCACTCTGACACCTTTTGAGATGTGAGCGTTATCGAGCGGCAGGGTGGATACACACCCTGACTGTTAAAATGTGCCTACAATAGATAAAATAGTCAAACTTTATAGATTAAGGCAGAAAATACACAGAGAATGGTGAAAGATGATCATGATTCCCAGTATTTTAATATCAGTGTATCCTGGTGCCCTTGTTGAAAGATGTGTTTTATGTGACAATGAAATCAGACCTCAAAATTTTGTTGTAAATAAAAACATTAAACAATGTTATTGAATTTTTTTTGTCCTAGGAAATGGAACATTAATAGGAGCATCAGCCAACGTTGTGTGCGCAGGAATTGCTGAGCAGCATGGCTACGGCTTCTCTTTTATGGAGTTCTTCAGGTGAGCTCTTTCCCCCTCAACAGCATTTACACAACACATTATGCAATCTGAAGTTAGAAATGGGTCATAAACACCATATTTCAAGATGTGGCTTGCACAGTTTTTATTGATAATTTATCTTATCGGGTAATGTCAAACATGTTCATTACCGTGGATCCTGTACCATTGGCTATTTTGCCCGAAGTGGTGATTCACATTAATATCGGTCATATGTTACAATGGGAGATGCCAACAATGTGAACTGAGTTGCCTCAGAATATATGTATGAAACAGCCTCAAGTATCAGAGTTCAGGGCTTAGATTTATCAAATGTTTGAGTCAAATAATCTACTGTCTTTATATAGGTTGCATATATATATATATATAAATATTAGCCATGTGCTACAACTTTCAACCTAAATGGCATAAATATTGATATGTTTCAATAAATTCAATCTTAATCTTATTTACATAACATCCCCTTATAATTAAATCATTTGCCTATACACATAAAACATGTTCATTCAAAAGTTATTGTCATTTTCTGCACATTGAATTTGACCATTGTTAAATATTTCAACACATAATCATAATTTCTATATTGCAGCTCTCAGTGTTGTAAAACAGTGACTTGAATTGTGTCGGGTGGGGGGGGGGGGGGGGGGGCAGTGAGATCAATCTGGGCACTGCTACATTTAGTTTATTTGTCGAAGCAAAACTAAGATATTCCCACCTGACCTTGCTTGGGATATATAGAGCAGTGTACCCTTCTGTCAGTTAAATAACTCTAGGAAACAACCTGGCAGACATTTGATGATGTCATCTGTTCCTGGCAGTAATTCTAGTTTGTGTCCTCTCCACTGACACTGTAAGGGCACTGAACAAGTTTTACTATATTGGCTGTTCGAAACTCAAACTGCAGAAATATGTGTTCATGGTCGAAAGTTTGGTAGCCTCAAACAAAAAAGCATAAACATTAAAAACTGTTTGGTGATTGGTTGACCTGATACTGAGTGAAAGACTAAGTCCGGATTTGGCTCTCTGGTGTCTGAAACCTGAGTGAATGGCCAAAATACTCCATTGTATTTCAAGAATGGTGGTAATAAGGCTGCCTCCCAGGTTACGGCTTGCTGACCAATAATCTCTGGTATCGCAACAGGAAGATATACTTAGATATAATTTGCTTTGTTCGAGAAGTGAAGAAGGTTGAATATAAGTCTGATTAGTCTTGATATGCAATCACTTCGACGTGGCATATCATTTGACTCACTGGGCTTCTAAAAGTAATGTCTGCACAAGAAAAGAGGTAGTGTCAGACCATTTCCTTTTTTGAATTTTGCTCTGTGAATATTATTTGAGTTGGTGATTTTAGTGTTTTCAGTTGGGGTTGCATGAAACTTCTTTATGCACAGATAATCTTTGGCAGCAGTGCCACCATACACTACAATGATTTAAGGCTTTGTCTGTGCTAATGCTCTGATGGTTCCCAAAAATGTTTCCACTTGATCGAGCGACAAATAATGCTGGAGCTATTTGTCTGCAAATCTGCCATTCTCTACACATTTAAGTGTTTTGTGAGCTGTTTATATTCTGTTCTCTCCAATATGGGCAGCTCAGGCTAAGTGCTTTTAAGATTTGACTCATATGTCACTGGGTGTTCTTTAAATGTTCATGGCAAGGGCAAACAACCATATCCCATACCCACAGGGGTTGCCCAAGACTCTGTGTTGGGGCCCCTTCGTTTTACAATATACACTACTTCCTTGGGTCCAATTATCTGCTCACATGGCTTCTCATATCACTGCTACACAGGTAACACCAATTCAAATGTTCCTCCTCAGTGTATGGGCATAATTCTCCGCTTGTCTCGCAGGCGTATATATATATATATAGATGAGGATCACCTTCATCTAAACATCTTAGAGACTCTAAGTCATCCTGGCCACTGAATCTCTATCATAATATAAAGATCAAATCTCTTACTTTCTAACCCCAGCTAAGGTCATGGGAATCTTGGGTGTTGTTTTTGATGACGATTTATCCTCTTCTGACCATGTTGCATCTGTCTCCCAGCATGGCAGCTTTGTATTGTACAATGTAAGAAAAATCCGACCTGTCCCAAATCAGTTTTACTCCTTACTAGTGGTACAAGCCATCGTCCACCCCTTTCACACAACGCTGTCACGGTTCAGACTGTTCTTGTTTGTGATTCCCCAATAGTGAAATGAATTACCAAATGGTATCAGTGTAGGGATGTCCCACTCTTCCTTTAAGAAATATATTTTTAAGGACTTATCACTTCTGAGAATGCCTCCTCTCGTAACTGTTCTAATATTTTAACACATTACTTTGCATTTCGATTAATTTCTTTCACTAAACTTCAACTCTTTGTCTTATTGAACAGATTTAGCTTTTAGCACTTACTTGAGGGTCTTCTAGTTTACCGAGGCTTTGGTGTTGTCCCTTAGTTGCAAGTCACTTTGGATAAAATCATCTTCCAAATGAGTAAATGTCAATGTTAACTACTGATAAAAGACGGATAATAATAGTAATCATAACAAATAAAAAGCCAAGATGAGCATTTAGCGGGATTACTTTTGGACCAATTGTGGCTGGTTGTGGAAAAGAATAACAACTGGTGACATCGTGCATTAAGAAAGGATATATCACAATTACCCGTTTATTGTTTGTTTCTTGTTACCTTCTCCTTCTGCTGTGAAGTGCCACTAAAGGTCAATAAAATAATTGGTGGAGAATGTCATCAGAGTTATTGTACGTCGACAACTGTGTTGATGCACTGGAAAGAGTCAGGATTGTCCATCTGCTTAAAAAAACAGTTGCATCCTGTCAGCTCTGCTCTTGCTCACACACACTGTACTAGTGTCTTTACAGTTATTGGATAGATGCATTGCTTTTAGCTGAAGTGTTGTCTGTAATTGGCTGTCTATGGCAAGGGTCACAGTTGTTCAGGGAAACAGGTGAGGGTGAAAGCAGTGTTAGTATGTGACTCTAGGCGGCTCGGCCTGACTAGTGCTTTAACAAGCGATTAAATCCAGAACCCTGAACAGTCAACAATTCTCTTCTGACAGACCATCACAAAGGAAAATGAGAAGCCCTGAATAGCTCAGAAATAAGTTGGCATGATATTTCTTTCTACTTTCATGCCTCTAGGTCATAATCATCTCTCTTCTCCTTAGACAATTAACCTCGGGATCACGGCAAAAGCACTTTCTCTATTGTATATAAGGCATTGTCCACTTTGAGGGAATGAGTAATTGCTATTGTTCACATGTTCAGTACAGAAACAGCCACCGTAACTACTTCTACCACTCAAATGGAGTTCTAAAAACTCTAAAAGGAAACTTCAAAACTAGACAGAGTGGCTAAGGTGAGGGAATTGAGATTAGGCCACTGTCAGAGTGGAGCAGTAAACTCCAGCTGTATCAAACAAGACTGACACACACGTCCACAAACCTCACACAACAGCCTGAAAAGAGTTCCTAAAGCAGAATAAGCTAAATAATTTGCTTGTATGGACACATTTTGCACAGGCACTGCCTTAGATATAACAAATTAAGTAGAATAAAGTCCTTCAATTGAAAAAATACAGAAATAATTACCGTTGTGGCTCATATAAGCAGCAGCTGGCTCTTGTAGATGGTTAAAGTGGAACAAGTTGTATCTGCTAATAGTTTAAAGCCCTAAACCAAAGATATTTGGAGCAAGTTGTTTCGTAATCTTTTACAATGTTCTAATGTAAAGCTTAATTTAAATATTGTAGTAATAGTAACTACTGAATAACTGCAGTGTAGTACTAAGAGCAGTAATTCTCAGTGGAATGTGTGTACGTTGATAGATATTGGTAAAGTAGAACAAAAAGGAATTCTTATATCAAATTGCAAGGTGTGTGTTAATGTAATATCCTTTTTAAACTGTGATGAGGTTGTTTTGCTGCAGGTCAATGATTGGGCAGAGACAGGGCAACACACTGAAACAAGGGTGTGTGTCAGGATTTTTGAAAGACTTGTGTATTGAGCCCAAAGAAAATCACTACAGAGTCCTGATCAAAAACTTAATAACCAAACTGTACCTTGAGTCTTGAGTGGACATTCACTTCACAATGAGAGACTCACTCTCCATGATGAGTTTCTCATTGCACCATTTAATGATTTAACCTTGTGAAACCCTATTTATTTAGAGTAAAATTTAAAAGCCATTATATCTGACATTGGAGGAAATAGTAGGCAACGGGCACAATATAAACTAAATTTCTTCACTACAGATCGATATTCAGTATACACTAGTAAGATGTTGTGACCCTCCATCTATACTGCTGAATGCTACATTACTCTCAGGCGATGGTGTTTTATAGGCATCGCCATCGTTAGGTATTTCCCCTCATGAGCCAGACCTGGAAGAAGTTTTTTAAACATTTACTTTGTCTCTCTCTATGGGACGCAGTTCTATCTTACCTATTACAGTGTGTCTGCAAAGCAGCCAAACAGAAAGATATATTCAAATATAGCTTTAATTCTACATCTTTTCCTCGTAGCATTAGCTCGTGAGGATAATGACTTTTGGCATCAAGTGCATTTTCCAAACATCTATAAAACCATCTGTTGGTAGCAGCATCACTTTAGCCGACAAAATATATGGATGCCAGCTAGAACTGGTAATCTACCTCCTTATGCCTCTGAAATAAAGAACTAATTCTTTCAAACACAATTAAAGAGTTTTCAATGGTTAATCTGGTTTGTGCAAGAATGCAGAGCTCGGAAGACATAGCAACAGTAACTAAGGGGAGCAGAGGCTTAGCTTACAGTTAATTTATACAAAATAAGCCAATCCATTGTGGTGCAGGGAGCCAGCAGAAGTTTTCTTTAAGGTCTGAATGAGAGGTATCTCAAAGAGATAGCACTTCCACATAACCTTGACTTTGCAGAGTCTATGGAATTATTACAATTACTGTGAGTTCATTTCAAATAATCAATCAGATTTATTCACAATCAAATTTAATATGTTAAGCAGATGTTTTTGTGATTGAAGAACATTGAAGAAGGAAATGCTCAGGTTCAGTCTTTGTTTAGCCAGCAGACTTTGTTGAAGGTTTTCCTCAGCTCCTGATTAAACCTTTGATGTGTAAATAAGAAATGATAATTAGCCCGACCTTTGAGACTCGGTTCAACTGTCTACTGAAAAAGTTTGACACTTGCAATTGAAATGCAGCACCACGCCACACTGATATCATTATTAATGAGTTTGAGTGCTTGAATAGCCTCATTAATCCTTAGTTCAAATACAAATTTGACATTTCCACATGCATATTAAAACTGTTTAATTCCGTGCATGTGACTATAGAAAAAATAGTGGCACTAAAGACACTCACACATAAACCACTTAAACGTGAATTTAGGGTCCCCCTGGCTTTGTTGTCTTCTTCAATGCCGAGGATCCAATGAATGGGAACATTGTGAAAGGTCATGTCGTGTTATTGAGTGACGACCATTTGTTTGTATTCCTGAGGATGAGCATGTGTTTGTTTATTTTATGTGTGCATGCACTGCACCCGTTGTTATTTGCAGTTTTTCATATATGATAAGAGGTTTGATTAAACAGTAGTTGTCTATGATGCAGTGTAACAAAGGATGAAAATGATAGAATTATCCGAACATTCAATTTGGCCAGCTGTTAAAAATATCCCAAAAACATAACTAATGTAAGACCGTGGGATCTTTATTTAGACAAAATTATACTCCATATAATGTTCACCGTTTCTCAGACCTGAAGTGGGTGCTCACATTTTTTTCACTTGCCATGTGTGGTTTATTGACAGATTTTACCTTAGCAAGTTGCATATAACCAAGTCAGTCAACGATCACACAGTCATTGTAAAAGCTTTTACATTTCTTAAATTAGCCCACAGGTGCCAATAGCTCTATTAAGCGGCTGTGAATGACCCACAAGTTAGGCAAGGCAAGGCAGTTTTATTTATAAAGCACGTGATTTCATACACAGATGATCACTTTAATGAAGGCCAGTAAATCAGACAAACACAACAGATCCAGCCTCCAAAATATTAACATAAAAGGTAAATTGCAGATGGGAAATTAGAAACAAAGCAATTATGTATGACTTGCTGCCCATCCAAAACTGAGCATCAGTGCTATATGAATTATAATAGTCACCACAGGCCTAAGACACTCTGAGAAGGGATCATTCTTGGAAATCACACAACAAAGAGACATGTGATCTTACTTTCTTGAAAAATGGAACACATTCAACCTTCCATATATTGTCTGTGATGTTCTCCCTAACCTGAGTTTGTGAGCAGCAATATTTTTTTGATTTAAGTGCACATCAGGCTAATGGGTGCATACTGCTGGAAAACACAACTGCATTTAGACCAATTGACTCATGCTTCATCACCATTATAATTGGTCATTCATTAGTAATAACAGGCTGTTATTTCCCATTAATCTCAGTAGGAAGATAAGCACAGCTAATAAACAGCAATGTGAGTCATCTAATGGCAGCAGTAGGTATGTTCTGTTTTATTTGGGGCTGAATTATACATTTAGTCTGTGCCTCACATCTCACACTGTACTGTTACACATCTGCTCTAAATAGTATTTTAACGATACGCTGCACTTCATTTTTCAGTCGGGGCACTATAGTTTTAATTACTCCTTGGCTGCTTTGACAGAGATGAATTGCTGGCAAACTAACACTACATGTATTTTCTGCTTCTGCCTTGGTCCTGTGAAACTGATCTGTGTCACAGACTGGGGGCAAACAGTTCTCTGGCCCTCAGAGCAGCCATGTGTCCATATAGGGCATGGTACACATCCAAAGGACAAACCATCTGCAGTTTTGGAGTCATCTAAGTACACATTTGAAATTGATGATACTAATTTAGGATTGAAAACTGGCAGAGCGGGCTGGCCTGTAGTCTACTTGCTTCTACTGTAGCGGCTGTGATCATTGCTTTTGCACCACGAAGCTGTTTACATTCCTGTTGTTGGTAGATATATATCACAATATCCTGAACTTTACCCTGTCAGAGGCGCACAAATTCAGATTGTTAGTCAGACGAGAAGGCACGGTGGTACAGGGGTTTGCACTGTCGCCTCACAACAAGAATGTTCCTGGTTTGAATCCTGGATTCTGTTTGGAGTTCTCCTTTAGTTCGTGTGGGTTTTCTCCAACTTCCTCCAACAGTCTAAAGGCGTGCAGATTGGGGTCAGGTTGATTGGAGACTCTAAATTGCTGGACTGACATTTAAGTCTGGCGGAACAGACTCATAACTGTTTCTCTCCCTAGTTTCTTAATTTATACAATTATTGGTTATCGCCTATGATATACATTCACACAGTATGAATAAAATGTTGATTAATGACATTTTTGTTCTTTTAATTTGTCTCTCAGGTTAGGATTCCCCATGATGATACTGACGTGTATGATTGGCATGTGCTACCTACTGGCTACCCACATCGGACTTGGATGGAACATGTAATCCACACCTGTTGTACCTAACCAAAGACACTGTGTATCTTCATCTGTGTGCCAGAGGCGGCCTTAGGCATCCAGGGCCATTACCCCCATAAAATAACATTATGAGAAAACAATCCAAGGATTCCCGTTGGTTATAGGTTCTGATTTTAATGCATTATGTGCACTTTCAGAATAAGCTAGAAATGATTATAAATATAATATGTATAATAATATAATTTCGATGGTTTATCATAGGGGGTGCTTCTTTCATCCTCACTCTGCCCCCTGAACGCCTCCTCCTGCACTATATGTAACTTTAGTTAATGGACATGATCTCCAACGATGAGCATCAGAAGCTTAAACTGAAGGAATCAGTCCAAGAACGTTCGAGAGTTAGGTCAAACTATAGATCAGTTATATATAGAAGTCCTTCAAAACCAACGTTCATCTCCGATATTCACAAAAGACACTTATAAGGAATTTCTTGAGTTGTGTGTGTTTTTTATGATCTTGAGGAATATACACAGTTTGGCTCTATTTCTGTTCAGTGAGTGGTAGGGGTGGGAATCTCCACCCTACTCACAATTCAATAGAGCTGTGTATCTTCAATAGCATCTTGATTTGTGCTTTAAAAGTATTTTACACTGTTATTAGAACAGTTTATAACAGAGGTCTGTGTTCCCCACATTGATTTGACATTCATTCACTTTAAGCATTTTTAGCCTTAACTGTATCTGGGTGGTCCCGCCTTTCCTCCCTTTGCCGCATCGAGGTGACTGAAAACCACATGTATTAAGTTATTACTCGATGATGTCGGAAGAGAAGCTGAGATCATTCCGGTCACTTAAACCCTGATGTCCTGGCTGTGAGCATCTCGTGTTGTGTGTAGCAGATGAACTACATGCGTAGCAGCGCTGCAGCCTCCTCCACGTCTGGATCGATGCATCAAAAACCATTGATACATTTTCCTCCAGTGAGTAGTCAAGCGACTGACAGGTTTTGTTTACTGCTCATGAAAACTGCCAAACTGCTCAGATAAACAGGCAAACGGAATTAATATCCACTTGTGTCTGCAGAGGCTCAGTTAAAGTAACAAAGTGTTGCTTTAGATGTGTTTTTTTTTTTTAAACGTATGGAATGCAGAGAAGCCTTTCCCTTCTCTGGAGCATCTATTCTGTAGTGAATAGTTCTATTACGATAAAGTAACACTCAAATCAAATTGACCGTAAAGGCAACACTGCGGTAGAATAAAGCCGTCACAGCCCCCGCAGGCCACTGGGCCCTGTCACCACATCTATAGAACAATACAGTGAATCCTGTCTGTACAGTATCAGGTTGGTTAGATGCTAGCTACAGCCTAGTCATAGTTACTGACAGTGTTGGCAAGATCCGATCACAGTTAATAACAGTATTCAAGATCTTTCTCCAATATATCGTTTGATATAAGTTATAGTTTGCCACAAGATTTTAGTTAGGGTTAGGGTTTCACATCACCTACAGGATGTTTGTCTTGTTCAAAATAAGCTAGAGAACGATAGGCTACTACACAACAGTCACAGATACAGAACAGCCCATTTCGTGAATAAAAATACGGGCAACAATAAAAACATTTATGTTTATTGGTATTTTAACACAACTTGAAATGAAACAGAGAGTTTGGTGAGTGGGAATCAGACCAACTTGATTATAAAGATAGTGATTGACAGGAAGAATGCACTACAGATGAAGGGGGACACCTCAGTAACGTTTGTAGATAGATGAAAGAGAATCACTGGTGCACCTCATAGCTTCAGTGTCAGGTGAGGCTGAACCCAGAGTGTGTCCCGCAGTTACTGTCAGAGAATAATAGCCAGTGTGCCTTCAATAACTCCAGCAGTTTAGGTAAATTAACTCCACAATCTATTAATTTGTATGTTTTGAAATGATATCCTCACCATGGCCCTTTGGAGGACGGAACCTGTTTGAAGCTAAGGCCGCCTGTAGTGTGCTCATACAGGTGACCAACACCACACTGTAATGTGATGTGAACCCCGATTGTGTCATCAGATTACAGGCTCTGTTTGAAGCATTGTAGCCATATTATATTTTTAACATAAATGGGTCTTTAAGTAAAGTGTAGACCATCAGGGACCAGACTTACCGGAGCTTTGACCAAAAAAATGAGTTTTCAATGACAAAATGGCTCGAACAATCCACGATGCTGAACATGGTGCTACTGCCTCAGTGGGTACAACTGGTGTAAGTGATCCAGTCCAGTCGCCTCTGATGTCAGACTTTTTGTCATTTTCTAAATTCATGTGCTCTGTTTACAACCACAGCAAATGAACTCTGTTGACTAGTATCACACTGATTTTCTCTTAGAGATATAGAACACAGGTCATGATTTAGCCACCCCCAGTTCACCAAGTGTATAATGTTCATATTTTAATGGAACCACAAGACCAACTGAAAGGGATTTTATAACGGTTTGTGTCAAATACTACTTTGTTGGATTCAGAAATCTCAGTGGTCTGTGACTGAGTCTGAACAACTAAAATCAAAGACATTTGACGGATTATTATCTGTATACCATATATTGTACTGTGTACACAATGATCTCATGTAACCTCATTGATTTAGTTCAGTTAACCATGTAGAAGCAGTTTAATCGTGTAAATAGTATCACATGAAACAGGCAACAACTTTGTAGCCCTTCCAGTTAAACTACTTATCGCACTGCCCTGCCTGAATGTCCTGGAACCTTTCAGAATGTTCAGAAAAGATCAACATGAATAAAGTTTGTGATGTTTCTGGATTGTATTTGGCTCTGAATGATTTTGTCTGATTCTTATAAGAAGTGATACTTAGCCTGAAGGAACAGTTACTTAGTCCTTTGTGGATTTTGGGACTTCAGTCGGAGAACATTACCCTGATTACGTCAGGCTTTTGATGATCATCAGGCTTTTCTCAGACTGAGTTTGAAGACTTAAAATTAGCTTTTGAAAGTGGGGAAATGGAGTTTGAAAGAAATGTTAATTTACCACAGATTGTATTTTTTTTAGATGGATAACATAGCTGCTCCCTAAAAGTGAATCCGAAGGGCCTTGACTCCCCGTGTGGCAGGCTGCAGTATAGGTCATAAACCCTGCCTCTTCTATCTTAATTGACGAGACATGGGACAAACTAGAATTAAAAGTACATTTTTTATAGTATAGTATATTTTTCTCAAATATGGTTTCTGTCATTTAAGGAAGCTCTTATCACATTTGGGACATTTGTAAACGTTTGTTGAGTGTCAATTTCAGTTTTGTTTAGTTATTAAATGCTATAAAAACAAGGTAAAACATCATGATTGACAGCTGAAACTCAGTCCCAATGAGTTGAGCATATGTATCAACGACACCTCAATACCATGACTCCGTTCCCTGATCAGAATCAGAATCAGAATCCGAATCAGAATTCTTTTTATTGCCATGTATATTTGCACATACAGGAAATTGCCTTGGTGTGGTTGGTGCACTTTACAAACAACAAATTAAAAAACACAATATCGAACAATATAACAATATAAAAAAAAAAACAATATATACAGTTAAAGAGTTACGTGCGGCTTTAAGGTGCAGAGATTGGTTATAGTGCCAATGCTTCAGTGCGAGGTGCATTTGTTTGTAGGTTATTTTAGATTAATTTATGGATAGTGGGTGGAAGTGGAGACTTGTCGTCCATCTTTACTTACAGTTTATGGTATTTACTAGACATGTAGTATCTGATGTTTACAGAGATTTATTGTGGTATATAACACATAGACGAAGTAGCTCATGGATATGGAGCCCCGACTTAAATGTGCTGCTTGTCTGTTTGAGGTGTTAAGGTGCAGCACCTCCTGGCGCTCAAAGCACCTGTTCAGTAACACCTCAAATAGCAAGCATCTACTTTTTAGCAGCAATCGACTTTTCTGCGTTTTCACAAACAATGGCTCACTTGACTCGTATGTCCCTGACATGACCACAGTAAGTAACTCTGCTTGGTATATTGTCAACATCTGTTGTCACTCACTTCTGTTGTGGTTGTGATCTTGAGTGAGACGTTTCGGCCCCCATGAATGGACGTGACATCGGGTTTAGGTATTTCAACCACAGATGATTAATGTCACTGAGACCTGTTGTGTCTAAGGCCTGTGACTCTCACATTCTTCTCCACTTGATATGAGAGAAATCTGCTGTTATCTTGCCTGTTCTTTAGTCTACCTCATCATTGCTCTGTCCCCCGACTCTTTCCCACTTTAGATTCATTCTTCACATCCACACAATGTGAGAATTCACCAGATTTGTAGCAGGTTAGGTCTTCAGGTACTTAAAAAAACTGCAACGCTGTAATAGAAAAACTTTTGGTGATACAGCATCTACATGAACTGAGTTCTCATTTGATGCTGTGTTGTACAGTATTTCCTCACAAGTCCCAATGTTGTTCTCCTGCAGTTCTACTCGTAATGTTTATTGGCAGCAACTGAGAGTCAAAGTGACTTTCATGTTGCCTTTAATGAGACTGACTATGGGCCAAATGGAACCAAACCACACAGATTGATGTCTGCACCTCCTATAGGTCTGTTGTTTCACATTAAAACTCCCGGGAGGCACAAAGTTGTTGTGAATTGGGAATCTGTTTGTGTCAGGCACTTTGTTGCCATTAGAGAGCCTTGGTCTGGATCACAGTGTTCATTAGCACCTAATTAATTAAAGACAATTCCACACTGTTATACATCATTGATGCATTTAAATTGTTGCAGGACTTGAGGTAATTTATGGCTGCAGGTTGAACAGCTGTAGTAGTAATTTACTTATACACAGAGAAAAGCTATTGAAACCATATGTTCCAAAACAAACATTTGGTTTATACAGTGTATTTTCACTGTCAGGCTTAAGATATTTGTGAAACTTGAATTTGTTTATATTTTAGATTACTGGCACCAGTTCCTGTTTGTGATGTAGCCTACCCATGGAAGAATACTGACAACTTTACTGGGTTACACTGAAACTGACGAAAATTGTTGAGCTTTGAAGTACTTTCTATGACTTAAAAGTGATTGTTTACATGTTTATTTGCAGTAATTTGAGTTATGACTCAGAGAAGAAGCCCAGATTGTAATGCAGATTTTCAGTGATCAGCTCTCACTGAACACTTGTAATGCCCTAGTGGAAATGAAAAGAAAGTGGTAAGAAAACTGCTCATGTACATAATTAGTCCAGAGCATGGTGTGGTTAAAGCGGATAATGTTTTATTTGAGTCGCACCTGCAAGTGACACTCTTGCTTCTCTGACCATACGAACTAATTAATTAAACCGCTCCAATGAGAATCCATTCGATTTCCTCTAAGAAGCCTCCTCTATCCAGGACTAATGCTCCTATTCATCAGGAAGGGATTAAACATGTTCTGCCCTCTGTAATTAAGAAGCGGAGTGAGGGAGCTTAAGAGGATTCCCTTTAAAGGCTAGTAAAAGAAAGACGTGGATGCTCTTGTTACAAGAACTGACACCATAAGATCTGAAATAAACATTTTCTTATTTCCTCCCCCAGATATAAACTGTTTTCAGACATGACCTGCAGTTAAAATCCAGATAATTGCTACGTGCACTTTCCCTTAAACACATGCACATCTAGACAAATAGATTCTCTCTAGACATGTTTGTCGGTGTCTTCAATGTGTGTCAATGCTTTTTTCCTCTGGAGATATTTGATTTTTTTTGGATTTTTTTTAAATTTTTTTTTTGCATCCGCCATGCGTTAGAAGCATCATCAACAGTTGCTGATGATTAGAAGGCTGCAGACATTCAAAATGTATTTACAGGGTAAGAAAACTAAAATGAACCTCAGATTTAAAAACAAGGTACGACAGAGAGCAAATAAATAATTGTACTCGACAGTGGATGGATGATAATGTTCACTCAGCTATAAATAGAGGGCAGAGATTCCACAGATGCACAGTGCTGTGCTGAACAAGCTGCACAGTGATTTGTCATGCTGCTGTGAGGGCTGCCGTATATTATCAGTAAAGCACAAACCTTTGCAGGTCTCAGTGGAGCACACAGAGAGCGGTTTGGATTCCACTGTAAAAATCACTGAGTTAGAAATTCTTAATAGTTTTGCATGGTCGTGATCAGTTGTGCTTATAAGTGTGTCTTTGAACAAGAGTGTGCAGCCACACCGCTTTGAACTGATGCTTACATGATATTTACAATGCTAATATGCTGGTGTTCAATATTTAAGTATTTATATTCCACCATCTTATTTCAGCATCTTATAATTATAATCGGTGCTATTTATTACTAAATGCAGAGTTAAAAGACAAAGATTTTAACTTTTAACTAAAGTATTTGACAAGTGATGATCAAAAATGGAGATCAGGCAATCAGAGGAAAAATATATATATTTTTTTGTTATTATGACAATTGTGTTGGACTGATTTTTGAATATGTAGACTTTTTTTACATTTGGACACGTAATCTCTGTTTATTTTGATGTTTAGACTTAATTTGGACTCTTGGATTTTGGCCTTGTTTTTTCTTTGGCTTTGGATCAATTGTTTGCACAAAAAAAACAAGAGTTTATTAGTTCTTGTTTTGCTTTATAGCGTCTGTTGTGTCTGTCCCTTGCTTTGCTTCCGTCTTTGTATAGGTTGCCTCCTTTGTAGTTGGCTGCTCTGCCTGGTGTGTTGCTCCTGTTATTCAAAAATCTTTAAAGTTGGTTCGTCTGTTCAGTCATGTTGAATTGCAAACTTATGTCCTTGCTGGGTTCCCTTGTGTTTTCCGTCCATCCTGAGAGTCTGCTGATGTTTCTGCTGCCTGTGTTTTGGATTCCTGCGTCTTCACTCTGTCTACCTGACACCAAGGTCAGTTATTTAATATCCGTTTACACCTTCGTCTGTATTTGGGTCCTGCTACTTAGAAACCTTAAATTGAAACCATTCGTGAACCTCCTGATAGCACTCCAGGTCAAATCAGATGAGGTCTTCTGAGGACTGATCGTTTGTTCGTCCTGCTTTTTTTGCTCTGTTTTCGGTCTCAAAGTCCTGGAGGAACATTCTGGCTCTTCAGCTTCTAAATTCTGCCAAATAAGGCTTTTCTCAAAATTGGCTGGCTTCTGCTACTGACATGAAACAAACGTAAGCAAAGAGTGAGCAGAAAGATGTTGCTCTTTATCTCTGGCTTTGGGATTATGAACAATATCCTTCACATTACAGTCATTAGAGAAACAAATTGATTGCTGCAGCTTTATAGTTTGGTTATGTGCTGAAACTGACATCACCAGTTTGAAGATTTTTTGTGTAAGTCCGGGATGTTTTTTAAGATCAGACTTTCAATCAAAAGAAACCAAAACAAGATAAGTAGAATAACATCAGTCCCCTTTGGTGTGCAGATATTATTTTGTTGTTTGAGATTCAAATTCTGCAGGTTGATGTGAAAAGGATTTAATTTCAGCAGTAAAGGTAATTGAAATTGTGAATTTGTTCCAGACTGCAGATTGCTGGTTCGTAACAGGTTCATTTAAAAACAGATTTTAATTTCCCTAAATGACATTGAAGTTTCATCGATTGTTAACTCAAACATAGATGAGAACTGTTTGATGGTGCTGAAATTACGAGTAGATTTGTTGAAAAAACCAAATTGTTCGTTTAGAATTAGTAATTTTTACTTTCGCTTAATGCGACAGAGTAATCGGAACACCATGCTCAAAGTTGTGTTCCATCGTATAGTGGAATTAATGGGAGGTATAAAATGAAAAACATAATTCATGGTGTATTAAAAGATATAAACAATGAAAACAATACACGCAAAATCTAAAATCACTGTCGTGGTCTTTTATCTCTTTTTTTATCTGCCAGTTAGGAATGTTCTGTTCTCCTGTCCTGTGTCAAAGCTCTGGACCTACTTCAGAATTATTTCCTGTCATTAGTGAGTCCTCCTAAAACTGGTCTACATTAAACTGCTGCTTTTTATTGTTTGTGTGCTGGACTTTGTGTGCAGAGGTTTTTACAAACATCTATGGGGCAGTGATGTTAGAAAACTTTTTGTTCATCATACCTGGTTTATGTGCAATGAAGATTTTATAGTCAATGTTTTTCATAAAATAAAAGTTACATTGATTTATTACTGCTCTTTTCAAAATCAAAGCTCAGTTGTTTGGCGTGATAAGAAGCATGGCACCTCCAAAACTAAAGTTGTTCTTTTACTTTGAAAAATTGTTAAAGAGGATGTGATTCGATGACGGTTGTTGCCATCATGACCTGCAGGAGCCGTGATTGTCTGTCACTACTTTGAACAAAAGTTATCAAATTATAAAAATGATCACTACTTAGTAAGGGTAGACCCAGTTGTGGACCACTGCTCTAGTTTACTCTCAACAACATAAAGGGACTACTGCCCCGGTGACCTCACCGGTCATGGGCCAGAGTGACCAATTGGAGTTCAACCTGGTGGCTTTTTAACACCTCTGGGTGAAACTATCCAGAACAAAAGGACCTGCTGTATCCTGGGAGACTGAATTCCTTGGCTTTCTCAAGAACAGAGACCATGCTTGTTTTCAGGCTTTGACTACATGAATGCCGAAAAGGAGGCCTGTGGTTTCACAGAAACACTTTCCAAACAACACACAGAGCCCAACAAGTTATTTGTGATAATTATCAGTCACGGCCAACAGAAGTTGTCAAAGACCTAATATTTTCTTTTCAGACCAACAGACAAGAGGTTTGAAAGAGCAAAAGCTGCCGTGCCTCACTGTGCTTGAGTCTGAGATGGGATCACAGCTGATCCGAACTCACTCGCCTTGTTACTGTTCCATTCCCTCATAATGGAGCATTTGCATATCTATGATGGAAAATGCATAATGCTCTCAATGGTTCTTTGTTTATAAACTTGTACGAGGTGATTGCAGAAATGGGGAAATAAGACCGCATGGCACTGACTTAATTTGATTTCTTATCTTGCCTTTGTGTGCATGACGAAATAAACTTTGGGTTGGAAGGCTGAAGTCACGATCCATGCAGGGTTCAACTTTCAACAAACATTGTGCTTATTCAAACAACCTGAGACAAATCTACAGGTGTGATCAAGGCCTGGTCCAGGTCTAGGATCAGGCCAATGCAATGCCTTTGTATAATCCTGTGCTAAACTAATTTTTATCAGAAATTGCAACATTATGCGATGTATCTTAAAACTAACTATTGATATGCAGAGTTGAAAACAACTTCATTTGTTGCAGTCAAATGTTAAAGATTTTTAAGCAATACTTTGATCCTTAGAATAGTCCTATTTACTTTCTGTTCAAGCGTTGGATATGAAGTCAACATCATGTCTTATTTGTAAGTTGTGAAATCGCCAAATATTCTTTTACTGAAAGGAATCTGTCTCCAGGCAATGACCAGTTAACCCTGAAATAAAGTCAAAAGTTATTCTAAAATGAACAGAAAACTATTCTTACTTTATTTTATTTGACTGTCAGAGCACATACCTGAAACCAAGGTCAAACAGTCCCCTTATGAAACCACATTACAATTCACTAGATCCATATTTATTATTTGGATTTGCACCATATTTTAATTGTTCCCACAATGTTAAAGAAAGTGAAGAAACCCTCTTGAATCCACCCCCTGTTACGGAGCCGCATTCAAATAGACAGGTTCTTTTCTGTCCAGCACCGTATCCTTCCAACAATTTTAATGGAAAATCCATCTAATATTCAGATGAAAACAATATCTTATTGGTGGAGGTAATGAAACTTAACACAAGTTCAAGCATAAAAAGACGCTACTGAGCACGCAGTCATAATCTTACATCTCAATTGGACAGCTAAGGTTGGGTGGTCTGCGCTCTACAACTTTCCCTCCCTTGCTGGTTTATACTTGATAATCAAAATAGTATCTAATATGAATATCTAGATACAGAGAGAGATGATGTTCTGTGATTTCTGAGATCTACTGATTGGTGGGAGCTTTCATATAGAAGCAGCATCCAGCTCTTAGTGTAATGTGGAGTGAGAGCATCTGTGGGAAACAGTACAAGGCCAGAGAAGGATTATTCCGGCAGCTCACGCTCTTCATCCTACAGCCTCTCCCTCATCGTCTTCACCTGCTCCCAGCTGGCAGAACCCAAGGAAACCTTTGCAGTCACTCTGGTTAACAGAACAACATCCTCCTTTCAGAAAGCAGCAGAAGAGGATTGTGCTGCAAAGTGGAATGGACAGCCATTGCTGCAGCACTGTGCTGGCAGAGTCACAATAAAACAATGGATCATAAAGTGTCGTTCACAGTCGAAGATCAAGGAGGTAAATCTGGAAGCACTACCTTGAAATTTGTAATGACAAAACCTCTGGGAAAATTAATATTTCATGTGCAGCTTCTGTTTGACCTCCACTTTCTGGATGTGAAAATACGGTGTGGATTAGTTGATTTAATAAAGCAGGGATGTGTATTATTGCTTAATATATTAAGCTGGAAAAAGTTTGTAACATATGATATATACAGTACAGTATATCTCTAATATGTCCCACTGAGCCCATTCAGCGAGTTCATGAGTGAGTGTGTGAATTATGAACTTAAGAAAAATGCAGATCAGACGTGCTGCCTGCCGTCAGACTGTAGTTACGTGTCATTTTGTGCCGGCACCTGATCCCAACCCCTGGTTTTATCAGTTTATTCCTAGAAGCAAAACACGACTTAAAACTTTTTATCACTGGATGTGATGAACTCGCCAGCATTGTTTCTTGACTTTAAAAGGAGTTAATTCTAACTTTTGCTATTGCAATTACAAAACTTTACATAGTCCTTTAAAAAGTTAACTAAAACTGTTTTTTTATGTTTTGTTTGTTTTGTTCTATTGATGACATGATGTCTATATATATATATATATATATATATATATTTTTTTATTTTTATTTAATTTTTCTTTTCTGTTTGTCCCCTGGGGTGGGGGGGGGGGGGGATTTGTTCATATACGTCTGTATGTATGAGATTTAATGTTCAATTGTGAAAACCAATAAATAAAGTGAAAAAAAAAAAGAAAAAAAAAAGTAAACCAAAACTTAGCCCGAGTGGAACGGTATATTTTTCGCCTTTTTTCCTCACTTTTTTCGTGACCTTTAACCTTTGACCACTGAAATCTAATCAGTTCATCATTGAGTCCAAGTGGCAAGTGGTAACAAATACTGTAATACTGTATATGAGGCCACTGTGACCTTGTCCATTGACCTTTGGCCACCCAAATCTAATCAGGTAACCCATTAGTGTAAATGAACATTAATTTTAAATTCAAAAAGCTTCACTCAAAGTAAAAAGTATGGAGTTTTTTACCTCCAAATTCTATTCAGTTTATCCTTGAGGCCAGATAAATGTTTGTACCAAATTTGAATAAATTCCCTCCGGATGTTCCTGAGATGTTGCGTTCACAAGACCAATAACGTGTTCTGTGAAAACTGAAGTTTGACCAACACGTTCTTCTTGGTTTAGCATGTATCGTCAGTCACTCATGAACTCACGACTGCAGACTGTATTTGACTTGTGTCAGGTCGATGAGGTGAACTGCACTCTGTCGACTTCAGGATTAGTTTAACTTGATTTGTGGGCCACAGACCCACATCTTTAAACCTTCTGCAGGGTAAGCATTTTTCACAGATCATTCTAATGATTGTTATTTATACTCTCTGTTGCAGCAGAAACCTGGTCTCTCCTTCTACTGTGCATATAACTGTCGCCAGTTTTCATGAGAACGACATCAAGAACTGATGTGTTCAAACTTCATTTAATCATTTAGAGCCTCTTTAGGGATGTTTTATGTTGATGACTTGGACACTCACAACCCTGATTGTGTTGGTTATGTTAAAATGTGTCTAACAGTGCATGTTCAGTGAAGAGACTCGTGTTTTGTCTCTGTGGTGAAAGGACAAACACAATCGCATCAATTATTTTTGGATGTGAGCAAACAGTTTTCAGAAGGGAAACCCAATCATGTTACTAGTCTTTGCCTTTTGGGTGAACATCCTTTATTGGATTTCGGACAAATACAATTGAATTTGAAGACGGACTCAGGCCCAATTTGTTTAGGTTTTAGATTTGAAAAAGATATTCCTCTAACAGGGCAATAACCTGCAGCAGATAAATGGTTCAAATATTTTGCTCAGCAGTGATTTAATTTCTCTCCTGCAGGTTGTAAGTGGTTTATGAATACAGCAGTTCCCTAATAGTTCACATTATTCATTTCATCTGGTCCCAAATTTATTTTGACAAAGCTCTGAAGCTGAACAAAGAGAAGCTCAGGTAAGATATTATCTGTCGGGCACATTTACTCATAAAAAAAGTCAGTCCAACTACCACAATATCTTCAAGGTGAATGCATTTAAACAAATTACACTAAAACTGCAAAATTGCACTGATGTACATTTATGAAAAAGCAAATCTTTATTTCCTATTCACTGGTCCTTGGTATTAACGCATATTTCAGATATAAAAGAAACCATAGGTATGAAAATAGCATGGTCATCAGGGTTGAAATGTAGACAATGGAGGTGAAAAAGCAACATCTTCAAAAATAACAACAATATTATAACCCCAGTCACAGGACACTACGCTGTTGAGGAGTACAATCTCAACTCTTGCACTGGACTTTACCATTGAGAAAGGACATATCTAAGTCACACTGACGCCACTAATATGTAAACACAAAGCAGAAAAGGTCGTACAGTTGAGTATTGAGTACACAGCAGGTTAGATAGGAGATAATACATGTCAACAGGAATATGACTCAGCAGTGTGGAAACACACTGTTTGGCTACAGAATGAAAGCTGGTGGTAGAAGCACACTACAGCTGCAGAGACGCCAGTCAGAGCGCGAGCTGCCAGTGAGATTTCAGCCACCAATAAATCAACAGCTGATGAAATGACAAAAAACATCTTCAAGCACTTCTAGGGTAATTATTTCTGGTACGCTCATAGTTTGCAGATAAAGGACACTTCACAGTACAGCACTGAATATGTGGAAACTGAAGCATGAAACAAATAATCAATAAACAACATTTCCCCATCGATCAAAGTAAAAACTGGCACAGAAATGTCTTTGGCTTATTCATCTCAGTGAAGCTGCTTTCAGACATGCACAGAACTCCAGAGAATCTCCGGAGGGGTTGTATGTGAGAAAGTAAACGTCAGAGTGGGAGCCTCTGGCGTTCCTGCTGAGTTTCTCCTGCCAGCCCCCCTCAGGAGAGTGTTCGAAAGAGAACACAGCAGGGGATATTCTGCAAGAAAGTGGGCGTGTTGATAAAGTCTCCAACACGTGACAGACATAAAAAAAGATGTTAATCTCTTTACATTTTCCACAGTTCACATCTGAAAACAGCTTGATGCTGAATGTGGCTTAGAACCAGTGCTGTCTTTGCACTGTGTGTATTGTTCTTGAAGTTGACACAAATTCCACTAACACTGTCAACAACTCTTCGTTTAAATTACAGAACTTTCCAGATCACAGAATACACAACTTTCTTAGCAAGGGGTTAACACGAACAGACTTTTGAGTTTCATCTCTAAATGTCTGTCACTGACTCGGCCCCCTTAGATGCCCCGTCTGCATAAATCCCGCTGATCCTTGCCACAGACGACACGGCGTCCAGAGCTGGTTCACCGCTTCAGTCTGCAGCCACACACATGGCCACACTACAGCCTGAGATCAAATCCCTCCATGCAGTGTTTACCCTCTATTCTGTTCCAGTGTCTGGAAAGATAATTCCCCGAAATGTCAACGGTCCAGCTGGAGAATCATGCCTCTTGAAATTAAGCGTGAATACAGAGAGAAGGTTGTGAATTACACAGCAGGGGCAGATCACAGGATCGAAAAACCAATGTGTAAATTTAACACATCGGAGGCACATTGAATTTATTTTGTCGAAATGTATTTTGCGTTGTATCTCATGGGGTTCCATGAATGTTCGATGTAAACCCCTTACATTAAAAGTTAGTAACCCACACTCAGAATTCTGTACAGGCTGGACCTATTACCCATGTGAATCCCTAAACTAACATATGACAAAATCCTATTCAAAGTAGTATCAATAAAATCTTACAGAACATTTGATAATAATGAACTTTTGAAAACTTCCATACAACCATCTGGAGCCATGTTCACAATGACTCTTAAACTTTTTCCTTTTATTCTTATTGAGTTTTAATGTTACAGGATCTTTCTTGTGTCTGTTCGTGTTGTGTGTTTCAACAGTATTGCCTGATAATACAGAGTGAGACCAGAACGACTTTATTTGACCCTAAGTTTGATTTTAACAGTCAGGGTCCATTTGGCAGAACACAGACTTATGGATGAATGTGATGCAGTGTGAGTCAGTCTGCGATGGAGCAGCCCTAACAGTATACGCCTCAACTCTTTCACCATCATAAAGGCAAATGTGCCACAAACACAGTGTATCTTCTTGGAGAATGCAAAAGTCATTGTAAAGTATAGCACCACTCAGAACACCTTATTGCATCGCCCTTCATCTGTCAGCAGGAGGGAGTCAGAACACTTGCACTTTTCAAGTCGTGCAATGCCACATGCCGGAGTTTGACTTTTGTGTTTATATTAACGTCTATTTATTGTTTTCCTAATCTTTATTAAACAGCTTGGTCTTTCAGTTTGAGAGCAGGACTCACTGATTTCACGTTCAGATTTCATAATGCTCTCACTCAAATATCGCTGCTTGTGTTTCAATTTTCTTGGGCTCCAGCTTCAGCTCTTATCCTCACGCTGCTTCTGAGCATGTGGGAAACCTCTGCTCTCAGACTTCTTATTCTGCTCTCACATGTTTTTGTGCAACAAGTTCGTTGAATGAAACTACCCCACCTTCCTTTTGGTTATTTTTTCTGTTGGTAGCTTTTTCCATAAAATACAAAAAGGATGTATTTTTTGTTTTAATAGTTGCAAGCATTTTTTGCTGCTCCACATTCACCAGCAATCTACAGGACACCAACAGGAAGCTGGTGAACGCATTGAAGGACAGGAGTACATGAATCTGGTTTAAATCACTGACCATATGGGACTCGCGAAGACACACCCACAACGAGTGTGGGACAATTTCACTTGTCAACACTACATCTGTCATTCAATTGGTTGGGGAATTTCGAAAGATTTGCTGCACAGATAAATCCTAGAGAGGAAGAAATAAATCAAAGAGCAGGACAAAAAATCTGAGAGCATATGTTTCACTTGCGCACAGAATCAGATGGAGCTCGAAGAGAAGAGATGAAGGAGGGCCTCAGGAAATCTAAACACAACCCGGGTGTATTTGAGTGCAAGTGCAGGGTTTTGAGTGAGAGCATTACAAAATCCTGAAATCAATGAGTCCTGCTCTCGAACAAAACACACGCTCTTGAATAAAGATAAAGAGATGAGAAAAAGCCCATGGATGTCCAGATTGTGGCACCAAAGAAAAGAACCAAAATGACGTCAGTAGTTTGTGTATGTTAAGAAGATTTTGTGAGCGTGTGTCAACATCATATGTAGCTGCTTCCTGTTCGTCTTGTTTGCAGGCACATTGGGAAACACTTTACACCAGAGCCGGCAGAGTGTACTGTCCTTCTCCATGTGAAAATAATGAGCGTATGTACTGCGTTTCTTTTCTTGCCTTGGGTTGCCATACTTTACTGTGTGAGCAATTTAAAACACATTACTTTAAGAGTTTTATGGTTGTTGAAACATTCCTGAAAACATAAATGGGTTAGTGGGCACTCGTAATATATGTGGCACATAAATAGCATATCTAATCATACAAACAATAGAGCTAAACAAAACGGGGGTATAAAAAGTTCTACTTAAGTATTCTGCCCAAGGCAAAGAAGTGGCCTTCGCTGAAGCGAGGTCTTCAGCATGCTGAGGTTATTATGAGAGGTAAATATCTGCTGCTCGTCTCAGCTGTGTGCAGGCTACGGTAAGGCAGTTCAACGGTTGCTAATGCCAAGTCTAAACACAGGGAAATCCAATCAGGAAACAGAGAGTCCGCATTACAATTATAAGTCTGTCTCTAGACGTATTAGAGGTTAATGAATGGTAATGTCTATTGCATGCAAACAAGAGTCAACAGACAAACAGAGATGAAGTGGATTATTATATTTCTGCCTGAGTTGATGCACAAATAACACCAATTATATTTAATTTGAGAGTCCTATTCAGCAACTGTGTTTTAAAACTGTAGTTTTTTTTTAGTTTAAGCGCTGAAAGCAGAAAACTCTATTCTATGTCTATTCACTTTAATGTGCTAAGAGCTCTGCCAAAGCTGCTGTGCAACATGCAAACATGTCATGAACATGTGTGGTATCTAGGGAAAATAACAGTTGAATAATGTGCTTAGCTGCCTTCGTTTTGAGGGTGTTTCATCTTTAACTGTGAAACAATGCAGTCAACAGACTCCACACACAACTCCAATTTTAATGTCTGCACACAGCACAAGATTTATCTCTAACTGTACAACCTCTGAAACCTAAAGCATTGACATGGAAAGGTTAATACAGTCTAATAAACCACTCATTGATCTCCTTTCTCTTAAGGGAATAGTTTGAAATTTGGTCTTTCTTTTTCTTTCCTTCTATCCGTCTCTCTATCTATCTGTCCTTTGATTTCATGACAGCTGCTCATCGGATTGCCTTCAACCCCAGTGGGTGTGTAGCTGTGGACCCGAGGAAGTGCGGTGTCCACTGTGAAGTTTTCTGAATATAGTGATTTAAATGGCAAAAACTCAGTTAGTAGCGAAGCAAACTATATCAATATAAAAAAACTACCTCAACATTGTGAAACTGTGGTGGGCCAAATTAAAGTATGGTGGCCTGCCACAGTCAGAAACTGCCAAATATCGAATCGTCATCATCAAATGCAAGTTTGTTTAATTAATGCAACAAGGCATTAAAAAAAGACATGGTTAATTAATGTGTCATTTTATAAAACAAGAACAAATGTTTGACATAAACTAAATTCTGAAATTTTTTTGAGGAAAACACGAGAAAATATTATAATCTGGTGGACAGTAGCAATAACTAGAAATGTTAAACCATGACTCCAGAATAAAATCACAAATAATTTAGTTAAAATAAACATTGAAGTAATGATCCTACGCTATAAAAAACACTTGATGCTAAGCTTAGCCTACGGATTCCAACTTTTTTATTAACCAAGTATATATCTTTGTGTTGGTGGTTTAGCATCAAATATAACAAAACTATTCCCTTAAAAGAAAGGTATTTTCAAAATCATCTTATTGAGAATGTGCCCAAGGTTTGTGTTCTGTGCTCGTTGCCACTTCTCGTGACAATTAAAAGGACATCCCCATAATAACTGTAACGTCTGGGTTCACACTGTGGACAGCTCGGTGAGAGATTAGTCCCAGCTCGATCACTACATAAACACAATATAAACAGCAATTTAAACATTGACTTCACGAAAATGTGCCAGTAAAGCTAAAATGATTACTTCTGCTGTTCAGATCTTAGTAGTCCCTGGAAACAATTTATTTATTGTGTATAAGCAGTAGTATTGTTGTTGTCTAATGGATGAGAGTCAGAATGAAGTTACTGTTTCTTCATGTTGTTCTTATAAAAAATGCCTGTTTTATAAATGTATCTCAAAGCTCTGCATGAGAAAAGCCGTGATCAGTCAAAGCCAGGCTCTTTTAATTATCACTTAATAAATAATGTCTCCCTGATTATTGTAGCATATAGTATCTACCCCTCCAGAGGAAGGCACTATGAATGGTTTGAGTGTCATTGGAGTTTCATCAACTGGATTTGACTGATGGCTGGATAATAACTTGTCTGCACATTCCCTACGACACAAGTCATCCCCCTGACTGAGAAGTTAGGAGTCGTTCTTTGTCTATGTATTGTCATAGAAGACAGTCCATCGTGTCCTCACTGCCGCCCTGTTTGGCACAGGCCTACTGACACACGTTGGTTTCCAGGTGCCACAACAAAGAGTTAATTTGGTGTTACCTTGTATTACACTTGAATTTCTTCTGTTAAATTGTGCTGTACTCCGTTTGAAACCCAATAGGCTCCTGCAGAGTGCTAAAGGTAGAGATAGCCCACCCAGTAGACCACGTTGAAGAGTATGAAGGAGGTGGGGAAAAAGACGCGTGAGTACGCATCCAGTTCAAGTAGATCTACGTGGATGTGTCCTTTTCTCCATCCACCTTCTTTACACTCCTCGAAGCAGCAGAAGAAGCTCTGGCAGTCTTTCCCATCCAGACACTCGTATACGCAAGCGTCCTCAAAGTCCTGCCAGTACATGGAGTTGTTCAGAGTGATGACGGTGTGTGGAGGTCGCACGTCCAGGACAGAGTAGTTCTGAGGAGACAGAGTGACAGTCCTAATAGCAAAAACTTTGCTGGTGCAGATTAGATGGTTTATAAGTTGATTGTGTAAACTAGAATAGGTCTATCTTCCCATATTTTCCTGCTTATTCTCACCATCGTGGCTGACATGTGCCCTTAACCTCATGTTTAGTGATACACAATATGACACCAGCAGATTACAAGGTAGAGCAGCGACCTCACAGACTGTTTACAGTTGGTGAACGCTCTGGTAACTGGTTATTACTATCCACATTGAAACAAAGACGTCACATCTGAATGTAGGAACATTTGACTGAACACAAGATGTATGTGAATAAAATATAGAATATTAATCACATGCAGGAAAATAAATCTGAGAAATCCAGTCTTAGTTTTTTTAATTATGAAATAAATCCTACATCAAACAAACACTCCAGATTACCTATGGAGGTGGTTTGACAAAATGATCTTATATTTAGATTTATAGTACAGTGAAAACAAGTTTATTTGGAATAAAAAAGCTCATAATTATATTGTCACAGTTCAATTCAGAGATATACATTTAAAGATTCAGTGAGTATGATTTAGGTGAAAGGGATCTACTGGCAGAAATTGAACATAAAAAAATCTTAGGGAAGTTTTCAATAGTGTGTTTCATACAAATTGTACTAATTGTCGTTTTCTTTAACTTAGAATTGGCCATTTATATTGAAATACCTTATCTGTGGAAGATGACATGTGTTTCTACAGTAGTCCAAACTGGACAAAATCCAAACACCTTTTGAGTTTTTATGCCAATCAATCAATCAATCAAATTTTATTTGTACAGCCAATATTAACAAATCGCAATTTGCCTAAAGGGGCTTAATAGGGTGTGATATCCTCTGTCCTCAACCCTCAAAAAGAGGAAGGAAAAACGACAAAACAATTATTAAGAGGGGGAAAATAACAAGGAAACCTCAGAGAGAGCCACATGTGAGGGATCCCTCGCCCAAGACGGACAAAAGTGTAATAGATGCAACGTGTAACGGAGGACATCCGAAAAATAAGAGTATTTACAACATTGATTAGAATAAACTGTTTGTAACATGATGGAAGGTAAATGAATTGGGAGATATTGTCAGTAATGGTGTTGTAATGTAATAAGTATCTGAGTAGGTTTATCGAATATCAAGCAGTCTTGTTGTAATCAGACCACGGTCAGCTGCTACCAGGATCAGGATCCATCCCCACAATCAGATGCCACCATTATACCAATACAACTGATGGCTACCACAGGTTCTCTTTCATGTTTGGAAGGGGAGGGGGAAGTGAGGGGTCTTCAGCTGCAACATGCAACTTCACCACTAGATTTCACTAAATTCTACACACTGAACCTTTAATGTTCCAGAAATTGAACCTTTGAGTGATTTTAAGCTCTGCTCTTCTCTGGGCTCTCCACCTTTAGTTGTTGATGGGCTAGAAAAGGCCCTCAGTCTTGGAAGCTGATGACGTGTGTCCCTTAACATAGTGACAGTCTTATCAGAAGAGCTTATAAAGGGCAACAGCATAACATCATCTCAACGCTGAACAGTTTTCTCACTTCAGTCTTGTGATAATAAAGCCAAAGCATTATCAAAAAATCTTACTGTACCTAATAGCATCATCTCAATCTGCATGTTATCATTTCCTTATAAGTTAGTTAGTGGATTCGTTTGAGGAATGCCTTTAGGGAATATTGATTTAACAGATGTGTATGGAAAAGATCCACTTACTGGTCGTTTAGGCTTCATACAGCTGAGTTTTCTGGCGCTGTTTGAGTAGTAATTCAATGTTGCATACTCCATCAGAGCAGCGAAGACAAACAGGAAGCAGACAGAGACAAACAGGTCCATGGCAGTGACATAAGACACTCTGGGTAATGACGTCCTGGCCACAGTACTGAGAGTAGTCATAGTCAGAACTGTGGTGATACCTGAGGGTCAGAAGAGAGGACGAACAGACGTTAGAACTGCTCACATGTAGTGATGGAAATTCACAATCTTTAGCCTGATTCTGTCATATATACACACATCCTTCTCCCCCTGAAACCAAAGCTGGTCTTGATAAATGATTTAACTCACTCTCTGTGATATAACATTTGTTCCCTTTGACATTCAAATCGCAAGAGAGACCAACATTGCAGGACAACCAAATAAAATAAAATCTCGTCATTGTTTAAGTGCAAAATCAAACTGACTGAATTTTAAAAATGAAAATGTTCAGCAGTGACAAGCAGGATGACGACAACAGAAATTAAGTGGATCCTGGTCAATTGAAGTATTTAATGGATCTGTGCTGTGTTTGCCTGGAGACTCATCTCTGGAATGAGATGCACACTTTATTTTTCTTAGCATAGAGAGAACGTAGACTACATAAAAACCTTTTATTTTTTTTAGCAGAGGATAATGGTTTTCAGACCGTGTCCCAGATTTGCTACACTCTGACAGAGCTTAACAATTAATCATTTTTATAATAATAATTTGATGCCTGCGAAATGAATCAGCAGCTCTACTTTGTTATAAGTTTATCAATTTGCATTATTTCCATTCATTTTTTGCTTTATTTTTACATGCAGTGACACTTCCTATCCCTTCAGTTGCTGAACACTGCATCAACTTCACCTGTACACGCCTAGTTCCTGTCCCTGCATTTCCCTCAAGGGAACCCTGTATATGGTGTGCTCCGTGTAGCTGCCAGTTCCAGGTTGTGTTTTCTACCTCATGGTTGAAGGCCCTACACTTACACCAGCTTGCCTTACGTGTCCTCATGCTCATCTTAGATGGAGAACCTTACATGCTAAACATTACCTCCTAAACATTAGTACATTACAGATGCCATTGTAACCATGTTAGAATTTAACTTAAAGAGCTGCTTTATCAGCTTCCCATTGCTTTACTAAGCTGTAAAAGCAAACAATTGCCTATTTCATCCAGCAGACATGGTAACCATTAGAATTTATGGCCACTATCCTTTTTTTTGTCGCCATCTTGTGCTGATGGTGTCATTTTGAAGCCAGAGTCTGCGCAGTATTGTGGAACTGGAACTGTGGTGTCGAGGTCCCATCAATGAATGTGCTTGAGCAATCGCAAGTTAGTCTCAGCTGTCAATCATCACATTTCACTGCATTTTTTAACATCAAATGAATAATTGGAACCAAATTAGAAACATGAACACTTGAGCATAAATCAGTGTGTATGAATTACCTGAAATGACAAAAAACATCATTTGACAGAAACTTGTCTTATAAGTTTGTTGTTTTGGATTTAATTTTAGGGATGTTTTTGTTATCACTACGAACGACCTCTTTCACAAAGTAATTTTGGTGCTCTGATCATTTAAGGAAATGTGGGGATAGGGTGCTGCAAAAAACTGTAATGGTAAAACCATAGATTCATGCAGCTTTAGGCTTCTCTGGGTTACTGCATGGAGTCAACCTCTCTTTTATTATTAACAGAACCATATCTTTATCCTAACTGGGTGAATTAGCGCAGAACAGCAGATGTTTCTGAATTCACTCAGATTGACAGGCATTTCTGAATGATTTCATGTTCTCCTCTCCCTCTCCTCCATAATATGAGGAAAAAACACACATCTGCGACTGTTTCACTGAGGTTCCCATGGTAACAAGCTGGCCCCATCTATTTCAGGCGGACGTCTCACACTTTTCCTCTAGCCTCTGCTTGCCACAGTGATTACCCCTACCTGCCTTCTGCTGACGCACAGATCCTACAGTCTTTATTCTTTACGATAAAATAAGCTTTGGATTTTGAGAGAGGGAAAAGTCTGGGACACATGTATCCCTACTGACGGGCAGCTTAATGTGGATGTAACTGTTAGGTTTGCCATCGAATGTGCAACACATGAATGAGGTGTCAGCTGGTTGAGGGCACAATGCATGAGACGGCTTAACCTCCAAGCTGGTTTAGTCTGTGCTAACATGCTACAGTGCTTAGTTATAGCGTCATGTTTGTGCCACATTAGTGAGCGTGCAGTGGGACTCTCGCAAGCACATACTTTATATTTTGAACATAAACCATTAAACTGATCACACAACATTTTTTCCTGTGCGCGCTCAACTCTGCCTGAGCGATCCCTTGAGTTGGCACAGCGTACTTATAATATCACAAAGTCAGCCAATCACGGACTGGGAGGAAACAACTGTTTTACGTCCACAAGAAGCAAGCAAGGGATTTTTCAAACGACTGAGTTTTTATTCACACTTGAGTGGAAAAAATATGCTACGCGCTCAGAAAACTCCCACTGAGTGCTCACTTATACTTTTACCCATACTTAGTACAGCTAAATATTATATTATTATATTATTCTGACTCACACCTGAAGTGAAAGGTTTGCTTCCTGGCAACTCACTCTAGTTCATTACTCCATGTAAGTAGCTTCATCTTTTCTCTCACATGGTCTCCATTTGCCTTAGTACATTTACAATTAAGGTTCATTCATTGTCTTCATTCTTTCTCCTGATTTACAAGCAATTGTTCATGGTGCTTTGATGAAAAGATGACACACTCATTCCTTTTCTACCTTTATCCCTCTTCATCAGTGGTGAATGTAGTTTAGAGCACAGTGTGAGCAGATGAAACAACTGCAGGGGGTTTCACTGTGAGTAGTGGCTGATGTTTTCCTCACACTCGCTCACCTTCGCAAAAGTGATGCAATTAAGAGCCGAGTGAAAATCATGCATTCAAATTATTCCAAAGCAAAAAATCATAATGTCTTACATTTTTTGGCCTTAAACTTTGAAGTTGGTGTATCTCAATTAACAGTTTTCCCTGAAAGGCTCAGCGAACACATCTCCACTGAAACATATGAATTTTGGATAACATATAAACATAAAAAGGAAAAAAAAAAGAGACTGAAATCAGTTACCTTAACCAGAATGTTCCACAGGACTGCAACAACAACAAATGGAGTGTGTACACAGGAGGGGGAAAAGCACAACAAAACAGAAGAAGAAGCAGATGGAGTGACGCAAGTTAAGTGGCAAATAAATATCCACATAATAAAGAGAATGACACATAAAAACGGAGCATATTCAAATCAAAACATGGCTAAAATGGAAGTTCAAAAATGTTGACTCAAAAGCAGAGTTTCAGACACACCCTTTGTCCTGGTATGGATAGAGCTACTGAACCACAGTGAGTCCACAATACCTAAAGCCGTTCTGGCTGGCGTGGCGTCCTTTTTGATCCAGAAGGACACCCAGGAGAGGACCACGGTGAGGATGCAGGGGATGTAAGTCTGGATGGTGAAGTAGCCCATTCTCCTGCTCAGGTCAAAGAACACCGTCATCACCACATAGTCCCCTGTGGCCATGACAACAGCAGAGCTCCATGTCAAACTTTGCAGACACACACATACCTGCTGACATATACTAGACACTCTGTTCTGTGATGTGTATAAAACTCTACTCTATACATAAGAATGAAGTATTTATTATTCATTATAATATTGTGTTTTAATATATAATGACTATAATATTTAACATAAAGTGCTGTGTATACTATAACACTATCTTCAGCTAATTTCAGATAATGTTATTTGTAAGAAATGATTGGTTTATTAATTTGATATGAAACAGTGCTCATTAATCAACAGACCAAATACTGTAAATTAACCAGAGTTGGCTTTATTGGCCATTCATTATCTGTTGTTCCAAATCAGGTATTACAAGGCAACCCCGAAAAACAATATAATGACCTGTTTTATAAAATTAATAATTTCGATGGACAATTAATGTGCATTTGACATGGCAATCAAACTAGACCCTTAATATAGTATAATATAATAATTATATGAATAATCACCTTTGATTAAACACATAAGCAAAATAAGCAAAAAAAACATGATTCAAATAAATTATAAAAATCAAAACAGTGTAATGCAACACTCAGATACAACACAAATACACATGAAAACTCAATCACATTAGAGAAAGTGAAGTGATTACAGATAATCACAAGTTTATTTTAAGGCATGTCTGAAGTGAATATTGAAAGGTTAAACAATTACCAACGTTCCTCAAGTCAACAGGTCATTGATTGGTGGAGCTGACTGAAATTAGTGTTATTTTTTTTCCTGGTGTGCCTGAAGTTAGTGAGGTTTACTTTGATAGTATGTTGTCACCTTTTTAACATGCTTTTGAAATGATAGATTTGAATCTAGAATGATTCCAATGCATTTAAAATCCGACGCCCCCTTTAACTTGTCTCCTTTAACAAAGGCATCACGTCAGCTTTATATAAGAGAACCTTTGACATACCAAGTTATGTTACTGCTGTGCATACAATTTCAAATCATTTAAAAGCATGATGGTCACAAAATTTAACCCAATTTTTGATAGAATCTATTGTTGTTTTTCAAGAGTAAATATAATTACTAGGGATGCACCGATATATCGGCCGAACATCGGTAGCGGCCGATATTCGCCTCGTTTACTGATATCGGCTTATCGGTAATAAACTTGACTTTCACCGATATCATTGGCCGATGTTCATATTTGTGGTAAAACCGCTGGGCACGTGCCGCGGCTGGGGGAGCAGTCGCTCCGTCGCCCTCCTCTCCGCGCCGCCGGAGGCTCAGTGTGCGGCACCGGGAGGTCCTCATCCGGTGGCACCTCACGGCGTCACTGGTGGGGGGGCTTTCTTTCTCTTGGACAGCGGGGCGGTGTCCATCGCTGGCGCGGAAGGCGGGCCGTTGAAGGGGACTGGGTACGCGGTCGGCGGCGGCCACTCTGGACGCGTGTCGGGCCCTTCTCGCGGATCACCTCAGCTACGGCGACCGCTGGGGGAACCCTCCGGCTGGCGCCTAGCAGCTGACTGAGAACTGGTGCGGACCAGGGGAATCCGACTGTTTAATTAAAACAAGCATCGCGAAGGGCCACGGTGGGTGTTGACGCGATGTGATTTCTGCCCGACACTAAAAACAGGTAAAACTGAGGAGGGCTTGTTAAGTTATCTTGACTCACGCAGTGTAACTTGGTGTAAAAAGTATGAGCGTAGCGTCTGTTTAAGTATTTTATTCTCATGTGCATCGGCTCTATTCATCCGTCTCATGCACAGGTAACAAGGGAATTGACAACATACGTTATACACACAGAAGCCGTAACATATCTAATAAACGGGCAATACTGCTACCGTAAATCAATGAGAAGAGCGTTCTCTATAATGATACTTTAACAGGGCTGTTTTAGACAGGGTAAAAGGGTGCTGTTTTAAATTATCCTTGTGGTATTTTGACCAAAATATGTTACAGACATTTCATTAAGATCCCAAGGAACCATTTCAACTTGCGGTAAAATGGGCCTAATATGTCTCTGTTAAATAAAGTTTAGTTAAATCAGAGATTGTTTCATAAATCTGATTCAATTTGTGCTCATTAAAAGATAAGAGTAATGAATAGTGCTTTTTAAATAATGATTTAATTATTTTTCTGGCACAAAAGGGTGAATGAATAACAACAAAAAGAAAATAAACAAATATCGGTATCGGTATCGGCTATCGGCCAGATTGTTATTTTAAATATCGGTATTGGCCAAGAATTTCCATATCGGTGCATCCCTAATAATTACATTTTGTAGTTACCTCTATAGTATATACTTTACTTTCCACCATTCCTCACTGCTGAAGCATAGGATAGCTGTGAAGTAGATTCGAACTGCTTGTCATTTTACCACGCAGAATCAACCACAACTAAAACGTCAATTCTGTTCGACAGCTGCAATATGACAACTAAAGGTAATTTCTTAGCAAGCTGCTGGAAGTGAACATGATGCATTAGCCTTAATAAGGACCACTATTGCAGCTGTGACTCCGGAGGTCATCCAATAATCGCAAGGTTAGTGGATCGATTCCTAGCTCCTCCAGTCTGCATGTTGAAGTGACCTTGGGCAATACACTGAACCCTAATTGTCCCTGATGACAGTGTGTGAATGTGATCTGTGACCTATAATCACTTTGTGTGTTTGCGGAAGCTATGATTATTATACGGCTCCATTTTGTCCTTTTAACCCATGTCTGTAAAAACCTTGAGAAGATGTGCATAAATTAAGACAAATAGAAGTAGACAGAAGACTGTCCATACAATTATAAGTTAACCTATTATGACTACACTAAGCCACTTTGACGTTTTATATTTATAGATTTTTACAATACCCATGTTGTAGTTAACAGGTTAATCATGCATTGAGATGGTGCTTTGTTAGGGGAAAGGTAGACGGATCTGCAGCTCTAGCTGTCTATATCTGTTTTCAGACATGAACTCTAACAAATGTCCGGACTTTCTCCGGAGTTTGCATTTCACACATGAACAATGCAGCAGGAGATTCTCCTTCAGACTTGTTCCCAAGAACACAAATCTCTGGAGTGTTCAATGTCGCACCACTTTTTCATCCTGAGATATTTGTATTGTTTTTGTTTTTTCATTTTTTCATCAGCAGCGTGTTGGAAAAATGCATCAGCACACCCACTTGCTCGCAGTGAAACGTCCGGAGGATCTCCTGCTGTGTTCTCACATTAGTTAATTTGGACATTATCCGGAGTGTTTATTAGGAGGATGGCAGAATAAACTCTGGAGAAAGTCCTGGGCCTCTCACAGGGACAATTCTCGCATACATCTCCTCCAACTAATATGGGATTATTTGGAGTTCTGTGCATGACTGAAAGCATCTTGTGAAAGTCACTGCAAGCCACAGCCTCATCATATTGCATATATTAAACCTGGGAAAGTAACAGTGGCTCTTACCTGCTGTAGTCTTTATTATGTCTGTAGTGTTTCTCAGGCCCATAAAATCAAACTGGTAGAGACGCCAGTTTCTTTGATCAGACGCCTCCACAGAGTTCTTCCTCCACTTGTAAATCATCTCGTCTCGTGGGTATCCATCTGCAATTACATAGAGCATGTGTGTGAGCCTAGGTGCTACATGGCACATCCTCATGATGGATACCTGTGCAGACAGACCTAGGGCCACCCAGAGCAACATTTGTCTTGTGCCGGAGGCTGGTTAATGAATAGACAGTCTGGAATGAAGACAGAGGCAGAAGTAGGGCTGGGCGATAAACCGATTTTATCGATTAACTCGAGTGTGTAGCTCACGTCGACTTGTTTAAATGAAAATCGGTTTTCTCTTCAACATCCGCGAACGCCCTCTCAGCTCCCGTAGTTCGGAATGAGCTCACCCCTCCCCCCGCACAGAGCGCGCATTTACCAAAGTGATACGCAAACATGGCAGCGAGTAGGGAAGAATATGTTCCTAAGAAAGGCACGGTGTCATCCGTCATTTGGAATTGGTTCGCTTTCGAAAGGTGAGATTTAGAGCAGACAACACCCCGCTGCAAAGTCTGTTTGAAGTCTGTTGCTAGCAAAGGCAGCAGTACGACAAATTTACTGCAGCACCTCAGGCAAAAACATCCCGGCGAATGGGAGAAATGTTGCGCGCAGCGGAATGAGAGAGACCGCGGCACCACAAGCACCACACGCACAGCTAGTAAAATACAGACAACCCTCACACAAACCTTTGCCAACTGCATCCCATATGAGAAGAATTCGCCCCGCTGGAAAGCCATTACTGATGCGATTGCTATGTATATAGCAAAGGATATGGTGCCGATGTATACGGTGGAAAAGCCAGGCTTCATTAATATGCAAAAAGTTGATTTATTCACTGATTTATGCTGATGGATGCTTTGTTTAATGTTATGTTGGCACTTTATCAGAACAACCTCTTATTGTTATTAATATTTCATGTTTACAGAAATATTTTATTTTATATTTTATGTATTTTACATTTTATGTTATGTTACATGTTACACTGTTTACAAGGGCAGGGCCTGCCATAATGCCTGCTTGGCTAGTTGTTCGTGATTGCACTTAAACCCCAAGGGGGGAAATCAAAATAATAAAAGGAAATATATTATTTTGGAACAACTAATTATTTGTCCTCTGCATATGATTTTGGGGGGGGGGGGGGGGGGGGGGGGGGGGGGTGTAAATCGATTTAAATCGGAAATCGGAATTTTTGGGGAAAAAATCGGGGATTTTTTTTTTAGGCCATATCGCCCAGCCCTAGGCAGAAGGAATGTAGATTAAACGAAAGCTTTGGTTCAATAAGGTACTGAATCAATCTTGATGTTGTGCCTGACCTTCACATGATGTGCACCAAGCCTAGGAGTGCTTTTACAATCGATTAAGTGAGGTTAGTGATGGGTTAACGATTGTGTCTCTGTTTTGGTGTTGCACCAGCCGGAGTCCTTCTCGTCTTAAATAGACATATAATCGTTTTAAGAAGAAAGCTAACAACATTATGATCGTCCCTGATGGCACTTTGATGTAATAGGCTTTCAATTAGGAAAAACATGAACTGTGAGAGAGAATGTTGCCCTAAATAGTAATCGTTTTCAAACCTGCTTTAAGGATCAATTGCAATAACATTTACCACTGTTATTATTTGATATTAAATATGTTGTCACAGATTCACTTCTGAATTCAAAATTTGCAGAAAATAATCGTTTATTGTTGAATAGCTTATGAATAGACAGAACAGGCCAAGTTCTGGTGAAGCATCATACAGGGTACACACAGCAGACATAAAATGTTTATTCATCGTCGACATATTTGGTTGCAGGAACTTAAGCATAAGTGAATTTCTAAAGAATTTCTGTAGCCATCTAGAGTTTTGTATTTCACCTGCACTGGTATGCTGGTAGTTCGTGCCTCTTTTCAACTACCATTAATTCAAGGTCTTTTAAGTTTGCAGGATTCCTTGTCAAGCTCTCCAAAGGCTTTCAACAGGTGAACCCCTTGCCTCAAACCCAGTTTTCCTAATAATTTTGGTAATACTCTGATTCCATCATTCATTCACTGAAAGCCCTCTTCCTCTTTGTTGGACTTATTGGTGGCTGGCCAACAACGTCAAGGTACTTTATCGGCATCTACCGCTGTGTTTCTCTTTCCCCCATGGGTGACATATACATACAGTGCCTTGCATAAGTATTCACCCCCTTTGGATTTTTCTACATTTTGTCATGGTATAACCACAGATTAAAATTTATTTCATCGTGAGTTTATGTAATGGACCAACACAAAATAGTGCATCATTTGGAAGTGGGGGGAAATATTACATGGATTTCACAATTATTTACAAATAAAAATCTGAAAAGTGTTGAGTGCATATGTATTCACCCCCTTTACTGTGAAACCCCTAACAAAGATCTGGTGCGACCAATTGCATTCACAAGTCACATTTGCAAGTCACATAATTAGTAAATAGGGTCCACCTGTCTGCAATTTAATCTCAGTATAAATACACCTGTTCTGTGACGGACTCAGAGTTTGTTGGAGATCATTACTGAACAAACAGCATCATGAAGACCAAGGAGCTCACCAAACAGGTCAGGGATAAAGTTGTGGAGAAATATGAAGCAGGGTTAGGTTATAAAAAAATATCCAGAGCTTTGAACATCTCTCTGAGCACCATAAAATCCATCATAAGAAAATGGAAAGAATATGGCACAACCGCAAACCTACCAAGAGGAGGCCGTCCACCCAAACTGAAGAGTCGGACAAGGAGAAAATGAATCAGAGAAGCAACCAGGAGGCACATGGTTACTCTGGAGGAGTTGCAGAGATCCACAGCTGAGGGAGAATCTGTCCACAGGACAACTATTAGTCGTCTACTCCACAAATCTGGCCTTTATGGAAGAGTGGCAAGAAGAAAGCCATTGTTGAAAGGGATCCATAAAAAATCCCGTTTGGAGTTTGCCAGAAGCCATGTGGGAGACACAGCAAACATGTGGAAGAAGGTGCTCTGGTCAGATGAGACCAAAATTGAACTTTTTGGCCTCAATGCAAAACGCTATGTGTGGCGAAAACCCAACACTGCCCATCACCCTGAGCACACCATCCCAACAGGGAAACATGGTGGTGGTAGCATCATGCTGTGGGGATGCTTCTCTTCAGCAGGTACAGGGAAACTGGTCAGAATAGAGGGAAAGATGGATGGAGCCAAATACAGGGAAATCCTTGAAGAAAATCTGATGCAGTCTGCAAAAGACTTGCGACTGGGGCGGAGGTTCATCTTCCAGCAGGACAATGACCCTAAACATACAGCCAGAGCTACAAAGGAATGGTTTGGATTAAAGAATGTTAATGTCTTAAAATGGCCCAGTCAAAGCCCAGACCTCAATCCAATAGAGAATCTATGGCAAGACTTGAAGATTGCGGTTCACAGACGGTCTCCATCCAATCTGACTGAGCTTCATCTTTTTTGCCAAGAAGAATGGACAAACCTTTCCATCTCTAGATGTGCAAAGCTGGTAGAGACATACCCCAAAAGACTTGCAGCTGTAATTGCAGCGAAAGGGGGTTCTACCAAGTATTGACACAGGGGGGTGAATACTTATGCACCCAACAGATGTCAACTTTTTTGTTCTCATTATTGTTTGTGTCACAATAAAATTTATTTTGCACCTCCAAAGTACTATGCATGTTTTGTTGATCAAACGGGAAAAAGTTTATTTAAGTCTATTTGAATTCCAGTTAGTAACAGTACATAATGGGAAAAAGTCCAAGGGGGGTGAATACTTATGCAAGGCACTGTATTACTGAAATCCAGTAGCTAAACAAACGGATGCACTCTACTTGCAAATATTTCTATTCTGGTTCCATCTGTCCTTAGAATGTTATCCCAGAAAAAGTGTATCTGGGAAAGCTGTGGTCAATCCTCACTGGCCTTATCAATGGCGCCCTACTTGGTTTAGCACATGGTGTATGGAACCGGCTGAAACACAACTCCAGATTTCTCCAGGTCACCTTGAAGCTCTTTTTATGTCCTGCGTATTTCGACAATCCACAGCAGCCTTCAGACGTCTCTTTTTAGAAATATCTCCTAGCACTGACTTATTATCTTTTTGGATAACATTTCCTGTGCTCTCAGGCAGCTCTCTCCTCTTTGGCATTGTGAGAAAGAAACTGAAAAAAAATTGCCCCCTTTTTATGCAGTAAAACCATCATCCATTAGGTATTTATACATCTTTTGAAGAACTTATTTAATTTCATCCAGAGTAACCATTATTATCTGGAATACATTTTCTTATCTTGTGTCATTTATATAAGAAATTATTTTTTTCAGTAACCTGAGGAACCAATCAGATTTTCTACTTTATACAACATATTTTTTCACATATGAAGATGTAACGTGAAAAGAGATAAAATAGAAATTGATTTATAGATTTTGAATTATTTTTTCACATGAGTCTTTTTTTCCTCAAACTTTCTTATCTGGGTTTCCCTGGGCAGTGTTTCAGTACCAAGTCACTATGACGATGGTAACACAAAGATGCATGTTAGTTTAAAAAAAATATTTGGAAGATATTTACATGAGTCATACCAGTTCCACTGTTTATAGGGACATCTGACTATTGTTTTTTGACTTGGATCAGTCTCCTCAAAATGTTTCCGTGTATTAACGGCAAAATAATCATCTGCATGTTCGGTCAGTTTTGCATTCAAAAAGAAAAATAGGCCAGTGTAGTGATTTCTGCAGAAATATCCAGTGTAAAAGGGATTATCACCACCGTGCAAGAGGAAGATTAATTTACAACTGCAGGAAACTGGATAGCTCTCAGTAATGAAAAGGTCTTATTGTCCAAAAACATTTAATTCTAGCTTTCAGCAGCCTTATATTACTGAGTGTTTTGATGTCCCACATTGAAATGTCCTGATGGAGATGTGACTCTAACAGGAGGAACTAGGGCAACTACAAAAAAACAGACCGTAAAATTACAGTAAATTCAGTTTGAGTGGAAATATTTCACAAATTTTGTGAAATATTTTCACATAATCACATATAATGCAAACATGTAGCTGTGAACAAAATAGCCAAGTACAATGTTATGGTTTGTAAACGACTGTTAATTTGTCATTTTTTGACCGCAGCAACTTATCCAGTTTTTTGATTAACACGTTAGCAAACAAATGCTCTTTCAAACATCCAGCAGAAGCGAGGCAATGTTAGCAATTTATATAATTATATATCTATCGTGACAACATAAATGTCAGTTCAATATCCACTTTATTTTAGCTCTGCTCCAGTCTATAAAGACAAATATCTGATTGTCAGATGGAATATAGTTTTGCTTATTAGAATATTTGTCAGCAGCTGGTTGCTGTGGCTGAAAGACGATTAAATCATAACAGAGTAAATTTATAGTTCATAAAGCAAAACAAATAATAATAAAAGGCTTCATAGGGCTTTAATTCTCTAAAATAAAAAAAATCCACCTGTGCAGTTTTTTACTATTAAAATTTCATATTAAGGGAGCAATCACATTTTCTGTAACTTAAACTTCTTAACGAGAATAGTAATATTTGAGATTGCCCGAAGAAAGTCTTTCACCGAAATATCAGAATTTTATGATATGCACCTATGATACATTCTTTTTTTATTGCTTAACATTTTGTGCTAAACCAAGTAGGGCGCCAATGCAAAAAATATATTTTTTTAATACATTTACTTTTATGAATCAAGTTTTTATTAATTTCGTTTTAATTGTATTTTTAGTAATATATTATAAATTATATGATTAAAATATATTTTGGGAATATTTGGGAAATTTCTTTCCATGTGTATAATTATGTATCGGTTACAACATAATACCTGCATTGGTTCCACAAATACATATTGTTCTATTCATTTTACTATTACATCATTTCAGACATGACCTCCGGGTTAAATCTGGGGAAATAGCTACGGAGTTTTCCCAGAATTTTCCTGTCACACACACGCAACACAGCAGGAGGTTCTCCGCTCAGACGCATTCACAACAGTCACAAAGCCTCTGCATCCTTCAGGCAAGAGGCGGAACCGCCTGGTGCAACAGACAGAGGCAGGATTATACGTATTAACTCCACTGCAGAGATCACATGATCATATTTACAGCACCACAACACCATCAGCTCTTATCGCCACAAACTCTCTACATATCTACTTCGGTGTACTCTACATGTTTGAAAACGCCTTTTAATCAGGAGATATTTGTGTGATAGAAGTGTAGTGAACCCCCCCCACCCCACCACACACACGACTTCTCCCCAGAAACTGCGAAGTGTCTCACTCTGACATATATCATCACACATGCACCTCCTCTGCAGAAATACAGGAACTGTGGAGTTCAGTGCATGTCTGAAAGGAGCTTTAGTAAACAACCTGATAACTGCGCTCCCTTTATGTCTGTTTATTTATGCTTCATATTTGGAATGCACTCAGTTGATCATTCCAATTCCCCATAGACATAATGGATTTGTAATGGCTAAAAAAGGTTGTAATGTCCCCTCAGATGAAGCCAAGCAGTTATCTTGATACCAAACATGAAGGCCACTAGAGATCCACTGCAGATAACATGTCACTCATGCAGCATGATTCATTTAGTGCTAGATACAGGACAGTTAAAGTCAGGTAGATGAACGACATTCACTCTGTCGAGCTGTTATGAAGCGGATTTGCTTGAGCCAAAGGTTAGTCCACAGTACTTGGGGTCAAGTTGTGTTTTACTTATAATATGATAATATAGTATAGTATATGTGATAGGTTGAGATTTAATTTGTACTTCTGCCGCAGTATTCTTCAGTTTATTGTACTTTTGTGGACAGAGGAGCTGAATAAGGTTGTTCAAATGTTGCCATAGCTACATGCAAACCAGCCTCTTTATGAGAGGCTTCAGATACAACATGCTGCTGGCTTGTAAATGAACATGTTTTGGGGTCAGGTTTTGGTGAATGAGCAGTAGCCATGGTGAATGTTACATGGATCTCTAATGACAATGCAGCAGGCCAACACAGTCATGTTAACGTGTTTTTTTCCCAGATAAGCCGATGCATCTCTACTGCTGAGGCTTCCTGAGACTCTTTGGAGTTCACTTTTAATGAAAGCAGATATAGAGATCAATGTTGTGTGGCAGGTGTACTTACAGCTGGAAAAGATGAGAGGGCAGGAGTGCTCGTCCATGGGAAAGTTGTGCAGCTGAAGCTGGCATTCTGCGTTTATTGTCAGTCTGCAAGGAAAAGAGGGAATGTTTACTGTTTAGCTACAGTAGAAAACCACATGGATAAATACATTTTTATTTTATTTACTGGCAAAGTATCTTGTATAATTTGATTATTATAATACAACATTATCATATGAGTGAATGCATTGGTGCATATTTTTTTTTAAGTTGTCCCTCAGCCTCTAGAGCAGTTACGATTATTACAAACGTCTTGACCAGTTAACAGTTGCCATCCCTCTGCGGTTTAGGGATTTGATGAGAATAATTCATTAGCGTGAGACTGAGTTGTGAGATTGAAACTCATTGAGCTTCAGAACATATATGGACGGGAGCTGGGAAAAATCTGCCCTTTACAGCCTCATTCAGTTTCTACATAAATTGCCAATCAACTTCAATTGTTGTTAACAAAGACCTTAAGACCTTTTTTAAAAATAACCACCAGCCCTCATTGGCAGCTGCGGCTCAGGAGCTCGAGTTGGTTGCCCACTAAACAGAAGGTTAGTGGCTTGATCTCGGACCCGTTCACCCCCATTCAGGTCTTTGATTGGTCATTACAACTAGAACAGCGCTTTATAAATACAGATAACAAATTAAAGGTTGTGAGTCCATGTTTTGTTTGGATTTTTTAGATGTGCACAAGGGGACACATTCATCAGCAGGTAATAAAGTAAATATTGTAAATGCAACATCATTGCATTCTTGTTAAAATGCTGTGTGCTTTATGTAAGACTGCATTAAATGAGAGCTATTATCTATGAGAGAAATAACCTGAACTGGAAACACCAAGATGTATTCTGCTGACTTTTATCGGCCTCCGAAGGACACCTAGGCCCTGCAGTGTGGACAGACCTTTGACAGCTTCCATTGGCCAATAACTTACAAAAGTCATAAAACACACATTTCTAGATGTGATGAACATGTGTTCCAGTGAAAATAGCATTCAAATCATCTGACTGAGAAACAAGCAAAGTCTGCTTTCTGTTCAAGTTTGGGCTGCAATTGCAGTCATGCTTAAGTAATCTACATTTTTCTTTTAATTGGGTCCCAGGATTGTGTCGATTGCTCAACAAAACTGAAATAGCCGACGTGCAAAGTCTAAACTGAATCCAGTTGAACATGGACGTGCAACAGCTTCATTGCAGATACACCAGGTTGGATGAAAACAAAGCCCTACACATAACGTCCAGCACACAAACTATAGAAGGTGACAGTATATTCTAGAACTCCAGGGTATTACCAGAGGCCAAGAAAACAAAGATTTAAAAGGAGCACTGCACTAGTGGATGAAAATACTCAGCTCACTCATTTGCTTGGATAGTAGCGATCAGAAAATGGATTAACTTTTACTGCAAAGCAATTAAATAAGTATTGAGTTTTGTTTGTCCAATCACATATATGCATGCATAGACACCTATATATCCTTTTTCATATTATTAAAAAACAGTGTTTGGCAGTCTGAGAAGCCTTTCAATTCACAAATCTGTGTCAAACATTAGCATTGCCATTGTGAGGATGGTAGCCAGTCAATATTACATCCAGCTCAAAGCACCACTACTACTACTTACGGCCTCTCAGAAGTTCTTTAGCCCCTTTTATGAGTGTGTCTTCAAGGCAGCAAGGCTGCAGCTTCAGTCTACCTCACAATTATGTATTAATGGCATGAACCTGGATTCGAGGAGGCAATGTTCTTCTCTATCAATGTGTGTGCAAAAGGAAGATCTAGATGCTCCAGCCTGACATGGAAGCTGTGACACTGTTTCTGGCCTTGTTTGCAAAGGATTGAAACAGCAATTTAGTGGCATTTTTCTTTAAAAAGGGTCTTTTGTCCACTATATAGCAATTCCAAGAAAATTTGTATAATAAATATGTAAGATAACATAAAAGACAAGAGCAGAGAAAGCTCTTTAAAATCCCCCTGCTCTGGTATGAATTTCATTACAGCACGGAATTGGAAAATTACCATGTGTACGGGAGAGGCATGGATATCCTGAAATGTCATCTCTGTTTATTCCAGCCAAGCCACTGCACAATTAATACTAAATGACATTTCACTGTCTTCCTCTCAAGCCATCAACGGATTTAGTGCTAAAAGTGTGCACGCTCCTGAATAGTCAACATCAAAGGACTGCATGAGAAAAGGATGCAGCTGGGCTTTGTTTGTGACTCGACTAGCTCTCTATGAATTGTTACATTTCCCTGGGCCCAACACGATGCATCACAGATCGTGTAATATTCCACATCTGTAATACATCAGTATTTACCTGACAGTAGCTATTAAGAATCTGGAGTTACCAAGTTGTCATATTTGTTTTTCATGGAATAAGCGATAATAGTTGCAAAAGTAAAATACTGAACATCCTCCCTCCCACTCAAGTTGATGAGACGGTACCAAGAAAAGGAAAATTAAGACAAAAAACAGACAAATAAAAAATTCAATTATATTTCTCTATCATGATTGGTCACTGGTGGCGGACTGCCCGTGGGGTTCACAGGAGCATTTCCCATTGGCATGAGAGCAGTTTCGGTTTTGCAATGACCAGTCAACTTGACCAGCAATGATAAAACAAGCTGGAACGAATTGATGGATCTCTTGGCACAGGCACAACTCTTAGCTTACCTGTTAACCTACTATGTTGGCTGCTCTGCTGGATTACAGTGGCGCAGCTAATACCAGGTCTCTCTTTCTACAATTAGTTTGTCATGGATACATTTTTACATTTGTTGGACGATTATATTTTCTTAAATATATTTAGTTATCTGGTTGACTTTCTTGCCCAATGAACATAGTGGCCATAGTTGTCTACATCAAGAAAATAGGATTAGCTTACACAATTAACGGTCTCTAGGACTCCTAGTCTCTTGGTTTTTGGAAGGATGGCCAGGGATGGAGTCAGATTACCAGCCTGAATTATGATTTCTATCCGCACCTGTTGTGTATATCTACTCTTTTCAAGATGCAGGCAATTCATTAAACTTCTCTTCATGTGTATATGAGAATGAGATTGAGTAGACCTCTAGGCTGTAAGAATCATAGGCAAGTAATGTATGTTGGTAAAGACTGAAGCATCTTTCTGGGATTAAGAAATATATGGAGGAATATTCTTGGGTCAGAAGCCAAGGAAAACAAAGAATGATGATGGATTAATGAATGATTTGGGAATATAGTCAGAAATGAACTTCCTGAAAGTGCATAACTTCGCTGGCCGGGACGTCTCACACAAGCACAATAAAGGAAAACCGTAATGCCAAAGCCACAACACAACTACAAAAGCGTCTCACAGAATCACAACCACAGTTAACGTAAGTGACAATGCAACAAGCAAAATAACTTACTGCGGTCATGACCGCAGTAAAAACATCGGTTAAAAACGTGGACAAGCAGGCCCCTGCTTGTAATGAATTTGTCTATGACATTTGTTAAGGTACAGGTGGAGCAGCCAAAAAGGGAGAAAACTAAAGTTTTTTAATAAAAAAATGTTGGTGCAACAAGCACCTCTATCGTAACACCTCAAATAGACAGGGATCACATTTCAAGCGGCAGCTAGCTTGTCCGGGTTTTCAGAAAATACCGTCCCACTGTCAAAATCCATTGTTACTCACTTCGTTTGTGTTTGTGTTTCCGTTGTGTGGCTTTTGTTTTTGTGTTATCACTTTTGCATTCATGTTTTCTGTAAATGTGCTTGTGTTAGACATCTTGGTCTCTGTACATAATGTTTAAACCCAGTTTAGATCAGACTACCACTGCTATCTTACCTATATGTTCTCAGATGGTGTAACGTTTTTGATAAGGTCTTAATGCTGTAAATCAGCACCTTAATTGTGATCTAGTCTATAATCCAGTAAATTATTTAGAGTTATAGTAGGAAGTTTTGGGGAAGGTTCATTTTTAGGGACAACTGAGAGAGGAAGTAAACTTTTTCGTGACAGATATTTGAATGCTGGAATAGCTTTTGTGCCAAATCCGATAGGTACTGTCTTTGCTGTATTAACATTCAAATGTTATGACAATGCCGAAAGATGCTTATTAGTGAAAGAGCCCTTTATACTAATGTGGTGTGCTACAATTACAAAGTGTGCTTTAAGGCACAAGGGTGGCTGCCTTGGTAAATTGATGTTGGAAATTAACTGCAGTTTGCGCAGCAATTGCTAATAATAGGGGCTAATTGCTTTGTGGTGTTCTTTTTGGGGAAAGTTAGCATCACAAATTGTTTCACATGAGAGTCTTAGTGATAGAGGCTGCTTGAATTTGTGACAATGTTAACAAATTGGTTTATTGATAAATATTATTGGTTCCAAACAGGTCATATAAATTGTCACACTGCACAGAAAATTCGGGATTTGTGAATTGCATTACAGGAACAATGTTAAGAAATGCTAATGATGATTTCAGATAACACACTATGTAATAACCTGCACACCTGCACTTCTTTTCTTAGACCGTCGCACTGTTCGGACTGTTTGTATTGTTTTGTTTTGCTTTGCTTTGTTTTGTTTTGTTATGTTTGTTTTTGTGATGTGTATTCTGTCTAAGCACCTGAGAGCCACTTTACAGAGTCAAATTCCCTGTTTGTGCAAACTTACTTGGCCAATAAACCTGATTCTGATTCTGATTAGACTGAATGTATAAATAGAGATTTTTTCCCTCAAACTACATTAATTGAGTTATGCTCAGGTTTAAATGATCCAATTTAAAAAGGTAATTATTTCCATTCTAAGTATTCTCTCAATCTATAATAGCCCCTAGCTCTATAACTATGTAAGCAACTAATTTGGATAATGTCGACTATCTTGACTCAATAGTTAATAAACATAGGATATGCCCCAGAATGGGCCTGCCGGCTTTCCAACACGTAATCCTCTATTTAGAAAATCTGATTCTGCAGTGAGTATCACAAGGGTCATAGAAGAGGGTGCTAATGGAGAGTCGGGTGAGAGACGTCTAGTAATTAAATAATATTTGATTAGGTTGTCAGCCAGATTCAGCTATTGTATCTGTGAAATGCCAATCACTGGCACATTAATAACTTGTGTGATCAGTCATTTGGTGGAGTGTTTCAATATGATCACTTTCCATTATTGATTAATCAAAATAAACAGATTAATCTATTAATAGTTTTTCTATAAACAATAAGATCACGTTGCAATTTCCCCCGGAGATCTGGATTGTTGAAACAAGAGAACATTTGGCATTTTGTCTTGAAATATTACAGAAACATTTATGATGAATATACAGGGTTCGTACGGTCATGGAAAACCTGGAAAAGTCATGGAATTTTAAAATGTGTTTTTCCAGGCCTGGAAAAGTCATGGAAAAAAATAATCTCCCAAAAGTTTTGGAAAAGTCATGGAATTTTGTTATATTAATATTTTCATGTTGTTCATTTTAGGGATGGACATAATTAATAGACGATGAGTTTCGTCGATGACATAATTTTTTCATGGATGAAAACTATTGCATGTTCGCTATGTGGCAGGATGTCGGAATATCCGAGTTGCCTTGAACGCAGCACAGCGAGGACGTTTGCATTTGGAGAAAGCAGCCCGGAGCTAACCTGCGCTGCTCGGCTTCATTTCCGCACACGGACCTCAGTCCACATGGACGGGAACCCGGACAGACCCGGGTCTGTGTCAGGGGTTCCGGGAGTTAGGGCGTGACAATAACTTGATTGAGAGGGCGAGAACAGTCAAATTCAGCTAGCTCCAAACGGGGCTTAGTTTAGAGTACAGCAGCGCATATTTTCAAGTGTTACCAGTGAACAGATCCCGTTTAACTGCCACAAGAGTTGTTCATCTTCGAATAAAGATCTCAATGAGGAAACACGCTTAGTTTTTTTATTTTCACTGCATTTTAATATAGCTTATTAGTGAATATTAATATGAAAATATTAATGATTAATCGAAAATCGATCGTTAATTCTCCCAACGATCGATTAAGACCATTTAATTGAATGCCCATCCCTAGTTCATTTACGCTGAGTTTTAAATAATTCATATGCTTTTAAAGAAATACGCTCAAATATAAGCAGGCATACTTGGGTTTGTGTAATTTAAAGTATACTGTATGCCTTGGAATTCTCATTGTTAGTTTGAATACTACATTGTCACTTTTTCGCGAATACACCGAGATTTCACAAAATGTTCGGTCATGGAAATTTGGTTTAAAGTCATGGAAAAGTCATGGAGATCCACTGGTCAAAATGTGTATGAACCCTGAATATATGCATGACATAAATGTTGCAGCTCTACAATATACCTAATCACCTATAATTGATGATACTGTTTGAAACGCCACTGTTGACATGGCAAGGTTCAGGTACATGTAATTAACTAGTAAATGGGTGCAACAAATATGCACAGCCGCAGATAACAGTGCTAATTATTTTGCTGGTATTTTCCCTGACAGACTGCAGGAGCACACAGAAGAACTGGTGATAAGACATCCTGTATAATTAAGGTCGAAACTCCCAATATATGTATATACATTTTTAATCCTCGTCCCTTAATGGTAAAAGCTTTAGCTCGATTTATCTTTTAAAATGTGTTTTTACCTTAAGGTGTAAAGTATTTTCCCATCATTCCATATTCTGAGCAGCTGGTTCGGCATCGTAATCCAATGGGAATCCGCATTCTTGGAGTTCCTGAAGATGGTGTCTGGCAGCCAAATAAGTCCGACCATATTGCTGTTTAGAGTCAGTATCTTCATTGTGCTGTTGTATCTCAGACGGCTGTCAATCCACGTCTGGGCAAAGATGATGTCGATTTGGTATTCCTAAAATAAGGAAAAACAAGACATGGAAGTGGATAAATGTGCAGTGTCACTTGGTTTCGTTTAATTTCCAAAACATCATAATAATTCAGTTCTGTATTCTCAGCAAGAGACAAACAGAAAGGAACTAATTCACCTGCAACTCAATAGAATCGATTTTCCTTATAAATGGCCGTGAGTAGAAGCATTATGTGTTTCAGCAGCACATCTCTGTGTGCGATCTACCATTCATCACTTTCACCAGCAGCACCCACTGTCATTTTACATGTTCTCTGGGCCATAGGTGGAGCACAGACCTCAACTGGCATCTCTCACTGATCTGCCTAACTCACCATTGTGCTGACCACAAACTCCAGGGAAGCAGTGCAAGTGTTTTCAGCAATAACTGCACACCAGCACAAACTCTATTTTGTTGAAAGAGATTTACAGTTGGAAATACACAATCTATTAGATCTGAAGTGTCACACTTAGTGTCAGGTTCATGAGTATGCCATTGATATTGACAACTCCAGCCATCAGAGCGCAGCATTGGGTGAAGGTGGTGAGGGGGATTTTTGCACATGCCTGCAAACAGGGGAATTGCATTGAAATCAAGTAATAACCATGCATGTGTTGGACAGAGTAACACAGACTCAGTGCAGTTTATATTAACAGCATCGACCTCGGGTCCATTTCTGACGGAAAAAATGAATGCCTTTCAAGTTCAGGTCGGTAGTTTGGCTTGGACCAAATTATTCGTCCAGAGCTGTATGGAGCTGCTCTCTATTCATTCTTTTACAGGTTGACACAGAAGAGCAGATTTATCATTCAGATTCACGTGTCTCTTCTTGCTTGTGTGTTTTGCTTGAGATTAAAGTAGTTTGGGGTCCAGTCTGGGATGACCTCCCCCATCACCAGTCAGTTGTCTAGTGTGAACTCAAACGACTCCACGACTCCTGATTACACATCATGAAGTTGTGTGGTGTAAACTGTGCAGCTATCTGTCAAATTTGAAAGTTGTGTAGTGTGATCTCAGCTTTAGTGGGTTCACACGCTCGCACAAACAAATCCACAAATTCTCCTAAGCAACAGTTGGGCTTTAGAGGCATCTTTGGTGACAATATATAAACAGATAAATATGTAACATAATGAAAATATTCAGTCTGTCCTGCAACTTTCATAATGCTGACCTACCTTAATTACATTTGACCTTCTACCATGTCTCTGCACCAGTTTGAATAGCTCACTAATTAGAATAACGTCTATAGTCAAGAGAGCCACTAGGTGCTCATGACCTGTAATTGTTTGGCACTCAGCTGGTTTTAATAAAGGAGAAGAAGAAAAAACCTGAACAATTTTGTTAGATTTAATGACCAGAGGAGGAAAAGTGCTGCAAATAAAGTAAACAAGTGTAAAGCGATGGGAGAATCACATTAGGAAATGGTGAGTTACAGAAAACACACCTGAATCTCCAGCTTAGTAATGTCTTCTATAATTCCACAAGAGAGTGTATGTTAAACTATGCCGAAAGAGTCCCACCCCCCTCCGCCCTTGCGGCTGCCTGCAGCTGCTTTGAGCCCTTAAAGGAGGCTGCGCTGTGAAGAAAATGGGTCTTTCACTGCAAAACCTCAGAGGATCTGCTATATTAAGGCTGCTGAGTTAGAGGTACTGTATATACTCGCAGTAAAATCAAAGCTACTGCTGCACACTGAAGTGGACCCTACATGATGAAATTATTCAAACTGGAGTGCGGATCAGTTTTACCCCAGGGAAATGGGATGCTCGTGTTTTGCAATGCAGAGGTACACACTGCATAGACAAAAGTATTTCTGTCCTATAGCTTTGGTGTATTTATGGTCTTAGGCTGTTCATTCAGGGGCCTGTGTGACTGGGGTTAACTAACATTGACTGAATAAATAATTGTAACTTTTACATGATAAAAAAAGAGTGTAGATTGGAGTCCAACATTTGAGGAATTTATTATTTTCCTTTTACTCAAATTTCATCGAATGAAACCCGCTGTCTATTCTTATTCATATTTCAACAGTAAGGTTAAAGATGCAGAACAATTATGAATTTTACTTATTGGACAGTCTTTGGTTTTTATCACCGTTCGCTACATTAACACATGGTTTTTGCATTACCGACTTCCCAACATGGATTTACCATTGTTTTATAGCTCCTCCTCTATTAATTATATTGTAATTGTCATGTTGCAATTCAACTTCAACACTGTTAAATGCAGTTGTACCTGCTGCTCTTTTTGTCATTGTGATCTGTTGACCACACAACAAGGCATGACATTTAGTATATTTTTAATAGAAAAAACTGTGGCAACAAAGTGGCATCTAATAATATTGAATAAATCTAAAGTGCTGCGCTACAATTTAAAAGTTAAATTCAAATACTTATTGTATATGTGCTAATATATAAGTTAGAATAAGGACTGTTTAGTGAATCCAAATCAATTTCACCCTAATTATAAGGGACTGTAAATTCATTTTGTGCTGTTAATTGGTAAATCTAAATCCAATTCACCCATATAGTTAGTAAATATAAATGAGTTTCACACGGATAAATGGTAAATATAAATAAATTTGACCCAGATAATTAATAATCTAATAGATAAATAAACGTTTCTTGGAAAATTAGTAAATGTAAATAGGTTTTCCTTTTGAAATTGATTGTGATTAAACTGGTTTAGATAAGTTAATTTATTCAATGTTTTTTAATAAAATATGGTATGGAGTAGCATTTAAAATCCACTCAATTATATTACATGTAGCTTTGTTGCCATAATATTTAAGCAACCCTTGATCACAATTTGTACAGTTCAGTTCCACTTAAGAAAAATCGTACTATTACAAAACACTATTTTAGACACCGAGTGCAGTGCCTGTTCTAAACATGCCTACTGCGGTGGACTGTTTACTTGGGAGGATGCTGGTTGCAGCTTTCCTTCTGAAACTCCACACTTTGTATAACATGAAACTAAATTTGCTATATTACTGTTCAAATGTGTGTCTTATATACAAGTTTGAATGATTTACTCAATTTATTTGTTTCATGTATTGCATGTCAGCTGTTTCAGAGGACTGTGAAGCAATCGACACAATCTTCCATCTCAAGTTTACAGCTTTTAAAACAAAAGCTCTGTATTTCCACTCAATATAGAAATCCTTGCAAAAAACAAAAGGAACAAGGGTTACATGATTGTGCTCCAAGGAATTTTGCAGTCTTGTCAGAAATCTGAACCAGTGAATGTCAGTCCAATATGGTGAAATAAAAATAAGTACATTTTTCGAATGATCTGGCAGAGATTTTGACCTGAGGTTGAACCCAGGTGCCGACCACTGCTTTAGTTTATCAGAGGACATAGAAGAAGATGGTCAACAGACTCCCCAGCCTGTCTTATTAAACATAAACAGAGAAGTTATAATGTCCTTATCTGCTCCTTCTCCTACTTTCCTATTAGCATCCCCAACCGTCTCTGTCCTTGATCAGTGCTGTTCAGTGTAGAAGTAACTCCTTTTATTCAGACAAGAAATAGTTACAACTTTAACATTTTACCATAGGGGTGTGCCCAGTAGCTTAGTACGCATCCTAGCTTACTGGTATGCGAACCAGAGTATGAGAGTTAGATGGGGGAGCATCTTATCAACCCCTTTTAAGGTTGGTAACGGGGTCAGGCAGGGGGGTATATTATCCCCAGCGCTTTTCAATCTCTATATGGACGACCTTTCCAGGCAGCTGAGGGGATGCAGAACAGGTTGTATGATAGGTGATTCCCTGGTCAACCACTTTATGTATGCAGACGATCTAGCTATACTTTCCCCTAGTAGCAGTGGGTTTCAACAGCTGCTTAACATCTGCACTAATTATAGGGTAGATTTTGATGTGAAATATAATGCCAAGAAGAGCATGGTAATGGTCTTTAGGACTAAGGATGACATGGATATTAAGTTTCCTGCCTTTCATCTTTCTGGGCAAACTCTGGGGGTGTCCAATAGTACCAAATACTTAGGGCACATTATTACAGATACGTTGGAGGATGATGCCGACATTTTCAGACAGAGGGGATTGCTCTATGTCCAAGCTAACATGTTGATTAGAAAATTCCACCACTGTACAGTTGATGTAAAGATTAATTTGTTTAGAGCCTACTGCACCCCTCTCTATACAGCTCCACTCTGGGTCAATTACAAGAAGGAGAGCTTGCGTAAGTTGAAAGTGCCCCATAATGACTGTCTTAGGATACTCCTGAAGAAACCCAGGAGTACTAGAGCAAGTGAGCTGTTCTGTAATATGGGTCTAACCAACTTCATGGCCTTGCTGAGGAACCTTACTTTTAAGTTTATGAGTCGGCTGGACAGCTCTACAAATTGTATAATTGATATGATGACAGACCCTGGCCGCAGGGCAGTGGGGCTCACAAACAAGCCCCCTGCATCACACTGACTCTGTATCACACTGACTCTGCTGACCCTCCCCCCCTCGCACATAATTTATAACTCTATATTATTGGCATTATCACCAATCTATGCACCTTAGAACCGCACAAAACTCTTACTGTATATATTGTTGTTCAATATTGTTGTTGTTTTTATATTGTTGTTTCTAAATTGTTGTTTGTATATTGTTGTTTGTACAGTGCACCAACCACACCAAGGCAATTTCCTGTATGTGCAAATATACATGGCAATAAAAAGAATTCTGATTCTGATTCTGATCTAAGATCTGGGAACACTGGCATGAGTGCCTTTTTTAGCCCTTTTTCCTAGTATATTTTTATGTAATGTATTGTTTGTATGTATTGTTTTTTATCATGTGGGCCTTGAGCCTGTAATAAAGTTTATATATATATATAAGTAAAATAAACATGTTCCTGCCTAAATGTGTGGGTATATTTAGGGTAGAGGGCTGACTTAATGTTCAAAAGTCCAGTTCTCTTCTCTGCACTACTGTAAATTAGGACAAAGCATGCAGCTCCAGCTCGGCAGTGTGAGGCAGAACTTGCAGTAAAAGCCATACAGTCCATACTGTATCTGTCCTGTGCTTTGAGACGTCTTGTCATGTTCCCTTGTCCGGGACCTTGTGTCCTCATTAGACCCAGTTTAAGGTCACTTGCAACAAAGGAAACTTCATCACCCACCTGGAGTGACCTGCTGCTCGTTGCCAAGTGCACAGACACAGTTAGAAGGGGGAATGTCTACTTTGGTCCAAAGTGCTTCAGTGCAACCACAGCCAGGGTTGCGCTGACCACATATGCACTTTCTATGTGGGGAACTTCAGCAATCGTTTTCTGAGGTAACCAGTCCAACAAAGATCAGGGTCAATGCTTTTACATTTCTTGATGTATTTCAATAACAATTCAGGAAACACAATAGGTAAAAATAAAACATTTTAGTTTTTTCAAGTTTTCAAGAATTGCCTGCTAAAAGGAACATAATACACTGTATCGTGGCCCTACATCCAATTATTAGTTCAATGCCGAATCTAATGCACTCTGTTACGTGAATTGTTCCTTTTTGTTTTTACTACATCCAGTATCTGCTTCAAATATTACCCCTTCTGAAAAGATAAGGGCTTCGATCGTAGTAAGTAGAACGGTAGAAGTACAGGCTGTCTATTCATCGCTTATGGTAATCCAAACCTTACATTACTCTTCAAATGAATTTAGGGACTGTCTGTCGTGGCACTAGAAAAGACACAGAGGGAGATCGTAGTGTGCTCACACTGGTGTCATGAAAGTTGAGAGCACAGGTGTAACAGGAAAGATCTATTTTGATCGATCATTACATTCTGATTGAACAGCACTGGAAGCATATTAATATTCCACTGAGATCTGTTGTGTTTGTGGCATTACCAAGAGCCTCATTACATGATCCTCATGCTAGTGACTTCATTACCAAAGTCTTTCAGCCAGAAAAAAACGAACGGAAAAGAAATAGGAATTAGATGAACCACTGCGGTTTATTGAGGGAAATACACTTTTTGCTTTTGCTACCTGAGTCATCCAATAACTAAGTTGGACCAGCTAACTTACCCTTTGAAGATAATAAAAAATATCAAGCCCATCTCATTTCACAGCAGGTATGAGCCAAACAATTAGTGAGCTGCAAATTGCGGGGACATTGCAAATTAATATTGTGCTGGGAGCCAAAAGAAAGCCACAGTACCAGGCATGTTGCTTTAGCCCTGCCAGCAGCTCACTTATGCAGTTGGAAATGAACTGGCAAGAACACTGTATTTCTCTGGGTATCCGGTGTGTGACAGACTTTGAGTGAGTGGCTTTATCCACATATGACAATAGCATTGGGGATCCCAATGGCGTCGGCTTTTGCTTTGGAAGGAAAATCTGGATTGCACAAGGTTGCCTTTGACACTGCATGACCTCAGTGTAAAAATAGCTTCTGTATAATTACAAAAATGCTGCCTTCTCCAACTTAACATATTGTTTGTTGCTTCTTCTGAATGAGTCACTCATGCTGTGGTTAATCATTAGTGAGTCTGTGGAAGAAAAAAATGACAGTTGAGTGGATGGAAGGTGGTTGACAAAAAATAGGATGCTCACTACAAGTGTAAAAAAAAATGACTGATCACAGTCAAATATGCATGTAGAACGTTTTTGCACACACTTGCGATAGCCTGTAATCTCCGGATAGGTAATATGACTGCATGGAAACAGCTACTAGTAATATGTTGGGAATCAGACGGATTTTATTTCACAGTTTGGTCAACTACAACATATGACGCCTGTAGCACTGTATTGTATTTGTTGAGATATTGTTGCAGCTGTATGGAAAACATATATTTTCAACCAAGACACAATGCTAAAATCATAGTGTGAGTCCTTGTACACACGATACATACTGTATATGTGGAAAATTGCAAATTCAGTCCCAGGGTCATTTTGGTGCCTACAGTTAAAAGGGGTTGAAAGTGAAAATATTAAAATATCTTATAAGAATTGAACATGTCTTCTGAGTGAAAGTCCTATTTTATATACAACAAATCTTGTTTCATGTATGCACTTTGTCAGTGTTTGTACCTAAACTAAGCATTGTTGTTTTGGCAAGAACTAACCAAGTGGCTTCGCTGCCTGAACCTCACAAAACAGCAAGTGCCACCTACAAACAATCAGAAAGGAAAAACTACAAATAAGCAATATTACAATGCGTGCAACTAAACAGTGTGCCAATGAACAAGCTCCATTCTTACCATGTGAACTACATTCTTTGTCATCTATGCACTCAATATTTATGCTGGACCTAACCATAAACTTGTTTTTCGTAAAAACCTAACCAAGTCGTTTTATTGCCAAAACGTTTAACAACAAGATAAAATAAATAAAAAAATACATAATAAGTCTATTAATTCCTCAAAAACTCTGTAGATCTTGAGAACCATTCTTCTTATCTGCTTCACACTTAGAAGGTGTAGAATAGACTCCAGCAGCCAATCCTCTCAAAACATTCAGGCATTGTATGTAGGTATCCCCACCTGTTTGTCAAAAGTCTGATACTTTAATGAGTCAATGTTAATAAGTTTGAATATTGCAAATCTTTTTGATTGTACTTTGATAGTTTTCCTCTAAAGAGAAGGAAATGAATCACCATCTATCTCTTGGAGAAGTCATGACACCCTGAATTATACCCTGCATTGTAATTAGAAACAATACAAGTATGACAACTGTTGCCACTGTGTATAGCTCCTTCTGACAATAGGGTTTCAAATGAGCTAGTCACACGGTAAAGAGGGGATGTTGACATACTTGTCATAGTAGCACTGGAGATGCAGGAGAATGCAGCAGTGCTGTTTCACATTAAACAGAGTAACAGGCTGTTATCTGTGCATGGGTGCTGAATATTTCAGAAATACCATCATAAAAAACAGGACTTAACTTTTCAATACAATGTCCCATAGAAGGCTGATATGACAAGATATAAAAATGACAGGGACTGAACAATATTATAAATTACACAACTAGCAGAGATATAAAATGTTTCAACATGTGATTAGAATACGCACATTTGAAGTGTCATCTTACTGTGTCAAGAAAATACATGTGTTCACAACCATTGTATTGTCAGTGACTTGCTGTTTGTTGGAAGCACACACAGATCTGTGCAAGCACAGCTTATTCCTTTTTCAGATACTCAGACCCAATGCTGAGTTCAGCTTATACAACCAGCAGGTGTTCTGCAAGAGGTGGCACCAGACCAGGTAGAAAACACACTCACACATCACAACAGTGTAACATCCGTGTGTTACGCCCAACTTAGACTTGAAAATGAATCATCCAAAATAACTGATAATGCCAGTGTAGTTCAGCAGGGCCGTCCTGCTGATTTGATCTTAAACACATCTGTTTAACGATAAAATTATTCTACATATCGTATAAGTATTCCTGTTATTTCCCAAAATGCCTTTGCTGTACATATAAAGAATAATATGGTGTAAGTTGAGAAGCAAGAAGAGGCTTCTGCAACAAAAAGCTTTTGATGTATCTCACCTAAACCAAAATATATTTACTTTACTTACGCAGTATACTTAAGTTTAGATAATATGCAATGCTGCTCTGTAAATTGACTAAATTTAAATACCAATTATCACATAGTATCAGCTCTAAATCATTTAATGAAGAGAAACTGTTTTACAGAGTACAAGCTAAGGAAGAGAGCCATTATAAGCACCACTCAGTGTCTTGATTTAGCAGTGGAGCAGAGGGGTCGACAGTAACACAGCAAACAGAAGATCTTTAAGTGACTCTCATTTCTAGTGTCATAATTCAGACTTTCTCCAATATTTGTTGGTCCTCAGGGACATTATCCTATTTAGATAATTAGTAAGAAACAAGTGATTAGAATCTTGTCATTCAAAGAGAAATAATTTTAGTCATCATCATACTCGAACCACAGTATCAACATCAGTGTTCTTCGTGAGGTGGGCTGTCCAATAAAGCTGCTTTCAGACATACACTGGACCCCGGAGTTTCTCTTCAGACTCTATGGAGCAATGTCTGAGTAAGAGACTCAGAGTTTCTGCGGACCGTCCGCAGGAGGGGATCTCCCACTTGATTACAACGAGCAAATGGGGAGGTTGATGGTTCTAACACCCGACAAAATAATGAAAATAAATAAAATTTCTCCAGGTAACAAAAGTGGTGTCATACACGTAGAAGACACGGACGAAGATGTCAAGATAGTTAGTGGTGGTAATAAGTGTTGATGTGAATGCATCTGAGCAGAGAACCCCCTGCTGCATTGTGCATGTGGGAAAGACAAACTGCAGAGAAAGTCCAGACCTAATTCTCTGGAGAACCTCCACTGGTTAAAAATGTCTCAAGTCCCTTGTCTGTTTTGCTCTGCAGTTCTTTCAATCTGATGTTAAATCTGTTTTTCCTCTTAATTAAAGATCTCTCTCAGCCCGTCCATCTGACCATCGATACTCTTTAAGCTTTTCATAAACCCATAACTCCATTACTTGACAATTCTTTATGTATACTCAACTCTACGTATCCAGGAAAATTCTGCCTCTCACCCTCCTCTTCCAGTCAGTACGCTCCCTCTTATCTCCCACTTTCCTTCCTTCTCTCCCCTCAGCCTCAAAGTTAAAGCCTGTCTCTCTACAGACTCATAAAGTCTTGTAAGCTGTGATTTAAAAAGGGAGGATAAAGTCACGCCTCTGGGAGACAACCCTCGCCAGCCCCTGATAAACACAGTAGTGTCTAAACAGCATAACATCTCTCAATTTCAGATTCATACACCATTTATAGCTGCAGTCTAACACAACCATCCTGTGGTGTCATCCAAGTGTCCGTCAGCCCCGACATTTAAATTCGACTCGAAATGTCCGTTATCCTCCAAGCCCGGAGCCACGGTCGCTCCGGGCTAAGTAAAGTACGCTGTTAATGTCTACCATTCTTTCTAATTTTGCAACAGTTACAACTCCTTTTTATTTGTCCATCTTGTTTACTCTGTGTCATCACGCAGTCTGTAACTGTTGTATGTCAATGCTGAAGAAATCTGTGAAAACTCCAATCAGACGTTAGAATGAGATTGAGAAGAATAGATGTCTATATAACGTGACTACGGTCACAATACTCGACATGCATGAATCTGTCATTGGTTAATGTATGTGTGACTTTATTCAGGTTAAGATAATCAGAAAAGACTGTTTAAATGTCAATGTCTTATTCAGACTCTTGTCGGAATCTGGTTAACATTAGAATATTGTAAACATAATCTCTGTTCCCACCATTGCACCAAACACGTTACTTACGCTCACCTCATGAGCAACAGTTTTAGCTCGGGTCCACTTACCATATTTATTGAAGACACTGGTCCAATGCTGTTCACAAATATGTCGACATCTATGACAGTTGGTTTAACTGTGGAGAAAAGAGCAAAAGAATAATGTGACTTAATAATTAAGTCACATTTAGATAGCATAGCGTTGTCTTTTGTGAATCAATGAGAGGCAAAGTGAAATCAAACCAGTGACTTAATTGTAAAGAATCTTTTGTAAATTGAGTGAAACAATCTTCAGGGAATCTAATTGTAAATTAAAAGATATCATTAATATCATATGATGAGGAATGATGTGTTAATCTAAAAAGGCTGTTGATCGTGTCATGTTAAAGTTAATGCGTTACTACATATCATTTTTGACTTTGTTGTTGTGATTTATGGATGTATATGTATAAGCGTTAGGTCGTGTGTTTAGTCCTATGGGAATCAGAGATACCTTGAAAAATGTATTTCTGAACTATATATTCTCTGACTTTTGTTTGACTTCTTCATGACATCACTTGTATAATGTCATAAGATGCGGAATCATTTTCTGATCAATATTAGCTTTAACAAAGGTATTTTGAAAATGTGTTTTCAGTCAATTTATTTTCTTGACCTTGACCTTCGGCTGATCAGCTCTAATCTGATCATCAGAAGATACTCTCCCAAGTCATATTTTGTATATACAATCACTGACACAAACACACACCGACACACACACACGTATATATTGCAGTGAAAATATGAGTTATAATGTGACAGGAGCAAAAGGAAAAATGGCAAGGAACTGCTTGGGGTTCAGAAAATATATTACATATATTACACCAAAATATAATTTAGTGCAGCTATAAGCAAAACAGGGATTCAATGTTCCCCCTTATGGGTGAAGGATGGGCAATTCAGTATGTGAATCTTTTTTCCAATACTGGTTATGTACCATAACCTACAGCAGCACATCAACATACAGCAGTACACACAGCTCATATTTGAGGCTGTTGGACGGGAATGGGATTCTTCCTCCTGGTTCAGACTGCTTCTCTCTTGGTGGAACACCCCTGGCTTTGGAACAACACTGCTGCTCTTCAGGATTTCATGCTCAGTGTAAGAGTGTCACTTAAAGCTTGAACTTTTTAGCCAGCTAAGTGGCAGATGTGACATAGTGCTGCCATGAGCATTTACATTTGCATCGCAAAGAGCTCCTCCATCATTTTACATTACCTGTCTTTGGAGTCTTTGTGTCTCGGCCGATTAAATCCATAGCGAGAATTTTTCCACCTGCCAGTTTCCATTTCAGCATTGGGTTCACGTGCTAACAGATGGCACACTAGAGAACACTTCTGCAGTGTCCCTGCTGATGCAGCTTTTCTAATGCACTATATTTGTCACAGCACAACACCTGGTGAACAAAGAGACTCTATAAAGCAGTGGAATTAGGACGGCTTCAAAGATTTTAGCGTCAAATGATTCTAAAGCATTTTGTGATAACTCACTTGTATGTTTCTGTAAATCGAGTCTTAATCAGCGACCGCTTCATGCCACATAACCAGCGACGGGACAGGGCTAACTAGTCAATGTGTGTAACCTGTCAGGTACCTACATCAGCTCCGAAGCAGTATGTGCTGTGACCTGGGAAGCTGCCACCAAGGGAAGACATTTAGCGCAGCGAATCAGCCCTGCTGGTTTGTCCTCAACTCACCACGGCTCTGCTTCTCAAGCCTCTTCTTGTGCTTATATGCAGACAGCCTGCTGGTACCACTCAATTGAGGCTTTAATGACCAGAGATCAATAACGACCACAGGAGTTTCAAAGAGTTTGAATCAATTCACTCTCTAATAGTAAACCAATAAGTGAAGATAAGGTATTCCAATAACAGAGTTTCAGAGCAGTCATTATGTTAAAAACAGACAAAGAGGAGAAGAGAAAAACATGATACTTTTGTGATCCCATTGGAAAGATAAACCAGCTCATTACACTGTTTCCAAAAGAGAATATCACCAGCGCTAAAAAGGTTTCATTTTAATTTCAGTACAGCACATTCTCCATTATAAAAAGGTCCACTGCTACGTAATCCCCTTTCATATGAATTAGACTGATATGCAACTAATTGCATCAGTAATAATGTTCAGCAGGAAGAGGTCTGACATTCATACAGTGCAATGAAAATTAAGAATGTGTGGGTCCGTTTAGTGGATTGGCGCACAAGGACTTTGATCAAATTCACTGAGAGCATTGTCTATCTTCATGCACAGATTAGGTTTGAATTGATTCTCCTCACCTTGTGTCTCTTTAGATTATCGGCCCCTTAAAAGCCATAAAGGATGTCATGTCCAGCTGTACATTACACAAAGAAGACCAGCAGGAGCACCTATAGAAACAGTTGTACAATGCACAATGCACATATATGTGCCCACTACTTTCATTCATAAGAGCACAGTGTGCCATTGAAAGAAGAGTCAGGTGAAGTGGAACATAAGTCAATGCGTGGTGGTAAACTATTATTTTCCCAAATACATTTGTCTCATAGATTTTTTAAGATGCCCTTCATCAGTGGTGCATATCAGTGTAGAGCAACTAACGTAGTGTGGTTATTTCACCCAATTCAAATGACTGATGCTGTGGACAATGGTCTGACTGACACACCTAGCAAACTGAAAATAACAGAATGCATGACCCCTGCAAAACAGTGTTAGCATTTGCACGGGGAGGGGGGGGGGGGGGGGGAACACTCTAAAAAATGGCTAATTCCCTACAAATACAGAACAAGACGTATGTCTGCTGCATTAATGCACAATCCAAATCTTCATCAATACTTCCCATTTTTAGCTCGGTGGTTGTTTTTGTTCATGTAGCAAAAGGGCATATTAAAAAACAGTAACTGGGAGTGGAAGGGTAAGAGAAATCGGCAATAGGCATTGAAGGGCAGATTTGTACCAACACCGACATCCAGTTTGAAGCTGTTTATATCCATGAACTTCTGAGAATATTCTCACAATTGAGTACTGACTTTTTCAGGAGTTTACCTTTCACCCATTAACAACGCAGCAGGGAATTCTCCAATTAGAAACATTCACAACACTGGAGACTCCGAAGCGGTCAGGTGAGGGCCGGCGCAGAGGGCAGAAGCAGGATGTAAAGTATACGTTCCACTGCTAGGATCATTTTTTTTACAGCACATCAACACTGGCCTGTTTTACCATAAACACTTACATCTTGTTGTCTTTCTAAAGGGACATCATCATCAGTGTCCTTTATGTGTATGGCAGTTCTACGGCTTAGACAGGAAATTGTTGTACCTTGCAATGAAACACCAAAGGGATGGATGATGCACATTTCTTGATCAGGAAAAGTGATGTGCTGTTGCATTGCTTGTGTCGGTCTATAAAGATAATCCTGGGAAATGTGTTGTAAAGACAATTGGCTTTTCAATGGTTTTTCTTGTGTTCACTTTGTCCTTTTGACATTTTTAATATAGGCAATGAAGCTGGATTACATTACTTCCTCTATTACAGGGGTGTCTAAACTTTTTATCCTGAGGGCCACATACAGAAACAAATGTGAAGGTCTGGGCCACTCACACCACCACGCCCCCCTGCCCTGGAGCGGACTGTTGACAGTGCGCCTCAATCGCGTAGCTTAGGGCGGGGGGCGTGGCGCCACCTAGTGTCAAAACTGAGTAGTACAATACAGTGGGCCATAGTCCATTACATTACAATTCATTTAGCTGACGCTTTTATCCAAAGCGATTTGCAATCAGTGTATTCAAGGGAAGGGGAGAGTGGGGTAATGTGAGACTCCCCCTGTATCTAGGCAACGGAACACATTTGTGGTCATGTGATCATTATGTTTTCAAGCCCCTCCCATTCAACCCTTGCCATGAAGGAGAAGTTGGTGCTGATGCTGTAGTTAGAATGTTTTTTCACAAAAATGTTTTTGCATGTAAAAGTAAATTTTCTTGCATCAACTGTTGTATCAAAACAAATTGATTCAGGTAGAAAAACTTATATCTGTCACACCGCGGTGAGATCATGTCTTGTTTTGTGTTTTTTGTCTCGTCATTTCCGGTTTTATTTTGAAAAGTAACTCCTCTCGTTTCAGGTCACTTGCCCTTCCTCATGTGTCACCGGTCTGATCGTCTCCCCTGATTCCTGATTGTGTCCACCTGTTCCCTTTTCCCCCATGTGTTCATATAGTCTGTGTCTCCCTCTGTGCCAGTGTGTCGTCTTTTGTCGTCATTCAAGCCCGAGCCATAGATACCAGAGTCATAGTCTAAGTTTTGCTTAGCCTCGTGCTTATAGTTTTACCTCAGTTGAGTGATTATTCTTTGTAGCCTTTTTTTTGTTTCAGTGTTTAGTCTTACTTAGGTTTATTGAATGAAGCCTTGTTTTTCCTCCCTTTGGAGCGCTTTTGTTTTTGTACCATAGTTTACTCTGTGTGGAGGATAAATAAAACATTCTCCTAACACATCCACTCTGCGTCTGAGTCCTTCCTTTCGCCCGGCCTGACAATATCATACATGTTGGTGAACTTCCAACATATAAAACCATGTGATTGATGCTAGCTGAAGATTAGCCTGAATTGCTAAGAGATGTTGTTTTTTCTAAAATGTTGGCTGTGGGGTAAAGTGAGACATGTAGCACAAGTTAAGTTAAGTCTTAACCATATTTTAGTGTAATATTACATTACATATGTTTTATTTTTAATGCCTTAAACATTGTAGAAAAGCCATCATCCAAAGAAACTACACCAGGAAGACAACCTGGGGCAAAACACCCCTCCCAGAGATGGAGAGTGCAGCCGCTGAGGTCATGCAAGGAAAGAAGTCCTTAAGAAAAGCTGGAAGGGATAGAAATATTGACAAGACAACCCTCAAAAGATTCATAAATAAAAAAGAGAAAGGGAAAGTAAAATCAGTAGTCTGGGGTGCAGTAGCTTAGGCAAAGAGAATATTCACAGATGAGATGGAGGAGCTGGCCAAACACTTGAAACAACTAGCTGACCAGTTCCATGGCCTTGCTCCAGTTAAGTGCCGTGAACTGGCATTTGAATACGCAGAGAAAAACAATATCCCTGTCCCTGCCAATTGGACAGAGAAACAATGTGCAGGCAAGCTAGGGTGTGCAAGAGATCACATGAATCATAATAATCATAAATGTGCTTAATTGACCTATTACAACATGTGTTGTTATTGTAGTTTTAAAGTGGAAAAGGTAAGTGGATCACTTTACCCCCTTGATTTCTCTGGTCTGTCTCACTTTACCCCTAAGCTGGGGTAAAGTGGGACATAAGACCACTTTTTTACAAACAATCATATTTTCACTGGCCTTTGTCCTGAAGACATTCTGATCATTTCCATTGCTAAGAAACATCCTGAATTAATAGGAAATGTGTAAATTTTACTGATATATGATTTTAGCTCGCCTAGAGGGGAGCAAATGTAAAAAATGTCTCACATTACCCCGTTCTACTAGCCTGGATGCCAGACGAATTTAGCCCCGCCCACAACAGATTTGGTCGGGCAGTTCGGTCTGGAGTCGCTCCATTGGGAAAAAATTATGGCCGGACCGGGCCAATCAGATTGTCAGGGCGGGCTTAATATGATGATTGACAGATGATCAACGGTAACGTAATCAACCACGTCACCAAAGTGCCCTCGGGTTGAATTCGTTTTCAACAAACATGCCTGCCGCTGGCGAGCTGAGATGTGTAGATGCTGCCATTGAGTCTGTTTTAGAAGACATCGACAGCGCATTCATTTTGAAAGAGGAACACAGAACGTGGAGGCGACGCCAAAGCACCGCGCTAATCCCTATCGCCCCGGCGCTTGGCTGTTCACAACGGACACTGAAGCGACGCTGAACCGCCGGGCAGCGCTAATAATAACACCCGTTGATCCAGTAGTTCGCTGCACGGCTTTGTGCCAGTCACACCGGAGGCTGAAGCACCACGCTGCGCCAAGGCTGCCTCGCGGTGCTTCAGCCTCCGGTGTGACCGGCACAAAGTTTTAACATGGGAGTGGATGGGAGCCAGCTGTTATTTAAGGCTTGGCGCTGCGCTGCGATGCGTTGCTTAGCATACGTCACATACTACGTTGCTCTGATTGGTTGTAGGTCTATCCAATTGAGCGAAGAGGAATTTTACTTCCTGGTCAGTTGAAACACGCCCCATCATTTTTTCCCAATGGAGCGACTCCAGGCCGAACTGCCCGACCAAAATGTTGTGGGCGGGGCTAAGTTCGTCTGGCATCCAGGCTACCGTTCTACCCTACTCGAGGGTACAAACCCAGAACAACAAGAATCAAGAAAGTACAATTTCTTCAAAAATAGAGCAAAACTACAAAGTGCTATAAGTAACTGCCATTTCAGTGCTTTTTTTTTTTTTTTTTTATTAAAATTTTTTTGAGGCGGGCCAATTTAAAATGGATGGCGGGCCGCAGATGGCCCGCGGGCCGTAGTTTGGATACCCCTGCTCTATTATACAATGCTAATTGTGTTGGAGACTACAGTGCCACTGAGCAGCGGCAAGGCCGTCACTGGTCATTCAGTAAATGGGGACAGCTCATTAACTTTAGGGACATAGATTACTGAACTCGAAATTAATTAAAGTTGTGTGTGGGCTGTTTATCAGTGCAGCCATCTCTGAATGGTCAACTCCCAAATACACTTTACTGTTTGCGATGCTTTCTCCTCAAATGCCGATAAAAACGAAGCATCTGAAACTGGGTCTTTTTAAATAAGCGCAGATTAGACGAGAAAACAACAGTGAATGAACTCTCCCAGGGGGATGGTATACTCTGCTCTGCAATGGGTAATAAGTACTTGGAGATAAAATCAAGCAGTGAGTGGGAGAGGGAAGCAATAGCCTCTTGGGAGATTTATTTGGCATTAGGGTGGGCAGAGGATGATGAACAGGTCAGCTGAGGAACTAGCTAATTTCCAGGTTTTGCCCCGTCTGGTGAATGTACATTAGCTGCTGGTGAAGAGCAGAGAAAGACATGTAGAGACGTCTCTTTTTGTCATCCTGACTGATAGTTATGGAAAACATATCGAAATAGTATTTGAATGAGTTTTTCAGTACGTATTTTTATTCATACAAGACCGAGTAGAAAAAGCAAACAATGTAATGAATCTATTCAGCATTTATAAATTACGTATTGAGGAGAATAAATCCTGTAAATCTCTTTTTTTCCACCTCTCTCAATACTTTACTGTCTGTGTGTGCACCATCTCAGAAGACCAACTCTCTGTTTAGAAACGTCAGAAATATTTAATGACTTTCTCTGATGTTAAAGGTCAGACTGATCAATTAGTTTAACCTGTGATGCCCTGTGAAATGTCCAGAGTGGGTTTTTCATCTTCCCACCACATTCTCTCCTGAACGCCTCCTCTGTCTGGATGATAATCCATCTTTGATTTTCAATAAACCCTCATTACTAATCACAAAACGGTCCGAGGCAGTGAGTAGGTGTTGCCCACTCTGCATATTAGTGACTGTTGATCAGTGCTGGAATTAAGAGGATTAACTTCATCAATCAAAATCACAATACTCACTAAGAACAATTTCTTTTAGATGATGAAAATAGACAAATCACACGTGGTTTAATGGTTCATAGAACTAAAACAAAAAATGGTCTTATTATAACATAATGGGTTGTAGCTTATATTAAAGTTTGATTTACTGAACTGTTCTTTTTTTTTCTTACATTGAACGGCAACTTCAGAGGTCTGTAAGGCAAGCAACACAATTGTATTGCCACTTGATATAAAGAATTGCAGCAACAAAAAAGAACATGCTTTTAGTTTGTAGAGGAATGACAAAAGAGGAGCTGATTCAATGAATGTTGCTGCCATGATGGAGATCAACGCCTGTGTCTCTCGTGATTGTCTGTGTCAGTCTGATATGGGTGAAACAAAAATTATCAAATCATCAGAATGATCCGAAGGGACATATTTTATTGCTGGTGTACCAGTTTTTGAAATATAGGCCTCCTACCAGACATTTGGTCTGTTAAGCCCGGGTCTCACTGACTGCAAGGCGCTGTTTACCTGTTTATTTAAAGCGTGTTAATACTGAACTTATGAGGTGTCCAATGCCACACTGCACTTCCTTGGGCCATTAACAATACACATGTCAAATGTGAAGCCAAGATAAGGTCATTGAGATATGAGTTCCACATACAAAAAGATGGGTAGGGTGATAAAAAGATTTCATTGACATACTGTAGAGACACCTCCCCCTAAAATAAAAAACTCCATTATTCAGTGATCAAGATTTGTATTTACAGAGTCAATCTTTCCAGTTTCTGCATCATTCTTGTTCAACATTTCATAATCTGAAAGTTGTGCTTAAAGTTGATTTAACAACCCTAACCTTTGTAATTACTGTGATTTTCTATCTGACAATTGGGACTTATACATATCTATGAACCTATAACATAAAACCAACATTTTCTCATAACTTAGATATATTGTCTCATAATATTCACTGCAAGATTGTGTTTTGGTTTACACCGCATCTACCATGGTGTCGGCTCTCATCACCATAAACCCTCTTGGCATATTCATCGATGTCCTCTACAATTGTGATTCCGCTTTTTCACCCAGAGATGTTTGTCTTATTTTAGTTTTTATCAATTCTATGTGTTTCACATGCGATTCTGCAGACACTACACTACCAGGCGAAAAAAGTCCGCGGAAAGTCTGGAGGCTCCTCCACAGACAAACTGCGACGGATCCCTCTGTGCTAGTCTGAAAATAGCTATACTAACCGTATGAATCAAAGGCAGTGCTGTTTTTTTATTTCCTTCATATACAAATGGAAAACTTCAAGAGCAGATCAGTTCTATTACTGTGTAGATACAGCAAGCCTTGTGTTTTTTCTTTAAAAACACAAGGCGACTTTGGCTGAGGGGTAGAGTGGTCGTCCTCCAACCTGAAGGTTGGCAGTTCGATCCCCAGTCTGACCCATCTACATGCCGAAGTGTCCTTGGGCAAGATGCTGAACCCTGAATGGCCCTCCATAGAATAACAAAATGCTGCGAATAGATGCACTGTATGAATGTGTGTGTGAATGGGTGAATGTAAAACTGTACTGTAAAGCGCTTTGAGTGGTCATCAAGACTAGAAAAGCGCTATATAAATACAAAACCATTTACCATTTAACTATTGTTAAAGTGACCGCTGCGTTGTCAAGCAATCAATCACTTCAATAAGCAGGAAAGCAGTTCATGTAGTCAGTCACACAATATTCTTTCTGTAGTCTGGGTCTTCATTCTCATGATAACTGATGCTATAAAGACTTCAGCCTTTTGTCTCACTGTCTAGGTTTGCTACTTGAGAAATGCCAAAGGCTCTGAAATATTCAAAAAGCAGAACAGATCACCTCCCTCAGGCAATACTGTACCACAGCCGTTCATCTGTCACCCATTAAGGAAGGCAGCAGAGCTAGTTAAATGAAAATAACCGCACAATGGCATGAAATCCTTGACCCTTATTTAGGCACTAGTGCAGTATCTATTTTAAACCTGCCTGTTTAGAATATACTGTTCTCTTGTTCTGTATTAAAGCTCTGGAGCTACTTCAGAATTATACCTTGTCATTAGTGAGTCCTCAAACAGTTCTACAATATACTGTCACTTTTTATTGTTTGGGTGCAGGACTTTGTTTATGGTGCAGAGTGAAGTTAGAAAACGTTTTGTTCATTCTACCTGGTTTGTCTGCAGTAAAGATTTTAGGGTTTAACAATTGACACAAATGGAGCGACCCTTGCGAGCTAATTCAGGCAACCAACTCGAGCAGCACTGCTCTAATCATGCAACATACTTCATGTGACATACCTTACCCTCCACAATCATCTATGATACACACAAGGTATACAACTAAAAATAAGGCAACCAGAGTTCTGTAAAATGCACATCTGAGAGTTAAACAACAAGCTTGAAATTATTCCTCCATCCTCACGTTTCATCAGTTTTGTTCCCCTGACATTGCGACACACAGCTATGATTAACTACAATGAACTAAACCCACAATGTGTTAGCAAGATCAGTCAACCACTGTTATCTGCAGAGCTCCTTCTGACAGATCCTGACAGCCATTTTGGTAAACAATATAGTTACTGGGTGACAGTCCAAGTCTCTACTTGTCTATGATTTTTCTTGTGTGTGAAAAGGTGCTGGATGAAACAACATCTTCCTTTTGTACTTTCTTCTACACCAGTATTTTTTGTACTTATATTTCTAAATCTTCTGTTTCGTCGTGCCTTGCTGAAAGCCTATTATGTTACTGTGAAGGTCTCAGCTTTAAAAGTTTTGTGTCTTGACATTATGCACAATAGAGAAACAAAAAATGCTGCTGGCAATTACAAAGGGATTTTCTCCAAGTCTGTTGTAGAGAGACACTTGGAACTAGTGTTGCACTGTGAAGTGGTTTAGTTCAAATGCTTCAACATCACCAACGTCACTTTACATTCAAGACATGTGGTGGACATGCCCCTTGTTGCTTACCCAGGGTCAATTACAACCTTTAAAAAGTCACATTCATTTATGCTCAAAAGGACAAGGTCAAATTACTTCAGTGCACCGTCTGCTATGTAAGGGCCAGCATCAAAATAGATGACTTTCTAATTTACTCATCTCTGGTTTGTCGTTTGTGGAATTGAAAATAAAAAGCGAATTGCTCACATTTAGTCTATTGTTGTAGCTTTGAGGTTGTCCATACAAATTAATTTAGCCACGTTGGCCAGGCAGCCAGGGGGAATACAGATCTTTGGTACACTCAGAATATTTATCTGAAGCCTCAGACTTTGTATCTGGATAAGTGCTAGGTACAGACAAAATAATACATGTAGTATCCTGTTCAAACATATGGCAAAGAAATTGAACATTTAATAATATTCATATTAAACTCCTCTGACTTCTGTTTGACTGTCTTTGGTTAAGTTTGAATTTACAATAATGGACCACACAAAATTTCAATTACAGTCAGTTTCTGTCTGAAAAGGCTGTAACCGAATTAATGGAAAACTTATTATCTCAGCTTTATTCCCACACAAGAAGATGATCTTGTTAATCTTGCAGCAGCTTCGCTGCATACAACATTCAACCCTGCTGCCCCTCTGAAAAAGAAGGTAATGCATCAGAGGAGATTAGCTCGATGGAAAAATTCACTATCACATGCATTAAGCAGACCTCCGGATGTCGGAAAGGAAGTGTTGGGGTGCATTGAAATTTCACCATACTGGGTGAATTTCACCTCGCCTGGAAAGATGGTTTGATAGCCTACAATAAAAGCCGCCATAATACCAGAACCTCTTATTATTCATCATTAGTAGAAGAACAACCTCAGGTTCCACTTCAGGAGTGTAGACCGGCTGACAGAGAGTCATAGCTCTATTGAGCTGCCTGTTCCTGCAGCAGTAATGAATTCATGAGCTTCTTCACATTTTTCTTTTAAAATCATCAGAGAAAAATTCATCACTTTCTTACCATGACTGGTGGTAGGTTAAGTGTTGTCCTGTACAGCAGCCTTCAACTCGCCTGTAAAGCCTGATTTATTTGCTTCCCCTCTATAGATCTCTCTGAGCTGACTTTAATAGTTCTTTTATCCTAACCATCAACTTGTCTTTCAGACGAAGGCTGCTCACTGCAGAGATTACAGTAATTAAACCAGGACTTTAAAAATTCTACCCTTGACCCAGATATTTTAACACTATTGACCTATATCCACCCCTTCAATTCGTTAACCCTTGAATAGGCTTTTACAAACCAATTACATGATTATTTGTGCAGGTTTGTTTGAAGATTTTCAGTCAGGAATTAGGACTCATCCACGCACAGAAACAGTACCACTGTAAGATCCTAATGAAGCTTCTGGATCTTAGTGCTGAATCGATTTAAAGACACTGCACTAGGCTGATTAAAGTCATACTTATCATATTTATTGTAGCTCATTTACTCACTGACTCACCGATTCACACAAAAGTTATTCATGGAGTTCCACAAGGTTTTGTGCTGGGACATTTTACACAGATGAGACACAGCTTTAATTATTTATGAGGCTAGATGTAAACTAGAGTACGCACTTCTTGACTTGTATCTTGTATATTGGAAAGTATCTCATTATCCCAATAGATCAATACATCATTCTCCAAATACAAACTTACTTATGGTTCCTTTAGTATCTAAGAGTATACAATGGGAGGCATTCTACCAGAGCTACAAGCTACCAGAGCTACCAGACTCCTCTCTTGTGGAATCAGTTTCCAGTTTGAGTTTCAAGAGAGAGACACCATCTCTACATTTAAAGTTAGACTTTAAACTTCACTCTTTGATAGAGCTTATAGTTCGGGCTGGCTCAGGTGAGTCCTGAACCATCTCATAGTTTTGTGGCTCTAGGACTTCATTACTGGCGGAAGTCTCATCATGCACTGAGCACTTATTGTTCTTCTACTACATCTTCTCTCTCCATGCATTAATATCACACTACTACTGTAAACCACTAACTGTGTCTTCTCTCTGTCAGAGTTTTCCTCTTTCCTCTCTCTCCCTGCCCTTACTCTGAATTTTAAAACTTGCAAAGTTTTATTGATACAAGGAATGCCAGGGAGATACAGCTATTTTTCAAATATGACTTGATTAATTTTACAATATTAGAAACAATAATCCACAAACGTAAAAACAATTATGAACACGTAAGAAATAAAGCCAAATAAACATAAAATGCAATGTAAAAAACACACAATATATAACATTAAAGCAATATATAAACAAGCTCAATTAATACACAAGCATTGAGTCGGCCCTGAGTCAGCTAAAATGGATTTAACGAGATTAAAAAGGGATTAGCTCGTCTAATTTTGCTTTTTTCTTGAGGGATTAATAAATTGTAACAGTCAATTTCTCAACCATGAATCTCATAAACTATTGAGACCTAGTTCCGTGTGAAGGTCAGCTATAGCTGAAAAGAGATGTCAGGTAACCAGGAGGTTTGCCAATAGGTGCTTTGTAGATACAAATAAGGCTTTGTTGTTCTCTTCTCTCAGCCAACAACTGCCACCCACATTCTCATGATGCCTTCTTAAGTCGTCTGTAGTTACGAATCCAAGGGTGCATCAAGAGATTTAAGCACAGAGGCAGATAAGTGCCAATAAATGACATCACAATAATCCACGACAGATAAAAAGGTTGGCTGTACAATAAGATTTCTGTAATGACTGGTAATACATGTGTTAATTATATAAAAGAATATGAGTTGTGTGTGTCTGTGGATGTGTCTAAGGTTTCTTGGTGAAAAGGTCCTTTTCATAGTCTGAATATGATTTTAACACGTCTCCATCTCCTCCCTCTATCCAGAAAAGAAGACCTGGATACAAACGCTGCCATCTTGCACTGAGGACGTTATTTGGAGCCAGAGAGTGCGTGATCAAATAATTAATCAAAACAAGACCTACTGGGAAAAGAACCCTGCAACAAATCCCAGTGTGATAAGAACTAAAATGACAGGAACCATCTATGAGAGAAATGTTTTTGACGTGTACCATGAATTTCTAGTGTAGTCCATAGTCCATCCATTAACATGGAGGAGAAAAGTTAAGGACCTTTGTTGAGATATCTATGCTTCTCTGTATCTTGTGACTATATTTTACCTATATCCTGTGAATAAATATCAGCTGTTTAGTCTATATAATCAATAGTGCATAATACGAAGTATAAACTGTGAACTGTTTAACTGAAAACAACATGTTTTCTACCGTTGGTTCCTCAGACGAACTATGAGCCAGAAGGATGGAAACAGGAAGCTGATACCCAGACAATACTTAGAATAAGCTTGCGCTACAACTGTTTTTATAAGGTGTCTTCTTTTGACTCAGACGCAGGGTCAGACACAGGGCACAACCACAGAAAGAGCAACGAAACAGGAACCAGACATAGCAACCGACAGGTAACCATGCAAATAAATTTGTGACAATCTGATAAAGTAAAACACAGGTTGAGGTGACGGTGAGGGAGGGCTGCTCGATTATGGAAAAAATCATAATCACGATTATTTTGGACAATATCAAAATCACTGTCTCATTATATATAATGTGGACTTAGAAAGAAACAAGGCTTCTTCTCGACATGATCCAGAGAACCTGGTGACGTGTCCGGCAGAACCCCAGAGACTCTCTGTAAGTATTGTTCTTATACAATAAACTTGTTACTGTGAAACTTTTGAACATTGAACTTTTCTAAATCAGTGCCTTTCCCACTTGAACCTTGAATCTACAAACACGACGCTGTCCGGTCCGGGCGACGATCGGTCTCAACACCTTTCGACAGCCAGCCACCAGGAGGCAGTTTACAGGTTTTTGGCTTTCCTCCACTATCATGCGGATTGTAGGAGATAGTCTGTTAAGATAAACAGCTGATTTACTTGATATTACATTCTAGCCTGGATGCCAGACGAACTAAGCCCCTCCCACAACATTTGAGGTCGGGAAGTTCGGTCTGGCATCGCGCCGTTGGGGAGAAACTATGCCCGAACAGAAGCTGCTCGAACCAATCAAATTGTCAGGGCGGGCTTTATACGATGATGGAAAGATGATCAACAGTAACGTAATCAACCACTACACCAAAGAGCGCTTTGGCCCCCGGTCTCTCTTTTCGGCGTCGAGTCTATTTTTTGCGCTTGACACAAGCGTATCGCGCCAGGAAACACACTGAAAAATGATTTTAAACGATATCGATGACATATTTTATATGATATAAATGATCAAATATGTATCCCATACTTTGAATTCCCCTTCTGGAGTTTTAATTTTAACAATTTTACCAATGACATTATTAAATGTCCCCCTCTGCCCATCCACTTCAGCCACACAAGCAGTCATAAAGATAAAAAGAAAGAGAGGGGGGGCTACGTATTCTCCACTTAGGCTTTAGTGGAGAATACGTAATTTACCCTCGACACCCGACATTTAACGGAGCAAACAGCGGAGAAGTTCTTCAACATGGATGACATTAAATGAATAATTGAAGTGGAAAAGTACAGTGAGTTGTATGATCCTCGGAACTCTCAGAACTCTCAAAAATGCTGATCGTGCCGGTAAGTTCTCTGTGTATCCTAACATTATTTTTACAACACCGGCAAAAATCGTTTTAACTGATCTACTTCTTCTACTTCTTCCAGCGTGCGTGCAGTTGAGTTCTGTTGACAACAACTATGCGTCGCTTAACATTCATCACATACTACGTTGCTCTGATTGGTTGTAGGTCTATCCAATTAAGTGAAGAGGCATTTTTTTTTCCTGGTTCGGTTTTACAAACGCCCCATAATCACAGCCCAATGGAGCGGTATCAGACTTATATTCTGACTTGAATTATGAGTATGACAACGTCGGGCTAATTACATTCTCCATATTATCTTAAGTAATGCTTTTTTCCACTGCCCTCAAGTGGCAAATAAGAGAGGGAAAAAGTAACATCATATATTGTAAGTTTAAAGTGCTTAAACACTATCATGTATTTGAAAGCTCCTGATTGGTTAAAAAATGGTCTAAGAGGTGAGCTTGTATACAAGGCCACACAGAAATTCTCCTCTGTAAATGTATAATTCCTGATTCCCATTTCTTTTAATGGTCCTGAGGATAAATTATCAAGTTTTCCTGACAAGAATGATTTATATAAATGTAAATACACAGTTAATAACAGTGTGACTCTACAGGATTGGGTTATTAGGTAATAGGTGCCATAAGGTTCTAGTGATAGGATTCATTCCCCTGTTTCTCCCCTCACTGAGCCATTTACTTTCTATCAGGTTAGGAGGCTACCAGCTGATTCGTCAACATATATGCCTGGGTGATTCTCTGTCCATATGTCTGCTGATGCTGCTCGAAAATCTTTAACTTATTACGCTGAATGGTTTTTGTATGTGTTTCAAGAGACAAGCTAAGATTAAGAGCATGGAAGGAGGTAAATTAAATTACCTGAAAGGAGTCACAGCATGAAGCACAAAAAAACAAACACCATATGGCTTTGGAAGCAAGAGGAGACATTGGAGTCAAAGTGGCACTTATGGTGTGAGAGTGAGATAATCTTTCTCAGGACAACGTCAAAATGTATTTTTCACGGCTCGATGTGTGAGCAGTGATGTCAAGTGTACCGGTTTGTTCTTTTACATCCTCTCTTTCTGTCAGATGGGGTTTACCTGGTGTGGTATCCATAGTAACAGGTGTAATAAAACACTCAAGTAATTCAGATGATAGACCATGAATATGATCAACCCTACAGTTACCTAATTAGCTAATTCAATAACCACTATGGGCCCTGGATCCTCAAGGGGCACAAGAGGACAGCGGTTCATTGTGTGGAAATGCTGTAAGATTTGTTATGTACTGTATTATACCATGAATGGAGCCAGCAGTTGGTTAGCTTAGCATAGCATAATAAATAGCACAAGGAGGAAAGTCTAGCTCCATCTGGCTCTGTCCAAAATGAAAAAATCACCCTAAAAACACATTGTCTTCTTTATTCAATGCAAACACCAACACAAATGTTAATATGAAAGGTTGTAGTTCTACTTTGACAGTCACCCTGTAGTGAACAGGAAGTCACTGTGATTGGTTAGGGTCACCATGTGACAGTACTCTTCTGGCATTCTTTCCTCCTTTTGATATTAAAGCCAGTCAGACACCATATGAGACTTCCAGCACGCACATATTTATTGTCTTCTTACCATGAGATGATTGCTTGCGGGTCCCGTTGCAGAGACGAGGTGGATGAATGCTTGTGTGGTGTGAATTTGTGTATATGAGGTGGCCTGACGTCCAACTCAAGTCAACCGTAAGCTTAACGTATAATAATTAAATAATGTCTGAGTCCAAAGTAGCAAAATTTCAAACGGTAATTAACGAAAATCAACATTCTTAAGAGCGTGCGGTTGAAAAACTGTTTCTCTGCGGCGTCTTTGTCTCTCGTTGCCTGGTTTCATTGACCTCATTCCACAGTCTGTGACGTCACTGGCTGTATTAGTCTCAGCTATTCAGCTTTAGTCAAACTTGTTCTTAAAATAAAATGGCTCCAACCAGTACAATTCATAGATATATATATAGGCTAAATGTCTCGGCCAACCGTGTCGAACGTCCGCACATGGCGGCCATCTTGCCACAGTTAGCTCGCTCACCCATAACATTGTGTTGTAGTTGTACGCACTTTTTAAATAACCATAACTTGCTCAATTTTCATCTGATTTTTAAACGGTTTGATTTGTTATAAACGTCAGAGATGTAGTTATGACACTGCCTACTTATGAATAATTATGTTATTTTCTAAAAAATAAAATAATGTTCTATATAGGTAAAAGATTTCCCTTTACAAATATACATCAATAATTATTTTATTTAATTTTATTTAAAAAGTACATATTCCACTACCAACAAAATGTTATGGGTGGGCGAGCTGCCTGTGGCAAGATGGCCGCCATGTGCAGACGTTCGACTCCGTTGGCCGGCAACGCGGACGAGACATCTAGCCTTTATATATATATCTATAGTACAATTATCCATCTTAAACTTGTCACCTGTACATTTATGTTTGTTACGAGTGCATGTTTGAAACTAAGCTTAGATGATCACTTATTTGCCGTAGCTATCAAAAAGAGAGTGGAATAGATTTTTCGTATCTAAGAAAGAAAATAAGTACTTCACTGAAAAGGTCAAGGCAGATTTTGGATTCTTACGTAATGTTGAGGCTTTTCTTGTGGTGTTGCTGTAAGGTGCATGAATCATTACAAATTAACTATACTCGGCAACTTCCTGTACTGGAGAGCTGCATGAGTTCTGGAGTCAAGACATTGTATAAAGCTGTTTGCTTGTCTGGTCTGCTCTGTGCTCAGTGCATTTGATCCACAACACAGGATGCGGAGCCAATGCAGAGATTAGTTACCGTCTTTTTCTTGTGTCATTGCAGTGACCTAGTATAAAGCATAGATATGCACATCTTATTATGGCTTCTCCCTGAAAGCCAAAGACTCATATCATCAGTCAGCCTCCCCTAAGTCTACTGAGGTTCTTCAATTTGAGTATTTCCTTTTTTTGTCAGTGCAAAATTAACTACTTGGGACATTTTGCTCCCCAAATGTAGCTGCAGAGTGAGAGCTCATCACTTTAATGCTGATCTCCAAGGTAAAATAGTCCCACTAGGTGAAGTTGTCCTGTAACTCTTGATGTAGTTTACTGCGACAGGTACAAGGCGGCTGCAAACCTGGACCCAGGTCAACACTGAGGCAGTTGTCCAAAGAGAGAGAGAGAGTGAGAGAGAGAATCTCTACCCGGTCAAGCTCCAAGATAACATTTCTTCTGCCATCTGCTTAGACGTGGTGAATTTATAGGTCACAGCCACTTGCAACATATTCTTGCAAATAAATGTTGCACAGCTCTGATCCGTAGCATTGACTTGTGTATTGTATTAGGTGAACATTGCTGTCACCCAGAATGTCCCACTGAACCCTGTTCATAAATATGGCAGTATGATCCATCATGATTTATAATCATAGAATATTCATATATTAGAGCCAATACCAATTAGACTGACAAATCTTCTTTGGATGTGGCCAAACAACATTCATTTTCAGTTTGTATTTACATTTATTGTTGACCACTTGGGGCAGTACAACATGATAATGTAGCAAATAGATTTGTTAGCCTACACTTAGCTAGTAGTTACCTCTAGACGACACAACAAGAGTTTTGCATATATATATTTTTGTAGATTTAAATCAAGTAAACTTTTGCCTTAGCAATTCAAGAATCTATTCTTATCATTGACTGTTCTTATCATTGACTGTCCTTATGTGCTTAAAAAGATTTCGTTCTGGCACTGTCTTGGCATTGAGAAAAAGTGTTGCACCAGTATCATAGAAAACCCAAACATACTGAACCCTAGTGGCAAACATGTTGGTAACCAGCTCAACATCAAACCCGGGATAGCACTATCTCTTTAATTTAAAAAAAAAAAAGCATAATATTCCATTTCATTATACTTGTTCTTGTCTTGTGTGAAAAGCGAATGAGAGATCCATAGTATGTGACATTAAACTTTCAATGTTTGTTTTCGGCCTTTCTTTCAGCTCCAAGCACCTGTATCAAAATACCCCGAAATAGAACCGCATCAATTTTCAAGCTTCAGCTGCTGTGATCGTGTCCATGTTTATTACATTCTTTCATAGAGCCTAACATATTTTGTCGCGCCCCAGCCACACATGAAGAAAAGTAGTCTAATTTTAGGAAAAACCTCAACTATAAAATCTTCATTCCAGATAAACTAGGTAGGATGAACACAAAATTCCATCTACAACATAGACTGTTCCTAAAAACCTCTGCTCACCCCATCCAGCTCACAAACAATACAGAGTGTTAGTATATATAGTAGAAATGTTTGAGGAGAACTCACTGCTGACAAGGAATAATTCTGAAGTAGCTCTACAGCTTTGACACAGGACAAGAGAGCAGACATGTTTAGAACTGGAACTGCACTAGAGGCAATCATGTCTGAGATATCGCATCCTCTCAAGACTGTTGCTTTAAAACAAAACAGCATGGATGGTTGAAAAATAACACAAACCATGGTATTTTCTAGAGAGATAGAAGTTGCCTTGACAGACATTTGGAGTAACAGAGGCAGAGCCAGGCTCATCAAAACCAAGAAGTAACACATGGTCTGATCATCTCACATGGCGTGAGAAAATGGAAAAGGCTCAAGAGTAATTGAATTGTAGCACTCATATCTCTCTCCTCCACTCAAAGTTTCAATCTCCAAATGTAATTTGTATTCATGAAGACAAGCTGATGAGTTACATGCTGACCTTTGCTACTGTAGGTCAGCGGGTAGGCAACAAACATCTGAAGAAGTGGGTCATCTCACTTGGAGACAGAAACTAAGATAAGACTGTGCACAGCTTTCGAGAAAGATTACACCTATCTTTCTCCAGGTAGTATACATTAAACCTAACTATATTCATATTGTTAATCTAGTATCACCTAGATGTGTAAGAGGGTCAAATTTCAACTTGGCTCGTTCATATTCCAGGTATTCTTAAAAAAAACTAGATTTTTATGTCTCCATTGATTTTATGATGAATTTTATTCTTTTCTTTTTACATTTTTAGCAAATATTATTTAATCATTACCTTCATCAAGTGTGGACCTCACCTTAACTTCCATTCAGTCAAATTACTTTACCTGAATATATGAAGAATTCACAAAAATCGAAAATATATCTGAGCCGATGACTGCTGATTTACAGTATATTTACCATATAAGTACATTTACAGACAATAATATGTTGCTAAAATCTAATTTATTCACAGCTTGTTGTAACTGTGGACATTTTAGTAAGATATCTCACTGTAATATTAGTCAGTTTGATAAAATGATGATAGGTGTAACTTAAATAAACCTATTCTCGATTGCATGGCTTTGGTTAACAATTGGAAGCACTGCTGCCTATTGATTAGTTAAGTGTAATTCAAACCATGGCAGATAAACAGCTGACGTGGTCTCATATCCTTGATGGTTCCAAAATGAAAACACCAGACTTTCGAGACATGACCACACTGCGTCCTCTCCGGCTTCACTTAGGACTGTGTACATGAGCAGCTGACTGCACGACAGAAATCCAGCATCTTCTTACACTGACAAACAAAGCCCGTGCTTATCATATTGTACAGAATTCAAAAGGTGCAAACTTATGAAGACAGTTTATGTTTATAAAATGAGATTAGGTAGGATGGGGAAATTTGCTGTGTTATAGCAGCAAAGAGGTCAGTCCAAAAATAGCCATAAGTTAAAGTAATGAACCAGGAAACATGCTATGTAAATGCAAGGATATTTACAGATATAAATCGAATAGAATATCTACAGTTTGAACAGAATAAATAATTTGATGAATGAACAACGGATTTCGACTGCTGATGCTTCCCCCGGTGACATGTAGTCCACGTCTGAGGGTTTAATTTTCACTGATATCACCCCAAGCCACGTGAAGCAGACGATGAGCTGTCATGTAGGCGTCACAACCATTTGACCAAAAGCACAATGTAACACTTACACCACTGTATCGTTATATATTAACAAAAGCATAGTGATAAATGACTGTTGTGTTCCAGCAACTCATACATTACATTATACCACAATTGATGTATTCAAAGTGATATACAGGCTCATATTGTAAAATCAGCCTTTTTAATGAAGTGTTAAAGATTAGATATTAGTAGTGAATTAATTACAATTGACTAACGAGTGACAGACATCATATATTTGTTCATATATGATATAATTGCAGGTCAGGTCACTTTGAACTCAATATGCTCCATACACCCCTCAGCTCCCTGCATGCTAGGTATTTGCAATCTGCAGCTCTTTAGATGAGAACACATCTATTAGGACATGAGGGACAAAGGTGACATTACCTCCGATATCCGGTCTGAGTTTCTTATCGTACTCTTTCAGCAGATTGTTGAGTATTTCCGTGGCGTCGGTTTCATGTGATTTAGGAGCCAGCATTTGGTTCACTGTGACATCCTCGTAGTCCTCGTACTCCAGTGTCAGAGAGCTGCGGAGGAGGAAGGGAGTTAAAACAAGCGATGCCATGGACGGTGTTATGGGACACACATGTAAACATCAAGATCACGTCCACGCGGCTCCTGGACATAAACTCACACAAAGTTTACTTTTGGTTGACAAACATTCGCAGCGCAGCGCTTTGCTGGAACATAACACGGATTCGCCTTTACGCAGATGCGCCACAAAGAAGAGTGCGCCACTCACCAGGTGTGAAGCAGTGACAGCAGTAGGACACAGGCCAGTGGTTTGGTTGACATGTTTCTGCAGGATGACAACAAGTGGAGCCGTGTGAGAGGACGCAGCGCAGCCGGGAGCGTGTCACAGAGCTGGAGAAAAGCGCGTCATGGTTTGTACTCCAGCAGAAATGCACTCGTGGTTAAAAGTCTGGAGACGGAGTTGTCACATCCTTCCCAGCGGGTCGTCTCCAAGCGAAGCTGCAGCCTCTTTCGCAGTTGCGGTCGCATCCTCGGTTGCGGACGCACTGCTGGTCGAAGACGCGGGTGCGCGCACTGAGAGTGTATCCAGAGCTCCTCCAATTCATCACCAACTCCATGTGGCTAAGTGTGCGTCACTTTCTGAAGGACTACTTCCAGTTCTCGTGCAAACTGGAGCTATGATGATGACTATGAGCTCTCTTTTCTCTTTCTCCAGCACGTCGATCGTATGTGCCAAATACAGTACATGCCTCTGTAACTGGGTTCCAGAGAAAAAGACTTTGGAACAATATTTTAAGATAGATCATTTATACCAGTACCATTAACTTTAACCTCAAAGAAGCAAGTCCTAATCAATAATATTTATTAACATTTAAATAAATTGTCATTGTAATTAAATAGTTAAAAGAAGATGAAAATTCACTCATTATCTACTCACCACTATTTGATGGAGGGGTGAGTGAAGTTTTCGTAAAAACACAGTTTCAGGAGCAAACACTCTGCAGCAAATTGCATACCATTGCTGCAAAGTCTCCTGACTTTGGTACAAGAAGTATATCATCTTTTCATTGCTCTAATTTAATGATTATTATTTTGGTTCTGCACCTGCAGTTTGAGTCTATGCGGCTGCTCTATTGTATTCATTTGAAAGCTTGAATATCAATGTGCTGCAAGAGCTTTTTACAGCAGATGAATGCTACTAATTGGTATTCTACTTGTCACCAGGGTAACCCTGATCATGTCAATAGGTTAACCCTGGTCACTTCACCAGAGTAACCATGATAGCCCTGATCACTTCACCAGAGTAACCATGATAACCAGCAAAACCTAGATCCCGTCACCAGGGTAACCCTGACCACTTAACCAGATAACCATGATAACCAGCGAAACCTAGATCACGTCACCAGGATAACCAAGATAACCCTGATCCTGTCACCAGGGTAACCCTGATCACGTCACCAGGGAAACCCTGATCACGTCACCAGGGTAACCCTGATCACTTCACCAGAGTAATCATGATAACCAGCAAAACCTAGATCACGTCACCAGGTTAACTCTGATCACGTCACCAGGATAACCAGCAAAACCTAGATCCCGTCACCAGGGTAACCCTGATCACTTCACCAAATAACCATGATAACCCTGATCACTTCACCAGAGTAACCATGATAACCAGCAAAACCTAGATCACGTCACCAGGATAACCAAGATAACCCTGATCCTGTCACCAGGGAAACCCTGATCACGTCACCATGATAACCCTGATCACTTCACCAGAGTAACCATGATAACCCTGATCACGTCACCAGGATAACCAGGATAACCCTGATCACGTCACCATATAACAAGCAAAACCTAGATCAGTTCTCCAGAATAACACTGATCACGTCACCAGATAACCAGGATAACCCTGATCACGTCACAAGGATAACCCTGATCACGTCACCAGAATAACCAGAATAACTTTGATCACGTCACCAGGATAACCAGAATAACCCTGATCCCATCACCAGGATAACCCTGATCACGTCACCAGATAATCAGGATAACCCTGATCACGTCATCAGTATAACCACGATAACCCTTATCACGTCACCAGGATAACCCTTTTCGGGTCACTAGAATAACCAGGATAACCCTGAGGGTAAGGGATCAGTCCCGTCACCAGGGTAGCCCTGATCACATCACCAGAATAACCCTGATCACTTCACCAGAATAACCAGGATAACCAGTAAAACCTAGATCAGGTCACCAGAATAACCCTGATCACGTCATCGGAATAACCCGGATAACCCTGATCACATCAATAGGATAACCACGATAACCCTGATCACGTCATCAGTATAACCACGATAACCCTTATCACGTCACCAGGATAACCCTTTTCGGGTCACTAGAATAACCAGGATAACCCTGAGGGTAAGGGATCAGTCCCGTCACCAGGGTAGCCCTGATCACATCACCAGAATAACCCTGATCACTTCACCAGAATAACCAGGATAACCAGCAAAACCTAGATCAGGTCACCAGAATAACCCTGATCACGTCATCGGAATAACCCGGATAACCCTGATCACATCAATAGGATAACCACGATAACCCTGATCACGTCATCAGTATAACCACGATAACCCTTATCACGTCACCAGGATAACCCTTTTCGGGTCACTAGAATAACCAGGATAACCCTGAGGGTAAGGGATCAGTCCCGTCACCAGGGTAGCCCTGATCACATCACCAGAATAACCCTGATCACTTCACCAGAATAACCAGGATAACCAGCAAAACCTAGATCAGGTCACCAGAATAACCCTGATCACGTCACCAGGATAACCCGGATAACCCTGATCACATCAATAGGATAACCACGATAACCCTGATCACTTCACTAGAATAACCAGGATAACCAGCAAAACCTAGATCAGGTCACCAGGATAACCCTGATCACGTCATCAGATAACCAGGATAACCCTGATCACGTCACCAGAATAACCAGTATAACCCTGATCAAGGACCAGGATATCCAGGATAACCCTGATCATGTCACCAGATAACCAGGATAACCCTGATCACGTCAACAGAATAACCAGTATAACCCTGATCACGTCACCAGGATAATCAGGATAACCCTGATCACGTCACCAGGATTGCCCTGATCAAGGACTGGGATATCCAGGATAACCCTGATCACGTCACCAGGATAACCAGGATAACCCTGATCACATCACCAGTATAACCAGGATAACTCAGATTAAGTCACCTGGATTACCATGATCCCGTCACCAAGATAAAGATGATCACGTCACCTGGATAATGATGATCACGTCACCAGGATAATCCTGATCACGTCTCCAGGATAATCCTGATCACGTCACCTGGATAACCAGGATAACCCTTATCACATCAGGTCGATAACAGTGATTATCTCACCAGAATAACCCTGGTCACTTCTACAGAATAACCACGATAACCAGCAAAACCTAGATCACATCACCAGGATAACCCTGATCACGTCACCTGGATAACCCTGATCACTTCACCAGATAACCAGGATAACCAGGACATCCCTGATCACATCACCAATATAACCAGGATAACCCAGATTACGTCACCTGGATAACTATGATCACGTCAACAGGATAATCCTTATCATGTCAACTGGATAACCGTGATTATCTCACCAGAATAACCCTGATCACTTCTACAGAATAACCAGGATAACCAGCAAAACCTAGATTACTTCACCAGAATAATCCTCATCACATCACCAAGAAACCCTGATCACGTCACAAGAATAACCAGGATAAGCCCGATCATGTCACCAGAATATCTCTGATCAACTCACCAGAATAACCAGGATAACCAGCAAAACCTAGATCAAGTCACCAGAATAAGCAGTGATCAAATCATCAGGATAACGCTGATCATGTCGGCAGAATAACCAGGATAGCCCCGATCCCGTCACCAGTGTTATCTGACAAATGAAATTAATTGGCCGCCCCTATTAAATAAATAATCACACTACCCTTGGACAGTCAAATGCAGAACGTCTCTTGAACACGAGAGGAAATAGCACAATTGACCACATGATATATACGAGGGTACCTTCAGTCAGTATTAAGAAGTGAAGTGGCTCCTTTAATCAGCCCCTCTAGAGGAGCAATGAGAGTTTTTTTTCTTTACAGAATATTGCACCTACATCCTGGCCCCTCTTACTTATCATTTGAGATGGATGTATAATTCTAGCAGAGCCTGAGTGGCGCACTGGTGCACAGACAAAGAAAGAGAAAACAGCTATTTCGGCCTTTGTCTGCCCCTGGACGTCTCGCACTGACAAACACAGAGGATTCTTGTAGGGTGGGAATCGACTGTTCACATATATAAATAGTTTCATTTGGATCTGATGATACCAAACAACGTGAATCATGTCTTTACAGCATCAGAGTGAGTCCGACAGCAGATCTTCATGTCAAAACCAAAAGCCACAGCTCCATACAGAGACTCACATGTCTGTGCATGTCTATAGGTGACTGGTTCAGTATGTGGCTCAACAGAGAGTGGGATCCCCTGACACCCATTCTGTCCTGTGCTGCTGCAGCTGACTGCTGTCGTCCTCTGGTGGTTAAAAAGAGAAAAGCAGAAACTAGATAGTGAAGACTGATGATATCATCAGGACTTGAACTCGATAGGGAGGGAACCAAATCTGCGGGAGGAGCACAAACAAACTTGGACAGGATATATATATCATCTACATGAATCAACTGGGACCTTCGTGCTTTGTTAACTAGAGGTTCATAAACTACCCACTGTAATAGAATTACAAATAAAAAGACTCAAAGGAAGGGATTAAGAACACTTGTTTTTAAATTTTCTGTCATAAATTATTACAATTATTAAATACAGTTAATCGAAATATATATAATTATTAAAACAAACAAACATCTATAGGACAAAAGTGGGGTTCCAAGGAAAGCACAGCATGATTTAGAAAATAAAAATTATTTCATTTAGGGTACTCTGTGAAATTTCGCAGGGGGAGGGGGGGGATCTAAGTTACATACACAACTTAACATTTGTAAGATACCTGTTCAGCACCTGCCTGTTTGGAATGAGCTATTAGCTTGGTCTGTGCAAAAGCTCTGGAGCTATTTCAGATTTATTTCTCAGTCATTAGTGAATCCTTCTCAAATAGTTCTACATAAACTGTATTCTATATAAATACAGTATTGTTTTGTGTGGCGGACCTTGTGTGCAGAGTCTATGATGCAGCTTGAAGTTAGAAAAACGTTGTGCTCATTCTACATGGTTTATCTGCAGTGAAGATTTTAAAATCAATGTTTTTCATAAAATTAAACGGAATTAGCTTTATAACCGTTCATGTGTGTGGATTATAAAGAATTTCTAGTGATTAAACTGCTGTTATTTTTCCATACATTACATGTAGTCTATATCAGTGGTCTGCTAACAGTTTTCAGACCTGCACTCTGCGTATTTAATCAATATTTTAGCCTATGAACATATACAAGATCATTGTATAAGCAATCATCCAACCACCAAATTAAAAAAACACACTTTTGCCACATTTCCTACACAGTGAGATTTGATTGGCAAGGGAGTAGAATAATGTGTTGATTCGGTTAAAGGTCACACAGATAATGTCACATTATGCAGTGTTGCCCTGGATGTAAAAGTGTGAGCAGAGAACTTGAGTTTTTCAGTCAGGTCTCTTTTCCTTCACAGGAGGTTTCCAGGTTTGTAAGTTAAAAACAAGAAGTGAAGATGAGCGTGCTTTTTCCTCAGGGCTCCTATAGTAGACTTTCAAACTCCTTCGAAGACAAGGAGGGATATCAAAAGGAAGCCTATCAACAGGATAGTCTTGGCTTTCTTTACTTCCTTTTTATGACACTTTTGTTGATATTGCATTTTTTATTTAGTATTTTTTTAGTTTTAAAATACTCTGTTTGATATGCTGTAGACCTTAATTGCAAATGACACAAGGAGGATTATGTGATGTTCCATGAAAATAAACACACTCCTGAGAGGGTGTCTTCCAAAAATCCATACATAGATATAATCAACGAAAGAGTTTGTTCCTTTGATGCAGTGCAGTAACTTAGTGTGTATGGTCGGTGCATAGATATGGTCACTTAAATACAGAATAAGGATATATACTGTATAAATAAAGACATAATACAGAGATAAAGTCCCCTGTGCTACTGGGGAGGAAAAGCTGATTCAAACTTGAGTCTGCAGCTGAAGTGTTCACTCAGCATCCAGAAATCAATTTATATCAGTGAACTACATGAACAGGCTATAGAAACCTTTTACCCTGATAAATTAGCTGCAGTACAAGTCTGAACATAAGGTACAGCCAGTGTCCTCACGTCCCTGCTGACTAAGCAGTTTTGAAGACATTTCATAGATAGTTCCCATGGTAAAGTTTTCACCTTGTGAGTCTGTGTTTGTGTGTCCTAGTGGCAAAATGTGCTCCTGGAGAAACCCAATGTAACACTGAGTACTTTGGTATGGAATGTCATTTGTGCAGTCCTTATCTTCTCGTCACACCTCTCTCTCTTTTGGCTGTTCTCATATATAAAAAACAATAATACATTTAGTGTCTTGATTTTATTATAATAATTTGGTGGAGAGGACAGGGAGGGAGGTCCAAGAATATATAATATTAAAACACTATTCATCGCATTATGATGATAGTAGTAGCAATATTTATGTTAATAATCAGACCACTATGATAAAATTATTATAATGATCATTACAGTAATAGTTGTTCTAAATAATAGTAAACAATAAGTAAAAACAATACTTATCCTCAACTTGTCGCAACCAATGCTATTTCATATAATTTTGTAAATAATCCATTACTATTATCATCATTACGATCATTAATAATAATCATAACCATAAATAGAATGTCAATTAACTGGGAATGTGCACTCCCCTGTCCACATTGTGGTGGGGGAGAATCTGGTAACTATCGGGGTAAATCCACATTCAGGGAGGACAAACATCGGATTCTTTTTTCATTTCGTTGTTGTGGGTATAATGTTTCTACCTTTTTGTTTGTTTTGTTATTTTAGCTCTAACTGATTGGTCCAGATTTGTTGTGGCTTTTTTTTAAAACATAAAACGGAGCATATACTAATCCATATACATAGATTCTGGACCTTTTAATTTAGTCTTTTATAGCTTCAACCGGTCATAATAAATAACAGATTTTCTTGGCTGGATCAGTGTGTCATGTGTAAAATGTGTGTTTAAAGGTCAACAAGCAAGAGGACAGCGTGGAATATGTCTTGATGGAGCTGTGATGCAGGATGAGAGGATGTCCTCTCCATCAGTATATACTGTAGCCCATCTCTGCTTCTCAAGCTATATACTATGATTGATGTCATTTGGTTCCATCAGTGACAGCTTAATTTGGTGTAGAGTATGGACATGCTGAATGGAAAAAGCAACTTAAATGGAGCTAAATCCTTGACAAACAGCTGTGAGCCAGATGTTACTGCCACAGAGACCCCCAAGATGGATTTAACCGTCCACCAACTGCAGAGGCAGCATGATCTGGATGTGCATGTGTATAATCAAAGGAGAAACAGCACGCGCTGACCGTTGTTCCATCAAGCAAGATTAAGCCAGTGTTTTATCACATCCACTGCATAAATGTATCTAGATATGACCTGTACTCTAGATCCATGCACTATCTACTGAATTATACTATGTGCATTTGTCTGACATCACACAGGAGAGAAAAGTAAAATCCTTGACTGGTGACAATTATTATGACATAATGTTTACAACGTTACCCTCCCCAGCCTAAATTTCATCCTAACCGCCAGGATAGATAGTCGACAGACGGAGTCATCGAAAGCTTTATTTGGAATCCGGTATGCATAACAATTCAGAAAGAAACAGGCGTTAAGGTTTCAATCAAACCCATTGGTCAGCACAGCCTTTTACATAAAAAGACACAATTTAAATAAGATGAGATACATTTAAAAAAATAAAAAATAAAGAATATGGTCAAAGAGAACTGTGCTTCCAAAGAGGGAAGGGCTCAATTGAATCAGAGTGTTACCATAGATAGAAAAAGACTATTGCCAAAAGGATCAAATCTGGATAAAAAGACATCAATAAAATGAAGGTCAAATGAGAACATATTACCTCAAAAAAAGTCATTATTCATATGAGCATTATTTATTGCTTGAGATATTTGCATTTTTGCAACAGCCTCTAACTAAAATTCCCTTAAATGTAATAATCATAATACAATACAACTGGTGTGCGCCATAGATGTATTGAATTGTTGCAGGCCACAGAGAAGGCATAAAGTCACATGAGTAGATCATGCTCATATGTCAGTTGTTCATAGAGCCACACAGACAAGAGATTTAAAATGTCAATCTCGGAGAACTATGAAGACAGCGAAGCCAACTCTGCCCAAGTGTATGTTGTGCATGCAGCCATCGCTCTGACAATCATGCAAAACGCTCGACATTACGAGTTTCAATTTGTTTCAAGCAAAGTTATACTAACCACTCTCACATCTGTGCACTAAAGCTAGGGGTCAAAAGCAGTTGTCTTATCTCAGCATGAAGACTTTAAGATGGAGGATACCGTCTCTCCAAGGTAAAAGTCAATAATAACACAACTTATTCTGACCTAAATTGAAACAATAACTGAAATAAAATAAAAAAACAAGTTGTGTTTGTGACCTGTAGTTTTTTCTTAGCTTAATACAAGTTCAAAATATAGTATAACTGTTTGATAGCATTCAAGCTAATGCTATGTTAGCGTTAAATGTTGAGCAGTGGTGCAAGTCTTTTTTTCTGAGATGGCCACTCCCTCTTTTCTTTATGATAAGCTAAGCATTGTTATATTTATTGTTCGTCAACATGACACTATCGTTCTTCTTATTTATCTCTGAGGAAATAACGAATCAGTATATTTAGAAAATTGGCTCCTTCAATAGACTAACCTTTATTCAAGTCTTTATACTCAGCTAAGCTAACCAGCTACTGACCATGGCTTCAGATTTACAGCACAGACATATGAGTGGTTTCAATATTCTCCTCTCACTCCTGGAAAGAACTGAATAAGCACATTTCTCCAAGTGTCAATCTAATCTTGTGAGTGGTCTTCATTGATAAATTGATATCAATATTTGATCTTACACTTTGGCCTGAAACCCTAAATTTAGCAACCTTAACATTGTTTAACATTATAAACATTTAAATTTCAACAACCTTGTCATTGTGACTTTTTGTCTGTGATTAGACTGATAACCTGTTCAGCTCAGGTCAATCTCTTAACCACATAAGTTCCTTATGACAAAAACATTGTGTATCCAGAATATTTGCAAGTTGTCATAAAAGCTCATAGAAACAAACTTATCTACAAAATAAAATGTTTAAAAAAGCATCATATATTCTGTCAAAATTGCTAAAGCTTAAGCTAGTCTGCTCTTCTTTTTCAACATCCAGTCAATGACACACTAGACTAGAGTAAAACTGGGTTGCTGTATACGCATAACATTGAATCTAACTTTACTGGCTTAGTGGTGCTTTTCTAAAAGCAGGCCATATATATACAAGTACATGTTTCTTCAACTACAACCAAACGTACATACATGATTTCTTAATATAGAAACATAAGCTGCCATTATCCCTTTAGCTTGAAGTCTGGCCATCTCTACATAAACAGAAAAACAATATTAATTGAAAACTAGCCATTCTAGATTCAGAGAAGTAGCAAAAGGTGAGCAAAAAGCATTTGTACTTTATCATGACAAGTATAATGAAAGTTTAAAACTTCTGAAAAATGAATTGCAGGAGATTTCAGTGCATTCATAATGAGTTATCACAATCTGAAGGCAACACATTTATCATGGCTATTCAACTGCTTTTAACAAGGAAGCAAATTCCATGTGCCTGGGCCTAGCCTTGCATTCCTGGACTTGCATTCCTCCTCCAGCCCATTTGTACAAAGTAAGAGTTACAAAGATAAAAGCCAGTTTTGAGTAACAGTACAAATTTTGTTTTTGCATAGCATTTGGCCTTGTTTACCATCATCTACTGTAGACTCAAGGAAAAAATATTATGCCAAATGCTTAACTTAAAAATGTATCTGAATTTGACAAAACCTAAATCTGTGACTGTGATCCCAATGAGATAAACAAAAAATTGTGAGGAAAAGTTGTGTATCCTATCTGTACAATTCTAAGGCAAACATGGCAACATCTTCCTGAAGCAACAGACATGCCATGTAACCCAATGACCTAAGAAAACACATCTATGATACAAGGCCTGGCATTGCAGAGCTTACATAGCCCCTTTGATTACTGGTTCTCTATTGAGGTACGTGGCCCAGTACACCAGGTTGAAAGTCCCAAACAGGACTGGGAATACTATCCTGGACATCTTGTCAATCTTGCTCACGCTGTTGTAAGTCTTTTTGGGGTCTGGGGCCTTGGTTTCAGAGGGTTTGAGCTGAACAGCTGTACTATTTGAAATGGTGGAGATAGATGTGTCCTTTGTAAGGTTGGTGGTATAATTCACACCGGCTGAGCATGTGTTGTTTGGCTTTTTAGACAGAGCCAAAGGGTCTTTTTTCTGCAGAGGAAAAAAAAACATTGATTTAGCTTAAGTACACATAACTCTGAACAAAAGCAGTGCTCCACATCCAATGAATTAAATTAATAACATTGGCACACACACGAAAAAACTAAGATAACAATAAGAGCTGGCCAGTGGTGTTTGAAAGTAGGGATCAATGTGCTCGGGCAATAATGAACTGGCATTCTGCCACAACATCGGCACACTGAGCAGTGTATTAATTGATCCACCATTTTTAACTTCTACACTCTGCCCAATTTATCTCTTACTTTACATAAACGTTTTCACTCCTCCTCCTTTCGTCGCCTCGCACCACTCTTTTACTATCGGGAAGTAACACAGTGAAGACAGTAACAGAGCCTGTCGCTGTGTCGTTAGCTGATTGTGTTACAACAATGTTGGAAATAGAAATGTAAATTTCTATTACTGAATGTGTGAATTTGTGTGTTGTTGACTGTTGTTGGGAATGAGCTGCTGGGTGAATCACAAATACAATAATGTTCCTGGTTGAGGATGTAAATGTGGGGCTTCCTGTCACAGACACTGGACCTCAGCTCTTGAAGAGGGTTTCATCTTTTGCAATTATGATAAATGTTTCTTCAGTTTTTCCAAATTTAAGCTGCACTGCTCAATATTGCAGTTGCTTATATGAGCCCACACAGACTTTTCACCCAACTCTACTGTCACAATAAGTTTATGGGAGCTGTTTAGCTTTTTAGATCATTGTTTTGTAGTTTTACAGCCTGCAACTTGAATGTTGTGGTTCTGTCTCTACATTCTATTCAACCTCATTTAAGCTGCAGCAGGCAGCTGTTTTCAATGAAGAACCTCTCCATCTGTCGAACCAACCAACCAGTAACCTGTAATGTTATCCTTTTAGAGTAGCAGGGTTGGAGAGGCGGGGTAAACTATGGATGGGTCAACAGTCTATCGCAGGGCTGGCATATAGAGACAAACAACCATTCAAGCTCACATTAAAACCTTCAGGCTATTAAGAGTCCTCAGTTAACTTAACCTGCATGTCTTTAGATGGTGTAAGGGAGCCGCAGTACCTGGAGAAAATCCATGCAGGCACAGGCAGAGCAAAACAGAGCAAGGCCCTGGCCCACAGCCCTGACAGTGCCAACCATTGCACCATGCAAAACTCTGATAAACCCAATATAAGGTACTTGCCAAGTACCAAACTGCAAAAGAACAAAGTGTGTAAACAGCTAGTGAACACAGTGAAGCATTTAGCAGCAACTTTACTTTTTAATTCTGGTAAAACAACTGTACTGTATCTGCAGCACCGAAGAGTACATAGAGTCAGCGACTAGCTGGGGACCATTGTCTCTAAAAGGAGAACCACTCCTTAACTCACACATTAACTCACTCACTCACTCACTGACACACACACGAATAGAAAATACCTTGGGTTGTTGGGCTTCCATTGCTTTTTTTCCATCCCAGGCCCAGCTCCTCTTGGTGAAGTAGTTGACTGTTGCAAATTCAATGAGTGCAGAGAAGACAAAGGCATAGCAGACAGCGATGAACCAGTCCATGGCTGTAGCATAAGCCACTTTAGGCAGCGAGTTACGAGCACTGATGCTGAGAGTTGTCATAGTGAGCACTGTGGTCACACCTGGTGGGAAGGAAAACTAGGTCAGTTTTTCTAACTAGACTCACAATTCTGTTGTTCCAACAGATCCAATTATAGTAAGGCACATTCTACTTTCATTTTCATTTTTATTGAAATATTTTTCAGGGCAAAATTTAAATGTTCCATAGGAGATTTATACATTTAATAATGTAACCAGATGCTATTATCAATGTAAAGATATAGAGGATATGGTATTTTGTGAACTAAGCTTCTCTGTTCTTTTGGTTAAGCTCTGGGTACTCGTTCCTGTGAATGTGAGTCCTTCCTTGTAAAACCATGGGCCCTCCGAATGTTTATATAGCAAGATAGCTCCAGGTCCGATTTCAGAGATGGTAACATGACCCATAGGTGGACACCCTAACTTAAACTCTCTTTTTCTGTGCTGTGAAATCTCCTGTAAACACACACAAATACTGTAAACACACATGTCCCAAGCCCACTACCGGGCTGTGAAACCCCCCAAAATAACAGCCTATAGGCTATGCTATAGACTGCACAAAAGATGGACGTGTACACTCTTTCCCATCATCCACAAATCAGCCCAAAATATCCCGGTTACAAACTCTGACATCTTGCACATTTGTAGTCAGAGTCTGCATTGTAGCGATTGGGGGATGTTAACAAGGTCCCACAAATACATTCACTCTGATAATTGACCAATTGCAAGTCGGTCTCGGTTTTCAATCACAATGTTTAACTCCGATCAAATAACTAAAAAAAGCCGAACCAACTGAAAAACACTTAAGAATTCTATGACCTACAATGGAAAACCATCTTCGAGAAAAATTTATTTAACCTGTACTTCGACTTTAGTTCTGTCCATAGGAAGGTGTGGCTTATTTTAGTCCGAGATGCTCACGGTAGTGAGATATTTACCGGCAATGAATACAAAAGTTACAAATATTAATAAAGTGTCTGTGGTTTACAAACTCACCAAAGACAGTCCGTGCTGGAACAGACTCCCTGTTGAGCCAAAAGGAAACCTGGGACAAGATGACTGTCATGAAGCAAGGCATGTAGGTCTGGATGACAAAATAACCGATCTTCCTCTTCAGGTAAAAGTGAGCCATCATCACGGTGTATTGACCTGCGAAAAACAGCAGAGTGTGTGCCTTTTACTTTTCTGACAGTGTCATCCAAATTCTGAATTTCGACAAAAATAGCAGGGAGTAAAACTGGATAAAATAATATCTAATGAACGGGGGGGGGGGGGGGGGGGGGGGTTCTAAGAATTTTAAAAGAGGGTTTGTCTCTCTTCAAGCATTTCCTTTATAAAACAATGTGGCTTCAGTGTTTTTGGGGTGTGTTTTTATCTACTTTAGTCAGCAGCTGTTTACATAGTAGCAAGTGTAAACTATACTTGACAACCTCTATGCCAGACTACAAATATGAGAGTGTGAGCAAAATTTTGGAAAAACAGGTTGGTGGAGAAATCATCATATCCTGTTAACCAACTGAAGATTGCATTTGAAGGATTTTTTTTCTCAAAAATCCTGTCGAGCCATTGAGTCTGATAAACTATAGAAAATCCACAGATGACTGCTGCTTTCTCCTGGCAAAATCGGATTTTTCTGTCTCACTAATCCCTTGTCACAATCTGCATCCTGTATATCTCTCTAGTTCTCTCTCGGCCACCCTCTGTCTCTGCCTCTCTCTCTTTCTATGCGTGTGTGTGTGTGTGTGTGTGTGCGTTTGTGTGTATGTGTGTGCGCAGCAGACAGTCCATCCCATTCTGTCAGGCCAGGCCACACTTGATTGGGGACATACATCCTTGCCTTGCCTGAGCTCGAGCACTAAAACAGACCTGGATAAGCGGTGATTACAAGCAGATGCACAGATGACTGAAGCGGAGGGGAGTTGAGAGGGACCGGAGAAAAAGTTTGGATGGTCTGTGCGATGCGACGACCAGCAACATGTCCTTAATGAAAAGGACACCTGTGTCGCCTTTGCTCCAAGGACTACTATCCAGCAGCCCTGCACTGTGGTGGCACGACCGGGCAAACCCCACTCTGATCTGACCGCCTGCTGGGCTTCAAAGTGGATGGAAATCTCTGAGGCGTGAAAAAATGCGGTTGTGGATTATTTTACTGCTCAGTTTTGGGAGTGCCTGTGGGGAACTGCCATTCATAGCAGAGAACAATGCAGCGATGTTGGTCAACTGGTGAGTACAGATCGAAACCATCTGTTGAGCTTTGCCGCTTTCTATTTTGATCTGAAAGCGCTGATGTGTGTAATGTAATGAAATTACAAGGTTTGCCTATCATCAATTCAATTCCTGTGTCTGTAGTTTCAGCCTCTTTATTTTAACCTGCGGGGTCAAAGGTCAGCCTCGCCCCCTGTGAGCACTTTGCAGAGCTATTCTTGGCTTGTTAAAGAGGGTTTGCACCTCAGATTAGCAATGCTAATTAAGGCCGTGCAGGCTCTGTGTGTCACCCTCTTTAACTGGTCTGAACTCTGATGGGTGGGGAGAGAGTTAGCATCCTATGTGGTAATCTGAAGTCGTTAAGCGTTTGGAGTCGGGATGTTTCAACAGCATGAGCTCAGAATTCTCCCGCTGCGTAGAAATACTTAACCGTTAATGTTACATTATCCAGTGTCAACAGCATCTTTCTCAGGCAGGATGAAGCAACACAGCATAAAGTACAGCTATATGAACACCTCCCATGTAATAAAGTCAATCCCAACACGCATCATAAATGTATTATCATACTTCTTTACATAACAGAATTAAGCAGATGCCGCTTGCCCCCCCCCCCTTCTATCCATGTCTCCGCCGGAGCAGCCACTCCCTGAGCTATGACGTCACTCAGTAAAAGCACAACTGATGGGCCTGCGTACGGATTAACCCTACAGACCCAATGGCTCAGACCATGGATAAGTGATTTTTTTTTTTTTTGCCCACCCCCCCAGCAACTATCCTCTCTTGGCAGCCCCAGAGACAGCTGGATATGTGTGGGAGGCATTCTGAAATCCTTGTGATTCATTCATTGTCTCTATCCCGCTTGATTTGAAAACATTTTCTTCTCACAACATCTTTGGTTGGCACACGCCGTAATAACACAGAGCTGAAAAATGGGGTGGAAACAGGGACTTAACATCCCTGCAGCTGCCGAAAGCCACTGTTTGTGAGTCAGTCTCACTTCACTGTACCTCTGCTGGTATAGATGTCCTCCGTCCCTGCAGTCTGACCAATCAGATGGTACTGATTGAGCCGAGACCCTTCCTCGCCCACCACCACCGATTTGGCTGCTCCCTGTGTCCACGTGTAGACCACCTCTGACACTGGATAAGCATCTGACAAAACAACACAGACAGATTAACACAAATTAGAAAAAATCTAATATTTATCTAAAGCCTGCTGTTAAAAATGTGTTTAAATTTGTGTTTTAATCTCTTAATTTATCTTTTGATATGAGCGGATAAGGGGGGCACAGGGGCACAGTGGGTAGCACTTTTGCTCTTGGTTAGAATCCCTGTGTTTGCATAAGTTTTTTCCTGTTAGGCCAGCTTCCTCCAACAGTCTAAAGACTTGTAGACTGGGGAAACTCTTACTGGTAATTTGTCTGTAGGTATGAGTATAGGTGAATGGTTTTTTGTCTCTGCATGCTGGCCCTGTGACTCGCTGGCAACCTTTACACGTTGTACCCCACCTCTCGCCCAATGTCAGCTGGGATTGGCTCCTGCTCCCCCTGAGACACTCAAAGGATAAGTGGTATAGATAATGGATGCATGTATGTTAAGTGGTGCAGATTAATACATCTTCATTAATACCCTAGCCAACAGCTGACCTATGGCTTTTAAAAAGTGCAAAATGCGAGTAAAAAAAAATGATGAGGATGCACCAATCTCACTTTTTTCTCAAAAAAATAGCAATTCATTAATAATAAAGATAATCTATACATTTTATTAAGATTATCTAGATATTCTGAAATGAGCACAAGGCTGTACAGCAGCTATTACAAATGACCACATGACCACAAATATTCATACATCAATATTTGTTGTGGCTCTGTGCAAAATAATCATATTGTTGTAATATATAGTTATAGTATGGACATTTAATGTAAAGAGAAAGATCCAGTGTAAATAGGTCCCATACTGAAATATGGACCATTAATAATTTCTTTAACTTTGCCTCACAGATAGGAGCCACATGGGTGGCAGTAGATGGAGAAGTAAGGTTGATGTTTCAGTTCCAGGTTTCGTATATCACCTCTACATGTGTTTGTGTGTCAAAGTGCTCTTGAGCAGCACCCTGAAGTTGCTCCTGAGGTACAAAAAACAAACAAACACACACACACTGACTATGTGTTCCCACACACGTTTAGACGGCAGTGGCAACAAGTAATAAAATCCAAGTTAATGCCCTCCAGCCTCGGTGCATGTTCAGTTCATTATGTTCATGTTCGCTGTGAGCTTTTGTTGTTGCTTCCTCTGAGGAAAAGATGAGTTTGACAAATAACATGTTATGTGAATGAAATTTTACATTTATAGTCATGTTAGTTTACAGCTGCGGGCTCCACCTCTGAACTCCGGCAGATACACTCTCACAGGTCAGTTATTTCTACATCTACTGATGCGTAAAAATAAAACCTATTTCCCACGTGTATTGAACTCAGATACATCCAGGTCCTTATTCATATCGACACCGAGCGTTATTTGCACTTTCCACGCGTCTATTTTCGGTCACTATATCTGCACTACAGCATAGAAAATTCACAAAAATGTCACATGATGCCTTCTCTAACAATGTTAAAGAAGGTGAAAACAACTTGCATCAAATCCTCTCAAAAAGTCAACGGCTGTGTTCGATATCACTCACTTAATATATAGTGAGTGATGTGTTGCTGTCTGACTGTTGAGTGACATTTTTATACCCTTTATAGTGGACTCATGTATCCCACAATGCACTGTGATATATAGTGTAAAACTGATGGTCACTAAGCGAGCAATATATACCATCATGCATTGCGCTTGCATGGTTGTCAGGGAAAAAATGGAGGAGAGATGAGAGGATGGAGGGCAGCATGTCTCAGCCTCTTCTCTCTGGCAATTATACTCTTTCTTATTCAGAAAAATATGAATCACCGTGAGGACAGACAGTAAAATAAACATTTTAAGTATAGGTATATAAATGTCCCAAAGCGTTCTGATGCAGATGAAATCGTAAAGTCCTTTACAGAAGTTCTTATATAGTGAGTAGGAGGAAGTGAACGAGTGGGGGAAATTGAACACATATATATAGTCACTCAGTGCAACTGTTATGTGGTCACAAACAATTTTGGCTACAGTTGGTTTTGGTCTCTTCTGGACTTTATTGACCAAAAACTAAAAGATAAATCAACATCAGCCTTATTCCTGATTTGATCTGGTTCTGTTCAGGCACTGTATATTAAGGTGTTTTAAACCTTTGTTTCCTCTAATTACTGATTCACCAGCATGATAAGAACTTGTTCCCCACAAATATTCTAAATCATTCCCACGTTGGTGATATTCTGTTCTCCATCTTCTCAGATGTTGCTAAAAGATGTTGTATGGCTGTGATACAACACTTGACCTTTCACCCACTTTGCTTCATTACACAGAGATTAAGTTGGTGTCACTGTTAAGAGCTGGTGTTTGGATCTGATGTAATCACTCTGAGTGTAACACAATTCGCAGATGTTACTAATGGCATGATCTTATGTGTGAAGGTTGGCACATTTTGACAGATTCGAAGTTTGCTCACAGGGTCATAAGGAAACTTTTTAGACGAGTTGCTAGTACACCGACAGGATGAAGATCTTCTGCTTTAATGTAATTTCAAATACACGCTGAATAAAAACATGTGTTCATTTATTCAAGTTCATTCTGAAGACGAGCAAACAGTGCAAAATGCAAAAGAAAACACCCCTCTTGCTCACAGTGACGCACAAACTGCACACGCTGTACTGTAGCTGCACTAAATCTGTGTGTGTCTCTCTGAGTGCACTGCACTGCAGTGTCCAATCTAACAGCATTGCCTTAATCCAGCAACTGTGGTGTTAGAAGACATCACAGCAATTTAGATTGACCCCAGCCAACCAGTCTGTGGATTATTGTCTCAAAGACACTCCTCATTGTCTTAAACACATCTTTGTACAAGTGACTATGGAGCTATGGAATTTAAAAAAAAATTGTTCAGAACACTCACATGTGCAGGCGTTGTGAGCAAACTTAAATTATTGTGATGTATAAATAAGAAATAAATATACATCACAACTTCATCATCATTAAACCCCCAAATTATTTTGTGTACAGATGAAAATTTCAGGGAGCTCAACCTCATGACTACACACTATGTATAAAAGCAAAAAAGTAGCCATTACTTTCTTTAGAAACTGCATTCTGTTGTTTTTGATTGATTTTAAATATCAATATCACCTTTATTTACCCAGGTAGTTAATCCCTATGAGAGTAAGATTTCTCTCAATATTTACATGAGGCAATCTAAGAAAAAAAACAGATAATATTAATGAGACAATTGAGCATCTTAGATCTGAAGATCTCAAACTGAACTGCCAAACCCCTGTCTATAAAGTTGCCCAATATTATGTTTGGATAAAACAAATGACCTGTAGCATGTGGATTTGTGAGCTTTAGACGTGCTGGTAGCTGGATTTCTACCTTTAAACTGAGCCAGGCCGGTTGTTTTTTCATTTCTAGTCTTTATGCTTAACCAAGATAGGTTGCCGAGCCGCAGCAGCTGGGTTCAACTATATATATATATATAGCTCACAGTGATGAGAATGGTACCAAACTCTTGACGTCTGTTTCTTGAGTGCGTACTGAAAAGAAAAATGTATGTGTACACATCCCTTGCTTTGTTAAATTGTGAAACTATCCTTTACAGAAATGTAAAGGACTCCCTCACACACACAATTTCTTTGTCACATGAACATAACAAAAGCATTCTGCGGGACACATGTACGGTTCGACTGATTTCAACCTTTCCGTCCTTCTTTAAATAATCCAAATCTCCGAAAAGAACCTTTAGATTCTAGCTTTGACATTGCACTATAAATCATATTTCCGGACATGTTGTGTTTGTTCTCACAGACAACGATGGGCTGACATTGCTGTGACGAGTCTGGAGCTGAACTTTGAAGTAGGCCATGTAGTCACATCCTGGAACTGATTCTCAATTAATTTGGGTGAATTGTTAACCTCCTATTAAGCAGGAAGGCGAAGCAAGCGAAATGCAGGTTCACAAATGCAGAGTAATCCACTTCTCTACTATCTATCAGTTCTATCATCATTTAAAAACTCCTAAACTATAGCTAAATTCATTGTGTCTGTCTCAGACCTCAGCTCACATATCAGCAGCTGCATGTGTCTGAAAGTGTTGAACATCAGACGTTAGCATGACCAACTCAAACTTGAATCTACAATCAGGACGTCACACTTACAGAAACACAGTGAGACTTTACATGACACCTGTGCTGTACACAGGAAATGCTGCATGTTGTTCCTCTGTTAAGGTCTGTGTCTACTTCGTGGAACAAAAGCCCACAAATTGAGCTTTTAACAATACAAGTAAATAAACGGACTAACTCATCCTGCCCCCATTTTTAAAACCTTCCCCGTGTTGTCAGTCGGTTGGATATTGTTCCTTTTGCAAAATATTTTCATTCTCTTTATTGTTGAGAATTAGATGAACAGACTGATATCACTCTCATGTCTGCACACGAAGCTACAACCACAAGATGGTTCACGTTAGCTTGGCAGCTACCTGCTAACTAAACAACTCTATAACAACACAATCAAACGATAAACCGACTTTATGAATCAACTGAAATGCTCCTGTAGTGTGAGGGATTTACAGACGTAATGTTACCAAATGTATATGGTCTCCCTGATTTTGACATGAAGTCCTGTGACAGGAACAGCAAAGGCCTACTGAGCGAAAACCTACAATAACCAATTAGGGTGAGGTGTCATTAACCAGATGTTGCGTGCCGACAAAATTTTTATTTTAAACTATTTCGGCTTATCTCCAGATCATGTAGCAAAAATCTTTAAGCTATTCTGATAGCATCTCTTCTGTCGTCACAGTTCTTTTTCTTGTATTTAGTTTTTCGGTTCCAAACACTGCACACAGATGTGCAACCAGCAGCCAATGACGGCCCCGCCTCCATATTTGTTTTCTTCTCTGAAGTCACTTTCTGTGCCCTTAAATCTGTTAAACCTTATATAGACCTTGCTATGTAGCGTTAGCTTTTCCAATACTTAATAGCAGCGAAATCATTTTTTTCATGTAAGTGAAACACTATATCCATTTTTATTCCTCCTAATTGAACCACAGATACAGTTGGTTTCAGTTCGGAGCTCCAGTGGAATAATCATGTAGCAGAGAGCGAGCTCAGTCCATGAGAGGTGATTAACACAACGGCAAAGGGCAGGTCTACCGGAGCTCTGAAAGCCTCCAGCTCGGGGGTGAGTGCTGTCCATTAGGTCAGAGGATTAGCTAGGGTTAATGGAGTCGGAGAAAACAGGATATACTGCACCACTGTAACTTTTCCAGTTTATAACCCTACATGGGATATATTTTTACTTTCACATTAGGATTTCAAAGTTGTCTGGACGACAAAGTGCTTCTTATTCTTCCGTTAACAACCAACTCACCTCCACTGCAGATGGAGAGAAGAGAGAATATTCACGTTCACGTCATAGAAACAATTTTTGAAGGACTTTTCATACTATAGTATATATTTGTAATATTTACATGTATTATCTCCATGAGGTTATTTGATTGATAGTTTGTTATCAGGATTAGGTAAAACTCCTACTTTTCTGGAGGAGCAGACCCCCACATTGATTTTTTTCACTTTCTTTAATATTGCAAGATTCTATGTTTGCATTGACTTCTCAGGGAATAATTAATGGATCTTAAAGAAAAATCTGATTCATATTCATGAGCATGTTCAATTTGGATTAGTTCCACATAAAAATCAGGACCAGCCAATTTAAATGCAGTTTCATAAGGGGACACTACTGAGTGACATTCTAGTTGATTAATATATTTATTACAATTTAAATGTATCGTAAATCAGCAGTTTAAGACAAGTAAAGTTGTACAATGTTGAGAAGTATTCTTATTGAACTTATTTCTACACCATCTGATGCATGAGGATTGTCCTGTAGGAAGTTTAGTGTGTATCAGGCTTCACATGACGAAGAGCAGCCCAGTGACCTGAACCTCACTGTTTATAATGAATAATGAAGGCAAAGCAAACTACTAGTGTACAACATTCTTATGAACTTCTGCGGCATAAATATTCTTTCATTTCCATGGTGTACATTTTTTTTTATGAATATGTTTGGTTCCTGGATGAGCTCAATTCAACAAAAACATGAATGATAAATGAATCCCTGTTTTTAAAATGGTTTATTTTTTGTGATTTAATTTCAGTAACACTGATACATTGAATAATGTACATTTGAACGACAGCTGGGGAGAGAATTCTGAAACTTTCTACTGGTTAACATATATAGCATATAAGTGTGCTTATAAAGAAAATGGAAATCAATGTGCATTCCCGTCCATATGTTCCTTCAGTATTTATTTGCTAGGTCTCTTTTCATTGCACTTTACAGCATATTGCTTACCAACCCGTCCTTTACTAACCTTAATGTTGGTTTTTCTCTGGCTTTTTTCATAAATTGAAAATTTGCATATAAACAGATGGAAATGCACTTTGTGTGTTTCCTTTCTTTGACTGTTAATTGTCTGTGATGTAGCCGTTGCAAACAATTGGATAAATACAGTTGTACTGAAGTTTCTCAGCTAACTGTGATCTCCATCACTGTATGTACGGGAAACCAGGTGAAGACTGCAGGCAGGTTCTGTCTTTCTGAGCTACCAGATAAGTTAACGGACAAAGAGCGCTCGGTGTCAGGTGGAATGTGGTCATGGTGTCTGATTAACACCATCAGCTCGGGCTGGAGGTGACCAAAGGGGGCGTGGGAATGGCTAAATGTCATGACAAATGCGCCGTGCTGCCTTTGAGTCCAAAGAGGCCAGAACCAACCCTCCATACATCAGCGGCAGGGGATACCTTAAATACTAATCTTAAGCTTACATGACAGGAGCTCATCAGATATTTTTGTACCGCTGGAGCTGTGGGAGGAAACCTAACTAGCTTAGAGGGCTGGGCACAAGCCACAAGAGGGTTTTAGCTGAGCATGTGGGAGGTGTGGGATTGGATTTCTAAATCTTACCTTGGTGGTAAATGGTTTGTGTGTAAGTGTGTGTTTCAAATATTTCCCATTAAATGTAGCTGAGGCAGTGAAGGATGCAGGGGAGCAGCCCTGACACGATGATTAATGGTTTAATCAGGATCAGTGTGTCCGTGTCTACATGGCTATCTCCGGCTCTGCCACAACAATAGCTTTGCACCTGAGGGACACAGGCTGTCAGACACACAACGGTCCATATGTCCCCGTGTCCCCTGCACGGATAATGACACTGCAGCTGATGCCATGCCAAACCTATAGGTGACTTCTCTCACTGATGACCTCACATGCTTTAAGACTTTGCTCTTGTGTCAATGATGTGCAGCTCAACCATATGACACATTAACACTGTAACCTTTCCTGCATTATTTAATTTAACCCGCACTGTGTCAGTTACTTAGAGACATGTTTACTCACAGCTTCCAAATTTAAGGGGACAAGCATGGGCGTCCATTGGGAAGTCCTCCAGCTGCATGGGGCATTCTGCTGATATCGTCAGTCTGAAAGGAGAAGTTGTGCAGAAAATCAATTGAATATGTCATCATCATTACCATCACCATTTTCACAAATGATCCTTTTCATCCTTCAGATCTTTTTAAATGAATACTTGTTTGTCGTTTAGGTTCAGCTATGTTTGGTATATGGAGATAAAAATCACAGTGTTTCTAATATATTTAACAGCTGACTTCAACTTTTCCCAGCACAGCAGAGTGAGCAGCTGAGCCACCAGAGGGAGCCATAGTGATGCAAATTTAGTAAAAATTACACAATTTTATCTGGAAAATGAAGCTTGAGAAACATTTAAATATTTGAGCTTTATATTATGCAGTGTGGCGGCCACCTGTTTTCAGAAATTGAAATAAAGTTTTACTGAAAACAAAACCGAGAACAAACATACCCATACCGTGATGAAGATGTTTAACTGCTGAGCCTCCACACAGAAAAGCGTGAACTACACAACCTTATCTAATGCTGCCCTCTGCTGGCCACACTCAAAACAGTAAAAGCTACTGTCACATTGAACATGTATACAAATACCTACTAATGCCAGGGGACAATAGGAGTGACTGACCACAAATCATTAAAATGTCTCCTTTAAAATCTGATCTCCAGCTGTGCAGCCAAGCTCCATTCACAACCACAGAACTTTGTATCAAACTGTAGTAGGAATCCAAGATGTAACTATGCCAGGTTGAAATAGGAGGGGAACAATATATACCAAATCAAGAATCAGAGCTGCAACTAGTTGATGTTTTCAAATGTTTTCATGATCGTTAAATCACCTGATTTCTTTTTTGGAAATAGTTGTTTATTTTATGACACATGGAAATAGTCAGAACTTTGAAGAGCCAAACGTCTTGATTTGTTTGAAAAGTGTTTAATTCAAGAGGCTGGAGATGCATCATTGATCACGTGTCATTGTTTCACTGAAGCAATAATCGATTTACACACTAGTTATTCTCTGCAGATCGACTTATTGATTAATCAACTAATTGTCTACTATAATAATACATCACCTTTAAAGAAATCATGCTGCATAATGAATCGTTTTCATTTGGACACTCAACAAAATTAAGTACAATTTTGAATGCAGGGTGTTTTCTTGTGTATATATAGTAAATATTGTGCTATTGCTGCTTTAATCTAAAGAGCACAGTATGTCCTCTACCACTAATAAAAGCAAATATACTCTACATACATGAAATCTAAATGGACCACAGAAGTGGGACTTCAGTAACTGAATGGCCACCTGCTGGCTGAGCTGTGAAAAAATGCAACACAACAACACACACTGACCTTCAATTGTAAATAGTGAAAAGAAGAATAGAAATACTGAGGCTGGACTGAATGTGTTATATTACCAAGCAGATTACTGTTTTGTTTACTGGTTCATTCGGTGAGTTTCATCATATATCAACTCCTAGTGGAGCTTAACAGGGACATTTCTGGTGTTGTCTATTGTATATTGGAACTTTTATTCCCTATTGAAGAACATGTTGTATGTCTACATCAGGGTATAATTAGTTGATTATTGATTAACTAATTGCTTCTCACATGTAATAATTGACTGTTTTTCTCTGTTTTTAATCGTAACCTCAGCACATTTTGTTTTATGGATTGTTGGTGACACATAAGAATCAATACGGACATGGCACTTTTAACTGTTCTTATAGACAAATATCTTTATTTTGTCAGTGGAAGTAGAGTAGAAGCGGTTATTTAGAATTTATTTGAGATAAGACAAAGTGTTATTATCTAAGTGCCGATCTACCACCTGATGTCCTGGTCATCTAGGTTCCTCTAGCTGCACAGAGCTCTAAAATATTCCTGAGCATGACTAATATCCAATAAGGGACTTTGAAGTAAATGGGCCTCACTGAATGGCTTTAATTAGTCAAATGTATAGGGTACTGACTTTGCAATAAATCATAACGACCCATAAGGAACTTGCAGACACACAGATGAATAACCCATTTGAACAAAAGAGGGGAACTGCTGTACACTGGTTCATGTAATGCTTTAGATAAATAGGAAATGATCGTTATCTGCTGTGTAATACTATAAATACACTGCATGCGAGGCGTGCACTGCTTTGATCAAAACAACATCTTTCCTCTCAGAGATTTCTTCATGGTACACGAGCTGGGGCACTGCACAGTAATGCATGCATAAAATGTTTCTCTAATAACCTTGTTCCCAGAACACAAACGCATTAACGGGCCATTGTGAACCCATTTCTAATGGCTCGCAGTGTTTGAAAATGAGCCGTAGATTTGAGGTAATTTTGAAGTCGGTGGATCAATAGTCATTTTTGACTTGCAGCCATCTCCATTTCCTCCAACTTCCTTTGTTAATATTTGATTTAGAGGATTTATTGTCCTGATAAGATGATGATCCAGCACTGAACTGAGAGTGGATGTAAATTAGATGATTCCTTCTGAGATGTAATATCACTTTCCATAGAATTGGCCGTTTTATTTTCTCTCATTTGGCTTCCACAGTTAACATTAAAGAGTGCAGATAAGCAAAAATATGTAATTTTCAACCCTTAAGTGACACCTGTCTATTGCAGCTCATTCATCTTATCTACTAATTCCACTCAAGTCTCTGTTTTTCTGTCTCTGCATATGTATTCTTAATGGCCCAGGGAAGGGCAGTCTCAAATCTGGTGTGATTTGGACATACTATATGTTCAATATTAATCAGTGAGACCTCAATCCTAATCTATGTCCTCGGATAAACTACAGCAGCAGTCGGTGACTGGGTCAAACAGCCGGTCAAAATCTCTGTCAATTATTAATTGTATTATAATTCCCAGGTGTTGCAGGGGCTGATCGTTTACTTTCTGCAATGTGTTATATTGAGCTGAATTAAAGAGCTATTTGACAGAGAAGTTGTGAACCTGGGACTACAGATTGTGTTGATTGCTGAACAGATCTCTGAAATAGCCAAAATGCAATGAATGGAAAAAATAACAGCAGTTCATTGAAATCATTCAAATTGAAGTATAAACCACACATGTGAACATTAAATCAGATTAAGTCTCAATTCATAAAAAAAAAAAATATATATATATATATATATATTCACTGAAGATACACCAGGTAGGATGCACACACAGTTGTCTACCTTCATTCTGCACCATAGGCTGTTTAGAAAAGGCTGTGTACACAACATCCAGCAATAAAGCAATAAAAAGGTACCAGTATATTGTAGAACTGTTTGAGGAGGAATCACTGATGACAAGGAATAAGTAGCTCCAGAGCTTTAACACAGGACAAGGGAACAGCCCATTCCAGACAGACACTGTACTAGTACTTAAAATTAAAAAAAAAAGGAGACTATGACTGAGTTGAGGAACAGTCAGAAGCCAAATAGGTCATGCAGTTTTTCTGTGATGTGAGGAGTGAAACCTCCACTTTCCTGTGTCAGAGTACTGGGTGGAAGCAAACATTTCAGGTTCCTCTGACCACCAGTATACAGTGTGGGGACAACATGATGACGCATCAATGCACCATTTAGGCGTATAGTATGAGTGTGTGAGCTTTGTAAGTGCACCACGGTTCTTAAAAAAACATGGTTATAGAAGTTTTACATACTGGTGGAGGTTTTAGTCCATTCTGCAGCTCTTATTGGATTACACAACACTTCTCGTAGCACTCGTCAGGTCTCATGACTCAGTTAGTCTGTTTAGCAAAGACCAGTTTATCCCACTATCGCCGAAGCAGGATTAAAGATCAACCTGGGAACAGCTTACCTCATGGTGTAGAGGAGTGTTCCGTCGTCTTGGAGCCGCAGCAGTTTGTTGGGTGTCGTCATGTTATGGGCGATGGATTTCTTGCCATTGAGGAAGAAGGTGTCGGGGGTCCAGATGTTACTGGCCAGGAGATTATTCAGGGAAAGCCTCTCCATCGGGCCTTTAAAACATAGTCTCTCATCCTTCCAGCTTTGGCGGAAGAATACGTCAATAGTGTATTCCTATAAGATAACACAATCGACACATATTTAACGGGTCAGCCACATAAATGTTAATGATGCTCTTCTCTTTGTAGTATGTTCATGGAGCCTCATTTTAGGAGAAAGAGGAATCTAAAAACATCACAGTATCAGTACGTAATATGCATTTTATGTTACAACTGACTCTTTCACACGCTGCAGAAAATGTGGCTTAATTCTCACAGAAGAAGGTTCTCACCATTTCAGTGTCAGACACTGGACCGAAACTTGTAACAAAGATGTTGGTTTTGATCTCCGTCACCTTTTCTGTAAAAAACAGAGTGAGTACAGTAAGCCATTTTTATTTTGGTTAGTGTATTACAGTGAGCCAAATGTCTGTTTTGAACTTGGTACACCCAGAGCCGCTGTAATAGTGTCTATATCTGTAACGCATCAGCAGCATCAAACCTACTGATCCTCTTTTTGGCAACTGCAGTGTGTGGCTTCAAAACATATTATACCATTGATAGGGGGGGTACATATACAGTACTGATGTAATTCATGTATTGAATTGGTGACAATTGCATTTGAGTTTTCCTAAGAAAATATCAGTCTCTGACTTATTTGGTGAATGGCCGGAACTGATGACATTTCGAGTTTGAGTTAGTATTCCCTGTGTCCGTTTTGTGTTAAGTCTGTAGTCGTATTCGTTTTCATCTGTTCCCCACTTTCCTTGTATTTCCCCCCCTCATGTTTTCTGTGTCTTTAGATGGCATGTGCCTGCCTGTTGGCCAACTGCTTCATCTGTAAGCCAGTTAATCTGTAGGCCCAACAGCCCCCTAAAGTCGATCAAGCAGCGCCACATTGCACACACTGACAGATACCAGTTCCCCAAATGTGCTTGATTAGTTTTAAAAAGACGAACTCATTATTCACTGAGAAATCCACCAAAATATTAAAAGTGTCCTATCTCGCAATGTGAAAGTAAACCAACTAACCAACAGATCATAAACAAATGCAGACCGAGGGGATGTTTTCATTTGCAGCTTATGTACCTGCCTTGGTGCTTTTGTGAAATCTTTACTAATAACAGGCCCCAGCTCAAGTTAGCATCAGTGAAGAAACTGACTGAGCTTGAATTTTGAAAGCTAAACTACCATTGCTGAACACAATGTGACCTCTAGGCTCAGATTGTGATACTTTAATGCTCTACATTAAATACTGCACAACATACAGTGAAGGCTTTGCACCGTGTCACCACTGACACTGCTGATGTGGAGACATTTTCAACCACACTTTCCCTGCTGAAGCTATGTTATGTTCAGTTAGATAGAGAAGTTAATCAATTACAATGATCCATAATACAGTCGCAGTGAATCAGATAAGGTGACATCTGAATGTTAGTGATTCAATGTACTTTTTAACATACTCTATTTCAAGGCTGAGATATATTAGATTTACAGTTGTTTAAAATATTCTTCTCCTTTTAGTAGCAGAACATTTTAGGTAAAAAATGTAATATGCATTCTGTCCATTCAATGAGATATAATAATATAATATTTTAGATATAAAGGGACTTCTCCTGCATAGCATTAAAGTTATTTCAAGTCCAAATACTGTAAGAAGACTTAGATTTGAGTTTGGTGACTCCTAGACCTGAAACGAGATACATATTTTTTAAGACTAAAATGTATAGATTAGAACATATGAATACAAAAATAAAATGCATATGGAATATATTGTAATCACACTATACATTTGTGCTGTCTTTTGTATACACTGCTACACTCTGGATGCATCCGACTTGAATCTTACACCCTGAATCTATCGGTGCAGCCCCTGAAGCTCCGGACAAACATCTGCAGGACCAGTGTGATACAGGCAGAGTGTAGTTTTATGCAACACTGTAAAACAACAGAGCTGCAGAACAGAAACGCTTTCTCGAGGCTACTTAATGTGTTGACCAGAATCAGTGAGAACTTTTCAGCTCTCGCCCACACAGGCCTGAATCTGCTGAGAACAATGGAGCGGTTTTTTATTGAGAGCAGTAATGGCTTTCTCAAGGTCACACCTATGTGCTGGCGGGCACTCGCAGTGCCATTAAATCATACTTAGAGGAGGCCTACGCAGCTGATCATTTGTGGAGGACTTGATGAACACGGACAGATGGCAGATGTTGCAGTGCGGAGCCTTGTTCTCTGTGAGGACGGTAATCTTTCACGCTGAGACGTCCCTCTCTCATTTAGAGCTTTCTGTATTCTGTGTATTAGACTAGAGAGAGAGATGTCCAAGACACTGTCACGACGCCATAATCAGTTCTCACCTAGCATATGTGTGACTGCATTAATTACCTCAGTGACAGAGGTGTAGAAGCTTCTCTATGCACTGGGCTTACCTCCCAGTCCGGGGCGGAGTCTGTTGTCATAACCATCCAGCAGTCCGTCGAGGATGCGGGTGAAGATGGTGATGTTGTCGTTTAATTCTGCCTCTTTGGGAGTTCCAGTTACATCCTGCGAGAGGCTGCACATGAGAGCAAATGATCATTTAGGAGATGAGGGGAAAGAAACTTAAAATAAGAAATAACTCAGTGTCATCTCAGAAAACCGTAATTCATTTTTTAAAACCGTAATTCATCATCCGAGTGAATGTTAAAAAAGTGTTTCACATTTCCTCAGAGGTGAATAATTCAGAACGTGCCTTTATGAAGTGTTGAGTCAGTTCCTTACCTCAGACGGCAGGTGATGCTCGCAAGCAAGACAAAGACCCACAGACGCCTCATTGCAGAGCTGTAGCACATTCCATCACCCATTCCTGAAACGAGATGTCCTCACAATCAAGATTGAACATTAACTGTAGCACAAGCAATAAGATAAGATAAGATACATTTTATTGATCCCAAACACATGCACAGTCACACGACATGCAGATTAGACTGTTTGCATCTATAAAACAAAGCAGATTTGACTGAATTTATCTATTTAAAAACTCTACATTTCTGTCAATCATATCTTGCCCCAGCAGCTACACTGTGAAAACTAAAGAATAAAGTATTTATCTATATAAATTTATAGATTTTATTTATCATTATTGTAGCCTAAAATGTAACTTTAAGTTATTGCAGGGATTCATTGGCATGGCAAATACTCAGCTGCTCTAGGGTTATTAAATCAGTTTTTTTCACTACAAAATGAAAAAAGGGTATTCTATTACAATCACTCAAATGCAGCAACGCCTGTGCACCCAAAACTGCCATTCACTTTTCTAAACACAACATCTGGCCTGCTTGTCTAAATAAAAACTGATCATGCAAAGTACTGAGTTCCCTTTCTTCATCTCAGAATCTCAAACACTGTGTCCTATCTTTCTCTCTGTGCTGGACCCCCTCCCAGTACAGACCCTCTCCTCAACCCCACTGATCTGCCTCCTCCACAACTTGATCACTTCTGGCAGGACACAGGCTGAGCTGCATGCGCTGTGTTTTCCACCACAAAAGCATAACGCGTGTGTGAAAACGCCTCACGCACACACACACACACACACGCACACACACACACACACACACACACACACACACACAAACACACACACACACACATCTATGAAATCTAGGATCTGCACCCCGGTCCGAGTTCCTCTACACCAGCACCCCTGTAATCCCGCAGTCCTCCCTGCACCGCAGCCAGTCTCCACACACAGTGAATCCCTCTCGGTGTTGTTGCTGTGACTGTGCGCACCCTGCACCAGCATCGTGCACGACTCCTACGCGCCCACACCCCCTAAAAAAAAACACGCACCCTCTTTCAGTACCTCTGCTCCTCTCCTCACCACCGGCCACGCTTCTCTACGAGTCTGTCTCTCCAGAAGCAGCAGGAGCAGCAGCAGATCTCGGGGGTTACTCTCCTCTCTATAGCCTACTCTCCTCTGGTGCCCACACGTCCCACTACATCTCCCAGTGTACAGTCCTGGTCTGTGCCGCCAACGCGCCTTGCCGCACCGGCGCGGAGCTGCAGTTGGCAAATCTTACCACACAAGACGATGCGCAGTCAAACTTCTCCCAGCTGCTCCAGCAGATACTGAAGGTCTCGCACGCAGATCGCACAGTTTCAGCAGCGGGCATCAATTCAGCAGCGCGTCACATCCATCGGCGCACAGCGGCCGCGTAACACTGGAGAGACAGTGAAGGAGGGAGGAGGTGGTAGAGAAAAAGAAGAAAAAAAAGATGTGGACTAGTTTCACTTTCGGCGATTAAAAGGTTGGCAGAGAAAAACCCGAGTCCTCCACAAGACGCTGGTGCTGACTAACCATCCTTTAGTTTAACATGGAACTACAAAAATCCAACTCAGTGGTCGAAGTACAGTACAAATACACTGGTGGGAATTAAAAAGGGGAGCGAGCTGTGTGGTGAGAAGCAGGAGGTTGTGTGGTCAGAGAGAGAGAGGGAGAGATGCTGAGGAGAGATGGCGAGAAGGGAGAGAGAGGAGGAGGGGTGTGATGAGAGAGAGAGGGAAGAAAAGAATAAAGTATAATGCCAACCAAAGGAGGGATGCTCGCATCAACACAAACCCTTTAGAGCTTTAATGATAATAGTTTATCAATATATTACATCACTGCAAACAATTTATAGACTTGACTCTGGTAACACTAGGCAACACTCAGCACAGTCATTTTATAGTGATAAACAGCTGTGGTTCTTCAGTGTGTGTGTGTGTGTGTGTGTGTGTGTGTGTGTATTTTACAACAGTAGTGGTTCTCAAACTAGGGTTTGGGACGAGAGGGTACATCCATACTATCGTATTAAAAGCTGTAAAAGAAAAACACTTGCCATTGACCGAAAAGACCCAATCAGCAAAGGGTAGTGAGTGTCTACGTCATTGTTTCCACACATCACAGTTTCTGCCCGTCCAGACTAGAACACAGCCCTGGAGTTTTCAAACTAAAATAGGGCCAGCAGCGTTTCCAAACATGAGTAATTATTCCAAAAGGCAAAAAATATAATAAAAAAACTGGTGAATTTTTAAGTAAACCCTGCAAATAATCCTCAATGTTTTTCTTTGTATCCATGTGACCTCTGAGTGGACTGTGATGTCAGTTTAATGCACAACAGGAATATTTGCAACATGGGGCAATTTTTTGGGTGAATAAGCTCACATCAATTTCCTTTGAGATGATGGTAGTTGCAAATCTCAGGCAGGCTACGGAAAGTATGGGAGCCGCTGTGTTACATGAAATGCAATGACGATGGATTGTACATTTATGGAGTATTTGTTGTGATTCTGATCCCTGAATGTATAGTTATCCTGATTTCAGACATTGGAGCCAAAGACCGATGGGTGCGTCCTTAGTCAACCATATTGAGAAAAATCCTCATTTATGATTTTTTTCCCCATTGTTGGTGGGTCGACCTACTCCAGCGTTGTCTTAAGTAGGACACATACCTGAAAGTAAAAGACTAAGAGACACAAGCGTCTGCGAGCCGCACAGACAAAACTCAACTCTCCAACATTCATGCATTCACATCCACCGGGGTTACTGTAAACTCACTACCAACTGAGTAAATTATAGAAAGGGATTTTCTTCAACTTTAATAAAAGTGATTGTTTGTGAAGCTGTTGCACCTTTATTGATTTTGACTGTGCACGCCTCTTCTGGTTCCTTTTTTCCTGAGATTTATGATTGGATTCTGAAACAAGTCTCCAGCAGAGACATAGAAGAGGTCAGGGAAACACACAGTGACAGTCAACTCAAGCAGAAAATAATGTCTTGCTTTTTTTGTGTGTTTACAGGAATGCTGTTGATGGGAACAAAAAGTTGTACGCCATCTATGATACGAGGTAAGAACGTTTGTTTCTCGAGGAAAAAAAATGTCTCGCGTGAGTTGAATGAGTTGAGTTAGAAATGCAGCAGAAGAACATGATTTATTTTCTTATTAAACAGTAGAAAAAACTTACACTTCCACACCATACCTGTATACCTCTAGAATCGAGAAAACATGTCAAATGTCTTGAACCAAATATAAAGCGATTTAATCTAAATATTGCTCATCTGCAGATACTGTGGTCTATTACAGGATAATGATACTCTGGCTAATGTTAGCTCACAGTAGCCACCACAAGCTAATGGTTATACCAGACTAAATCCGTTATCTGCTGAGTCATTTCAGCGGGGAGTGAATGCCGATTTAATTTATTCCCTTTGCAGAAAATGGTCAGATGTTGGCTGGTTGCAGGTGCTGGTGGATTTTTCGACCAGTGGAAAGGGGGCTTAAAGGGATGGTTCACCAAAAAATGAAAACTCATAGTTTACTCACCACTATGCTGCTGGAGGGGTGGGTGAAGTGTTGAGGCACTTTAGAAGTTTCAGGGGTGAACAGTGTTGCAGCCAAATCTGATACAATTGAAGTAAATGGTGACCACCACTCCAAACGTAAAATTAAAAATAACAAAAATGCCTCCACACTGCTCCTGTATTGTCATCCAAGTGTCTGTAAGCCGTGACATTCAAATTAGACTCAAACCGGTGTCTTTTAGACCATATTTTAGCCCAAATTTCCTCTGAAATCCTCCTAGCCCGGAGCCACATGCACACACGGATGAACTATCCGAAGATTTTTTTATATAGTAGTTCAAATGTCAAATAGTCCAGCTCTAAGATAATTGTATTATTACAAATAGTATTTGTCCAATAGAAAGTGCAGCAAAAACAGTTGTGTGTGGGGGCTCCAGTCCATCCTGCCCCTGCCTCGGCACCGTATTTACTCTCCTGCTGTGTGTGTCAGATCAGGACAGTCTCTTTTATAAGCTCATACAGTATATTCAGACTGGCACGTGTCTTATCATCGTAACCGGGACAGCCTCGCGCATATGAAGAGCCATTTTTCCAAACTCGGAGATTATCCGGAGCCGAGGAGCCTCCCTGTTGGGACGATTGTCCTGAAACTGTGCGACGATAGAAAGTGTATTTTACGCACGCGGCTCCTCTGGAAATCGGACTTGTATATTCCTGTGGTTATAATGGATTATTTGAGGAAACCCAGTGTGGCGTGAGCTGCTGGCAGACCGACAAACAGTCAGTCAGTCAGGCAGGCAGTCAGTCAGTCAGACAGACCGACAGGAGGAGGAGGAGGAGGAGGATGGGGACGCAGAGCAGCCTGAGTGAGACTCCACAGGCGGAGATGAACACTTCTGACATCCAAGTCTGCGCGCCTCCGCCTCCTGGCGGGTTGAGGGGGGACATGATGTGGAAGAAGTCTCCCCTGATTTCACGGAGCAGCGTGTGAGCACCGTGGCTTCCTCCCATTGAGCAGCAGCCCTCGGTCTGCGCACAGCTCCGGAGGGATGTGGTGCAGCCACAGAACAGGGCTCTTTGACGTCCTCTCTGTGCCGCTGGTCGTGGCGCTGATGTGCGGTGCCCAGAGGTGAGTGTCCGGGGCATCACACCGGACCGAAGGCAGCCTCTCCTCCTGCAGAAACACTCACCGTCCGCGTTGTTCTCTTCTCTTGCAGCGTCAACGAACGGGGGAACATGTCTTTTGTCAAAGAGACTGTGGACAAACTGCTGAAAGGATATGATATTCGTCTCCGGCCAGACTTCGGAGGTATGTCTCTGAAACCCTCATCATCTGTGCGTGGTGTCCATCAACTCTACTGCTTCATTAGAGTCCATCAGTAACTTTACTCTGCTTGTTTTTCCTAAGGTGCACCGGTGGCTGTGGGCATGAGTATAGACGTGGCCAGTATAGACATGGTGTCAGAGGTCAACATGGTAAGTTTGATGAAAATCTCTTTTAATTTTTTTTTAGCAGACTGTAGTTATTTAGTCGACTTTACTGGACTTATTTTACTTTCAGTAGATACAATTCACTTAATTTAGGGTGTAAATGGTGATTTAGTTCACTGGAATCATCTGCACCATTTTCTTAATCACACCCTTCACGAATGGTTTAAGAAATGTAACCAATTGTTTAATTTATCATTAGTCATTATTTTGCCATTTCTTAGTTTGTGAAAAAGCTTCGGCTTATCTTAACTGTGTCTTGAATAAAACATATTTAGAAATGTATTTGTAAATCAAGGGTTTCTTATGTCAGCATATGGTGGTCAGTCATTAGCAGGCTTCAATGATCCATCCAGAAGCTAAGTGATCTAACAACCCATTAGAGCAAGCACTCGCCAACCCTAAAGTTGTTCTTATGAAAATCGTAAATGTTAAGCTTTGTTAAATGATTTTGAAGTAATAATGAAGCCATGGAAATTCATAAGCCTCTGCAAATGGTACCCTCTTAGAAATATAACAACAGTAGCCACAATGAAATGTCACAAACTAGCAAATCCAAACTTGAGCGTGTGAATAGCTAATAACTGATCTATAAGCCATTAGTAAATAATGTATTAACCATTATTAAAGCAATGCTTTATAAAATCATCTTAGGGTGACTAAGCAAATGCTAGCTTATCCATATCCAATAGTATAAAACAAATTATATACACAACCAAAAAACATAGAAAAGTTATATATCACAATTTATAACGTTTTTGTATTGTCTAGAGTGGTTTGGTCTTCAGATTAGGAGAGCTGTGTGGCTTTACATCCTGGTTCATTGGCTATGCGGCTATCAGTGATAGCCACCCTAATAGTCCTGTTTAAAGATAAGGTCACGGAAGTCCTGTGGACATATCTTCTTCTTTCAAACATAGAAAACATGTCAGACCTTCAGAGGAGGACACATTCCTGCTACCTCACTGGGGGCTTTTCTGGTAGACACACAGCCCTGTCAGGACCAGTGGTCCTCATGGGAACCAAAGCTTGGTACTTATCAGGCAAGAGGTCATTTCTGAGGTACTAGTTAAGGGGTAAGTTAGGACTTATGGAAAAGTCAAGTTGAGGGTTTTGCACAAATTGGTTATGGCTAAGGTTAGGGTTATGTTAGAGTGTCCTCAATGGTTAGAGGTCAGTGCTAAGTCCTATAAAGGATAACTGTGCATGTTTGTGTTTCCGGATGTGCGTGCAGAGTGGGGGTTGGCACACCATGGGTTCTACAGTTTAGTGCCTGTATGCCATCTATCATGAGTCTGAACTGCTGACAGAGCTTGATGCCTGATCACATGGTACCAAGAGGAAATAGCCACTGACATGCTGTCCTGACAAGTGTGTGTGATGAAATGTACCCGCAGTGCATTTTAATGCATCTCTACGCAGCAGCAGAGACAGTGAGAGCCACAGAGACCCTTAACACTTCCCTCCAGTAACAACTCAGATTCATATTTCTGAAATGAGTTAGATGCTGGAGTAACCATAGTCAAAGATTATGGTTATATTAAAACAGGTTTATTTTATTGTCACAACAGTGGGATGAAGGTTAAGAGGTTTTCATTTTCAGCATGATTGTGGATTTCTTAAAAGATCAAATCCGAAGTTTGTAAAATAAATGCAGTCGAGCACGAAGAGAGGTGGGATGAGATTTTCATCAAAATTCATGCTCCTTCTAGAAGTCATAACTCTGAATAATTTTGTATAGATTCAATGTGCCTTACACTTCCATATCCATCACATCTTTTATGTCCATCGTGAATAAATGTCTAATCTGAAACCACGTTGTAACCCTGGAAAAAAAATGCATCTCTGAAGTCAAGAACTAGGCTTAAAATGATCATGTTTTAATTTTCTTCAGTATTAAAGTAAAGCAGTGACAGCTACATGAACATCAGTTGGCTCATTTCAAACAGGAACAGCTGGCAGCCTATTTAGCATACTTTTAATACATTAGTCAAAATTTCATCTCGGGGTGGGGCAATTTTAGACTTTAAAGATCCCTGAAATATAATAACTGGCGTTACATTCGGATGGATGGAGTCCTCAGTTTGCTTCAAAATCTCATCATTTAACATGACTACTATAATGTCATTTAAAAATACACATGAAAATCAATAATCACTTAACTAAATTTCAGCACTTAACGGGCCAAACTTAATTTCCCTATTAGAAACCACACCTGCTTTTAACTGGAGAGTTTCTGTCTGTGCCATCATACTGTATGAAAGCACTTGGCTGCCTCAGTGGTGATCATATCAGACCGTGTTAATGGTTTTGTTAATGGTACAGCTCTTCATCAGGCCGGAGGAACTGGACATCTCTGGAAAATGCAGACTTCCAGTCAGCATGTGCTAAAAAGGATTTTCTCATGATATGAATGATTGGACACCAGGAGCTGATTACATTCTGTTCATGTGGGATTCTAAAAAGAGTCACTAGCTTTCCAGTGACAAACACACAGGAACCTTCAGGATCTCTGCTCAGGCTCCTCCAACATGTCAATCGTAGGAAACAAACTGACCTCACCTCAGTTCTTCCATGTTTTTATTAAAGCCTGGAGGCATGATTCACATATAACAGGGTACTCTGAGCAGCAAAGTACCCTGAACAGAAGCAGTTTGTCCTGAACAACATTATTTGGTCCTGTTGTGTCTTCCTATGAGAGCGTTTGGGGCTTTTCCTCACATTTTGTTCACAAGAGCTCAAGGTTTGATGTGTGTGGATAAAAGGGGTTATACCAACATAATGATTGAAAATAATGAATATTAAATTGCTGGGAACTCTTTGTACCTTATAAGATACATTGTTTTGTGACAAGATGTTATTTGAGGCATTCACTCTGCCGTCACTGCCGGGTTTCCATATATTGATTATGTTTGGGCAGGCTGCCGAGGTAAATTTACAACCACTCAAGCAAATTCATACTATTTCAGTTGTTGAGAACCTGAAAATGACCTGGAATCATTCTTTCTCAGAAACGGTAAAAAATTTAAAAAATCATATAACAACAGCAACCTGCACCCATCATTGTCAATCCACATATCAATAGGCTTTTCCCTCACAGGCAATATGATCCGTTGCTTGTTTTTGGTGGTTTGCCAATCACTTAAATGGAGGAAAAAAACATAAAGGGATCATTAGCTGCCTGTTAGTCATTGGCAATGAGGCTTCAGTAAACTGATCATATTCTGTGTGGACTCCTTCATGGAGTCAGAGAGATTAGTATCTGACTTGAGTAAAAGTTATGTTGGATGCGTGTTTTTGCCCTTGATGAATTTTCAATTGTGGTATATACTATTTATTAAGCAGAGTAAGATTTATATATACACCACATATATCATTGGTCATTTACAATGGTAAATCTCATTACAAGTAATATATTCAAGTTGAGAGAAATAAAACATATTTTGAAATGCAAGTAATTTATTTAAGTTCAGAGAAAAGTAAAGCAGTAAATAAATAAATAAATTTAATAGAAAATATTTTAAATTCATATCATACTTATAAAACTTTACCACTTCTTAAATAGACATAAGTAATCATTTAGTTCCAACATTTTACGGTGTGTTTCAAACCCTCAGATTTGTTTTAAACTATATTTTGTACCAACAGAATTGTAGGTAAATCTAATTCTACATATACATCAACTTTGTCATAAATACTCAATGCAGTTATTCACGTTTCATATTTAAAGCTACTTCAATAGAGACTTGAGGCACATAAAGGACAGGTTCGGGAACAAATGAACAAAAATCAAAGTTTTTACAATTTTTTTGTTTTTATTCTTTTTACTACTTAACAGTTGCATGGAAATATTCAAAATGGGGTATTTGGTGTGTTTGAAATATCTGTACTTGACAGATTCCACAGTGAGATATGTGCAAGAAGGAGTCAGTCCATCTTATCATTCACCAAGAGGAGTGTTGACGCCACATTCCCTCTGATTTACTGTAGCTGCAGCAGCCTCAGCAACAATACTGCCGTTGCTCCTTCCTGCACTTTAAAACATTACATCTCATCAATTCATGCCCCTTTGTTGGTCCTGTTATTACCTTCTTTGTCCTGGCTCTAAATGGTCCCAGCTTTGTGTTTCAGGCCCTTTGAGGTTGTCTCTTTACAATATACTACAGTAAATGGTTAAAGTTTGGCCCCACAATGTCATAAAGTGCTTCAGTTAATTGAAGAAACTGAAAATATGGCATCTTCTTTTTCCTCAGATCGCTTCTTAGACCTTTTATTTGTGAGTAGTCGGTGTTGGAGATTTTACGTTTCCAGAATAGTTGCCATGTCTGTCCGGTTAAAAGATGTGAAGCCAGCACCAGCGACAGCTCAGCGAGAGACGTGTCCAGTCAGATCATGGACGGCTTCGTTTTGATGTCCAAGTGAAAATGAGATCTGTCAGTCATCTATTGAGCGACTTGGCAGGAGGGACATGAGTCCTGAGTAAATCCTTATTGAGCCTGACCCGACGACACTGAGCAGAGACACACTTTGTCCAAATAACAACACAAAAAGCCAGAATGAGCTGAACCAAATGCAAAAGATCATTCTAATTGATAATGAAAAATATGTTTTTTTTTTTGGCATTGTTTTTATTTTTGTTTATGCGAAGGAGGAAGAACCACTTACTACACTAACTGATCATGAATTATCTGCCTCGTCTCCGTAGCTCCACTTTGACTTGCTGACTGGATGCTTTTAAAGTGTGTTGGTTAGAAAGTGTCTGTACATGCCGGCCTGTTATTTGCAGTAACCTTTAATCTGTTAACAGGATCACAGACCACATTTAGTAAATCAGTGTCAGTTGTTAATTCCGAGTTGAGAGTGGTGCTGTAAGAGATGCACTTCAGTGCACCGTGTGTCTGTGTCGTCTCTTTGCCTCAACACGTTCTCCTGTTAGTGCCGTGTCTCTGAGTGTGTTCACTTGTAGTCCAGAGGAAAATATGAAACTCACACCTTGTCAGATTTTCATCTGCACTTTTCCCTTTATTTAATTTTTTTCCCTTTTCACACCCTGAGCTGTGATCATTGAGTGACGATCCGAGTTTAGTGGGTCATTTCACTGGACCTGTTATTTTGAATGTCCTCAGATGTCCTCAAAGGAGACATCTGAGGACATTGTGTGTCCGTAGATTCTCTCATCGCATTGTCAGTAAAATCTTATTTCACTGCAATGGATCAGTAAAGGTAGAATTTACTTCAACAAATAATTGAATAAGGCAGAGATGTAGTATTTAACGTGTGTGCTTGGTTAGAAGTTGTCTCCCATGTAGCAACTGGCTCAGGAGGTAGAGAGGGTGGTCCACTAACTAGAACGTCAGTGGTCCGATTCCCTGCACCTCCAATCTGTATTCTGAAGTGTCCTTTGGCAAGATATATATTATTTGTCTGGGGAGGTATAGTTTGTTACTTTTTTTTGGACAAGGCTGAGCTAACCGGCTGCTGTTTGGACACACATGAGGGAGTGGTATTAATATTCTAATTCTTGTAAAAAATGTTTTACTAATTTAACAAAATATCAATAAAAAGGAGCCAAGGAAAAATATTGATTATAGCTAAACTGACCTTTGAGAATGATTCTGAGATATTTAAATACAAGTTAAACTCAATCAAGCTGCATCAAATTTCTCACACTCATAGATATCAGTTGCTTAAATGTGCCTGACTTTTTTCATGAATCCAAGAAAGATCAGATCCATCAATCAATCAATCAAATTTTATTTGTATAGCCCATATTCACAAATCATAATTTGTCTCATAGGGCTTTAATAAGGCCTTAACCCTCACCAAGAGGAAGGAAAAACTAAGAAAAAAAACCTTTAACAGGGTAAAAAGAACGTAGAAACCTCAGAGAGAGCCACATGTGAGGGATCCCTCTCCCAAGACGGACACAAGTGCAATAGATGTCAAGTGTTGAGGAGAACACCATCAAGATAAGGGTTTTAGCAGTATTGTTAGAATAAACATTTTGAAGCATAACTGAAGGTCAATGAATTGATGGATTCTTGTCAGTAATGGTTGAGTACAGGACAAGCAGTCCTGCTGCAATCCTAGTCTATGGTCAGCAGCCACCACGATCATAATCCACCATCAAGATAGGACTACTATAGTCGACAGTCATTTTCCACTGCCGCAAGTAGGATCCACCATCAGCTGCCTATGTCAAAAACTAACATAAAAAATATTACCAATAGTTAAGAGTGAAAAAGCAGCATAACACATGTAAAAGACACAGACAAAGATTTTAAGAGAGCTTTTGGTAGAAAGGGCTGATGTCAATGTGCTGTAAACACAAACACGAGACCTCCACAGCGGAATTTATAGGTTACGTCCTGCCTCTGTCTGCTGCACCACCTCTCTTCTGGATGTGGTGGAAATGTCTGTGTTGTGCACACGTCTGAACAAAGAATCTCCTGATATGTTGGTCATGTGCGAAAGGCAAAGTCTGGACAATATCCGGACCTAATTCTGCAGACATTTGTACAGTTGAAAAATCAACTTGCTCTGCTGTACTGGATTTCTCTACTCTTTAATCTCCGCAATAACCTAATATCCGCCAGTTTATCCACCAGCTGGTTTGTTTGGTCAAGCTCTAATGTTGATATACTGTAGATCTATGGTTTATATATACTTTACCTCCTGAGTCTTAACAAGCTGATTGGCTTTTGTGTTTAAGCCACAGATTAGTTCACCTATACAGTGGTCAAAGTTTTATTATGAAGACAAGAGCTCTGTATTAAACTTGTATTGATTTTGTTTATTATACTATATATTATTTATATTTATGTATCTATCTATGGACAGAACAGTTCAACTCAAACCTATTTACAAGATTTTTAACAACCGTGGCAAACTAATAACAGCTGTCTTTCAATCCTGTTAAAAATGTTAGAGATTCTTTAGGAGCCAAATCAATATAAAGGAGATTGATGACTGTTCAGTTAGGCTCCTCATACTCTACAGATCAGGGAACCATTAGGTTTCTCTCCCTTTAGAGGAGTGCATAAAGGTGTTGGTAGCACGTGTTCAAAGAGACAGAGTCACACAAGGTGTTGGCCCGTTATAGCCCGTGTGGGCGAGCGGCAGAGCCTGTTGTCTTGGAGATGAGAACATGAATATATTTCTGACTTAACTTGCTCCGCTCTTTTATTTTTAGCTCCAACATTAAGATTGTTCTGTATCTTTTCCATTCTGTTGTTATTTTTAATAATCCTTGTTAAGTGGTTGTTCATGTTACACAAGTTTACTCTAAGAACAAACTGCAATATTTGTGTATTATTGAGGAATCCCTGGCTGTGACCCTACAGAGTCTCTGTCCAGGCATATAAAGCACCTTAAGCTGTTAAACAGATCATCCCTGCATTGTGGTTCCGTATTTATTCAGCAAAGACAGTATGAGTCAGATGGAAGAAAAATCCATCATGTGCTTTAACACCCATCCTAAAGTTGGCACTTTAACATTATCCACCTTCTACATGGAGGAAGTGTTACCCTTAAAGACCGCACACTAAAGATGTTCTCTCTGATTTATATCAAATTGCCGAGGCTACAGCTCCTCATACGGAAAGAAGAACTCAGCTAGAAATACTGGAGTCGCCTAAACACAACATGCTCAGTTTCACACCGTGCCGGAACAGTCATGAGTGTTGCCATTAGTGGGATGGGACCCGACAGGAATATATATCCTCTGTGCAGCAGAATCCTTCATTACTCTTTACAAGTAAAAATGTGGCTTTTATCAAAAGGAACCAGATTCCAGTTGAAATAAACTGTGGGAAATACATTTGATTTATACTGTAAGATCAAATGTGTTTTAGGTTGCAGAGCGTTGAGAGAAAATGCTGCGAAAGCTGACATGATTCCTAACTGGCATGTTTTAGGGAACTTTTACACCTACCTTATTTATTCAGGACCTTCAGACCCTTTTAGGTGTGAATGGTACTAAATGGACACAAATTTGGTCCCAAGATTCCTTTATTGGTCCCACAGACATGCACACACACTTCATGCAATAGGGGAAATGTGTCCTCTGCTTTTGACCTATCCATGTGAACACAGCACACAGGACACAACTATTCATTTTCTCCATTCAAATGGAAAAAAATACTTTTTTCTATGGACTTTATTCAAAAGCTTCACATAGTATTTAAATACTTAAATAGCGTGAATAGTTTGACATATTTAGAGGGGAAACAAACAAAGCTTATAACATTGACAAGTTTTTTCCGCTCAGCTGGAATCACTGAATGTAAAACCAAACTTTAAAGCTGCACTTATAATTATTTTCATATTGACATGACCCATTGAGGCTTTAGGCTTCACTGTATCTAACCAAGCAGCATAAACTGCTTTATGCATAGCTTAGTTAAAATTCATCAAGAAATTGTCTGTTTGCTATTAAAAATTTAATAATTTTACTTGTTTCTCTTGTCCATTTTTCCGTCATATATGAATGGATTTCCAATTCTATCATTGTGCGCTCCCCCCATGAAAAAAACATTTTGAATTTAGACAGGACACATTCTATTTAACCTGTGATCTTAGATTGAACACCTTTCATTATGAAGTTTTTTCTTGATCTCGCTATACAACCAAAATAGCTCACCTGCAACTTTTCTCTCATAACATAGCTCTTACCAGTAGCCTTTTTTCTAATGTGGTTGAAGGAAGGAAGTGATGTAATGACTGGTTTGTTAAATGCTGCGTGGGAGGATGCTGTTACCAAAATGGATGAAACACGTTGTTTGTAAAACACCTACAGTACCCTTTGGAATCCTATGGCAACAGGCAGCTGTCTCATGGAGTGATGAAACCTCTCCCTCTTGTGTGGAGTAAGTGCTATTCCTGTATTCCCAGCAGATATTGTGGTGTTGACTTGACACAGACGATGTTTGACTGGCACAAAGTAACCATGTATGAGAATGAGACTGTGAACTCTCCGAGCTGAAGATGACATGACAGTGTCGTCCTCCCACTGGGCCTCATTTACTCACTGGTGCTGAGAACAAACCTCTTTCTGTCTCTTGTGGTCTTCATATCTGACAACAAACAACAGCACCCTTCAGTGTGACCAAACATAAAAAAGACACACAGGAACATCTGCAGGTATCTTCACATTCTTCAATTGTGGCCAATTGCTCCACTGTATGCTGAAAGCCTTTGTTGTCAGATATAGCCATTAGTAACATTATTTGCATAATATGGGATTTGACAGTCAGTCACCCTCTGGTCTATGGTCTGCACTGGAGGTTCAATTGCAACATAGCTGTCCATAATTCAAATTCCTTTTGTGGAAACACAATTTAGCATTTTACAAGACTCTGCAGTTGCATTAGCCAATTCGCATGAACTTTTCATTCAGCTTTGGAATCATTGGCTCACTCAGCAGCTGTGTGGCTACTGGCGACAAGTCCTGGCCAATCATGTTCAAGCAGCAGTACAGCAAAGCAGTTATAACCTGACAATCACTATTAGTCTGCTGATATGCATTTGCCAACACTTTGTCACCACTTCCCCCTCCGAAACCTCCCACTGTTTTATTATTTGTGTTGTTTTGGGTTTGATGATAATTATCTTTTATGGAATAGGTATTAGATCTCTCAGTAGAATTTGTCTTGAGTGACCCAAATGCACACATCAGACAAAGATGGGCAGAGCAGAAAATAATAATGAATTAAATCAGCAGGTTAACAGTCTCTATTTGAAATTAGAAATTAGCACAAAAAGCTCTCAACTGAAAAAATGAAAAAGGGAAAAACAGAGACCATATATGCAAAGGGGGCAGGGATAGTTGAACACATTAGGACAATCACAAGGGCAGTAAACAGGACAAAGATATAAGAGCTGTGTCTCAATTCAAAGGGTTGCATCCTTCGATGGCTGCATTTGAAGAATGGTCGCGTCACAGCGATGCAACCAGGCTACCCCTTTTCGAAGGTTCCTTCCAATGAGTCCTTTACCTCCCGAGACATGAAGGCTCCAACGGGTGGATCCTTCCCAGTGCAACCAATCCCAGGATTAATTGCGCCTCAGTGATGTCAAATGCTTGGGTATCGGATTTCAAATCAACCCAACTTTTAACGGTACATACTGTATATTACATTTCAAGGTGTATTAAAACCTTTTTGTTGTTTCCAAAAGGTTGGTGACACCAATCATGGAAATCTTGGAAAGATCAGACCATCTCATATCAGCCCACAAAGCCAGATGAGGCAGCCCCAGAATTGAGGCACATCTCTAATAACCAAGAAATAAACAATATAAACTAAACTAAATACAAGAATGAGAAACATTTCCCCAAAACAGTCTTTCAAGAACAACAATCTAATCGAAGTCCACAAAGACATAACCAAAGACAACGACTGAACTGAAGTCTTACAAAAGTACTTAGTCCACAAGAGTTATTATTCAGGGGCAAAATCATGCTAAGTGCCTCCGACAGGATTTTCCTGCCAAGTTGTATAATATATCTTGTTGATTTAGCTTTTGCTATTTGTTGATATTGATTTAAACTGGTTCAACTAGCCAAAATATTCAAACAAGCTTATTAATTCAAATTTAAATCATACTGTGACCATTGCATTCAGATTTTATTCTGAATGCAAATGTAATTTTATAATCAGGAAAAGAAAGTGTGACTGGTAATTTTGTCGGAATATATATGTATTAAGGAGATCAGAAGATATTAATATCGGCAGTGGCTGATCAAGGATTTTTCTAAATCAGGGGCCACAATTTACAAAGAGGAGCCAATTATATGTTAAACATTCATGAACAATTCCTGATTCAGTAAGGTTCATATTTAAGTCTGTTAGCTCTATAGTTTTTTAGAAAAGCCAAAACATCATTGAATACATTTAATAACATTCCTTGTTCAATCACATTGTGTTCCTCAAATAATTAGACTACTGTCAGGTCCGGGACACCTAAAATGACAACCACATTCAGCTGAAGCCAGTGCCCCCCCCCCCCCCCCCCCCCCCGGTCCATCCCCGTTATTCGCCCCATTGTATCTATCAGAGGAGCCAGTGCCTTCCATTAAAAAAGTTACAGATATCCAGTATGATTGTCAGAGGAAAGCTCCCTTGGTCCAACATTAATCTCCCTGTAGAGAATAAACTGAGGCATGGTTCAAGCCCTGTGGGACCCTGCAGGTAACACAGGGTACTGCAGGGGAGCAGGAGGGTTCATTGTGTGTGTCCATTGAGACAGTGTTGTTTTTGAGATGCTAATGTTCATGGCAGGGAAGGACAACAGCTGAGGAGAGATGTGAAGATGTATAAGAGTCAGAAATAGTTGCGGTCCAGACACTGAGTGAGAGGGCTGCTCCTCTAGATGAGCTCCATCTCTGTAGAGTAAGAGCTGTTGTGTAAAGCTGATTCACCCCACCCACACCTCTGCTGTGTTGGGGTGGGAGCGTAATGAGGCCATTTTCTGTTCACAGGAGGTCACAGGGAGTTGGGAGAGTGAAAGCAATTCTACAGAGAATAGAAAAAGTAAAACAGCCAGGTCTGAAGCCATGCAGGGATATTCTGGAAAGACACTCAGGATATTACTCACTACTCACTCTGATGTATTGGAAAGATGTCTGTGGCCCACTTCTGTGGTCAGATGCACCGTTTTGTTCTTTGTTTCATTTCTCTTAACTGGCAGCTTCAGTATAAAGGACATTACTTGAGGTAACTTTTAACACGTTCTTTTATATCATAATATTTTATGTTATATTGCTAGTCGTATCACATTGGTAGTACAGCCCAAATACGATAGATCAGTGTCAGGTCAGCAGTTTCTGACATGAACAACAACATAGACCAGCTTGTACTAATTATTAGTTCAGTGTTGAAAAAAAGAACATATGGATTTTTATGTCCAAAGGAAATCCAGGTATTTTTCTAAACCACTTCATTATGAATATTGCGTCGCACCAGAGAATTGAAATGTAGGCATTTTCTGTGCCGCCAAGTTTTTTGTTTATTTCTTGAGTCCTGCTTATTTATTTAAGAGAACATTAGTCAGCAGAACAAGGCCGAGCCAAGTGAGCTAGTAAAGAGCCCCATTAATGGCCTGGAAAAGCTTTTGTGTTTGATGGATACTGTTGTAAATTATTAACAGTTTCATATCATAGCACATATGGCTGATAATATACCAGGGTATCTATCTATCTATCTATCTATCTATCTATCTATGTGTTTGTCTGTCTGTCTGTCTGTCATCTATCCATCCCTCCATCCATCCATCTATCCATACATCCCTGCACACAGAACAGCAGAGAATGATTTTGTCATTGACGCAGGTCTTGAAATACTAACCCTCGACAGACTGATGAGAATCTGAGTTGTCGGACAATTCTATAAATATGATCCTTGTTATAAAAATCTATCCTAAACTATGGGCTGAAAAAAACATTCAGTTCAGACAATGTGGGCGACAATGGCCTCGAGAAATGTATATCACTGACTCATGTTTAACTGCAAGTATAACTACCTGACATTCTGTTTTGCTTCCAACAGGACTACACACTGACCATGTACTTCCAGCAGTACTGGAGAGATAAGAGACTGGCCTATGCAGGGATCCCTCTCAACCTGACACTGGACAACAGAGTAGCAGATCAGCTCTGGGTCCCTGATACCTATTTCCTCAATGACAAGAAGTCCTTTGTGCATGGTGTCACCGTAAAGAACCGTATGATTCGGCTCCACCCAGATGGCACCGTCCTTTACGGCCTCAGGTGAGCATTGCTGTTATTACCTTATCAAACAGTGGCACAAAGGGAAACATTTATTTATATAGTTTTTATTCAAGATTATTCAGTGGGTTTTGGTTGTTTGATTAAATTGGCTTTAAATTTTTTAGGATTAAATTTTGTTTTAATTAATTTGAACTGATCCTCCTTGCTTTATATATAAGGTAACCAGTTTCTTAAATTCTACTGAGTATATGCAATTATTTGGTTAAGTAAGACTGCCTCTGTTGGTTTTGTTCTGGTTCAGAATCACGACGACAGCAGCCTGCATGATGGATCTGAGGAGATACCCGCTGGATGAACAGAACTGCACCCTGGAAATTGAGAGTTGTAAGTTTTAGTTCCGTGTCTTGTGCTTCGTAAAGAAATACAGCGGACAGCTTTACTTTTTCATCACTTAAAAATATGAACCGCACTGTAATTGTCGTAAAAAGTTCTCACAATCCTCATCTCGTGGAGACAGAAACTGCACCGACAGCTGAATTGCTTTCGATTTATTCAGACGTCGTATCTCAGGGAGATTGCTTGCTTCACCCTCTCCAGTCAAGCCACTTGGTCTATACAGACAGGTTTTAACCAGACAGTGGAGCAGCACAGTAGAGCATGGTCATAATTTGTCCAACTTCATATATCTTGGTGATATGTCTCTCTGTGCTGCCATTAACTCTGCATGGATGCAAGGATTCCATGCATTTTGTGTCTGCCAGCAGGGACACACAGCCCTGTGAAGATTTACATCTGAAGCAATCAGCACTTGTCCATGTGATTCTAAGGTTTTGTTGTAAATCAACCGCAGCTACAGTAGACAGAACACATGATTAATACTACAAAATGAGACGACTATAATTTCAGAGCTATTTCACTCATGAGAATCACGTCACACCTCGTCATCTATGTCTCTCTTTGCAGATGGTTACACAACAGATGATATAGAGTTCTACTGGAAAGGAGGAGACACTGCAGTAACGGGGGTGACGCGCATCGAGCTGCCTCAGTTCTCCATAGTCGACTACAAACTGGTGTCGAGGAATGTGGTCTTTTCCACAGGTAAGTGGACAGTCATCCTGGAAGTGGAACTCGGAAATCCAAATAATGCTTTTCAGTTCACACATAACTGTTTATATTTCTCATCAAATCCATGAGATAGCATCCTGCGGAGCACTTTTGCCTCTTTTGCGTAAATATTTCAAACTGAAATCCCACTGCATCAATGTTCGTATTCAGTCCCTTGCCCTTAAAGCAGAAGGAAATGTTACAGTTCTATAGTATTTATCCATCACATGAAATAATTTATTAAGAGTTCAATGCTTCAAAACTCAGCAGTTCTGCTCCAGGGGTGTTTTTATGTCGTTTGAAGAGATCTGAAATAAGATCTATAATAAGTAACTCTGCTCATTGCTTTTGTAGTAGAAAACTAGTTTTCTTGTGGTATTCCATCAGTCCTAGTCAGAAGCTGAGAGAGAAAAGCCTCTAAGGTTTCCTGAAGGTGCCCAAATGTCAGCAGATCTCCTGTGTTTTGTTTTCCTGCAAGAGTGTATGCATTCTTAATTAACGGATTTTTCATCATATCATGGCCTCTCACACTAGAACACAAGAACTGGGAATAATTATTGAGAGGCATGTCTGTGGAGGGATAGGAGGCAATTATCCCTTTGTTTCTTCAAGCTCCTGATAAAGGAAAGGTGGCTGTACTTACAGCGGTGTAATGTATTCATAAAGCAGAAAGCACCAATGATTCTCCTGTAATACAAAACCTCAGAGGCACCAAAACGGTGATTATTCCCACTATTAGTGACAAGGAGAATGGATATTTGAACTGAACATTCTGTGGGGGATGATACTGAGAGAGCTGATTACAAGTCTATAATATTTAACATTTTCTATTTACAATGGCATGATTGGGTACACATTTACAAAACACAGATGACAACACTCACAACGCTCATACTGTAATTGCCAAATTCCGAAGCTACAGCCGGTTAGATATTAGCTTTGCATTATGACTGGGAGCTAGCCTGGCTCTGTCAGAAGTGTCACGGTTTGTGGAAGGAGATGGACCCAGGATGCAGAGGTTACGAAGAGAAAGGTATTTAATATAAACAGGAGTCTTAAAACAAGACAAAATTAAAACAGGAACACTAACAAATAACACTGGTGACAAGGTGCACGGAGAACAAGGAAGGATAAGCAGGGGAAAACAAACCATATCTGACGACGTCTAGAAACGTGTAGAACAACAAACGAACCGACAAAGGGCTTGGGGAACACAGAGGCTTAAATAGAGACACAGGGAAGGCTGGGGTAACTAGCCACAGGTGCAACACATGAGGACTGTGAAAGACAATCACTGAGACAGGAAGTGACACACCCGAGAAGCTGGAAACAACACACAAGGAAGGAGAGACTACAAAATAAAACAGGAAACAGAACACACAAGGAGAAGCAGAGTGCACACATGAAAACAACAGAGATCTAACAGTTAACATAAAACACTTTTACAAAATCCTTACTGTTAGACCGTTACAAGAAGGTCAATTTCACGTCTGTTTATCAGCACCTAAAGGTCACTAATCAGCATTTAACATCTCATCATTAAATCCCATTATATTTATAATAAGAATTCGAAGTCCTTTATTAGTCCCACAATAGAAAAAATAGACTGAATGTAAAGATGGACGACATGACAACTCCCAAAAAGTAAAGTATTTTTATATCCAATTTATGATGCAGACATTATAATATTATCGAACTATTCCTTTATTCAATGTCCTAATATTGATAGCTGCGTAACCAATCTGTGTGTGTTCATATTTTTCTCTGTACCCTATATTGTGGTCCTTGCGCACAGATAATCTCAAAGCTAAATTTGATCAGATGATTTGAATTTCAGGCCACACTTTCTATGGTGATGAAACCAGGTCATGAGGCCGTTGCCACAGGATTCAAAACAATATTCTTGAATTAAAGGTTTAAGCTGTTTCCCCTTCACCTTGGACTTGTTTTCCTGCAGGTGCCTACCCTCGACTGTCTCTGAGCTTCAAGCTGAAGCGAAACATCGGATACTTCATCCTACAGACGTACATGCCCTCCATCCTGATCACCATCCTGTCTTGGGTCTCTTTCTGGATAAATTATGATGCCTCGGCCGCCAGAGTTGCATTAGGTATGATGTGTCCAGTAGATTGACCTCAGGTCTGTGGTTTCACCTTCAGATAGACTGTTGTATTTTATGGTTTGGCCGTATTGGTTCGTGAACAGTGACAATCTCTGTCCCACAGCTACAAACCGGACAGACGACAGATACTAGGATATCCACCCAGTCAAAATTATTTTCTTAAAAAACTTAAAACTTAAAACTATCAATTATTTCTATCAAATTAACATATTTATCTTAAGAAAAAAGAAGACATTAATATAGCATGACACTATAGTGTTCTTGATAGTTAAAACTTGATTTGCAGTCTTACTGCTGCGGTGTGCACAGGCTGAAAAATATTGAAGAAACTGTTTTGCACCAAGAAAATATACATTTTCTTGAACACTTTTCTTTTCAATGATCCATCTTAAAAGGGTTTGTTTGATATGGGGCTTTAGTTATTTATTGCTAAAGAATCCTGAATGGATTTTTTAAAAGGGGTTGTGAAAAAAAGAAGCCTTGACTGAAGACAACTATTGACTATCTGTTGTACATCTGGTACTATTCAGTTCAAATGTCTTTAAAGAAGTGTCAAGGCAGCGGGTAGCAGGCCTTTAGGTGCTGAATGTTTTCTGTCTATGCTGCATAGGTGGTGGAAATATGCCAAATGAACCATACAGAGGTCTGATGTGGGAGGGAGGGGCTACACAGTAATTCTGCCTGAGATGGAGTTACAGACTATTTGTATTTTCTTTAGAGTTTTATCTGTGAAAAAAGGTGCAAAGTCACTGCGGTGTGGCAACATGTGTTAACAACTATCCTTTACTACATCATAAAATAGATTATTGGACTTAATGCTGATACCAAAGTGAGCTAGATCAAATACTTTTCTGATACCATTACACTAATAATATGTATATGATATATCATATTGATATTTTACATATTGTTTAATCATACAATGTATATATACTTTATTTTGACTAAATATAAAGCAAAAGAAAAAACACAAATCTAACCAAATATCTAGACCTCAAATTCTGAAATATAAGTAAAATGTAAACAAAACTGCACATCTTCTCTACAGTTTATTCTGTAAAATAAAAAAATTCATATCGGCAAACATAAATAAAGATGCCAACATTTCATTGGACAACCAATATAGTGGTTGGGTTCTATTAATAAATAATACTAAGCTTTTATTCTTTTTTAATTGCGCTAACTTCACATTTCTCTTCAGTTTGTGATTTGATAATCGCTTCTCACAAACCCCAGATTTGATGGTACTTTGCTGCAGTTGTGAACCATCGCTGTCACACAGGTCATAAAGGACAAATTAAAAATAGGAGATAAACATAAAAGAAAAAAGATGACATTTAAGTGGGAGGTAATAAGATGCTCTGAATGGATGGCTACACAGCAGAAAATGTCTGTTGTTTCACAGACCATGCCTATGATTGATGGCCTTTCCTCGTCCTCTGAGGCATTGCAGTGTGGAAAAAGCGTCTGCTGTGAGCTCATGTCAAGCTCATGAAGTTTACCATACTGTGACCTGACAGGATGATGGGTTAGACCTTGTTACCGAACACAGATCATAACCAGGGGATGGGACCTTTTCCAAAAGTTAGTGGAGTCACAGAGGTATTGAGAAAAATAGCTTTTTAGGCCTCAGATTAGTGCACTGGTGGTGGTTAAAGCAGTACCAGTGAATATGTTATATTTACAATAGATCATATTATGATGTGTCATGTGAAAGGTGTAGCTAATTATCACAAATTCAAAGAGATTCATCACATTGTTATAATTTTACATCTGGTTCCAATTCAAAGCTTGAACTTGAAAAAGTTGTCCTTCTGTCATGAATGGATTTGTAGAAAAATATTAAAATAACTTAATTTTGTTATTAGAAATTATGGCTTTTGGACTAACACTCTGTGACCCATCCCTGGGTCCGGGGCATGACAGGAAAAGATTGTGATATGACATAACATGCTAGTGGTGAATTGTTCCCACATTAGTCATATGTTGAGATAAATAAGATACAAAAATAAAACAGAATGAAAAATGATACATACTGAAAGTACCATCACGTGTGTTGCTTCGAGTCTGTTTGAGTCAGATGCTCAATGGTGTAATAGGAGAGTGACTACTCGCACTTTCCACAGGCCTCTGGGACTGAAACAGATCTGAGGTTCAGTTCACTGGAAAACACCCTACTTCCTCTCTACTACATTGATCTCTGCTGAAATATTTGCCTTAATGGAAATCCTCATTCATCATCTGTGCACTCAAGCGAGAAAGAGCAGCTTCCTGCAGCATTCCTTAAACATCAGCTGTGATAAGAAGGATGAGGTTGATTATACAGAAGCACCTCTCCAGGGTCAGACCTGTTCAGGGGACACACTCCTCTGGTTGAACTGGTGTAACACCTCCTCCTTTAGAAAACCACTGTCTGAGACAATGCAAGATCAATGCAATTTAGAAACCATTTACACTTAGTGTATAATCCAAATCCAAATTCAATTCTCTTTATATGATTTGTTTGAGGTTTCATTCCTCTCCACCATTATGGAGGCATGAATATCTCCATAACTAGGCTGCATTTGTAGGTATATCTATCAGGCTTATGTTAGATAAGTGGAACATTATGTGTAATGTGGGACATTAAGAGTTCATATTTTATATTTACTTAGATTCTCACTGGTCTTTAGATTTATAACAGTTAATTGACCATTTGCTGAATGCTCTCTCATCTCTAGCAGATAAACATTTAGTTTGGTAGATTTATTGTAGCTGGCTAATAAAGCTAACAACAGCATGAAAACAATGTCTTTAAATGGCTTTTTAATGTTTACAAGTTCCCTAAGAGGTAAGAACCTAGTTAAGAGGTTAAATATGATAATCATACACCTGATTAAAAAACTGTGCTAAAGCTGTTTTCTTACCAGGCAAAATTGTAGCATCCTCATGAGGTTATGATCCATGTAGAAGAGAGATTCCCAAACTTTTCAGCCCCAGACCCCTAAAATAGCCATGCCAGAGACATGTGACAAAACCAGAAGGCAGATATTTTTAGATGGTTGTATTGTAAATTTAACTAGTATTTTTGTACTTTTGGAACAATTATGGCTAAAATATGATTTTGAGAATTGTATTTGACATGTATTTGATTTATTGATTTTTAAGATGTGTGTTAACCAACGTACAGACAGAGCTACTACCATTAGCTTACATTCTTGTAGCATTCAGGTGGTTCTATCTAAACAGTAGGGAGGCATTGTATATGATGAGTGAATGAGCTTTTTTTTAAGATAACCTACAACACCACAAACTAATTGATGTCCTCCTTGACCTTTGACATGCTGATATCTGGGGTGTACGCTACAGAAAATGCGTATTACTTTATACTTTACTTTTTGTTCCATGTATTGGTTTGGATTGCGAACAAAACACCTCCCTATAAACTCTTTAAATGCCCACAGCAGCCTAATGCACATCTCTGTAAAATAAAGTTGTGATAAATCATGGTTGAGAGGGATTTATCCTGAATGCATTTAGGGAACTTCTAAAGTAAAAATAAATGACAAACCAAAAAGATGTAGCATTGATGGTAAATACAGTCTGTCCCTGTCTGTTTCAACTGATAACCAGCACATAATCAGTTTGCTCTCTAGGACAGAGATGATCCACAAAGCACAGAAGAGTCTGTCCATGTGGTTTGGTTCTTTATGGAAAAAAGACGACTTTTACACATTGATATAACTTTATGTCATTTCTAAATAATATACATTTTCTCAATATGTTGAGCTAATATTTTAAACATATATTGGTTAAAAGTCTCGGAAGTCAAAATGGCAAAAAATTATCATCAGTTCTTTACCCGCCATGTACTAGTATCACTGATGTGATGTCAGAGGTAAAGTCCACAGTACTGCACTGAAAATGTTTGAGGGTTTGTTGAGAAACCATCTCCTCTGAGCTCCAAGAGGCTTTGAAGAAATCGATGCCATGTACCTACAGCTCTCTTGACACCCACACATACAGTACAGTGCAACCGTTTTGGTCTAATTATGTAAGCCTGACAGAAATAGACACACTGTCCAGGCTGGAGACATCCAGGAGACCAAAAACAAAACTTTATTAGGTTTATTAGTGATCATGCAAAATATCAATAGCGTTACGACACTGCTGTTCATTTAGCTGCTGTATTTGCTGTGTCTGTTCTGTCTTTGTATTCTACATGAGCTGTAAACCATGTAGTGGAGCGGTTTCATCTTAAGAAAGGAGAAGGTTCATAACCAGGTTGGAGGGAATTGTATCTGCAGCAGATGAAAGTGACTCATATTTCTCATGTTTAGACCTTGACATACAGATAAAGTATATTCTCTCTTAATGAGTTAATACAATTCTAATGAGTAAACCTTCATTTTAGGGATTGGGCCATGACAATTTATTCCACTCCTCTAATTATATTTAAAAACGAGTCTTATCAGCAGCAATTTGACCCGTGTACCTTTAGACCAGGGGTGTCCAAACTACGGCCCGCGGGCCATCTGCGGCCCACCATCCATTTTAAATTGGCCCGCCTCAAAAAAATTCAAATTAAAAAAAAAAAAAAAATGGTTAGGGTTAGGGTTTGTACCCTCGAGTAGGGGAGAGCAGGGTAATGTGAGACATTTTTTACATTTGCTCCCCTTTAGGCGAGCTAAAATCATTTATCAGTAAAATGTACACATTTCCTATTAATTCAGGATGTTTCCTAGCAATGGAAATGATCAGAATGTCTTCAGGACAAAGGGCAGTGAAAATATGATTCTTTGTAAAAAAGTGGTCTTGTGTCTCACTTTACCCCAGCTTAGGGGTAAAGAAATCAAGGGGGTAAAGTGATCCACTTACCTTTTCCACTTTAAAACTACCATAACAACACATGTTGTAATAGGTCAATTAAGCACATTTATGATTATTATGATTCATGTGATCTCTTGCACACCCTAGCTTGCCTGCACATTGTTTCTCTGTCCAATTGGCAGGGACAGGGATATTGTTTTTCTCTGCGTATTCAAATGCCAGTTCACGGCACTTAACTGGAGCAAGGCCATGAAACTGGCAAGCTCCTCCATCTCATCTGTGAATATTCTCTTTGCCTCAGCTCCTGCACCCCAGGCTGCTGATTTTACTTCCCCTTTCTCTTTTTTCTTTATGAATATTTTGAGGGTTGTCTTATCAATATTTCTATCCCTTCCAGCTTTTCTTAAGGACTTCTTTCCTTGCATGACCTCAGCGGCTGCACTCTCCATCTCTGGGAGGGATGTTTGGCCCCAGGTTGTCTTCCTGTTGTAGTTTCTTTGCATGATGGCTTTTCTACGATGTTTAAGGCATTAAAAATAAAACATATGTAATGTAATATTACACTCAAATATGGTTAAGACTTAACTTAACTTGTGCTACATGTCTCACTTTACCCCACAGCCAACATTTTAGAAAAAACAACATCTCTTAGCAATTCAGGCTAATCTTCAGCTAGCATCAATCACATGGTTTTATATGTTGGAAGTTCACCAACATGTATGATATAAGTTTTTCTTATTTTTTTTTTTTAAAGAATTTTTTTTGGCATTTTTATGCTTTATTGATAGTGTAGAGACAGAGTTGAAATGGGGCAGAGGGGGGAGTGACATGCAGAGAACGACCGCGGGCTGGAATCGAACCCGGGTCCTCTGCTGGCTGAGGCCCATGGGGGGGACGCCCTACCAACTGAGCTAAGGGCGCCCCCGATATAAGTTTTTCTACCTGAATCAATTTGTTTTGACATAACAGTTGATGCAAGAAAATTTACTTTTACATGCAAAAAGAACATTTTTGTGAAAAAACATTCTAACCACAGCATCAGCACCAACTTCTCCTTCATGGCAAGGGTGGAATGGGATGGGCTTGAAAACATAATGATCACATGACCACAAATGTGTTCCGTTGCCTAGATACAGGGGGTGTCTCACATTACCCCGCTCTCCCCTTCCCTTGAATACACTGATTGCAAATCACTTTGGATAAAAGCGTCAGCTAAATTAATTGTAATGCAATGGACTATGGCCCACTGTATTGTACTTCTCAGTTTTGACACTAGGTGGCGCCACGCCCCCCCGCCCTAAGCTACGCGATTGAGGCGCACTGTCAAAAGTCCGCTCCAGGGCAGGGGGGCGTGGCGGCGTGAGTGGCCCAGACCTTCAAATTTTTTTCTCTATGTGGCCCTCAGGATAAAAAGTTTGGACACCCCTGCTTTAGACTGACTGCTTAGTAAATCATTTGATTTCACATCCCAGGTGTCCACGCTGCCCCGACTGGCACATCACTGATATCCTCAGAAAGAGGTTGATTCAAACAGGGTTGTCCAACCAGAAAGAATCTACTTTGTTATGTTAACTTTCATAAATGATTATGATTACAGCATTACCTATGCACAGTGTTGGTATTTTACTCAGAGATTTGTTATAGTATATTAAATATCCTGTGGATATATCAGTATTATATCTCCATATTACAACTTTTTTTAATTTATTTTTTATTTTGTCTCTTGAACATCTCCCAACTATATGTATTGTAGCTGTAGCAGAATAGTATAACATGAATAAATACTATTTTAATTGACATTTACATAAATTCACCCAAAAAGTTACATCTGCATAATGGCTAAGACACATCTTTGTGCATATAAAAATGTGTCACATAGCAAAAATCCTTGGCGCTCAGGCTCTTACATGACAGAACAAAATAATCTATACCTAAATATGTAAGATAACTTGTGTTGTCATGTTGCTCATCATGTGTGTCTCTTAATTCATTTTTTTTCTTTCAGGGATCACCACTGTCCTGACCATGACAACCATCAACACCCATTTAAGAGAGACTCTGCCCAAGATCCCATATGTCAAAGCCATCGACATGTACCTGATGGGCTGCTTCGTGTTCGTCTTCCTGGCTCTGCTGGAATATGCCTTTGTCAACTACATCTTCTTTGGGAGAGGTCCTCAGATGCAGAAGAAGTTGGCAGAGAAGGCACAGAAGGCCACCAATGAACGCAACAAATTAGACCGGCCCAAGGTGAGGAAACCAGTCACACTTTAGTTCAAACGAGTTGCACAAGCAATGTCAACCTGCTCTTAAGTAAATATAATGAAACCAGGGTCTATTCTAGATCTGGGTGTTGTGACTCAAATCGATATGATGATGAGGATGATGAGATCAATAGTAATATTTGTGATATAGATATTCAGTATTTTGTGCAAATGAAATTAAATGAAGCTTGGTTTTCCATGAATGAGAATTATCAGAGGTGTGAGGAATTTATTGACAACCATATAATTTAGTGCAGATTACCTTTTTATACTGTAACATGGCCTCTTAAACGTTAAGAGTATAAAGTAAGTATTTCTTAGTAATATCTAGGCTCATTATACTGTGTTTGGATTTTACTGTCCCATCACAGACAGCAGCTTCTAGTTAAAGAAGTCCTGTAAATAATGATATATATCTTAAATATCTTAACTGCGATGTCAACAGCGATGATTCATTTTCAAACATAGAAATGAAGATACAATTTGCAATGGAGTATTTTCCTATATCGTTCAAATTTAGGTGGATATAATTAAAATTTTATGAAATCATTTCCAAGTCTCTGTTGCATCAGAGCCTGACTGGTCCTCACAGCATCCTCTCTTAGAACAGAACACAGCTCAGACAAAGGCGTGTGTTTGTGTTTTTCCTGGATAGTCTTCCATTCTGGAAGGAGGCAATTGCAAGTCTTCATCTGTTAAACTGTCCAATCAGGCACAAGGGCGTCATCCCTCACAACGGGTGAGTGTCTGTCACTTCCTGTTGTGTCATATCTGTGAAACCTCAAGTCAAACTTCGCTGCTGCAGGGCAAAGTTTGACCTCCTCGTGTGACGGAGGAACGTGCTTTATCCCCAGCAGCCATGTCCGTCATCATCACCATCACATATTCCTGTACGTTGCCTTTTCCTCTGTGGTGATTTACCTTGGTATTGTCCTCATGTTTCACTTGCTTTCTAATTATTCAAACCAACATGTTATTCTTAGATACATGTAGATGCCTGCATTGTTGTGTAATACTGCAGGAGCCATCAACCTCTCTACTTTGTAATTGTTGGCAGGGCGGCTCAATACTGAAAATCATCATCACCAATATTAATTTGAAAAGTTATTTAATATATCCCATACAGTAAATTATTAAAATAAAAAAATAACTTCAGAATTAAGAATTGTATTCTTCACTCTACTGATTATGGAGCATTTGGGGTAATTACATCTACACTGAACTCAATGAACTCAAATACAAATAAAATGAACATGAACTACAAACACACACCTAGAAAGACACTCAGAGGGTCCATACCTCTATCAAGGCTGAATTCAACTAAAATCAATGAAAATGCCCCCCAGACTAAAACATCCTCATTATCATAATTATGATGACAAAACTTGTATGTAAAAAAAAAACTACAATAACTTGTATTGTGTATTAAATATTTATCAAAAGATCAATCCACCACTATCAATGAATTGCTAGATTAATATGTAATTCATAAATATATACAATTTGAACTACTGTCTTTCCATTAGTACCTGCAGTCTATGTTGCAGTCAATGTCAATATTTTCCGATGTCAATTTTTTAAACATTCATTTTAAGTATTGCATTGTTTTGACCAAGAAGTGGAGCATGTCTCAGAGAGGCTCAATAGATCTCTCAGTGAATGGTAAATGGTTTTGTATTTATATAGCGTTTTTCTATTCTTGATGACCACTCAAAGTGCTTTACAGCACAGTTTTACATTCACCCTTTTACACACACATTCATACACTGCATCTATTAGCAGCCATTTGTTGTTCTATGAGGGGCAATTCGGGGTTCAGCATCTTACCCAAGGACAGCTCAGCATGGAGATGGGGAATACTGGGGATCGAACTGCTGACCTTCAGGTTGGAGGACGACCGATCCCTCAGCCACAGCCGCCCGTGAAGTGAATCATGTGTTTTTTAAATGTTTAAATAAGTGAGAAGAAGGACTTCAGACTTCTGTTGGGATTGTCTAAATGATCTTTAAACAAATGTCATATATCAATTTTCCCCTCAGCATACCATTACCTAAATATGTAACCACTATGAATGTGGAAGTGCAGGTTTTTCTGTGAGAAATAAGACAGAAAGTGATTTTAAGTGGTTTATAAAGCTGTTCAGGCATCATGTGAAGTATTTGTCTGAATTTATAGATTATTTGTTTTGTTTCCAGTCATGTGCTGCTCTTCAAGGGATCAGTGGAAAGTTTTAATCTGGCTTGAGCTTTAGATGGCACAGATACATATAAATGATTTGTACTGAGAGTGTGAGGGCGCATGTTGGTCGTCATTAGTTTGCACCGAAGTGGGACCAGAGTAGGAAAATAAATATTCACTTTGTCACTTCCTCTCGTGGCTTGTGACCACATTTATTTATGTGCACACCTTGTGCCTCTACTTTTGCCACATGGGTCTGAATGATTTATTTGTTTTCGTGTGGGAAGAAATAGCTGTCATGACACTAGTATTAGAGCCATCCAGTCCTTGAGCTGATTTGTGAGAAGTGATTTAACTTTGGGACAGGAACCCTGCTTTTGAAGGCCGCTCTCTCTGTTTCCAGGTTGTAATCTATCAGCCTGCAATGAGACGCCGGCCCCGGGGCCTGACGTATGCTGCACATGTGTCATCAGTCACTGAAGCCTCAGCTCACAGACCATTTTTAACGCTGCTCCTGTCTGTTGTGCCCAGGTCGACTCCCAGGGGAACATTTTGCTGACAACCTTGGAGATCCACAACGAGATGGGAGGGAATGAGGTCACAACCACCGTGAGCGAGACTCACAACTCTTCCTCCATGGTGTTTGACAACACGGGGGTCCAGTACAGGAAGCCGAGTGGGCCACGGGAGCCGGGCCGCCTCAGTCTAGACAGAAGCGCACATCTAAAGAAGACCCGTCTGCGGAGACGATCCTCGCAGCTCAAAATCAAAATCCCAGACCTCACCGATGTGAACGCCATCGACAGATGGTCTCGGATAATATTCCCCTTCACCTTCTCCCTCTTCAACCTAATCTACTGGCTTTATTATGTCAATTAATGCACAGACGTTTTTTAAACCCAGCTCGGCCTCATTCTTGTTTTCGAATGAGAGAAAACATTATGGTGTGACCCTAATGAACTTTTTTTTTACACAGCAAGGCAGACTTTGATCAGAGAACTGTCACGCAGGCAGTGTGCGCATACAACATCACCACAAGGATTTATCTACAGAATGTGTATGTATGTGAATGACACTGCTCTGTCCTTTCTCATGTGGAGACCTGGGACATTGTACAGTATCTCATGGGTTGAAGCACAGACTCTTATTTGTTTTAGGTCAGTTATGAAAACTGTACCCATAATTTTCAGTTTAAAATGTGGTCACTTTGTTACAACATATTGCGACTGACAAGACAACTGACGATGATTCATTGCATTATTACATTACATGTTTGTTATAATGGTATACACACACAGGCCAAACTCTGAGTTTATGATCTAGACACTATTTGCACCAAAACCAGACTTGAAGGAATGGTTGTAAATTTTGGTAATATGCTTTTGTTTTCTAAGAATAAGTGTAGCAAGATAAATATCATTCTTATGATTTGATATCATGTTATCCAGAGTAGGGGCTAACCGAAAAGCACTTCCCCCCCAAATGATTTCCCCCCCAACTATTCCTTTAAATTGCCTTGCAGTTGATACCACCAACTGTTGCAGTTTTTAAAGGTCCACACAGGAACTGCGTTATAACCTAAAACCACAGGGGGCCTTGTGGAAATCCATACCAGCATTTTATAAAAGCCATTATTCTGTCATTCACTGCCTCTTTTTAAAATAAAATGTTAACATACTGTTGGAAATGGGCTCAGTCTTGCTGGAGTTTGATGAACAGATTGACACCACTCTCATGTTTGTCTGTTGAGTATAAAGATAGATATAAGCATAGCTTAGCTTAGTTTAGCTTAAAGACTGGAAACAATGGGAAACAATGGGAAACAGCGAGCCTGTAATCCAACCAGATTGGGTCTTTACAGCCGGTTACATGCTGTAGCAATTTCTTTGGCTGGAAAAAACTGGTCATTTTAATTTGTTTGTATGTTTAGATTAGACTGAAGAATTGTTATATTAAGTGTTAATAAGTGAGCTCTAGTACTTCTGGTAAGTGGATTCCAACATTGGATCATTTTGTTTCTAGCTTTTATGCTAAGCTACGCTAAGAGGTGCTAATCTTGGCTAACTGGTTTTCATGCTAAGCTAGCACGTGATGTGGTATCAATTTTCTCATCTAACATGCAGCGGGAAAGTGAATGAAAATATTTCCCAAAATATCAAACTATTTCTTCAACAATTGCAATTACCCATTTAATATTACTTATTTGAGATGAAAATTCAAATACAAACTAACAAATGAAAAATGTCTAACATGACAGCAGAAGAAGGTGCCCATGCTCGTGTAGTAAACGTTTACATTATCTTGTCAGTTTACAATATTTATTTTAATTATTGTTTGTCATTGTGCTTTAGGACTGCCATCATATTTATCATAATAAGTTATTCAATACACCATGTCTCACATGACGACCTTCTTCTTTCTGTCAGACTGCTTGTTGTATTTGGGAATGAGTGCAGATCACTGTTGCAGATCTCATGTCAGGTTTTCTCCTCACGCTCACATTTCTTGACCCTCCCTGGAGTTTAATGTACATACTGTAACTGCACATTTTCGTTCAGCTCAAAAATGTTTTGTTCAGTGAATTCTGGACTTGCTGTTTTGTTTTGTTGGTCTTTACTCAACATTATCATTTCCTGTTTCTGTTGTAAATATAAAACACAATATCGCAGCCTGTGATTACTTCTATTCTTTCTTGGAGGAGGACGTAGATGTCGTGAAATACTGCAAGTGGAGGAATTGGGAGCTATAAGCAGTACCCCGTCTCCAAAGCAACGACACCTCTCGCAACGCACCATCTGTACCACTTGGTTGAGCGACTTGCAGCGCGTAGGAGTGACACCACCTGTCAGCAGTCCACTCAGCTTAGCGCACCTGCTTGACAGAGCCCAACATTCCATAACAAGTCAAAGAAAAACACATTACTAATGTGCAGCACTTCGCAGCACTTCCAAAGAGTGTGGAGACTTGAAATATTAACTGCACATGAATTCCATTGGTTTCCTAAATTGCCCCAAAAAAAACATTTCAACTGCTGTATTTTTTTTACTTATCTATACTGGTAACTGTACTGACTTGACAAAAGAATAATGTGTGTGTCATTTTACTAAACCCCCAATTGTTTAGTATTTATAAGCATTAAGTAAACTTAATAAAATGTGTTCCTTGGCAATACAAAAGAACTGTAACTGGTATAGTAGTAATTATCAGGGCTGCCCCCAAATAGTTTGACAAACATTTTGTCATCGAAAGTTTTAGTCGCCAAGTTTTTATTGGTTTGTTGATCAAAGGAAAAAAGAATCAAACTCCACAGGAGGTGACTGCACTCAGCTACTGACAGACATTAACACAGCCGGTCCCTGTGGTTATTAGCTCGTAATTATACATGGAAAGTGTGGGATCGTTTTGAGAGAGTGAAGACCTCTGGAGGCAAACTTTCACCTACAGTTTTTTTTACATAAGACATGGCTTGTCTGAAGCATGTAAGTAGCCCAACATTAGCCACTTAGCATGGCAGCTCACTGGAAAACTAGCCTGGAGATATAAAAATCCCCCATCATCACATTCATAATCATAACCAGCCAATAGTCTGCAAGTCTATTAGTTAGTTAGTTAGCAATGTTTTGACATGGTTAACATTTCGCTACATTGCAGAAAAACGCAAAGTTGTTATATTGAGCCTTTAAAACGTACATTTCACAAACAAACACAAAGCATTGTTGTGATATTTAACCTTTAGATGAGAAATAAAACCCTGCGGTGCCAGGTACTCAAAGAAAAATCAGGGAACAACTAACCCTTCTTGGGTTTCATCCTTTTTTTCAGACCATGAATGTCAGCGCAAAAGTTAATGATCCAAAATCAGTTGAAAACCCCTGGTCTATGGTATTAACACCACTGAGGTCATGGAGCAGCGCCTCTCACTGTTGCAATACTGGTATATTTTTAACCTGTAAAATAGTTGTCACCGTTCCTTCATCGTTCATTAGTCGTCTACATTCTTCATTATTGTCCTTGTTCTTTCTCTAATGTATTTCATTTCCTCAAACGTTAATCATCCTAATCTCGTTTCTGTCACTATGCCTGTTTGTTCCTCATTCCCCCGCTTGTGTTAATGTTGTGATTGCTGTAGTGTGGGATGAATGGATTGAAGGATTTTTCTGCTTGATATGCCGACACTGTTCTAAATTTATCTGCAAATTAACATCTGATTACAGTGCTTCACCTCAGATAGATGTTACACACAGGCAGCCATTTTTAGGACATAATCTGACTGAAATTTAAAGTGGCAGCTGGCTTTAATGTTGGGGTAGATGTGTTTTTAACTTAATCAAGAAGCCATTGAAATTAATTGAAATTAATTGAAACTATAAAATGTGTTTTAAAGGTTGATGGTTCAGAAATGACTCTTTAAACAAAAGATAGAGGTGTGTTTGTTACTTGTGTTTGAGCTAGAGCCACCAAGCTCTGCTGAGATTCTGGGGCCCCTGGGAGCCTCGTGGCCCGAGATGCACCTGTGTGGCTTTAAGCCAAAATAACCTTCCAGCCTCATCTTTGGACCTGTAACTGGCAGAGCTTTGAAAACCAAACGGACCCACCAGGGCCCCCAGAGGAGAGCGCAGCCAAAATGTCAGACCTCTAGCTCTTAAGTGGCCCTTAGCAGTGTCTATTTGGTATAGGAGTCCTGGAGCTCACTGACTCAGGCCTTGGAAGTGGAGTACTGGTCCTGGAGCTCACTGACTCAGGCCTTGGAAGTGGAGTACTGGTCCTGAAGCTCACTGACTCAGGCCTTGGCAGTGGAGCACTGGTCCTTGAGCTCACTGACTCAGGCCTTGGAATAGGAGCACTGGTCCTTGAGCTCACTGACTCAGGCCTTGGAAGTGAGGCACTGGTCCTGGAGCTCACTGACTCAGGCATTCGAAGTGGAGCACTGGTCCTGGAGCTCATTGAATCAGGCATTGGAAGTGGAGCACTGGTCCTGGAGTTCACTGACTCAGGCATTGGAAGTGGAGCACTGGTCCTGGAGCTCACTGAATCAGGCATTGGAAGTGGAGCACCTTTCCTGGAGTTCACTGACTCAGGCATTGGAAGTGGAACACTGGTCCTGGTGATCAATGACTCAGGCACTTCAATGCCTAGAAATGTCCAGAACTTGTGGTTACGGAAGTGCAATACGTGGGACACTCTTAGCACCTATCATCATAGCAAAACGCCTACAAATGTCCCACACTTTTGGTTAGAGATGTAGAATATGTGGGACACTTGTAGGCACTTTACTTTAAAGCAAAATGCCTAGAAATGTCCCACACTTGTGGTTCGGGAATTGTAATACTTAGGACACTTCTAGGCACTTTACATTATAGCAAAATGCCTAGACCAATCACAATAAGCCGGACAATTATCATTGAGACAAAATGCCTAGAAATGTCCCACTCTTGGTGTTAGGCAAGTACAATACATGGGACACTTGTAGGCACTTTACATTAAAATAGGCTACAAATATACACCAATCAGCCACAACATAAACATTTTAAACGATAGACGGCTTTCTGTCTGTGTGTGTGTGTGTGTGAGAGAGAGAGAGGGAGAGTGAGAGAGAGTTCTAACTTTACAAAAATACTGCTCCTGTGATGTCATCCAAATTTCTGTAAGCTCCGATATTCAAATTTGATCAAATCTGCAGCATTAACAGTATGTTTTTAATGTAAATGCCTGCTTCTGGGAGAAGCAATGCTACCAGAACTATTGATACTACCACACACACCCTAAGGCGAAAGCTTTTGTGCAGTGTGTGTGCAGTGCATCCGTGCGAATGAGGCTCCAGAGGTGGATAGTGACGTTTTGAGTCGAACTTGAATGAAACAGTTTCATTCAAATTAGACTCAAAACGACATCATTTACAAAACTTTAAATCTTCACTTCACCCACCCCTCAATCAGCACAGTTGTGAGTAGATAATGAGGGAATTTTCATTTTTCTGTGAACTATCCTTTTAAGGTACAAGCTGCCAGAATCATCTCCAAATCTCTTGGTATAAGTATTTAAGCACAACACAAGCCTTCAGAAATGTCAATCACTTGCTATATGATGAAAAGGAAAACACAACAAATTCGCAGAACTTTTAAAGAAAGTAAAAGCCTCCTGTCGGATAAAATCCCTGTGGATGGTGGACAGTAAACTCCCCTTGAAAAATGCAGCCTGGAGGATTCGAGTGCATAGTAAGGGTTTTTACAGGAGAACTGTCAGATGGGCGGGTGTGAGGGAGTCACTCAAAATAAAGTCATCAGGCGTTACATTGGCTCAGTAATTGGCATGTAAATAAGGGATCAGATGGTTCAAGGAGAGAGAAAGCTTTACTGTTTTATGGTGGAATAGGCGAATTTATATTTAATTATGAGATAAGAACATAATACTATAGATTCATGAATACTTTTTTTGTTCGATGTCTTCTGAATCTTGGATAAGGAACCTCAGTGTGTGTAAGTGCAATAAAATCTATAAAGAAACCAACCAAAGACTTCTTTGGAAAACTCAGAGGAAGATAATGAGACCAAAAGCAATAATACTTTTGAAGATGTAACGAGACAGTTTAAATATCTGTGTGTTCACAAAGGATAAATAATCTAAATGAGTGATATCAAAAGTGGAGGCAGGAGCATCAACAGCCGCTGCATAGGGAGTAATCCCCGAGGAGCAGGTAACCAGGAGGCAAGGTGGAAATTGGATCTCCAGGCTCATCAAAGATGCTCTTCATCACCAGCAGCCTCACTCTGCATGTTCAGCGACTCGCATTGTTAGAAAAAATCTGCCCGGAAACAAAATACAACCATATGGTGTAAAACAAATCTTTCCCGTTAGATCAAGAACACCACTTCAGATGATTCCCTTTTAGTTCTGTAAACTCAGTAAGCTCTAAACTCTTCCATCAAGGAAAACCAAAGGCGCAATGTTTGATCTTGAACTTTCGCTTCAAAATCCACCAACTAAAATAAAGGCCTTGGACAGACTGTCCAAAGTGTATTGTTTAAGTTAGCTGCAGAAAAAGATACATTCATTCATATTAGTGAGTTTGTCCAAACTGAAGATAATCCATGTAGACTGTACCTCGTCGCCTGAGACCTCAGACATGGGATGGATAGTGGACAGTGGCAGCCTGGATTGTTGGGCTAATATGCTTATATGCTAATATGATAAACACAGATTAAAAAAAAATATTGATATAGTATAAGGATTACTCTGTTGTTTTTTTCTTTTATTGATTGAGGATTAATCTTATTTTTCCATGCTTCGTTTTACTATTCCTAGTTAACAGCTCTTGCATGCTGAAGCAGTCCCGCAGGAAAAACATGGTCATTTTAATAAAAGATTCAAGCTGAAGTGAAATGGTGTGGAATTAAAAAGTGAATGTGCAAAGCAGCAAAAGTGTTCTTTAGTGTGTGTTTGTCAGCACAGGAACTAACTATCAGTGTTTTTCAAGTTCCTGTCGATTACAAGCACGGAGCTGAAAAAGGCTGGGTAAGCGGATGGTGCGCTTCAGAAAACTCACCATTAGTTCAAGGTCAATAGCCGACAGAACGGGAACGACAGTCGCTGATATTTTAATGAATCCCACAGAAATCCATGATGAGGAAATAATGATACTTCAAATTTGTAATAATAGTATTACAAATTAAATGGGTTTATAGTAGAATAGAATAAAGTTGTGTTCTTGTGAAACCACAGTTAAGTTTCATTTGGATGTACGTCTTCATATAAGATCCGATATTTTTTCCACCAGCTGCTACTGTATTGCATTTTCTCCTTTTTTCCTTTACAATTGATTAGACTTCTCCGAGTTGAACCTCTTGGACTTTACTGTGCACTGTCAGCACTCTGTGGAAAGCACAGCGGCTCAGCTTTTCACTGCATCCTTTCTTTTGCCTTTGTCTCTCTACCATTTTCAATGATACACTCATTATTACAATCAGCAGTTGTGTCAAGCCCTTTGAGTCTGTTTGGTCTGCACATTTATGTTTGTGTTGGTCTCCTAATTCTGGCAGGAATTCAAATGAATATGACTAATGAAGTGTTTCTAAATAACCATTAATGCTGCCAGATGCACACCCACACTCCACAATATAATCAGTTAGAGAGAAGCTTCAGTTATAAATGAAATGACAGTTTATTTAAAAAATGTTATAAGCAAAACCGGTTGACCAAAGAAAATCTAAATAGGTAGCGCCTGTAATAACGTACAGCTCTCTCCCATTGAACTTATCAATCCATCTGTCTGTTGCTCATTGTGGATTCACATGCACCTCGGAAGGTCGTTGTTCTGACTTCCGACTGTTCTTGTGATTGACAGTCTTAATCTGGAAAAAAAAACTGGACTTTGTAAACTAAATTATTTGTATGTATGAGTATTTAACATCTTCACACATTTGCATGATAACAGACAGCAAAAGAAAAAGGATCAGGTGTGACAGGCACATAAATGACCATATCAACCCACTACCACACCTACAGCAACACTGCTCCACGGCACGCTGTTCTCCGCTCGTTTTGGAAAATAGAACAGAAGGTGCAAATATTTAAGTAGGCCACAGTGGTCGTTTACTAAAGGCAAGGAAGTTTTATTTATAGAGCACATTTCATACACAGAGGTCGATTCAATGTGCTTTCAGTGACGTTAAAGACAGAAAAGTAATTTTTTTAAGCACAGTTTAAAACAACAGTGGTGTAAATGTTGTAGAGAGATTCAAAAAGGACAAAAAGAATAAAAATGACACAAAAACTTGTAGAATAAGTTGAAAAAGATAATAATACAAATAAAATCGATAGAAATCTGTAAAATAATAAAAGAGAAATAGAATAAAATAAAATGATGGTCTGACCTTGTGTAATTGTTTAGGTTTTAAAAACTGCAGTGGATGGAGCTTCCCCCAAGACCATCAGGTGCCACTATCATTTCTTGGCCCTAAATTCCATGGCAGATTTGTTGGTCCCCATCAGTCCCTGCTTTCACCCATAGATGCATTTTTTTATTCTTAATTTCAGGTTCATGAAATATTATGGTAATGATGAGAAGACAATAAATCCTGAAACATTTAAGTGAAAAATAACAACAACTGGCCAATAAAGGCCTACATCTCAATTGTATAATCGAGCACAACTTGGGGTTTTATTTGTCTCTGACCATAAAATCTCAGATGGCAGCAGCCCCTCATATGGGAGAGCAGACTCTACTCAGAGTATCACAGATTTGTTGTCCTGTCTGGAAAAAGAGCTGCGACACCAGATAGCAGGATGATTTTAAACCCCTGCAATCACCCTACCTGCAAGTGTCAGCACTGAAAAAGTCAGCCAGCTCAGCAAAGTCAGCCCTGTACAACAGCCACCCTTAACCCTGCGTGTAATGAAGCATACTGTAGATCATTGTAATACCTCTAAATAATATTACCACCGTGATGCTCCACTACCTTGGCATCCACCACTGGAGATGGCACGGTGCCCAGAAACCCTTTAAATTAATGAGATAACTGTACATATGCTGCGTTCACCTGATTACCCCCTGAGTCTGCACTGATCCTGCAAACACACACTTCTCCTGCAGCTCCACTCGGCCTCAGTGCTCACTTTGCAGAAATCGAGAGAATTCACAGCTATTTATGTGAGACCTGCAGGTAGACGGGGAAAGAAAGTCATGTGAGGTGCGATATGCTGTAGAAGTCGAGTGTTCCCTGACTCATATCACTCAATCACACAGGAATGAGGCTGTCATTTTGGGGTCATATAATAAACAACAGTAATGGTATGGACAGTGTAGTAGCTGAGTTTAGTTGAAAGAGGCAGTTTAAAGCTGCTTTAATCAATATTTCCCTATTAACAATGGATCAATGACTCTAAGTGTAAAAGGGAGTGCTCATAGTCATGAACCCACAGAAAATGTATAACCACAGTGGTTCCCCTCAGTTCTATGAAGAGTTTCAGTTCCTTTAACACACTGATTTGTTTCTTCAGGCCACAACTTAGTTTACGTTACTTATCCAGCTCTAAACAAGACCCAAGTTAGCCACTAGCTGATGGTGAAGCGTTTAAAAAGTAACACAACTAAAAAGTGGATTTTATCTGGTCAGGTTGCCAGAAAAATGCTTCTAAATGCATGCTAATATTAAGCTGAAGAGCTGTTTCCTGACAAGTTCCTATATCAGTTCAAAAGGAGAGAGTTTGTAAGTGACTTGTTTTGACTTGCTTCATCGTAAAGTTATACTATCAACAATAAATCAGTGAGGCCCCAAAGGGCAGCAGGATAACTGTTAGAGCTCGTCGGATGATTCAGAGCATAAACTCCACTAACATACCATTTTCTATAACATTGACCCTTATTCAACATATATGAAATGCAATATGAATCAATGTGATCCACACTTTTTTTCTTCCTAGTCATAACCTGGCACCTTGACACTGCAACCAGTTGCAGATTAAACTAAATTAGCAGCAGCTAATGTAGCTTTGCATAACCTTATTCAGAGAAAAGGAGCTGGCCCACGGAGGTCTGGTAACTTCATTTGCTTCTAACTCCACAACCACCAACCCCAAAACTACTGGACACATTATTACAAAACTTGGTGGAAGGACGTGGTATGGATTATTTTAAGAATTATTTCAAAATGTATGTTGATTTCTCAGAAATTAATTGATGGATCTTGATGAAAAGAATCAGACATGTTTCGGGGACTGACATTTATGAGTGTGTGCAATTTGATGCTGATCCAAATACAAATCTGATGAATTCAAATGTGGTTCCATGAGGAGACTGTGGGGTCTTGGTGTTTGTGCACGCTCATTGACTGTCCTCGGTGTCACTTAGGCAGTTGTACCAGAAGACCTCTACAGAACAGAAATGATTATTAGATTTGTAGGCAATCTTTGCATTTTTCTAATCTCCCAAAGGATGATGTGATTGATTTGTTTATGTTTCAAAAACATTTCCAAACTTTGACAAAGAGTCGTGAGCACATTTTAAAGGGTCTCAAGCCACAATGTTTCCTTTCACATCAAAACTCTACTGTATTCACGACTACAAAAAGTGTCTGATCAGCTGGATTTGAAAATAACCTTGAAAAAGGCTGTATAATATTATTACTATTTTTTTATGAAAACTCACTGTAAGCAAAGAGGCGGTGGCAGAGCTTCTTTTCTCCTTCCCTCTCCTCTGAAATGTGTCCAAGTCAAACCCAGTGCCTACAGAGGTGAGTGTATCAGGAGCACAATTCTCCCTCTGTGGCAGCACAGCAGAGCCACATGGTCAATATGAGAGAGGTGTGAGAGAGCTCTAACACAGCTCTCTAACAGGGCAATAAAGTTGGTCATTGATTCAGTTTTTTCACTCTGAAATGACTCCTCACATGAAGGACTCGCAGAACAGAGCTGTGTCCTCCTGAGGCAAAAGCCCGGCCTCTGTGTCCGCCAGTAAAGAGAATGTCAGCAGACTTTCACTGGTGTCCGGATGATTGCCTTTACAAATCAGACACTGGCGTCCCCATCCAGGAATGCTGAGCATTTCTCTTCTGGATCTGAATATTTAACACATGCATCTGAAGATAAAACACTCTTTTTCATGCCACAGGAACATGCAGGGATCTTTTATGGGCTTGTTGAACACGTTTAAGCACTTTGAACTTGCAAATTGATCAATGTCCTGCCACTGCATCTGAGCCTGGCCCCTTGTACGCATTGAGTAATAAGGATTACTGGAGACCCCGAGGGCCAGGACTCTCCTTATATTTCTCATTTATCCTTGTTCATGCAGCCATGCCCACAAACTGTAGAGAATATATACCACAGTTCATTTTATTTTACTTGAAATATTGTTTTATCCTTTGCCACCTCATCTTTTCTAATGTGAATTATCTTTCCAAAAAAAAGATAGCACGGGGAGGAGTAAAAGAGGGATATTAATGCAGGATATGACCATAGGCTCATAAATGAGACATTAATTGATGGCTTTGCACCAATAAATGTCCTGTAAAAGGAGTTTTTTATTGTAGGCCTTGTTTGATTGCTCCTGCAAAGTAGGTGTTAAAAAAAAGCTGATTCAAACTGCCCACATGTTAAGAGTATCTGATTGAGTCAGTGGAGCAAGGGACATTTAACACTTTTTTTTACCACAGCTTATTGATGCATTGAAAAATATCCACACCCAGCATTCAGTGACACTGCAGCTGCTCCAGTGCGGGTGCAGCAGATGGAGAGTAGGGCACCAGTGTTGAAGTTGCTGACTGAGGATAGGAAACACACAGATGTACCCCGTGTGACACAGTGATTTATTATCAAGTCAATGTTTCAACCACCAAGTCTTCTTCAGGTCGTTATAGTCTCTGCAGAGATGGAAAAAGATGAGCTGAATTGTTAACGACAGCAGCAAAGCTAGTGTGTGACTATTATTTGTGCATGTGCCGTCCATAAAATGATTTGTTAGCACCAATGTGAAAACAGATGTTATTCCTATTTTGAATCAGCATAGTGTGGCTCATTAGTTATATTGGCGGAGCCACTGCACTGAACAAACGTAACACTTGAATACCCCATAAGCTTCCCTATATAATCTATTAGACCCAACTGTAGCCTCCTGTGTACATGATGGTTGTCTCCCGCACTGCTGTGTATTTGTAGGAGAAGTTCTGTGTTGCGTGTTTGTTTAGCAGTAATGCTGTATGATTTTGTTATGCCTACATGTGGGTTGTCTGTCTGGACGTCCCATTTTTGTGAACAAGTAACTCAACAACGCCTGCAGGTGATTTCTACTTGAATTTTTTACAAATGTTTAATTGGACTCGGAGAACTGATTCGATTTTGGAGGTCAAGGTCAACATTCAAGGTCGAAGTGACCTCATGTTCTTGTGAACATCTGTATGGGAATTTAATCGGTTAATGTGACCTCACAAAACCATTTTCGCTTGTTCTTACGAATGGCACAAAATATTTCAATCAAATTTGACACAGATTAACTGATTAAAGTTGGTTGGTAAAGGGTAAAAGTTACCTCATCTGAGTCTGGTAATAATGCACAAAAAGTTAAACTGCACAGGATGTCAGAGACATACAATGGCAGGGCAGTAATTGTAGTTCTAATTACAGAAATCCTTCTGATGTAAGGCTGTAAACTATTGAGGACATTGAGATAATTTTATTTGTGTGTGTATTTTATGTGTTTCAATCACAATCACAAATAGATTGATTCAGCCATTTTATTAGTCAGTAAATCGTATTTGTCATTTAGCAGTCATTTAGGTCACATGGTTGGTGTCTGTAGTTGATGACATCATTTTTAAATGCCTGATGTTCAGGCATTTGAAACCATGACTGGTATGTAAAAGTAAACTTTTTGATGATTAATAATATGCATATTTTCACATCAGAGACATTTTAAGGGTTTGTGATCAGATAAAAATAGATACAGTGTGTTTAACATCATGCTTATTTATGCTTATCTCCTAATTATGTTTATTTCATGGTAAATTTGTACCTGTTTGTGTTTTATTTGAATAATTTCTGATAAAGTCTACTTAATACTGACCTGAGGGTCAACTTGATTCAACCTTGTGTGTAGTAATTTGGGATGGAGTTCATCTGCCTGTCAATTCATGCAAGGTGTGTGAAGAGCACAGGATGACTTACTCTCACATGTGCATACCATCACCTAGAGAGGGAGTGATTGAGTGACAGGACACAGGTGAACACGATAGATAGAGGACACTGTGGTGTGGCTGGGTTAGAGTTGTCAAGCGAGTCATGTTGAAACCCTTTAAATGTCAAGAACGCAGACAGAACTGGAACTCTTGGGGTTCTGAGATCAGGTACAATAGCAACACATGATCGGTGCGTTTGTCTCTTGCAAGAACCCTCAAGGTGCCAGTGTAGTCCATCCGATCAGTGCTGGGTGTTGTTAGTGTCTGACAATTTCTGCAACAGTCATAATCCGACTTTCACAAACCCCCTAATGCTGTGACTGCCCACCTCTGCCATGGTGATAAAGGAGCCTCCTTGACACATTTACTGTATTTCTGTCACTTTTTATGTGTGAGTGCAACACTGAGAATGTTTTCCAGGGGAGACTCATACACCTTATATCTACCCCCCATGACACTCACCTTTAGCCATTTGGGAAAAATATGGTTTTACTTGTGGTTTTCCGACAAAGCTTGAAAACACATAATAACAACTACAACAACCAAGTACACCCCAGCTCAAGGAGTTTATGGTGCCTTTGAAAGAGTAATGGGTGTATGAATGAAATCACAATCTTGTGCACTTGGGCCGTGATTTATGGCCTCAGTGGCCTGTCATAGTATCCCTGAACAGCAACATGGATTTTCTGACATTCAAAATTGAACGCTTCCATCATCTCTATGACTTATTGGGAGATCCTGCAATTTCATTTTAGATCACCTATAATGACATGTAAAATGTCATTAAGTAAGACTGGCATTAAGGCCAAAGACTGATGAAGTAATTACTCATCCTTACTTTAGTCTGTGATGGCTTCTCACATTATATAAAACATATTAAAATGGGGAACACACGGCAAGAAGGGAAAACATGTTTTTAAAGATAACCTTGCAAAATCCAGATTATTAACTGGTTTTAACAATTTTGTTGTTTTGTTTTTTCTTGTTTTGCTCCATGTTGTTTTATTTCCATGTAGTTCATAGAGCACTTTGTAAACTTGTTGCGGTAAGTGCTATAGAAATAGAAAGTTTTGTTTTGACTTTTTATTATTATTTAAAATAACTCTTTTGCTTTTTTAAAGCACACTAGTAAGTTAGATAAATATCTTTCTCTATTCCACTCATCAATAGGCAGCTGGTTTAAGTGGTCATTTTGATCTAATGAACAACTCGGAATTAAAAGATCTTTTAACATAGCAGGAAAAATACACATCATTATTTTGTTGGTCGGTTTCAGTTACAGGGTTAAACACTCTTGGAGCTGATAAATACCAATGTGACTGAATGTATGCTTACCCACTAAGACAAACGCGTTTCTTAAGTCAGAAACGTTTTCTAGTCTCTTTGAAGGGGTTATAGTTTTGTTTACAGACAAAAGTCATTACATGATGTTTTTAGAAACATTACACGCTCATCCACTGTTGACGTGACCTGTCAGTCAACCTTATACCTGCACAAATGGTTAACAGAAGGTATTCGTACAGAAAGGAGCAATTAATAGCTATAAACTGCAACAATAATCTGTCCCCTGCCAAACAGTTAAGTTCCAACTTTATTTTTGTTAGTTGTAAACGCAGTTCTGTGTATGGAAAAGATGCTTATTGTAGGAGAATGATCATTAGGAGGTGTCGTTCATCCTCTGCTCTCATTTTCACATCAGACTGGCTGCTATCCACCACTCAGTCACTGATTAAAAGGTCATATTGTAGCAGTGTCCTGTAATTAAGAAGGTTCTACCCTCTGGCACAATATGCCAATTGTTTATGCAAGAGCTCTTTCTCGCTGTGATTTCCCCAAGCCCCGCCAGCTACACGTTTGTGCAGACACAGCTAAAATGTCTCCATTTTGCAGGGAAATTCATCAAATCAATTATTGAGTTAATTACTTTGATTTATTTGGGCCTGTGCACAGTGAACCTCTTAATGCATTACACACCCAAGAGGCAGTCAGCTGAATGCTTTCATAACCAAGTCATGGGCACAGAACACAAAGTGACAGTGTTTCTCGAGAGCTACGGATCAACAGAACTTTGATAAGACTGCTCATGTGTTTGTGAAATCAAGACTAAGATTCTTTCCTCATGCTAACAGCTCTGTTTAGCTGTACCTGGGCAAAGAGGTGCTTTGAGCTAATGTTAATATAGCATGGTAACTATGCAGACACCTTGCATTTGCAATAATTAACTCATCATCAACATTTTTTGTAACTTGAATAGGTTGTATTTTATTCTTCAATCCGTCTCTCCTACATCAGTCATTTTTATCTTGTGTTATTCTATCTTGAAAAATGTTTCCCAGCTCTTCAGCCCTGTTTGGGCTACACCCGCCCACATTCCTCAGTGCAGCCAAGGAAGATGCCTATTTTTATCTCGTCTTCATCAACATGGCAACACTTTTTAATTAAGCTGAACAGTATCCACTTAACAAAGTCTCAGGAGGAATGTTCATTCAATGTGCTTTCTCATTAAACACCAATCAAGACCCTGCGTTCTTTGTACACAAGCTTCCAGTACACTTAAAGGGCCAGTGTGTAAGATGTAGGTGACAGTGATCTATTGGCAGAATTTTTTTTGTAAATAATCCAAGTGATGATGTCACTGGTGTGTAACTAACAGAATCGTATATATCAATCAATCAGACTTCATTTGAATAGCCCATATTCACAAATCATAATTTGTCTCATAGGGCTTAAACATGGTGTGACATCCTCTGTCCTTTTATGTATGTTGTTGTGTTTCACCCTAGAATAGGCCATTTATTATTAAATACTTTATATTATGGGGAGAGGGTCCTCTCAGTGGAGACCGCCATGTTTTTTTTACAGTGGTCCTGACTAATAATATATATATATATATATATATATATATATATATATATAGATGTATACAATGTTTTACTAATTGTTTTAAAGAATCTCAATATGTCAATTGATATGACTTACCTAAATCTTCCACTTTATTGTCCTTTGTGACTCAAAGCATGCAGTGCTGGAAATTCCTATGTTGCAACATAATCATCAAAATGCAGAAACGACTTAAATACAATACCCCATCTAAATGTATGTGAGCCAATCAAGGAAACCATGCAGGAGTAGAACTGTGTCAAATGTTGTCAGATGATTTCGTTAAGTTCGAGTCATGCTGTCTGAAGATCATGAGGATGTGCAGCGGAACTAGATATTTTTTTGTGTTGGCCCTAATCTAAACTCTAATAAACAGGGTCTGAGCATATAGGTTAGAGAAGGAGAATACAATTTGAAAGTAGCATGAACAACTTCAACCAACACCCTATAGTGATTGATCGACCACTCCAAGAATTTTTAAGACAGGTCACCCTTCGTTCCAATATTAAGACTCAGACAATGAGTGACATTTAATAAAAGCTTTAATGAAAGACTTCTAAACCGGGCAGATAGTTGTCATCAGCAGACAGGCGAAGCACTGACACAACGAGTTTGAACTGCAGCCAATACAAAGACAAGACGACTGTGTAGAGAAAGTTTATAATCTGGTGATGATTGCGAGGCAGACCAGGGTTCTTATACTGCATCAGGTGATTGGGAATCAGCTGCAAGAGTTCAAGGGACCTGCAGAAGTAAACCATGCCCAGACCTGCCAGTCAAATCACACACACACACACTCACATATACCAAGACATCAGTGTTCATTCATTCAGACACATTCATTCACAATTACACACAGAGGAAGGTGGGGCAGACCATGTACAGACCTTGACTGAGGCCTTTTTAACTTTGCAGAAAAAGCACAATATGTATCCTTTAAACAGCAATCCTTGCCAAATAAGGGCATTTCCCTTGTTCACTACCTGACAGACTACAGGGCTCGGCTCACCTGTTTATAAATGTTTTGTTAATATTGAGTGTATCACGTCCTAATCGGCACTGCGCTTCCTTTGGCCATTAAAAATAAACGTCCCAAGTGTGAAACCAATAAGATCAATGGTTCTTGAGGCATGTGTTCCCCAGACAGACAAACAGACAGACAGACAGACAAACAGACAGACAGACATTTGTGAAGTTAGCAGGTAGATATCATAATTTCTCTTATTTTGGTGAATAATCACCCAAAACCAAAGACTTTTAAAATAAAGATCTCCATAATTATTTAGTCAGCATGTCTTAACACAGTAGAGGATCATTGCAAATTTGTTACAACATTATGACAATAACTGTTCATTTATGTAACTGAATAAGAATTCTTCAACACTGCCCAAGGAAGTTGAACAGGTGAGGATTTGAATCATCCCTCACTTGGTTGTGTTGGCCATCTGCAGAAACTGATCACCTTTGATACAATGACCTCGAGCCCCTTTACATCAATCCAACAGATTGATCTGCCGCTTCACCCGAATCAGCAGGTTTACTCCCGGCTCACCAGGAAATCAGTGGCCTCGGCAGTAATTGCTCTTCTGTGTGACAAACATAACATCCATTCTCATGAAGAGAGGGTCACCAGGCTGATGTACAGGCAGGGAGACGGATTATTCACACTTCAGAGACTCGAAAGACATTTTTTACATACAGATATAAATGGAGCAGCAGCCATGGACAGATCATCCCATCAGGTTTACTGCCTGAACAGTTGGTATATTATCTTATCAGAACATGGAAAAGTTTAGAACATGTGCATTATGGCTTCCTCGTGGTTTTCTTCACAGCTACAGATCACATCAAAGGTGCTAAACGTCCCAGCAACAGAAGTATCATCTTCACACCAGAGACATTTTCTGATTTCACAGGACGCCCTCACATATTTCATATTCAGATCCTCATCATTTGTCCATGTTAAAAGTTTCATGGGTAAAGAAATGGAAATTGAGTCTGAATGTAACAAAGCACACATGTGATCTGAACGCACTTCTAAAACAGTCGATTTGTACGATTCATTCATTTATATTCACAGTATTATCATCATGCAGGTCATTCAGACTGGTGAGGTTGGTGTAAACCGAAACATCCTTAAAGAACAAAAAATAAAGAAGGATTTTTCATTTGTCATATAACACCTACAGTATGGCCATTTATAACATTCCCTTGTCTGCACCCACGTCCTGTAGTCTAGATGTTGCACTGGGAGAAATGAAGCGCACCGTACTGATTGGAGAATCATGCCCTCTTCTGGCAGGTTGCTCGCTGCCTGTGACAGAGGATGAACTGCAGCTGTGTCTCTGTTAACCTCCAGTCGGCTCCATTTACAGAGCAGTCCTGTTTCATTCCTGTGGGATGTTCACTTTCCTATTATTTGACCTTCCACCTGAGGGCACTCTGAAAAGAGACCATACTGTACCGCTCAGAACAAGTAAAGAGAATTTAGTCACCTACAGTGTATAAATCTATATTTTTGATGGATGTGTTCTTTACTTGAGCATTTTCATTTCTCGCAGAAAAAATATACTGTGCTACATTCAAGAGGGAAAAGCCTTTTACTCCAGTACATTTACCTAATAATTATTAGTTACTTTGAAGACTAAGGTATTACATGTCTTATTAAAAGTATAAGATTCCCAACCTTGCTGGCCACCACGCTATCAAAAACATTGTCTGGCCGTCCCATTGTCAAGATTCAAACGTCAATGAGCTGAGAAAAGTACCAACGAAGAGATAATAATGAGGCAGCAACTAAAGATTTAGATTTAGATTAAAACTAAAGGTTATTTTTGCTTAAAAAACTGACGAAACTAAGCTTCTTACTCGTGTTGCAACTTAAGAGAGGACGCAAAAATATAGACTAATCAAGCGCAGAATAGGAAAATATCTTCATTCCCCCCTAAAACTAATTAACAACGAAAACTTAAACTATATAATAATGTCAGTATACTAAACAGTTCAATGATCAATGCTTTGTGCGTCATATTTTTTTAAGGTCTTTCAGTTTGTTCTGATAAGATGAGAGGCCTAACTCTATGGTATAGACAGAATTCTTGAAATGAATATATTGCTGGTAGAAATGCTTTTTCCTGTACAGCTAGAGCACATTACTCAAATATGCATGACCGTGATTTAAAGAGATCCATTGGGTTGTGCCACAATTTTATGTTGAAGGGCAGCATGCCAGCTCACTCTGAGGAGGGACTCCATACACAAGGGGCAGAAAATATGAATATGGACTCGGACTCCACTCAGTGACAAAATGAAAAATACCAACTCTCCATTCGCAGTTTTAACACATTCAAAATATTTCTGTGATTGGGTAGATAACTAATGTCTTACAGCATTATCACTGCTTCTCTCCTAACACCAGGTGATGACAATCTGCAGGTGAAGTTTAACCTTACGTTTTTGCAAGAGAGAAAAACTTTCTCTTGCAAAAAGAAAGAACAAGCATTTTCAGTTGAGAAATACAGCCCGGCTTAGTTTTGATTTGTTTCTTTTTGAGGCCACAGAGGTTTTCTGTCTCAGATTCGCACCTCACTCCGGTCATTCATCATTGGGCAATTGAATTGTTCTCCATGCCAAGATGCCACAGCGTAAAATCAGCCATTAGTTTTTAGCCCAACAGCTGGATGTTCCCATGGCAAACTGCTGCAGATGCTGGTATAGGCCTTTGATTTATTCTCTTCTGGGGAACCTGCTGGCCAATTGGACAGTCTGTCTCTGGAGGTGCTCATTTTTCACTGCTTTGCTTTCGGGCAAGACTCCACATTCCCTTTAGGAATTTGTTCCTGCTACCTACTCCTGTACAATATGATTTGCTGGTACATTTCAAATCCACACAACAAACTTTAAACCCCTGTGTAGGATTCTGTGACGTTAATGACTCCTAGTGGTATCATTTAAAGGCACCGCATGCTGTGTGTCTTGTTTTGTGGGATTATATTTTCAAATCTGATGATTCTTTTAAAAAATGTCAGACAATAATTTTGTGAAACACTTGGTAATAATAGCAGCTCAACAGTTGACCAACATAGAATAAAAACATAAATATTATTATTTTTGATGGGTTACACATGGCTTTGTTGGTAACTTCACTGAGTCAGAGAATCGCTGTGATTTAAAGCTACAATCATTGTTTTTTGGCCACTAGGGGGTAGGAAAAACACTGAGGGAAATCAACACCCAAACTGCTGTGTACCACATGTTTGGCTGTTGTGGTGATCGTGTGACCTAAAATTTCCCTTTCGTATTGTGCTATTTAGAAAAGTGTTTCACTGTAGTGAGTTAAAATGCTTGCTAACATATAGATGTTTTAACTTTTCTCACCAACTAGGTGCTACCTTTATTAGATGTAGTTCATCTGGTTAAACGTTTTCACAGCTTATTGCAGTTTTTCAAGATAAGAGGCTGAGGAGGTTCACAGAGTCAATGACCTGTCAGTGTTTGGCACTAAGTCGTGCTGGTAAGCTAGCAAGGAAAACTGATTAGTCAGTGAAGTTTTCAGTAGTCTGATTATGCACCAACCACTGAATGGACTTGACGGCCCAAACTATCTGCTGATGTTTTGTCAATTTAGTTACATTAGACTTGACTGTAACATAAGATGGTAATGTTTAGTGTCTGTTTTCAAAAGAATTAGAACCACACAAGAAAAAGTAAAAATGACTTCCTGATGCAGCCATCACTAATATAAAGTAGTAGTAGAGTAGTTTTCACTTTTGATGGCACATTGTTACGCTAGTTGTTTTTCCCTGTCAACAGTGTAAAGAAGAAACATTTATAAATACATGCACTAAATAATGTCATATAGCAAAACTAATTTCTAGTCATGTCATTTGAGTACCATTGTTGTTTGTTGACCCTTGTTGCTTAAATTGATTGTTACAATTCTATGAAATCATCTCAGAACTCCATTTACATGAATACAAATGCAGCATCTTGCCATTGTTTTTCTAAATCAAAAAATCTGTTGTCTCATTAATACAGAAAAAGGAACAGATTTTTTTCTTATTAAAATCTTCCTATATAAATAGTAATTAAACAAAAGTGCTTTAAATAATCGCTTCACGCTTCTGTAAATAGCCTGCTGTTATTATTGTTGTTAGTAATACTATTATGATGGCCGAGAGAGCTCAACGCACTGCAAACGAAGAAAACAACTTCATCAATTTGATGACACATGCGCTGAAAAAGTCACAACACATGCAAATACAGAAACAACACTGGAAATGTCTCGAGGGGACCCAATAAGTCATGAATTCGGCTGTAGTCCAATGCTTTGTAAAGCTCCATCACCACTGACGAGTAGCACACGTCAACAACTTTGGAATTGATAACGATGTTTTCTTAATTTGCACGTGTATTTTCTATATGCATGGGTTTTGTTAACCTGCAGTATGTTGAGCTGTCTGGTCCACCGCAGTATTATCATGATTATTAGTTTTATTATTATCATTCACATTCTGCATTAGAGGTGCTACAGACGTGAATTACTTATGAGTTGAATGACTCTTTTTAACCGGTATAACTCGTCTTTTCACACATGTAAACATACATATATATAAATAGTGTTTAGGGAGTGTGTACTTGCAGCTTCCTGTAGCCCAATGTAAACTCCAATAATACCGCGTGGCACTTGGAGACTGAAAGACCAGGTTTTGGGGGTGGGAGGGGCCTGTGGCTCAGATTTCCAGAGGAGAGAGACCACCGGGTCGGTGACGAGCATCCTGTGTGTGCGCGGCCTGAGCGGCGCCGCTGCTGCATACACACAGCGCCACCCTGCGACAAGGGGCTGAGCCCCATCCACATGATGTATAGATCGAGTAGCGAGCCCGGGGGCAGTCCGAGCTAAGCCTCCTACTATCCGAGCATCCTCAGGAAAAAAAAAAGGCAAGAAGCTAAACAAGCAAAAGTTTTCCTGAAGAGTCTACATGGACGCAAAGGAGCAGCTCGTGTGACCCGACGAAGAGACTGACGGGAGGCTCTCTTCGCACGGACAAAGAATGATAACATAGGCGGCATTTTGTTTGCTTTTTCCCGTGCGCGTGTGAGTGTGTGAGTGGACACGACAAGCTGAAGTGTGGGAAAGTTTTGAGGCAGGGCTATGGCGCGGAGCGGAGACGCCGCCGGGATGTCCGAAGCTCCCAAAGTCCAGAGGAAGAAGAAGAAGAAGAGCAAGGAGAACAAAACCAGGACTGTCCACACAAACTTACTGTACGACCTCTCCAAAGGGGAAGAAAACCCCAACAGACACTATGCAAACAACAAGATAAAGACCACCAAGTACACGGTGCTCTCCTTCCTGCCAAAGAACCTCTTCGAGCAGTTCCATAGGTTCGCCAATGTTTACTTTGTCTTCATCGCTTTGCTGAATTTTGTCCCGGTTGTCAACGCGTTCCAGCCCGAGCTGGCCCTGGCCCCCGTGGTGTTCATCCTGTCAGTCACTGCCATCAAAGACCTGTGGGAGGACTACAGGAGACACAGATCGGATAAAGAGATCAACCACATGGACTGTCTGGTCTTCAGCAGGTACGTCAGGGCCTGGACACAGCCAGGGCAGCCAGATGTGTGACAGATGCTGCTGTTTGTCCATCAGGGTCCACTGAACAAACTGTCCTCTGCAACTAATGCTTCCTCCTACACACGAGCAGATGAGGGCACTTTAAAAGAAAAAACAATCAACCCACTCTTTAAAGAGTCAAACCCTGTAGTTTTGAAGGTGTGTTGATTGTTTTTGACCTTTCTTGATCTAGGTCATGCATCCACTTTGGCCTTGTCAGTCCAGGATAGGAAGTAAAGTCAAGCTAAACCTGGCTAACACAGGAGCAACGTATATCACACATGGAATCTAAAAGTCTGAAGAAAACCACCTGTTTCCTGCCCGCCTCTCTTTCTGAGAGGTGTGAATCCTAAAAATATGACTCAACAAAAACAACAACCTCTTTGCCCTACTACCAACCAAGCGTGGGACAAAATATCGTTACATCACTACATAATCATCCTGACTAGTGAGATAGGATTATCAATATGTTTTAACAAGCCCTGAAATTACTGACACATGCAATGTGTGAGAAAATAAGAGCAGTTGAGTAAATCTTTCAAACTTATATACAAGCCACAAATTGGAACAGTAACAAAGCAAATTTATTGTCATTTTCAGAAAATCATTCATTATATAATCTTAATTGCAGACAAACCAGGTAGGATAAACTCAAAGTCTTCTGACTTTACTCCATAGACTGTTTACAAAGAGCTCTGCACGCAACATCCAGCACACAGACAGTATATCGTAGAACTGTTTGAGGAGGACTCACCAATGCACTTTTTTATACATTGTTTCATCTTAGTCTGAGTGACCACACATTGCAGTGAATAAATACACAAATCCTGTTATTTTACTCTTTAGGGGCATCTTTTATTCTTCAGGTAGACAGTTCTCATGATGTATCGTTATATGATTGTCTTGCAATACATTGATTATCGCAGAATCCCTATATCTTGATATTATCGGTATTGTGGGCCATGTATCATGTATCGTATCGTACTGTGAGTTGCCCTGCGATTCAGACATGTGTGTGCGCGTGTGCGTGTGTTTGTGTGCACGCGCACACAGGCAGAGTGTATTTTGCTAATGAAAAGCAGCACTGTCGACCATGTACAGAGCATAATTCACGGTAATCAAAAGACTCAGTGTTCGGCCGCTACAGAGTTTCAGCTAAAGTCTTGACCCGAGTTGTTCTGTCAAGGTTGGACATAATTGAATTTTCCTCTGCTTTGGCAGTATTGTGAAAAACATCTCCTTGCTCATGCCCAATAACAGCTGACTGGGCTTAACCCCACACCACAGCCCTGTGTCATTTTCCTCAAGGTGACACACAAAGTCGCTCACACTGTGGATCACTTTCCCTAAAGCTACAGGTGAACCCATGTCTAGGAAAACAAATATTCATCCTCACACAGCCACTTTTCACGTGGCAAAGTAGGGGGAGTCTGGATTTGTGATAAAGGAAATTCCATTTTTATCAAAAACACTAATATTTACAGAGTCAGAATGATGGAAACAGTCGTGATTTAAAGCAGAGGATTCTTCCTAAATGTAGATTGTGAAGCTGCTACAAAGACACATGCACATACACACTGAAATCGCACATTTGCAAATGTACTTAAATGGAATGTAAATAGTTTGCTCCTAATCAGTTTTTAAAAGTGACATCAGCATTTACTGGTGCTGTCCTCAAACAATCTGGATTCCAGGTCACTTAACGCCTCAGTTTTACCACAGCAGTTTATCTAGTGTTTTTTCTATCTTAGCTGATATACTCTTTTACAACCGGATCATTCATTAGTGACGTCTGTCGGACTTCTTCTCCACTGCCCTCTTTTCTTTACGGAGAATTGAAGATACATTTCTCACAGTCATCGTTGAAGGGTAGATCTCTGGCCACCAGTACACCACAGGAATAATGCATTTTCACAGTCTACTTGTTTTCAGAAAACACTTAAGTCGTTTTTGACATAAATCTATCAAAATAAACATTGATCAAATAATTAAACGCTCAGAAAACCCCTGACACAGAAGTAAAACAATTTCCTCCATTCAGTACTGTTGCTTTCATTTGAGAAGTAAAGTTTTCACTGTAGCTGTGACCTTTTTAAACAAAGATCACCAGTAAGAAGAGTGCTCGAGGTTCTTCCATTAGTATTCATAGATTCATGATCCTGGTATGTTATGGTTCCAGTTGGCTGTGTACATTTAATAAGGTGTGAAGTAAAGATAACAAAGCCATGTGCTCACTAGATTTACACATTTAAAATGTAAATGTGTCCACAAGGAGTAGACATATTTACCTTATTTGTTTCTTCAGCTGTTTCAGGATTTTGTTCTTGGTTTTACCTCATTGTGACAGGAAATCTTATTTCTCTTACAGAAAAAGCCTTCCCCGTTCTTCTCTTCAAAATAAATGCACATTTTTCCCAGCTGGAAAGTAGAAACTGAAGTTACAAATGGCTTTTGTTTTAAAGTAACGACCATTTAGTTTGTTACAGTCGTCCACAGCCCATGGTGATGCCTTCAAATAGCTCTAGTTAATGAACCACTTGTCCAAAACTCAAAGACTTTCAGTTTACTGAGAATAAAAACCAAGAAACCAAGAAACCTTCACATTTGAGAAGCTGGAACCAGAGATTAATAATAACTTCAGTTAGTGATCAGTTATTAAAACAGATACTAAGAAGTTTTTAGTTAATCTAATAATCTTTTTAGCCCTACAGTGCATGCAATATTTTGTAAAAAAGAAAAAAAGACTATTCACTTAATTATTCACTTATTTGATGAGTTTAACAAGTTGACCGATAATTAAGCATCATTTTACGAGTAATTATTTTTGGCCTCTTGCCCCTGTTTGCATTGGTATAAATGTCTCACACTTGGCTTTAAAAAGCTGAATCACACATCAACACTGCCTTGATCTAAATACTTTTTATTCATAGGTTATTGAGTTATCTTTATTTCCAGGCAATAGAATAACTCTACCTCACAAACTGTTATGAAGATGAGTTTTTACTATCTCATGTTCCCTGTGTGTTTTTTTCTGTGTTATTCCTGTTCTCTTTAAACAGTTTGTGCATGGAAATAGTCTGATGTTCATGATGAAACCACGTGAACTGCAGTGACAATGAAAGGAAAGACATATTCTTATGTACTCTGATATAGCTCATTAATCTCAGTGAGTGTGTGTCCGGGTGTGTGTATAGGGGTGGTTTCTATCAGAGCTATATATTATTATTTAGTATATTTGATACCAGGTCACATTGTACAGAAATAAAGGCTGGTTAACATTATTATAGTCTCAGAGCTGTTATCCTGTCCAATGCAGCAAATTCCACTCAGATTAGTGATATCATTTACAATAACAACACAACCACATCTGTGGAGAGAAGAATCTGTGTGTTGACACTAAAAACCAAAAAGTGTTTGACTTGTGACAAAGGCAGTGTTTTGTTACATGAGATATGAGATCCTTTTCTCTTCAGTTGGGGAATAACATTTGTTTAAACCTCCTGAGAAAGTTCCGGTCCCTCCACCTACATCCCACATACAGTATGTTTATAGTCCTCTGAGGACGCAGTGTTGTGATCATACATTTTGGACCTGTTTAGTATTAGATGGACATTTTGTGTAAGACTTTGCGAGGAATAATTTAGGTTAAGAGGAATTGTTACCACTATAGTCTTTGGTAACAGCTTTAGCACCAGCAAACAGTCTGTCCTCCTTCATGCTCAACATGTCCGCTGTTCCAGATTTATGGAAGTGGATCTGAAGTTTCTGTTTATAGAACCACCAGTTATTGAAAACAATAGCTACACATCTCTCATCCCCCAGCTTACACCATCTCTTTTGCCTCCTCATGGTTTTTGCAGAGCAGAGAGACGCTATTTGGAGAAATACTGGAAGGAGGTGCGGGTGGGAGACTTCATCAGGCTGCGATGCAACGAAATCCTCCCCGCCGACGTTCTGCTGCTGAGCTCCAGCGACCCTGACCGCCTGTGCCACATCGAGACCGCCACACTGGACGGAGAGACCAACCTCAAGCAGAGGCAGGTCGTCCGCAGCTTCTTTGACCTGGTGAGACGGATGCTCATCACCCCTTGTTTTCCTGTGGTCACACAAACTGTGTGTGTGTGTTAAATCCTTTGATAGAAGCTAACGTTTACTCAGATTTCAGTGTGTATTCTGCAGTTTCAGACTGTTGGTTAGTTTCATTTAGTTGGTAAGGAGCTTTGGTCACAAAGTAATAAATTCAGAAAAGGTTTGTGTCACAGTTTTAGCTTACATCCTTAAGCCAATCACATATTAGGATTTATCCATTGAGAGAACCTAGAAGATCATTTTAAGTTTTTTTATTTTAAATCTTGGATTCTGAACTTGTGTGTCTTTTACTGTTATCAGACATCTGAACTCTGAAGAATGCAGCCAGAGTTTTTATTTGTCAGACATGCGTTCTCAACTAAAGGAACATTTCCAGATCTTTCAGACGAGGGGTGGAGCCTGAATTTGCTTTGACTCCTTCTGGCATCTACACAAACTCTTGCTCGCTTTAAATTTTACAGAAATTTTCCTGCCCACAATCTGACATTTTTCTATTTTACTAAGGGGCAGGCAGGAACATTTCAGGGAAGTGCAACTGACTCAGACATTTCGATTCCACGTACAGCCCCCCCCGATTTTTTTATTTAACTTGTCTGAAAGCAGCCTCTGGTTGTTGCTCTTAAATGTTTCCACTTCTGGGGGCTACAGATAAAACTAATAATTTAATAAATATAGCAGTGAGCAGCAGAATAATTATTGCAGTTTTGATAATCAGCCTCATTCAGTAATTTATAAAATAAAAATATGAAATATTGAAATGTCACTGAGTTTAAAGTACAATATTTCCCCCCCTTAACTGTTGTATATCTCTACCAGTTTGGATGTTTTTCAAATTAAAGGAAGAGTTTAAAAAGTCATGAAAAACCTGAAAGTTTTTGGGGAAATAGAAAATCGTATTTTCCTGGACTAGAAAAGTTTTGGAATTACCTTAAGATACATTTATATGAGAAATAAAAAGCACCAACAAGGTCGATGCAAGAGGGCAACATAATGACAAACACTAATAAATCACACATATACTATAGATGGGTAGATTATTCTCAACAGTCCAGATAGAGCATTCAACCATAACACAGCAAAGAAAACTTGAAAATTCCCCCAGACATAAATTCATTAAAATCCTATCAATATCTAAACACTTCAAAAAAAGACACAGACATCACAAAATTCCACAAGACATCACTTACAGATAAATTATCGAACTTATCGTTGTGATATGAAGTATGTATTGCACTCTTGAAAAGTTGCACATACAAGCTAGACATTGGAGTGTAGTTTTAGTCCAAGTATTTGTCAGGACACCATCAGCTCTTTTGGTCAGGAATTGTAAAAAATGTCATGAATAAGAAGGGAAAAAAAATGTATTTACCTGTTTTCTGTTTGCAGGATTGTGATTTCGACCCTTTAAAATACAACAGCGTAATTGAATGTGAAAAACCCAACAATGACCTGAACAGATTTCGAGGCTACATGTGAGTACTTCCTTCCCATGTGTGTATGTGGTTGGCGGACGCCCACCATCTGTTTAGACTCAGAGATGCTTGGCTTTTTAATTTGTTAACTCTCATTAAGGATTTCATTTTCACTTGGTAATAAATGAATGCAGTAACATTTTGTTCTGTGTTGAGCTTTGAAATGGAAATAATGTGAAACAGCGGTTTGTTGACATGTGTGGAGTTTCCGACCTATAATTATGACTCAAAGTTTTTCCAAATCAAGATTACAATTGGCCTTCTTGGGATGCGGTGGCAGGGTTTCACCCATTTGGCCGTGCACGTTTTTAGATACAAGTGCTTTGTTTAGAAGCAGAATAAAATGAATCATCAGCTGCTCTTTGCAACCTCATAACAAGAGCTGTTGTATCTGTAGGCATGGAAAATAGCTGGTCCATTCAGTTATTTAACACAGGGTGGCTGCAGGTCCTGAAACTGTTTTAAAGATAGGGTTGGTAAGTTCTTTCTGAAGCACTTCTGATCATATTTGTCTGGTCAGAATGAAAAGATTGGCTGGTGCTCCTGTCTGTCACTGACCTGCTGGCCTTCATGCACCCTGCCTGTGCTCTCACTGCACTTTACCAAAGTCTTCAGTCTGAGAGACATACGCCGCTGAAGCAAATGCGATAGAAGTTGGCTAGTCATCGAAAAGTCCGCAATTAGCAGCTGTCAAGCAGTGTGCGTAGCTTTGTGGCTTAGCTTTGACGAGAGGGGATGTGATCTATCTGTTGCATATTTTCAAGGTCTAGCCTGCTTTTTCCAGGATTACCAAACCTATCTTTAAACGGTCTTAAATTGAGATTGGATGACTCTTAATCTTTTAGGCATGTCGCTGTCAAAGGTCACGCAAATGTCTCCACTCTGCCAGACCAAAAACGTTCTGGTATGTGCTGCATTGTTAATCTACAGTGCCTTGCATAAGTATTCACCCCCCTTGGACTTTTTCCCATTATGTACTGTTACTAACTGGAATTCAAATAGACTTAAATAAACTTTTTCCCGTTTGATCAAAAAAACATGCATAGTACTTTGGAGGTGCAAAATAAATTTTATTGTGACACAAACAATAATGAGAACAAAAAAGTTGACATCTGTTGGGTGCATAAGTATTCACCCCCCTGTGTCAATACTTGGTAGAACCCCCTTTCGCTGCAATTACAGCTGCAAGTCTTTTGGGGTATGTCTCTACCAGCTTTGCACATCTAGAGATGGAAAGGTTTGTCCATTCTTCTTGGCAAAAAAGATGAAGCTCAGTCAGATTGGATGGAGACCGTCTGTGAACCGCAATCTTCAAGTCTTGCCATAGATTCTCTATTGGATTGAGGTCTGGGCTTTGACTGGGCCATTTTAAGACATTAACATTCTTTAATCCAAACCATTCCTTTGTAGCTCTGGCTGTATGTTTAGGGTCATTGTCCTGCTGGAAGATGAACCTCCGCCCCAGTCTCAAGTCTTTTGCAGACTGCATCAGATTTTCTTCAAGGATTTCCCTGTATTTGGCTCCATCCATCTTTCCCTCTATTCTGACCAGTTTCCCTGTACCTGCTGAAGAGAAGCATCCCCACAGCATGATGCTACCACCACCATGTTTCACTGTTGGGATGGTGTGCTCAGGGTGATGGGCAGTGTTGGGTTTTCGCCACACATAGCGTTTTGCATTGAGGCCAAAAAGTTCAATTTTGGTCTCATCTGACCAGAGCACCTTCTTCCACATGTTTGCTGTGTCTCCCACATGGCTTCTGGCAAACTCCAAACGGGATTTTTTATGGATCCCTTTCAACAATGGCTTTCTTCTTGCCACTCTTCCATAAAGGCCAGATTTGTGGAGTAGACGACTAATAGTTGTCCTGTGGACAGATTCTCCCACCTCAGCTGTGGATCTCTGCAACTCCTCCAGAGTAACCATGGGCCTCCTGGTTGCTTCTCTGATTAATTTTCTCCTTGTCCGACTCTTCAGTTTGGGTGGACGGCCTCCTCTTGGTAGGTTTGCGGTTGTGCCATATTCTTTCCATTTTCTTATATTGGATTTTATGGTGCTCAGAGAGATGTTCAAAGCTCTGGATATTTTTTTATAACCTAACCCTGCTTCATATTTCTCCACAACTTTATCCCTGACCTGTTTGGTGAGCTCCTTGGTCTTCATGATGCTGTTTGTTCAGTAATGATCTCCAACAAACTCTGAGTCCGTCACAGAACAGGTGTATTTATACTGAGATTAAATTGCAGACAGGTGGACCCTATTTACTAATTATGTGACTTGCAAATGTGACTTGTGAATGCAATTGGTCGCACCAGATCTTTGTTAGGGGTTTCACAGTAAAGGGGGTGAATACATATGCACTCAACACTTTTCAGATTTTTATTTGTAAATAATTGTGAAAACCATGTAATATTTCCCCCCACTTCCAAATGATGCACTATTTTGTGTTGGTCCATTACATAAACTCACGATGAAATAAATTTTAATCTGTGGTTATACCATGACAAAATGTAGAAAAGTCCAAAGGGGGTGAATACTTATGCAAGGCACTGTATCTATGGTTTAGGTCTAACTACTGTCTTTCAAGCCAGCCTGCTAGTTAATTAATGGACATTGGGAAATGCATGTTTGAAGAGACGAGTACTTGTTGTGGTGGAAGCCAGTGCCTGGAAGTGCTCAGGAAGCAAACTGTGTTGTGTTTTTAAAGTCTTTCAAACTTGTGACAATGTGGATCAATGTGTTAGAGTCAGACATAAGTATGTTCTCTTTGAACAAGTATATTTTCACTTTGGTGTGGTCTTTGTCTATAGCTGTCGGCACCCTGTTAGCTGCAACAATGTGCCTGTCACTCAGCTAATTTGCTGTGTTACACCTAACTTCATTTTTGTCTCTGTTTGCAGTAGAAATGCTCATAGTGGTTAAAAGAAAAATCCCACACAGGAACACTTAACCCGGATAAAACCCAGTGTGTGCTGACTAAACAAAAAAGAAGTTTTCACTCTTCACTCTGCTCTGACACACATACGTTTGTGTGAGGATGAGAAGACGAGCAGTGTCCTCTGAATTGACGGTGAATCCGCCAGGCTAACCCGCGCTCGCATGATTATGACATGTATTCTTTGCTCAGAAGGAGACCAGATGCTGCAGGTATTCAGTTGCCAGGCTACAGCGGAGCACAGACCCAGCATTGTCTCCGCAGTGTTTTATTACATTACGACCAGTGGCACTGAGTCTGATCTTTCAGCCTTCTGGGAGAGAAGGCATTCTGCGTCTGGAGCATTATCAATTTCTCGAAAACACTGTGCGTTATGAACGAGGGCGAGGTTTGTGTGAGATCAGTGACACTGCCATTAATCCATAACGGTGCTGGTGTGTCATGGGGCCTGCTGTCAGAGGCCAAAGGATGAACGATCCTGGTAGTAAACATGCTGACAGCTGCATGGCTTTGAAGGAAGAAGAACAGGAATGATTAAACTCTGCTCCCAGCTAAAGGATGTCTAACTAACACGTTTGTAATCCTTGATATAGTTATGGAATTATGTCTGACAGTAAAAGCTCAGCTCACCCTTACAACACTGCTCTGACTTAACGCAGCTCAACACACATCTCCCTTTGAGTTAAAATGCTCAAAGTAAACTTCTTCCTTTCTTCTTTTCTGAGAGCTGGATTCAGTCTTTATATAACAGTGGGGTTTTAGATGAACCTGACAAGCTTTAAAATAGAAGGTCTGAGGTGAGATCTAAGGGTCAGCAATGAAGCAGTGAATTGCTTAAATGATTCAAAGCCCGAGGGGGTTTTCTGTGGTGCAGCGCGTGCTCAGTGCTTCTTTATCAGGGGGGATTTGTGCTGAGATAAGGGCTCTTGCTAAGGGAAGTCCATGATGCTTTGGAGCGTGATGGATTGAGGCGCTCAGCAGAATAAACTGATGTTGGCTTGGTAGCTCTGGTGTGGAGAGATACTCCATTTCTCCGCAAGCATCACTATTTTTCACCTGAGTGCAAAGACATAACCGTAGTCGTTTCACCTGAGTTTGATAAACCTGTGGACTACAACTCATGGTGGGGCTGGATCCCGGACCTGAGTCCATTGGGACCTGGGCTGGATTCGGAGAACATTTTTTAAATGCCTGGTCAAGTTCTGTGATATTGGTTCGGCTATCTACTTGGTTTTTTTACTCTGCACATGGCAGGAATCAGAAAAACGAAGAAATACCCATGCATTTCAGGGACAGGGTAACAGACTCAGAGCAGCTTATATCAACTGCATCATGCTTGAGTAGGGTTCAGAAAAAAAATCTAACTGAAAAGCCTACTGTTCAGGTCGGGCTCTGTTAGTTTTGTCGCAGGCCTGGACAGGTTCAGACAAAATATGCCACCTAAGCCCCAGCCTATTGCATAGTACTGTATTTTGCTCTGTGTTGGATGAGTTAAAACCTAACCAATGAAACTGCCCTCCTTTGGGGATGGAGAGTTTCCTCTACCGGGGCTGCCTTGATGTCTCTGTCTGATTCTGACACTCCACTCATCTCTTTAAGCTTAGAAGGCAACCTTTGACCTCACCACACTTTAATTGAGCAGTTTGGCTGCTCCCTTATTAGCACCCCCCTGGCATGAGAGCAGATGCTGTTGGGCTAACATAGCGATTATGATGTACTCTTAATTTACTCCAAAATGCACTGTGTAAGGACAAGTATTCAAACCATAACCGATGAAGAAGTCTGTATGGCATAATCAATGTCGTGCTGCACTATCACACATCGGTGTACTGCCCACGCCTAACTCACGGTAATATTAATTCCTTGACAGAATCCATCGAAGCGGCAGAAGAGATGCACTTTACAAAGAAAACCTGCTGCTGCGAGGCTGCACCATCCGCAACACAGAGGAGGCCGTGGGAATAGTCATTTATGCAGGTAATCCCCCAGAGTAGCTGTCATCGGCCGTCACATCTACACTTGACCTTTAACCTTACTGCATCTAACACGTTGTGTGTCTTTACAGGTCACGAGACCAAAGCCATGCTTAACAACAACGGCCCGCGCTACAAACGCAGCAAACTGGAGAGACAGATGAATGTAGATGTGTTCTGGTGTGTCATCATCCTGCTGGTCATGTGCCTGTTTGCTGCTGTGGGTGTGTATCTGTTTCAGAGTTATGTTTACACTTGTGAGTGTTGGAATGCCTCTGGTCGTATTGGAGAAATTTCTATTTAAAAACCTTCATTTGCTGGATTTATTGGAAACAAAAGATAAATCTCACATAAAGTCTTGTTGGATTGTGTTTACTGTGCTTCTATTCATATCTTCTCGTTTATGTGTTTATACGAGTTGACCTTGTTCTGTCGTTGTTCCAGGTCACGGGCTGTGGATGTTTCAGTACGGAGATAAGAGACCTGTGTTTGACGTTCTCAGTCCAGAGGGGACAGACTTATCACCAATCATGTCAGCCATTTATCTCTTCCTCACTTTGATCATCGTCTTTCAGGTACGAAATGGGGCGAAGCCCAAAGAGACACCAATATATATAAGACGTACGATATCACTTTAAGTTAGAAATATTTGATCCCACTGTACACAAGCATTGCTATAAACCAAGAGCATCGGCAGTAGTTATTATATCCCCAATAGGTGTGTGTGTGTGTGACCTCTAGATTCTTTCGTCACATTCGGTGTAGAAAGTACTTTTCATGCTGCATATTAATCAAGACCAAAGAAGGAAAAGGTGCTACCTGGCAGCTATTGTTTTCTTTTCTCTTTGCATGTAAAAATGTCAGATCAAATGTCACCCTGTCCTGTGTCAAATGTTGCTGCTGAAATAAATGAGAGGTCAGTGAAGATAGCAGCATGGTTGCACTGTACAAACAGGAACTGTTTGAGGTTGGAGACCCACCAGTGTTGCCAGACGTTGCCCGATACACTCTGAAATAAACACATGCGCCCAGGCATAAGCACTGTGCATGCTGACCTGCCCTCCCAAAAGTTATGACTCATTTCTGCGGAACCACTTTCCACAAATGTGGCCTGGAAATGTCCCAGTAGGGAACAATTTTTAAACAATCAAGCGGCTACTAAGAACTCAAATATCATTTATTTATATAGGTTTTTGGCTCATAGCATTGCTAACTGAAAAGCAGTGTGTATAATATAATCCCTTCAACAACACCACCATGTATTTCATACATATACCACTAACCTATTTCTACTGGTAATCTGTCACTTTTTGCTATGAGCTGTTCATGTGATGATTTTAACTATATTTTATCTGCATGAACCGTTGATTTTCACCTTTGTTTTTATTGATGATGTTGATTAAAAATGAACATAGCAAACAATACTAAGGGGTTACAATACTCACCACTTTTCTTCCATCTGTGTTGGTTTTATATGATGTGCCATTTTTTTCCATGTGTTAATCCTTTGTTTTTACATATCTTCATTTACCCTTTTTTAAACATCTCAAGAATTTATCCATAAGTTTTGTAATTTTTATGTTTTAAGTTCTACCTGGGAACTAGTTTTCACATATTCATTTAAACTTGTATTTTCAGGTGTTGTTTGAAATGATGAAATGTAGATATCACTGCCTGCTCTGTGTAAACATCTGTGTGTGTGTGTGTGTGTGTGTGTGTGTGTGTGTGTGTGTGTGTGTGTGTGTGTGTGTGTGTGTGTGTGTGTGTGTGTGTGTGTGTGTGTGTGTGTGTGTGTGTGTGTGTGTGTGTGTGTGTGTGTGTGTGTGTGTGTATATATATATACACACACATCACAATGTAGGCTGGAAAATGCTGATATTCAGCTCTATCTCTTTCTTCTCTAATAAACCCTCTCTCCTCTCCAAGGTGCTGATACCCATCTCCCTCTTTGTGTCGATTGAGATTGTCAAGATCTGCCAAGTGTACTTCATCCATCAGGACATGGATCTGTACGACGAGGAGACAGACTCTCACCTGCAGTGCAGAGCTCTTAATATAACCGAGGATCTCGGCCAGATGCAATACATCTTCTCTGACAAGACAGGCACGCTGACGGAGAACAAGATGGTGTTTCGCCGCTGCACTGTGGCAGGTGTGGAGTACTCCCATGATGCCAATGGTGAGATACACATTGCACAAACACATCCTCACAAAAGCAGTTACCAGTCATTGTCTCTTTACTTCCCTCTTAATCCACTGAGACTGCGGCAAATAAAAGCGTGTTGTTTGACGACCACCTAACATCTGAGGGTTTGCTGAAGAGCTGACAGAATTGAAAACGTTTACCAAACATGTTATTTCTCAGCCTCTACAGCAAATAAAAACATTAATTAAAGATATTTTATAGGTTAAACATTTTGCTTTCATTGTAAATCATTGAAGTTTCCCTGAACTTTGCGAACATCTTACACTTATAATGGATAAGCATGAAGATGTCACACCCGGTCTTAAAGTCTTCTTTTTTTTTTTCACAATTATCTCATGCGGTCCTAATGGGTTAATAATGAAAAGTGTGTGTTATCCAGCTAGGAGACTTGCTATGTACCAGGAGATGGATTCTGAAGAAGAGGAGTGCACATCTCACGGAGGCACCCTGCCCAGGCGGGACAGCGTAGCCAGCCACCACAGTGCCCCGGTGGTGCTGCGATCCCAGAGCACCAAGTCCCATCGCAGGACGGGCAGCAGAGCAGAGGCCAAGCGAGCCAGCATCCTGTCCAAGCACACGGCCTTCAGCAGCCCCATGGTCAGTGGGCATCACCATCCCGCTGTCACACTGTGTGCTGTCTGCTCTTCACTGATAAAATCCTCCTCTGTCCCGCAGGAGAAAGATATCACCCCCGACCCCCAGCTCCTGGACAAAGTCAATGAATGCAGCAGTCAGATGGACTTCATGCGCTTTCACAGTCAGCCAATGTCCCAGCTGCCCTCTGACCTCTCAGATATCATTGATTTCTTTATCGCTCTCACCATCTGCAACACGGTGGTGGTGTCCTCCCCCAACCAGCCCAGGCAGAAGGTAAAGCTCACCTCAAGACAATCTCACTATCAATCCTTCTTCAGGTTAAGAATGTTAAAACATTATTTTGTCTGATAGACTGCCTGAAGGCTTTTCTTGATCACATTAATGTTGGTGTAACTGCATTATAAATAGTGTATTTATCAGTAATTTAGATGGAAAACTTTCGAATATGACACATATAAAGGGTGGATTCCACTTTGAAAATATACCAATTCCATTTGGATGTGATTTTTGAAACAACTTTGCCTTTTTTGGATTGTAGTATAAAAGTCTTCAATTCATTATGGATTAGTTGATTTTAAAGATACAAATAACTAATTTACATTTACAAAGGCCTTGAAATCTTTGTCTCGCCTCCTAAAGGAAACAATATTAGTTATAATCTTTGTCCGTGTGTGTCATAGTGACATAAAGATGCCGTGACATACGGATCAAAAACTTCGTTATGGATCACCAATACATTTTGTGAGGAAAAACTTTCCTGGCAAGGATTCCTACATGACTTTGCTCAAACTTAAATGTTGCTTTTATTGTTTTTGTTGTTTGATCTTTTCTAAACTAAATGTGTAAGGGTGGGAAACAAAAAACGGAGCTGTTGGAACCTGTGATGTGATGGGATGACTAACTGAATTTCAGTTTTTCATAGTACCCATACCCACAAGCTGGATAAAATTTCCTTGAACCATAACCTATGTTTGTTTAATTAAGTTACTGGTGTGTGGGCTCCAGGCTTCAAGTATATACATATATCTGGGACTACAGATGAACTACAGATGAGCTTTGCAGTATAAGTTTGCTTATATGTGATGTTCTTTCACCAGATGTTTCAACAGATTACTTTTCGTTTCCTCAATTTATATTCAAAAGACTTGTTGTGCTGGATCTTTATCGTAATATTTAGTCTGGAAAAGCAGAGAGAAAATACATGTTTAATGCCACCGTGAGCATTGTCTGAATCGACTACAGTGAGGTGTGTGTCCATGCTGCTGAAGCATGTTAGAGAGAGCTGACCCGACCCTCGCACACATCCTGCAGGAGAGAGAGATATCTGTATTAGGAACAGTGGAAGCGCAGCATACAGAATTGTCTGATGAGATCAAATGTGCAAGAGAGCTTTTGTGATTTCAATAATAAGAGCAGAATTGAAAAATGTTGCATATGGTCAATATAGAATCTTTTAAGTTCATATTTCTTTGTTTGCATCTTCAGATCACTGTCTATTGGTCGGCATGCTCGTAGTCCTGAGATTGATATCTAGAAAACTATGGGTTATTTCCTGCAGCATCAATATCCATTGGGCACTAATTCTATTGATATCCTTCCAAAGCACTAACACAAGGCCCTCTCTAATGTCTGATTTCTTTGTTTTTCTTCCTTTGACCAACATGGTAGTAGCCTGCATCTTTTGACAAAAGGGTTCAATCTGTTATTTTGGCTACTCTTAATATAAACACATTCTGAAAAGCACCCAACATTCCTAAACGCTCCGTACGCACAAAGCTTTCACTGTTTTGTTGCCTGTTACTGGGATGTGCTCACTCCAGTTGCAGCTGTGTATCCGTGTTTTGTTTTGTTGGTCTGGGTGCGGTCGTCCTGCTCAGAGGTGATATCCTCTTCTCGCCACTCGCTGTGTGCAGCACCTCGCTGTCCTGCTGTTCAGATGCACAAATCACTTCAGATATAGCTTTACACTGTGACACGTTATTTATGTTGCTGTGTTTTTGTTTGGAGGTTATCTGATAAGATGGAGGGAAATGTAAATCGGCACAAAAGCACTGGCTTTGATACAAATGTCCTCTCAGTTTTTTTTTGACTCCTTCCTTTTTTTATGATTGTACTTTTTGTCCTTTATTGAGGTGTAATTGTTCACATTTTATTATGATTCCTTCCCGGCTAACCCAGCACCTGAATGATTTATATCTTTATGTGTGAGAACTGTGGCTCCGGCTGCCAGCAGACCTCAAAGTGAGTCACAGTCTCTGCTGTTGTGCTGCACCATCTAAGGATAAAGGATTGGCTGAAGGATTAAAGCCAGGAGGTGCATTTTCATCAGTACAAAAGTCTTGTATGCCCCTGAAGCTGAGGCTGGTTTCTCAAACACAGCACTGTGCTAACGTTTGAGGCACTTAAGATGTTTAAGATTCTTATCCATCACACAATAAGATTCAAGGTGCTGAATAACAAGATTGTTCTAACCCCAACAAAGACGGAAAACACTGAGATCTAGATCTACTTGAGCCCAACTGAGTGAAGGTGTACAAGCTTTCAATGAGGTTAATTGATGAATATATACCGTTCAACCCACTAATTTTAGTACTATTATAAACCTGTGTTTTTGGAATGGGCTGTTTGCCTGGCCTCTGGTAATGCTTGTTGCTGCTTTCTTTCTGAGACCGTAAAAGTACAGACCGACTGCTGGACTCAATCCACAGAACTCTGAAACCGCACTAGCACCGCAACTGCACAAAGAGCGGTTCTCCTGTTTATTTCGAGTTGAGTGTAGCTCGCCTAGTATGCAGAATCTGAACTGGACAATCAGTTGTCATTGCCGTTGGCCCACTGTTGTTGTCATATATTGTCACTTACATTAACGACTCCAAGCAGTAGCTGCCTCACGGTTTATGAATATGAATGTATTGCATGTACAAATCGCACCAAATTTGGCAGCGCACTTCCTTGGAGATGAGAACACAATTATAGTATAGAATTTTTTTTTTATTTGCGTTTAGATTTGTTTGTGAAAAAAAGACAAAGACACATGTCAGAGACAGTTAATACAAACATGGGATGGAATACATTGAAACCACATGAAATGCCTGAAGCGTTTGTACTATGCTGTATCTTAAGAATAAATTATCATAAAAAAAAACTTTAACAAACTTCTTAAGCTTAAGAATTTATTGTAAGGTAAGGACTATTCCCTATTTGCTTTTCTATTTTTTTTATAATCTCTTTATTGAATGTTTAATATTTTTTTCAAAATCACCATACAAAATAAAAAAACACCCTCCCTTTCTCCAACCCTATAGTCTTTAATACACCCAATCCATCCTAGCACCCAATTCCGCCCTCAGTCTCACCCCAGCAGGCTACAACCGTTCACAACAGACTACAGTAGAAATATCAACAGTGATAATACAGAGAGAAGAGAGAAAATAAATAAAAACCTACACACTCGTACTCTCCAGTGGAAACATTGAATCTCTCATTCCTACACAGAGAGGGCATGATGAGTCATTGTGGTTTATTCCAGTGGTTTTCAAGACTTCGTTTTTCATGACCTTTGACGCCCTCTATTAATGTACTGATGTAAAATAATGAATCATAGATTTTAAATAAGAACATAAGACTGAAATTACACAAAAGCTAAGCAGTGAGCACATCTTTAATCACAGTGATGACTGCAGCACTTTGTCAGAGAAAGGTTGAGCTCAGTTTTTTTTTTGGCAGCATTAAAGTAAAGGATCGTTCCCTATAGCCTGATATATTAATCTTATTAATGAATGAATGCAAAGGAAATACTGTTTCACCGGAATACTGTGTTCGGAGGATACCAGCACCTGAATGTCTTCCTCCAGCAGCAACTCGTAGTTTAACTCATATTTTCTTTACCTGATATCCACTCAGTAGCATGAATTATAAAAGGCTGAACATGAAAACAAATTAATTGCTACTTGCTGCTTCAATCAATCTTGTTTCTCGTCCTCCAGGTGCGCGTGAGGTTTGAGCTGAAGTCCCCGGTCAAGACCATTGAGGACTTTATCAAACGCTTCACTCCCAGCCGCTTGACGTCAGGCTCCAACAACAGCAGCTCCTCCAGCCTCATCACAAACCGCTCCTCCAATAAGGGCTGCTCCAGCATTCTGTCCTCCCCGTCTGCGGAGAGCACGCTCACCAAGCTGGATGAGGAACACTCTCGCGGAGGGCTGGACCACACCTTCAGCCCCGCCCCGCCATCTTATGACGGTAAGGTGTTGGGCATGGAGGAAGGTGAGCTGCGCTACGAGGCGGAGTCGCCTGACGAGGCCGCGCTTGTCTACGCAGCCAGGGCTTACAAATGCTCCCTCGTTGGACGCCTCCCCGACCAGGTGACCGTGGAACTGCCGCACCTGGGGAAGCTGAGCTTTGAGCTCCTGCACACGCTGGGATTCGACTCCACCAGGAAGCGCATGTCTGTTGTGGTGAGACATCCACTGACGGATCAGATCACTGTCTACACTAAAGGAGCAGACTCTGCCATTATGGACCTCATCAAACCTCCCAGCACAGGTAGGAACTCAATTGTTGCCATTCCAACATTAGTGCACACTAGTGTCCCAGTCATGAGGCTTATCCTGGTTTTGATAATATTTGGGAGATTGTGTGTGTAAATACTTGTGAAGATATCTTTGTCAGGACCAGTTTAAGCTTACAACCTTCAGAGGGAGGACATTTTGTCCGATCCTCACTTTTAATGGTTTTTTTGAGGGATAAGACTTGGCTTAAGGGTTAGAGTTAGAATTAGGTTTAGGTTTGGGTAAGGAGTAGGGTTAGGCATTTAGTTTTGATGGTTAGGGTAAGGGGCTAGGGAATTCATTTTGCCAACAAATTTCCTCACTAGGATAGCTGTAGAAATGTGTGTGTGTTTGCCCTATGGTTAGGGGTTAAGGGTTATGGCAACCGTTGCTCTGTTGCTCACACAAAATGATAACTACATGTAGTTATTAATCGATGGTGTTGGATCATGAATCAGGTCGGTTTGAGCTCCAGTCTGCAGTGATCAGAATGGGATAAGATGATACAGGCACCAGTATCTCATCTACTTAAGGAGTACTCCAGCGAGTAAAAGAAGGTTTCTTGAAACCGGGATAATAAAAAAAATACATGAATGAATAAATAACAGATATCCTCAGGAGATTGTTCCAAAGAGTGGTCGACCTGACAGAAAAGGCCCAGGTCGGCCTTGGTCATTAACTAAGTGCTTATCCAGGTTACAGTAATTGGGATACATTATATACATGCGCTTAAACACAAAAACCGAATACATCGTAAACCTGATAATACCTAGGATACTAGTGTGCATGTAAACGCATTCATTGTGTCCTTACAGGTGAATTCAGTGGTGGTTAGAGTTGGGAACCGAACCTCGGTTCCAAATTAGAACGGAATCCAGAATGCCAAGTACCGGGTACCTGTAAAAAAAAGAATTTTCGTTCTGCTTATCGGTTCTGAAACGGCAAAGACGCTGTACGTATCTGCCAGAACCTGCCTACGTGACTACATCACGCTCCGCGCAACAGCCTGTCCATTTGATTAGACGTGACCTATGCATGGCTAACAAACGATGTCTGATAAGACCCTGAGACGAGTTGTGTGGGTTTTCTTTTGTAAATTTGCCTGTTTACCACAAGGTGTTACAACTGCTGCCCTGGTGTAACAAGAAGCACAGCTACTGTGCATCGGTCCAGTCCAATAAAGATATTTTTGATATTTTTAAACCTACCTCTTTTCTTTTTTTTTACCATTTTGGAATCGATAATGGTGAATCGTTAAAAACCCAGAATCGATAAGCAGAATCGGAATTGATCAAATTTAAATGGTACCCAACCCTAGTTGTGGAGCTGTCTTTATTAATGCTGTCAACATGGACCAATGATGTGATTTCCAGATGCTGTGTTGCTGCTGCTGTATTATGTCGGCGGACGTCTCCACCAGAACTGATGAGTCATAGCTATATAAATCATCTGATGAAATCTTAACATGTGCGAATCAGACATGTCAGCAAACCCTTGTCAGTCCAAATTGATGGATTGTTTTCAGTTGTAGCTGCTTTTGTGAAAAACTGTGATTCTGCTGTGGATCAATGTGTCTGCACAAGGTCGGTGGGCTTTGCCTTTATAGAGCACTCAAAGTTCCACCCCCTCCCCTGGCCAACTTCTTCTTGCTTTCCACTGATGTAAACGTATAAGGTAACTTCTTATATAAGGCCTGGTATTTTTAGAGCAAGTCACTGCAGCAAAACTCAATGCCTGCGTTGACTAGTGCCTGAAAAAAAAATGCTGGGCTTCCTTGTGTATTTCTTCCTGTGTGTTTTTAAAACCTTGTTCCATGCTCTGCAAGTTATTTAACATCCTAATGGCAGAGGTGTACCAGGTTGTTAGTATTCCAGGCACACAAAGAGCTACACAGGCACTTTTCACTTATGCTTCGTACACAGCCACCACACATTTGTCCAGCAGTGCTTAGGACTGTTACAGCCCACACACCGAAGGCTTGAAACAACACATAGATCGTAAGGCTGCACCCAAGAATTATTTCTAGTCATAATATTGTTTATGTGAATTCGTTGATCATTTAAACTATAAACTGTTCATATTTACCAGAACTCATGGCAGCATCTTCAAGATTATTATTTATTTCGTCTAATATTCCACAACTCATAGATACATATATGTTAAAATTATGTTTAAAATATAAAATACTTTTAAAAACTGTTTTAGGAAAACATCAAGACTGCTTTGAACTAATACTCTATGGTCACACATCAAAAGTCCACTCCCCTGCATCTAGGTTTAGCTTTTTTCTGACGTGAACTGTGGAACTCTCTGTGTGTGTGTGTGTGTGTGTGTGTGTGAATGTCAGCGGAAGAGAAAGAGAGCAAGCAGAGTCAGGATGAGCTGAATTGATGAATGAATGCGCCCAGCAATGAAGAAATATTTTACTCTTTTATGACCAGTTAAAAACATAAGGTGGTGATCAGGGTTGATATTGTTGTGTTCATTCCAACAAATAGATATTTAACTGTAGAGGGTCAGAGACATCAGCTGAGTTGGTGTCGGTGTGTGTGTGTCTGCGAGTAAAGTAGGAAAATTTAAGATGACCCAGCCCAAGAAGTTTTTCACTCACTCTTTCAGAGTGGGTCTGCACAGGAGAGGAGAGACGTGTCACTGGGAAAGTTCTCACACAAACACCTTCACCCCTCCTCCACCATGTGTCTCAGTTCAATGCCTTTAAAGGCCGACAGGGTGTGCCTTCGCTCGGACAACTAACCTCTTTGTTTTCCCATTGGGTAAAACCAGCCAGCATGGCACGAGTTGGGCTTCCTCATAACAGACATCTATAATGGCTCCTTTCAGGCGACGAGGGAGTTGTTGTGTGTCATTAGTAACAGTGCACACAGAGGTGCTGGAAGTTGACTGTTCACCCCTGGGTCTTAGAAGTGTGTCTGATGAAGGAAATCTGTTCTCGCTCTTGCAACAAGGTCTTGTTTAATACCACATTCCACCTTAAAACATTTTACACATTTTTTAAATTCATGTTACATGTCACCATTAGAGTCTCTTACTGACATTTATGGAGCTATACTGTTTGACAGCATTGAAGTAAGACTTGTACATTTACAATTATTTTGTTTTATTATCTTAAAATCATACAATTGAAGCTGCTATGATCAATATTTTGATAATATGATGGTGACGTGGAAGGAGTGGTTTGTTCAGACAAACCAAGAATAATAACTATTGCTGTGTATGGAGAATTTTAGCATCTTTCAGTTCATTGTTTTGATTTGATGACCCAACTGAACTCTTTTCCATCACTTGCTGTTCAAAGGAAACACCATCTAGTCCCACTGCACGCAACCTGCCAAGCCCCAAATGACAGATAGACAATGTTAGCTAGTAAACATCATGGAGCATTTAGCCATTTAGTCAAATAATCTCTGAGGAGTTGACTGAGACCAGGACAGAGCTACAAGGAGAGTTACTATTGGACTTGACATTTGACAGCCTTTTACACGAGGGAAACAAATTCTATTTTTGGTTGCTTTTCTCATGTTCGGGAGGATGAAAAATAAACATTGTGTGCCTTTGCATCTGGGCTGTTCTGATCCTAGCTGCTACGTGTCAAAAACAAAAAAGTCCAGCTGTCCTCAGAAACACGTTTTTTCCCCCCTCATGCTAAAATTAACAAGTTTTTGCTGCAAGCAACCAGAATATTTGTTATCAATGAAGAAGCCATGTTACTGTGCTTTAGTTGTGAATTAAAGCATATTTAGATTTTACCTACTATCTTGCTGAATAACATCCACTTTGTGTTTAGATAGTGACAGTTTTGTGTTACGTTATTCCGCTCAGTTTTAAAAAATCAGTTTGTGTGGCAGTGTATGTGCAGCAAAGCTTTGGTGTTATTAGTCAGATTACATGGCTGGCAGTCAGAGGGTTGGCTTGTTCATCTGTGTCTGATAAAGCCAATCTGTTGGTACACTGTCTCCCTGCCAGAAAGATGGCCAACATGCTGTGCCAGTGAGACACTTGAGCAAAAAACCTGATACCTCAAACTTTCTCATATGACATGAAATAAGACAATTTTATCAAATTAATTAATGTAGATAAATTGTGTTTTTATAAAATGAAATTTGAGAACGTGCTATCACATTATCCTTTGTATGGTCCACACATAGGTACATGAAGAATCTGAGGATTTGGTGAAATGTTTCGAGGCTCAGTGTACATGGTTAATTTTGGTGTGAGAACAGATGGCTTTCATGTTGCTCGTGGAAGAAGCCGTTGGCTGTCTGGAACCAAAACACTCAACCACTTTTGCAAATTCCCTAAAAACAAGAATATTTCATCTCTGTCCTTCTCTCCTCCTCTGTTTTTTTTTTTATAAAGGTAACACCAAAGGGAAACGGCAGAAGAAGATCGTCTACAAGACCCAGAACTACCTGAACCTTTATGCTGCAGATGGCCTTCGCACACTTTGCATTGCGAAAAAGGTGACAGGGATTCACAAACCTCTTAAAAAGTGCTGAACAAACGCCCTCTCTAATTAAACTGTGTTAGAAGGTGGTGATGATGTATCTCTGTGGCCTACAAGTTTATAGCCCAGCACAGATGATCACATAGACCAGACCCTCCAAAGTGACATTCTTTGACTCATCCGCAATCTGTGCCACTTTCCCCGGCTGTTAATTTATGCTCACGCAAGCTGCGCTCATTATGTCCCTGCTTGTGCAAAGTCCGTCACCAACACGATGTGATACAACACATTCTCAAGGTCTCACATTCTCCTATGGAGCTTCCTGTGTAGGAAAAGGAGGAGAAACTGCCCCACTTACCCCACTGCTTTAACAGATAATGGAATGTGTGTAAACGTGTGTGTGTGTGTGAGTGTGTTTATAAGTGTTTGTGATTATGTGCCAGATCATGAGCAAGGAGGAGTATGCCTGCTGGCTGCAGCGTCACCTGGAGGCTGAGACGGCCATTCAGGGAAGAGAGGAGCTGCTCTTTGAGTCGGCCCTGCGCCTAGAGACCAACCTCCATCTCTTAGGTAATTAATTTTCGGACCTCCTTAGAAAATGTCAATCTTACTCCTCCCTTTTAAGATGCATTACAACAATTATCATTAGAATTTGATATAATATTGAGGGAGGGTTTGTCAATGTTGTTTGTGTTCACGTGCAGGGGCGACAGGAATTGAGGACCGTCTGCAGGATGGCGTGCCTGAAACTATAGCTTCTCTGAGGAAGGCTGGCCTGCAGATATGGGTGCTGACAGGCGACAAACAGGAAACGGCTGTAAATATAGCCTACGCCTGCAAGCTGCTGGACCCCGAGGAGGAGATCCTGACACTGAATGCTGATTCTCAGGTGAGCTACACACACCAGGACTTCATAAACTCTGACTTGTCACATGGAAGAGTCAACAAACTCCAATTCAAAGAAAATTTGACAAAAACCCTGAAACCACTCTCACTTCTGTGCAATAAACATGAATCTTCAGGCAGTTGGCTTAGCTTAGCATAAAGACTGGAAACCAGGGGAAAGGTTATCTGTTTAACACTCACTAGTTACCAGTTAAGTGCAGCACTGTTTCTTGTATGAGATCAGTGTAGAACCAAATTACAAAAAGTGAGAGGGGGGTGTCACCATGAGCCTGGCAACTACATGGTTCAGAGATTTAGAAGATAGCATGTTTTATATATAAACAGACTTTTATTTTCAGTTTTCTGCTTTTTTCATGAAAGCTTTCATCTGAGCTAATTACTGTTATGTATAGTTGACGTGCATCTCTCTGGGCTGTCTCCCCAACTGAGCTGCTTCGTGTGTCTGACACTCTGAACGACTGGGTTTGGTCAAAATGAGAATTTTCAAGATATCTATGGTAGTTTTTCACAACTTTCAGAACTGAATTATTGATCGTTAAAACAAAATAGAAATTCATTTAAGCTGCAAATTTGCACGATCTGGAAATCAAACGAATGCCACCACTCCCTCTCTCTGCTCTGTTACACTCAAGTAAGTACAATAATATTTCTCAGGAATGTTTAAGCTATTCCTTTAAACATATCTTTATGTTGTTTTCTTATTTAAAAACATACCTTTATTCAAAATAGAGTTATGCGGCCATTTAAGGACCCATGATGGATTAATTATGTGCTGTTGCAGTATCTGGCTGCCAGATGTGAAGCGGGTCAGACAGTTTGATATTGAATAACTCAGATTCTTGATCCTAAAGTCCAGTCCGCTCTGTGCCTGTCTCTGAACCAGGAGGGATGTGCGTTGTTGCTGGAGGAGAGTTTACACTACATCCAGACCAAATTCCTCTGCAGTGCTTCAGACCACGCTGCCAAGGCCTTCCAAGCTAACTTTGCACCCTTTGAGATCTATCCCTCTTCATCTACGTCGTCCTCCTCATCGTCCCACACCATGCCTGTCATGGTGCACAGGTTGGGTCTGGTTATTGATGGACGGACCTTGGCCTATGCCCTGGATAAGAGTTTGGAGGATAAGTTTCTGGCTGTAGCAAGGAGCTGCCGCTCAGTTCTCTGCTGCCGCTCCACACCGCTGCAGAAGAGCATGGTTGTCAAACTGGTGCGGAACAAGCTGAAGGTCATGACCCTGGCCATAGGTAAATATCAAGTGAACCCTACAATTTTACACACGTTCATATATACAGTATAATATCCCTTAGTCTTTGAGCTCTCGACTGGAGGTAGGCCATGTGATGATTTTATATCACTGATAATGCACAATTTACTTTTTTAAGTACACCATAGAGGTCATGTCTACCATAATAATATGTATCCATGCTACAGTGAAAAACCAACTAAACGATTTACTACTTGATGACTTTGCTCATTGGAGGAAATAAATAAGTCAAACATATAAAGCCCTGTAGGCTGTCGCGACTTCAGTGTGTCTAAAAAATCGATGATATTGTTTTTTTAGGGATGATCACTTGCTCTCAACCCACATGGAGAATTTTTTATCAGTGGTTCAATATTTGTCAGTAAAAAATACCCAGACCAATAATAACTTTTTGGCAATAATTTCCAATCTTGTTCAGAGCAGAAAATACATAATTAATTACATGCTTGTATGTTGATACATAGTACATTTTTATATATATATATATAAACTTTTATATAAACTGATTAATTTTTAAACTGAGACTTCAGGCTTTCACTGGGTTGGGAGATCCGGCAGCGTCGGACCTCTTATACACAGCTGCTGAAAATATAAAGAAACATACTTGACGTTTCTGCTATGTTTAAAGTTGTTAATATGAAATATTCTCATTTTCGCTTTATAAACATTCCTCAAATACATCCCAGTTTTTCCTCAAAAGCTTGATGCTAACTCATTGTTCAGACCCACATCTTGGACAAATGCTAAGCTATACTGAACAGATGGTGCATCAACACTTGCTTCCATATATTTCTTCATGTGAATACGTATTTATTTAATTAGAATCTTAATAACTGATTTAAAGAGGCTAATTTTATATTCTAGTTTTTTTTTTTTTTTTTGTCAATGTCTGCTTTGGCTCTGGATGGTGGAGCTTTTTGAAGTTTGAAAAATAACCCTGATGACACCATTATAGCTTTTTAATAGGTTAAGTCTGGGGAGTCTTAGAAAGGACGCTTGTGTTATTTGTTTAGGTTTATTAGAAGTTGGGCAATTATATAGGAGATGGGGGTAAATCTAATGAAAATACGTTTTGAGTTACAAAATGACCGTAGAGCTAAAGACTAATTCTATCAAAGCTTACAAAGCTAATTCATTTATATACTTGACTCGTCCATACCAGTACTCTGAACAGCTGATATATGGTTAGTGTGGGAAGGTGAAAATATATTCTTGGTCAGTTTAGCAAACTACATGTTCATAATTCAGACATCACCTACTGTATCACTGTCAAATAACCCTGTAGCAGTTATTAATCATACACAGAAAACCTAAACTAATTCCCCAACAGTTCAAACATCATGAAGAAACAATATATTTTCCTGCTTAATTATTAATGACATTTCCCTACACTCATTTTGTCATGAATATCAATGTGGCAGACTTACTGTTTTACTGTTCGCCCTGCTGTGGTGTCAGTATGAGCTGACTTTGAAATTTAGGTTAGGCAGCTGTGCACACTTTGCTGTCACCACTGAGTGGAAACAATGTTATTTTAAGAAAGCTGTAGTAATTATGCAGTTATAGCACAATAGAGGTGACATGAGGATGTCAGCGTGACTTACGACTTTACTTTCTGTTTTCCATTTATGTGCTACTGCTGCACCCAGGAAGGTCCCGTTTATGCCAGACAAGGGCTTTTCTCTCATTGCTATATGTTCGCAGTAATGTTGAGGAAAACACCACAGCGACGATGGTGGAGCTCTGATATCTATCAGCGCTCTAATCTTATTATTTATCGTTTTCAGTTTTTCTTGCCCTAACAAGAATAGAGCTGCCACCTGCTGTCATCTATATGTTAATTATATTTTTCCTCACATAACATTTCTGATATCATTTGTTTTTCTGCTGTTACAGCAATTGAAATTGTCTAGAGTAAGCAAGAAAAAAGATGCAAAATATGTGAAAATAATGTAGACATGCTCTGAACACTGTAAAAAGTAAGATGGGTTTTGGACTATTAAGGTGCTTTCACACCAACCTAGTTTGGTCCGGACCCTCTGAATGACAGGTATGAAAGGTGCCTCTGAGTAAATATACATCAAATATATCCACCTGATATTTCCCTCAGGAGCTGCTGGTGACAAAAACAGAAATATAAGGAATATTGGACTTTTTCAGACAGGAAAACGGGTTGCCAAGATCGATGACATAACAGTTCTCCGAAAGTAAAGTGTTTTGATCGCCACCTGGTGGCTTGCTACTGTATAAGTCAAGAATCTTGCCGCCTCCATGTTGGTGAATGGGAACCGAACCAAACTCGAAATAGGTGTCATACATTTTTGTCAAAGTTGGTTTCTGTCATTTTAGGTATTTCTTGTCCAAATTCAAAAAAAGTTCAGGTACGTTGGGTTTAATTAGTTATTTGAGGCGGCGAACCATCATGATTAACTGCTGATACTGAATAATGATTAGTTGAGCATGTGGATCAGCGGGACCTCGATAAAGCTCCATCCCCCAATTGCTTCTTATCAGGCTCGGGCTTCAAATGCACAAGATGGCAGCATTCAAATATGGTATATTTTGGCTTTATATCTTGATAATGGGAGGACTTGGAGATGCATTGTCCATCTTCATACAGTCAATGGTCTGGAGCCTATGGTCTGCCATCTAACTCAAACTGCTAACTTCCTTGTTAGCACTCATCACTGCCCACCCCTCATATTTTGCGTGGGCTGCCACTTCAGTGCTGTTTACTACTGCGACAACAAAACCCCTCTCTGCCCACCAACACTTCATCTCCCACTCAATCACCTGTGATGGCCCAAAAATATTTGTAGTGCTCAAAATGGAGCATAAACCCCCCAAAAATGTGATTGTCAGCCACCACCACAGGGCCTGCCTCTGTCTCAGCCAGAGGGACAGGGGAGCTGTTGATGGACACACACACACACACACCCACACACACAGACAGCTAGTGTATAATAACAGCTGATGAATATTTTTTTTGATATTCCTCCCACATTTAAACACACGCTCAAAAAACTTCGCTCTGCTTTCTGTCAGGCTGCCGCTGGCAAACTGACGGTCTGTCGATCTCTTGATTACAGTTTATGTATCATCACTACTTTAATCACAGGTGACGGGGCCAATGATGTCAGCATGATCCAGGTGGCGGACGTGGGCGTGGGGATCTCGGGACAGGAGGGCATGCAGGTAAGGAGAATTGTGGGCGTCACTGTGCGGTTACAGGAGGGGACAGATGAAGAGAGTGACAGAGGGGAGTGGATGAAGCTGTAGGGTGAGGTGAAGGAGATCATAAAAAAAGATAAACCCAGGGATGAGACAGGTTGAGTAGACAGTGAAATGATCTACAAGGGGGGAGATAAGGGGACGAGAGGAGACTCGGGCGTTCTTTAGAATATGTAATGGTTTTTCATTACTCTTAAGTGTGTGTTTTATCCAACATCCATACACTTCCTTTAAATAGGATTGCCTGTGTGTTGCTGACTCGGGTATCTTATTCTGTGCCCTGCAGAGAATCCGTTCATTTTATGAGCGCGTCAGTCTCAACTTAATCCTCACCAGCCTCTGTTCCCCCTCTGAGGTCATGGCTAATACCACAAACGAGACAAAATAGAAAAACAACAGCAAGGAAAAAGATGTTGAGCCACACCCCCTTCCTCACGTGTGTTTTATCGTAGCAGCGTGTTCCGGAAAGGTGATCTTGCATGGCGATGATGGAGCTTCCCAATTACCTTCCAGGGGAGACCTTGCGGGCGCGCTGCTGTGTAGCACATCTGTTAAAGTCTCGGTTATCCTGTCCTTAACAGAGCTGCTAGATTAATCATCGTTAATCAAATTTCCCCTTAATGAGACAGCAGTCACTCCTCAGGATTCCGTGGTGTGCTGAGACGCACATTTCTGCACTCAAGCCAGCGCATATACCTCATTATGATTAACAGACCTTTCTCCTATTAGGAGCGCACTCCCCATATACTCGTTACAAGGCCGTTATTAGAGCGCAGCAGAAAGTAAATTGCTACACAATGAGGCATCTTTTGTTCTTTTTCTTGTTGACAGATAACATCAACAGGTGAGAGGTGTCAATAAGACCTCATGGCATTGTTTAATGTATAAGTTATAAACCAGGCATGACTACAGGGAGGGTTTTGTTTTAGATGTTGATAGATGAGACTGGCAGCTTTCCCAACAGCTGTAATCAGGAATCCCAAAAGGTGGACGACTCGTTTAAGGGTTATTGCTTGGGAAGGATTATACCCTCTAAAGATTCATTAAACAGAAACAGGTGAGATTAGTCACATTAGACATTTCAAACAGTTGTTTCCTATTAACTGCACAAAGTCATGTAAGTATTGTCGACAGGAGGGATGACAAGTACTTGGTGGAGGAGATTGACTGGTTTTGTTTTTTGCAGGCAGTGATGGCGAGCGACTTTGCTCTTCCACGTTTCCGTTATCTCCAGAAGCTTCTGCTGGTCCATGGTCACTGGTGCTACTCCCGGCTGGCCAACATGATTCTTTATTTCTTCTACAAAAATGCAGTAAGCATCTTTCACCATACTTGTTTTAGCCATATATACTGATCTCATGGAATTGAATCCTGGCTCTAATATGAATCTATTCTCGTTGTCTTTGATTCCCCCAGATGTTTGTAGCGCTTATCTTCTGGTATCAGTTCTACTGTGGATTCTCGGGTTCAGCCATGATTGATCAGTGGTATATCATCTTCTTCAACCTGATGTTCTCTGCCTTTCCACAACTCGTCACTGGCACTCTGAACAAAGACGTGTCATCAGCGACTCTCCAACAACTACCTCAGCTCTACGTGACCGGCCAGAACTCTGAGGTCCAGTTGAATAATCTGTTTTAATGTAAATCTGTGCAGCAGCTCAGTAAGAGTATGGGCCTGGAAAAATGACATTAAGATGTGTGCTTACAGAAACCTCCTCGTCTTCTACTGATCAAACATTCTGGGAAGTAAACTGACATTACTTCAAATTCATCAAACTGATGATAGTTCAAATTCTTCACATAACCAAAAAGAAGCAATTTGGACAGCGGGTACATAATTCTAATGTCCTCCCTCATGTCAGAGACTCTCAGATCCTTAGCCGAGGTAACTAATTATAAAGCATGTACATGGATGACATCGTCATCATTTTAAAATAAGACAATGAAATGTACTTTCAATACGCCAATTTATTCATGATCCCCTTTACACACTGTTTTCAAGCAAAATAAAAAATATTTGTTGTTTTTTTCAGATTCAAAAGTGAGTATTATATAAGAAAGTAAATTAAATAGTTTTGGGCCACTAATAAAGTCATGTCAAGCTGAGGACATGATTTGGAGCTCTGGGAATATGTGAATATATATTGGGAATATATTACTGAATTTTCAGTTTCGAAAATAACAAGTTGCATCTCCATTCCTAAACTGTGAAAACTTAAAATATATTCAGAATATTTTTTTTTTGATTCAGGGTATTCATTATTATACCTCTTTTTTAACTAAAGGATCCAGTGACTATATTGCTTCAGAGGTTTTCTGCCACATCACAAAATATGTAAATTCATGTAGTGTTTTGAGTAATGATTCATAAATCTAAACAGTTTAAAGGAAATTACAAACAGCTGTTATATGAACTTCCTCTTCCTCACTCTTTTTTTGTTTCATTTATAAGATTATTCAGCTTTTTGTGAATGTTTGCTGAGCATGTAAATGGGAAAAGTCTATGAAAGCAACAGAAATGTCCAGCTATCTTTGAAAGTTTACACAGCTCAGGTACAACTTAACAATTCATGACAACTGTTTAAACTCTGCCTCTGCTCAGTCACATTGATGAGGTTCATAACTGTGACTCTCTGGTTTTATCTTGCAGGAATATAAGCCATATATGTTCTGGATGAACATGATTGACGCCTTCTACCAAAGTCTGGTCTGCTTCTTCATTCCTTACTTTGTGAGTCTGGTTTATGTTTTCCATCAGCTGTTCTTCATTCGGTTTGTTCCTCTGACTTACTCATCATTTCCCATCTTTCCGCCCTGTCTACTCCCACTCTCCCTCTTCTTCTCCTCAGGCCTACTCTGACTCTGATGTGGATCTGTTTACATGGGGAACTCCCATCACTACCCTCGCCTTAATCACCATTCTGCTGCACTTGGGCATTGAGACCAAAACATGGGTAAGGAAACACATTTTTGATTAATTGATGGCAATCCTCAATATTTTTGGCAATACTCCATTTTTTTTACTTTCATGAGAGAATTACACTACCGAATCAGGCCCAATATAGGTACAAAGTAAATACCGTATATATTGCAGACCAGGGATGGGGCTTTATATTGTCACAATTTTGCTTGAAAAAACTCAAAACAAATTTTTTTTTTTTTTTTTTCAGAGACCTTCTTTTAGCCGATGATCTAAAAAATGTTCATACTTTGCAATTGGCCAAAGCAGAAATATGAATGCAGTATGTGTGAATGTGTAAACCTAAGTGCAGAACACAGCTTGAAGTGATAAAGTGAAGATTTATTGGGGAGATGAGGGCTCTGGCATGCACAGGCTCAGGGAGTGGCGGTTTGCTGGAGGGAGCCAAAGAAGGCTGAGCTGGGAGTGAGGCTGGATGACTGGTGCACAGGCAGGAGAATGAGCTGTGGAGCAGGCTCATGTAACAGGGGCTTGAGTGAAGCTGGAGACCAGTGGAGATGATCTAGCTTTACAGAGGTGCATTGTGTGGCATTATCTCTACATGCCAAGAGAACACGGAAACTCAGCTTCGAACACAGAATCTTGTGGCCGTGGGGTCTTTCTGCAGTTTCCTCCCACAGTCCTTTAGTCTGTTTACCTGTTACTCTGTATCTGTTGCGCGTGAGACTGACCTTCGTTCACCCCCATTACTGGGAAATTTTGGTTTTACACCAGCCCACGTCTAGAACAAATACAGGAAAAAAATAATCTAATATAAATAGAATGAAATAAAACTATATACATTTTAGACCAGGGGTCTTCAACGTTTTTCAGGCCAAGGACCCCCAAACTGGGCAAGAGATGGAGCAGGGACCCCCTACTATATATATATATATATATATATATATACAGTATGAAATTGTGTTTTATATTAAACTGGGCCTAGTGCCTTGTATAAACATAGCTACCCTGTTATTGTGCAATCAATACTAAGCTTATCAAATATTACAAGGGTTCATTTATTCATGTTTTTAATTTAAACGTGTAAGGTACAGGGTGGACATTAGCCTGGATGCCAGACGAACTTAGCCCCGCCCACAACATTTTTGGTCGGGCAGTTCGGTCTGGAGTCGCTCCGTTGGGAAAAAATTATGCCCGACCGGGCCAATCAGATTGTCAGGGCGGGCTTTATACGATGATTGACAGATGATCAACGGTAACGTAATCAACCACGTCATCAAAGTGCCCTTGGGTTGAATTCGTTTTCAACAAACATGCCTGCCGCTGGCGAGCTGAGATGTGTAGATGCTGCCATTGAGTCTGTTTTAGAAGACATCGACAGCGCATTCATTTTGAAAGAGGAACACAGAACGTGGAGGCGACGCCAAAGCACCGCGCTAATCCCTATCGCCCCGGCGCTTGGCTGTTCACAACGGACACTGAAGCGACGCTGAACCGCCGGGCAGCGCTAATAATATCACCCGTTGATCCAGTAGATCGCTGCACGGCTTTGTGCCGGTCACACCGGAGGCTGAAGCACCGCGCTGCGCCAAGGCTGCCTCGCGGTGCTTCAGCCTCCGGTGTGACCGGCACAAAGTTTTAACATGGGAGTTGATGGGAGCCAGCTGTTATTTAAGGCTTGGCGCTGCGCTGAAGCGTCCGGTGTGAACCCGGCGTTAAGCCTGAAACATGCTTCTGCGACTGCTTCTGCGACTGCGTCTGCGTCTTTTCACGCCGCTGTGGCGCAAGACTCGTTGTCATTCATGCTTCCCCAACCGTTGCGCGTCTTACAAAGCAATTCCGCGCCAGAACACTAGGCGGAGTAATGCTTTTTGTCGAAGACGACCTGAGAGACGCCTTCTTTCTTCTTCATCGATTGTTTATTTACATAGCTACTGCGGCTCCTTGTAGCCTTTTTCAGGCGGATAAATACTCCAGTCAGTGACGGGTTATACAAGTGGACATACTTTCGGATATCTTCTGCCAAACGCTCTTCTATTTGGTCCATATTCATTCTTCTAAATCTCCCGTTGTTTCTGCCTGTATTATGGGGCATGAAACCGGAAATGCAGCTCCAGAAGGGATGTAGAGCAGACCAATCACAGCCTTGCGGGCTGAGTGAGCTTGCGGAGCTTTGCCGTAAATTTTAGAAAAGGGGGTCGACACCCGTCAGCACGTAAGGAGGGATACATAAGCACATAAGGGACCCGGAAGGGCTCTTGCGCTTACGGGCCCGTGAAAACGCAGAAGCATGTTTCAGGCTTTAGTAAATAACTCACAATGCGTTGCTTAGCATACGTCACATACTACGTTGCTCTGATTGGTTGTAGGTCTATCCAGTTGAGCGAAGAAGAATTTTACTTCCTGGTCAGTTGAAACACGCCCCATAATCACAGCCCAATGGAGCGGTCTCAGACTCACATTCTGACTAGAATTGTGAGTCTGACAACGTCAGGCTAGGTGGACATGCCACTGCCATTTATAAACATACATCTTGCATACAACACTGAGCTATTAAAGTAATTCACAGATTCATGTTTTTATTTTAAACATGCATGTAGAAGAGACAGTGAATCCTCAAGCCATCTGTGGATGGCACACATACGCCCACATTAGTGAGATGTTGGACCCTGATGGGTAGCCCACAACTTATCTAATCTTGGACGGATGGAGGTTGTCAGGCAGAGGATCATATCAGCCTCACAATATGTTGGATGCATGTAAATGTGTATTTAAAGACATTTAAATTTGTGGGGGGAAAATTGGTTCGAAAAAAAAAAAAAAAAAACATTATTTCTTTTTTTAAATTGTCTAATCAATCAAAGATTTTGCGACCCCCCTGCAGTACCTCCGCGGACCCCCTAGGCGTTGCGGACCCCCTGTTGAAGACCTCGGTTTTTTTAGACCAATAAGACATGAAACACAATGACGAGAACAATCACAGCAGTGCACAAATATCCAGGCACTTAGTTCATCCACTAGTGATGTACTTGAGCTTTTACTGTAAAACCAACTGGCATAGTGATGATGATGATGATGATGATGAGGATCAAAGTAGCAGCGATGTATCAAGAATAATCCTGTATACAGCTGGGTGAATTGTTGTATTATATAGTATTATAAATTGATTGGTCTAGTTTAATTGGAGACTCTTAATTGACTGTAGGTTTAAACTTCAGAGTGAATGGTTGTTTGTCTCAGTATGTCGGCCCAATGTCAGTTTGGATTGGCTCCAGCTCACCCTGCGACCTTCTAAGAATAAGTGTTATAGATAATGGATGGATTTCTTACAAATGTGTGAATTTGTAATCTCAGAGAATGAGTTTATTTCTTACAATAGTACAGCACCTCTCTCAGCTCCATAATTTCTATTTATTTATCCATTTATTTTACAATGACACTAATACGCCTTCACAGATAAATTAAATTCTGCCAGCACTGCTTTTTCTCACTAAACTCAGCTTTTTGTCCGGTGTGATCGCTGACAGGCACATGGAAATTTAACTCTGGCTGATTATAATGAACCAGAAGGTGCTGCAGCATCAGAGCCTATATGTCAGCTCCACGGTGTCTGTCCCTGTCCAGGAAAACTGTTAACAGTCTCTTCCACAATGCAGCACCCATCCACCTCACTCTGCCACAAAGCTCCAAAAACACCTGTTTATTTTCTCCCTCGCATGGTTTTATTCTCAGGCATCTATGCATGTTTCTCATAAACACCCCGCATTTTTGGTCACATGCAATTTAAAATGTACGACCCTGCGTTGAATCAGTCTTCTCCATTATGGTGAGGGTGTCAATATAGCTCGACAAGTTTTATACATGTAAATTTTCTTTTCACTAACTACCTTCCTGGACATGATGGCCCCTCATGCAAGGAAGTGTTCACAGAGAGCAGCGTTGACCATAAGCAAACATCTTTGCAAAAGCTCAGCTGCCAGGTACTTCATTCTCCAGCTGCTCGGGAACATAATGCACTCGTGATTGGTAAACCGCTGTGAAAGTCAATTAGAGGTATTTGAGGTGACAGCAGGCAGCACACGTTCTCTTCACACAAACAGACTAAGGCCATAATTAATTATCTGTGTGTGTGGGGGGGAGGGGGATGCGCAAGTGCATGCGTGTGTTGTGTGTGTTCGTGTGTGTGTGCGTGCGTGCGCGTGCGCGTGCAGGATTTACAATACTCAAGTGAACCATGGTTTAGTATTCACTTTGTCAGATGTCTTATCAGCCAGTCCAGTCAAGGATGAAACGTCAGCGCATTTTTCTCCCTGACAGACCAAACTCACTAGACAGGAGGACAAACAGTACACAACTCAACTGACTACATCTCAATATCAATATCACTAATATGTGATTACAAGGCCGGTCCACTTAATTCATTATAATTTGTGGAGACAAAACTCAAACTAAATTAAGCCAATTAAATAGAAAAACAGAAATGTTGAATCACTAATTAAAATGAGACTCTTATTTAAGTCTCCCTTCATTAGTGAGATTCTGTTTATTTCCACAACTCTGTGCCAGCAACAGCCATAAACCCGGAGGCGTTATGCTGTCAAGTGGTCCGTCCGTCTGTCCATCCGCCCTATCCTGGTTAACACACGATCTCAGTAATGTCTTGAGGGTATTTATAGAGAACACCTCGAGAGGGTTTTCAATATTCGGCACATATATTCACTCAGACTCACAGATGAAATGATTAGATTTGGGTGGTCACAGCTCAAGGTCATGTTGACCTCACCATTTGAACACAATCTCAAATTATGCCCAGTTGTTACTTGGATTCAAAGATGAACTGATTAGATTCCAGTGGTCAAAGGTCACTGTGACATGTATGTAGACTGAAACTCCACTATAATGTGGAGGAATTCAACCTTAGTGGAGTAGTGCAGTATTTCTATTTTTCCTATTGTGTATGTGCGTCATGGATGATAGCGGTGTTGGACACATCTGTGAAGAGATGTTCTGCCTGCTCTCCACAGATGATTCTTTTCAGCTGCTCTTTGCTGGAGGGGTTTTGTTGCTTTGCCGTCTCAAATCCGGGGGACATACTTTGCCAAGTCGCAGTTTTCACTTTTTCAATGTGTTTGAGATCATTGTCATGTTTGGAAATTCCTTCTCTGCCCATCTACTTGAAACTAGGGTTTGCTGTCCAAAAATCTAAATAATCTCATTGTGAAAAAAATTGAGCTCCAACTACAGTCTGTGTTTAAAAAAAAACAAATCTTTGTGATCAGTTGACCCTCCTGTGCCTTCTAAAACGGCAAGAGTTTGTAGGGCGGTTATGATCAGCTTTTGATGTGACCAAGTTTTAAGTAAAAATTAAGTACTTAGTTAGAAATAATAAATACAAAAAACGGTTCAATAACTTGTTCTTGCAACTGTAAATTCAACTCTGATTCAGTGACTTTTCCATGCCCCAAGATACCAGCAGTTAACTGGTCAAGTAAACAGCTTCAGTTTCATAACTAATTAGGGGCACTATGAGATTAGACCCAGATTATTAGAAGAAAAATGTTGACTCCCCAGTGGTTCATCAATGTTTGTGTTTATCATTAATTTTGGAATCACTTTACAAACAAACTTCAGAAAGCCAATGTTGAACAGAGATATTAATAAATATTTACCCATCTTGATAGTATGAATTATAATGTTTGAACATAATATTATTTAGTAGCTTATTTTGCTACATTATGACAAGTCAGTTGGTTGATAATGTGACATTTGTTCAATGGTATGTTTTTATGATTTATATGATCAGTCAGTTCTTGTTATTTTAGAAAAAATAAGCAATGACTATTCACAAGTATTATCTCCTTCCCCTGTAGACCTGGATGAACTGGCTGTCGATCGGTTTCAGTGTTGCCTTATTCTTCACTGTGGCTCTGTGCTACAACACCTCCTGTCCCACCTGCTACTCCCCCTCTAACCCATACTGGACCATGCAGAGGCTGCTGCAGGACCCTCTCTTCTACCTGCTCTGTGTCATCACACCTGTAGCAGCGCTGCTGCCAAGGTATACTTCGGCTGATTACTTGTAATGAGTGCATACACAGGCCCATTTCTCAAATGTTTATAACCATTTATAAATCATATCAGTTATTAAGTCCAGATGCCTCTGCTGTTTATCCCTTGAACCTCTCATTCATCTCTGGAATGGTACTGATATATCCCAATGTCTGGTTTTGCTTTTCTTTCCAGATATTTCTACAGGGCGTGTCAAGGCACGCTGTTTCCCAGCCAGGTTCAAGTTGGAAGGCAGTTGGATAAACTCCCCGCTGAAACCCGCAGGAACATCCTTAGCCTGAGCAGGGTCAATGTGGGGTCACCGCTCGGCCCCAAGCCTCCCTTCCTGTCCCTAACAAAGCCCTCCCCTGAAGGTTGCAATAAAAAAGACCAGAGGAGGTTCTCAAGCACCAAAATATCACAGGCCGAAGATGGGTCTGTGTTACAAGCAGATGAAGAAAAGGGCCAGAAGAGCCCACTGGGGCCCACAGACTTTGAGAAGGGCCTCTCAAATATCTACACATTAGTTCCTAGAGGGATAGACTCTCCTCCTTACACCAAAGAAGCTCCTCTACTCTCGGAGGAGCAGCAGTTTACTTCCACCAAAGACTCAGAGTGTCTCGATAAGACTTTAGAGCCTTCAAAGCAGGGTCTCTCCAGCTGGATCACCGCCACGCCTCTGCTCACACAAACAGCCAGCGTCCAGCTGACTCTGCCCCCTGACGGGGGCTCGCAGTGCGTGAAATACACAAGGAACTCAGAGGAAAGGCTCCAGCCGGACCACACCATTCATCCAGCACACAGGACAGGGCAGATGGCAGAGCAGTCGCTGCACATCAGCTTGTGATTGTCTGATGGTTTTAAGTATGTTATCTCAAACTCCAATTTGCACGATTAGTTTTTTTTTTATCTATTTTTATTGTATTTTTCAAGGAGAATCTTTTATAAAAGATAGTAATAGGTACTTTATATTGTGGATGTTTAAAGCCAAAGATATGTCTTAGCTTTGGGAGATTGAAGAACTGGAATATCTCCCATTTTTGTTTTCTTTTATCTTGGGAACATTTTATTTCACAAAGATGCACCTCAGTACAGGTTTCAAAGTAGAGGAAGACAAGTGGCGTACTGACATTCCACCATTGGGTATTTGGGAGTTTGTTTTCTCTCTGATATGGTACCCTGTTCACTCTTTCAGCTTGGCCTGTAAAACACAACAAGACCCAGACCAGATGCCACTGTGGCCTTATATCAGTGTTGTAATTCCAGAGGACATATATTTTATACATCTCCACAGAAAACATTTGGCTTTCTTGTGCCAGGATTTCCCTGAAAGTAAGAGTTTTATTTTTACATACGTCAACAAATAGTGGCATTAGTTCAGCGCACATTTGTTGCTGGATTTTTTTTGTGCTAAGATTAGGATGCTGAAAAGTGTGTTCATATTTTATGTCTAACAGTACATTCCACTGAAAAATGATGAGAGATGTAGGCTTCAAATTTAATCCCATTCAGAGGGTATACCGAGAAATAATAATTTCAGCAAAACTCTACCAGATATGATGCTTCTGTGTGTGTGTGTGTGTGTGTGTGTGTGTGTGTGTGTGTCTGAGTGTGTGTGTGCATGTGTCCATTGACTCATTGAATCTGTTTCAACAGTTTCAGCCAGTTTCATTTAGTAGTTTTGACATTTCAGGAAATATGTGCATTTGTTTTCTTACCAAGAGTTAGGTAACAAGATTGATGCCACTTTATTGTATCTGTCCAATAGCTCGGCTAGCTGTTTAACCCAGTTCCATCTTTAATGCCAAGCTAAGCTAACCAGCTAACTGGTACCAAGCAATTAACCTGTATCCAGCAAACAGTTAGCTTAGCATAAAGCCCCGGAAAACAGAGGGAAACTGCTATCCTGGATAGCAGCTGGTAAAAAGCTGCAGTCTTTGTTCAGTGTTTATATGGACCAAGCGAACAAAATACAGTGTGTCATCCAGTTAACTTTTGAGTTGTTGCTCAGCTGTTTCCAGTCCAGCCATGTTAAGCTACCTGTATCCAAGCTAAGCTAACTGTATCCAAGCTGTACCTTCATATTTAGCTCAAAGGAATTGAGTGGTATCAATCTTATCTAATTCTCAATCAGATTGAAATCTAGCAAATTTCCCAACATGTCATACTCGTACAGAGGGTTGCACTGTACAACAAACTGCAATCACACGTTTCATAAAACCAGTTGACTTGAAGGTCCCTTTTTAAACAGTTTATTTCCTGCTTCTTTTTTTTTTTCTGCTTATGATCAGCTGTAAAAAACAAAGCCCCGGTGGTGAAAGGAGGTTTTAACCAAACATAAAGGATGCCGCTCTCAGATTTAAATTTGCACATTTTGCATAATTTGAGAATTACCAATGGGTGTCGTCGGTGCTATTGACGTGTGTAGTGCTCAGATACAGTATGGAAAGGATGGCAAGTTCTATTCACTTCACACTTGCAAACATCAGTTGACTTCCTCAAGAACACTAGTCTGGAAATTTGGAAAGACGCTATGTTTAGTTTGATAGTTTCGCCTTTAAAGCAGCAGCACCTTTAACATGTTATGATTGTTGTATCCAATTGCAGTACATTTTTGTGTAGAGTATCATTTACCAAAGATCATTTATATTTCCGTATTTTCTAAGCAATAGTACATGCATTTACACTGGATAAGAAATTACAAATCTGAGACTTTGCTTATAATGCTGAAGTTCTATTTGTTGAAATACGACGTAAGAAGTGCATCTTTATTCAATGAGGAGCATTTAGTGTTTGTGTAGAGGATATTTATGATGTTCCATGCTATGTGGCTTCTCTCCTGTTTGTTATTTTTGCACACGTTGCTTTCTCCTGGCATGTTGTTCAGACTCTGACTCCGCAGTCTGTCCACTTTGTTTTATAGGTTCTGTCTGTTCTGTGCTTGTGGCGTCGCACTTGTTGTTACAATTATGCCAGAATGGAGCTGAAGCTCATTCACTGCTGCGCACCCACTTTCACAAATTCCTCACAGGAACCTCGGATCTCGGCGCACATGGCCTTAAACATGCAGTATCTTAATGCAGTTTGTTTTACATTGGTATTTTGGTTACATGACAGGCCTATGTTTCACTGATCTGCTGTTGATGCTTAATTTCTTCACTCTTAATATCTAATAGCTTTAAGATCATTATAATTGAACAGGTTGCAACAAACTGGAGAACCTGCAGAGCTCCCACCCACAGCAGCAACATACTCATCACCTCACATACCAACTTGGAAAAAGTACAATTACATTTTTTTTTTCTAAAAGTTAAACAAGTTTTTCTTCTACGTCTTTGTTCTGCAAGTAATTGCAAATTCCTTTTATCTTGGCTATTTGTGAACAAAATAAAAATGATAATAAAGTCTTCTCCTTTCTTTTTCAAGGAAATGTTTAAAGGTCCAATACGTACGATTTACGTGAAAGGGATCTAAATGAATATAAAATATTCCTACTGATCTCACTAGTGTGTAATTATCCAAGATGAATGAGTTTTCTTTTCCCTAGAATGGGCCCTTTATATTTAAATACTTTTTATTTTAAGGAGCTACCATGCTTTTTACAGTATCCCAAAGTGGACAATCTAAACGGCTTTTGAATTTTATGACTAGTGAATGCTGCCACAGGTTCTCTTTTTATGCTTGAAAGGGGAGGGTGAGGTGAGGGGTATTCAGCTGCAACATGCAACTTAATTCTACACACTGAACCTTTAAGTACTATTAGTTTATGGTAGTAATAGTTTTATTTGCCCTCAGTGATTTAGAGTTGAGCATCAAAATAAATATTGTGTTATTGCAGCTATGCTGAGGTGAGTTGGATCAATGTCCCTGTCTAACTGAGCCAAAAGATTTAATTTGGTCTCCCGGTGGAATAAATATTCAACCTAGTTCAACAATATATAAAATACAGTCTGAAGGGACTGTCATCCTAAATGTAATGTTTTTATCATGTTACTGGAATTTCATTTGAGATTTTAGCTTTTTTCTTGTTACAGAACAGAACATTTTAACCTATTGTTGTGAAAGCACAGGTACATCAGGGACATTCCATTCTTTTCAATTGTCCAAGCATGTGTAATACCAGAGCCCTCAAACCAAAGCAGATAAGAAACATGTAGTGAGTATTATTTATATCTCTGATTTTCATACACCTGCATTAACTGATTCTTTATTACTGCAACTGGTCATAGAGTCCATCTCGTGTATTAACAAAAATTGTCTGAAAAAAGTTATAACATCCTATTAAATTTAAGAAAACAACACGGTTTTTGTCAATTGTTTTGGGGAATAATCTTGTTCTTTAACTGCTAAAAGCTCCATTATGTTCACCAGCTAACACATTTTTCTATCAAATGGAAAAGTTAATCAGAATTTGATGTTTCATATTACACCAAGCTTGGTGAATACTAACATATTCACTGAAGCAATGTTGCTTGAAGAGAAGGTTGGGAAATGTCAGCAGACTAATTGACCTGTAGTTGCTACTTGTGGCCACAATGCCCATGGTTTAAAATGGTAAATGGTTTGTATTTATATAGCACTTTTATAGCACCATGGTGCCTCTAGGTGGAGCCCTTTTTTTACGATGAACAATTCGGGGTTCAGTATCTAGGACACTTCGTCATGAATTTGGGGAAGACTGATATCGAACCGCCGACCCTCCAGTTAGTGGACAACCGCTCTATCCCATCAGCCACAGCCGCCCCCGTTCGGCAAAAGTTAACACTTGAAAACTTCCCTTTTAAGGTCAGTGGAGCAGCTTTGGAAAGAGAGTGACTTTCAAATGGCTGCTGTCACAAGTGTTTGACCTCTGAACGTAGACATAAACGTAGCAAGTCTATACAATATTGACTGCACTGGGCTTTGCCACTAGAATAACAGATACGATAACCTTTAAATCAGTTTCAAAGTCGGCACCACAATTGTGAATAGCCCAGTGGTTAGATCATGACACAGTTACAAGGTGGGGGTTGTATTTGCTCAAGGTCCAACAATCCTGATGAAGTGAAAACGTCTCTTGATGTTCCTATCATGTTCCTATCATGTGTTTCAGACAGAAACATGCACCAGTTTGCAACTGCACATTGACTTGACTATTGACATACTTACACACACATGACTCGAACCTTGAGCTCACATTTGTCCATTAGCTTTTCATAGCAGTTCCAGGCTCTGAAGGAGCTAGTGGTCTAATGTCTCAGTGATTTACAGGGCATGTCCATAACTTCAGCCCTCCGAGTCTCTGCTCTCATCCACTCCCATCTGTACTAAGGTGTGAGGTGAAAGTCCTTCAGAAGATGGATGATCTTTGGCCTGGTGTAGCAGCACTTTGTCTTTGCCTTGTGTGCATAACATCGCCAACACGGTGGCCTTTATTAATGTTTCTTTTAAGGTACGATGAGGGAAAAGGGACAGATGAGCCTCTGCTGATGCTGACTCCAGCGAGGCGCTGCAATTACTGACCGCCGCTGCACTTTGCGAGTGCAGGTTCCTCGTCTAAACACAGAGATAATGATGACTCCTCTGCCCTTGCAGGGCTGCTCTCTCCATCTCTTTTAAAGCCCGAGTGTAAACCAGCCAAATTGATCAGCTATTTTTTCTGCATACTGTGTGTGGTACTGTGGAACTTTTGTGCCATTGTGCAAAGCTTTAGTGTCCACAAAACTATATTTTGGGCGGTTCATCTGCTCTCTGTGGCATTAGATAAGCAGCACATGCAGTATAATGGTTTTTTGTCACACGTGTCACATATATTGTTATGAGAATTCATGAGAGAGATTGATAATTTAATTAAAAAGGCTCCACACTGGAAATGAAGGATTTCTCGTAGTCGTCTTTCATTTTCTTTAATTATTTTTTTGATGACCTGCAGTCTACAGACAGAGAGGAGTCTTATTCTGCAGAAGCTAATAGAGTTTGATTTGCATTTTATCACAGAGGAGCCTCATTGATTCTGGTCATTACAGTGGCCTTGACCCGCTTCATGACACTTTGTTTTAACAAGCTTAAATCAGAGCTTTTTCAATTTCCAAAGCTGCCTTGTAAATAACTTGGAGGGATGAAGCCGTCAGATAACTGGATTATGGGAGTTTTTTATAAAGTCACACAGCTCCATTCCACTCTTCCAATAACTGAATTCTGCTTGTTAATTTATACTTGTTAAGATATGCTGAGGTTACTCCATCATTTTTACTTCAAAATTACAAATGAAGACCTTCTGCAATCCAGGGCCATTTGTCTTACAGGTGGTGGAGCCATTGTAATGCACCGCTCTGCACGTTGCTTAGGAGTAGCTGTGAGTAATCAATGAGGAAAGCATTTTTGCTCTTTTTCAGTATAACTGCCCACAATTATACTGAAACCAGTAGAAACTGGTTTTCTACTGGTTTTCTAAAGTGGTTAGAAACCATGCAACAGAAACGGCAGGGACACACACAAAGATAGACAAACACATATAGTCACTGAGAGGCTCGTTGTTCTCAGACAAAAACTATTTAAATTTATGTCATAATGTATTTATGTTTATTTCTTAAAAAGTAAAGCAGTGTTTTCACTGCCCTCCCTGTTTGTGTTGCACCTGCTGGGTGTGGTCAGAAGTTGCACATTTGACCACACCCATCAGTGATGTCATGTCTTTGGTCACTGCAGTACAACAATAAAAACAAGCCGTTCAGGAGATGTTAAATTGCTCTTTGATAATTCAATATAATCAAAATCCTGAAGTAACATCTAGAACTAGTGAGGGACTGAACAAACTACCAAACTTAAAACAGTTAGAATCAGCAACACACATGGTACAGTCATGCGTTCTTCCACTGAGGTTCACACTGAGGTACTTAATGATGACCAGACCATTTAGTTAAGGAAAATAAGTGAATAAACTACAAATAGTCTGATTATCTTTGAACAAATGAAAGGATACAAATCAGCAAAATGGTTTGTGTACTATTTGGTCATAAATCATCATATTGAACAAATAAAAAAAATTACCTGATGATAATATTTGATGAAAATAAAATGGTTAAAAGTAAGTAAGAGTTATTACAGTTCATCCTGAGGGGAGCATGAATATCAAATTTCAGGGCTATTACATAGCACTGATACAATATCAGGTATGTGGACATCATGGAGGCAGTAGATAAAAAGACAAGGGATCACTGAAGGAGTTTATCCCCTGGGAACCAGGAACGTCTGTACAAATTTGTATTGGGCTGTTAGTTGCTCTACATTAAAACTCATTAGGGTTCATTACGGTTTATCATCTGGGGACCAAGGATACATCCAATAGTCATCAAGGCGTCAACCACATGGCAGTGTAAGATGAAAACTCAGGTGATCACCTCAGTCCACAGAATACATCCTCATTGTCATCATCAGGGTTAGGGTTAGAGTTAGTATTGTTAGGGTTGCTGTTAGGGTCAGTATTGTCATCCCTGGAGCCACGCGGCTAGGTTAGCCAAGACAACCACAATAAACAAACTCAGCATAAAAAAGAGCGGGATGTGTTTTAAACATGCTGTGAAAACCCTGTGAGCCAGAAACCAATACCAAGTCACATTCCTTGTTTTTGCCTCATAGACATTTCCATCAACCACTTTCCCCTTTGTTGTGATGACATCTCATTCTGCTGAAGTATAGAAATTCTCCCGGGTTTATGAGTTTGGACAATGAGCCAGAAGTGAGAAGGCTGATCAGAGACGTGGCCTCCATGTCTGTGTAGGACATGTATCCTCCTGATCACAGAGGACCTCTGCTCTGTCTTGATTGCCTCACTGACCCCTGTTTCTATATGACACAATTCCAGGAAACACTTAACAACCATGATAAAACAAATCCTACACATCTGTCCTACATGTAACCTTCAGCGTCCTCTCCTGAACTCTGCACCACCCTGCAGTCACATTCCCAGATTGCCAACAGTACATTGGAAGCTAATTGATATGTTCCAGGAAAAGAGACATGCCGTGATGATGGCAATTTTAGGCGCCCTTAATCCATATCAAATGGCTGGGAGGCCAATGATATAACCACAGATTATAACACACAGTGAAAAATCATCGCCGCCAGTATCGGCTAATGTCCAGTGTTAGATCTTGACCTGATCCAGTGGCTGATAAACCCATAATTTCCTCCACTTGAAACATAAAACATAACCACCCACATAGAAAGATTTCTAAGAATTGATGAAACCGTGTAAATTTCTCTTTCTGCTCTTCACATCTTTTCAAACAGATGAGAGTAAAACGGGCAAAGAGATTCATGATGATGCAAAGTTACCCATAATCCCCATCTTGAATAGATGCATCATATGTTTCACATTTGCTATATTTTAGATTGTGCTGAATATGCATCTCGGGTATGCGTCTCCATATTTCAACATAGTTGTCAAAGCTATTTTCAAAATGCACATCCTACATACAAGTCAACTCTAGACAAAGGTCTGATGAGCTCAGGAATATACTGTCGTCTAGATCAGTGGTTCCCAACCTTTGAAAGCAGATCAAACATATCACACACTAGTCGGAGAGTCATACCTCATACATTTTATTTATTGTTTTTATTTATCGGATTTTTCAAATAGAGATCACATAATTGTAATATCATTAACACAGATAGGAAACATTTATATATTTGCACATTTTGTCTTGACCAGCTGCATATTATGAATATAAAGGCACATCCCGCCTGCTTTAGCCTCTTTACACTGGCGTAGATTTGGATAGGGTAGATATTAAGATTTCACTGAATACTTTTTAGGCTCCACGTGATCTCTGTTTAACTTTTATCTCTGACATTTTGTACTGTATGCACCAGCACATACTTTGAGATCTTTGGGCAGAGGTATATCGTCTCTAATCTTAGCCTGTTAGTGTTAGTGTTTATTTGAAATCAAATGTTTGTACCTGTTCCATTTGAAAACCGATGATTGTATGATGTCTGCTTAAGCATTTTGACATATGGATTTTGAAAAGTTTTTGTAATAATAATGATAATCATTATTATTATTAGTATTAGTAGTATTATTATCATTATGATTATTATTATTTTATTAAAACATTTTCTCATTATGTTTTTTTGGAGTAGAGAATAGTTTTTAGTAGTACTGGAGTATTTTTATTAAAGTCTAAGTACCTCAGCATAATTTGCTTAGTTACTTTCCACCACTGGAAATATACATATTTTATACACATGTTTTCTTTAAACCCTACTATAGTATAATGTGATAATGGTGTAATGGCCCAAAAGACCTTGTGAGCCTGACGCTTTGTGTGCTTACAGCGTCTCCCAGTGTTCATGTACAGCACTGCAGCCCTGTTCTGTAGTGATGTACGATCTACCTGCTCAAAGTGAGACAAAAGGTTGGTAATTAATTTTGTGCGTCATATTCTTTTATTCAACATGACATATTTATTTGAAATGTCCACACTTACTTCTGTGTGTTCACGAGTAAATTGATAGCTTTCAGGGACATGTCGCCTGAAAGCGACATGTCCCTGTACTAGGAGCATGGCTTTTTTTCCATTTATGGTTTTGCTGTATTCTCATGTGTGACTCCTGTATTTGCTTAATGTTGACCTGTGGTGAATCTGTGAAGATGAAACCATCTCAGTTTGAAGTGAGACACTGAGATATGTACATGAACTAAATGTCACACTATAAGTGTAACACTGTGTTGTGCTTGTATGCTGACAGAATAACAAACATCTCCTCAGCACCATGAGAGCAATGCACACGGATTAGATGATGCATAATTTACCAAAAGGCCCTGTTGTAGAATGAGATGGCAGCGGTTTGACTACCTGCCTCGTACGTCAGGTTTGGTTTATGGTTTATGAATATGATTTAGAGGTTATGGATGAGATTTCTCTGTGTTGGCCTCCATCAACACAGCGAGGGAACATGATTTGTGCTCTTCCAGCTTTGGGTTACTCCGATTTCTGTGACTTCTGTGTGTGTTTTCAGTAAAATGAAGTTTGCTGTATTATATTTATTATATAAATGTATATATATATAACATGATCATATATATATATATGATCCTGTTGAATATATAATATACTATAGTTAGTGGTAAGAATAATTAAGGAGCATTATATTGTATATACATTAAGTTTATATAAATTCCTGGGACACATGCACATAATAAGTGGTGGAATGTAACTGATTATAATAGTTCTTACTTCACATATTTCACACACGCTACATGTCATCATCTCCTAATATATGATGTATTGTTGAAGATTAAACCACCTTACAATCTTTGAAAAATGAGATACATTTTTACCAACTACTATAACATTTAAATACGTAAATGCATCAGTATTATAGTTTTCTTTAGTATTAATAACCGATATTTGTCTATACTGAGGCCACTTTTCAAAGCTCTTCATACAGTTCCCAAGACGTGGCTCAGCAGTCATCTCATATCCAATATGCACTGATGACCTAAAAACAACACTAACAACAGCCAGCATTACCTTATGTTGTACCATGTATGTTGATGTTAAAGCATATTTTATTTATTTATTTTATCATAAACTGAAATTCCTTTACAGCAAAACGAAATGCTTTAGTTGTCATTTTTATTTTGAAATAATTCAATAATTCCAGCCATTAAGTACAACATTACACAGATCCTGTCATCTGCATTTGCCCACAGCTTCCAATCTGCATCACAGCTTATATCCTGTCTTCATCACACCCAGAGGAAGAATCTTTCTGCAGCCTGATCCATCCCTGACAGTCTCCTGCAGACACGATATATGGCAGCCATTCATTTTGTCCAAGAGGGACATCTGATCATGTGCTGGAAGTCATACATATCCTCTGTGGAGCTGAGGAGAAAGGAAGGTGGAAAGACTAGCGTCCTGGATGGGCTGTAAACCACTATGTGACTGGGAGAGAGTGGTGAAACAACACGTTCCTCCCATTCAATAAAAAAACGATCTGGGTTGATTTCACCTCACCTACTACAATAGAAGTCATCGCAGAGAAAAGTACTTGCTCAGTGCTCTCTTTTTTAAATTTTTAAATTTTATTAAACACGGACAACGCACAAAATGCAGAATGTAGAAAATGTCAAGTTAACAGTAACTGTGTGTAAATGTTTTCAAGACTAGAACATTTATGAAACCTTTGAGTGGTAGTGTATATAGTTACACTCAGCTGTATAAGGTACACCTGTATAAGATAAAACTAATCTGGTCCAACACAGAAGTCCAAGAATAGAATGTCCTTCATGAAGGGTTTAATATTCAGTTTTAGTGAAACTCATTTAGAGAGTTCTGGATTCAACTTTGTTTGGATTTTGGCGACTGCATTTATTGGTGATATTTAATTTTCTCATTTTATTGAGGTGATCCTATTCAGCCTTTTAGTAGCCTATTAGAATATTCGCTGTTATGAATGGGTTGGAACATATAATGGAAACAGCTTAGATTCTATTTCCTTTTCATTTTTTAACCTGCTTGAAAAGAAAACTCTGTACACTTATCCAGTCTAGTGAAAAAAAAAATATTTTATGATTGTGGTGCATGATCAAATCATCAGGATTTTTTACTATTTCCACACTTCGTATTTGACAAACTAGTCCCACAGCATTCATCAACTTCTAAACTTTAGACATTGAGTATGTTTGATTGTGAGGGTCTTTAGTTGAACAGTGTGTGTATGACAGACAGCAGGGTAGTGAGGATGGAGCTTTTTTATTCTAGCTCTAGCCTTTACCCTGTGACCTGTTTTATACCATAGGTTTTGGTAACATCACTAAATAAAGACTTAAATTGTTCTTATTCATTCGGTTACTCCCAGTTCTTTGCCATGTGTTAATAATGCAGGTTCATACACTCCTGATCAAAATCTTAAGACCAGTTAAAAAATTGCATGAATTTGCATTTTGCACTGTTGGATCTTAGGAAGGTTCTAAGTAGAGCTTCAAAATGCAAAAAGAAGAAATGGGAACAAGAGCCCAAAAGTTGTGAGCAGGCAATTTATTGAAAACAACAATTTAACTCAAATAGGCTGTTCATCAGTTGATCAAAAGTTTAAGACCACAGCCTTTAAAAGCCAAAATCTGTGCAAAAATTTGGATTCCATGTCATTTCCTGTCAAGTAATCACACTGTGAAGATCTCTTGATGGCAAAGGCAAAAAAGCTCACCGTCTTTGAACGTGGTAGGATTGTTGAACTGCATAAACAAGGCCTCTCACAACGTGCCATCGCTGCTGAGGTTGGACGCAGTAAGACATAATCATTTTGCATTTCTTAAAAGATCCTCAGGGTTATGGAACAAAAAAATCAAGTGGTAGACCCAAAAAAATCTCACGGGTGCTGAGCCGGAGGATCCGAATGGCTGTCCGTCAAGACACGGGATGATCCTCGTCCCAAATTAAGGCCATTACTGGTGCTGACTGCAGCCCAATAACCATCAGACGGCATCTGCGAAGGAAGGGCTTCAAAAACAAGAAACGTCTTCAAAGGCCACGTCTCCTTCAACGCCACAAAATTGCCCGTTTAGACTTTGCAAGGGAGCACCAAACATGAGACATTCAAAGGTGGAAGAAAGTTTTATTCTCTGACGAGAAAAAATTTAACCTTGATGGTCCTGATGGCTTCCAACGTTACTGGCATGACAAGGAGATGCCACCTGAGATGTTTTCTACGCGGCACAGTGGAGGGGGCGCCATCATGATCTGGTGCTTTTTCCTTCAATGGAACAATGGAGCTCCAGGTTGTGCAGGGGCGTCAAACAGCAGCTGGCTATGTGGAGATGTTGCAGCGGGCATCCCTCATGACTGAGGCCCCTCGTCTGTGTGGTAACGACTGGGTTTTTCAGCAGGACAACGCTCCAATTCACAATGCCCGTCTGACCAAGACTTTTTTCCAGGAGAATAACATCACTCTTTTGGACCATCCTGCGTGTTCCCCTGATCTTAATCCAATTGAGAACATTTGGGGATGGATGGCAAGGGAAGTTTACAAAAATGGACTTCAGTTCCAGACAGTGGACGCCCTTCGTGAAGCCGTCTTCACCACTTGGCGCAACTTTCTCACTAGCCTTTTGGAAACACTTGCATCAAGCATGCCCAAACGAATTTTTGAAGTGATCAACAATAATGGTGGAGCTACTCATTAAACTGAGTCAGTTTTTGACACTTTAATTTCTGTTTTTTTTAGCTGTGGTCTTAAACTTTTGATCAGCTGATGAACAGCCTACTTCAGTTAAATTGTTGTTTTCAATAAATTGCCTGCTCACAACTTTTGGGCTCTTGTTCCCATTTCTTCTTTTTGCATTTTGAAACTCTACTTAGAACCTTTCTAAGATTCAACAGTGCAAAATGCAAATTCATGCAATTTTTTAACTGGTCTTAAGATTTTGATCAGGAGTGTATGTGTAGATGGTTTATCAGCCCTACATGTGATTTCTGATATTGCCTTTCTCTGCTCTTTCAGTTGTCGCTCTAGTTCAAACATTACTGCATTAGAGGAAATAAAAATTCACCCTAAGATCTCTTCTTCATCTTTCCATTTTCTCATTGACATAAGCTCAATTCAGGATCAATATGAGATTTACACTACTTTCTCAGACTTCTTAAATCTACCTCATGGGAAATAGCCTTCCTCTTGTCTTACGTAGCCAGATCTTAAATTGCTCCTATTTCTCTGTGAGAAACAGATTAGAATAAGAAGAAGTTTATTTATTTATCACAAGACAAAAAGACAAGACCACAGTGAGCACTAAAACTTTCCTCTGGGCATTTGCAAGATAGTATCATCCCTTCACAACACACAAAAGTTTGCTCCTTTGTGCCCAACCCAGAGATCATAAATCACTCAATCAAACTTTATTTATACAGCACCTTTCAAACAAATAAATTGCAGTACAAAGTGCTTGACAAGCGGTTGACAAAATGTTATAAAAAACATTCATGAGTTAAGACAACAATGCACTCATACATTTGTAAACATAACAAAGCAAATGATAATTAAATCATAAAAGTTAATAAAGACAGAATAAATGATACTAAGAATGAAATCCTACAGAGTATATTAGAAAATAACTGAAAAATAAGATTATTTTTAGTATATCAAAGTATATGAGTATATCATAATAAATAAAACTAGTGTTACACGCCATGAAATGTTAAAACACTACATGAAAGCGGGAAGGAACAGACAGGTTTTTAGTTTACTTTATAAAATATCTATAATTGCAGTTCCCGTCTGATCCTGTGGAAGTCTGCTCCATCGAGTCAGAGGAAAGTAAATGATTATAAAGTGATCTTCCATCTAAATGAACCAGGTCCAGATGTGTGGTGTGTTTCTGTATGTCAGTGGGTGGAGGAGGAGGAGGAGGAGGAGGAGGAGGGGGAGGAGGAGGGGGAGGGGGCGGGAGCCTGGATGTTTGACAGCCCCCGCGCTGCATGCCGGGATACGAGTCTCTCTTGTTTACACGGTAGCAGAGTAGCATGTGTTGTTTTGATCTTCTGACTAAAAGTCTCGTTCACGTCGTGTCGCTGCAGCTGAGTTTCCCGGAGGTGAGCAGACCCGAAGCGGAGCCGCGGACAGTGAAGGGGCCCGAGTGAGAACCAGCCGCGGACACACTGACACAACACAACGCTGCTTTTTGCACCGTCACTGACACACACACACACAGGCACAGGCAGAGGCAGCTACCCTTCAAATCACAGGTCAGTACTCACTCCGATGCACATGTCACAACTATTCATAAATATGTGTATATACACGCAGCTCAGAAGTTTGTTGATTTGTTTATCTGACGGATGTGTTTTCTGACGCGCTGTCACGAGGCTGTTGAATGTGACAGCTCGGTTGTCAGATTTTAGCATCATCATGCTGGAGAATGTTTTGAACTCAAGTGATGAAATGTCGTTCTTTACTTTGCTGAATCACGTCTCTCTTACAGCCTCGAGGTCTCTGATTTGTTTTGTTTATTATTTGTTGTCTGTGTTGTGTGTTTTGGGTTGTTTGTTTTTGTTGTTTTTCAGCTGTGACTAAGTATTTGACAGTAAAATATGAGCAGGGTTTCAAATCTTTGAATAAACTCCCTCGGTGTATTTGTGAAAGCTACCTCATGTAGTTTTCCTCACAGTATGTAATTTCATAACTATCTTTTAGCTGAAACATTTGTCTTATATTGTCCCCAGTATGATGACTTTATGAAGAAGAATCATGTTTATTAAACACACTTAGCAGAGCCCAGCTGATAAAACCAGCTGATACTATAGACGTGTGTGTTGCAATAGACAAATGTAAAAAGAGATGTCATTAAGCGGCTGTGTCACTCCTGATTTTTACAACTGTCAAACGTCAGTCTCTAACAAATATCTCGCACACAGCTCTCAGAAAACTCATCTCAGTTTTTATTTTGTTTTTGTTGTATTTATGTGAAGATGGTTCAGATTCTCATTTATCGATATTGGCACCAGCTTCAAAATTCGTGTTTGGCAAATACATATAAAATGACTGAAATGTGACACCCACTATACATTGTTATCAATACAGTTGTTTATCACTTCTGGTATAATATCCTAAGTGTAATGGCTCGATGCTCTGGTAAAAAAAAACATTTCCCTTCCCTTCATTAACACACCTGCTACCTTTATTGTGAATCCTATCTGGTCTAGTGCTCAGTTCCCCCTGGTGTATACAGATATCAATGCAAAAATAACAAATAGTAGTAATCACAATATATCAATCAATTGAAGTAGCTCCTACACTAAGACTAAGATAAGTAGTAAACATGCAATATATGTTTGATACAATGATGTATACAATATATGAATATATATGTAATGTAAACTGAATATATACACTGTAAAATGATATAACATAATTGTTAAATTTTCCTTTCAGGGGATCATCCTTTGGAACTACAGGCGGAAACTTGAATCCAGCCGAATGTAAGTGACCCCTTTCACGACTTGTTCAATATCAAGTTCTGCTGGGTTCCTGGGTTTATTACTTGCATTGCAATTATGTGTTTATGCTTGTTGCTAATAACTGATGACACTGAATCACCCGGCAAACTTCCTGTTTGAATATCATACACAGGAACAGAACGACTGCAAAGCATCTCATTGAGCGCTACTTTCAGCAGTTAACTGAAGGCTGTGGAAATGGCAACTGCACGAATGAGTTTTGCGCATCATGCTGCAATTTTCAACCTTTGGATAAAAATTCAGCCGCTGCCAAAGCGCTGGAGATGTTTAAGATTAACGCCAAACTCTGTCCTCACATCTCCAAGAGAGAATCTGACACCTTGCACCCAGACGCCAGTGTTGACGAGAAGATGAGTGACATGGACCTTAGTCCCGAGAAGGAGGACTTCTCAGGTAAGCTGACTCTGGGATTCTTTTGCACACCGACACTGATTCAGTTAACTGTCTTAATTCAGTTTCCAATGTGTTGTTTTCTTGCAGATGTGCATTATCTCACAGAGAACAATGTGTGTACGATCCTGAGTTTCTGCGAGGAGCAGGGAGACTACTCTGTTCTCATCCGCGTCATTGGAAGAATTTTCTCCACTGCAGAAACCCTGATGAAGAGTTTTAGGAAGGACGAACCAAATCCAACAGATGACCTGGACTCTTTAACACCAACAGATGTGGACAAGCACAAGAAGCAGAGTGAGACACCCCTGGAAAAGAGAGGTGCCTCCTCTGCAGCTGCTTTCCCAGACGAGTCTCCTAGAGAAATGTTCGACCCCTGTGAGGTTACTGTGGACATTGACGCCGTGAGAAGAGTCTACAACAGACTTCTACCCATCGACCAGGTGGAGACCGCTCTCGTGAATGCTCTTATTTACCTCACCCCAAACATGGAACTTGACCTAGATTACCTTGATGTGTACGAAAATAACCCAGATTACTTGAATATCTTCATCATTGTGTTGGAGAACAGTAACCTTCACAGTCCAGAGTACCTTGAAGTGGCGTTGCCACAGTTCTGCAAGGCAATGAGCAAACTTCCTGTCACTGCTCTTGCAAGACTGTCAAAACTCTGGTCAACGTACGGCCTCCCACACATCCGCCGCATGATGGAGACCTTCCAGCAGCTCATCACTTTCACAGTCGTCAGTAACGAATATGATGGTGAAAACCTGGTCAACGATGACGAGACTGTGGTGGCTGCTACTCAGTGTTTAAAGGTTGCCTTCTATGCAAGTATCCTGGGCGGAGACGTAGACGTCGAGCACAATGAGGAGGATGACGATGACTCTGAGTCGGATGAGCTCAGCCTTCACGAGTTGCTGGGTGAGGAGCGGCTCTATAAGAAGGGTCCTCGGACAGACCCCCTGGAGAGAGAACTGGGGGTTCGGTCCATAGATTGCATAAGACCTCTCATCACCCATGAGGACTTTGTTAACGAGTCAGTGAACGATGTAGTGGAGATGGACAAAGATTTCACCTTCTTCAAGGTCAACGCCGAAACCAAGTTCTCTTTTCAGAGCTGCCCCTTCATCCTCAGTGTCATCACCAAGAACCAAGGACTTTACTATGACAACAGGATCAGAATGTACAGTGAACGGCGCCTCACCGCCCTCTACAGCATGGTGCAGGGACAGCAGCCCAACCCCTATCTCAAGCTCAAAGTTCGCAGAGATCACCTCATCGATGACGCCCTGGTCAGGGTGAGTCCCAGGAAGTCACATTAGTGTTGACCGTTGTGTTGATGTGACGTAGTCCCTCTGTGTTTCATTGAATCCTCTGTGTGTTGCAGCTGGAGATGATCTCCATGGAGAACCCCTCTGACCTGAAGAAGCAGCTGTTTGTTGAGTTTGAGGGGGAGCAAGGTGTAGACGAAGGAGGGGTGTCGAAGGAGTTCTTTTTGTTGGTCTTGGAGGAAATTTTCAATGTTGATATCGGTGGGAACATTTTACAATGTTTTTATTTGTCTCTTTTTTTGTGATAATTCTTTCTAATTTATCAGAGAAATATGAAACACGCTAAATATACCCAAATAATTAACAAACGAAAAAGGGCAAGCCACAGGAAAGAAATCTGGATCCAGGCCAGTTGCAGGATATCGGTGTAGATGGTTTTGGAGGTTTGTTGAGAGTCATTACCAAACCTCTGTAACTGATTCGTTGGCTCAGATGACAAGTATACAACGTCATGACTCGTCATAAACCAATCAGGAAAAGGGAGTTTGTGATTGCTGATGTAAGTCCTGTTAATAGTGCTCGTTTTTATTTTGTATTTGTTTCCCTAGCATCAGTGTATCACATCATATTCAAGTTATTGTTTAACATTTAGAAAAAATAACTTTCTTGTTGAGAGGAAGATGAGAAGACTGATACGACTCATCATAACGGCCTGTTAGATATCAAGCTACAGCCAAGAGTTAGCTTTGCTTCTCACAAAGACTAGAAAGGATGGAGACAGTGCGCCTGGTTCTGTCCAGAGGTAACAAATCCAGAGCACTTTACACCTCAATTAATACATTCCTAGAAAGTGTGAAATAACAATTTGGGTTGAACAAGGGGATATTTGTTGAGCTGTTTATTGGTTAGGAGAAGTGACTTCCTGGTGTTTGTCCTGGTTGCCTGGAAAAAAACTGAAGATTAATCATAATTTTGGTCAGATTTCCAGTCTTTATACTAAGCTAACTGTCTTCATGTTTTAAACACAAACCTGAAATTATCATTCTCTGAAACTAAGCGTTTCACTGAATATGTTGTTTAAAACATGCATTTTTATTCAAATTTTTCTCAATTTTGTGATTTTTCTGCACAGGAATGTTCACCTACGACAATGATACAAAAGTCTTCTGGTTTAATTCGTCCTCACTGGAGAATGAAGCGCAGTACACACTCATTGGAATCGTCCTGGGACTTGCCATTTACAACAACTGCATCCTGGACGTCCATTTCCCTATGGTCGTCTACAGGAAACTGTTGGGGAAGAAGGGGACTTACTTGGACCTGTCTGACTCACATCCAGTATAGTAACTTTCTCTTAAGTTAATACAAAACTGACTAGATATCATGTTTTACCAGTCATGCAGCAGTTTGTAAAAATTGCCTGATCCTGTAGGTTCACTGCAGAACTTGACAGCAAATGTTTCTGTTGTTGCAGCCTCTCTACCAAAGTCTGAAGGGTTTACTTGAATACACTGGCAACGTGGAGGAAGACATGTCGCTCACCTTCCAGATATCACACACGGACCTTTTTGGAAACCCTTTGTTATATGACCTAAAGGAAGAGGGAGACCAGATCCCTGTTACCAAAGAGAACAGACAGGTGATGTGTTTGAAAATCCACTGTTGTATTTAAAATGAGTCTGTTGAATTTCTGCTGATGTGGCCAAACGTGACAAGCACAAGATGATGGTCTTAATGTGATAATGTAGTGAGCATTGAGAAACACGACATCAGTACAGAAGAGTAATAAAGCAGCTAACTGGCTCAGTTCATTATTTAGAGCGATGTCTACCTAAATGTAATCATGCAATATTTGACACAAGCCACTTGACATACTGAAATGACAAGTGGCTGAGATATGATTACTGCCATCTTGTGCCAAAAATGTATTTTGAAGCCAGAATCTATGCAGTAGCACTCAGGGGATGGAGCTAGGTCCCAGTAGTGAGGTCCCACCAATGCACACATTTGGCAATCGTCAGCATCGTGGAAGTTGGAGCTCAAGACAGGAACTTGATATCAAGTTTGGATTTTCCTGACTGAGGAAAAATATCACACAACACAATTAGTTGTTCCTCTTTTGGTTGAAATATACACTTCACAACACTGTGTAAGATTGATTTGTTAATAATGTAAAAATGTCTAATTTCTAATTCACAGGAGTTTGTGGATCTCTATGCTGACTACATACTGAACGAGAGCGTGGAACGACAATTCAGAGCTTTCAAAAAAGGTTTCCTAATGGTCACAAACGAGTCCCCACTGAAGTATTTGTTCAGACCAGAGGAAGTGGAACTGCTCATCTGTGGAAGCAGGGTGAGGAAGTTAACCTCCTTGCTGCTTTATTGTAGCCGATGTTTTATGACCTACAAATGAATTTCTTGTGATTTCACAGAAACTTGACTTTGAGGCACTTGAGAAGACTACAGAATATGATGGAGGTTATAGCAAAGATAGTGATATTATAAAGTAAGTCTGACGTTAACTGGAATCTGACAGCATGTCTTAAGCAGCAGGTCATATTTTAGAATTGACAGGTCATTTCTGTTTAGAGTTACTTTTTATTTTCTCCTCACAGATATTTCTGGGAAACGATTCACTCGTTTGCTGAAGAGCAGAAGAGGTTGTTCCTTCAGTTTACTACCGGCACAGACAGAGCACCAGTTGGCGGACTCGGCAAATTAAAAATGATCATCGCCAAGAACGGCTCAGACACAGACAGGTACAGAAGAGTGTGGTGCATTTTCTAAATAAAAGCTCTGTATTTCAGCACCGACAAAACAAACATTGTGCTTTTAGGTTCTTGACAAATTGCTGGCAATTCAATTAATTTTGCTGCCATGATTGATATTAACACCAGTCTGATACGGTGAAATAAAAGTTATCAAACTATCAACATGACCTGGCAGTAATTTTGGCCCCCAGGCTCCCAGTTGCCTCCCACTACAATAGTTTATTTGAGATTATAGAAGATGACATGTTCAACTTGGCCTGCAAACTGGCCATCAAGGCTCCGCCCCCCTGTAAAGCCCTTTTTATTAATGGAATTAATATTGAACAATATTGACTGTGTGTCCAAATCACACAAAATGTGACACTGTACTTCCCTGGGCCTTAAATAATACACATGACAAGTGTGAAGCCATGTTTGTTGCATACATTGGCAATAATATGCAAAAGCCTTACACAGTTGTTGTTGCTCCGTTGTTTAAATGTACCTTTAAGAGAAGTTGTATCTCAGAAGGTAAGGCAGGTTGGCAGCTTATCACAGAGTAGACACTTCAGTCCCCAGCTCCTCATGTCTACATGGCTACAGGTGCTTGCTCCCAATGGTTCGGCTCATTCCTGACCGGGTGACTTGCTGTCAACTGCATGTTAATCAGTGTTTTTTACTCCCATCCTCTCCTGCAGGTTACCAACCTCTCACACCTGCTTCAATGCACTGCTGCTCCCAGAGTACACCTCCAAAGAGAAACTGAAAGAAAGACTCCTCAAGGCCATCACTTACGCCAAAGGATTTGGGATGCTGTGACAGATCCACGGAGCAGAGTATTCTGACTGCATTATAACAAAAAAGGGAATGCTGCCGAAAAGCAGATGGAAATGAGACCATGACACAAAATGCTGCAGTAACCCTGTGCCTAACTCACCTCTATCAGTCGAGATCCAGTGTCAGCTTTTTACTCCGAGGCCTCTCTTCCTCTCAGAGTCAGTTTCATTTACATTAGGTTTTTCCAAAGAGATTTAACATGGCACTTAAATCCGTTCTCTTTTCCACGTGTGTTTTGTTTCTCAGCCAACATAGGAAGAAATATTTGTGAAACTGTGAAAGTGCACTTACATGTATACACAGTGTTTTAGGGAATGCCAGCACATGCTTTTAGTCTTTTGAAATAGTCTGACCAGTGTTATATTTCTGCAGTTCTTCATAATGTAGCAGTCGTCGGTCCTTAGCCCATCTTCCTACATCTGAGTGGACTGGGTGTAACGGTGCTTCTTGGTTATGAATGTCATTGAGGTGAAGCCTTTTTATTACAGCCTCACTGGCGAGTTTATATATTTGAACTGTTTCCTGCCAGTGACAGAACAAACTCACCTCCAACCGAAAGGTTATTTTGAAGTATTTCCGTGTTGTGTAACTTTTGAAAAGAATACTGTGTGTTGTGAAATGGTGAACCCGAGTGGCGTTTTTGGTTTGGATAATGTTTTAGAATGTATTTACTGACTTGTCACTTCAGACTCTCACATCCTCAAAAAGTTTTTTTTCCTCTTCTCTCGGTTTGTTTCCTGTAAAGTGCCAGTGACTATTAGTGGGTGTGATCACCAAATGTGTAACGCCTGTTGGAGCAGAAGAGACACATTAAATGTTTTTATTAGGCCAAATAACTCAGGTACATCATTTATTTGCAGATAATGTGAAAATCCCCTGTAAAGAAAGAATTATGCAAAGTTAATAAAAGGTGAAAAAAAAAATCTATAAAGTTTGTCTGAAATATTGAAAGGCTTTCTACTAATAACATGGTATAGATCACTCAAAGCTGCTGAGGTCAATACATTTGTAATAGCAAAGCATCACACGACTGTGCATGATGTGAAAAGGGTCGATCTTAGTGACAAATGTGTCACCAGATGCTGCAGTGAATCTCAACTCAAACGGCCTTCAAGACGCGGTTAGGATTCCATGAGTGTTGTTTCCATGAAGGACATCAGCACCCATGACACCAATGAATGTCTGTATCAGTCTTATATGAGGAAATACAAATAATCAGTTTATCAAAATGACAATTTTGACCAGCAGGCCGCCAGTTTCCAACTGCTGCTGTAGTTCATCCGAGGCCATAGAGGAAATGTTCAGCTCGGTCCACGGACTGAAGAAACACTCCCCCCCCCCCCCCCCCAACCCCCCACTGACTGCTGCAGGTCGCTGGTCCCCTTTTTATTACATTTTTATTTATATTGCAGGTATCCTGTGTCCAAATCACTCAAACTTCCAAACTGAACAAGGCCATTAACATTACACATAATAAGTGTTAAGCCGATAAGATGAACGGTTTGCGAATAATTAGTTCAAAACACAGACAGATGTTTGTGGAATTATTAGAGAAGTCGGGTTCCTTTTTTTATGATTTGTAGTTTTCAGTTATCAGGGTCTTTAAGGGTATGATAAACCAGCAGGGAAACACGTCTTAATGCTCCCGCTGCTGTAGAAAACCTGTAAAATGTCAGTATAAACACCTAAAGTCTGTCATATCTGTTATACGAACAAATGTTATGTTTATTCACATTAACAACATTAACATAGCAGATTTACAACTGCACAGAATAACTTACAAACAGACCTGGCATGTAGGTTTATTTTGTTCATACAAGGTCAAATGGATATCGAAGTTGTGAAATTGTGAGTGAGTTTCCTTTGTACTGTAGAAGATATTTTCTTGGGAAATTACGTCAATACTGATCCCTAAGGCTATGAAAAGCCAATTGTTTGCTTACACTGTGCTTCATACTCAACAGCACGACAACATGAAACTGGCTCTCAATCATAGCGTGCACACAAAATATACATTTGCTGCATACACTGTACACAATTTGACACATTAAGATGAACAAACATGATGTATAAATAGATATAAACATGGGCCTTTTTCAAAAGTGTCACTGTTCTATTATGAATGAAAAATCGCATCTTTTTTTTTGTCAAGTCGTGAGGTGTCGCTCACTTCACTGCACTTTTTTGTCTTTGTCGGCCACCACTTCAGAAAGGTCCTGCGGCTGTATGGATTTCACTTTGGACTCCATGTCGGTGATCCTGCTCTTTATCCTCGTCTGGCTGGAGGTGAACTGTGCCATCAACTGGGCAAACTTCGTCTGCATCAAGTCCAGGTTGCTCTGCAGATGGATGACCTTTTCCTCCATGTCTTTGGGATCCGCTCCGGCATTGGCGACCGCCTCGTCGATTAGGTTGTCTTTCATCAAGATGGCTTTCCCCTTCTCCTCCAGAGCCTTCTTGGCGTCTGGATACTCGGTGAGTGCTTCCATCAAGTCATCTTTGGACAGGGCAAAGAGATCGGAGTAACCCACACTTCTAATGTTGGCGGTTCTCCTGTTGCCTGCCTTACTGCCTTTGATTCCCAAGATACTAATTTCCCCAAAGTACGCGCCATCACTGAGCACCACAAACTGAGTGACTCCATCATCAGCCACCACGGCGAGCTTCCCCTCCTTGATGATGTACATCTCCCTGCCAATATCCCCCTTCTTACAGATGTAATCTCCAGGACTGAACACCTGCGGCTGAAGCTTCAGCACCAACTCAATCAGGAGACCCGCCTCGCAGTCCTGGAAAATACGCACCTTTTTTAGAGTATCCAAATGGACATTGATGGCGATCTCAGCCTTGAGCTTGTCAGGGAGGTTTTTCAACACCTCCTTCTCATCACAGGTCTTCTTCTCAGTCCACAGGTAGTCAAACCACTTGATGACCCTGGCTTCCAGGTCTTTGGAGACCTTTCGGAACTGCATGTACTGCTTAATAGAGTCGATCTTTGCCTGGAACTCAGCACGAGAGGCATTCATGTTGGAGATCATGGCACCGACGTTACCGACGATACTAGCAAAAATCAGGACACCAGTGAGGAAGTCGGCGATGACGAAGAGGAATTCGACATCCCTGACTGGTGCAGGGGTTTCTCCGATGGTTGTGAGGGTCAGTGTTGACCAGTACAGGGAATAAATGTACTTTCTGGCCAAGCGGCCGTGCTCTGGGTGGCTGATGTTGGGATACACCCACGTGTCAGACCCAAAACCTATTGTTTTTGAAATGGCAAAGAACATACAAGCATTCCAGTGGATAATAACCAGGATGTAAAGCACGAGATTGCTGATTCGGAACATGTTCGGGAAGCTGGTTCTGGTTTCAGTCCGCTCAAAGAACTCGAAAAGCCTTGACAGTTTGCAGAGACGGTTGAATCTAAACTCTGGGTTGTTGAATCCGAATTGCAGGAACAGAAGATCAGTGGGGATCATGGAGATCATGTCGTACTTGAACTGAGATGTTGTTCTGTATTTATCTCTCAGTTTCTTGGAGTCTTTTACCAGCAGCCCTTGTTCCAAGTAACCTGAGTGACAAAAGTGAAATTAGGAGCCAAATCAAACAAAAGAATAATCCAAAGGACACAAATTATTCCTTTACTAAATTTTATCTTGAAACATTTTGAAGAATCCAACCTGTTCTTGCTCTGACAAACGTGTCTGCGAAGTAGACAAAGTCGGAGGTGTAGTCCAAGAAAATCCAGAGTTTTGTATAAGAGTTCTGGAGTTCATTAAAACAAGCTCTAGAAAACAGAGAGAATTCTTGTCAGATTTTATGAACATCCAACTTAATGAAGAATGTGTTTTGATGCAGATTCTATTGAAAATACCTTGTTACAATCATCATTAGGTTATAAAATACTGGGCCTGCGATGACAGTCAGCCATTTGTAGTACTGGTCTGCAGCTGGATCCATAATCCAGATTTCTTTCCTACAAAAATCACTCAGAATGAATTCCTGTTAAAGACTTAGCGCATGTATGTGTGAAAACATGAACTGTGTGATTCATTTGCCCACAACCAATAGACGTTTTCCATTTCTATCTACTGGTATACTTACGGGGGCTCCTCTTTCTTTTTCTCATCCTTCTTATCATCCTTTTTCTCATCTTTCTTCTCATCCTTTTTCTCATCTTTCTTTTCATCTTTCTTCTCATCCTTCTTCTCATCCTTCTTCTCATCCTTCTCGTCCTTCTTCTCATCCTTCTCGTCTTTCTTCTCGTCTTTTTTAATCTCCTCTTTCTTGTCCTCTTTTTTGCTATGAATCACAAGTTTACTTTCTACGGTGGTGAAAAACAACGGCGTCGGCCTATGAGGGGCTAGACTGGCTACCAGACTACACGAGGACGCAGTCTACACAGGAGGCTTCATGAAACAGTGTTGGAAGATCTGGTGCAGGTCGTACATGATACCAGCAGATGGCACCCCTCTCAAGTGTACGCAATACACTTCTGTACAGCCCACATCATAACTTTCAACAAAAAAATCCCTATTGGTTTTTTTTCTGTGTAATCCAAGAGGATAAGGGAGCAAAAACTATGGAGGATTGGACAATGCGGTGTCAGGGATCTCTGTGCTATTGGCTTTGCTATTCACTGCAGGCTACAGCACGCCAGCGACACTATAACATCCAACGGGATCCATAAATTGTTTTTCTAAGCATCTACCTCTATTTTCTGATGTGCACACACTTACTCGTCTGTGTTGTTGCAGTTATTCATGTTGTAAGTAGCCAGCGGCCACTTACTGGCGAGACTTTGGAAAGAAATGAAGGACACGGTTTTCGCACAGTGAGCGATGGGGTGGTTTCTCATGTGAGGTAGATCAGATTAGATGAGGCCAGACATTTTCACTTTTAGGAGTCAACAGTCCAGCGGTGTTGCCTCACAGACCAGTACTTACTTTCTCTTACGGACCACGTCGTTTGGACCCACAGACTGGGCGTTGCTCTCTCGACTGGCGACTTCTTTGAGCTCAGGGCCTCTGAAGCGATCCAGGAAGGAGTCGTGCCTCTCTGTCTCTGGGTGCATTCTGTGAGAGGCCCAGTTTCGCAGCATGAAGAAGAAGTAAGAGAGCCTAAAGGGTCAGCGGGGGATCAAAGAGCACAAGGTGACTACACTAGGAACTAACTATTGGTCATACTTACTCATGTTTAAATATGTAAATACCAGTGGTGGGGGAAGTGTTCAGACCAATATTGTACAAAATGTTATATTAAATGTGACTTTTGGAATAGGGAAGGTGCTCATTCTACAGACGAATATCTGACAAAACACATACAGGATATGATCATATATGACATTATTGAATTGTTGTAGCTGCTCGAGGGGAAGCCACTCGAGGTGAAGCCACTTTTACCCGATATAGCCCATATTAGTCAATTCAGTTTTATTTGTATAGTTCCAAATCACAGCATCCATTATCTCAAAACCTTAGAAATCTCTAAGGGTTGGTTAATGCGAGTGCTTCAAACAGTGGGGAAGTTGTTAACTTTTGGACTTAGATGTGTTGGAGAGGAATTCAACAACCAACCATTGGGAGTATAGTAAAGAGGTCTGTCCCACCTAAAGGGTTAAACATTCCACCATTGGTAGATACCCACTTACTGCAGAAGTTTACCTGGCCATTGTTGCAGCACCTGTAAACAAGCGTCTGTGGGACTCTGAGGATGTTGTTCTCTCAGAGACGTCCTCACAAAGAGAGTGAGCTCTAGTGGAAGACGGCAGGATGGAAGAAGTGACAGTGACAAGCCTTATATTAATCTATGCAAACTACACGAACAAGCTCTGAATAAAACTGAATCTTTAGACTCTTATGTTGATATCAGACCTGCTGTCTCCATTTTCAATGACCGCCAGCTCATCAGCCGGTGTGTTGGAGGACAAACGCTGTCTGGTTGAAAGGGACTTTTCGATCTCTGCCATGTTGTTCGTGTCTGGCCGTGCGAGCCTGCAGCACACAGGTACATAAAAATACACAACGTGAGGCTGAAAGCATGGTGGGGCACATAGCAGGTTTTACAAGCCAGAAATCACGCATCAAACATTGGCTCTTGAGAGCTGTGTTGTTGATGTCTCCACTGAGTACCACTGTTCACAGTCTGCCTGAGAGGAGAACCTATAAATACATCCTCATTATGTCCTTAACACTAAACAGGATCAGTCCCCTCGCTCTGTGAACGATCAGCTGTTTTTTAAAATAACTAAGCTATGGCTTACAGGTAGTCTATAGTCGCTATGTTTGCTCTTGCACAAGGCCTGATAAGTCAATTAGGGCGCCACATAAAGAACAGTTACAAGTGTACGTGGCTGAGGGCAGTGACCCTCCTCAGTTCTGAGATCGGTCTGGGGAAGCAGCCACATCAGCTCCTGTAAAACCCCATCCCAAGAAACGAATCTTTATATATTTTAATACCACTCAGCTGGTTTTTAGGCTCTTGTGAAAATTCCCGTGCAATTAAGCTCAAAATGCAACTTGTTAAGTGAGATCAGACTCCTTTTCAAACCTTAAAAAATTGATTTTCTTTGAATGTGCCTTTGGAAATAATGACTTGCTGATCTCTGGGGAAGGCCAATGTTTGTAACACGTGCACACATGTAGATTAGTGCTAATTCCAGGGAGTTATCCAACCCCCACTGAACTAAACTATGCTGACAGAATCACCAAGAAGCCGGGTGCATGAAGGATCATAAAAGGCAAAGCCCAGAGTGTGTGTGGCTGATACTGAGAATAACCGAGAACTAAAAGTTGTTTAAAAAAATCAATGTGAATATAATTGGATTTACCTTTATGTTTTTCTATGGTTTTATCTAGGTAGCTATGTGTTACATTAACTTACTTTCAAACATTATAACCAACTCTTGCAAATTTTAGCCCCTTGAGAGGGGTCCGGTTTGACTCCATCAAGAATCGTGGTTGATCTTCATCGTGAAATTGGACAAACTGAAACAGAGAACTTGAACCTCACTCATAACTTATGTTTAAAAATATAATGCTGACACTTCCATCATTTTATTTTTTTAATAGTGTCTCTGTCGTAATAGAGACCTTAAAAATAAAAAAAATCTGAGTCTCACAGTTTTAATGTTATTTCTGTTCCTAGAGATTAGTTGTTCTGAAGCACCATGGGTCAAGACCCACTAAGAGGCTTGTGTCTTGTGGTAAAGTTGTGAATTCACAGAGACAACCTTTACCCTAATATACGAAGAACTCATTATCCACATTAAAGCCCCTTACACATGTTAATTGACTGTTTGATTTGGTTTCTTCATAATGTTATATAGATCGAGGCCCACTGTACACAGTTCAAACACACCTACAGGCCTGCAATGTGTCACACAGGCATTACCTGTTAAATGGAAACATGACATTTCACAAAGACATAATAACTTATGTACATATCTAAATCTATCATTCCATATGTTATCTCAGTCAAGACTCAGTAATTGTGTTTCACCAGTTTTCATTTCGTGTTTTGCTGTAACCACATGTACATTTTGAGACATTTTAACAGTAATTAATTCACTTAATTGATTCCTTATCCAAAAAATAAAAACAAAAAGATGTTACTACTTAATACCTGCTGCGTTTTTACGCATACATTTCTCACTCAGCTCACCTGTCTGAAGCCTCCTCACACTGACTTCTCCAACCCGAGCAAACGAGCCATTCTCCTCTGACCACCTCCTGATAAATCCATCTTCAAATCACCAATAGAACATAAATCCTCTTGTCAAAATATTCCTCGGCCCGTTTCGATCGCGCACAACGTCACCAAAAATATCGACGTCTTCTCTCCATAATTAGTCCAACAGCTCTGCTGGATGAGGAGAGAGGAGACATGGCTGACCAATCCTGGATCAGCGAGGGGGAGGAGTCCTTTCCATCACTGTCCACAATACACACACGCACACAGACACACACACACACACTCGCGCACGCGCGCGCACAGACACTCTAGATGGTGGAGTAATACAATTTATCATCACATCTTCCACCTGTACTGATTCAATTTTATGTACTTTGTGTCATAATTCCGTTGTTGTTATGCTCCAAATTTGTATTTTTGTCCAAGTTTATTAATTATTCATTGTTGAATATAGCGTAAAAAACAAGTAAAGTGATTATAAACATATTTCAAAACAATATGTGGCAATTAAATGTCTCAAACATGAAATACTTCCAAATGTTATATTATGTTATACATGTATGTATGTATGTATGTATGTATGTATGTATGTATGTATGTATGAATGAATGTATGTATGTATGTATGTATGTATGTATGTATGTATGTATGTATGTATGTATGAATGTATGTATGTATGTATAAATGTATGAATGTATGTATGTATGTATGTATGTATTTGTCAACAAATAATGTTGCTTTTGAATGGAGCATCCTGAATTGCGAAATAGATCGGAATCAAACTCTTCATCAGCAATAAATGAGGTGAACAATTAAAGTGATGAAGAGGTTCCTTCCTCACAGTGTTTCTCCCCCGTCACCATACAAACTCACCCACAGCATCGCCCCCCCATCTCCCGGCATCACCCGAGGCGTAAGGTTAAAACAGAAATCCCTTGGCAATATACGGAGCTGCCCTGCTAATCCCAGCTTAGACTTGAGAACCTATTTCAGCTACCTAATGCCCCTTCACTCAAAACAATATGTCACTTTTGGACAATGTTTCCCTTCTGTTTGATGATTTCAATCAATTCATGAACAGTTGACTCTCAGTTTTTGTAACTTGATTGAACAGTTGGTTTTCAATCGAAAATATCTTAACAGAGAAAGTTAAAGAATATGGCTCAAAAACCCTCCTCTCCAGAGAGTCCATGAATAGCAACATCCAGAAATAAAGTTTCTTTACACTAATCCGACCATTTTAAATATAATCCCAAATTCCCTGTATGTGCAACATGGATCTAATGTACATTTACAACAGAACATATATGCAGTCCTGTTGTCATGGTGTCATGCTGATTCTTCTTCTTCCTATGTTAGAATGCTCTGTTTTATCGAAGGCTGTTATGTTAAGAGAAGCAGCGGTTGACCAATCACTCTCCCCTTCTCTGAACCTCATTAGGTTTAGCACTGTCTCCAGGTGCACACAGATCTATTGAAAGCCTCTTTACATCTCTGCCAGAAGGCATGTGGTAATCACTGCACCCTAAACCCTGGCTTTTCCCAGTCTGCAACCATGACACAGTGAAACACTGTCTCCAGCACGTCTCCGGCTTCCTTGTGCATCTCCGAGTCAATCACACTCTGCGTCCTATTGATTTGTAACATTGAGAAATTCAACACAGAGCAGAAGAGCGTTCTGATGGCGATGAATGGGTGATCAGCTCTGATGAGATGCTTGCAGCACATTGGAAGGAAGAGGGAAGAGTCTAAGAAGGTGTCTGACATGCAGTTAAGAGGCCTGATTAGTATGTGATAATATCTTCTTTCTAATTTTGAAAAAGTAATTAGTTATTTTCATATGTTGTAACTCTTACATGCTTTGAAAATCATCTTAAAAAGTTATTTCCATTCTAATAGAGGTACAATCATCATGTCCAGTTATGGATAAATTAACTGAGGATCATTTTCCCTTTGCCTATTGAACAAATGTATGAACAAATTATATTATTTATAAGTGAACAGCCGGGGAGAAATCCTGTCTAATGATAGGGAGATGGTCGGTGTGTATATACATATACATATATATGTCTATAAATTATGCTTAGTCTTAGCCACGGTCATTCCAATCTTTGTATATTTTTGTCTGACCGGTGCCCAATGACGTGGAGAGCAAACACTTTCCTTTCCTCTGTTGCCATGCAGACTGGTGTATCCTTAGAATGTGCTGGGAGATGCAAAATAGATGATGGTTCCTTAGTGCAGGCCTTTTTCTGGTAAGATTGTGGATTTTAGACCACAAAACAAAAATAGGCACAAAAAAACAACAATAAAGAATTGACGGAAATGTGTTAAATCTGTGATACATATGATTTAATCATCTGAACAAGAAAAAACACAAGATTAGATTATTTTCAATAATAAGCACAAGCCTAATCATCAAGTGGGCCCTCGGATATGTCTTGGCCGCCAGTGTCAGTGTAAGTGGCCATGTCAGTGCTGTGAGTCCTCTTGTGCTAATGAGTTGTGCCTTGTTCATCAGATGCTGCGAATGATTAGCTGAACCTCGTCATTGTTTTATTCCAAACAGAGAGAGACGGATTTATTCGGCACCAAACACTTAAGAAGGGTCGCTATAGAAACCAACAGGAAACACAGAATGTCAGATATGAGGAAATGATAGTGTGGCATGTGTGTGGCTTTCTGTTGGGTTGGGTTTTTTTGTGTTTCATAATCCTCTGACAGTGCAGTCATTGTGGCTGTGCTGTAATCACCCTCATTTCTGCTGTTTCCACTTGCAATCAGTCGACAACACAAGTGTTAGTGTGTGCACTTCCATGTAAATTCACACTCCTCCTTTCCAATCACATGAATTACATGGTTTGGAAGGGTGCGTGATTGGCTGATTGGCTCCTCCGTTGAGCACCCTCACTCGAGCTTCATTCGGGTTTATGTGCAGGTCAGTGTGCGGCGGGGGAGAAACACAGCAAAGAATGAAAGGAGGCCTCAGACACGGTGAATGAAGGAGAGAGTGAGTTGTAATCAAGGCCACAGAAAACGGCACAGTCACAAAGAAATACCTTTTGTTTCTCTCCTAGGCCTTTTTAGAGGAAGATGCTTTGACATGTGACAATAGGAAACAACAGGCTTCAATAACAAGATTCATAACGTAGCCGTTTCAGTTTCAGGGTCCTGTTATTGCGCACACTGGGACACTCGAACGTGGCAGGGCCTTTGTTCATACTGTTAGAATCACTTGTGTTTCTGCTGCTATGACAAGTTTAAAAATGCCTTTGCTGTAACACGCCTAAATGTAACATTGTGGTGGCTGAGGCTCAGGAGACAGAGCAGGTTGTCATGTAACCACAAGGTCAACGGTTGGTTGCCTGTCTCCCCACTACTGCCCTGAAGTGTCCCCGGATACTGAAGCACAAATGGCCCCTGACTGTGTGTGAATAATGTCAGATAGGTGCACTGTATGAATGTGTGTGTGAATGGCAAAACTGCACTGTCATCATTTACCATTCAGCAATTTTAAATGCAAAGTTTCTTACGTGTTTTGGACAAATCAAGGTTGATAAATGGACTTTTCCTTGATATGATGGGGTTATCTGAGGTTTCATACTGTCATGTATAAACAGACAGACGGACAAGTATTTGATTAATGTCAGTGGGTAATGGCAGCATTAACTGCTACCAAAACCAACATAGGAACACAAAGAGGTAAACAGGAAAAACAGGAAAGTGAAAAGAACATTGACATTTTAATTATGGTCTAAACTTAAACTAAAAACTAAGCACTGATTTTCCCTGTGTTTGAAATAGACCCAGGTTTACTCAGAACCCATGTAAACTATAATATGGTTAATCGGGACACAGTGTTCAATACAACAAGCTCCAGCTTTATCCATGTATATACCGTGTGAGCCGCTCGGGAGGATACACATTATTACATCTCTGCCCTCTGGAGGAGGAGGTGGAAACTACACTCGCTGGTCCAGAAGTAAGGACGATCTATAAACCGTTTTCACAGCAGATATTTGTTCATAATCCAGAAGGATAAAAAACATTAACAAAAGCTTGGGTTCATGTTGGTGTGTTCATGTTGGCGACCCAGTATGTGTACAAACATAATAACAGCCCTGCAAAAGGGACAATGATCTAATTGGGTTATTAGTTAAATAAAGGTAGCACTGGTAACGACTGCGTAACAGGTCAAAATGTCAGACAAGAGGTCAGGTACTTAACATCATTTTTTCTCTAAAGGGAAAGCTCAGTCAAAGAGTCTGATCCTCTGCAGGGCCTCATCCACCAGGTCTTTTTTATTGTAAAATGTTTTGGTACAAGCGCTGACACAAGTTACACTCCGCAAGTGTAATGGAGGCCTTTAGATATTACCAGTGGTGAAAGAATAACTATGGAAAAATTGGGTTGCTCGACATTTCTTAGAGTGCAGACACACCACACAGTCAAAATCAATTTTGAGCCTTTGTTTAGATCTGTATCAATGAATTACCCTGACCATTACTCTACAGCAAGCAATAAAATGTATTTATGGAGATGGTGATGGGAAAGAGAAAGAAAAAGAGGCACAAGTGGCATTTCCCACACTCTCCCTTCAGATTGAGGTACTGCCTTCAATGCCTTATAGGTTCAAAGGCAACCAATTGACACAGGTTACGTATAAGTGATTTGGTTCCACACATACTATGGTCGCAAATATCTATATGCATGTACATAAAAAAAACGTGATTTATAATATTGTACCCTATACTTCCAAATTATATGGTCATCAGTAAGGCCAGTAATAGCACCAGAGCACTTAAAGCAAATCATTGGGAATCCTTGTTGACCCTCCTCTGTAAAAGAACACTGAGGATGTTGCACTAACAATCAGAGAAGGTGTAGTACTCAGGATAAAATAACCAACCTTTGCCACCCTTGTTATTATCAAGCGAGCCATACATTTATTAGTGTTATCTTGCCTCTAGTGCTCTTAGACGATATAGTCTGCTGCACGTGGATTTTGAAAAAAAACGTTTCCTCTACACCAGGGGTTTTCAACTGGTTTTATCCCAGGGACCACCATTCTGACTAGAAAGTAATCCGCGGCCCACTGATGTGCCTAAGCGCGTGCCTACGTGTGTGTGCGTGCGTGGATAGAAGGAAGTTTTAACATTTGGTTTTCCATGTTGGTTTTATTTAAAACCCTCAAACAAATCTACAAAAACAAGTACTTCTGTGTGTGTGTGTCTAGAGCTCTCCTAAGAAATTGTTTCTCAACCAGCGAATGTGGTAAAGTCGACTGTTATTGCAATTAATTGTTTTGGCTATTATGCCAATTAATTTTTCTTATTTCAAAGTATTTGTTTTTTGCTCTTTTGTTTTATTTAATATTTTTATTATTAATTCCGCCCTTTTGGGCCTTCTTTTTGGGGGAAATAAAAATTCCCATCATAAAAACTACATCTCCAAGACCTCCTGAGAGTTTTTCTACCTAGCTCAACCGCTCTTCTACATCTACCTAACACACATGCACAGGGGAAAACTACTGGCAGTTTCTAGCCCCAAGCCGGTTTCAAGGTTCCCCTCGTCACCTTTATATTATTTTAGACATATTTTTCTAATTTAAATATTTGTCACGATATTCAAGAGTACTCTGGAAATGTGTTTAAATATCAAAGCGAATTTCGCGGACCCCCTGGTTGAAAACCCCTGATCTACACTAAATGTGCCACATATGTTTTGGTATGCTCCAATGACACTTCACATATTGTCAGCACAAAACCTGGGAACTCAAACTTTCAGAAAATTCACCTCACAGTACAAGTCAACTTTCGTTTATGTCCAAGGGCAAATAGTTGAGAGCATGGACAGTTTACAGAGGAACAACAGGAGGGACCAAGTGACCAATACCAGAAATCAACTCAAAGAGAAAAATGCATACAGGAACCTATTTGGGATTCGGGACAAGGATTAGTTAGGCTATGATGTTAAGATGTTAAGATAAATGCGAGTAAAGTTTTAAGAATTTAAACTAATTTAACTTAAAAAAGCACGACTGAACTACTATACTTGAACAAAGGCCAGAATTATATAAAAACCCTGGATATATATGGCTTCTGAGTTGCCGAGTATATCCGGTTATAAGAATATCTTAAGCAAGACTGTCTAGGAACTATGTAAGCTGCTGAGCCCGGACTTAAAATGTAAAAAATATTGTTAACAATCATAAATGAAATCAGCAGACAAGCTAAAACTGTCTCCATTGCCTTAGATAAGAAACATATTTTGAAATAGGTGATTTCTGAGAGAGAGTAGGTGAAGATTCTGTCTTTTTAACGTGTTCTCTACAGTTCCATATTCAAGGGAAGAATGAAAACATCAGCTTCCAAGGAACAGTTAATAATTTATAACATGTATGGTATGACTGTAGTCAATATGCCTTTGATGAGTTAAGAAGGGATTATATCAATTCTATAAATGTATAATTACACAATTATATAAATGTAAGAGAACCATGTTCTCCCATGTTTTCTCAAATGTTCTCCACTTTTTTGACAAAGTAAAGTCCTCCGCTAGTTCAGGTTTAGATTCAGAATTCGGAGTGGAGTAGTAAACAGTAGAATCAATAACCTCAGATAACAACTTTGAATTTTTAACAGCTCTGAGACCAAACATGAAAAGTATGTTGATCTAACAGACCATGTGACTTTTACGATATGAAGACTGACCTTATCAGGCTTCTGTTTATGTTCAGCTTCTCTGAATACTATCTTGAGGGCCTGAGCATATTCATTCCGCCATGGGGGAAGCATTTGACCTCATGACTGAGTTTGAGAGTGGCAATATGGTCAAGGATGGACGAGCAGATATCTATCTAATAATCCACAAATCTCGGTCTGACTGTGGCTTGCACATCTAGAGAATCATCATTTTATCACCCTGACACTTGGTATGTGTGCTGTTAACGACCAAGGAAGTGAAGTGTGGAACGGCAGCTGCATTAGACTCAGCAAAGTAAAGCCATTATCAAACATGAACTCGGGAGAATGTCCTTGCAATTGGGTTCAGACTTTCTCCAGAGTTTGCCTTTCAGACATGAACAACACAAAAGGAGACTATCCGCTCAGACGCATCACTACAAGACACAACTCTGCACAATGTTCTGGTAAGGAGTGGCACAGCAGGCAGAGGCAGGACATAAGGTATTATTTGTGCTGTGGTGATCACAAGTTTTGGTTTGCAGCACATTGACACTGGTGTTGTCACTTATCACCAAGTCTTCGTGTTATGGCAGACAAATTTCATCCTGAGATGTTGAGTTCTTTTTTTTGCATGTCTGTTGCGTGTTAGAAACAGCCTCACAACGCCTTCTGGCTCATGGTGAATCATCTGGTAGATCTCCTGCTGTATTCTCACTATACTTTGGACATTATCAAGACAATCTCACTCTCACATTAACGCTCTCACATACAGCCCCTCTGGAGAATGTCAGGAGATTATCCTGAGGTTAGAGCACATCAGCGTAAGTGATGTTGTCCGTCACAGCAACAGTGTATTCACAACAGTGAGCATGTTCCTAATGATGGCAATGAAAACTGATTCTCCAGTTTGGGGTTCTGCGTACTGAGTTGAACTTTAGGGCAGCAGCATCGGTGCAGCGTCAGGACTGAGTCCAGCAGTCGGTCTTCACTTGCCATGGCTCATTTACTGCAGGTCACTTTTACAGATTCAGAAAGAATGAGCCCACCAGTGTCAAGCGGCACTGCATTGCACTGTTTTCACACTTAAACACACTTACCTCTGCTGAACCATCATTTACAGGCTATGTTAGTCTAATGCATTATTTTGTATAGCTTCAGTTATTTATCGTTAAATCTGTGGTTATATTTCTTATCAGTAGTCAGGCTCAGTTACTTGTGTTGCCGTATTCTACTTCTATCACCTCAAAACTTCAATTATCTACATCTATACTTCCGTCTGTCGGTCTGTCTGTCTGCCTGTCTCCCTACCGGTTTATCTGTCTGTCTGTCTGTCTGTTGGTTTGTCTGTCTGCCTGTCTGTCTGTCTGTCTGTCTGCCTGCTGGTTTTTCTGTCTGCCTGTCTGCCTGCCTGTCTGCCTGTCTGTCTGTCTGTCGATTTGTCTGTCTGCCTGTCTGCCTGCCTGTCTGTCTGTCTGTCTGCCTGCTGGTTTTTCTGTCTGCCTGTCTGCCCGCCTTTCTGTCTGTCTGTCTGTCTGTCTGCCTGTCTGTCTGCCTGTCTGCCTGCCTGCCTGCCTTTCTGTCTGTCTGTCTGTCTGTCTGTCTGCCTGTCTGCCTGCCTGTCTGTCTGTCTGTCTGCCTGTCTGTCGGTTTGTCTGTCTGCCTGTCTGTCTGTCTGCCTGTCTGTCTGCCTGCCGGTTGATCTGTCTGCCTGTCTGTCTGTCGGTTTGTCTGTCTGCCTGTCTGTCTGTCGGTTTGTCTGTCTGCCTGCCGGTTTATCTGTCTGTCGGTCTGTCTGTCTGCCTGTCTGTCGGTTTGTCTTTCTGCCTGCCTGTCTGCCTGCTGGTTTTTCTGTCTGCCTGTCTGCCTGTCTGCCTGTCCATCTGTCTGTCTGTCTGTCTGCCTGTCTGTTTGTCTGCCTGTCACAGCTAACAAACACTTGGCATTTCGCAAGTTGGATGAATCAGCCAAATCCTCCGAGTTGGATGCAGCTGAGTTATTTTCAAGGTCTTTTGCTGCTTGAGTTAATACACGCACCAGGTCCAGCACATAGCAGACCCGGTGTGGACCTGTAGAACCCGGTGTGGACCTGTAGAACCCGGTGTGGACCTGTAGAAACAGGTGACCAGTTGGTCTGGAGCAGCTGACGGTCGCTGGGTCTCGCTGCCTCCGCTGCAGCAGGCAGCAGCAGCAGCAGCGGCAGCCCACCGCACGGTGCCGCGTCACGCAGGAAGAGGAAGAGGAAGAGAAGAAGACGCAGGCCGCAGCCTCCTCCTCTCAGGACTCTAGTCTCTGCTGCCGCGGAGCCCCAGGGTTTCTGAGCGGCTATGATTGACAGAGTCAGCGGAGGTTTACACTGGCATGTCCGCACACCCGCTCGGTTGTTATCGTAACAGACAGGTTTGCAGCATGGCGAGTGAAGAAAGAGTCCCGAGCTGTCGCCAGTCCCACACAGGAAGAAGAGCACCGTGTATCGGATTATTCAGGATTATATTTATTGCTTTTATCCACGCGACGCGGGCGAATAAACAAGGTTTGTAACAACGTCCGCATTAGCTCGCGCTAACTTCCGCAGGCATTTTTTCAACCAAGTGTCGGTTGAGGTTACCTCAGCGGGCCAACTTTACCACAGCTAGCCAGCTAACATTAACTCCAGCCTTGTTAAATGTATTTCACTATGAGCCACAGTTCATTAAGGGGTGGGCTGACGTCTGGGTTCGTACTGAAAGTGCTGCCGTTAGTTAGCCCTATGTGGCCTTTAACGTTGCAGTGAACGCTAGCTTCGTGTGTAGCTTGTTGTCATGTCATTTTATCCCGTCCATATATGGCTAAGTTGGGCTAACACTGCCTAGCAAACAAAACAGCACAGGGCAGAAACGGGGAAGAGCAGCTTTAGCATAATGGCTAGTATGTATGTTAGCTCGCGTCTGTGTGAGGTTAATGCTCGCAAATGAGGAGATGTGGCAATCGGGAACCTTGTTGAGAACACTGTGGCAGACAGCCCACCTAACGTTACTTCCTCATGCTGGCCTCGGTGGAGGAAATGTTTCAAACCGTCAGTTGACAGTTATCTGTAAACGTGGCTGAGCGTTTTTGATTTGACCCTGGCTTTGCTCCAGCTTGGCACGGACCAGCCGCGTGTTATTTATCCAGTGTGACCTAGGTGTTCAGCTGTCACATCCAGTGTACCAGTGGTTAGCGGGTTAGTGGCTGTGGCAACTTCTAAAAGGTGCCCGGTGTCTTTAAAGGTCCAGCGAGAGGGATCTATTGGGAGAAAATGAATACAAAATAATCCTAGTAATGTTTTCACTAGTGTGTAATTATTTACATTGTACTAATTGTTGTTTTCTTTACCCGAGAATGGGGCCATTTATATTTAAATACGTAATATTTGCATCAGGATCGGGTCCTCTCTGCGGAGGTTGCCATGTTTTGACAGTAGTCTAAAAAGGACAAACTAAGCACCTTTGAGTTGGAAGAAATGTTAAAATCTCAAGATTGCCTTTCAGTTTGTTCGATTGTAGTGTCCCTGCACTTGGCTAACTAATGTGACCGTTGACTAAAATTTGTTAAAGCCGCTCTGACATTAGTTATTTTTGTTATGAATTGTGGTTGTGTGTTGGGTTTGCTCTTTATTTTGAGACGATGCCACTCTAACAATTGTGCTGTGTTTGCCTCGATGCAAATGCTGTGCAAAAAGGGAAGTATTCATTTAAAGTGATGGGAAAGTAAACTTTTTCTTCAAGTGCGCTGGTAGTTTAAGTTCCAACACATCTTTCTAATTTTTGTGTCGCATGTTTCACCATGGTAGTACAGCAGGAAAAGTGTTTTTTTAACCGCTTTATACGTACTCAAAAGAGATTACCTAAATGAGAGAAATTTACTAAATTGCAAGTGGAAATTTATTGAAAATAAATAGTAAATTCTAATTCATGGTAGAAGAGGTCTACATTTTTCTTTGTGAGATCCACTCTTGACAAACAAGCGGGGGCCCATAGATGGTGTCGGATGAAAAGCTTCTCAGTAAAGAGAAAGCATAATAAATGCTGACTAGCAGGTTTAGTTTTAGACTCTGAACTCTGAAAGATTCATACTTTGAAAGAATCAATCAGAGATACATCCGGTCCTGTAACCCTTGAGTTGATAATGTAGTTACTGCCTTTTTAATACAGCTTAAGAATGGTTGGGTGTACTACAAAAAACTTGATGGACTGACACCGTGTGAAGTCCGGAAGGAAATAGACGTGTATGTTATGTGTTCATTGTGGAAGTTGTGGAACAGATACAATTCTACACCATGTGGAGCCGCTTTCTCTTGACTCTTGTCAGTACAGAAAATACCAGAGATTAAAGTTCAAGCAGGGAGTTATCTCAACCAGTATATTACTGTGTGGTTCAGAAGATATGATGACTGCGAACATCTGACCTTCCCTTTCGAGATTTGGAAGGAGTTGCCGAAAGAGAGCTTTTTAAATTTTTTTTTATTTTATCTGACTTTAAAGTATATTAGAATCTCTCTGCACTTTTCTGTACTATTTGAACTATTGTCTGCATTGTACCATCTGAAATAGGTTTCTGTTTATGCCACTCAAAACTCTTTAAATAAATGAACGCAACATTTTATTTAATTAAGCTGTAGTGCTTCATGTTCTGTAAAATGCTCCAAACTCAATTTATCAACAGATTGTCATTTTTCAATGATGATGAAGGTTGAGGTACTGAAAATATTTTCCCCTTATGTTTTTTTTTACAGCATTCATTCAGTCAGACACAATTCTAGAAGTTCTACATTTTGGCGAAGGAAGCCTTTTACAGGTAAGTCAACTAACTTGCTATTGTCACCTTGATGTCAAATATTACAGAACAATATAAATAATAAGGTAATTTGATTGATGTTCAAAATTGAAATATGCCAGCCCTCTAAACATGACTTTCCGTATTCCTCTGTTTTTACAGGCAGAATCTGACATTGATTTTAGTTTATATCATCAACAAAGGTATGTTTTCATTTTTCATTTAGAAACATCTTCCACTCTTGCACCCAGTTCAGATGTTTGTGTTTAAATTCCCCATGTATTAGTTAGGGTGTAGTCAGGTAAACAGGTGCCGTGGTTATTCATCTTCTATGTGCTGTAGCTGTATGGAATTCCATTGGACCTTTTTGCTGTAACGCATATATACTGTGGAAACTTTAAGTACAGCCTGAGGAGTTGTTGACCTAGGCTGACATAGCAAAACAATAGTAGCACACTTCCTTTTTCTCCCGGCTCAAACACAAGGAAAAGTAGCATACATTGACATTGTACTGTAACAAATTGGTAAAGTTATTATCAGTCATCATGGTCATATGAACAAACACCCAAAAAGTTATTTTGTCGAGCCTAATGAACAAGAGCAGGAATTTCTTGTACTGACAAGTGTTCATGGTCAGGTCACATTGCCTCACAGTCAGGATTGCTTAAGTGCCTCTAAAGCAGACACTACCACTCAGATAGGATAGTTGTTCAGGAACATTATAGTTTGCTTTGAGATGTCAGTTTTAGACAAACATCCAATACGACCTGACATGACTTTATAAGTAAACCTTTCTCATCAGGTTTTATACCCTCCACATGTCATAAGCCCTCCTCTAGTGTCTTTAATTGTTCACATGTGAGTTGTCCGGGTGCAACATACAGTGAGCCTTTACTATTTATATAGTACATAGTTCTAAACCATGAAAGGGCATTGCATGACCGCTCCCTCAAATTAGGGCTGTGGTATTTTTTAGTTTGACTGTGTGAATGTGAGACATTTTAACTGTTCAATATCCCCATTATGTGTGTCATGTTTGGAATTCCTTTTTTGTTAGTTATCTCATCTGTATTACTCGGTATGCTCCTCTTTTATAAAGGACACTTTCAACACACTTGTTTTACTTCCATAGGAACAAAGACGCTTTTCACAATAACTTTTTTCATGTGCCAGTTGTCTTAATATTACCCTGACGCTGGACATATGCAGATCCTGAGGCAAAGGGGCACTGCCCTCCCCATGATCTCCTCGGCTACTCCAATTACACGCTGACATTCAACACATTAGCTCTGAAGCAGCGAGCAAATGGCCTCATAGAATTCACAGCCAGGATCCATCTAAATTCTTAATCTCACAAGAATTTTGTCAGTAGTTGTTATATTAATGAGAGATGGGACAGCAGGCTGTAGATGACAGATTATCCCGGATGAACTCTGCATGGTTTGGGATTCGGTGTGGATTGCTGTGCTCCTCAGGGGACAGAAATCCACCCCATCTATTGCGAGCTCCACCATTGTCTGCCCCTGTACATGTTAGGCTTGGTAGTAAATAAGTGAAATTGATCCCTTCTAAATTGTGTTACTCTGGGGAGATGTTAAAGTAAATACATCTGAGTGAAGTCCTAGAGGATCTGCATTAATTATTAAACATTTGTCTTGCATTTCATACCTTTTTGTAATATTCATAAATAGTTGGCTATATTCTGGGTAAAAAGAATACACATGAAATAAAGGTGTTTCCCTTTCGATCATTAAATGAGTCAGCCCAGTTATGCACCACACCTGCATCGCCAATGAATGCCTTTTTTTCAGTAGATTTTTATACAGGCTCTTATTACACAGTGCTCCATCAAAGAGAGAGGTTGGCTCTCTTTAGGGACGGCCTTGTTTATTGTTAAGATACACCTGTTGTTGAACAGGTTTGGTCAGTTATGTTCTACAACTAGGAGGGTGCAACCGATGCTCAAAACTTGTTGCCTTTGTTCGAGGGAGGCAGCTCTCCGAAGGTGACCAGAAGAAATGCAGTTTTATATTTTTTGGTCTTTAATTTCTATTTATGGATTTTCACAGAGGTTTTACATATGGAAATAGTGCACCACAGTTGGGAGTGGTCCCATGCTCCGCTTAATGCATTGTGAAAAAGAAGGCCAGGACGCAGACTGTGGTGTCTGTGTGTGCGTTTAGCTTATCATTTGTTTAAAACGCACACAACCATGGATAGTATTTTTCCTAGCTTGCTGCTGTGGCTGTCATGTGTTCCTGTCTTTTACAGCACGTCCCCGCACCGTGGGAACTGTCGACCTATACGATTTGAACCTCCAATGTTGGATTTTCACGAACAGTGAGTCATAGTTTCCTACTTGATTTGACTCTTTTTCGTCTTCGTCATCTCTGCTTTGATAACATTTATCATTGTGTGACAGACTCTGCTGCTTTTAATACATTTCAAGTTGTTTTTATTGAGATAAAGAGGTTATTCTTAAGTTATTTTTGAGGGAATATTTTTCTCAAACATAATTAAAAGCCTAATTTTATTATTAATAAACAGCATTTACCAGTTGGACAGTTGACAGACATAAGTGAAACTTTTGAGTTACTCTGGAGCGACAGACTTGAAATAGTCCATAATAAACAGATGTCAGGAAGTATTTTAGCCTTCTATGGAATGCACTTCAACAGTTGTTTTTTTTTACTTCAGCCCCTTGCTTCATATTGGTCCTACTTATTAGTGCACATTCCACTCTTGACAGTAGGTGCACACCCATGTAGTATTTCCCTGTTCCAAGTGCAGCCTACAGTCGATTGGCAGGGTGCAGAGTGAAAATTATTCAGTTGCATTTAGAGAGGCATGGGTTCAAGTAAGGAGTCCAGCTGCCGACAGCCTGTCCTCCTCCGTCCTTCTGCAACAATAAACGAGCCACTTATCAATTGTTAGTGTTTGGAGGACTTGAAAATTAAACCTTGAGAAATTATTTTTACCCTGTCACCAATTCACATGAAACAACGGCAGGATTTTAGTTAGCAGTGTCAAAATATCAGCCCATGCACAGAAGCTCAACTTCAGATGCACTATAAATGATGTTAAGATGATGATGTGCTGGTGGAACCACACGCTTCTTTATCCACTTTGTTCAAAAGACGGAGATATTTCAGGGTTTCTTTAATTGACTCAGAAGTAACATCTGTGATAATTTGCTCGGCTAATTGGCTTTTATTTTCCAGCCAAAGCTATTTCATCAAGCTTCGCTATTTGCAGTAGGAAGACTCCCAATGTTTCAAGTCCCTGCATATTTTCATACCACATTGAAATAAAATAAATCAAAGTACACTATCCGCAGCTGATGGGTTATAACATGCAAAACCGCAACTATTATCCTTTTTCAAATCAAATGCAGAATTTTAAGATAGATAGCAACATCAAGTTTATCATGAATCTCAAAGGTAATTTAATTTAGAAAACTCTGTATAGGAACCTTTGAGACACACATACACCTACTGACCCCGATTGACATTTCCTTCCTTCCTTTCTCTCTTCTGCTGTGATAGAAATAATTGAATTCTTTAACTTTAATCTAAGTTTTTATCTTAATGTAAACTCTCATATTTCATGCATGGAAATAATATCAGTGTCTGTTAATATCTGATATCCAGCATGGTTCCTCTTTGATTATTTCTAGTTTCTTTAAATGTATTGTGGTTTATTTGCTCTTACAATGTTTTTTATCCTCATTTATAGGCCTGTTGGAATGCCAAAAATGGAGAAAGTTTATTTACATAATCCTAGCCCAGAAGAAATAAGTTTGATATCAATATCAGCGACGACAGCACATTTTCACGCATCCTTTTTCCAGAATAGGGTAAGTACATATCATTTAAAAACTTGCTTTTTAAAAGATTTTTGTCCCCAGCTAAATTGTCAAATCGTTATCTCATAAGAAGTCTTTTTATCCAAGAAAGAAAAACAGCTCCATTGATCTTTAGTCACATGGCTGCGTGTTAATCGCACTGTTATTTAATCAAAGTGCTTCATAAGACATTTTAAATACTAATTAATAAATGTTATATTCATTGTAAATGAACTACAGGTCAGGACACAGCGGCAAGAGAAGCTGTTTCCTTCTTCTTCTTTTTTTGCTTTAGACTAGAGTAACCTCAAGTAGTCTGGGATCTCCTTCATGTATGAAAAACAGACAAGTAATCAGCCGCATTTAAACGCATTTAGATGCAAATCACATGAGCCACTTAAACATGTGACCACACCAATGAACTCACAATGAGTTACATTGTTAAAACAGGGAATAAAACTAGAAAAAGTAAACGGCAATAATATCAGGGGATGTCAAGCATCTGGCATAGAACAATGTAAGTTGTATTAAAGTAAAGATTGCTTAAATCGACCATTTAAACACACAACATAACTCCACCAGGAAAGTTAATCTACGTAAACTGTCTTTCAATGTATTTTATTATTCATTGAGTTGAAGGCCCCAGTACATACAACTTGGCTTTTTACAGATTTTTTTATTGTTTGCAGTAATCTAATACTTTTTCCAAAATATAGTTCCTTGTATTAGCAAATATATCATGTTTTCTGTGCTGCATGTGAAGACTCCCTTAACAGGAAAGGCCTGTTCTGTCACTTTAGCCGCAAACATAGCATACGTGTTTCAGTGAGGCACTGACAAGGAGTTGTAATATGGGACATGAGTGTTTTTTTGTTTTTCCACATATTTGTATATTATATTAAAATCTTCTGCACAATGAGAGGAGCATCTTATTTGGAAGAAAACACTTCTTAGCAAACCTCACAGTAAGATAAATGGTAAATAATCTGTAATTATATAGCCCTTTTTTAGCCTTGATGACCACCCAAAGCACTTTACAGTACAGTTTACTGCCATTCACCCATTAACAGACACATTGCAACTATGAACAGCTCTTTTTCCCTAACATTGTAAACTGACTGTACACCAAGAGTGGAAAAATCATACTGAGAGGAAAACCTTAAATCAAATATGGCACTATGAATAAATGTATTCATTCTTTCTTACAACAGACATGTGTGGAATGTAAAAATAAATTAAACTGCAGTACACACGAGTCTAGTTCACAAAGAACACCAGTGGAAAATAAGTGCGGTTGGGAGGATAACAACCAAAGGTCTCTAGTCCTCTGTCATGGGATGTGTTTGTACAGAAGCTTTGTATATTAGTGTGAAGTTAACATTTCCAGCAAAACCCTTTGGTAGAGATTTGTTATATAAGATAAAATGCTGCTTATCTGATTGGACTTCGGTTATTATGCTGTAACCAGAGAAATAATATTTGAAGGAACAGAGGGAAGAAGTGCAGTCAGTTTTTCCCTAGAGCTTCAATCAAATGTTAACTAAAGGAAGTAAAATTTGTACTAAAGATGTAAGTACAGGATTGTCTATCATCTCGATTAAGGAAGATAAACATGATGTCAGTGTGTTGACAATACAGAAGAAGGAAGTGGAATGTACATTTATATAAATATGTCTCAAATCTGGTCTGGGCTTCAGAGGATTCCTGATACAAGCGTCACTCTGTCGTTGGACATAATGAGAGTTTTAATGCCTCTTTGGATGTTTAACACATGTAATCCGGTGTTTGGTAGAGCTGATGCGTAAAACTATTGGACACAAAATGTTTTGAAGCGCATTGAACCCTGGGATAGGTTTGGTTGGGAAGGAGCCACCTTTTGGAGCCTTTGTGGGGGGGTAAAGGAAAGTGTTTGTCTGCCCCATTAGAGGGAGCCTTTGAAATGGGACAGCCTAGTCGTGTTGCTGTGACGAAAATGAAGATTCCTGAATGATGAATTTGCCATTATAAACTAACAGTGTAATACTTTTATCTTTTAACATCAGCACTTCCAAGTCTTAATTTACTTAATCTCACGCTGAAGTAAATGTGTTGCAAGGTGTTCTAAATTCCACCGGCCTCTCGCACCGTTCACTATCTGCATGTTTGAGACTGAACATTTTGCAGCAGCGACGATGACACAACAAGATCTGTTCTGTGCTGTTACATCAGGGGACAACATGTAGACATGAGAACAAGGGGCCTTAGGTTGTTGTAGTGTTTATAACAAGATTTAATAAGCTTCTCCCTATTTTCTGGAGCTTGTTCATGTTGGTAGGAATTGGCAGGAAAGAATTCAGAGGTATCTGCAGCAAAAACTCTAGAACAGACACCATTTGCTACTACAGTCAACACCGAAATGCTAAAGTTAGAGTGTAGCTGTTATGTTTTCCTAGCAGTGACCTTTAAGGTCAGGTGTTGTGGACAAGTGTAAAGATCTTTGTGGTTATTAGCCAAGCTGTTTTGGGGTCAGTACATGTGTGAGGCCTTAATATGTTCTTTGTTAAAAAGTGTTTATCCATTTTTTGATCTGTGTGTGTGTGTGTGTGTGTGGCTCTGTGTCATCCGTTCTCTCAACAGATAATTCCACCAGGAGGGAACACATCCTTTGATGTGGTGTTTCTCGCTCGAGTGGTTGGGAATGTCGAGAACACTTTATTTATTAATACATCACATCATGGAGTGTTTACATACCAGGTACAGACTTTAATCAAGCAGTTTTTTTTTTATCATCAAAAGTACTACTAACAAATACTTTTCTTTCCTTCTCTTTTCTGGAAGGTTTTTGGGGTCGGCATCCCAAACCCCTACAGACTGCGGCCCTTCATTGGGGCTCGAGTCCCAGTAAACAGCAGCTTTTCACCTCTAATACACATCCACAACCCATACAGTGAACCACTGCAGGTAACCTGGGGAAATGAGACTCTCTGATGGTTATATTTGCATGTGTTTGAGTTCTTTTTTCATATACAGTTAGATTGAATTGTCATGTCTGTGTGTGTTGCTTTATTCTGCTCTGCTCCAGGTTGTTGAGATGTACTCCAGTGGTGGGGATCTACATCTGGAGCTGCCCACAGGTCAACAAGGAGGCACTGGAAAATTGTGGGTGAGTTTCATGTCACCGCTCCCTGTTGTTTGTTGTTCCTGAGTTATCTTTCGATTTGAAGACAAAAGCTGGTTACAGACAGTTGAGTCCAGGTTACCCATGCTGACCTTCTGCCTTCAGGAGATTCCTCCGTTTGAGACAAAGGGGGTGATGAGAGCCAGCTTCTCATCGAGAGATGCAGACAACCACACGGCTTTCATCAGAATTAAAACCAACGCCCCCAACGAGGACCAGTTCATCATCCTGCCTGTGGAGGTGGAGGTCACGTCAGGTGCGTTTTACTAACAGGACATTGGGCCTCATTCACCAACTGGTCTTAGAGGGATAGTTCACCCAAAAATGAATATTGTGTATACTAATTGTCTACTCACCACTATGCAAATGCAGGAGTTGGTGAGGTGTTTGAGTCCACAAAACACTTTTTTTCAAACATTTACCTATGCTAATCGGTAAAAACTATCCCACACTTTCATATTACAAAGACATGTCCTTTACCAATATAAGAAGACAGATACAAACAATTCTGAAGTTTAAAAACGTGTCATGAATCTGACGTAGAGTTTTCTAAGAAAAATACTTGAGAACAAATTTAAGAAAATTCTTAAGACGATATTGGTGAATGAGGCTTATTGTCTTCAACTCTCAATGAAGTTTTATCTGTATATCAGCTTTCATATATATATTTTTTTCACTCCCTGCAGCCCCTGGCATATACTCCTCCACAGAGATGCTTGATTTCGGTACGCTGCGTTCACAAGGTACGGACAAAGACACATTTTGCAGTTTTCAATAATATAGTATTTTTCCAGACCTCCTTTGCTAATTATCATTTCCCATCTGCCTTTTTTTACAGATCGTCCAAAACTGCTGAATCTACACCTATTAAATTCAGGAACAAAAGATGTTCCAATTACAGTAGGTTTTCTTGGAAGACTTAAAAAATCGATTTGCTTAAATTGTTATCTTACCTCATGCTGACCACTCATAATTTCAGAGTGTACGTACAACACCATCAAATGAAGCAGTCACAGTGGATTTCAAGGCAGTCACGCTAAAAGCAGGAGAGAGCAGATATACCAAAGTAGCAAGTATTAGTTTTGATGGTAAGTTTTGTGTTTGTTTATGTACCAATAATTTACATTTGCTCTTCTAAAATGTATGTGTGGTTAAGTATTTTGAATCATACATATTGTTAATCATGTGTGGTCATTTTGCCATCACCTTCTGGTGAATTCAATATCTCAGATATATTTCTTGTCCATAACTCCTGAATGAATATAGTAATAATGGTAAAAATGTGCTCAATACTGATTAAGTTCCCTCAAAGTCTTCCCTCCACATATGTTTGTACTTACACAAATGTAAACTTGACTTGTTGGTGGAGGCATACAAAATCAAGGCAGTAGTTCAAGATGTTTTATGAAGTTTTTTAGCTTTTCTTTTTCTGTGTGGAATTTTGACAAAGTTGCACCTACCATACACTTCCTCTATTGCCACCCTCTACTAACTATACAACATGAAAAACATGTCTTAAGGAAGTGCAATGACATGCTTATTTTCAACTAAACACAGCCTCTGAACATGTTAGTTTCCTCTTCACTGGTTATCAGAAACAGAAAAATCCTCTCTAAGAAGTCAAGAGGGAGTTCTGTGTGTAAACAATGTTTTGTATCAACATCCTTTAAAACTCTTCTGGTTTATTCATATACAATCAGAAACATCTGTGTTTTCTTGACTTGTTCAGCTATAGAAGCTTTACATTTCCTTACTTTCTTTCACTTTTGGCTTGGTGTTGTGCAACTTCCTCTTGCGGGGCCTGGTATCGTTTTGCAGCTCACTTATCTACTCTTTTCATCATGTGTTTCCATTGCAGCCTCAAAAGCGAGAAGACCATATCAGTTCTCTGGTAAAATAACCGTTAAAGCAAAAGAGAAGAGCTACTCCAAGCTTGAAATCCCATACCAGGTCGAAGTTTTAGAAGGGTGAGTGATTTTGTGGCTGTAGATTGAGACTGGGTGCCTTTATGTATTATGCTGCATAGAAGAAAACATGGTATGTCATCTCTTCTTGCAGCTACCTTGGTTTTGACCACACAGCGACATTGTTCCACATCAGGGACAGTCCTGTAGACCCGGTGGACAGACCCATTTTCCTCACAAATGCCTTTAACTTTGCAATTCGGATACACAACGTGTCCCTGCCCGAAGAGGCCAAAACCATGTTTAATGTGAGTGCCAGTAGAAGGGTTTAACGGAAGTCATTCTGATTATATAGATAAATATACATATATGCGTAGAAAGGAAATGACACCATCTCCTCTTTCTATTTTAGGTGCAGAACTTCAGTGCACCGATCCTCATCCCCAAACATGAGTCACGGTACATCTTCTCCCTCCTCTTCCGGCCGGTTCGACCTTCCATTCACATAGACAGCAACATCCTGCTCATCACAAACGCATCAAAGTTTCACCTGCCTGTCCGGGCTTACACAGGCTTCCTGGAGGTACATACTAACCGCTGATGCAGTGAAGTGCAGTTTTCAGATTAGCTGACAAAGTCCATAGTAGTTAAAAAGTATTTTTTTAAGGCTGATTATTTTACCAAACCACATTAAATGCCATTGCTAACGAAACTCAGTTTTGACCCTTTATGTAGTACCTGTGTTTTGTTTGTAGGACAGAGTAAATATGATATGTTTTGGTCAAGATATGTCTGTGTAACGTGGTGTTTGTTCTTTGTGGCCTGGCATGAATAGCCCCTGGTCCTGCCTCCCAGTCTGAAGGAGAACCTCCTGGACTTCGGTGTTCGCAGTGCAACAGACACCAGCAGCATCACATTTGTGGTTGTCAACAGTAATCCAATAGAGGTAAAAAAGATGGTGCAACCGATAACGAAATGATTGTCAGGATTTCTAGATATTTTTTCCTGTAAGAAAAGTCAATTATAAAAGGGGAAACTCCCTTGGCATGAGCCACAGTTAATTAACTGTCCAGCCACAGTTTCATTATGAACCAAAAAATTTGAACACTTATTATTATAACATAAGACATCTAACTTGCAGCGCCTTTTGCCTCATGCTTGCGTTGTTCGAGCTACTGGTGCTGCCACAAGTGGGTTAACCCCCCAGCATCTCCGCTATGCATCTGCCAATCGCCTTGTTGCTCCCTTACTATGAGCTAACCACTCAACAAAATCATGACTGTTAGCTGTCCTGGCTCCTAAACAGCAGAAAAGTCTACACATCTTCCGCCGCAAATTAAAAACACATCTCGTCCAACTATACCTTGAATAAAATAAACTTTTATAAAGTAGCACTTTAATAGCACTTAGCTGACATTTGCATATAGCACTTTGTAGTTTGGCTTTCTTGAAGAAAATTGTACTTTCTTGATTCCTGTTGTTCTGGGTTTGTACCCTCATGGTTGAATGCACTTAATGTAAGTCGCTTTAAAAGCGCCAGCTAAATGAGATGTTATGTAATGTAATACAAGTAGTTTTTACTCTCTATGCAGAAAGTCAGACCTTAGAGTTTTAGCACAGCTGTGGCAGGCAAATCTGGTTTTTTCGCTAATGTAAGAACTTGTCTTTCCTTCTGTAGTCTGTGTACCTGCAAAAGGACAAATCAGAGTCCCAAAAAATACTAGAACATTTTTCTACTGACCCTTCTCCAGCTTGAGATTAAGTCCTGGCTGGTCACAGGAGACAGCCTTTCTATGGAGCTGCTGAAGACGGAGAAGGGAAACGCAACAATGGCCCTGAATCGCCTGAGAGAGCTACAGAACAATTCAGCTTCCCATCACAAAACGGTAAGACCTTTACAGTGTCACTCCAAAACTTAGGCTTAGGTACAATGAGCACCCAGAGAACCATGAGGTACTTGAAAATAAAAAATAACCTTATGTTCAACATTTTCTCTCCGAAAAGGTGATACTAGCATCTGGATACTATGCAGCATTCAGAGTGACACTAGTGGCCAAGGCACTGGAGGGCACATATGACGGAGCCATACATATAACCACCGATTATGAGGTAGGTTATCAGTAGGGATGCACCGATCCGATATTTGTATCGGCATCGGTACCGATATTGAAGAAATTTCTAGATCGGGTATCGGTGACAATGGGCCGATCCATATCGGCTGATCTATTCAGTGTAATTTTATGCTGTGCGCTGTGAGTGACGTCATACGCAAGCAACACGCCGTGTGGAGCCTACAGTGTTTACAAAATACAACAAGCGAAAGGATCGGCTATCTGGAGCTATTACACATTACCTCAGCCAACAAGCTCCACGGCTACGTGCAACATCTGTAAAGTGAATGCTCCGAGAGGCGGTACTAAAACGTCTAGTTACAATACGTCCGTGGGCCTCCCTCCTCGGAGCCCCAGTTCCATCCATCCCACCCCCGCCGTCAAGCCAGCGACGTGCAACAACCACAGGCGCCGAGATTGGGCGAATAGCGAGCCAATACGTCCACGTTTCTCTGCCCGCTCCCCCGCCGACCTCCCCTCCTTACTCCCCGGCGCTGACAGCGGACAAGGCCGAGGTCGCAGCAGAGCAGGCACGGCCGCCGAGGCTCGACCTGTCCACCCCACCTCCGCATCCTACCGCGCCTCGCCAGCAGTCCAGAACCCGGGAAGCCGGCGAGCAGCAGCTCAGTGATTTTTTTTTTTTTAAGTTTTTTTTAAAGTTTTTACCCAAACTATAGAAGCTATTGTTTTGTTCAGATGCTTTTGTAATGGATGTTTAATTCCCATTTGCACTAAACTATATAAAGAGCTGATTGCTATTTATTTTGAATGTCTATTGTTGTTTTCTCAATTTCAGCTCCTTTATTATTTAATTATTTATTTTGTTTTACATTGTATTTTGAATCCCTAATTGCACTGACTGAACCAGTCACACTTTATTTTTATGATTAAGATTGTTTTACTGGTGCACAATTATTAAATAAATAAGTAATTCAGTACTTTTATATCTGTTTATTTGTTTTTAAAAAAATAGGAAAGAAATGTTTAAGTCAAGTCTCATGATCCCAGTCTTTTCCCCCCAATGAAACTTACAGTTTGTTACCATAATTTCGCGCTTTTTTTCTATATCGGTATCGGATCAGTATCGCCCGATACTAAACCTTAGATATCGGTATCGGAGGTAAAAAAAGCGGATCGGTGCATCCCTAGTTATCAGTGGTTTTGATGATGTTCTTTTAAAGTTATACACAACCAGCTCTCAGCCTAATGTTGACTTGACCTGACCTTTTTCTTCAGATATTAACCATCCCAGTGAAAGCTCTCATTGCAGTGGGCACATTAAACAGCTCTCCCAACCACATCATTTTACCAGCTTCATTTCCTGTGAGTAACATTAAGATGTAATTCAGCCCTGGCAACAGACAGAAAATGAATTCAAGTGTGATGGTATCTTTCTGTTAAACGCACAAGGTGTTTTTCACACAATCTTTTGACATGTTCTTTTTTCTCTTTAGGGTAAAGTTGTTCATCAGAGCTTCAGCATACAGAGCTCTTTTACACAGAAAGTGAGGCTGCAGCAGATCCGCTCCCTGACAGAGGATATACGTTTTTATTACAAACGGCTCCGCAACAACAAAGATGAGCTGGAGCCCAGGCGTAAATCTAAGGTAGTGACACTTCAAGGAGCCAAATCAGTGAATTAGCCATATTTGTACTAATAGACATGATCTTATTTAATTTCTACATATTTTTTTTTCCAGGTGGCAAATATTTATTTTGATGCCAGCTTGCAGTGTGGTGATCACTGTTATGTGGGGCTGCCATTTGTGCTTAAATGTAAGTGTTTTTTTTCTTTTCTTTTGACTGTTTGTTACATTCAAATGTCACATTCAGACTGGATTTATTTCTCTAAAAAATGTGGGCTGATATTTAACATCACATTTCCTGGTTGGTACTAGTTTCTTATTTATTTATTTTTTATCTCACCCTAAGCATGTTTGTGGATCATTCACACCTGTTATTATTGCAGATATCAATGTTTTTCGGTACGTAGACTTGCAAAGTAGCTCCACATAAAAAAGATAATCATCATATAGCCATCACGTGAAATACGAGGAGCGAGGGGAATTTGTGGGTCACTGTGCTCACAGACTCCTCAGACTGGGAGCGCATCAGCACACACACACAGGGTTTCCACTATGGGCCGCCGTTTGGTTTGTACCGTGCTGGAGTTTCCTGTTTCCTCCTTCCACACTAATGTTGACCTACACTCACTGTATCTAATAAACACCAACACTCATTACAAGTTTTTAGGACCCGATCACTACAAGAGGTTTACTAGTGTTTGTTTAATTTGCGTTTATGAGGCTGCATTTAAACATAATGAAAAATTACTCGTCAACATTTTGAACGCTTTCAGTATTTCACGAGACGTGAGGCACACAGCCAGGACTCAAATTACCAAACCAACCTGTTTACCGAGCTGATTACATATACCCTGTTCTAGATGTATAATATTTATTCTAGAGCAACTTTTGTTAACAGAGCCAGAGAGTCTATTTTATTTATTGATTTGGTTGTGTGTGGTTGATTTTATTGTTTTATTTATTAGGATATTATAATATTTTTTATTCCAATTCAAATGTCAGACTGAGTATTCTTAAGGGTGTGCTTGCAGGTTTATGCTCTAATATTATTATTAATTCAGTGGTATGAGATTTTCTAAACAATAATATCATTATAAAAATAATTTCTGGAGCAATATATAATCCATTAAAACTTGTTGTCAGGCCTACCTTAATATTTTTAATTGTGCACCAAGCTAAAGGTTTCTTTGTTCAGTTTACATCTTTAGCTTTCTGAGAATTTCTTTCATGTCCAAGCAAAATTGGTATTCTACACTGAAATATCCCAACTGAATTGATATTGAATCAAAAGAGCTAGAAGACCCAAGTACAAATGTTGGCCTTCAGAGGTGCCAGGCCCCAGTGGTCCTTAGGGGGATGTGCTCTAAATGAGTCGAAGGAGAGGCATACTGTAAGAGGAAGTTCCTTGTTTACTTGTTTTGTTGTGGTTGTGCTGTAATGGCAGTAATGAGCTGACCCCATACCTGATGTTTAAATCACCCAAAAAAAAATTGGGGGGGGGGGGGGGGGTATTAGCACCATTTAACATAATCAGATTTTTCTCAGCACTTAAAGCTCCTCTTAAAACATCACTTAACTTTGTGACTTTAAAATATAACAGCCCCTTTTCTGTATTTTGTAAATTATCTATTTATTACGGACTGCTCAAATTCCAGCCGATGCATAAGTTTCCTTCGGCAAGATGTTGAACCCCGAATTGCCCTTCATAGATGTTGAATACACTAATTGGAAGTTGCTTTGGATAAAACAACAGCTAAATGACATGTAATGTCATGTAATTAACAAAACATTTATAAGTAAAACAGTCAAGATGGGGGAAATGTGATGTGTGGCTAAATTTTGTGCTGGTCCATCTAATATTTTCAGTAAGAGATACTAGTGGAAAAGGTTAGTCTGGCTTATTTTGTAATGGTTAAAATGCTGCTCAGAGCTATGTTCCCCACCTCCTACTCTAATGCATTCAGATCTAAATAGGCCTAAAGAGTCCAAATTAAATGATAATGTTTTTTTTCTCCCACAGCTGAGTCCAAGCCTCACGGGATGGTGTTACAGGAGGATATATGGGATGCTGATGTAGATTTTCATCAGAAACTGCTCAGACGATGGAAAGAGCTGAAAGAACATACAGGACACAAGTAAGTACAGTAAGGATTCAGTGATGGTTAGTTTTGGTTATCAGATTGTACTGTTAAATTACATGTTCAGCATTGGTTAACCATTTAAAGAATGTCACAAAATGTTTCTTTTCTCACCGAAGGATCGAAGCCATCTTTGAAGTCAACACAGACCTTCAAAAAAATGTGCAAGCTAAAATAACCGCTCACCTGACCTGGCCCTCACTGATCAACTCCTCACAACGAATTAGTTTTCCTCTGACCAACACAAACAGCTCCTCTGTGAGTAGAATCAATCCACCTCAGGAATTCTTAAAAGTGTCGTTAAAGTTCTGTTTTTGAAACTGAGGTTGGAAATCTGTCTGTTTTCTCTGCAGAACGAGGAGGTGATTCTGCAAAATCCTTCCGACGTCCCCGTCTATGTACAAGTTCTCCCCTTGGCCCTGTTACCCAACCCCTCAGTGTTCTCTGGAAAACTGGCTGATAGGTTAGAAATCTCCACAAATAACTGCACATTTTTTGTTCTTTATCCCCTCATCTTAAGCTGACAAACTTTATTTCCCAGGTTTCCATTAGGCAATTTGTCCAACATCAACATCAACACAAACACGCTTGAGTTCCAGGTGCACAGAAATCAAGTGAGTGCTACAAGTTCGATCGTGGACTTCATTGTTAGACAAGGATTTAGAGAATCAGCTGGCTGGAATAACCACAGTCCTGTTATAGCTGAGGCAACATGTGGAAGGTGTTTGGCTCTAACAGAACCTCTGTTTGTTTGGCAGACGTCCCTATTGAAGACCAGTTCTGGGTTCGTAGAGGGCTCAACCAGACCCTTTGTGTACAACCTCCTCCTGCTGCCTGGGGAAGTTAAGTCATTCAGTATAAGATTCACCCCCATCAGCAACCACAGTGTCTCATCTCTCCTCATAGTCAGGTACTGCCCTTTTTTACGTTTCTTTTTTTTATTAACATACCAAACAGTCTCTTCAGTAAATTTGTGATTCTCTTTTAACATTGTGTGCTTTTCTGGGAATCTGTATAGAAACAATCTGACCGTGATTGACACAATTATACTTCATGGACGAGGTACTACGGAGAGCCTAAAAGTCGCAGGGAAGCCTCCGGGACAAGGCAGCTCACTGAGGTTTAAGATGACTGAGGCCTTTCTCAAGGACTGCACAGAGAGTGAGTTTGTGTTGCTGAGGCTCAGATCAGTCTGAACATGGAGTCTGTTTTACCTCACACAGAATCTGTCAGCACCAGAAAGTCCAAGCATTCACAACATGATCATAAGTAATCACTACATTTTCAAAAGAGATAGTTACTTTTTTAATTTTACTTCTTGCCACCAGAGAAAGGTTTTCTGTATTTTTATAAATTTAATTTGTACACACAGAACCCATGAACGCCTGCATTTCTTTATTTTTTTATTCTGTATCAATCTGGCATATTATAGGAACATGAGATCCTTTTTCAGGACTAACCTACACCTCATTATTAGGCAAACACTTTTCTTGTGATGTCTCTATATTCTAAAATGTCTCTTGGATTGCTGTCCATTAATATCCTTTGCTATTTCCAAAATAATAAATTCAAGCATGATTAGTGACTGCAGCCAAACTAGAAAAGAATAAAATCTAATCCCTGTGTTTATGCAATACATAAAGTGATAGTGGCTGAGCGAGGGCACGTCTAAACATTATAAATCGCTGATGTACAGATGAAAGAAAAGAATGAACTTCTAAGGAAAGAGGCTGTATGAAAAACAGGAAGTAAAGGCAGTTTATTCAGAGTTTGACTTACTTTGAGAAAAATAAAGGAAATGGTGCATTTCCTGTTAAAACGCAGAAAAGTCCCTACGGTAGAAAGTGCATCAGTTCTGCAGTTAATCACATTTACCGCCATAAAAATATTTGATCAGAATAAAAAGTAGGAAATACATTTCCACAAGCATTATCTAAAATAAAAGTACACTAAATCTAAATTAATTTATGACCTTGTGAATCAACAAATGTTTCTGGTTTGCAGCTATTACTCCATTAATCATTGCCCTTTTTTTATTGCAGAGACAAAAGTCAGAGAGCCGAACTTCACTCTCAAAAGAACCTTCAGGGTGGAGAACACAGGTCTGCTTCCGATCACCATCAGACCAGCAGAAATCAATGGCCAGGCTTGTGAAGGATATGGATTCAAAGTTCTCAACTGTCAAGAGTTTGCACTTAAGCCAAATGCTTCAAAAGACCTCATCATACTGTAAGTGAACACACTGCCTTAAGTGTGCGCATGTGCATGTTGGTGCCTCTGCCCATCCACCCACAAGCTCTATTAATACTTCGTCCTCAGCCTCTGATGAGAAAGCCTTCAGTAAGAGGATGACTTGACTCTGTGTCTCTCTGCTGCCTCTGCCTGCTCCCCGCAGTTCTCCTTTTTCATCATCACTTTAAGTCCTATATCGTGGATGGACACACTTACACGCGCTGTACATTTTTCATCGCTTTACAAATTATAAAGAAATCCCCCAAAAGTTAAAAAACAAATTGAATTAATAAGAAATATTCCTTCAAAATATTTATCAGGATGTTTTTTAAATCAGATTTTACTCAGTGACACCAACACAGAGCATGTATATTGATGTATTGGTGAGTCTGTTTCTTCCTACTGCTGACATATTAACATTTATTTCCCGCATTAAATAAATGGTGATTGCTGTAGATGCATATAACCTGATTACCCCCCACCAAATATTCTGCCATACATTTTTGGAAACATCATTAGTGATCCTGTACATTAACAGAGATCCAGTTTGGGAGATGACGGCTGATTTCAGTCGATGTCTGACGGATTATAGGTGTGGCTTATGAGAAATAATGCTGCCACACCATCTGTTGCTTCCTCTTCGTTTCCATGTAGAATGTGGCGAGACACATTCACTGCCATTGGCGAGCGTTGTTCTGTCACTTTCAACTTTTACATGCAAGCTTGTGGAGCTGTTCAATGTCGAGCCTTTCATAGAGTCAGGGTGCGACTTCTTGTTTGTCTACATTCTTGTTTGTCTACATTCTTGTTTTTATCAGTTTACAACCTTCGCCCACACTACTGTCACTCCCACCTACTTTTATCTACAACACACAGTCCATTAAGTTATTAATTGTGCCTGTCGTTACTGTCACAAAATGTCTGCCTGTACCTCTGTCTATTAATAAATACTTGTCCTCCATCTTATAACAAATAAAAACAACACAAGAAGCCTCAATCAAATCAGAATAAGCTACTTGATCAGTTAGAAAATAGAAAAGTTTACAGTTAAAGCACAAGCTCAAGCTCTTGGGCCTGTCACTATGCATGCTCTGAAAATGACAGCATTAGAAAATATTGAGATAAATACAGCTCCCCAAGGTTTGCTGCACTGCACAGCTCACCTCATAACAAGTGGTTTCTTATCACCCAGTAAAGGACATTTAATGTTTTTATTTAGACAAATGGTATTTGAAAACTACACCTACACACCATCTTGAACTAGTACTTCATTGTGATTTTAGAAAACGACTGCCTCCTGATGCTCACACGTTCATGAATAACAGATACCTACCTGGCCTTCCAACCAGCCCCCACTTATGTAGTTGTTTAATAAGCCACAGCTCGTGTTCCTAGGTAAAACTAAGACATTTACCTCCTTTCCTCACAGGTTTACACCTGACTTCACTTCGTCTCGAGTGATCAGGGAGCTCAAGTTGGTGACATGTGGAGGCTCTGAGTTCGTGTTTGTCCTGAATGCCTCCTTGCCCTACCACATGTTAGCTGCGTGTGCAGGGACCCTGCCCAGACCGAGCTGGGAGCTGGAGCTCTACATCATAGTGTCTCTCATAATGAGGCAAGTGTCCCTCTACATAAACCTGTAACATCAAGACAACAAAAAAAGCTAACCTGTTTTTACTTTATTGAAAATGTTTTTTAACCTGACTTACAGTTCTCTCTTGCATTCGTGTCTCTGCAGTTCCATGTTTCTGTTGGTGATTGCCACAGCCTACTTGGAGGCTCAGAGCATCTGGGAGCCTTTTAAGAGACGAGTGTCTGTGGAATCCAACTCCTCCTTGGAGACTGGGAGACCATTTAATCTCAGGGAAATTGTGCAAATTCACAGTGATCCAAAGTAAGTGTAACATGCAGAATGGAGTGTGACGGTTATTAACTCTGAAAAGATTTGTTCTGAAAAAACTTGGACTAATGCTCCATCAGTCTAACTGACTCTGTGATGAAAGGGCTCTGACGAATAGAAAGGTCAATAGTATCTGTGGCTCACTGCTGTAATCACAGCTCACAGATTTTGGTTTGTCTGGTACTGTAAGCACGAGTGTCTGGTACTTATCACTGACTTCTTTACATGTTTAATCTGAGGTTGTCTGAGAGACATTGCAGTGAATTCACACTTTAAGCACAGTGTCTCCTTACATTTGCCTTTTTTCCAGAAACAAACCACAGACTGATAAAAGCTACACCAAGCAAAACTTTATGGTGCTGGTTTAAACTTAAAAAACATACTTCTAGAGTGGTATCTTTTTCCTTTTTTATCATATTCAGTAAATTGTTTGGTCTATAAAACATCAGCGACAACTTCAAAGATTGTCACATTTTAGAATCTTTAACTATAAAATGTTGAGAATTTGTACATAATAAATGTTGTCAAAGATTATTCAATTATCTAAATAGCTGCATTTCTATCAATCAACTTAATCAATTTATCAATGAAGCTCTTGTCTTTGTATTCTGGATGATGAATAGAGGCTCTAGACGGAAGGTTCAAACCTACTTTTTGTTCTTTTTAAACTCATCTTTAAATAGTAATTAGTATTGTGTAATTAATGCAGGGCGTTAAATCAGCATTTGTTGGTACTACCTCTGTAAAGTTAGCTCAGCGTGTCAAGGGCCCTTAAGATTATAAAAGTGCTTTATTTTAGTATCACATACATATGTTAAACTTAAGTGATGTCACTTTAAAGTAAAATAAATATTAGAGTCACTGCCAGGAGATCCTCTGCTTGTGGATCAAAGTGGGAATCAATGACAAAAGATGTTAATATCAAGGGTTTAAATAAAGTTGTTGTGAAAAGGCGACTGTAGGGGGCAGATGCAGCAGATTCAGTGAAATTTAACAGACCTTTCTGTAAACATTTAGATCGAACGAGTACAGTGACCCAACCCAGAACTCCAGAGGATTATATGCGTCCAGCAACGGAGCAGCGCGGGTCGGAGGCCGACAGAGCAACACTCGCACCTTGTCCGACTCAGACAGCCAAGACAAGAGGTCCAGGATGGGCTTCGGCCGCTCACCTATGCAAGCTGGTTCCTCCCAGCTGACCAAAGGAAGTACAACCTCAGGCCCAGAAGGTCCTCCAGCTGCCTGCCAGCTAACCAACCGCAAGGCTCGCAGTACCAAACAGCTGGACCTCCAGAGTCAAAACTTAGCTGGGTCGTCGTTGCCTCACCGAGGCATCAGCGCTGACGATCCAGAATATGCCAATCTGGTAGGAGCCATGGACAGCGACCTCGATCGCCCAGAGCCACTTGGTGCAGAGGCTCTGCAGGAGCAGAGCTCTCAGTCCATACAAAGCAAAGGTACACACACACACGTTTGTTTCTACCTGTTGATAGTAGAAGAGGCAGGAGGTCTGTGTAATCATTTACAGGTTTTCAATGTGTGTGAACTTATGTTGTTTGCAGTCTTGGAATCCAAAGGGAAGCTGCGGGGTAAAACAAAAGCCCAGAAGAAGAAGGAAGAGAAAGAGAAAAAATCAACAGGAAAGACTCAGGGTGACGAGCTTAAAGATAACCTCGCTGACAACGACGACAGCTCCTCCACCACTACAGAGACATCTAACCCAGATGTGGAGACAAACATCAGAGAGGTCAATTATAATGTCCGAGTCCTAATCAAATATACTCCTTCCTCTGCATTCACTCAAATATGAATGTAATTAAATCTCTTTCCCATTATTCCCTTCAGGAACCAGTGACAAAGAAAGGCAGGACAGTAACCACTGGAAAAGTGAAAGAAGAAACTTCAAATTTCTTAATCAAGCCCAAAACCAAGAAACAAGGACCCACCAAGAAAGAGACCCAACCTGAAAAATCCAGGTTTGTTAAAGATTAAAGGTGACAGCCATTATTTTCTGTTAGTTTTTTTGTCCTCTTTTTGACAAATAACTTCTGTCCTCAGTTCTCTGGAGCTGCCATATATAACACCACTGGAGAACAAGCGTAAGAGCTTCACTTCCAAAGCTCTCCACCCTCTCACCAACATCCCAAAGACCAAACCCCTGCAGAAACAGAGATGTGAGTTTTCTTCAGCTTGAATGCCGTGACTTTGCCTTTCGCGGCAATACGAGCTGTGTTTGTGACACAAAAACGTTTGTTTTGGCAGTTGATGGGAAGCTGGACGACGGGCGCCCCTCTCTGCTGGCCAAACTCTTGTCCAGCGGCGGCGCTGCCCCTGAACCGGGCCACAGCAGCAGCTCTGAGGGCGAGAAGGAGATGGCTTCCCCAGAGTGGGATGTGCCTGTTTCGAAAAACAGCGTCCGTAAGTCCAGACCTGAAACCATCCTGTCGTGTCCAGTGGCTGTCTGACCCGGTCCGATCTTTTGCTAAAACTGAATGATCTTTGTCCTGTGCCGCAGAAGCAGATAGTCTTCAGCAGATCTCCCTCCAGACAATTATTGCTGACCCTTTCCTGAAGAGATCCGTCCCCTGCTCCCCTCCACCGACCTCCCCCTCACTGTCCCGAGGCAGCTACAGCAGTGTGCTCAACAGTAACAGGTATCCACCACGTCACTTACACAACCTCACATCACCAATAAATTGTATGCAGATCTTTTTATAAACGTCTATGGTGCAGAGTGAAGTTAGTCCCAGAACTTTCTCTTTCTCTCTCTAGCTCTCATTCTCGCTCTCTTTCTCTCTTTCTCTCTCTCTCTCCCTTTCCCTCTCTCTGACACACACACCCTTCACCTCCACGTGCCATTAATACAGGCGAAGTTGATAAAGCTGATAAGATGAACAATTTGTTAGATGTTTTGGGAATTAGGAGGTTTGTGTTATACATTTTTCAGCTCCAGCCTACAGAGCAGCAAGACACCTGGGTGCAGTTTTCAACAGGAAACTTTCCTTTGACTGAGCTTAACAATTAACTAACATTTATTTATAGAGCTGGGTTGTTTTATATTCATTTTCCCAACTCTTTAAAAAAAGTTAATCATTATAATTAACCATACGTATTTTTATCTACGCCTAAAATTAATCCAGACATTTTTGCAGCGAGGTATACCAGAAGAAGGCCCCAGGAAATAAACTGTCTCCTGCCACTCCACTGCCAGGCAAAAATGGGAACCCCACCTTCGCTGCTGTAGCTGCTGGTTATGACAAAAGCCCAGGTGAATATGCAACAGTTGACACTTTAGAGAGTATGCCTTCTTCTTACGCTGTTGTTGTTTTGTATATTAGAGAGGTAATCATTAAATTGTCTCGTCAGGCGGCTCTGGCCCAGGTAAAACTGACAGCCAAGGAAAGAGTTTGCCACACATGACATCAGTGGAAAGTGACAGCTCTGACAGGTAACGTGAGACTTGTATATATATGTATGATATACATCCACACATGACATCCAGACCCAATCCCAGCTGAATATATGTACTTACTCCCACAGCTCTGGATTATGGAGTCCCATTGATACAGCGAGCAGTCCAAACTTCCATTCGGCCAACTCATTCTCTGCTTTTGGGCCCAACAATTCCTTCAACCTGTCAGGAGGTATTCCATGTGGGCCACAGGCCAATAACGAGCACAAAGATGAATGCAGGGTCACTGATAAAGCAGTGTATGTTTGACTGGCTGCACTCTTACTAAACTGAATGTGTTGTTTTGTTTTTAGTTTTCAGTGGAATGAATCTCGCAAAATCATCTGAGCCTCAGCAGAGCTGGCCCGAGATCCCCCCTGTGCCCTCGTCTATCTGGGACATACCAAGCACCGACTGTCTGCACTCCTGGCACAGCAGCTCCAGCTCACCCACTGCTCCGACTGCAGTAAGATCCCTTATTAAGTGTTAATGCAGCTCACATATCCACCTCCTGTTCATGATAATATTATAATGTTTTGTTTTTTAGTCGCTCCTGGGAAACAGCCGCAGTCCCTGGTCCACGACTACGCCCTTCGGCAGCTCCATTTGGTCAACAAGCGCAGATTCAGCCTTACACCCTTTTCCTCCCTCTACCAACGCCACAACTCTGACTGATCTGGTCAACAGCTCCGCCCCGTCGCCACCAGCCTCCACTGAGATGAGTCGCACCTACAACCCGTGGAGCATGTGGCGCCCAACCCTGAGCAGGCGTAGCTCCGAACCCTGGCCTAGCTCCTCTGACAACGGCAATTAAACAGCACTTGAAGGCACTTAACAGAAGCATGTCATGGATTTCATGTACTCTGTACGCTGAATCAAATTCTTCTTTTAATCCGAGAATCCCAACAGAAAGCAACGTTACCTGAAATGCTTGGTAGCCCAGTGCTGTAGCTTACCAACCCTGCCATTTAGTTCTCTGCAGGTCTTTTATTCATGGGGGCAGAAATGCTATGTTTTATTTGGATTTGTTTTAACAGGTGCCCCTGAAATTAAAAATGCTAATGCCAGGGCAGACATTTTGTTGATATAGTAAGGCTGGTAACGCTGCAGCATCTCCTAAAGATCAGTATTAATGTTGGAGCAGACATCTTGTTTTAAACCACATTTTTCTTTTCAAAAATCATTTTGCGTCTTACTGGTTTTCTTATAAAACTCTGTTCGAAAAGTCAAATTCAGATTTTTCTGAATTTAAATCGTTGCACTGGGCTTTTATTTGGCAGCAGAGATCTTTCATAATCTGACATGTGATTCTTCAGAACAGCAGCAGCCCGGAAAGCTTCATGAACGTTTATGTTCCCCATTTTAAAGTGGCCTCGGCCCTGAAACTGTCAAAACCCTCTGTAAGAATACATTGAGTCTGAGGTTTGTATGGTACACCACTTTAAATAAAGGATTTCAGCAAAATAACCAGTTTTTTGTATATCTTATTCCTTTTAAAAAGTTCGACAGTTGGGTTCTTTGGCTGCTGGGGGCAGTGGAACCAAGATTTTAGAGCAACACTGACATTTTTTACACATTCAGGAATCACAGCCATTAACCTTATCATTCATTTGAAGTTGAGTTTGTGTGGTGACCTGTTTGGTTTATTTTGTCAACATTGCTTCATGTTAATATTTCCTATTTGATTTATAATAAAAAACTGGCTGGTGTAGAAAGTGCACCTCAGCAGTCAAACACTAGAGGGCAGAATCAACAAGTTTTCAGTCCCGATCTTATGAGGTTCTTCACTTCATTTAACGAGGTGTGGATATGTAGGCGGTGGTTAAGTGAATGATCGTCACTATTCACTGTGTTAGTGTCTGTACTTAAGGTATGTTACTGAAATGAAGTAAAGCATTACCTGCCATACATACCTCCCATTGACACATAATCTATGAAATTCACTGGTTTGTACACATGTAGTGAATCAAAGCACAGCCAAACTTACAGAAGAGCCAGTTCCCTGCACCCAAACACCGAACCTGAGGAGCGTATACATGTCATCGTTGCATAATGGTTTCTGCTCAGGGGTCTGCGTAATACCTTTTTATATACAAACGTGTAGAGCATACTGCATGAAAGTATGCATGTATGTGCACATATGTGTACCTATCTACATTCACTTACATATATAGACATATACTGTACATCAGCATACATAGACTTAAATAATAATGGCATGCAGTACTTTTGTAGAAGCAGTGATGTTTAACTCAGGGAAAAGTGAGTTGTAGTTATTCACTCTATTTGTTGTCAATTAGATAGAGATTTAAATAGTGATTGAACTTCTAAAATGTTCCTGTATGTCGTACTCAAAAACAAATAAGGGTGTAACCGCTTTATTTACAAATCTGTATACAAAAAAGTTACTTTTTACATGGTTGCCTAAGAGACCCCATTAGTAGCTGACCAAACTTGGCAGTATCACACCTAGTCATAACAAACACACTGTGACTCTTCTTCAGCATGTTGGTGCGATCTAGTGCCATCATGCCACGAGCGATGGAACCCTGCAGCTCCAGGCGAACGGGACACTGGATGCTCTCCGTCACCACACTGCCGTCAATGCAGGCGGCCATCGCATAGGCATCATACGAGACGAAGCACGATCCAAAGTACACGTCTCTCTTGTTCATCAAAGCCTCTTTGGAGTAGGCCCAGCACTTGGATGTTATCATCTTCATGAAGCGTGCGGCTGGTGCATCCTGGTTGATCAGCTCCTCAAAGAAGTCCTGCACAAGTGAAATCAGGTTAAAGCAAGCAGGGGCGTTGGAACAGGGAATGGTTGATTGAGTTAGTCCATAGCAACATGGAGACTGCTGTGAGACCCTCCTTAATTTCTATGATCAGATATTTTGTACAGAGGCTGCAGTAACACCATGGGAGGAAATCCCCTGAAACCTTGTTCATTCTACAAGATCTTTGGCCAGATTAGCCAGTTGCTGTCAAGTTTTGCTAATCGACGACAAAGACCCAGATCAACACTCAATTGCCAGTTGCCAATCGCTATGTGTGAACTCATCAACGATCAGAGAGCCTTGCCGATGGGTCCTTGAAAATTGTGAACTTGACTGAACTTTGGATGTAGGCCCCTTCACGTCCTCCTGGAAGTGAGACAGTCAGACAGACAGTCTTACTGAGCTCTATACATCTTACCCATGTCAGTCCGTTCCTGCACGCATATTCCCATGTTGCAATGTATGTAGGGCAGAGAAACTCTTCGAGAACAATAAAGGCCGACTCTGGGTCCATCGCAAAGTTGAACTCTGCACACAGTTTCATATTTCCTATTCCTACAAAGACAAAAGAAACGTATACTGATACCTGCATGTCTGCAATACAAACGCGTTGATCATGTTGTGGTATTACCTTCCATGTTGCCCCCCATGATGTACAGATCTTTGAGCTTTTGGGGAAATCGTGGATCCAGTCTGACAGCCAGGGCCAGATTAGTGAGCGGGCCGAGGGCGACCAGGGAGACCTGTGGAAGGCATGTTTTAGTAGTGCACCACCACCAGAGGGCAGCTGCAGATTACAGGCAGATAACAGTGGGGCCTCTTACCTGGTTCTGGTTTTCAGACACCAGTCTTATCAATGCATTGGCTGCAGGCTCCTTCTGGATTTTCTCCTCCCACTGTGGATCTTTATCTTCAATCACGTCTCCAAGTCCATCACTGCCAAAGTGGTCAGTACTTGAGATACTGTCTCTGACCAGAGGGACGCCAGAGCCTCGAAACACCGGAATCTGCAGGACAAACAATTCCCATTAGTGCAGTTTTTACTGGGATTTCTTTGTTGACATACATGATGTCAGACATACTTTAATTATTGGACATATTAACCCCTACTGTTCATGCAACCTTATTATAAAATGTCACCATGTTTTAATCAACTCACTTTGCTTCCTGAACACTACAGTGACCAAAAGGACCATTAAAAGCTTTATAGCTTACTAAGTATCATTCTATTGTTTATTTACTTGAGTAGATAATTGTCTGACTACAGCTGTTATCTTCCTGTGGTCACTGAAGTGAATGATCCAGAGCCAGATAA